>NC_061483.1:22995300-24444570 GCF_022539355.2 Hippoglossus stenolepis | reverse complement strand
GTGTGTGTGTGTGTGTGTGTGTGTGTGTGTGTGTGTGTGTGTGTGTGTGTGTGTGTGTGTGTGTGTGTGTGTGTGTGTCTGTGTGTCTGTGTGTCTGTGTGTGTCTGTGTGTCTGTGTGTGTGTGTGTGTGAGAGAGTGTGTTGGAACAAGGAGGATGTTGTGTTGGCTGTTTAAAGTTCAAAGACATCACCAGCTTCGTTTGTGGCATCAGAACTACTCTGCTCAGGAAAACCCCAACAGCTGCTCCTTCTGGACACATAGCTTCTATCCACTATCATCTCCACGGTAACGGCCCAGGAGAAGCATAGCATGCATAATATCCTAATAAATGTGAATGACACATGATGCATGGCTGCATAGAGGGATTCAAAACCAAAACATCCTTTCTGCTGTAGTTGGCAGTGACGCATTGTCCACTTAATGTCAGTATGATAACTATATCTTTGTTTTGCATGGATTTATTTAGCGTATATTTGGCTGCTTTCTTATCGATGCATTAATGCAGTTACCTCAACCAAGTAGGTTATGTGTTCACCCCTGTCCATTTGGTTTTTGCTTGTTTTGTATGTTTGTAAGCAAGATTACACAAAAACAACTGAATGGTTTTTGTACAATATTTGCTGGAAGGATGTGTTATGGGTCAGGGAAGAAGCCATTAAATTGAATATTTTGGTGCAGAGACCAAACACTTTCTTTAACATTGCGAGATAGGGTGTTTTCAACATGTTCACTCTTTTAAGGCATTTACACAGTTACAGCTGCTTTATACAAATGTGTTAAGGAAGTAACCACTTACATGGGAGAAATAAACAATAAATGGTGAAAATAAATATTACTGCTTTCTCAGATTAAGTGATGCTAATAGTTTTTGCCTTTATTCATTATTTACAGAATGCATCGTGTTTCCACCATCAGCTGGTTTCGACATTAACCAAAACACAAACATCCCAATCATCCAATAAATACATGTATGTTCGATGAAATAACAGAAAAGTGGTCCATACACATGAGCAGAAATCGACAGTGTTTTTTTTTATTTGCAGCTACCAACTGCAAAACATACAGAAAAGTAAACAACAGGTATCACAACATATGAGAAGATGCCTGAGATATAACGTGGATACCGCAGTCACAGTAGATTGGACCACCATGTCAGTCCAGCGCCATCACAGTATTGAGTCAGTGGACCGGTTTCCATTCTAATTATTGATTACTTTTACTTTTTAGTCGTGGTCACTTCTTCGAAAGGTGACGCAACAACTAAGCAATGACCGCACATCACAAACATGTCTTCAATCAAAAGTTTGCATATCTAGCTGTAACTGGATGGATTATTAATTTTTAAGAGAAGTAGTTTGATCATGTTGGAGGAAACCGTACATTGCTTTCCTCTGTGTTGTTAGCACAGCGGTGTCAGTGCATTTCTGTCCTTTCTGACTCACAACGGATGGAATCATATTCACACTTTGTTATTCATGAATTTTCTTTTTTGCAACTTAAATTATTCTTACTACTACACTGGGAATAAGATCTAAGCAGATACACACACGCACACAGATACAAAATGATACACATTGTTTTTTTTTTTGAATATGCTTATGGTTCAGTGCATTTGAGAAGAATGGCTCTGCAGAAAATATGATGCTGCCAGATGCTATTATAGATTCTCCGATTTGTATGCTCTGTTATTTGAAGAGGCTGTGTCAATAAAGAGAAGAGCTGATCCAGGGCTGCAGTAAATTAGGAGTGGGTTCCAAAGAGGTTTTATCTGGCTCCGTTTCAGTGCAGCACCTGTCACGTTTGGAGTGACTCTGTGCCAATCACCTCATCAGAGAGATGATTACCACGTCCAAATTTGAACAGCCGATTATGCAGGTTTCACTGTTTACCCTCTCTTAAACAGGGAGGGCTTTGCTGTTCTGTAATCAAAGGGATGGCCATGGGATGTATGCAAAAACACCAGACTTCTCAAACTAATCACCCTGAGGAGGTAAATTGCTGTAAGTAATGGACCCATTATTTGTAAAAGTTATTCTAAAGGTAAATCCACCGACGCTGCGCCAGTTTACAAAATAAATGGTGTGTGAGAGATTTACTTTTGCATGATACTACATCATGCATTTCCTCAAAGTAAGACAATAGGTCCTATTTATAAAAAAGAAAAGAAAATACAAATTACAAATTCCTTGTGGTGTGCTATAATTGCCGTGTTCTCAAAAGTCACTTGATGAATGTGGTGCTAGAAAGAATAGCTCAGAATTAATCAAGGCCAAACGTATGAAATATATTTCATCACCTCACTCGGCTGCCTGTGAACAATACACCACTTTATATTATTGAACCTTACCTCGGATCATTTGTCACTGTCCACGGGGAGACAAAGTTATCTGCAACAGAGGATTAATCTATTGGTTGTCGGGCTTCTCTGTTTCACTGAGACGCCAGAGCCCTGAATACCTTGAGAAACATCTTTCACTTGCTCCTGTCGAAATCTTTTTTGCCCCTGAGATGATGCTGCGCTCGATAAGTCCCTGCCTGCGGAGCGCAGTCAGCTGATAACACATTAGAACATTGTTATTTTTCCCCAGTAACAAGTGGTTCAGCAAATTTTGGATTAATTTTCAGTGATTGTATCAATTACCATGCTGAAACTCATGATGTGTTAATTTGGAATAACATAATTAAACGTTCAATAAAAGCTCATAATGTGATAACCTGCAAATAATTCAGTTAACTCCCACCTTGAATATTGTATACATACACATAATGTGCAGTGTAGCTTAAATGTCATTAATGAACAATGTCATAAAAGAGCAATGCCCCTCACTGCATTAATATAGTAGCTACATTAGAATGCAATTAAATATTCATTTTAAGTAGATTATAGATAACATGCCACTAAATATACTGTGTAGTTTAAATTCCTAAACTACATCTGTCTACTAATTCCACAATCAGTTGCGTGGGCTGAGCTCCATCATGGCCACAACATTCATAGCATCACTTCCTCTTTAAGAATTTGTCTACCGAGTGAAATCACAATGTTTGTTTTTTGCTGCAATGCTTTTTATTGAGCTGAACTACCGAGCTGTTATTTTGTAAAAGTGTGTATAGTTTCAAATGAAATAACAGCAGTTGGGTAAATCATTTAAACTTATAAGCCACGCACATAAACAGTTTTAATGATAATTCAGTTTCA
Organism: Hippoglossus stenolepis; assembly: GCF_022539355.2. Classification (NCBI taxonomy): domain Eukaryota; kingdom Metazoa; phylum Chordata; class Actinopteri; order Pleuronectiformes; family Pleuronectidae; genus Hippoglossus; species Hippoglossus stenolepis. Next base: position 24,441,370 of record NC_061483.1, on the reverse strand, counting down.
TCTAATACAAAAAACATTGACTTTAAACTCCTCATTAAAGATTAACCAGGTAGGATGAACACAAAGTTTTCTAACTTCACTCTGCACCATAGACTGTTTATAAAAAGCTCTGCGCAAAACGTCCAGCACACAAACAATAAAAAAGTGACAGTATATTGTAGAACTGTTTGAGGAATTATTCTGAAGTAGCTCCAGAGCATTAACACAGGGCAATAGAAGAGCCCATTACAAACAGGCACTTCATTAGAATGGTAAATTATTAACAAAGCAACATTTATAAATCTCTGTTTTATGATTCATTTACTTCATAGTTAGTCATCACACTTGCACTGACCTGGGTACTCACACTCAGACATTAACCTGGTTTACATACTGTAAGTCTGAGCTCTCACAGAGTTCCTCCCTGGCAGGGGATGCAGCACTTCTCTGGTTTTTGTAGATGGCACTGGCCAAAGTCCCCCGCATCATGTTTCCGCTCGTCTCTTCTGTCCTCTTATCTCATGTTACTGCTTTCTCTTGGCACTCGGCCGTCCAAGTAACGGATCCCTCTTTGACTGAGAGTGCCAGCCCTCCAGTTTGTACCAGGATCAAATCGTACCAACGCTCTCATTGTGTTTTGTATTAGTTGGATCAAATACTGTTACCTAAAAAAAACCCCAAAACATAATGGTCTCGATCTTTGCGGGTCAGTGAGAGAGGTAAGGCAGAGGGAGCATGAAGGATAGGTGAGGCCCCGCTGTGTAGACGAGCTCATCTGATGAGCCATCTTAGCGTAATTTGGCCTCACGGTCCATCTCTCCCTGGTCCCCCTGCTCGACAGGGCCAGAGGGGTCAGCAGGCTCGATATCCCCCTCTTTAATTACTCACCTCATTAACACACAGCACCTCTCACTCTATCGCTGCACTCACCCGGCAACTGCAACAAGCCTCTCATAACACGGCCTGATCGATTGGACTTGCTCTTGTTACAGCTGTTAACATTACTGGCACGATCAAAACACACGACTGGGATGGAGGCTCAGGATATGTCAAGATAGGAATGAGAGCATTTCTTACTAATGGGCTGATGCCATGATATCTGCTTCTAATTTCGGACAGGTTTAATATCTACACCAAGAAAGGATGCGACGTGACAGATTCCAGATTTATCCGTTCTGAAATAAAAACCCTAAAATGGATGGTGAAAATAATTCATGGTTTTACTGGACGTCTCCAGCTGGCTCCTGTGACACATTTGCAATGAAACAGTGAAACAAAGTGGAAAGCAGAGAGCACATTTTGCAGTAAGCCTTTGGAGAAGGGCTGAAGCCGCCCCCCTCGTAATCCTGATGTGGCAGATTAAAAAAAGTTTTGAATAATGCATAAATGCAAACCTCTTTCAGGGATCAGCAGCCTCTGTGCTGACCAGTGATAAATCACGCCTGCATTGTCAGTCCTGCAAAAGTTAAGAGGACAATAAGTAAGGTGGCACAGAGACAATGATGAATACTCATCCTTTCCACAGGAGATTGGGGGGGTTGAATCCACTTTTCTCTGTCTTGACATTCGTACTATTGATTCTCATTCTTTGGTCCCGCTTTGGCTGAGGTTTCTAATTGGATCCTATCTTCACCTGATTTGTACCTTATGGCTGGTTTGTGTTGCATATCAATGAAGGGTTTTTATCCTGTGGTGGAATATTTCTGCAATTTATATGAAAAGAAATGTGAATTTAATTCACTTTAATCTGATCAGGATTATATATATTTTTTTTTTAAATTGTTCTGTTTATGTCTAATCTTTGTTGAGAAAGCAAACTCTGCGATACAAACACAACGCAACGGAACATGAACTTAAATGAATGAAGTGCAGCTGTTTAGACAGGAGATATCAAATGGGGGATTCGGCACAGAGGCATCTAATATAGTGACATATTACTTCCAGCCAGTTTGCTCCATTTTTGACTGCTCTCTCTGGAAGGAACCTTTTGTGTTTGAGCCTGGAGTTATTGCAGCCATTTGTTTGCTGGAGAGCGGCTTTATCGAAGAGCAGCTCCACAGTGTGTTTTCTGAATACGGCAGGCGGCTTCGATTCTCTCCTCCACTCCGTCGGAGGCTTGATATGATTAATATTGTCATGGACGTATTAATGAAAGTCTATTTTTAAACCCCAGAGAAAAGAAGAGCTTTTGCTCGTGCAAAAATAAATCGAGAGCTTCAGCTTTGTGGGATCAAATAAGACAAGGGGAGTTTGCGTGATTATTTTGTGACTTTTGCTCTAATTCCTCAACGCGTTGTTATTGTGTGTCTATTTTTAAAACCTGCAGGCGTGAGATATTATGTTCAGCCTGTGCTTGTTTTTTGCTGACTCTGTGTTGTTTATGTTTTGCATATGTACTGATCCATCATATCTGTCAACACTGACCTTAAATGCCTGTACCTATGTTGTTGCAATATTTGTGGGCATCATTAAAAAAAAGAATTTATTACTTGGAACGTTAAATGTGTAATTGTGTTTTTGATTCATGCTTTCTGCTCCTCACTGCAGTGTCTTCTAAACCTTAATACAAAGACACTTATTAATTACCATCCTGCTGTTTCAGTTCTCTTCAGTTGTTGTTGTAAAATGGAAATTTGTGTGTGTGTGTGTGTGTGCGTGCGTGTGCACGTGTGTCTGGTTGTAATAGCTATATGATAACCAAGCCAGCACACAGTTTTTGCAATTTAAATATAGGAAATATAAAGTAAAAGTAATTTTCCACCATCAGCAGCTTTAAAATTCACAGTCAGGAAACTATAGACATTGTTTATTGACATCCAGAGGGTTTAATAGCATGGCGGTCATTTATTGTACAATGTGAACTCCTGCAAAGTTTTGTCTATAACAAACACACAGAGCATCGACCAGACAATTTACAACATGCAATATGTGTACTATTATTGTTTTTAACAACTCTCTGGGAACTACAACCGCTTGGTTTATGAGCAATATCTTCCTCGCTCTGTGCAGCATTGCACATTTACCTTATTGTTATTTCAATCTTTTTTTACCCATTGCAGGCTGTAGGAAGACAGAGAAAACACTTCCTTTTCTGGTGCTATTTTTATTTTAAGAGGATTATTTTCAAACAACCTTGAGAATGACATTTAACGGCATGGATTCTGTAATGAAATACATTTTAAAAGTCACTGGTATATATTTATATGAACAGTTTTATGCATTGTGTTGCACCTAAAACAGCTGAAATACATGTTATGTATTCTAATTACAGCTACTGAAAACAGAATTACTTATAGTCTTGTGTAGAATTATTTGAACGTTGAATATTAACATATATATTTTTAAAAGATATTGATTATGATGTGTATCTTATATTTCAATAATAGTTTTTATCTGCCTTTTTTTTGGTAAAAAGTGCCATACAAATACAATTTCAAAATCATTATTATTATGTCTGAAGGTGACGTAGCAGTGACACCAGTTTTACAGTGTAAAACAAGCCGGACATATAATTTAACTTGACACAACATAAGCAGGCCGTTTATCAGCTCCTTTAACCAGAGTCGTGAGTGGGGCCCATCAGTGTGATGTCTGTCACTCAACTTTACACATCATCACATTCATCACTGTCACCGCTTGACATGATGGCCACGGTATCCACGTCAGTCTGACAGGAAACATTTGTAGAAGCTAGTTGGCATCTTTTCATTTTTACACGGAGAGTTTGTAGTGGAGGGGGGGGGCAGCGAGAGATGAAACTGTGGAAACTGTTCTGTGATTGGCCAGTGAGCCCATTTGCAGAACACACATGCAGCACGCTCTCATACACACAGGTGCAGAGAGAGGGATCGCAAGGAAACTGACAGGGCCAGGAATAACTATGGATTTTTTGACGGCCCACCAGGATTTATCCCAGTGGTCCCGATGGCTGGTCCCATTATACACACAGCCGTGTCTATACGAGTCAGTGGAGGCCCTCCTCTGACTTGTGATGGCAGCATGCATGGTTTACTCTGCAGCCTCTCATTCATGTGTGTTCTCATATGCCCTGTTTACTGGCAGTGCTTATTCAAAATAACCACTCCATTACCACAATGCATTTTCTTATCCTTCAGACAGGGACAAGTGGATTAAATTCATTATACACTGAGAGTGAGCAGGCTGCAGCACTTTAGGGTGTCTCCATGTCAAATGGGAAAACATTTTGGAGAAGGAGTGAAGTGTAAAAAAGTAACAGATTGTGCAGTGTATAAATCACAGGGCTTCGAAATATAAGTTGTCACTGTCTGCACCAAAATGAGAGACAAAAAACTAAATTAACAGAACCACGGGACGTTTACACGAGGGACTGTTTGTTTGTGTCCCATGTGAAAGTCATTGTTGTCATCGTCTTATAGCCATGAGCAAATATTTATCAACCATTACAACAGAAATCTTTTAACCACAAAGAGAAATAACAATTATTTCCTAACCTAGTTTTAGTTTTTATACCTAAAAAACTATCCCACAGTGTTGAACGTGCGTTTATTACTGTTACCATGACGACCAAGGTCCCCTATGTTTTCTGCTAGTACGTCACAAATCCTGTCTCTTCTAACAGTTTCCCTGGTGTTGGCGTTCATAAAACTACCCAGCAACGACTTGATTAAATCATTCAATCATCACATTATCTCTGGGAGCCTGAGCTGCTCCTTGAGTTGTGATCATTCCCTCCTCAAAACGCATCCCTGTCTGATATTGTGCTGAGACAGACAGATGAGTCTATGAGCAGTTCATAATCTCTAAGGTCACGCCTTCTCAATGAATATCACTCACCTATGGTGAGTAATATATCTGGGCGATGCGAGGGCGAAACAGCTATTTTAAAAATCACATTTGGTTAATGAGCCCTGCGTTTTGACAGCAGCAACAGGGAGCATATTGGAATAAATGAATATCCGCACACTTGAAGTGCTCCTATTCTGTGGGAAAGTTTCCTGGTTTAGGCCCGTGGCACCTCCTGTTATGGAGGTCTTAGAGGGGGCACAGAGAAGGAAGAGGGAGATAGTCATTAGGAGGAATCTTCCTCAGCAGCAGGGTGGGTCAGCGGTGTAGATTAGCTTTTTAATAAGAGCAGCAGTGGGAACCCACAGCAGGATGACCTGTCAGGTGACACCGGGTGTATGTAAATGATTAATTACAGTATCTAGAATGCAGGGGGATCATTCGCCTGGTTAAGTGAATGAAGTGCATTACAAAATGCAATTCCAGTATTGATACCGGCGCCCTATATCAGGGCTTTCTCCCAGTCATCCAACCAGTGGCATGTGATGATAATTAAAGGGGAATTAATGAGATTTCTCGAGGTAATATTTAACAACATTGTCCAGTGAAAATTGCAATTAAAGCACACTGCAGAGCTATGAGCTCTTGTTTGGCTTGAAGACAGATTTGCATTGTTTTATCGCTTTTTAATGAAATCCTCGAATGTGACTTGGCAACATCCTCTAATCAGCTATGTTTTGCAAAAAAACCTCAATATACCATATTCGTAAAGCCTGTGAAATTAAACAGACCTTAACAGAGAGCAAGTCAAATATACATTACATACTCACAGAAATGACTCAGTGTCTCATTCATGTACAACAGCAAAGCAAATGTGACGTGACAGCAGAGTTTAAATATGTGGGCCATGAGCATGATGAATATTACCCAGCTTTGGCTTTTAATATACCATTTAATTACATCCATTTGAAAATTAGTGCCGCGGTACGATTAACCCTTTCCCTTGTTGATCCAGATTTGCATAAAAAATTGTCTAAACAGTATATTTCACTGCAGAGGGAAGGGGGTCATCATTTGAATGATTCATCAATCATATGAAATGAGTAACCATCTGAAACAGGTGAGCGCAGGTTAGAAGAAGTGAACCACACTTCCTGTTTCTGACTGTGCAACTAAAAGTGCCACATGATTCTTTGGCGAGGATATGAAAAGTAATTTGCGTGAAAGTGTAGACATGCACTTTGTGAAATTGCCCAAGCAGACCTTGTGCTCTGCACCTGACTTTTTAACCCTCTTTCCTCAAAGCCTTTTTAAAACAGAATCTCTGAGACTATTTGTAATATTTAATGTGCACCACGACTCGTGTTAACTCTGTGAAAGCTGTGCTTAAAATTTGATGCGTGTCACAGGTCTGACTCGCTGAGCCAAGGTAAGCCACTTTAATTGACAGCGAGGGGATGGATGGCTCCATATGTGATTTTAGGTTCACCCCTCGGAGATGATCTATGGGAGAGTGCTGTGCAGGCTGGGTTGGGCAGAATGTAGATGAATTTGTAATCGTGGTGCAGAGGTCTGGAAAACACATCTTATCAGCATCACGCCAGGTCGGCTCACCACGGTGCACCCCTGACAGAGTGTGTGGCCCAGTGGAGAAGTCCGTGGCTGGGTTGGAAATGCGGACTTCTCTTCCACAAGCTGTGATTTTAAAGTGTTTATTGTGGGACAGGTGTAGAGTCAGACTGGCAGGGAGGATAGTATCAGCTATGTTTTGCAAAAAACCTCAACATGACATATTCGTAAAGCCTGTGAAATTAAACAGACCTTCACAGAGAGCAAGTTAAAATATACATTACATACTCACAGAAATGACTCAGTGTCTCAATCATGTACAACAGCAAAGCAAATGTGACGTGACAGCAGAGTTTAAATATGTGGGCCATGAGCATGATGAATATTACCCAGCTTTGGCTTTTAATATACCATTTAATTACATCCATTTGAAAATTAGTGCCGCGGTACGATTAACCCTTTCCCTTGTTGATCCAGATTTGCATACAAATTTGTCTTAGCAGTATAGTTCACTGCAGAGGGAAGGGGGTCATCATTTGAATGATTCATAAATCATATGAAATGAGTAACCATCTGAAACAGGCGAGCGCAGGTTAGAAGAAGTGATCCATACTTCCTGTTTCTGACTGTTCAACTAAAAGTGCAACATGATTGTTTCAGGGACATAACCATGCAGTGAGGTCATTTTGATGAAATCTATAGCATGCGGTGAAATGTGAACCTGTGAAGACGTCACAGACAGTCGACACGAGGATGTCTTCTTTCACCTTTTATGTTAAAAGATAAAAAAATAAATAAAAATATATTTTTGCCACTTGCAGCTGAAACACCTTTCTTACCAGAAGTAAACAAAGGCTTCTTTACGTTTTCACTTGAAAATCCACACTACTCTAAACCAGGTTTGGAAATGCTGCTGTCCCGGTTGGAGTCTGGATAGAGAGATGTTGGAAAACAATGACATAGACACTTACATCGATTTTTTCGGTCAGAATGTAGCCTTTGCTAATTTGTGAGCATCCTATTATGACCCCCTTCCAGAAGAAAACAACAAACATTAGCCTCTGCAACCAGTGTAGAATACAACAGGAATAATCAATTACAAGCGTGTCTGTACCTGCTGTCTTTGCTAACAGCTCTTGTTCAGTTAAATGGTTACTGCTACACAGGGGCGTAGCACAAGATTCTGGGCCCTATACACAAGCAGTCTCTGTGGGCCCCCTTCCTCTCTCGATTCATGATGTCCCTCATGCATATTTAAAAATGAATTTCTGCAAATAACAGAGTCAGCTGTACAAATTAATCTGTAGTGTTTGTAATGAACAATACATACCAAATTTAGTATAAGTAAATATGAAATCTCACCGCATTCTGCTTTATCAGACTTTTGCCTACTGTTACTTTACTATAGTTAAATGAGGTTTGTTTGGAGTATTGTGCTTAAAGAATATTATTTAACATTTATTCAGGTATTTCATAAAGTATCAAACAAACCTTAAAAATACTAACTTAGTTTTCTAACACATACATTGAGAAAATATTTACTGCAAAATAAAAGACAACTGACCAAAGACTTCACTAGACTCTTTAATTTGCAGAAACTTAAACGTCATGTTTGATTTACAGCTTTCATCCCATCAACCTAAAGTATTAATTTATGAATGAATGTAATCTCTCATCTCCAGCGTTTCTGTTGACTGAATCCATTCATTTGTTTTTTAAATGGTTTTATTGTGAAATATTTGCATGAGTGGAAAATGCATGGCTTCATATGGTATAGTACCGTAAAGTACTGGTATTTATTTGAGTGTAGAGGACTACTTTTACACAAGGAAATACAGTGATCACATCAGAAACCTCAGAAAGTCTGTAGTTATACATATTTATTTTGTTGCCTCATTGTTAAAGGTTGGTCAGTGAATTTGTGTTTTCCTGTAATCATAAGCAGTGTATCTGGATGGGACTTTTATTGTGACGGGTCACCAACGGAAGTGGTAGTTGATTTTGAGCGGGATTTGACTAAATATGTTGCATATGTCGCATATTTTGCCAAAATATGCGACGGATATGTCCAGGTTCAAGTCTGCATTCTTATTTTACTATGAGCTCTCAGTAACGGCGAATTAAACCCTCTGCGACAACATCAGACAACTGAGAATCTGCGACACACAAACGCGGCGCAGCCAGTGTGACCCGGTCATAATAAACTTTGTCATTACTAGTTTGGCTCACTCACCTTTCTGTGAAAAGAAATATGTCAAGGGTTGTCTGCCCTCCGTTTCCTTTCTTTCTCTTTTCTTTTCAGACTCCCCCCGACTTAACTTGCACTTTTCTGACCGACATTTTAAAAACCACTTCTCCAGCAGTCACTCACTCACTTCGATCGTTTGCATGGACTATATATAGATCGCGTGCAGCAAAGACTAAACCATTTGTTTGTAGGGGTCAGAGAGGTGTCCTCAGGAAACCTATTTGGATACAAATTTCTGTCAATCAATCGATTTATTCAGCCAGTTTCAGCCATTTCCATATACTTAAAAATGTAATAAATAATATTAATGTAAACATTTTAATAAAAAAAAATCATTCAGGCTTTTTAAGGGCCCTGGGAAGTCAGTTCCACTTTTCCCCCCCGCTACGACGCCGCTGCTGCCACACCAGCAAGCGCACGCCTAGTGTACATGAGCAGTCACATGACACGTGTTTTCAGGCGTGTTAGTATGGACAGGGATTAAAACGGAACCAAAACACTCGTGTTTTCAGTTTGGAAATGAATTTTCAAATGAAAATACAACAACAATACACAAGAAACAGATGAATATTGTTGTACCTCTACACTCGTTAGCCACTGTTGTCACTGCATTTTAAGCACGCAGCATTTGCAGGAGTGGATTTTGATTATATACCAAGGTGCTACTGAGACAATCTCAGTTTGAGATCATGTTTTTGCTTCTGCAGCCAATTATATCCCTCCATAATTCAGGGCCAGTGTAGCAAAACCTTGCACAAAGCTTGTGCACATGTAATTACCACCCAGAGACTGTGCTTAGTGGTTCATGGCATCTAAAACACCGCCTGCCCTGTGCTTTCTTAATTACTCTAATTATACTGCTGAGTCTTTTTGGTGCTTTACTTCCGATTACTCAAAAGCCAGTGGGAAACAAACTAACATGCACACACACACGCACGCACATGCTCATACACCTACACACACACATACACGCACACGCACACACACACACACACACACACACACACACACACACACACACACACACACACACACACACACACACACACACACACGCACATACTAATACACATACACATACACACACGCACACACACACACACACACACACACACACACACACACACACACACACACACACACACACACACACACACACACACACACACACACACAAGACTTCAGCAAAGCTTTGAAGACAAAACCCTGAAAAACTCTAATTGTAACCTTTGAGCCAATACAGATGCAGACTTAAACCATACACCTGCTGTATACTGATGCTTTGTGCTGATTTGCACAGTTGTGCTTTTGGTGCTTGACTGCAATAATATATAGTGCCATCATGAAACACTAGTCAGGTGTTGATTGATGGGCTGATCGTATGCTCAAGCCAATAACAAGTTGCTTGGTTTAGGCAACGAAACCAGTCATTTTTTATTTGTCAAATCTCGGTTACTGCCACCACAGTTTGTCCGTCAGAGAAGGTGCTGAGCAAGGTGAGGTGCCTCATATGTCACAGCTGATTTACTCAGGGTTAGTCTGTTTTTATTTCCTCAAATAAAAGAGGAAAAACCTTCATACTTTTTAGTCCTTGTAAACTCAATAGTTTCCAACTACATGTGTAGCAGTGCTGCGTTGTTAGTCGTACGGGTCGTAACATCAGCATTCCCTTCATGATGCACATGAATAATGGATGAGACAATTAATATTCTAAGTCACCATGTGCTTTATTTCAATAACATACAACAAACCACGTTTCATTTATTCCATGATCGCCCCCCCACCTCCTCACTGTGCCGGATTTCATTTGCAGTCAGAGCCCCACTGCAGAGGCGGATGTACCGGTAATTCATGACAGTATTGACACCGATGTTGAATGCATTTCACCACCAGCCAAGGCTTGTGTAAAACTTCCATTTATATAATGGATCATGTGGTGTGCATATATCTGTACAATACTCGCCTTGGGTGAAATAAAGTGAGGACACTACCAACTTCAGGGGCCCTGCCCTGTGGTTGACCCCCAGCTCTGGCTTCATTGGCAATCAATACGATACCACAAAACATAATTAACATATATAGATGCAGATTTTGACATTACTGTAACTTTTTATAATTTGGAGGAAAGTTAGATGACAGATGACCTGAAGGTCAGAATATCCCCCTTGCATTTTCACACAATGATAAACTTCAAGCTCGAGATAACAGGACATCTGGCAAAGTGGGAAATTATTTTGTGCATCACTGTAACAAGAGCGCACATTGCTCACTAGGGAAAGAAGACGTGTGGGTGCCAAATTTTCTGATTAATTTAGCGATTCCATCATGCCATGAAAGTGCTCTGTGCATAAGCAGATTTGACCACAAACAACAAAACCGGTGTCTGTGTTAATGAACGTGCACACCGTGGTCATATTTCACTTAAAGGCTGATTCCAACAGATGTTATGTTATGGGCTCGGGCTGGCTCTTTTATTTCCTCTGGCTTTGTTTCATGTTCAGCTCTCTGAGCTACACAAATCCCCTGATAAGTAGCAATGGAAGCGGCTTCATTCCTCAGCAGAGATTTATTTACTAAGTCATTTGGAAAATTAAGCAAAAGGGAAAAAAGCCATTTTTTGTTTGTTATGGAGCTGAAGACTTTCTATGGAGAGAGGATTTCTGTGCTGCAGATAATAGTTTCCTCCTTGGAGACAACACACAGCATTATGCCGAACCCAGCTCAGTAAATGAAAGGTTTCATACAGTGAGTGAAGTGTTATCCCTCTGTAATAGCAACAGAACCACTCTACCAGCCAATAATGAATGAAAAAGATAATAATAAAACCAACTACATTATTCAAATTATCCCTGAGCAGTCTGAGCTGTGTGTAATAATGCTCTCTATTTGACAGTCTATGAAACTGCAGGCCGTCATTCACCACACGCACAGAATCCAAAAGTACATGACGGAATTAGACATGCTTCTCATGTAACTGAGAGCGGACAAGGCCATGCTTTCGGAACGGCTCATCAAAATATGGCATTTTTCGCTTAAAAATCCGGATCCAGAATCTGAATCACTCCAGTCACCATCTATCGTGACTACACAAATTTCTCAAGGTGGCACCAGTGCAGACTATGATTCATGCAGAGATGAGACTTTAGAGAAAAATGTCAAAAACTATTATATGGACAACTCTAATGATAGTGCTATTCAAAGATTGTGATAGCTACTAAGCGGAAAACATGTTACCCCAGCAGAAGTTTATCAGTGATCGCACTGCTCATACAGCGGTCCGACCCGATAAATCCGATCACAAGTGGACAGCGCTATCGTCGTCTGTTCACACCTGGCGTTAAAATGGGTCCTGAATGTATCTCCTGTGGCCACTTGTGATTGGATTTCACCTCTCTGCTCCATATGCAAATAAACACTTATGCCATTTGTGGTCGTGATCACCAAATAATGTTGTTTTTTACCAAGTCTGAGTTTACAGGTGTGTCTGATGACAATGTGTGTGTCTCGGCATTATTGAGAGAAAGAGAGTGAGAGAAGTAAGGAGGGACTTAAATGAATGAATGTGCAGCTATAAGAAAAGCAATAATCTCTGTGTGTGACCACGAGTATATCGACTGACGAGCGTAAAAATATATGTTTGTTTCATTGTGAAACTGCAGCGGCCTTGTTCACACAGAGAAAAGACTGTGGACTCAGGATTTATGGAGGAAGCATTTCGGTACGTTCACACCTGTACACTGGCCCCTCATGATCGGATCACTCAGGATGGATGTTTATACCCAGTCTGAAGGGGGGTTTCGATAGATTGTACTTGTGTTATTTTGTAATTGGCTGTACAGTGCATCACATCATGTGAGTGGCAGATAAGGGATCATTTCCTAATAACAAGTGTGAAGTGCTCTAATTAAAAGGATCCTACCTGTGGCCGTTAGGGCTCCATGTTGCTGATACCATAGCTCTGGTGAGTGGGCTGTAAAATGGCAAGACGGATGACACAGCAGAATCCAGTCTGCAGCTCACATCCTGACTGCATTATCCAGTCTGCCCTCCCACACACAGGGAAGAGTGAGGAAACCAGCAGGGCAGATGGGACCAGAATCTGACTCATTATAATAGGCCTTGGATTTGCCAGTTGGCGTTTAGCCTGTGAAGTGAGGCAGAAAATAACACCTTCTAAATAATGAAATAAGCCTTCATTTAATGAAAGATTCAGGCTCCATGTCCGTTTACAAAGTCTGAAGGCCTTGGATGAGGATTATGTTACTATGGCAGAGGTTTGCCACATGGCAGAGAGTGCTGTTGTGTAGTATGAATATTACTCGCTCTTTCTCTCATCTCCCTCTGTCTTTCCCTTTAGTCATACGTCTCTGACTCTTTTCCTCCAGCACGAGCAGATTGTTTTAATTTGCTGCATAAAATAGGAAACTATTTATTGCTGACACATTAGAAGGCAGCTAACAATAGAGGATTAGCAATGTACATGTAAGACACAACGTAACAGGCCCCTCACATATGTAACAGATGGAACATATTGTGTTGTGGCGGATTAAACATCCTGTAGGCAATACAAGTATAGATTCAAAGCCAAAGATGAGCATTCATCTGGAGATGACTGGTAAATAAGATTTACACTGTGAGCACTGTGGGGGTTGAAAACCCATCAAGCCATAACTTATCATGTTCCTCTAATTAGCCTTTCCTGCAGTGCATATACCAGTGTCTTCACCAGCAGTCAAAAATTAAACCTCATTAATATTCTGCCATTACATGAACCACTTGCATAATTTTTCATAGGAATAATGTGACTTAACAACAAAAGACATCAAATCCTAGCAGTGCAGCCTGCGAGGGTTTCATGTTATTACTAATAAACATTCCCCTAAATAACATTTCACAGGCATAATGGGATATAACAATCAAAGACACTGCTCTGCAGCCACAGAACCTCAACGGCTCCGTGTCAAAGCGTTGCAAACCCTGAGCTGCTACTTTGAAGTACCACCTCAGGCAGAGGTAACTACTTATAGCTACTGGAGAGTGTAACCTCATATGAAGTAGTCAGGTGTTGTCTGTCCTAAAATGATTTCTAGATTGTACTTGTAGTATCTGTCGTGTGTGGGAGTACAAAGTGGCTTAACGTACATTTCTCCATAAATGTATGTATCTACCAACGTATTCCACAAATGTCTGTCTTCTTTCTGTCTGTCTGGGGCAACGCATATCTCCCGAATCGCTAATCTTATCGGCTTCACACTTAATGTGTATTTTTAATGGTCCAAGGAAGTGCATTGTTGTATTTTGTTTCATTTTGACTAGCACTCTGTAGCAGTGGCAGTGACAACGGCGATCATTACATTACAACGGTGCATTCACAGCAACGGGCGAGTTCAAATCAACGGGTGTTCGGAGGCTCTGAGCAGCAAGTCGAGCTTCACTGAACTTTGAATAAACGGTTGAACAGCTCTTTGTGCAGCAGCTGTGGTGCAGCTTCAGGGTCCTGAGTCCAGAGTCCAGCAGTCGGTATCTATTTGCCTCGGCTTAATTCCTGCAGGTCACTTTCACGCTTTCAGAAAATAAGCAACAAAGAGCATGATGGACCAGGCAAACAGCCTATTCAGAACAGATATGTTTAGAAGGGGCACTAGTTTATTCAATTGGTTAATTAGTTAATTTCATTATTGCACTTTTGCCAGGTGCTCCAGCATTATACACTACACCCTAACATCCTGTTTCAAGAGGAAGTTAGGTTTTGTTTCAGGAGACTTCTGAGGTCTAATGCCCTCTTCCTCCGGACTCAGTGTCATGTAACAGTCAACCAATTGTTATGTTGCGTTTGATTACATGTAATGGTATTTAAGTAAGTGTGTGCTTTTCTGTAGAAATGTTGCCATTTGAAGAAAGGGTGAGACCTGGTGCTCTTGGAAGTAGAAAGGCTGTCAGAGCAGTGTAGGAGGGCACGCCACACAGCTCCTCTGTCGACAGGTTAGATGATTGGTCTCACAGCAGAGGACTGTGGAAGACAAGCAAGCCAAACAAAGTAGACAGCTGCTGGCTAGTCTGTCAAGGGAGCCAAACTACTTTTCAAGGCAGAGGGCTCCATGAGATTAAATCTCAGAGCCTCGAGTTGTTACATGATGCAATACGGACAGCACTGTGGCCAGCCGTGATATTACTGCTAATAGTGATAGCTCTGGATTTCCTGCTACTGACCTTGTAACTGTTTTTGAATGAGTGGAAGATGGTTGGTCCTCTTGATCGTCCTGTGCTCGTGCTCTTTTGGTCTCCACTTGTATGTGAGTGTATACGTTTGTGTACTCATACTTTAATTTTAACTTTTTGCATGGACTTGGGTAAGCTATTTTTCTGCTGAGCATTGGTCTTTAATTTTGGACTCTGTGGACTGAGTGAAGGACTCATTATGTTAATTTGCTGAACGTGGGAAAATGAATTGACATCTAGATAACGAACAGTTTCTGTATTTTAACGTCATTGAGCTATTTTTCTGCTGTTATTCTTGTCGTGGTTAATGAAGCCGTCCCATCCATTGTAGAGTTTCACTTACTTAAATATGGCCAAATCAAAACTCTGACTGGGATCCTGTCATAAAGATAATACATTCAGCCATCCATTATCTAAACTGTCTATCCTTTTAGGGTTTTTAGGGAGCTGGAGCCAATCACAGCTGACATTGAGGCAGCTTACACCCTGGACATGTTGCCAACGTATTGTAGGGTCAACATACAGGAACAAATATTCACACATTCACACATACAGCCAATTTTAGAGTTTCCAATGTCTTTGGCAAGAAGCCGGAATACCCAGAGAAAAACCAAGACCATTCACTGCACAGAGAGCTGGCATTCGAACCAGGAGTCCTCTTGCTGTAGTGACACGTTAACCACTGCAACACCATGTCGCTGAAGGTTAAACATTGCAAAAGTCTCTACCTATTAAAAGGCATATTAATAATTGATTGGTTCTAAAACACCTATAAAAAAAAATGTATTAATAGAATTATATCAAGGGATATTTCTAAAATCACTAAAGACGAATCAATACAAATGCAGTATAATTGTAAAACTAGACTGTTTTGTTTCTTATATTAATCAAATCTACATTCACCACATGCAGATGCAAACACACAGCTTGCACTCATTCTCCTCCAGATATTTATTTAATATTATCAAAGGCCCCTCTTTCAATGAATACTAAATGATAGCATCCTGATGTCTCATAATATTGTTTCCAAAATAACAGCGTATTAGTTTGTCACACAGCTGAAATGAGGATTTCGAACAAAGCAGGGAAATCATTATCTGAAATAAGAGGCTCTTTGACAGGATCCCGTCCTCCATTGAGGTCAGATGTCTCGAGTCTGAGGCGCTCCACTCTGATTGGATTATTCTGCTATTCAAGCAGAAGTACTGCTTGGCACACAAATGTAAAGTGAGAAAATGCAATGTGTAAGCCCAGATGAGATGCTAATAGGAAAGAAGAATTGCCCACAGAAAAATAAATATTCAGAAGGGGAGGGAACGTATAGAAGACATTTAAAAACTGACACTCAGGCTGATGCCTAATGCCATCTCGGCTCTGCTGCAGTTAGAGCAGGATGAGATTCTGAGTGAGATAATCACACAGTACAATCAGCTTTTATGTAGGCAATCATAACAGTAATCATCACTTCCTAGTAAAACAATTCCAGTGTTGGCATGCTTGTAGCTCGCCAGAATGGCTGCCCTGAACCACGTCCAACTAGTGCACGTCCAGCTTCTTTGGGGAGTCTCCCCTCCATCTCTTTTGTCTCACTACCACAATAACAGAAACCGATCAAAACTGTTCCTTCTGCACAAACCATAGATCCAGTCTCCTCCCTAGCACCCAGCAGTGGCCACCTTTAATTACCCCATGTTGGCAAAGCCATATTCACTGGGAGAAAAGCTGTTCCTCTCACTAAATTAGCCTGTCAATCACAACATTTCCCTCTGCTGCTGATTAATGGCGAGAAGTGATTTTATCATTGTGCCATACGTGGAATGCAATTCATTGCCCTGATCTCCAGGATTCAGCTGAAAGCATGTCCTGCCTCACTATTTGTGGCTGTCCGCACGCAGAGGAGCATGCACACGGTAATGGAGCTTGTTAGTATGCTAATGTGAATATCAGTTTAGCACACTCCTTCTATTTCCAAGCAACACGTGCTGAGACAAGCAAGTATCCCCGCTAGGTTGACATGCATCATGGGAGAGGCATACCAGGAAGGTAGGTCATTAATCAAGTCACCCACAACTAACAAGAAAGACTTATTTTTCCTTCTCAATTATCACATATGAGCCCGGGGATTCACAGCTGGTTACATATGCAGCAGCCCTGAGGTGAAGTCATACAATGCAGCTTTGAAGACATTGATCAGGCTGCACTTATTCAGGCATTGCAACTTTCTCACTGATGATTTATGATGCAGCGCCCGTAATATTTATTGTATGCATTTATCATTTAATCATTGCAATAGAGGAGTTTCTCAGTAGGTAAGCTGTCAAGGTTTAGCCTTCATTTTCAAACACATTTTTACAAATTGGAAAACATGCATTTACAAATTGAGTTTGTGATTTATTCAATCAAATGTCAGTTCTTCTACCATTAATTTAGTGAGGAAATCATTTTCCCAATCACTTAATCAAGTGCTGCACAAATGGATGGATTTGCAGATTTATAACTTGAGGAGAAATGTTTTTTCATACGATCTTGAGCTGTCGGAACGGCTGTTTTGATTATGCTCCATTTACTTCAATGGAAGTTATATTATCCTGGGCAGCCCTGTACTTTGCACAAGTTGCACTGACACCACATTGCCCTTGCACTGTATCATCCAGTGTTGTTGTAAGCAACAACACTTTATCTAGTGAACCAAGGTTTCAGATACTGTTGGAGACAGGCTTTAAATAGCTGGTGCTGCCTTTTATCCTTGTGTTTCTAACTTTATCTTCGCAGCTGTATGATGTTGTTTGAGTGAGAGCTCACAAGTGATGATTTGAAAAAACATGAGCAGAGAAATGCTCCATGGTAAACTGCTGCAAGAAGCCCCCAGGAGAAATCCTGTGTTATAGAGAGGGGGAGTATAGTGTCAGTCTTATAGGGTGCTGGAAAATCCTGACCATTTGTAGCTCATATAATCTGGTTTCCCTGCAGGATGGACCACAATATGTTATTTTGACTTGATAACATTCGCTCAGCTTTAGGAATAAATAATGTTATATGTCCCTTTATACATATATAAATGCCGTATAGTCTGTTTATGGACATAGGCAACTACATTGGCCAGGCATCAGATCTAATGCTGACATGTCTTGTGTTACAGGTCATGTGGGTATGTAAACCCTAGACACTCTGCCAGGGGATCTGTGGGAAGTTTTAAATTCATCCATTAAAATCGTCATGATAGTATTCAGTGTTGACATGGTGAAAATATTTGAATACATGTCTAATATCTTTCTAAGACATTTTATTTTGTTTGTTTTTTTCAACTAAGTAACTAAAGAGAGGTGATATTATTCCAAGGGACGTTCATGAGGGGGCTCCCCAGAATATTTGCTATCTTCTAGATCTATAGGGTCCTTAGCTGAGAAAAATTGAGAGCCCCTGACCTATCACTGCTATATGGTGGCTCCTACATTATAACCCTTCTCACTGACACTTCTGAGCGGTGTCTCAGGTTGAAGCTCAGTGTCCTCCCATCTCTCCCTCAGATACATCCAGTCTCCTCTGCTGTTTGTCCAGATTTAGATTTTCTTGTTGTAAAGGTTGTCAAGGTGGAAACAAATGTAACTGATTTTGTCTACAAATAGTATTTGTCATTATTATTACAGTTCGCCTGCTACAGTCCTGATTTACTACTCACACTGTGGGAAAAGACAAATGTTCGGAATTGTAATAACCACATGCTTTAGAAATAAAAAATGTTTGTTTTATTACTCCATGAATCATTCATTGCTAATATGCTGTGCAAACATCCGCCCGTAGCCCTCTGAGCTCTGAAAGTCTCCTCTGCAAGCCCGTCAGCAGTGAGGGAGTTTCTATGGTGACAGGGACTCTCCTATGTTCACATGTCCACCTGGACCAGTGCACAATAGACAGGGCTTTTGCAAAATTGAGATTTGTATACAAACTGTCACTGGACATTTTGGTAATACATTTTAGATGTACTTGTGTATTACAGAGACAGGCTGGGAAACGCCACATGTCTGAAACATTCTCATCTTTAATATTGTGGTGTAGTTGTGGTCCAGTTCCAGACTCGTCTCATTTATGCAGGGGGCATTTCTTTCATAACTCACACTACCTTGATTTGACTTCAAGGAGACATATCATTCCCATATTCAGGTTAATCATTTTATATTTGTCTATTACTGAAAAAGGTTTACATGCTCTCATATTCAGAAGCGTCACTTTACTAATACTATCAATTGCTGCAGCTCCTGAGGCCCCACCCGGTAAAGCTCAGTCTGCTCTGATTGGCCAGCTTGGCTAGTGATTGGTCAACCGCATCCTTCGTTAGCTGCATTCGTAGACAGATTGCGTCACAGTGGCACGACTAGACTGTCCTAATTCAAAGGCTTCTCCAAATGTGGCCGACAAATGTGCCCTTCCACCCCAGAGCAACGGAGGCTCCACCGGGTGGATCCTTCCCGACCCAAGATGTCCCATGATTCATTGCACTTCAGTGACAAACTGTTTTTCAAAGACGTAATGGCACAAAAAGTGAGGTAGTACTCAACCAAAGAGCTAATGGTACACATGTTAAAAAATATTTTCAAAAATGTTAATAAACCGAAGAACATTTTCGTCCATAGCTTTGCTGCTACTTTGTTAGGGGGCGTGCCAGGCTATCCGCTAGGTGTGTGTACTATGCAAATGTAGGGCATTGCCATGTCACTTGACATCACATGTGTGTGGAAGTAGCTCCAAGAGCAGTGTTTTCTGTGGGAGAGAGGAGGCCTAGTATAATGATAAATGATTGACACAACTGGACGTAGATGATTGACATGTTGTAATGGAAAAAATATAGTCTGGCAACTGTTGGAAATCATGTATTTATGCCTGTTTTTATGCATAATGCAAACAGTGAAAAACTTCAAAACAGCCTGCGTTGTGCAGGCTAAATCTTACATTCGCACAGAGAGAACAGGGGCAAGTGTTTGTAGTGGAATAAAAGTGACTCATTATTAACGGAAATGTGTAAATGTCGGGAAAACATGCAGAATGAAATAGATCTGTTTTGTTGCTAGGGTATCACACCCTGGAGTTATGGACTCAAACTGACAGTGCCTCTTTTGAACACCAAAGACAGGAAAGACATTTTAAGCATGGTTAGATTACTGTGATTCATTTTCTGTGGTAGTTCATAATTCACAGGCGTATCATTTGTGAATATATGAATATTTTCAATTTGGTCCGTCTGCACAGGTTTGCATGTTGACCTGATGCGCTTGGTATCAGGTTGAGTCTTACCATGAATGTAAGATGCACAAAATATCAACATGATTTCCTGAATCTCTCTTTGTGGTCCAGAACTGCTTTGTTCAACATAACTCTAAGGCAAACGTCCTCTTGGTCTGCTGGACCTTATTGCGCCTCTTGACACTTACAACACGTCTCAATGTTGCTGACTGATTACATACTGGTTTGTAAATCTGTCCTGGTTCTGTTTTCAAATTTAAATCCTTTGTATTACTGCCAGTGCACGATTTTCAGCATTGGACTCAATTAGGTGAGCATGATCAAAATGATGATGATGTACCAAAATGTACCAAGATCCTCCAAATGCATCAACACATAGAAGCTACAAGACACATTCACTGATACTATGAGATTTTCTTAATGCAGTTTTATAAGCTTCGACCAGGAGATTTTGCAGAACAACAACTGCAGCCGAATACAGAACATGCAGCCATGCCACCGCACACAGAACCCATATCAGTGGATCCGATTTAGTTTCTTCAGTGAGAGATGCAAGTGGGAGGACCATGAGGGAAATCACATCAAATTATAGTTTCATCTCCAGACTAATAGCAGTGTATGTTCAGATATTGGTTCTATTACCATCATGGAATTGCAGATTGTGATCTCTTGTGAATTAAGTGTCAGCAGCTATTACTTCTTATTTAATTTGCATGTCGAATAACTCAGGAGCCGCCCCCACCCCCTCCCCCCACCCCACCCTCTCTCATTTACCAGTCTATTACTGTAACATCTATTGAGTGGATTGACATCCATCTCCAGTCCACATGCCTGCGTGCGCTCTGTCCCACTGTAATGCAGTGGTGTCTTCATGAAAGATTCTCAGTGAGCAGTAATGAGGAGCCTTTTGTACTGTAACAAAGTCTTTTATGAACAAGAACAGTGACGCACCGGAAAAAATAATGATTTCATGGCATTCCTGTGATGAACCAGCCGTCAGTGCTGAAGATGTTATCTGTGGATGAGATAATGAAGGCAGCTCTTGCTTTTTACATTCTGTGGGAAACGTGCAGTATGGAGCGTCCATGTCTGTGCATGTTTTGCTGTGTATTTATTTTCAATGAGTTGTGGGTCATGTTTGAAGGTATGTGCAATCAAAAGAAAAAAGGGCTGTCCATGTTCTCTGTAAACCTGCAAACCGATTCCCTGCTGCTTTTTTACGATGATAAAATGAGGCCTCTGAAAGGAGCAGTGCGAGAACATGACGGTGATACATTTATTATCAAACAGGGTTTAGCACTGGGTGGAATAAACATGAAGCACATTACCTCATGATGAAGATGTTGGAGCGACTGTCCATGAATACTGAAGGCCTTTTTTTTTCCTGAACAGGGGCTTTGAGCGCTGGCCCACGATTAAGTTGTAAATCGCGAGGAGGCAGCATGTGTGCAACTGCCTCGAGCATAATAACCTGTTGTTTCGGGGGTCAGGGAAAACTAATTACACAAACTCCACTCCTGTATCGCTACCCACTCTTTTCCAATTCTGCTCAGGAGTAAAAATTACGTGTCCGTTTTTTTCTTATTTGTTAACTTCCAAAATGTTGGGCAGGGTGCCATCTGGAGAGAAATTACGTGGGGATAAGTGTCAAGTGTAATTCATCGCAGCATGTCGGTGGGTGTGAGAGGAGTGCTGGGAGAGGGAGTTGATTCATCAAACTCCAAATGATGTGCCTTTTTCTTCGCAGCAAAATGCCAGAACAGTTTTGTAATGTGCCTCATTCCAGCCGCCCTTGGGACGCTTGAAGGTTTTTCTGAAAATCATGTCATATTTTCCGCCAGAGTTCAATCCACTAGCATCACATGTGGAAATACAGCCTGTATACATGTAAGCCGTGATATGCACCATTAGTTCAATGCCGCCACAGCAGCAATGATGCCAGGACGTTTGTCTCACTGCCACAAGTAATAGACCTCAACGTCATTATCCAGCTTCACTATTTAAAAAGTCCCCTGAGTTGGGACTCTATGCTACACAGATACCCCCCATGCCACAGAGCTTATATAAGGCTCGAATCAACTAGGAGATACACATGAATGGTGCCTGCAGAGTCAACAAAGGTTTTTACAACTACTGCTTGGAGCCCCATTAAAATAACGCTGTGAACTGGGCTATAACTCACACTCCTGGAACATCTCTGCATTGACCCATTGCTGCTTTGATTGGGCCTTTCTGTCAGAAAGGCCCGCTGTCAACGTAAAGGAGGTTTATGAGCCGCAGCCAGGAGCGTTGTGTTTATTTTACGACGGGCATTTCAAAAGAGAAAAGAAAAAAAAGAGGAAAACACAAGCAATGTCATTAATTCCACCACATGTCTGTGAAATCTATTCTTGTTTGTCCGCTGTGGTCATATTTCTGCTGAATCTCTCTTTGTAGTCCAGAACTGCTTGTTTAATGCAACTCAATTAATTCCCCCAAACATCCTCATGGTTTGCTGGACCTTATTGCACCTCTGGACCCTTACAACACGCCAGCATTTAATTATGCTGACTGATTTGCTGCGTATAAAGTAAATACATCTTTTTCCGGCTCTGTTTTGAAAGTTGAATCTCATGTGTTACTGCCAACTCATAGGTATCAAGTCCGTTTTGTATCTGTATATTTAATTATTTCTCCATACTGCCTCTTGTGAAGTGCAGCCTGCCAGTCTGTTGGAAATTCTTTCTTAGATGTTGCTATAAAAATTCAAGCCATGAAGCTACACTATACCTTCCTGGCCCAAAATGAAAGCACAGATTATATGATGACTGCTCACTAGAATGTTTTTCTTTATTCCTTCCTTTATAGTTACTTTCATTTTTACAGGCTTATTTGGTCTGCTGCAAAAGCTGTCAGAGCGTCTGACATGATGCTTTATTAATGACTACATTCATGCAGTGTGTCCCGAGACAAAACTGGATAATATTCTCCATGAGCCATGTCGAAGATTAACTCCAGCTGCAAATCTCCACATGACCTGATTATACTGGTTTTATTTCCAATAAATACTGATTATATTGAATCAGAATAGGTGTGTTGTCAAAACAACAAACGTCAGACCCACAGCGCAGCATGGTGACAGTGTCCTGTAGATAAACTAGTGGCTTAATTAAGATCTATGTAAAGTGCAATGACGCACAGGAAGAGCTGGTAGATCAGTCATCCTGAGGTGATGCTGTCTTATTCCCTCGAATCAACAAAGGCTTGATTCAGGGCCAGAATAGATCTCAAGGTTTCACTGGGTGTCACCACTGTGACGACAGAGCAAGTACCAACCTTGGATGTGCGAAAGCCTAATCTTTATCTGTGGAAGGCTACAGACCATGGATTATTTATTTATAAAAAAAATGTATTTGTCAGTTGTGTTTTGCCTCTGTTATTTATCCACAGAAGAACGACAAAACATGCATAACCCACTCTTACACCCCTTTGCAGAGTAAGTTTACAATCCTGACACAGTCCTCTGATTTTCACTGCTGGCAGCTGCCCAGTAAAAGCCACAGGTATTATTAACCATTGTGTGTAATGATGGGCGACATGACATCTCTTAAAAAGGTGAAGCTAAAAAATTGTCATCGCCCCCTGGTGGCTAGCTTCAGTATACATCACAGTCCCATCTCCGCATGTTAGTAGATGGCACATGTTTAGGTGGCTCTTATCCTACGTTCAACTTGTATGTATGTACACCAGTAAGATTGGTTTTGATTTGATGCTATAAATATGGAGTGAAACATTGACAGCTGAGACTGACGTGCGATTGGTCATGTGTGTGTGTCGACAGGTTCTGAATCCTCCGGCTGTACACTGATGAATTACTGCGGAGGCTCTTGCTCCAAATGAGATTGAAAGCGCAAAATGGCGACACCCGTACCCATGATATTTCGGCTTCATTGTTGTACAGGGAAAGGAAGTGTCCATACATCATCCATCTGTATTTACAGTCTATAACCTTTGGCCTTTATTTACTTGTGTATTCAGAATTTACTGAGCACAACATGAAAATCTCATTCAAGTAATTTGCATCATAAACATCCACCAACAATTGTGTTAGATCTGCCAATTTAAATTAATTGTTTTTGTCTATTGAGCCCAAATTCACCGGATGTGATCTGCTGATCTAATCACTTTCCGGCTCTGTGACACCTTGCCTTACCGAGGTGTCAATACGTGCCTTATCCGGACAGAAAATCTAGATTGGATTTTCCTGTTAATGCAGATTCATAACAGTGTGTGTCGAACTGCATCTATATTAAGTTCACGTTCTTAACATGTGTTAACAGTGCATAAATTTAAATTGATTTTAAATTATTCAGAATAGATCGACTATCTCCCAGTAATTGCGATAGAACATAATGATTTCCATCTTTTTTTATAATGAAACCATTTCATATTCAGTTTTTGCCAAGCCCTGTGCGTTACAGGCATCTAATGTATAATCACACAAGTTTCTTACATAGTAAAACTAAGACATTAGAGGCCTGGCAGTTAAATTAAAGTACATTAGGCAGATTTATTGTTCTCTATAAGAAGGCTTATTTGAAGCAAACATCCATTTTACATTTCCAATGAGTCATTGTCGATTAAATTCGATGTGTTGAAGATGGAAGAGAGAATTATTAAGCTGAGCGCGTATGTGAATTAATTAAAGTCCTACTTTTTTAATTCACTATAAATGTCAAGCTCTGTGTGTGGCAGGATATTGAAATCAATCAGACTTCAATATAACGGGATCCTCCTCCTGTGACAAGGATCAACACTTCTGCATCACGTGTCGGCTGCTCGTGCACGCGGAGGAGGATCGAAGGCTCAGACTGTCTGTCCTCTGATCTTTAGCTGCGTTTCCATGTGTTCGACACAGTATTTAAAATCATTCTTTATCATTCTTAAGAACAGCGAATCACCACTGGAAAACTGGATTTGTTGTGGTTGCTTAACAGTGCTGATAGCAATATATTTCCTTTAGCATCCTGACACATCCGACAGACATTCACTGGTGTGAAAGTGACAGCTAATCCCTGGTTTTATATGTCCCTTCGTGGCAGCTTTATGGCCTCTATAGTACAGAGAGGGCTTCACTAAGGAAAAGAAACTCGTGAATTCACCACCAAACCTTTTGTTTCATGTTTTTCTTTTGTGAACATAACTTTAAATAACAGTCTTGTCATTCTGCAGCAGTAGAATTTATTGCATTGCAGATGAGGAAATCCTTTGAAATTTTATCAGCATTAAAAAAAAATGCAGTGCAGCATCAAATATGACCACATCACAATGCAATTCATGGGCTAATGGGCTATATGTAGAGTTTATCGCACAGCCTACTGCTTAAAAGAGCGTCCATGTGTTGAATTCAAACGTCAAGGCTGTGATGATGTGAGCACTGAGCAGTGTCAGCATTTACAGATAAGGCTGCCTGCAATAACCAGACACAGAGAAGAAAAATATAACGTTAAGTTTTTTTCTTAAGCTAATAGAAATGAACAGGGACTGGCTGCTTTAAGTTGGAGCTAAACATTTTATCTGGCCCTGGTGTTTCCGCAGGCAATTTGTATTAAAGATACATGATTCGCTCTCGGCTCCCCCTACAGGTGGGATGTGTAATTTACTCTCGTAAATACAAATTGCGTCCTGAGCCTCCACATGCACAAGCATTTGTACACACAAGCATTTGATGGCGGAGAAGACACTGGAAACCTCAGCAGCCAAAGAACCATGACGAATGAAAAGGTTTTTAAGGCCGTAAACGTTTGTATATTCACTGCACTCAAGTCAGGAGTAGAACCGCTAGCAAGCTAACACAGCAAGTAGCCGACGCAGTTATCGATGTCCGAGAATGATGTTCATCAAATCCCATCGAATTGTTTGGCTAACTTGCTAAACCTCTGTAGAAATTAGTTCATCTGGCTTGTGATGATGAAGTAGTGACAGCCCAACGTCAAGCAGAACAGCTCAAGACAAAGCAAACAAGCAAAAGTTATGATGTAATGGTCCAATTGACAATGGGTCTGCATCTGTCCTGCATCCTTTAGCCGTTTTTAGCTCTCAGGTGAAATACGCTTAGATTTTCAATCTAGTTCGGTTTCTAGCTCTGTCACTCCCCCTTTTCCTTTTTCTGTTTTCCTCCGACAATGTCCCTTTCAGTTTCTTTGGTGATATCCACACTGACAATAACACTACTTGTCTCTTATAGCTACCTGCTAGCTCAGTGTTACCTTCCTAAGGGCCAGTATCTCAGCTCTGAACCATAGTTGGGACCTCACTGGTATATCGTCACACATTGGCTTACGTCACACTCCAACAACCAGAGCCTGTAACATCAGGCTCTGGTTGTTGGAGTGTGACGTTTGCCGTAAAGCAGGTCATAATGTTCCAGCACGGTGAACCAGACTTACATAGTGCAGTTCAAGGTGTAAAAGGATTTTGAAGCTGTTATTTTAAGATGCAAAACCCGCTTTAAACAGCTACAATCAAGATTAGGAGAGAGATGTTTGATTTTGTTTATGATTTTATTATGCGCAGAGTAAGTACAACTATGAATACATAAAAACTAACTTACATTCATAGTGCTGTATCAGCAGTAACAGTGACAGTATGACTGTAATGTTTACACGCTAATGACAAACTACGCTGCCGTTTCATCTTCTCTGCCTCTGGCCAAATCGTTATCAGATGGACCAGTTGCAAAGTTTCAGGTAGTAATCATAAACCAATTTATATTTTAATGAGCATGACATTAGATGGAAGCGTTGAAAAGGTCATGTTCAGAGGCAGGAAAGGAGAGTTTTGAGTCCTGGTAAAGGAGGTCGAAAACCAGCTGACTATGATTTGAGGTAATTGGCAGGGCGTTCTGCTCGAGCGCACGTAGTCCGTTCAGTCACCGTGCAGCTTCAATTCTAAAAGCAGCAAAAAAATCTAAAATCATGTTTATTACTTTTGCTTGCAGAAAGTGAGTGCAATCGTCCTCAACTGGATGGGTTTAGTCTCTCACAAGATATGACACACGGTAATATAACACCTAATTATTTTTGCTGAATGATCTCGAGCCTGGCAACAATCACATAATGAGCTGCACTTCCGCCCTTCCCAGCTGAATTGTTAGGCTTCTCTGCAGTTACAGTGTACAGTAAGGGATGTGATTCACGGACCGAAAATGTGCAGCACTGGAAACAATATTACCAGAAGCTACAGTGTGAACTTGAGAATGTGCCATGTAGCCGTACCAGCTTGAGTGTAGGAGGACATGGTGTCACGCAGCATCATTAATAAAGTAAAAAAGTGCATAAAACTACTTTCTACTACTTGATAAAAAAAAACAATACACATTATTTACCAAACTAAAAATGGTTTCTGTCATTTTAGGTAGTTCTAATCACTCTGATGTATGTGGATTCACAGCTGATTCACTGATTGACAGCTGAGACTGACTTATGATTGGTCGAATCTGTGTATCGGGGGGGGGGCTTGCTTCATCCCCGATCTCTATTTACTGCGCAGACTCCACATGCATAAGAGTGCAGTGCTCATATCCAGGAGATTTTAGACCCATAGTCTATCTTTATACAGTCTATGATTGACCCAGTTAAAACACAGCATTTCAAACTTAGGGTGAACAGAGCCACTGCAGCACTGTGTGATTTGAGACAAACAATGAGTTTTTTTTTATATTACACCATTCTAGTTGACCCACAAAGTTAAATTCTGAACATGTAAATGGACAAAATATGAACACTTACACTACTTCACATTAATAATGTATATACTACGGTAATGGCCTAGATAATGACCTTATTACGTAGATCAGGAGTAAACCATCCACTTTAAATAGTGTCTGTCTTTTTCCTGCTCTAAGTTACACTCTTTCAGTCGCGGTTGGCCACGTATGCAATTTTAGTACTTTTGAATGTGTACGATGTGGTGGCATTTAGCAGTGAGGCTGAATATCCAACTGACACCAGTCACCTCCCCCTCTCCTTACGAGCAGGAAAGGGAGAAGGATAAGCTCTGGTGGCCTTCAGGTGATGTCAAAACTTTAAAGATCCTCTTTAGAGCCAGTGTTTGCATTGTTTGTTCTCGGCTGTGGGAAAACCATGGCAGTGCATGACGGCTCCTTGAGAGGAGTTGTTCCCATTGTAGATATGAAAGGCTAATTCTAAGTTAACAAAAACACAATCATTCTTAGGTTCACATGATTACACAGTAATTAAGTAATATAAGTAACAGGATTAGTTGATTTCAATGTTGTGTTCCTGAAACCTGGCAAACTGTCATAGTGAGACAAAGCAAATGGCAGTTTGCCAGGTACTGCAAACCGAAACTTGGCTAATTTGTTGTCTCCGAATGAAACTCTTGAATTCATGGATGATGTGGTGTTTGAATGGTTAAGTAATGAGAACAAGATTGCTGGGCAAACATATAGAAATATAGAAATACCCAAAGAAAATCTTTCTATGACTAAAATGAAAATATATTATCAGAATTTAACTCTTGAAAAAATTGAGGTGCGAAGTCTTGAATACCGCAATTATGCAGTCATACAAAGTCTTCCTGTGTGTCTGTCTGTATCAAGGACCACGACTTCATCACATTTTAAAGTTCATTACATGAAACCTTTATGCTCCCTCAGCCAATTTCACTGTGCCAGACTAATTGTGTTGAGCATAAACTGCAACTGAGTTTGCCTGGATTAATTAACGTTGCACTGTCTCCAGTGCCTGAGAGACATACAGAATAAGTTCAAATGAGTTAGTAGCGATACACTGATTGTGTGTGTGTGTGTGTGTGTGTGTGTGTGTGTGTGTGTGTGTGTGTGTGTGTGTGTGTGTGTGTGTGTGTGTGTGTGTGTGTGTGTGTGTGTGTGTGTGTGTGTGCGTGTCCCTTTTAAACAATGGCAGTAGGAACGATCTCAGATTGGTGGGGTTGATCTTTTTTTTCTTGAGCAACACTAGAAGCAGCAATTTCACTGTCAGTCAATATTTTGTGAAAGAGCAATTGTGTCAGGGAACGATCAATGGCAGCTTCAGCCTTGCTGCCCTTACCTTGTTAAACCAGGATATCACGTCACTATTCAGCATAAAAAACATGTGGATTTTCGGATCTCAGTAATTTTAGAGCATGATCCTTCTGTTACTACTGAATATATTACACCAGGCTATGATGCTAATTTCCTGCGTCTACAGGTGGGAATCTGCTGTGCACCATAGCATTTGCAATTTGATCATCACTTTTATTCAAATGCCTCAGAATAAGATTACTGGATACTATTCTGCCATATAGGTTCCATTTCAATTGAGTCCCCTGCTCTGTGATCGACAGCTTATCTGACACCATCAGAATTGCCATTCCCATATCTGCTGCCTCCCCCCTCCAGTTCAGAGCAATCATTAATAAGTATTTGCAAATCGTATTTGAGCCAGCTCTGATCTGTTTATATAACACAGGAAATCCATTACTACAATTCATTTATCTATAAAATCAAATATTCAAGACAAACCCCATTAATTGGGTGTAATTATAAAAGATAGATGGTCTGCTTTACTTCATTACCAATTAAATAGATGATTATATCTGCCAGCACTGCTGCCATACCATTATTTACAGTGGAAAAGCCTAGTGAGTCAATGTCAATTATTCTCATTACAATTTCCATCAGAAATAAAATCCTTAAATACAGTATCATGTAGTTTGAATGGAGTTGGGGAAATCAAAGCAAATATAATATAAAAAAAACTACTCTCTTTTACAGGAGTTAACAACATTTCAATATTTGTTTCTATAACCTGTTTGTTTTCGATCATTTCTCAGTTTTGTGTGATGACATCACATGCAGAAAAAGTAGTGACAAACTACCAGTAGGTTGTGATACACTTCTTGATTTTTGTCTAACATTGCCATTTGACCTTGGGATAACAGTATTTAAACATGATGCTTATAAACACATACAGCAGGTTGTTAAAGGCAGCTAATGAGCTCTAATGAGAAACAGCACCCAAGGTTCTCCGGCACTGTTATTTTAATATAAGATGACAGTGTTTTTGCCTGCAAACATTCCTAATATAGTTTTTACCCTTCGGCTGTTCTTGTTGTTGCTGAGAGCTTACCCGGAATACCCTCGCCAAAACTTTGTGATAGTTCAAATTCAAAGATAAGAATAGAAGAAATGAATTATTGAAACATCTATAGTCATCTGCATATCTTTTCAGGGACAGATATGTATGTGTAAGAGGTTACTGCAACCACCACTAGTGATTTTAATAATTTAAGCAGGCCAGGCCATATTAAATGTAGATTAATTGCCAAGGTGAAAACTTAATTCAATAAAATATCCTTTCCCTAATGTTTTATTTAATACCGCTGTATAATTAATTAAATCAGCAGCAATTTATTATGAAGTAGCAATACAGACTGTTGAGACTAAATGGGATAATGACATTAAAACTGTGCTAAAACAATGGCAGGAGCAAATTTGTTTCTTATTGAACTGATTGTATTCAGTCTACTCTTTGTTTTAATCACCTGCATGGACTAGAATCGACAATTGGACAAACTAAATTGACTCTTCAACTATTTTGTCTCACCTCATCTAACAATTCAACTCCTCCTCACTGTTCTCACATTGATTTTGGTCCAGTTGTACACTCAGGGTGGAGGAAGCTTGGGGCCAAGGGACAAGGGGCAGTCCTCTCTGAGGCCCCCGTGGCTGATTGCTGTGAGGAAGGGCAGAAAGACGGAGGCTGATAGAAGTCCTGAGGGCATTGTTGGTGCATTAATTACAAAGTTGTGAAGAAAGAGAAAGAAAAGGAGTCTGCAGGAATTGTCCTGAATGGTACCTTGAGATTTCTCTGATTTACGATGAGCAAGTTTACATTGCTCCTCTGCTTCTGCTGCGTCCAGCTGCCTGACACGGAGAGAACTGTGGACTGTATTTCCTGTGCACTGTGTCCTCAATGCATTTTTCTTGTTCTTCTGAAAGTTGTCTGTCTCGAGTCGCACATAGAGATCTAAACATACACACACTAGAACACATACAAAGAGGGACTCGCATGCACAAACAAGAAACGTGTGGACAGAAGAATGCAATAAAGCATTAAGTGATGCACTGCACAGAATTCCACATTGTGCTATTTGTGTTATTAAGGTATAACATGTAGGTGTACAACAGCAAAACTCACAATTATCCTCATGTTGTTTTTTTTCCATGGTCTTAAAAAGTCTAAAAAAGCTCAAATTTAATCATCTGAAGTTTTGGCCTTAAAAAGTCTTAAATATATTGAAATATTACATACTAGGTCTTGAATACTTTTAGGTAGTTCTGATGTGAACATTCATTTAATGCCTCTTCTGTTACACTTAAAATATATTTATTTTATTTCAAGAGAAATGCTTTGGTGTAGTGCTTGATGCATAGTTTGTAATGTCTCTGTTTTGTAGATCTTGATACTTGATACTCTCTTTGAGGGTTATTCTCTTCCGGGCTACTTCAATTTTTAATTATGAGGAATTAAGACTCTAATATTCCCTCATATCTGTCGAACTTGACATTGGTCTTAAATTTCTATTGTTTTGGTCTTTAAAAATGATATTAGAAGTTTTAAATTGAAAGCGGCAGAAACCAAAGCCAGAATGTGAACATAATAAACAAAAATAAAAGTACTTACATACTTAATACTTTGTAAATATTTGGTTACAAGACAATTTAAATGTATTTGTAAGGAAAATAAGTTACTATCTACAAATGAACACAAGCTCCACAAACCTAATCTTAGCACACGACTGTGAACAGGTGGGGACTTTCTGCCTGGCTCTGTCCACTAAAGCTCACTAAATAACACCAGAGGCACTGCAAAGTAGACTTTGACATTTTCTGACAGAGTCGAAGTTGCTGTTTCCCCATTTACAGTCTTTGTGCAAAACTGAGCTAACGTCTGCTGGCTCCAGCTACAGACATGAGAATTATGGAAACATTCTCATTAAATTCTGAGCAAGAAAACAAAACAGCTCATTTCCTAATCTGCCTTTCCTGATAGATCTCTTTAAATGCCTTGACCTCCCCTGTTATCCACTTTACATATTTCTCTTATAAACAAATTATATGTAAGCATCTGCTGCTATTAATCTCTTCAAGTGTTTACCAGGTCAGTATGTGTAATGCATAACGTGCTTATATCTGATATGCAAAGTGGTGAGTGGATTATGTGACTAACTATGATTTCCTCTTTGTTCCCCTTCCCTGTCTCTCTTTCTGTGCTGCCATTCATCTGTTTACGCTTCAATCTGACAGGTAAGAACAACCTCTATTCCTACTCTCGCTTTCAACTCAACATAATAGAGATAAGCAGTAGTCGGTAACAAGGTAGCTACGGAAGCATTTAAAAAGGCTCACGTTACGAGCATGGCACCTAATTAAACCACCTAAACTCGTGTTTTGAATATTTTCCCAGGCAGCAACAAGGGCATCACTTGAAAGCAATGAAGGAACTAAGTTGGCCAAGTGTACATTACCGAAGTCCTTAAGATTTCCTTATCATTTCTTCCCTGGGTTAAATAATTCAAGTGACGCTCTCTCTTCGCTTAAGAACCCTATGATTTAGGATCCTAGGCAGTTGTCACTTGCAGACGTAAAACCGGCATCAAACTGAATACTGATTTCAAAAGAAAAGAAAAGAAATATAAAGCAGATTTCGGATGAGTTCCACAAGGTTGCTTGTTCACAGAGAAAGCGCATAATAGATATGCAAAGTACATCCCTATGCACAGTGCAGCATGGCAGAAAACATTTCAGCGGCGCTTGCATACTTGCATTTGTTTGAAGATATCAAGGCTATTGTTTCTCCCCTAGAGGAATTTGGCTTGCTGGATGAGGACATTTTTGTGAATTGTTTTCTGTTTTGAAGTGGCTGCACAAGACGTGTAATGAATCTGTTTATGAGCAGCTACAGCTACATAAAAGTAATCTCAGAAAATGGATATTGTTGATAGGAATTTAAAGAATGCTTAGAAACCGTCGGCTGAAGGCTCTTTATGTGAGGTAAATCTTTCAGTCTTGTGGAATCAAACCAGAGGAACGTGAGACCAAATGCTTTGCAGGGTTTATTCGTCTGGAGTCGCTGAGTGTTCATGTCTTTGGTAGAGTCTGGCACGATGAGAGTCAGTTGTTGTTTTTTTCTCTATTGATTGTATTGTGCTAAATTTGTATTGAGTATAATCGGATCCACTTTGCGTCTGCAAGTCTGCAGCCGTCACGACCTGGAATCCCTTGCGTTTTGCACTTTTCAAGCTCAGCCTAACAGACTGAAGGAATCTTCGGTAGGGGTGCGACAAGGAAGGCCAGATATTGATGAACTTTACCACATCCTCGGAGGGTTTGAACCGAGACGGAAGTCCCTGAACTCAGCTTTGAAAATACTGTTTGCTCTGCATTGAATTTCTGATCACATCCAATGTGTGAAAACTATATTTCTTCTCTTGGACCCCAACCTAAGGCAATTGCTTAATAGGATTAATGACATATGTCGTGGTGTTAATGATGATATAACCAGTCCTCGTGCCACTTTAACATCTAGGTAAAAAGCTGGCTTGGATATTAGAGCAAAGGGGGAGGAGGGGGAGAGTGAGAATCACTGGGGAGATAAACTGCGCTCCTCCTCCATCACTGATGTTTAATTAATTAAGACACACAGTTCCTCCAGGGGGCGAATTTCCGGAGTCAGCACTGCTTTACACACCCATACCCATCAACACCACCCTGTATTACACCTGCACTGCCCTGTACACCCAGCTCACATCATTACACCCAATAACATCTTGCTTTACCAGCAGACTTGTCAGCAGCGGGTTCTTCCAGCTGCAGATGATTTACTCACTGTGCTGGAAAACTAAACTATATTGACGTTCGAATGCTAAGAAGAAGTGTCGTCCCATAGTGAAATAACACTTTACTTTCCAAAAAAACAAAAACAGTCTTTGAAATGACGTAGAAAATGTATATGTAACATGAATTGTCTTGCACATAGCAGCTGCAACGGCAATTCCGTGGGTGGTGGTTTACTTTGTACTTTGTACACCATCACACTGTGGAGGATGAAAACAGCAGTATTTAGATCAGAAGATTATCAAACTCCACAGGGACAGGCCCTCCTCCTATCTGTGTCCAGTCACAGTGACGTTCCTTTTGAATTCCCCCTCAACCCGTTTCTTCTCACCCCCACTCACGGCTTGTTTATTGCATTCATAGCACTGTCTTTGATTTTCACAAGGCAGCGACATGCCACATCAGCTGCCAGTGTATTGTCGAGAGAACTCTGTCACATGAGAGGCGTCTGGCTTGTTTGTTGCCCCTGATCTGCCGAGACAGGCGGCCTCGTGGTCCGCCTGCTTGGCTCCCATCTCATACTCCCAACTACAGCAGTCCTCCCACATAAATTGAGCCCCATACCATGAGCTACTCACTACACCACGCTGCCTCACAGTCTGTGGAGATTTAGCAGGGTCAGCCTCCTACGGCTCAGAGCCACACAGTCAGACCTGAATATAATCCCACTCCTACACGCCCCAGCTCATTGATGAACCAAGCTTGGTACAGTGATTCAGTCCTGCTGGTAGGTGTGTGTGTGTGTTGTCCTGGGCATGCACACACACACAAACACACACATGAACATACCATTCTTGTTCTGATGTCTTTAGAAGTACAAGTGCACACACACACACACACACACACACACACGTAAGCACACACGTAAGCACACACGTAAGCACACATGTAAACACACACACAGACAGTGAATGAGGACATTCATTGGCATAATGTATTTCCTCGCCCCATACCCTAACCTCAACCACCACAAATAAATTCTAAGACTAAGCTAAACCTAATTCTAACCTTAACCCTATAAGCCTTAAGCCAAGTCTTAACCCTCAAACAGCCCTTCTAAACAGTAAATACAGCCACAATCTCAATTTTCCTAATGTCCTCACTTTGTAAGATCAATGCTCAAAATGGTCATCACAAAGATATAAGTACATGTGCAAACACACTCACACACGGCCTTGTGCATCCATTTGTGGACATGAATGGGGCAGAGTTCAGACCCCTGATATGGAACTGAATGGAAGTAGAGTGTCTCTTTGTGCTGAAGGATCGATGGCTGGTGACAGAGTGTCTTCATAAGGTTTTTAATGAAAGATAATCTTTTGAATTGATTTACTGTATGTGCCTTTAGGAGAGGTTCTGATGGGAGGATTTGATGAGGACAGACAATAAGATATAGCATTAAACTTTAATGTGCTACAGTATCATTTTTTGTGTGAACAAGCTGGATTTTTTGTCATTGTTGGGGAGGAGGGGTGTTTCTTTAAGTTGTAGCACTGTCTGTACAGAGTATAAAAGAAGCAAGCTTCAGCCGACCCTCAGGTTGATTAACCGAAGCTCACTGATTGATTCTCATTGACTCGCAGACCAATATTTGGACACTACAATGCCTTCATCAGTGTCAAAATGGACAAGGGGCAAAGGGCAAAGTTATGGAGTAACAATAACAAGATTTCAAATCTATTGGATAATGGATCGAAGGGTTAAAGATGCCTTTTCGAATGTTTATGGGACACACAACCCAACATATCAACACAGATAGAGCTTAAAGCAACTACTTTTCCTCAGGGTACAAGCTTTAAAATCATTTGGAAGATATACTGACATTAACAAACTCCTTGAACAAATTTAGGTGTTGAGTAACTTCACTGGCTGTTGTCGAGTTGTCGATAGTCAGTCAATATAAAACTAGCTCCTAACATCTACATTTAAGCACACAACCGCTGAGGTTTCAGATGTATTCGGTCAACCACATTAGCTGAATGTGAATTTGACATGAGTGGACAGTGTGGATACTGGTTTGTACTGAGATGTTGGTTTTGTGTTCGTTGCCTGAGCGATTAATAGGACATGCTTTCTGTGCATAGGCTTTTAGTTCCTATAGGGGCACTCTGCTTCCAGTACCATTAACCCCTCAGATTCAGAGGCCAACAGAATTTAATGCAGCAGTGTCCTGTAGTTACCACTTCTGGCTGAAAAGGCCGCTGTTGCCACTCTTTAAGTTACTCCAAAAAAGGAAAAACTAAAATGACCAACTGATGAAAAAATGATGGAAAGAACCTTTTTCTGGTTTTGCTGACATTTTGTAACCAATTATTGGTTTACTTCTGCAACAGTGATCAACATAATGAGTTTTCTGTGGTTGCTTCACAATAAAAGCCTCCCAGGGTCTGAAACGTGTTGCACACAGTGGTTTTGCCTATGGTCTTGATATTAGGATAAGGATGCCTCCTTTCTTTTGCTTTTTGTCTCATTCCATATGCTGTCAGGATTTACTCCTAAATGTATCCTCGCCTGCACATACTCTATGATGTATGTGCAGTGATCCTTGTGATCAGTGACTGAGTTATTTTGCCAAACTTTTGAACTCATGTCTTCCTGCTTCTCAACTAAAAAGTTGATTTGTTTTCCATCGCGTATCTGGCCCTTTGGCAGACCCTTTCACAAATCTCAGAAATTCAGATGTTTACTCCATCCTTGTAATTATTTGTTTAGAGCCTTGTGGCATTGATTATTTCTCCTGCTCTGCCTCAGCACTGTCCTCCTACAGTGATCAGATAGCTAGAGGATAGACAACCACACAGGCCTTACTCACCAGCCCACTGGCCCATCGTTTTTTATCCACAAAGCAGCCTGATTACCACCTGACCGTGGGCTGCTTCCTCACAATATGGATGGCTCTGATGGAACTGTTGGCTTTGAAGTCACTGAAAATCCCATGCTGTATCATATACCCGATTCCTATTTGCTTTCATTCTTTCTTTCTTTTTCTTTCTTTACTACATCCTCCCTCCATCAAATAATTGTGTTCTTGGATATAGCTTTTAAATTATTATTTCCAGACCTTTAGTCTCATTAAAAAGGAGTCAAGTTTTTTCCATTAAGGAATGTTATCTTGTTTCAGCCAGACCCTTAAAAGTGACTTAATGCTTTTGCTCATTAAAAAAAGAAAAGAAAATTCAATTAATTAGCTGTTTTTTCCTGTCAGCTTCAGTTACACTGATAATGGTATTAGTTTTCCAGAATGAGGGTTGTGGGCTTTGGTTTGCATCTTGAGCAGGCTGCTGTTACAGGTCCAGTGGATGACTGAGACCTTTAAGACCTGCACTATCTGAGGGTCTCTGTTCTTTCTTACACCTGATGACTGACTCTTACGGTCACTGTGTTACATCAAAGGCTGATAACTCCGAGGAGAGAAATCCAATTCTTCAAGACTACTGTACCAGAAGAGCAGCAGGAGACAGAGAGCTACTTGTCAGTGTCTGATTTTAAAAGACATACCTCTGTGTGCTGGTAGAAAACTGAGAAACACAAGACCGTTGGTCTGCAGAGCAAACCTCCTCAGGTTTTATGTTTGCTCATATATCATGCATTATGTACATACAGATCCTGCAGAGAAGACTGTCGGGGAGCAATCAGTCTAATGACTTTAACAAGCTAGGGCTTTGAATGACAACTATAACCGATGAAAGTCAGCAAAATGCAGTTTATTGGCTGCGTTATCTGAAGCCATTGTCAGTAACTAAGCAGCTGGATGAGACCAAATGGAGTGGGTTTCTTGATGGCAGCTGTTTTGATGTCAAGATAGCATTACCCATGTAGAATCCAGAACACACAGTGCTTGTTTTCTTCTGTTTCAATGGTGGTTGCCTTTCTCCTGACTGCAAGATGTGCAGAGCTACCAGGCAGTAGATAGTAGCACACAGTGGTAAACAGAAAACACAAGCTGTGGATGTTGGTTTCTTTGTCTTTGTCTGTTACTGTTAGTTATGTCTGAGAAGCTTTTTTTCCTTCGACATTTCTCTCTTTCCAAAAGACCACACATCCTTTTTGAAGCAAACCTTTAAAAAAAATTGCTAGCAATATTTCACCACCACAGACATTTACCCTCAAGTATTTTTCTGGCACATAGTGTTGCTTCATTTTCAGTCAGACATTCAGTCTGTCAGGATAGTCGATATTTTCAAAACGCAGATGTCTGGGTTCGAACTTTGAGATTTGTAAAACAGCAGTCAGAGGGATTGGAAAATGAGAAAATCTTACCAACCGTAAAATATTTTTAAAATATCCTCAAAAGCCTGATTTGGACTGATGTTGAATCTTCATTAGTGATGAGTTTGTAATCCTACAAACACATGTTGTTTTCATGAATCATTGCTAGACATATGAGTGCTTGAAATCACTGCTCTGCTCTGTGACAAAAGGAAAATGCTAAACAACAGTAGGTGTGCCAAATGTTGTATTTTCTGATATAGTATCACTTTCATATTTCATAAAGGCAGCATAAGTAAACAAACCGTTTTAAACCACAGCTGTAGCTAACATCATTTCACAAAACTGGTGCAAAGCTTTAGCAGGGACAAGGGAGTAGTTCTAAGGTAGAATTGGCTCATCACAGCTACTGGCAGGGCAAGGTCACATCCTTTCTGGAGGTATCCTGTATCAAATGTGTTTTGACAAGAGAAAAACATGCCTTCCTTGTACAGGCACTTAAAAGAGTAACCGTTCCAGGGTTTAGTAGGCCACTGCTTCTTTGTGATGATGCAACGCTTAGTAAATACTTTTGCACCCCACAAAACTTTGGTCCTTCCACTGGAACATTTCTTTGACCTGCTTTTGGGCACATGCTCTGTCTTTTCGCACATGGGTGAGACCAGTCATCGGCAGCAGCAGGACAAATGCTGAAGGGCCGTTGGAGTGTCAAGACTAATCCATAATGTTTTCACTGACCCCGTCAAACTCTTCACACCCCAACCCTGATTCCTCCAAATAAAGCATGTCAAGTCCCAACAAACAATCTTAATTTTTTTCCTTAACATATGTCAAATTATGCAAATGTGAAACATTTAACACCTCAAATGTAAGGTTTTATCCTCAAATGCTCCACAATAGATCAGTGGAGGGATTGGATTTGTATGGGAGACAGAGCCAGTGACATTTCCAGGTGGCTTCACTGATGAAGGAAAGATGCCGAAGCAGAAGGATTTAAAAAACGTATTAAAATCAGTTTTATTTATATGCAAAGTAAAGCTTTAAATTGCCCCAAAAACGCTCACAGATTTTGCTTATAAATTCTTCCGATGTAGTGTTTTTCCCCTAGATGCATTCTCAGGACAATGATGGTTTATCTTTTGACTTAGTCTTGAATTGTCTCCTACGATACTGCCTTTCCTGTATTAGCTTCAGAGAGCTATCTCCAAACCAAAGTGCCAGAGAGCTGTAATGGGTGACTTTTTGCAACATTAACTATTTATTGGAATTATGTGCTGCACATTCAAAATCGCCCCCATGCCGTCCATTATCCTTGAGGAGGAACAATGCATGGATGTGAACACAAATTCCAGGAGAGGATGAATTTGAGTCCATTTTTCTACCCTGGCAATTCATTTGTCATCCTCGCTGCCTTAGGAGCGACTGCTACCTCCCAGGTCTCTGATTAAACAGGAGAGAATTAATAACAGGTGTCTGAGGAAGGGGAAGCTCTGCCTATTGAGAAAAAGAAAGGTTCCTTGTGAAAGAAAGGCCAAGCATTACGCCACAGTCTGCAATTAGAGCAAAAGAGCAGCAGGTAGCTTGTGTATTTGCTGTCACGTCAAACCTACCCAGTGGCTTAGAGGTCTGGTAGTTGTAAATAAAGGTAGTATGGTTAGAAAGTCCATCCATCTTTCCATTATCTATACTGATTATCCTTTGAGGGTAATGGGGGGAGGGGGGCTGGAGCCAATCCAAGCTGACATTGGGCAACCATTCACAGTCGCATTTACTGATTAGAATGTACCATATTGAATTGTTAGAAGAGGTTGGTATTCATGACGATGTTTCTTGATGCTGTCACAGTAAGTTGCCACAAAGCAAAGACACTGGAATCAGATGGATGTCTCTAACGATCAATCCTCTTAAATACATGATTTATGCCTGTACATAATGTGCCCTTTAAATGCATCTGAGAAGGGGAAAAAATAGTACACTCAAGGTGCCTGCTGGAAGCCAAGGTAACAAATTCAGGAGAATCTTTGATTACCTCTAATGTGGTTATAGGTAATGGTGACCTGTCTCTAAGGAGCCAAGCCAGAGCTAAATTATATTTCAAATCCATTAAACCTTTTCTC
The DNA here is from genome assembly GCF_022539355.2 of Hippoglossus stenolepis. NCBI lineage: Eukaryota > Metazoa > Chordata > Actinopteri > Pleuronectiformes > Pleuronectidae > Hippoglossus > Hippoglossus stenolepis. Next base: position 24,401,124 of record NC_061483.1, on the reverse strand, counting down.
AGATCCATGATTTGCTCCCAGCAAGCAGCTTCCCAGGGCAGCAGGTAATTGAATTTCAAACCTGAGCCAGGAAGCAGATAGGCCCCAGAGCTAAGTCCACGTCATCAGGTGGAACACTGTCATGCATAGAGCCATGATTTATTTGGGCCTGTCAAACCTTGATACGGCCTGTTCTCTGTCATTGAGATGAATAAGCCAATTTGTTGAAACAACACAAAAATTAGATTCTGACCAAAAGACATATCCAGATATTAAATCTAAGTATTTAAACTGAGTCCAGCTGCAGTAGAAACTTTGAGAAGACAGAGGCACATGTTTAATTACAGGGATACAACAAGCTGAAGACCTTTATTCTTTGACAGATCTGAATTATGTGCACTTTCTGCTACATTGGTTAGGATCATCACACCCTGAGGCTGTGTACTCATGTGTACATTTTTGGAGAAATCTAGTCTCGCCAGGGGATTGTACACTTCAACACAAAATTTAAGAAACATCCAGATCATTTATTGGATGACATTATGGATCGCAAACAAAGGTAACAAAAAGCATTGAATAAACATTTAAGATGCAGTTGAGTGGGCACTGAAATAGAAACCATTGTTTATAAGCAGGCTTTAATTCAGCCTGGTGCCAGACTGAGCCCTAACCTTGATGTCTAATTGCTTACAGTGGGCTGAACTCTCAGGCAGACTCTGGGCTGTTAATAGGAGGATCATGCACTCAGGGGAAAGTATTGGCTCCGCTTTCTCATTGCTGTCATCCCTGCTATTTCAAGACATCCCTCAGACATCCCCACGGAGTCAAGACAGACAACACCAGACTCAATAGCAAATCAATCATTGGACCAATTTACCAATTAGGCTCATTGTACTCTATAAATAAACACATCACCCCCCCTCCCATCCTCGCCATCATGAGGGAACCGTCTCAAAATTCAGTCCGGCAATCAGGACACTCAGGCAAACACGTCACATTGATCAGGGACCAGTGTTATACTGTTGTCATGATGCAGTCTTAATACATCTTAGCATTACCTCTGCTTCATTGTCTGTGGTTGACGTGCAGAAACAATTATTCATAGCATGTATGAATCATACAAACAGCTAAAAACGTACAGCTACATTAGTATATGCACTTGTTTTTTATTACATCTACATTTTCATTTTACAGGCATAGTCTGTGGCTTATGAATGCATGAGTTTCCACCTATGCAAAGAATTATCCAAGCATACAGCAGCATTAATAATGCAAGGAGTCCCTAGGGTTTCCTATTACTTTCATCTTTGCAAATTACAGCATAATACAAAACTATCTTTCCCCAAATGGATTTATGTCCACTACAGTGTGCGGCAGCTCACTCAGGTGACATCTAAAACGTTTGGAAACACCACAGTTAAGATTTCAAGACGTAATGTATAATTTATAGTGGAAAGAGAGGCTTTGTACTGATACAACAGCTCTTGGCATCACCACCTCCCCTGGCAGCCCGTCTCCTGCTCTCACCCTCAATGCTGGAGCTGCCACCGCTGCTGCAGCTGCTGCTGCTGCACAGCCTGCCACGGCTCCAGCATGTTCTACCCACCTGTCACCAGGAGGAGAAAAACATTTCATTCACACCGGAGATACATGCCACTATCTCTCACAGAGAACCACAAGCATTTACAATAACTGTCAAATCTCTGAGTTTTTACGGGGAAAAATATCCACGTATTTTTCTGAGGTGCGTATTTGTCTTTCAACCCATGAGCCTACAGTCACCGTGTGTCAGAGCTGGGATCACTTCATTTAGCAACTACAGCAACATTTACAGTAGAGGGATTGTCCTGTTGGCATGTAGACACAGAGTCGTGTCGTAAAACAAGACTAAACCCGATACATACTGATGGAGGTATAGGGATGATAGCAGCTCTCAGTAGACTACATACCTCTGTAAAGGCCTAATACTCCCTTTATGAAACCACATTTATATTCACTAGAGACTGATCTTTGTCTGATTTAGCCCTTTTACGAATTGTTCTCATCAAGATCCTTGTGTGTATAAATGTGTGAATTATTTAGAAAGGGAAAAAACACATCCTGGATCTGCCCACTGATCCAGACACACACCAAAATTAAGTCTGAACTTAACATAACTCATCCATCCACCAACAGTTGAGTATTATTTTCTTGATACTGCTAACAAACTCACAAACTCAAATGAAAAGGGTGAAAAAGAGCATAGGACTTTTATTCTGCATCTAGAGTTTATTCGGTGCTCTGAACGGACAGCATGCATTTTATCAGTACTTATTCCTTACAACATATTGTTTCAGAAGTTAACAACACACACACTGCACCACAGAGCAGAAGAGCTCTTAGAGTTACTGAGTCTTTCAACACCAGTGTTGCTTCAGTGGTCGACCTCCCAGAAACTGAGTGCATTCCCAGAATAGAAAAAGAACTGGTTATTGACTCCACAGTACGCCCAAGTGGGCTTTATGATTTAGTGCAGTGAGCCGTCAACTCTCAGAGCAATGTGCAGCAAACAAAAAACATTTTATCAATATTCCATCAGGCAGGAGTCCTCTCCCTGTTAATATAGTGCCCAGACGCATCTTAGCACCCTGAGAAGATCGTGCACTCAGGCAGCAGCTGCCTGCAGCGCATGGGACAGTGTTGAATTAAATGAAAAGCCACCGGCCATGTCACAATGTTGACAAGATTGTGATTTTCTTTTTTGTGATTTTTTTTGGGGTCACATGTTGATGCACTATGTTTTTTCTTTTTTCTCAGAAGAGCCTGTCACTGGCGGTTAGCTTTTTGATATTGACGTTAAAGCTCCAGATAGATACGTAAAAGAAATATGCATAATGTATAGTGAATGCAATCATGATCTCATTCAAACCTGTACACTGTTTATCCATCTAAATTAATATTACCAAAGTTTATCATTCAATATGCTAGTTAAATCTAAAGAAACAGATGTTAGTGTTTGGAGTTCCTACTCTGTTAAATCAGTCTGTGTGTCAGTCTTTGCCAAAAATAGCTTTTTCCATCAGGCAAACAAGCGAAACTTTAAACCACACGCCTGTAAAACATTTATTTCTTTCTGAAAGGCTTCAAATGATGGGAATAAGAGGAGTACATTTTAATGTTGTGAGTTACATATCCAAAACTGATGGTGATGTTTAGTTTGTCAGACCAGATGGAGAGACAGCTTTTGCTTCACTTTTTATTCCCTGCAGCATTAAGTAAGTCAGTGAAAACTAGGAAATAAGAAAAGATAAGTGTAAAAATGTACCCTCAATTTTTCACTTTGTTAGATCAAATGTGTAAAAAAAAAAGATGTGAATAACAATAAGATATATATGTGCAATTATCTCTGCACAGAACAGCAAAGGTTGTGGCTCTGAAACGGTTGTTTAAAGCATCTCAGATATTTCGATTTGGCTGATATCGACATTTGTTGGGTGGAGTTAAGTAGCAAGCCGGCTAATCTGCTGACAATACTAACAAGCCGATCTGAAGTTGGCTAACGTATCAGTTAAATAGCATGATACAAGCATTTACTAAACAGCTACTTTTAAATGTCAGAGTGATAAAAACAGAAACAATCCCTTTATGTAACCTATCGATCTTAACAATGTAAATGATTCTGATTACTACAGATTTGAATTGTAAATGTGACTAAATACAATTACTCATATTTTGTAACATGTATTCTTTTGCACAACACCACTATCAACATTCTCACCCAATATCAGCTTAGATTGGCTGTAACTCCTTGACCCTCAAAAGGATAAGCGGTATATAGATGGATGGATGCATGGACGGATAGATGGATGGACCAAAACTGTAAACATATATGACTGCTGACATATTTACATGTATTTAAGAAGCACTGAGAATAATCAATCGCTTCAGGCAGTGAGCCACAATATGAATAATTATATTAAAATGAAAACACACAATATTGTTGGACTTTTTCTATGTTATCTGATAAGTGATCTCAGCTTTATAAGAGCTTTTTAAACTCTGTTGTGAAGTTGTTAGAAGCTTGTTGAGCTCCATACTTAACACAGCACATAATCTGAGGGCCATTAGGGGAGTTAGGGTACTTACCGCTGTTAGGAAAAGCACTATATCCTATATGAAAAACTGTTCATACGCATGTTGTAGAAATCGAGTTGATTAGTTAATTCATTGCTGGAATGAATGAGGTTATATGTGGTGAATCCCTCCGTGCTTCCCTCTGCGTTGTGCTGATGAGAATTTAGGAGACTGTCATGCTTAAAAGCGCCTTTTCCCAGACGTGCTACTGTTTTTCGCTGGCACTGCTTCAGAATCATTCCTGCTGCATTATTCATATCAGCTATTTAGCTCTTGTCCAGAGTGACATAAAATAAGTGCAGCACTTGAGTGAGTTTAAATTCAAATTTTTTTTCTATCATTACAACATCCTAACAGTCAAAAGTGCAACGCTTAAAAAGACGATCTTCAGGCAGAACATGCAATTAAGTTTTCTGCTTCTTGTTGAGGTTGTAGGTGCTCGGATTGAGGAGGAATGGAGAGAAAATCAGGATGTCAAGATGAGGATTTTGTGACTGAAGAGGGAAACATGCATTCCTTCTTCTGCTGATTACATTTTTCACAGCTGGCCAAGAGGCAGGAGGTATATTAAACTAGAAATACTGCCCTGTGATTTTTTTAGATTCATATGAGGTCACTGTGACCATTGACCACTGAAGTCTAATCAGTTCATCCTTGAGTCCATGTGAACATTTGCACCAAGTTTGGGGAAATTCCCCCAAGGTGTTCCTGAGATATTGCGCTCACAAGACCAGACCTATTTTGTGAGGTCACGGTGACCTTGACCTTTGACCTCTGTCCTCCAAATCACTCTATCCGTGAGTCCAAGTGAACATTTGTACCAAATTTGAAGAAACTCTGGCCACTGCCCGTCTCCAAAATTGTCCAAGCCATTACTGAATCAACGAACAGTCTGTATAGCTAGCACTTAGCACTTAACAGATAGAGTCATCACATTACGATTCAATGTAACTGTATAAACAGAACCCTTTAATGAACAGAGCTGAATTAAGAGCTGACAGGCTCAGTAACAACTCCAAGCTTCACAAAACTAGGATTTATTGCAGGGCTATTGTATTGCATTGATTTATATTGCACAGGTAGTGATTTGAGTGTGTCCACGCCCTCTGTAGCCTAAAGTGACTCTTTCTTTGTGCCAGTGGACTGAAATGAGAAAATGTGAAATGCCACATCTTTCCATTGCTGCAGCCAGTTTGAAGTTTGCTGCAAATTACCTGCCTGTGCTTGCCACAGCTTGATGATTCTATTTATTGCAGAGATAGTCCCTAAATAATTAAAGCAGACCACAGCAAATTACATTGCTCATGATGGATTGATTTCAGGGACATTTTCACTAAGCAGAATATAACGCATTTTACTATGCAGTGCTCTTATATGAGGAAGGTGATCATTTGTTTATTTTATGCTTTAGATTTTTCACTTACCCATATTTCTGAGGATAATTTGTGGAGCATGCTGAGATTGCTGAGCCCAGAGGGGGGGTTGGATTTCTGGGATGAAATCTGTGAGGCAGCAGTCTGTGAGGGGGACACATAATGTGTAGCGCAACTTGCGTTGTGAATCATGATATTCATCACATGGCTTTTTGCCATTTAACGATGCATGGTAATCCAAACAGCCCTCTGTGATAAGTAGATGGTGCCGCATGTGATTGTGGCCCTGAGGAGAAGCGAGTTGAACTGCTGAGCCAGAGCCCGGCCCCGCCACCCCCACCAGCAGAGCAGAGGGCCACGGGCTCGCAGGCGGAGATGAGCACTCTTCACAGCCATCACAGAAATAGATGACTACTCAGCGTGGAAATCAGAGGATCCATGACTTTTGATCACAGTCATTTACCAGCCTTCTAAATTACTACTATACTCTGACCGGGATCTTTTATGATTAATGCATGAATAGCCTTTCCTGCAGAGTTATAATACATTGCATGACACTTGAGTTACATAATTCACATGATTTAATATAATGCAGTTGTATGTGTTTAACAATAATGATATATGATCAGTGCAGGCGTCTTGTGCAGACACCAACTCTGAAGCCAGTAAACATACTTCAGTCTTTTGAAATACACAAGCAGTTTCAGATGTACCACAAGCTACATAAATCAAATGCTAATAATTTTAGCTATTATGTTGGAAATTGTTTGCTGAGATAGGAATGTTTTGAGCACGGCTGAATATAAATCTGCCTGAAAAGCTGCCGTCAGCGGAAATGGTTCCATGGGCAGTAAAGTATTTGCATTAAAATGAAGACTGAGGTTAGATATTATGCGACCATATTTGATCATAACAGCAGTTCTTAGTTCGTCATTAATGCAAATAAATGGATCGGAGCAAGTGGTTGGATTTGCAACCATGTTACAGATTTGACAATTTTTATCTCCGCGAAGGAGGTTATGTTTCCGTCCACGTTTGTGTATTTGTTACGTAGCTTTATTTTTCCAAATAAAAACCTGCATCTAATTAACTTAAATGTAGTTTCATAAGGGAACTGTTGGGCAGCGTATTGAAATTAATGAACGATTACAGCTCATTGCACTTAAAAATCTGAATTCATAGAAACACTTGCTAAGTGTGTCCTTAAAAAAAACCTTTTGTTAAATGTAGAAGCGCAGACCTTTTCATTTTAAGTGTCAGTTGAAAGTAAGGCCGTATAAGCCACATCCCAGCAGTGAGGAGGCTTCACTGAAAGCCAGCTGTGAGCAGAGGTTGAATGCAGACTTTCCTTCGTACAGGGACCGCATCACAATTGTCTCCTGGCAAAGTGAAGGCATCCAAAGTGTGGATGGGTGACCCCGGCAGAATGTAGAGAAAGCGGTAGGATGTGCGAAACTTGCCGACACAACACATTATATGGTCCTTCAGTCTTGGCACAGAGGCAAATGAGGGATTTTACGGGGAGCACTGGAGCAGTGGCTGGAGTGGCAGAATGCTCCTAAAGCCCCAGCTAGTTCTAATGAGGCAGCTTGATGTAGCAACCAGGTCCACTGGGCGCAGGAAGGACCAGATGTCGCTCGTACACTCATTCCTTCCAGCACAGCCTGCATTCACCTTTCAGCCCATCTGCTGCTTCCAAGCACAGTCAATATTTAGCCACTGGGAGAAGGACAGACACACACTGCACCTGGATCATTATTGTGCCTCTGGTAAATTGGAGATATCTTTTTTTTCTCCTCTAAGCCTAACTAAGAAAAAGTAAACAACTCCAATTCAGCCCACTCTCTGTAACCCCTCGGACTTGACCTCCTGAGGTTTCAGATTCTTCTTTTCAGTTCCCTCAGCAGTGTATACTAATGAGGAGAAAATATGACACATCTCAGTGCTAGATCGCATCCTGGAACAGTTGAATAAGCCTCACAGCTCATGTTGCATGACTCAGCAGTGAATCACGGGTTGCCAAGGCGCCATAGAGCGAAAGTGACATGCAATATGCCAATTCTCCCCTGAAGATGAGACATTAACAAATTACTGGAGAGGAGGAAAATAAGAATTCCTCAGAGAAAATGGTTGAATATCTGTTTTCAGTTTTTTCCGTTGCACGCTGTGTGTGACAAGTGTCTGTTGTGTAATTTAGCTCAAGGCATGGTGATCTGTGTTAGCAGGGCTAATGGGGAAAAGTTCAGTTTGACGTGCAAGTGTTCGATGTAGAGATCAGACCAGAGCCCGTCTAACGAGAGAGACCTGCAGAGCCCTGATTTTAAATTATGACACAGAAATGACTTTATATTATTAAAAAAAACATGTTTTAAATTGCTGTAGAACTCTTAAACAACTTCTCCTCAGTGTGACAAAATTCCACTGTGCAACATTATCACGTGCAATATTTATTTATCATAGTCATTATGTCACCTGAAAACACCATATTTAACCATCATATTTATTATACCACCATATTGCAATACTGCAATATTTATATTATTTAGGTTATTCATCATCCTGCTACTGTACTTATACTCTTTGCCCCCTCATACCTTCGACTTGTGTCTGCATATTTTTATCGAGGAACTCTATTTTATATTTCTTTGGCTCATATTTGTATTTTTATTTACATTTTTTAGGAGCCTATTTTTTATATTTGCATATTTTCCACAAGACAACCTTCTGTTGGCACAAAGACAATAAAGTTCTTGAATCTTTAATCACCTTATGCACTAGCCATTGAGGATGATGCTGGAGCCTATCCCAGCATGCACTGGTAACCACTGAGGATCTATATACCTTGTCTTAATGTCACCAGTTAACTTTACAGCGTCAAGGGCAACAGCAGGATGCTGACATCAGAGGACCCAGCTGTGGAGATTCATAATTGATCTCTGGTGAACTGAACGCTTGTATTATTGTGCTGTAGAAGTCTTGTGGGCTTTACAGTGCAACCGTGTGCTCATTCTGAGAGAGTGGAACATGATGAAATAGAGTCAAATTACTTTGCACTATTACCCCACAGTTACACAGCTGAAAGATTCAAACACACAGCAGACTTCACACAACCCTTCTCAGCGCTTGTCTCTGAAAAACCTGGCAAAAATCGTCATCACCTCCATGTGTAGGAGTGTGCTCTCTGCAAGTTTGAGCATGGGTGCCATGTCTCTCCGCCCGCACTAGCTATCAAATGTCTTTACAGAGCGACAGCCTGTGAAAAGCATGGAAAGCATGTCTCCTGTTAGTTTTTTACCCAGCATGCCGTGTGTCACGTCGAGCCGCTCCTGTGTGGTGGATTTATATTCAAATTTATAGGACAACATGCTTTGTTGCTGCAGCTCTGGTCTGCTTACACAACAAACTTAAAAGGAAGTGTTAGTGTTGGCTTCCAGGCTAAAAAAGAGGGGTGCTGTTTCACCACACATTCCTCACAGCTTATGAACTTGGCATCACCCTGTGTGGCTCAGATGAACCGAGGAACTCTGGAGTTCATTTGCATTCAATGGAGCTGTGACAATGCAGTACTCATTATGAAAATGAAGGTTAATCTGTAGTCTTTGCTTCATAGCTCCTTTAAACTACAACTGACATGTGGTTAAACATTTAACAGCCCTCTGTGGCTTTTCAGGTTTCATTGGTTTAGAGAAAAAAAAAATCACTTAGCTCTGCTGAAACAATAAGTGCAACAGAGGATCATCACCTCCGATTCAAACCCTTTACTTTGGAGAATCAGATCCCTGCACCTAAACACCACAGCCAGTACACCCAGTTAGAAAAGTGAAGAATGGTCTCAATGATGGACTAAAGATAAAGGAACAGTCTGCAGCTTTAACTTGCCAGATTATAAACTGGATATAAAGATGGACAATGTGACCGCTCCCAAAAGTGAAGCCAAAGCCTCTCAATCAACCCCTTGTGGCTGGCTGCAGCACAGGTCATAAATCCTGCCTCCTCCATGTTAGCGGGTGGGATAAGTACAAATGTCAAAGTATACGTCAAATAGACTTTTCTTCAAAATGGTTTAGGTCATTTCAGGTAGTTCTTATTACACATTAGTTATTTGATGCTACACATGGGATGTAATGTCATCATTGACAGCTGAGACTGACTAGTGATTGGCTAAGCATGTTTAGAGGGATATTTGCTACGATGCAGACTCAAGATGGTGACGTTCCTATCAGGGATATTTTGGCTTCATTTCTGGATAAAAGTGAAGATGGAGACATTGTCCATATTTGGCCCAGATGAATAGTACTAATGAACATATTGGGATCGAGTAGAACAGCAGGTTTCCTTTCAAAGTAATTACACGGTGATCACATTATATAAGACATACAAATTTTGCACTGCACCAAAATGTACGACATATACAATCATATAACCTTAAAATACAACTGTATCTACACAAAAACTACATACAACATGTGGTAAAATAAGTTAGATAGAAAGTTATCTTTTCAAATTTTCCTAAATTTAGTATTTTACTCCTTTCGGGTAAAAACATCCAAAGTGCATTACACATGAACATCATTATGTATTTTCCAAACACGAGCAGTGTTTCTGAAATCTCTCTTCACTCAGCACCACTCAGCACAGACCACGTGTTTGCATGTCTGCTCATGGCTTGTGGTTTCTAACTCTAAATGCACTGTGAACACAGGACACATGTATTTGTGTGTTGTCACATCAGAGCATGTTACCCATGAGCTAACTGCCACATTTCCACGTCATTAGATACACAACTAATGGAGCTGTTATGAGGCCAATGTGCCTTGAGGGCCGAACTGCCCTTTTCAGTTTGCACCCCTGTAATTACATTAATATCAGACATATCAGACATAAGAAGCAGGGAAAGCCCATGGGTAGTTGCCAAGGAATCAGGGCACAGCTTCTCCAGCTCAACTCGTCTGTCTGAACAGAGGACGCAAACATTCACTGTGTGAGCATGAGATAGTCATTTTTATTTTCCTCCCAGTATTTTATTCAGAGAGCGAAATAAAGCCAGCAGGGACAAACAGCAGAGGAGACTAAGAAGAAAGACTTCAGCAAGATTAATTCCAAGGTCACCACGATGTCTTCATGACTTAATTTCTGAACAGTAAAATGAAATGGTGCTTTGAGTGGAAAAATCACCTCATCGGGGGGAAATGGCCTCTTTTCTCCAAACAGCTTCACTTGCCATGGAGGAGTACTCATGGCTGTTATTATTCTTTACTGGTGCCTCCTGGTCCATTGTTTCAGGGTAATTTGAGGCCCATGAGTAGGCTTGTGGTTTGTCTATCTGCTCTGTCAGTTCTGATGCCCTTCAATCGACAGCATACAAAATGAGTCCCTGTCTCCCTGTAAACACCGGATGATGAGGCAAGAAACCTTCATAATCTCCTCTGATTCCCATGCCTCACCGCTCTGCACATCACACACCTCTTGGAGGGCTCGTTTCCATTTGGATTGGACGCCCAGGTTGACTGGGCTATTTTCATGGTGTTTGCACGGCGCACTGTTTGGTGTAATCATTCCAATACACTGTTTCTGAAAGTGCATTATATGACAGAGTAAAACCCCCTTAACTCCTAACCCCTTCTATTTAGTTGGTGTGGTTCTAGGATGTTATGAGTGAAGCAATACACTTAAACTGCTTTGAAAGTCAAGCACCTCTCACCAGGGTTCAGTTACAGTACTTCTGTAAGGAGGTGACTAGACAAACACTTTCTTTGTCTTTGTACTTCATGCCAACCAGGGCTGGTGCATAAACAGTGGGTTACTTTTAAGGACATTTTAACACATAGAGAAATAATATGGTGTGAAATTACATGCAATAAAATGTGTAGTAGAGATTATTACATTATTAAATCCGTATTTTTAAGTTTTGGGAGGAGACACCTGTCCTGGCTAGTGATATCATTCCTTGCTAGTCTTGTCGTATGTGGCGTGGCAGCGGTAAACGATTCCTGGAGTGACACAGGTGTGGTGTTGGGACATGCTCCACTGGCGCTGGTTTTGGCCCGGGTGCTGGTTGCCTCCTCATATTCACGAACATAAGGTTTTTTAAGTGAGTGAACAAGTTGTTTGTGATTCTACCTTTTTTTTTTAACAAGGCGACAAAGTGTGGATACCCGACCCGAGCCCCCCAGGACCCACGTCGGATCAGACACAAATTCTAAAATGATATTCGGGTTCAGGTTGGGTTCTGTCACGTTGCCTGGCCTATTTACTACTTGATTTATTTTACACACATTATGTCTGCAATCACTGACAACAAGCAATGACTTTATCAGGGGAAAATGTGACCTGAGCTACACTCAATAACATATTAATGTGGCCTGCTCCGTGCTGGATGATTTAAAACCGAACTGACGGAGGTTTCCATTTTTAGTTAATAGTTTCCTCCTGTGGCCGCCTCAGTGTCCTCTGGTTCCATCCCTTCACTCATCTCTTTAAGCTTAAGTGGCTACTTTTGACCTCACCATGCTAGAACTGATCAGTTTTTACCACACACCTTACATGAAGTCAGCGGCTGACAGGCGGATGTAGACATTGTTTTACTTTTTATTTTGCTGCAAGATTTATAAGAACAAGTTTTGAGATCACAACTGAGCATTTGAGGAAAATTAGATGCTTTATTTTTAGTGATGATGTTACACAATCCATGTGTTTGTTCACTATCACATCAGTGATGACACCGGTGTCCTGCCCACCCCTAAGTGATAACGAGCAAAATTACTTTAAAAAATGGCCTTTTAATCATGTACGCTAATTCGTTTTAGCTGGATTATGTAGAAAAAAACAGTCTGTATTGTAATGCATAAAACCTCTTTTACATATTTAAATTTTGATCAAACATATGCAGCAACCTCACATAATGCACATGCAAACTCTGGAGCCTCAGCCCCGATCAGTTTGAGGTGAACTATGAATCATCTGGCAGGAATCCTCTTCCCTCGTCTTTTCATCTTCTGCCTTCCATCTTCATCTCCACCCTGCCTCTTAACCGAAAACTGCCTCTGAGCGATACCTCCTTTAAATGGCCCGTGACCTTTGGGTGATGCTGATGCTGAGCTGCCATCAGAGCTAATAATATCTCATTAGAATACAATAGCCAAGTGAAATGGAGCCTCCAAAGCTACAGTATGCCAGGAGGATTTACCTCGTTCCCTCAGACTGCCAAAAGCAGAAGAGGGGAGCTCTCTCTGTTTGCATTCCAGAAAAAAGCCCCCACTCATATATAACATACATTCATCATTTACCAATTTCGTTCACAAATTGTATTCTCTTTTCAATTATTATTCTTTAAGCATATATCCTTGGAAGAAAAAGAAAGCTTCTGTTACACATGGTGTCTCCTGGCACTTTTCAGGTCGACAATTTGAGGATTTATGCGGTTTTAGTAGCAAAGTTTAAATCAAAGTTTCTTGGTTTTATTTATTTATATTTTCATTTTATTGCTAGCTGCCGGCGGGTAGCTCTGGCTTGTATCCACTCATTCTGGAAACCAGTGGCCAAGCAGCCTCCCACCAACAGATGCTGATGCCTCGATCTGTGAGCAGAGTGAATTCAGGAAAGGGGATAAAAGATACCTGCACGAGAAGCAGCAGAGAAAAAAGAGAAGCAGATGGTCCAATACAGTATACATGCATCTGTAGTGGAGTGGTTTAAAGCAAACAGAAAGAAGGAGAAGGAAGAAAAGATTTCAGAAGCAACGTTAAATAAATAGGGTTGTTGCTGTTAATACATCCACTAATTATTTCCATCAAACTCTTGTTTTATTACAGTTTTTGTTTCTTATAGTTGGATCAGAGTCAGTGCTGTAGCAACTGACAAAAAAAATCTGCACATATAAGAGTGTCCACGAAAAACCCAACCTCAGCAGGCAGCAGCTGCAGCAGTAGCAGAGAAAAGAACAAAATGCGTACTCTCCTTTGTGTTATAGCAAAGGACTGAAAGGAAACAACTCTGGGTTGTGGGACATGTAATTCTCCCTGGAAAGTTTGGCAGTCGCTCGTGACAAGGAGAGGCGAATGAAAGAAACACGACAAAAAGCTCATCTCTGTACTCAATAGCGTAAAGAGCTTTTCTCTCAACCTGGAGAGAGACCCTAAGAAGATTGCATCAATCATTTTTCTTTCTGTTCTCAGATTACTTTGATATGTAAGGCGCAGCCGATCCTATTACACCCAGATACACAAAGGACCACTGAGTGCTCTGTGCTTTTTACTAGCTCAGCACTTTATATATATGTGGATAATTATGATTCTGCATGATATCATCAAGGTCAGGTTGTTGGTGCCTCACCCCTTGCCCTTTGATTGGATGTTTTAAATTTTGTCACGCCTGGCCTTCGGCCTGCTGTCAGTTCACCCTTGAGAATGCCACTCCAGCGGAGATATCCCCGGGCAGTTAGAGGCAAGTGCTGGTGGGCAGCCCAGGGAGAATATGCTTTTAGTGCAGAATAAATCAATCTCAAAGAGAGGCTTTAAATCTGTGAAGATTACATTGTTGTCCCATTTCCCTGGCTTCATCCACGCATCATTTTAAAGTCGTCTTCATTTCTGAGCACAGAAACAGAAATTGTCCTGGCAAAGGCCTTTTTTATTCCCTGTAATTTCTAAAGATCGATAGAAGCCGTCAGTGGCCCACAAAGCTCGAGGTTAGACCACAGGTCTATTTATAGCTGCTAGTGTGTTTGCTCTGTGCTGATGCACAGTACGATTGAACCCTCGGTTGTATTACGAGTCCTGGCTTGCCCGAGAAACTAGTGCTAGAGTAAGAAGACTCAGCGATGAGATGGCGGCCCTGGGTTTGGCATTATTGGTGCTCATGGTGGTGGTGAAAGTGTAAAACTTGACTAGTGTAGTGAGGAAATGAGGTCAGGGCTGCTTCCAACAATTTGTTTGTGAGTCACAGCTGTGAGTTAATGCAAAGTGAATAGGGGTTTCACACAGTGCACTGCAAAAATCCCAAATTGTGATATTAAACTCACATGGTGTGGAAGAGCAAATAATCAATTACAAGCAAAGTAAATTGGATGGCAGGAAAGGAAGGGACGGACAGCTGATGACATATTTATCAAGGCACAATCACCGCTGAGGAATTTTCCAGCTCCGCTCGCACTGAGTGACAGATGGAAAGAGGCTCCCTGGGAGACAGGTTTTAAGGAAATTGGACCATGCAGTACATTTTTGCTATTTGGGGAGGAGACTTGTGCTTCAAAGCTGGAAGACACGTAATAAACTATTCATCCTTTACCTGAAATAATAAAACGGAGGCGGCTGGATTATGCATCTGATCCCAACGTGTGCATTTCTAACCAAGTCAGACTTAAAAATTGCAGAAAATAAAGCTTATGAATCCAGGAAGACAATGAGCTGCTTCGCTGAGAGAGCACACCTCATGCCATTTTAATTAGCACAGAAGCCACACACAGAGAATAACGTGGGTGATATGATGCAGGGAGTCATATTGTTTTTGGCTTGCAGCTTTATCCGCTGTTTCACGTTGGGATATTATCTTCCTCACTGACCAAACAATGCAGCTCCTCGGGCTGTTCCCCCTCGCGAAGACGCGATATCCACGGAGAGAGCTGCCACCGTGAGACACTTTTGCTTTTTCCGGCCCACAGTGCATGCTCCAAATGAATCATACAAATGTTTATTTAAAGAGATTAATTCCTCTTACAGTGTATTATTCATCAGGTTTTTGAGGGCATCCTGGCTTATAATACGGCTTGTCATTTTCTCCAACTGACTGAAGCACGGCTAAATTGTCCTGAATAATTCAGGGGGCTGGTAAATAAAACAGCAGATGGGGCTGGCGTTTGCCTACATGGAACAGACTGAAAGGACTCTCAGTCTCCAGGTGAGGAGTCTGCTCTCCTTTCAGAAACAGAGAGAAATGTGCATTATTTAAGCTCGGAAACACTGGGCCTCCGTCCAACAACGGAAGCTACAGTAAGAGTGGGAGGAGGCAGGGAGGAGCACAGGACGAGCAGTTGGCAGCACATAGTCGAGCTTGGAGTGGGAAACAAACAGTACCAGCGAACAGAAGGCAGGACCTCAGAGGGGAGGCAGGCTGAGAGGGCTGGACAGCACAGCATCCGTGCAAATAAAACCTGTGAAGGTGTGTTGAAGACCTGAAGCACTTTTTTTTTTAAAAGTCCTTTGACATGAACTGAGATTTCTTTTGGTTATTATCTAAAAAAAAAAACCTGATACCTGTTCTTGGGCTGAGGGCCATGCAATTGGCAGGAGACAGGAAATCTCCATGGATATGGAGCCAGGGCAAAGTTACCCATTATTCTAATAACATTAGAATATCAGGTTACTGATCAGTATTCCTGTTAGTTGTTGTGGCCAAAAGATTAACAAGTTTCAGTTGATGGTGATTTCTCAAAAGAAGACAAGACATTAAAAAGAGGAAGAAACATGAGCAAGGAAAAATCCTGCCCCCCGAGGGAGGCTCCGTGAAGTGTCTGGAGGGTTTAGGCTATTTTCTACGCCAGCTCCAAATACATTTTTAATCACCCTGAACATTTCTGTCCCCGTCTATGCTCCCTTATATTAAAGTAAAATTTCAAATGATGTCAGATTTTTGTAGTTTGTAGGTGTGTTTTGAGTTTCATTTTAAATCACCATGAATTTAGCCAAAACCTGTGTGTGTGTGTGTGTGTGTGTGTGTGTGTGTGTGTGTGTGTGTGTGTGTGTGTGTGTGTGTGTGTGTGTGTGTGTGTGTGTGTGTGTGTGTGTGTGTGTGTGTGTGTGTGTGTTTTAGATGATGAATATACATACCGTATTCTTTACAGTAGCTGAACTATATCCCCAATACAGGGTCTCCCGGAGGGATTGTATTATGGAAATGACCAATGGTAACAGGGCATAGATGGAGATGACTGTCGTTATGCACTAGATACATCAAGATAAAAGAGATGGTAATCAAAACCAATGGAGGCTCCCTGAGCCATCTGAGTGTATTTCCTATCTACAACATGATAATATGTGCTTGCTCTGGAGTGGTCAGACGTCTCATGACAGGTCTGTCATTAGCATGTCACTAAGAGACAGAGTCTTTGGACTGTGCTCCCTGCTCTGTCCTTCACCCTCCATACCTCTGATTTTAAGCACCACTCCGACTCATGCCACATGCAAACATTCTCGGATGACAGTGCAATCGTGGGTTGTATCATGGATGCAGATAGGAGGCTAATATTGTACAATTATTATTTGTGCGTGCATGTGGAGAGTTGTGTAACAGTATCTCAATTGGTGTGTGTATGATCAGATTTGTAAATGTGTAAAAGAATCCACAAATGCCTGCTGAGATGTGCAAACGTGGATTCGGAATCTGTGTGTAATCAGAGTTGTAATAGGAAATAAAAAAAATCTGCAAATATGTAATGATATTGGGAAGTGTATTGAGATTTGTTCATGTGCGGACAAATCAGCAATTGCTTGTGGAGTAGATCCTCGTGAATGTGGTGGAGCTACATTTGAAACTCTTAATTAGACAAAGCATTGCTAATCAAATGTACTGAAACCAGTAAATAGCCACCATTGTTGTTACTGGTTCTGGCCCATGCTCTTTTCACCAAGCAACAGTGGTCATGTGCAAAGTAAACTGTGTTTGTGAGCTGACAAGAGGCCTAATCACAAATACATGTGATATATCTGCATTAGTGTGGACAGGACGTGAGGAGACTCTTTGGGGCCATTAGACTCTTTTACATATCCCAGCAGATATATTTACATATATATATATATATATATACATGTTTTTAGATGTATGTCATCGTTGTCTTAACTCAAGTTTTTTATATTCTTAGCTTCTCTGAATGCTTGTTTCACTATTCTTGTTGTTTTTCCTACTTTCTCATGTTCCCTTGCTGCTTTTCTTTTTAACTGTCATAAAAGCTACTGGAAGCCTACAGTTCTCTGAGGATCACTAAAGTATTTATCTATCTATTTATCTCTATCTTAGGAGAATAGGGGGGCATAAAGGCTGGATATAACTGCTGCTATTCTGTTTACATGCTTATATTTGAATTATATATATATATATATATATATATAAGTATTATTAATTCATCAAGGCTGCCAAAAATTGAATTAAATTGTGTTGGAAAACCCTGAGGTGATTTCTATTCACCCCCTTATAATATATAAAAGAAGATAGTTTGGGCCCCTAGATCATCATTTAAACGTCTCCACTCACGGACCAAACAGAAATCCAACAATAAGAAAGTCCAAAATAAGATTAATTCCAAATATACTGTGGAAAGTAACTACAAATGTTTTGCTCATGTTTAAGAATGGTGGCTTTAGTTTTTGTAGGATTGTTTTTTTTATATATTAAAGCTCTATAAAGCAATATTATGGGTAATAACACTGCATCAAAATACTCGCTGTAATGTCAATGACTCAGTCACAGAGTAGGTTATATGAGGACAAACGCTAGTTCAGGTGGAAAAAAAGAAGTTATTCAGTGTGAAGGAGAATTAAGCAAAGAGTTCCAGGGCCGAGTAAATGGAGGTCTAATGAGCAGATGGAGAAACAGCTGTACGAGGAGGAGAAGGGTTGGTCGAGGTAATGAGCAGAGGTCTTAAACCCACAGAGGACACAGAGGACTCAAATATGCACCAAAGATAAATACAGGTTTATGATGTGCTGAAAATCCACAGAACTAGGGTCAAAGGAATCTTCAGAGAAATGTGCATTGTATCGTGACTGTATCGCATCTTATTCAACTCGTGGTAGAATCATGTGGGCAAAGAATATAATGAAATGTTCATATCTGTAGTCACCTATAGGAACCTTCTTTATTAAAACATGACCATGGCCGCTGGAAGTGTACAAGTGAATAACAGTTGACAGAGGGAACACTACAAAATGGTTCCAACTGTACAGTGTATGATTGGCCACAGTATAAGTTCAGGGATGGCAATACTTAAGTGAAATATTTAATGGAATTGAAAATGTCTGTCGTGTTTGAGTCTGGTTATAAGTTACAGTTACAATCAACCTTTCCTAGTTGAAACAAGACACTTTCAAAAAAGGAACAAGTATTGATTGTTCAATGTATTGATTCAGTCCTGAGCTTCTTTATTCTGATGTATCCATAGTCACCATGGTTTCTCTGGATCCTGATTTGAATCCCAGCCTGAAGCGGGTCTCTCTCTCTGTGGGTTTTCTCCATCTTCCTCCCACAGTCCAAACACATGCAGACCAGGGTCAGCTCAACTGGAGACTATCAATTGTCCTGAAGTGTGAACGTGAGCTTGAATGCTTGTTTGTCTCCATTAGTCAGACCTGTGATACACCTGCGAGCTGTCCAGGGTGCACCCCGCCTCTCGCCCAATGATTGGCTCCTGCTCCCCCCGAAGCTGTAATTGGCTGCAGTTTTTCTGGTGAGCCAATACAGGAGACCCTGATATTGGTCGTGTCGAAGCAGCCAATACTTTCTAATGTCGTACATGAAAATTATAAACGGCCCCGCAAAAAGAGATAGTGCTTGTCTGGCAGAGAGTCGAGAGACACACCGTTTATTTACTTATGTTCAATGTCCATCAATAATAAACCGCAACCAACTGTTGTTTGTGTGCGTCACATCCTGCACTGCTCTCATTCGGCAAGCCATTGTACGTAATTCACCTCCGCAGGCGATTAGCGTTCTCCTGCATACGTGTGTGTGACCGTGCCCTGAGGGGTCCAGATAATGAATGGATGGTTCCCCTGGAGTTAAAGAGCATGGTGACCACACACCCCCTCTTCAGTGATTTAGTGGCAGTATGGCCACCTTGTGGTTGGAGTGTGGATAGCAGAATAAACCCAAATCAATCACATTTTACTGCAGGTTCCACTTGATAAGCTCTATATCTTCAGTTCAAACCTGAAACCATGAATTCCTGCTCCTCTGAGTTCTTCTTTCATCTGTCCTCTTCCCTGTCCCATATTTATTACTACTTATTAGGCCTGTCCTGAAAAAACATTTGGTGGGGGGGGGGACTTCTAAGCTTCAGTGAGAATTATATTCTTACTGAATATTCGAAGATTGGACGGGGGTTTGGGGAGATAGGCTGACTTCAAAGTTGAAGAAAAACATTTTCTGAAATGTGGAGTGAATGTAAGCTCATACATAGCAGCTCTTATTTCATTAGCAGCTGGGTCCAGTGCACATCCTCAGTATAATACAGGCTTTTCAGTCCCCCATGAGAGTCCAGAGAGGCTGTGCCAAAAGTCAGGAAATGAAGAAATGAATTGCCATCTCTCGCTCTGAACCCCACCACCACCTTCGCATGGGAGAGGGCGAGACTGCGGCTCCTCGTGTGGGAAGGTGTTCTCCATTGTGAACGTGCAGCTACCACTGGAATAGGGTTTGTCGGCGTCCCCCACTGACGCCACCCCAACAAACCATCCAGAGCCTCCAGAGGCAGTCACTCACCATTAGCCAGCCTAATCACTGAACATGCTGCTGTCTCCCATTAATGGAGTGACACTGTTGGGCGGCATCTGGGATGTGAGTTGAGTGGCACACGACCTGCTTGAATGAGCACCTTATTGGCTCGTCAGCACGGAGGGCTGTTTAGTGTTGTGTTGTGTTGTGTGATCCAACGAGATATCCTCACCGCGTGAGGGGAAGGGGCTGTCCCTAAGCCCTGCTGGGGAAAGAAACAACAATAGCCACCTCTGGTTTGGCAGAGGCTGATGTTATCGGTCTTTCTTCAGCCCTGTTATCATTACAGACTAGAAAGAGCACTGCTGTGGCTTAATGTGCACAAGCTCCAACAAAGGTTTACCTGTGTTGGTTTGGTAGCTACAGACATGGCCAGAGTTTTATGAGTTGAATTTGATGTATTTCCAGTGCACACATTGGCTTGGCTGAAGAATCAAAATGTTTTACACAGTGATGTTGGTGATATCATCTATTTCATTATCTCACACTTAATTAACTACATAAGTTCCTAATACTAGTATTTTTTAGTAAGATAAATGTCAGCATACTTCTCCCTGTGGAGCTATACCACGGGGGCTTATATATCACAGGTCGAAGAGATAGTCTTCTTTGATTCACTTATAGGGAATTTCATACAATACCTATCTCTCACTATGGTGTAGTAGGAGTACAATAAATTCTTTACCACAGCATTTCGTCTCTTCAAGATCAGTCTAAAAGAAAATGCTTCCCTGACATTTTTTATTTGAATGTACTTCGGCACAATGTTCATCAGAATATAACTGAAAGTAAAAATACATACAGTATTTTATACTGTCGACCACAGTATTCCAACTTTATTGGTGCATCATAATAATACATTTTATTTGTTTAGCACCTTTCATACATTATTTGCAGCTCAAAGTGCTCCACAGGAGAAAATATAATCAAAGACAGGTATTTACAGAAGACATCAAGGGTAATGTTATAAATAAAAAGTGCATTAAAACAACAACGAACAATAAATATGAAAGGAATGAAAAATATTTCAAATCCACATTTTAAGAATATATGTAATTACAAACCAGATCATTAAAGTAGGTCTCCAGCTGTTTCTTACAACTATCAACAAGTTACTTCACTAATTTGGGGCGGAGGTATGTTGCAAATCTGGTGCATTGAAAAAAGAAAAAGATGCCTCAATATATTTGTTATAGTTCATATGAAACTCATAAAGTCATCTTGTTTAGTTCATATCGTATGAGACTGCTCATGTACTGAACTATGTTTTGGACTACTCCCAGTCAGCCCGACTTTCATTTCTGCCGCTGATACGTATCTGCTGGTCCCTGCCTGTCTTTAATTGAGACGCACTCTCAAAAACATCTTTCCAAAACGTCACTTAATAAGGCACCCTGCAGCAACGTGCACTGTGTCGGAGGAAAAGCAGTGTCAAGATGTTTTCTGTCTCCCACCGTGCTCTGAAGTCCATAGTTACATTGAAGAATCGGCTGTAGAACCTTTTTTACCACTGACCCAGAAATTAAGTCTCTAAGTGGAATCATACAGAGAAGTTTGTCTTTTCTTTGTCAAAGAACTTGGAAAATAATTAGCAGGACCTTTTTTAAGCTTTGAAGTTTGCTTTTTAGAAATCTCAAAAAAAGGTTCCACAAAAGATTGGTAATGGCTCTTCTATGTTGATGAAATCTGAATACCAACTACCCACTAACATCTAAATCTATTAAAAGTCCTGATTTTAAAAGATACAAAATACTGCAGAAAACCTTCCACAAAGCCTCAGCAAAAATAAGAAGAAACAGACATCTGGTCTTTTTGTGCATATTTCTTACTAATAAAAATTCCAATGAAACTTCCCCAGTTGATTACCTTTATTAAGATGATTTAGAAGTTTTTGAGATTTGATGTATAATTATGCAGATAAGTCATTATCTAAATAAAAATAGTATATATTTTGTCCATATTTACAGAACAGAAATCTGGACATGGGATAAAGCCAGCTTAAAAACATACTGTCTCATGTTTAAATACAGTATTAGTGCCAAAGATTTTTACCAAGGGGATTTTGGATATCTCTTTTTATCACTACACAAATCTCATTTTTGCCATGTTTTTTTGGTATAAAATCTTCTAGAAATGAGGGTGTGACTCGTGAAGAAAGCCTTCAGTAAAAGCCTTCAAATATAGATAAGAATAAAACTGGAAAGTGTGGTGTACATGAGTGCTCCTGAAGTGGAGTGTGAAATTAAGTATTGTACTTGGTAATTAAGTATTGTACTTGGTATTTTAGTTAATATTTCTCCAGTCACAAACAGACAAAGTGCAGTTAAATAAACAGCTAAATTCGAATTTTGGATATTTTCTTTCTACGAGCCTGAAAGAAGAGATGATATGGAAGCAAGGTAGCCCAAATTCTCAAATTGACCAGTGCATGGAACAAGGCTATTTTAGCCCGTAGTGTCTCACCTTGAAAGTGAACATCCCCACTGTGCACACACACACACACACACACACACATGCATACACCCTGGGGGTAGGGCCATGGATCATCTTAGACCATGAAGGTGAAAGCAATGAGGTGGATGAGAGAGAACAAGAGCAGAGAAAACCTGTGAAAGCCTTTGCAACTGCTCAATCACAGACGCTGCTCTGATCCAACTATTAAACCAAAATCTACAAAGTCTCCATCTTTACACACACACACACACACACACACATACACACACACACACACATTCCCTCAACCTCTAGCTTACCCCACCTGAATCCTAAACAGACATGAGCATTAACATCTCAACATTATAGCCGTAAGTTTGAGGCTGTACAGTCGTGCTCCAGGATCAACGCTCAAACAACACTTATTTAAAACACTTTCCAGGCAAACTGGTGGTATATGTAAATATGCCTGATGTAAACAGTCTTGGGTAGGAATTAAAATCCCATTAAGTCAAATGGGTTGTTGACCTTCTGTTTGTGAGGGGAAATTATGCAAGCGTGGAACTCTTAAAACTATTATGCAAAACTGCTTCTACCCCATGTAGTGTTCTGCAGAACAGACAGATTCAACGGCAAATTTGATTCATTACCACGGTAGATGAAAAAAGGAAAAAGAAAAAAAAAGAGATATATCATCGCCATGAAATTATTATTCAGGAGTGTCACTTAATGCACTGCATCTGCATTTGCTGTCAGTGACTGTAAGATGCAGGGAGCAGCTTCAGACAGAGAGAGATAAAAATGAATCCTGCTGAGGATATTAAATTATAAGGATATTAAAACAGCTCTTCGGGGGATATGAGGTACTGTCTATGGACCAGAGGATTTTATTAACAATAAAATATTGCTTTGGATATTGGTAATAAAAACGGCATGATCTTTCCGGCTGCTTTCTTTATTTTGAGAATAATTTATTGGTTTATTGCACACTGAAGTTCAATGAAGTGACATTTTGAAACTGAGCTTGTCTTCTGCAGCCAGCGAGCCAATTTACATGCAGAGAATAACTCTGCTTCTTTTTAATGTGTGCGAGAGCTTGTCGATGTTAATCCCTGTGTACGCTATGCTTCTTTGCATGGTGCATTATATGTCTTCAGAATCTGCATGATTCGACAACAAACGTCACCATAGAAACATTTATATCTAAAAATGATGACCTAACTGTTAAAATCATGCTTTTAAATAGACATGTTCCGATTCCAATTTTACCTTTCCCGACACCGGTTCTCATACCAGGACTTTGTATCGACTGATACCAGTGCATTTAAAAAAACAACGTATGCAATTTTAACAGCTGTATGCTACTAACCCTGAATGGAAGTGATGATTGCTATCATTGTTTTATGTCCTGGCTCAGGTTAAACCCTTTGAAGAACAAATAATGCCATAGAACCTCTTTTATTATCTAGTTTGACAAATCTGACCTCAAAGAACACAAACAAATAAATCTAGGAATACACAATAACTACTTCCTGTATAAACCTTGAAACTTAAGTCCTGCATACGGTGCACATCACCGTTTTATTTGTGGGGCTTTCCAGTGTGAAATATTAAGGTGTATCTTAAAACCAGACTCACGTTTCGCAGCAAAATAAAATGTGCCGAATGAAAAGCATTTCCGATGTTTAGAAAACATCTTGATACCTGAAGACTCTGACATCTCCCAGAAGAAATCTACAGTATATGCACATAAACTGGACCAATATGAAGCAGAGAAGGTTATTGTGCTCCTGTATCGTATGAACATGTGGTATTTTCACCTGAACATACAGATCTAGAAGATATACGTAGATTATATCATAAAATGGCATCAGAGCAGGACTTTACCTGCACACGTGACACTTGACACTGACGATCCAATGTTTTATACATGAACTTCCCTGCTTGAATCCTTAATGCTGTCTCTTCTGGTGCTGCACTCGTAACATGTAGCAGTAGCACAGAGTCCAGATATTTGAAATTTTCAGTTGTACATATCAATGGAAGAGATCTCTGTCAGTGTTAATAATAATAAATGTAAGATGCATTAATACTTCTATATCTGTATGTGTCTATCCCTCAACCCCTTGAGATCCCATATCCAAGTCCAAACTAATCCTCTGCTGCTGTCAAGCCTCTGTTTGATACAACCAAACTTCAAAACTTACTTGGATATTAACATGCACCTTTTGCTGTCGTCCCTCCCTCCCTGTTGTGTTTGTCTTGTCTCGCTGAGTGTTACATTTATCTACTGTTTTGTTCATTGCATTTGTGTTGCAGAAGTTATTCAGCTCCATGTGTGTATTATCAGTGGCTTGTTGCACCAGTCAGGAAGTGTAAAGAGCATCCCAAGTATCTGAGTGGAGACAAAACAGCTGATATCCGTTATGTGTTCACACTTGTGTAGTTGCAAAAGCAGTGCTAATTGTCAGGCAAAACTAAATTTCACGGTACATGCTGTGAGTTAGGAAAAGGTCACGTCAATCTAATTAAGTAAGTCTTAGACTTGGGTTGCCGTGGCTACCGGAGACTGCAGCCGGTCCCTCATCAAATATCAAAAGATGGAGAGCACAGCAGAGTCAGAAGGGGAAGCTAACACTTCAGATGTCTTTCACACGACTGTAGCTCTTCATATGGAATAAGTGCTATAAGAACACAGGATCTTGGAGTTTGTGACTGCTACTGTATCTTTCAGCATCACAGAAGTGTAAAGTTAACTGTAGTATTTCCAATAGCTGAACACAAGTAATAATTCCAAGTGTATAGAGTGTTACAGTGACCGCCTCCTTTTAGAACGGTTCTGGTTCAGGAAGTCAATTTCATTTTTTCCAGTGACGTTTCAGAAAATCCTTAAAAAAAGTCTTCAGGTTTAGAATTGGGCTGAATAGCTACGAGATGAATCGTGACCATAAACATTTGATTCAGAGCAAAACACTTGGAAGAGAGTAAAGAAGGCAAAAAGTACATGACTGTGTACATGATTATTTTAAAAACAAAGGAACTACACATCCCATAAACCATTGGGAATTATTCCTTTCCAAACACTTATATGCTTCCTCTTAAATTGAACCTTATTGTTAGTGTTGCAATATAATGTGGTTTGTGTTTTGTATGTGCATATGTACTGTATATAGAGTTTAATTTAGTGAATAGTATAAACATATATATATATATGTTTCCTGATTTCCTGATCTCTAAAAATGACACAGCATGTTGGAAAGAGAAATTATGGTCACTCTTTGGTAAACATAATGTTACACTGAACAATCCGATTGCAGCTGGGTAGTTAAGCGCTTCTCCTTGACATTGCAAGTAAAACACGTCTCTTAAAACCCAGTTGAGACGGACTGCTCCATGTTCACTGTTCTACCACATCACATAGATTGGACTGGATTCACTTCTGGTGACTGGGGGAGACCCACTGACGTTTAGAGAACTCAGACAGACATTTGGCATTCAAATGATGACTGAAAACACAAACATTACACTACCACCACCAGTCTGGACTGATGACCCAAGGTTTCACATAAGAAATATATATATTTATTTTATGTAACAAATAAAAAAAGCCATTATCATATATATATATTATATGACAAATCCTTTTACAAAAAAGTCTGTTATCAGAAATGTTCGTCCTGCATTCTCTTGAATGTGTGTGTTTGTGTGTGTGTGTGTGTGTGTGTGTGTGTACCTAGTGTGGTGAAGGCAGGGTACACTGACCTTTGTCTGATGGATTGTTTTCTCCCAAATGAAGACATAAAGGAGGGTGGAGAGGGTGATGGGAAGACTGTGTGTGTGTGTGTGTGTGTGTGTGTGTGTGTGTGTGTGTGTGTGTGTGTGTGTGTGTGTGTGTGTGTGTGTGTGTGTGTGTGTGTGTGTGTGTGTGTGTGTGTGTGTTTGTCAGCTATCTTTGTTAGGACCAGTTTGAGCATAAAACCAATGGAGTGAGGACATTTTGGCCAGTCCTCACTTTGTGACCCCCTTTAATGGACTGTTTGGGGGTTAAGACTTGGTTTTAGGTTTAGGGTTAGAATTAGGTTTAGGTTACTTTAAGGGTTAGGGTTAGGCATTTGTCAGAACAGACAGGTATGTCAATGAATGTCCTCACTAAGAAGCTGTACAAACGTGTGTGTGTGTGTGTGTGTGTGTGTGGGTGGTCTTAGTATTACTCATGTAGTGGGGACCTACATCTGTTTCCACAGTGTGAGGATTTGTATTCCATATAGCGACAAAAACCAAGTCCCCGTAACACAAATCATTACATTGTAAGATGATGACATGTTTTAAGGTTAGAGGAAGTCTCCAGAAAATGGATTTCTATCCATTTTCTCAAAAGTTATAGAGACACGACTGTGTGCGAGGGTGTTTGTGCGTGCATGTGTGGGCGGTTGTGTTTTTGTCCTGTAGAGAAGCAGAGTTCTTTCTCGGAGTACCTCGAGATGAGCCATGTAATTATGTATCCTACCTTCCTCCACTCTCCTGTTCTCCAATACCTCCTTCCCTCACCTTTTTTTGTTTTTTTTCTCGCTCTCATCCTGCAGCCGCTCCCAGCTGAGCCGCAGGTGGTGGCAATCTCTGTCTGTCCCACTGCTCAGACAGTGTACACACAGAGCCGAGAGCGGCTGCTGCCCAATAACACGGGCTTTTCCTCTCAGACAGCACAACCACTCTGTGGGCGCGCAGCTTCAGGAACAGCACAGCCTCACAGAGAGAGACACATGAGCGTGCACATTAAAACATGCACTGCACATGCTCTTTAAATACTTAGGTGTACGATCTGTATTTACACAGAGCTTTTCTAGACTTAAAGACCACTCAAAGGGCTTTAGGCTTGGTAGTTTCCCATTCACTCATACACTCATTCATACAGTGCATCTATGTGCAGCACTATCTCTATCACACATCAATCACACACTTTCCCCCCACAGCCATCAGGGGCATATTTTTTGTGGTTCAGTGTCTTGCTCAAGGACACTTTGGCACGCGCAATGAAAGAGCCTGGTATTGAATCTGCGACCCTCTCATTAGTAGATGACCCGCTCTACACCCTAAGACGTTGGACACCGACCACAGTTAGCATGCTGGAGTCTTGATATGTGGTCCTGTGTAATATCAGATTGGTTTTCATTTAATAATCCTACACTTACTCCCCATCCTCTTCATCGCAAAGCTCACCAGACTCCACGCTCAACAAAAGTTTAGTAAAAATGTAATTCTGTTGACACAAAGCCATCTAACTGGAACAAGTTAATAAGGCGAAGAAAATTCAAATCAAATTGCCAAATTATTGAAAGAGATGAGGTATTCCAAGAACGAAAAGTAACCACGTCAAAGAATCACCAGCAAAACTTTAAGATTGCACGTGTTTTGCATTATGAGAGATTATTAACAGGATGACATGAGCAGTTTAATCACATTGCCTCCATACTAATCAGGGAGATTGACAATTTATTAATCTCTCACAGTTTGCATGAGGTTACATCACATCATCTTACATTTACATTCAGTTTCCTCATCTCTGAATCTACCTCTTAGTTTGGTTACAGTCGTTTTTGTGTGCTTGCAAAATGGCAGTTTTGTTGTTTTTATGATAAATGGTTCAGGAAAGAAAGTGCTGATGAGTAAAAGTGGCTCTCCTCTATCAGGCAGTATATTAATCAAATCCTAAATCTATTTCAAATCCCGAATTGACAGGCTTTTTAAAATATTTAAATAACATTTTGTGCTTTTTCCTCAGATCTATTTCAAATTTGACAGTTTTTCTGCTTCAAGCCTGCAAACGCTCAATCACACCACACGCACTATGGCTTTTTACCGCAGTCGTTTCTACCCTGAACTTAGCACGGAGCATTTTGTTATGAGGATTTATTTTCCGTTCTTATGGGAACATGCAGTCATCAACTCCGTCTTTCTCTCTCTTTTGTTCTTCCCCGTGCTCTCTCCAACACACGTGGCTCCCTCTGGAATTAGCTCTCTTTTTACGGGGGCTGGGCTCATTGTATATGACAGTGGCCTTTCGTTTCGCTAATGTAGGTGATTTTCTCCCCATGAAAGCACAGTAATCTATCTCCTGCTCGCAGCGACTGGCGATTTATTGTGCGCACTATAGCGTTAACGCACCACAACTAAGAACAGATGCAGTTCTTCAGTAGATAACACGCCGGACGGAGAAGATGGAGCATTCAGATTAGCTGTGGCGTCAAATAAATTGCATGCTATTGGAGTAACCTCGGAGTTCTGAAGCAGTATCCTCTGTATCAGATGTGCCGTGGGTTTTGGCATGACTGAGGCTAAATGAAGCGTGGCTTTGCATGGGTTGCCTCCACACGGGACCGTCAACATGCCTCCTGTTTGACAGTGCAGCCTTCACATACAAGCGCGCACGCAAACACACAGGCGAGCTCACATGTTTCTGTCTCAGCCGTCTTCCTCTCTGTCTCTAATGAAACGCTCCCTTCTCCTCTCGGTCTAATGCTAACATTTGCTCTCAGTAGTTTCATTGAAAAACCTACACGAGCAAAGAGGATCAGCAGAATTCATCTCTGAAAGAGACAGATTCTCTTTGCCGGATCTTTTAACTTTATGGCCTTTCATCAGGGTTTGACAGGCGTAACCCAGAGAGCGCGAGCAGGTAGCGTTATACTTTTTTCTGTGAGATTCAATTCCGCTCTAATATCCTGCTAGTAATGTCTAATTTTCTGCACCATGACCATGTTCTCTAGAAAATTCCATTTTTGCCTCCGAATGAAAACATTTAGGTCTTCAATTATCTAAGCGGTAATTACAAATGCATGCCTGTAGCTGCATTAATGTTGTAATAATATGCTTATGCGGTGAAAAAAGTGGCTTTAAAATAAGACATCACCAACAGTGCTGCTTAGCTCAATGCTGCAGCTCTCTGGATTCTTTTATTTTGCAGCAACTTTTCCTGAGACGTGACAAACTTCCTGAACCTTACACCTGCTGCTTCATCCTCAATCACTGTCAGGTCAGCAGCTTACGTCAAACAGCCAGGAAAGCATTTTATTTTGCTGACTTATGAAAGCTATTGATTGAGTGATGCTGGTCCAACTTCTGACTTTCTGCTTTATTCACTTAATCAGATTTTTCTCAATCAGCCATGTTCACATTGACGACAGCGTCAGACTCCAGGGGGGAGACACCCAAATCCAGGAATTAGTTTGCAAACACAGAGCATCAGAGAATGGACCTTGACAATCAATGGTCCCATAATTGAAGTGGGGGATTTACTCCTGAACGTCCTGGGAGAGGTGGCATCGTCCTAAACAACCACTCTGGCTCCACTGGCTGCCTTTCAGTCCCGTGGCCGCTAGAGCTCTTAGTGTTGTGGTGAGGGAAGGACTGCAGCTTTTCTTTAACGATGGGAATCTTTATGAATATTTGAAAACCCTTTCAACATGGCCTGGGAGGAAATGGGGAAACAGCGGCCTATGTGGGTGGCATTTATCCTGCACCAGTACAATATGCTCCCCTTCTTAAAAGCCCTGTAGAACAAGAGAGTGAGCAGCGGTGTGAATCCTTTTCTGTGGCAAAATGTCAGTATCACCCAAAGGCGCATCTGCCACACCCACTTATCCTGGTGTAATTCACATCACCCCCCCTTTGATTTTCCCTCCATCTATTTAATATGAATGGTTTCTTTTGCAACAAATCAGACAAAGATAGCCAAAGTGGGAGGACGTGAATCCAGAGTTATCCCTCCATTGATTCATCCTGCAGCAGACGGCGTCCTCTTTTGTGTGTGTGTGTGTGTGTGTGTGTGTGTGTGTGTGTGTGTGTGTGTGTGTGTGTGTGTGTGTGTGTGTGTGTGTGTGTGTGTGTGTGTGTGTGTGTGTGTGTGTGTGTGTGTGTGTGCATATTAAACGGCGCAAACACAGAGATGGAAGAAGAGGAGACCGGAGATAGCGAGAGGCGCCCACACACTTGGGGTTGCTGCTAGGTCAGGGCGTTTTGCCCTTCCACCAGCTTTCTCCAAACCAGTTGTTTTGGAGCCAATCCAGTTCCAGCCGCCTCCGGTGAAAACAGAGCTGACCTTTTACCAGCACTCAGGTCTGCATAATACAGACTCTGAAAGGGCTGTGCTCCTCATCTTGGCACCATTCTCGCTGATTTTATTGCTTTCTCTTGTTGTAGAGCGATTCAATCATGATAGTACACAAGGTGGTCTTTGAAATTTGTGTCCTCCATATTTTTTCTGATCCAGATGTGCATGTTAGCATTTCACCAGGAGGGGTCGGAGCACAGGGGGAAGCCTCCTGTATCTTCTATCAGACGGTTAAATTTTTCATTCGCTTCAACTTCAACAGGGAAAGATTCAAAAAGCAGCAGCATGCCCTGCCATCACCCTCCACCAGCTCAGCCGGGTCACTCCTCCTACACGGCTCCCTTTGGCTGCTTCTATCAAACTCAGCACTCAGGTGTTGGCACACTAAGATTTGGAGCTTGTTTTATGGCTGCACTCACTCCATAGGTTTCACAGGAACAGCCCATCAGCGAAATGACTCAAATGAAAATGTAACACCAGAATATCAGGATGGTTTCTCCAGCCCTCACTGCTGAAACCCTAAAAAGATGAAGTGATTCATTTTGTTTTTCAAGCGGCTAATATCATAAGCTGTCCATCAATTTGGAGACAGCTTGTCATTGCTAATATCATCCCTTCATCCATCTCACATTTCATCAGACAGAGCAAAGAGAAAAGAAAGAAAAAAGGCCTCAGTGTGTTCACTATCTTTTGATCGTGACACAGTGTGACCCACTCTGCTCTGCTCTTTATATGATATTTAAAAAGTGAGGTGGATATTAACTTTTTCTGTGGGGTTTGCAGTGAAATGGGAAAGACACCTGGAATACACATATTTAAACAGACACAAGAGCATGCTTCTTCCCACATCAAGTTTTTTGTTGTTCTCTTCCCCATACAAATTCCTTGTATGAGTACACGTACTTTACCATTAAAGCTCTACCAAAAAATATCGGAATAACAAGTAGTTATACCTGAGGTGAAGAGGATTTAGATTCTCAGTTACCAAGTCCTCATATTTCTCCATTGCTTATCCTAATTTATCTCATATTTGTAGCAGAGCAAATTATGGAGGTTCATTTTTTTTTCACATCATGACCTTATCCGTGAGTGGTGGGAAAAGACCATGTTTCATGAGCCAGTCTCCCCTGTAATGCAGCTTTTAGGAGCAAAGGCAATAAGGGAAAGGAACTAAGGTGAAAAGCTGACAAATACCCCAAGCGGCTCCACACAGTGCTGTTTGTCCCAGGCTGAGAGATCTGAATTGAGCTCAAGTGTATATGCCACTGTAATAAATGATGCCTCCCAGGTTTCATATGCAATTAAGGTTAATCAGCAGATGTACAGTCGTGTTTTATGTTTGCCGGTAGTGGATTATCGGGCCTCGGTCTGACAGAAGGACACCCTATGGACCCGCACTCAACACACATTGAAGGTGAGCTAATGGCAATACCAGTAATTAGCTTACATTTGGTCTCTAGGTTGTTTAGTGAGGCCAAATGGCTCACGTCATTCAGTGCTGCAGAAAGGTTCACATTAGTACCAATGGGAAATACTCTGGCTTGTTAAGGTGATGCTGAAACTCCCCCTGCTGTTCCTCTGGGTGTGCATTTACCACTGGCACACACACATACACACACACATACTCAGAGTGTGAGGATGAGGACACAAGTGTTTTATGGTCCTATTACAGCACAGCTGCTACAGCGTCCTCTTATATCCCAACATTTTCTCACAGCTATTCCCCGACATTTCAACATATCTCATGTAAAACACAAGTTGTGAACCATAACTTTTGTGAGGAGATGGCCCTATTTGTTTAACAAAAGCAAAAAACTTTTGTTTCTATGCTATAACACCATTTCATTCCACTTTAACATCACAAGACTTGCACTGCAGCTTTATCTTAATCTTTATCATCTGAGCACTGCAGATGATTCACTATTAACTATTTGCAATTTGTTGTTATACAATGATCAACATTGGGTGACAGACTTGACTCAGTTTGAATAGGGCTGCTGTCAGCTTCAGCAGAATATGAATGGTTGTGAGGGGCGCTCATATCCAACAAAAGACTTGATCCCCAGAATGTAATAATACTGTCAACACTTTTTAATTTATTTCTAATCACTATGAATATTTTTTTCTCAACCCATCAATTCTACATATTTGAAGATACAATATGTAATAGTTAAAAAGTCTTAAAATGATTAGACCTATGTTATATATGTTTTTTGTCGTGGCTCTGATTGTGAAATACAAATTCTGCTAAATCAACAATCTCATATACATGTTTGACTCAACTCTATCTCATCACCATGAAAAGTAATGAAACTGAAAAGCAGTTCAGTCCTGATTATGAGTCATGTTTTACAAAATTAATGAAGCACATCTGCTTCCACTTTTAATTGTTACTGTGCTGCACACATTCCGGGACGTTGTTTTCATTAAACATGTTTGACATGGTTCATATTTACACCAGAGAGCAATCTTAAACACGGGCGTGACGTTCGATATTCAAATGAAGCAGCTCGAGTTACATCAAAGTGCCATAACCTTCAAAATGATGGAAACACTCAATAGGAGGCACTGTTCCATGCTGTCAGGTGGCACAATTACTGCACAGCACTGTGGGGGATGAAGGGAGCAACCTAGCAGAAATAACACCGAACACTTCCCGTTTCCTCGCTGACTGCTGGTGCAGAGTTTTATTAAGATACTCTCCATGCAGCTGGGTTGGATAGAGAAAGGGTTGTGAAGGGTTCAGTGATAGAAAACCTCAGCGGTGGGAGTCTGGGAACTTGAAGGCAAGTTGAAGGCGAGTTTATTTGGATTATTCCTCTCAACAGTGAGGCAATTCAGCTTTACATAAGACACAAAAGGCATTAAGCCGCGTACATTTTCCTCTCACGAGCTGCTGTTAAGGTGCTTTTGAGCAAGACAAATAGAATCCAGCATAGCAGCTTTTGGGCCAATATTATGTTAAGTAGGAAAAAGGTGCACACATTTTTAAAAAACACAAAACTCCCTCAGTTTTAGAGCAGTAATATTTTCTTTTTTGTTTTCGTTTTTTCTCCCTCTATGGTGAAATATCTTTTTTAATACCTCTTTAATAGTCAATCCTCATGTTCACCGGCTAGTCTCTGGTTTTGTCTGTCTGTTGTGTAGGTGACATGGTGTAGGCTTATAACCTTACATTGAAAAACCTGCCTGATGCTGATGGAAGCGGTGACATTGAACCAGAATAGAAAGTTGCACGTCATAAAACTCCCACTTCAGGGGCCTCAATGCTCCAACAGGTGGATCCTTCTCTGGCCAACCAATTTGTTTTTCAAAGAGGTAATGGAGCAGGCAAGCAAGACGTCCAATGTATCAGGCTTCAACTCAGCTGCACTGCTAACAGTACACAGGTAACCAAGGGGCATACAAACTTTCTTGTTGTGTCCCAACTGCAGCTCTGTTGCTAGGCGACAGCAGTAAGGCAGGGACAAGCTGGTGAGGCTTTGTAGGCCGGACTATCTCATTTCAGTTCAGCTTTCGGCCACATCCTTCAAATCAGGAGGCCTGAAAGATACTAAAACTCTGGGTCAAGCTGGGGGGAACGACAGAATTTGATAATAAATCTTCATCATAATGAATATCACCTGTCATTTTAAAAGAAGTAATTTCACTATTGTCAATATGAAAAAGAGAAAACAAGCTTTGGAAAGGTTAAGTCCAGCTCTGGCTCTGGCTGATCATCACTGCGGACAGTCCCACAGCTCACTGAATTGCTCGCCCATTTTCTGTGGAAGCATTGTGAAGATTAATGGCAGATATTAAGACGATAGCAATGTCATACTTCAGCTATTTAATTTCCTTTGAATATAAAAATTGGCCATGAGGAGTAACATTATCACATCGGCTCATAATCTCACCTATTCATTGCTGCTGTCTCACAGTCATTAACAGCTATTGTAACGTGGCTGCCATTGTTCTTCATGTGGAAAGTGTGATTGTGTGGCTGTGGACTGTGCTGATTTTTCCACTTTTATAAACTCCCTCCTTTACTTTCTGGAATTAATGTAGCGCAGAATCATTTTAGTGAAATGGATAAGTGTGTCATTTATTAATTACATGGCCAGTCCCTGTCAGGCCGAACCTTCAAGTCATCTGGAATTCCCACGAGCTGTGGCTGTAATAAGGTTTTAAGTGTCTGTCATCAATAACGCCGCGCTGACATGACGCGAGGCTGAGCTTTCCTGGTTTGTGGTTTGTTGGCCGCTGTCATTAGGCAGGATGGCTGGTAAGGCACTTGACTTTCTCCTTCCTCTTCTGAACAATCTGCTGTTCCCTTTTTAGTGTTCAGCTGCTGCGAGTCCCACCCAATCTGTCAATCACCTGACTGACAGCTCATCTTCCTGGTAGAAGATGTCATACCCGCTCCGTTGTTCACTCACGGCCGCTATGGATGGCGTGCTGTTAGACTGACGCACAGGAGAGATGAATGGCTTCCTTAGCGTGACAAGATGCCTCCCTGATGCTCAGGCGCGAAGCTCGATCTGATGTTTAATCCCTGATGGGACATACCAACATTAAGTGAACCTTAATGGTATCAAAAAAATAACGACCAAATCAGTCAAAAACCTCATGTTGAATAGTGAGTTAGGTAGTATAGTATCCATCCAAACGTGGAGGAACATTTCACATAATTTCCGGGAATATTGGCAATGGAAACAATAAACCGTTTGGAAGACTTGATAAAATAAAGGTATGTACATGATATAAGTCTTATTTCAAGGCTTGCAGATTCAATGATTTCTAAATCACTTATAAAATATCATCTTTAAAGACTATTCATTAATTTTTTGTATTAGTGTGAATGTATTTTTTGTGTCTGCTTTGTCTGTCAAAGCACGTCTTTAAAGGTTCTGTATAAATAAAGTAATGTATTATTTTTTTTTTTTTTTTTTTCATATGTTGGTCATTAAAGTCCCCACACATCTGCCACCATTTTCAATTCTTCTGTGATGAATTAGGTAAATATCTCAAGTTAATCCTACATTTCTGGGCATTAGCTTGCCTATTAAAGGGTAACCTTCAAGACTTTTAACTTTTTTCTTTGTAGCTCAATATTTGTCAGAGAAAAACTGAACTGTCTGGATTTTTAAAAAATGACACTTGTGAGCACATGCCCAAATGTCTCTTCAGAGCTATGCTGTGAGGGCTGTCTGAGCTTCAGGCTGCAAAGAAGCACCTCCAGGATCTGTACGACGTGGCCCTGCATCTACTGAACTGATCAGTTGATGTAATTTCCTGTTGTGATGTGAGTTTGAAATGGAATATTAAAACTGTACTGGACAAATAGCAGAAAACAGCATGACAAACATCTCCAAGTGGCACTCTCTTATATACACATGTAATTTAGTGGGTTCAGTTCAGTAACAGCAGCTCCCTTGAGGCTTTTTATTATGTTCTCTTAGTAAACACATGACTCATGGAAGCTTTACTAATGCTAAGAGTATTATTTATAATAGGCTCAGACAGATATGAGCCTGACTGTCTATGGGGGGGGGGAGTATCTGTCCAATGTTAAGTTTATTTGAAAGATGTAGAGTCTATGAATGCAGTTAAATTTGAGTTTTACATTGTGGCTTGACCATGTACTTTCTAAAGTTGTAACCCTGTATCCTAAAACATATTGCTCTATAGCGGAAGGCTAAAGGACACGCAAAACTGTTGCACCACAAAGAGCTAATTGTGTAGTTCTCAAGGGCAATGTGTAACACAGCGTTTAAGTGTTTGTGTCCTGTTGGTTTCAAATGAATATTCCGTGAAATATTCGAGTAAACATGTTGTCATGTGCAGTGGTCAGTAGTGCCACCTCACAGCAAGAAGGTTCTTGGTTTGAGGTTCTTGGTTTGAGTCCCGATTCGGCAGCGGTCTTTCTGTGTGGATTATGGATGTTCTCTCCGTGTCTGTGTGGGTTTTTTCCGGGTACTTCTACTTTTTCCCACAGTCCGAAGACACACAGACTGGAGTCAGGTTAATTTGAAACGCTTATTTACCTTTGGTGTGAATGTGAGAGTGGATTGTTGTTTGTTTGATACACTGGCAACCTGTCCAGGATGTACTGGACCTCCTGTCCAATGTCATCTGAGATTGGCTCCAGCTCCTCCTGCATCCTTTCAAAGAATAAGCGGTACAGACATGGATCATAAAAAAATGTTATTTTGCACATTGCTTTAGGGGCAAATGGTTACAAAATCACAAATGTGGTCCTTCTGGATCCAACAATATTTTTTTTATCAAACTATTAGACAAAAAGCATTAAGTAATAAATTGTATTGGAAACTGGCCATTTTCAGACAATTGACCCTCACCCCCTCCAAAAAACCTATCCTGAAACCAGATTCACATGTGGTTAACACGTACTCCGTTTTCTGAATGACTGGCCTCGGTTCATGGATAATTACAGTGTGGCAGGTTGTGGAGAGCGTCCCATCTCTGCCCACTTCTCTTCATGGTTTATGTCATTGTTATTTTTCACATATTGTGCTGTTGCACTCTGCTGATATTCTATTGCTGTTTATTGTGCTTCTTTGCGTTTTGTTTCTCTCTTTCTCCCCCTTCCTATTATCTCTGTTTCTCACACTCTGGCCCTTGGTGTCATCTTTTTTTTCCTCGCTCTCGCTCTGCTCCCCATATCTTTCTGTCTCCTTGTCTCTTTTATTTTTTTGGCCCACCCCCACAGCCCACCAGGGTTTCTGTCCTTGCTCTCAATGTTGCACAAACTGAAGAACTGGTACATTTGTTATAAGACCAATCTCTGCCACTGAGCAAGGCGCTGGGTTCAAAGTGAGCCCTATTCAATAACAGAGCGCTCCCATAGAGCTGACGCTTTCGCAATGCACCCCCGGCCAAAATCCCGCTCGTCCACAGCCCTCATCAGTCGAACCTGCTTTTCATGCAACATCAGAGCTGTCAGTCGATTCATCCACCGAGGGTAGAACCCGGCCAAGTTCAGCTGCAGCAGCACAGTCTCATAGCACACAACACACTACAAAACAAGACAAAAAGACTCTGCTATAAAGGCAAGCAGCCACAGCAGGGGCAAGGTACGGCTTCTCACACTTTTCCATTGTAGGAATGCATTTCACCGACGCTGTGAGTGCAACGGTAAAATAAGATTAAAGTTTTAGGTCAGCAGCATCAAACAGAAAGCGGCACAATTGTGTTAGAGAAGCTACATAGTTTTAACCAGAGATGACTGGGCGTGGAGATGAACCTTCTGCAGCACACAGCAACACAAAGCTGCCCATCAGGACCACAGTCCATCCACCGCCCACCCGTAAATGACCTTCTCTAAAACTGGAGAGGAGGAGGCAAACTTTATCAGTCCAATATTTACTATGTATTCATATTTTATGAAAGTTATTATGTGATCAAGCTTTTTTTTCTTTCTCTACAACCTGCCCCCTCAACCTGCCTCAGATTCACTTCATTATTTTATTCCTATTTCTGCAGCTTCCAGTCAGCTTCAGTGGACCTGCAGCAATAAGCTGTTGTTTTAGATGCGCGCAGATGGACACTACGCTGAGCTTTCTCCCTGTACGATTGGGCTGTAAAGTTGTCGCTCTTTTGATTCTGAGCGACTTAAACCAAATTGTTTCACACAAAATAACAGGGCTAAAGGGTTCTTTCCGTACCGACTCATTTCATAGTACAATGAATATCCAATTTTGTGAACACCACTTTCAGTTAAACGGCCTCCCACTCCGAGTCTGACACCAGCTCTCTCTGGCTGGCTGCCATCGCCCTTCATGGCCCTATTCATTGTGTACATTAACACTTTGCACTGTTAGTGATTGCAAAAGAAGAGCTCCATGTCTCCATTTTCATTCAAGTGTAGACAATCTGGACGCTGCAGTTACAAACACTAGAAATACTGAAAGTGCTATTGTTCAGGGACTTCTTTAGGAAACGGAGAGGATCTTAATGCTGATCTGATAACAGCCCTCACACACTGAGCCTGCACCGTTCGGTTAGCGACACTGCTGCAGAGGTATAGCTGACCGGAATGCAACTACTTTTATATCTGGAAATAATATTTAAATCTTTCGCCACTTTCGCTTCTGCTTCTATGCAAAGTGTGGGTGGATTTTTGTGGATTTAAAAACAACTGAATGTTTGAAAACTAAAACAACAAAAGGATCACAGAGTATGACTAGAAAAAGTCAGCAATGTTCAAACTTTTGTCGGTTTACCATTCCTGACCCAAGATTTGAAAATCTATCTAACTGTACCTGATCTAAATTGTGTATCTTTATGTTATCAGCAAGCACTTTAATTAAACTGTCATTACTGCTGCTGTTACATTAACAATATTGTGTTGGACTCTGATGCACAATTTTTGCACAAGGCGTCCCACTTTTCTCTCTTCCACTTGAAAAAGTTGGATAAGAAGAAGCGCTGCTAGATTTTCATTATTTAGATTTGTTCTTTATCTTTTCTTAATGATGATCTACGATTTTAAAAAACACTTTATTTAAATTTCCCTACATGAAAGAAACTACATCAGAGCTGACACTATTGTGGGGCAATTTATGTGAATGACATTTTAATTTGATGTATGTTTGAATTCTCCAAACACAGAAAAAGAAATAAGCATCATCGCTTGTGACATTACTTTATTTATATTATTGTATTTTATTTTTTGGACTTATCACAGGTGGCTTTCAACACGTGAAAAGCTGCCGTACCCACACACTGCACTGTGTGTATTTTGCAGTGAGGAGGCTTTATGGCCGTCAGCTTTATGGTTTCAGTTCAGTCTCACTGCTCTCAACAGCGTAGTTGCTCTTACAAACCAACTGTAAACAACTTGCCCCGAACCAAACAGCAGATGAAGTTCGAGAGTAGGTGGTGAACATTGTGGGTCATTTTGAAGTGAAACAGCCAGATATTGACTTCAGGAGTTGGCAGAGACAAAACCCGAGCTAGAAGATGCTAAAAGAAATGCTAATGCAGCTCACAATATGTGCTGGATGCCTAAATAAGCAATTTAACGAGGAATGCAAATATTATACTGTGGCAGTGGGCCCTCTAATTGGACCTGGTGAGCATGCTGCAGTCACATCTGTGTCCAAGTATTTGTTTTTGTCTCTTTCTTTAACATCTGTCCATCTAAACATATCTGTTTCCCCTCTCTCTTACCTTTGCTTTCTTCCTTTCTTTCTCTCATCTGATTTCACTGGGGCTTTTTTTCTCCCTGACAGGCCCTCCCACCCTCATTCACACATTCACACACACACACACACGCACTGATGCGCACATCTCCCACTTCTCCCCCTCTGTCCATCTTATCTGGATCTCTACCAGCCCGGCAGTTCTGGCCCGTTGC
This sequence comes from Hippoglossus stenolepis, assembly GCF_022539355.2. NCBI lineage: Eukaryota > Metazoa > Chordata > Actinopteri > Pleuronectiformes > Pleuronectidae > Hippoglossus > Hippoglossus stenolepis. Next base: position 24,361,277 of record NC_061483.1, on the reverse strand, counting down.
CTGCCCTCCTCAGGGAACACAGCTGAGCAGAGAGAAAAGAGGAGCAATGCCTAAGGCCCAGCCTCCTTAGCCTTATCGTTCACACACACACACACACACACACACACACACACACACACACAGACAGTCATACAGAAATGTAGGGTTGTACATTACATTTGACTAAATTGCAATTGCAATTGTCCTGATGAGTCAGTTTTCAATGAACTGCAGGGTGTAATTAAATTGCATTTATTTTGTCTATTAGTGGAACTTTATACTGTACCGATAAACAACAGCATGGCAATGGTAAAAGAAAGCTTATTAGATGTATCAGCTCTCCTGATAGTGGTGACAAACCTAAAAGGTGTCCTTTTTTAAAGTAAATCATTGGCTGACAAAATCAGAAAGGCCTCGGCTTCTCTACCTGCAAATACAGAGAACCTAACAGTATTTGTGAATGAATGCAGCTTTACACTGGGTGATACTTGTTCCAAAAGTCAAGCTAAACTCCGGATGTGTCCAGACCAAAAGCGAGGTGAATTTTTGCCTGGTGTTGTTTGCACAAATCTGACCATTGGACTGCAAACAGCTCATATAGATTAACAGAGGAACTCCAGGCCTCTGTGTGATTTCCCTCCAGGTCTCTCTCCACTTTCTTTCGTCTCTGGATGTTGGACCTTTGCACAAAAAGTCAGAGGTTAAAGAGAAAATATGGGAATTGATTTTGGACACAGTTTTAGATTATATCAGGAAAAGTATGGTGTGGCAATAATGGAAAGGTTTTGTGTTTCAGTAAGCAGCCATGTCACAGATGTGCTTTTCTGATTCTATAAGTAATGTCAAAATGTCAGAGGGGGTCTATGGTGGCTCTGTAATTGATATTAGTTATTTTGCTTACTTTATGATCTTGCGTCTTTTAAATGTTTTTTCAAAACCTTAAACAAACAGAAAACAGGGGCCATAAAGGGGCCACAATTTACACAGAGGGGCCGAATATATGTCCAACAATTCATGATTCAGTAAAATGCACAATTAAGTAATTCCTTGTTTAGTATTGGCTATATAGCTTTGACCAAAGCCACACATCATTGAGTATATTTTGTATATCTGGTGGTTCGCTATCAGTCAAGTGGCCTAATTATGATGTGACATTGGTAGCTATATTCTAGTTTTTTTTTTCATATTCATCTTAATCTTTTTCTTACTTGAAATTATATCCATGTTCCTCTAGCTCTTTTGGGAGTAAGACTTCATTGTAATCTTTTCTGAATATTGTTTTTGCTCTCATAACCAGGGGATTCTTTTAGTCAGTGCACAAAACGTGAGCTGAACATCGAAAAATCTTAAAATTCTCTCCAGAAAAACACACAGTTGAAAAGGCATAATGAAGCTAATAAAGTTTCCAATAATCATTTCCAGTGAATGCATATTTACTTGGGTTACTTACCAATTTCCCTAACAAATAGAACCCAATTATATTCTTCCTTTCAGAAAATGTCAAAGGAAATCATTAGGAATAAAATATACCCATAAAACCCATAAAATTAAACATTACCATTTGGGGTTAAGAATGGACTCGGAATTATAATATTGTTTTTATGGAAATGCAGCATTGCTAAATGTAGAATTGCAATGAATCAGTTACTGACAATTAGGCATGAAAACACACACACACACACACTCATACTGACATGCAGAGCCATCCTCTCAAAGCTTAGTTAGAGATCTAACTTTCCTGTGTGTGTGAATGGTCGTAATGGAGCCTTTGTTACTGCTCCTCAAACTCACCGTGCTTAACAAGGCATTACAGCAGCTACAACAATCAGCCAACCTGCCCACCGCCAGCCTGCAGGGCAAACTCTAAACTCAAGTATGTACACAGAGACTGTGCTGTGAACACACGCAACCACACCTACATACACAACATGCACGCGCACATGATCATGACACACACACACACCAATGCACCTATACTCACGCATGCCAGCAGCAGCAGTGGGCGGTCCCCGGCGAACCAGAGACGCACTAATGGATAATGACAGGGTTTGACAGCAGGAGAGTGAGCTGAGTCACTCTGGGCGCACAGGCAATGAATAAAAGAACGAGAGTGCTGTCTGAATATCCCTCACTGACTGGATTTCCTTTGATACCATACTATTCCTGCCAGTCTCCCTCGGTAATCCTGCTCATTACGCTGTGCTGTCCCTCTATTCTGAGGCTGGCAGCAGCGGCCAGTGTGACAGCAGAACAGGAGGGGACAGGAAGTCGTCCTGGCCGACTCACCAGCGCCGCTCAAAGAGCCTGCAAACACAATAGTTGTATTGTCTGCGTCTTGATCTCACACCACCATTGGCTGACTCACAAACACAACTTATTAGAAATTAATGTTTCATGTCTTCAGCATGGCAGCCTCTGTTGTCCAAATAGTATGAAAACACAAGTGCAGCTGAGATCTATGTGATGTTTTTGTTGAAGAGTGAGTTTAGTTTTTTTACCCACCCCAAAGAAAAAAACACAGACTGTAGCTGTTTTGCTTGTGTGTCATCTGCTAAGAGGAAGACTCACTCTTTCCACACTGGAAGCTGTGAAATGACATGCACTGTTCAGTAAAAGGAACCAATTAAAAAGTTCTGTGAAACCACTCAGTCATATCATCTTGATGCTTTTTGATTTTTGGTTACTGCCACTGGACCGGCGCACTTTCAGACAAAAAAATGACTCGTCGTTTCACTCTTTGCATCGGCTGATAATGGGGAGATTGGCTCTCTGAACACTCATCACTGTGTGAAAGCTGCCAGTCATATCATCCTGTTATCTCTGGATGCATCTGCCCCACTGAGTTAGGTCCAATTTAAGACATCAGAAAGCCTGCAGCCCTTGCCAGCATTGGCTTGTTGTTCACAGGGCCGCACTTTTGCCAAAATCATCATTTGTATTGCTCCGGTCTGCTCTCCCACAAAGCGCCTCGGACACGAAGGGCTCTGACAAAAGGTCAGACGTCTAGTTTGTCTGATTAACCCACCACTGTTTTAGCCGGACAAACTTGTGAAATTTATTCCAGGATGCTCCGACTTGCATTTACCCTCCACCATTTCAGGCACGTTAAATGTTGAGCTCTCTCCATCAGTGTCACAATGACTCGTAAATGCTATTCCAATTATTCTGCATCGTCTCTGCTCGCTGTCAAATTACCAGCTCTGGTAGTGGAGCGTGGCTCTCACCGCACCTCTCTGGCATTTTCCCTGACAGTGAGAAGAAAGTAGCCTGAGAGAGCAGAGCGAGGAAGGGCTCGGGGCTCGATGAGCATTTTAAATGCTGAAACAGGTTAACAGATGCAGGGGAGAAGTGTGGGATCGAAGATGTTTTGCCACGGATGGTTTTCAGCAGATTTTCCAAGCAAGTGCGTAGTTTATGAATACCTATCAGCTGTTGAAACAAACAGAATGAACTAAAAATAGCTCGCAAACTGAATTCATGCTCCCTTAGAGGTTTATTCTGCAAGGTTTTGCACTCAACTGTTTAATAAAAACGTCTGCATCGAGACGTATATTGCTGCTACTGCACACACTCAGACACACACACACACACATATATATATATATATATATATAGACACACAATGACACAAGGTGTGTGTGCGTGTACTCGTTTTTGTTACCTCTTCAGACTATATGGTGGTTAAAGCCTAATGAGGCAAGATTAAGGTTAAGGGTTGATCTTACTTTCCACGATCTGTGTCCACTGAAAGTTGCAACTTGCATTTTTACACCTAACCTCTTAGATCAAGAAATTAAGAGAAGATTAAGATTATATGTTATAATATATTATGAAGAGGACTAGCAGAGTAACAATGCTTCAAGTATTTAATTACAGACACATTTTCAATCGGTATCTTCACCGGTGTGGTTGCTGCTTTTCATTCAGCTGTTGGCTGGGTTTTTTGGGGGGGGTGTTTTCTCCATAACTGGCAGTCAGCAGCATGCACTGTTAGCTGCAGCAAGAGCAAGCTGTGTTTCTTAAATGACACCTCTGCTCTGGGGACCTTGGGGCAACAGCCACCTGACGTGTGTAAGTTATTTCAGGCATAGGGGAGTGTCAGTCAGTGCGACAGCCCTTTGCAGTATATACACATGCACGCACACACACACACACACCTCTCATTAGCACAGAGCTGTAGAGAGGTTGAATAGGTTGAGAGTTGCTCTGTTCAGATGTTCATACACACTCCACCTCGGTGGGACGAGAGGCCTCTGTTTATTTTTTAAAAAAGGCTTTAAGAAGGACATTATTTCCCTGGTCATCACCCTGCAGTGTTGAGGACAGAAAGAAACCTGCCGTATAGTCAGTGGAGATGTAATGGCACAAATTTTGTAGGTGTATTGTTCTGTTTATTGTTTGGTGCTTTGTTTTATTGTTTTGCTGGTTATGAATGTAGCTGGGGACCAATGCAGAGGGCATAGCCAGGGGCAAAAGGAAATTACAGGTTGGAGAGTGGAGGCCATAAGGTGATGCGCTGAAGAGGACCAGAGTGGAGGGGAGAGACGAGATAAGACACTTGGGAGGAGGTGGGGGAGTTGGAAATAAAGGGCCGGCCCCTGGAGCAGGAGAGAATCAAGTTGTAGGGGATGTGTAGGCAAACAGAGGCGAGACCAGAGGCGAGGAAGGAGGAACAGGGAAGTGCTGGAGGCTAATCAGAAGTTGCTATGAAGGCCTGGGATGTCTTGTTTGTGCTGTGGTCAGAGCTCAAAGGTGAACCAGCAGGCACGTTAAGAATGCATGGCTCCGAGGCAAAGAAATAACGCTGTGGAGGAGTGAACCCATGGTGCTTGTCCTCTGCCTCCCAACTCGTAATGCATTTGCTAATGACAACTAATCAATCTGAGCCATTAACACCCCCGTGCCAATAAGGAAATGGATTATCTTCACTGGGGAGGGTTATATGACATCTGTATGAATCTGCTCATACAGGATTAAGGCATCTTGTTGTTTGACTAAGATTACTGACTGTTGACCAGATTGACAACGTTATAATCTAATACTCATCTTGTATGTTGACCCTCACTGAACAAGCAAAGCGTCTAAAAAGCACGAAAAGTGAATCCTTCAAAATGAAAATCGCTAAACCACCGGAGAGACTCTTCAGTTTGTTGAATCAACAATGTGGTGATGCCAAAAATATCACACCTGTCAATCACAGCCCCCACAATTCCTTTTTTTTGTCTTTTTTTTGTTTGCTGCTTCAGAAAGTTCACTTTCTAAACTCACAAAAAGTGTCGACAGATACATTTGAATCCTCTCTCCTGATTATATAAAATTCTATGACCGGTCGCTATGAAAGTAATCTAAATGGAGCATAAGTCTTGTTAGCAAGGAACGGAAATAGGCCCAGGTTGTGCAGCCACGTGTAAAATCTGCAAATCTTCCTCTTCTCAGTCACAGTTTTGGTATACTATATGTCAAAGTTTTAATGTTATCATGGTAAAAAATCTTACTTTTATGACTTTATATATACAAAAAGCATTCTTACATTTGATACTTTATATATAGAAATAACCTTCTTAAATGTATTACTTTATATACAAATAAAGTTCTTACCTTTATTATATATAGAAATAAACTTTCGACATCTACATTTACTTAAATAATTCAGAAATTGTTTTGTATTGGCAGAAAACAGTAAGCCTTAATTCCCATTGTAGAAGATTTGTTTGTTGTGTAAGTCCATGTGATGTGAACAGATGTGAACTGCAGGCGAAGGGTTAACTCTGGAGCTGCTGATCAACCAGTGTGCCGAGGCCGGTCCCCTAACTATTCACTTAGCATTCAGCCACGCTCCCTGTGTTTTACTCACATGTCTGGACTCATCAGTCCCTGCTGTAATCAGTAGTGTTCTGACAGGAAAACAAGGGGTGTGTAAGAGAACGTGATGCTAACTCAAATGAGAGGACAGGGTAAACAGTGACAGGGCCAATTCCTGTTTCCAATCTCACTGCAAATAGAGGTGAACAGGGGAGCGCGGCGGCTTAACGAAGACATAGCAGCATCCGATCACAGCACCTCACTGCAGCGCCAGTGTACCAAGAGGTCACGATGAAAAGACTTTGGCATTGACTTTAATCTAGAAGAAATTTAAAAAATGTGGGGGGAAAAAGATTTAAAAGAGGTCATCAAACAACTCATTTGTCATCAAAGCAGGTGCACCAAGCCTCAAATGTCAAGAAAGGAAAAAGTATGGATTAAGGAAAACGGAAGTTTCTCCACAGAAATACACGGAGAAGGACTCTTCTACCCAATAATTAAAACCTCTTCCTTAATGAGACGCAAATGTTCTTTGGAGATGATACTGAAAACATGTCTGCATGCAGCTGTCCATGATCCAGCAGCGTAAGGAATGACCGTCCCCAACCCTTTGTTCCTGCTGCGTTGAATCATGCTGAAGAAGCAAGTTTATAGATCTTTTTGGAATTTTCATCTGCTGTGTATTTATTCATTTCAAATGTAATATGTAGGGAGAAGGGGAAGAAAGTCCCCCCCCCCCTCCTGTGTGTAATTGTCCTGTAACAGCAGGAGGGAGGCAGAGGCAGCAGAATGAGTCGTCACACTGATACTGGTGTGTGCTTTCCAGGTTAGAGCAGAGGAGGGGAGAGTTAGTAGCTGGCGAATTTTTAGGAACTCGTTTTGCATTTAGGATGAATAATTGAATGGCTTCATTAGTTCACCATAGCCTATTATTTTACAGCTGTTTTTTCCAAAGAAAGTGCAAATTTTCAGTGGCTGAGACGTCTCACCCAATGGCTTTAACAGACAACACGAAAGCAAAATCCACACAACGGAACCACAACATAAGTGAGCGACAATGGATGTGGACGATACAATGAGTAGACTTATTTGCTATAGTCGAGTCATGGACATATGAGTCAAGCAATAATCTGGACAAATCAGTCACTGCTTAAAATGTGATACTTGTTAGTTTGAGTCATTATGCTACAGGTGCTTGAAGCACCCAATAAAGGAAAAACACACATGTACCACAACAACTCAACAACTTTTCACTATCGGCAGCTAAAAAAAAAAAGCCCCAGAAAGTCATTTCATTGCTTCATTTCATTGTCACTCACTTCCGTTGTGGTTGTGTTTCATTCATGTTTCCTCGTAATGCACATGTTACACTTTTACTAAAAGTATTAACCATAAGATAAAAATTGTAATCCACAATTAATATAACGGGAAATTGGTTTCAGTGGCTAATTGGTCTTGTTTGTTAAATTACATTGAATTCTATGTAAAATGACAAAAAACACACAACCTATTCCTGAATGTATGTATCTGTATTTGTAAAAAATCTCTGCAGAATAACTATAAGTATTTTACTGTGATTTGACTGTAACTTTTGCTGCCAGACTTTTCACCTTACATTTTTTATTTTCTACCGTGTATAGCAGGAAGATTTGTCGCTGGTTGTTTTCTGATGACTGGAATCTTTTGTTGACAGCACTCGTCAGTGTTGATGGCGCGCTGGTTGCAAATGAGGTCACCGTCTTAGGTGACGGCAGGATAGTGATGGTGGATGAAATTGGTTTGTGTGAGGGCTGACAAGCATTTCCTTTGTCTGTGAGACCTTGAGGTGAAGGAAGGAAGGAATGGCGGAAAAGTCCATTATTGATTTTTTTTGACAGGCCACAACAAAGTTAATGAGGACTCCAAGGATGCCTCTGTCATCTGCATATGCAGACAAAAGGTGCGCTGTTACCCATAGACACATCCCTGTGTGCACTGGTGATGGTCACAGGGGGGTGGGTCAGTGTGTTGTCAATCCCTAGGTCTGTTGCTAAATAAAGTATGGATCCAAAGGACAAGTGGATAAAGGGAGTTGGCATTGGTGCAGTTCTCAATTCATCAGGTTTCATAGCATTTAATATCGACCTGTTCCAGACACTGGCCTTAATGTTTGTGCATGTTACACAGCGTATGACGAATTTCTAAGTTTTGACAATTACATTTATTCGGATTGCTTCTATTCTCGGGTGGAAAAACTATATGGGGTGCATATTTACTTCCAACATGGAGGTACTGATTGTTAGATAGTTGTTACCAGACGAACTGCTCACTACAAATAAATGAAAGGCCTATTCTCATCGCCAGCTCCTACACGTTCACCTGTAACATTTACTTCTTGAGTCGTACTCGAATTTTATTGGCATCACTTATGTATGTGCAGGCAGACTCTCTGATAAAGGGGGGTTTTAGATTCTTTATGCTTTCCAGCAGAACTACCTGACGTCTTCCACCAGCGGGCCAGTAAACCACGCCGTGGTCTGTTCAGGGTCCGCTCCAGCCACGCCAGGCTCCGAGCTCGGCCAGCTCAGACGCTGTCGTATGGTTAGTGAGATAGTGAAGAAGTGTCCATGCTCTGTGTCACTCTTTGACTGGAGACCTGTCTTGTCTGGAGGTTTGTTGGGTTGCCACCTGCCGTCAGCTGCCGTTGCGCCTCGGTCTCTCAAGTGTGTAGCGCCACAGGGTGAGTCGAGTTGTCCACCAAAAAGGGAGCTAGCCCCACCCCTGTGTCAAGTGTCAGCCTTTCCCGACCACCTTGCTGCTCCACCTCAAACAAAGCTCCTAATGGGTCATAATAATAGTAAAATCACTCTTTTTATTTGGGATTTAAATCTTTATTGTAACAACTCAAGAAGTTTTCTGATACATGGCTTTAGATGTCCACAGCAGGAGGCCTATGATTATTTTTATCCTACATGCTGAGAGTTACTCTTACTACCTCCCTGTGACTATTTTGTTCACACATCCATCTGTAAAGTTTGGTTCTCTTCACAGTGGGTCTGTTGTCTCTTCCCCTTTGAATCGTTGACTCAGTGCTCAGGCTACAGCAACATCAGAGCCCATCACTCCTCTCATGTCATCATCACCTCCGCCCAATCCTCCTCTTTATCCCGCCGTGGCTCAGCGAGCTCCCGGAGTGCACACAGCAGCTCCGCCTACACATTTGACTGTGTGAACTCACAAATTTCAGGCTTCGATGCAGAAAACTTGACTGAAACTCCACTAACATTCTGGTCTTTTTTGTATCCCATCAACTTCCCATTGTCTTTGGCAAGGGAGTGGTTTGCAGGGAGGAAGTGCTGCAGTGTGTAGTCTTCGCCGAGGTCAAGAGCGCCGCAGCATCTCAGTAAGACATGTGCCAATTAAAACCTCCTGCTCCTCGTCTCGGCTGAGATGATTCACTTAACCCCTCGCCGCTGACAGGTAGCATTTGTTTACAAATCCCTCCTCATGCGAGTCGCTGGGCCCCATCCTCTGAGTGATACTAAAACAAGCCACCTCCCACCACACCCGCTCTCCGACTCGCTCTGTTTCCATGGTAATCTGCCCCGGGAAGCCTTTGCATTTCCTAACCTTGAAATTACCCCAAGTAGGATCTACTCTGAGAGTATATTGTTGTCAAAATGAATTGTCATAAGAGTAATCAGTGCCACATTTGATACCCCCTTTCAGCAGAGTTCTATCCGTGCAGTTCATTATTTTCTCTCCTGCTGTGTTCAGTGCCAAGTGCTACCAGCATGAGGAAAAATATTCAAGATTTGAGGACTTTATTGCCCCGCAGAGGCAGTTTCACTTTTCTATTCGTTTTTGTCCCCAATTTTGGCTCTATATGAAGAATTTTACAATATGTCCGTAGAGAGGAAACAATTCAAATTACCTCGACTTTTTCATTTAATTTTCTGATTGCAAGGATCTTGTCTGTAGAAAATGTGCTCCATAAGGATAAATCCTTTTTTAAAGTGCTTTTTTGAGAAAAGCTCTGCTGGGATCAAATGTTTTTTTTATACATTATGATTATATCTTGACAAACTAATCATATATACTACTTTCTAATGTAGCTATAATGAAGCATACTTAACCCCTTCATGAACTGATATGCAGGAGTGATCAGTAGTTATGCTCAGAGTGATGATGCATGAGCAGAGCAGCTGCACTGCCTCGGAGCAGGGAAGCAAAGTGCTCTGAAAATAGAGCAAAGGTGTTAATTCAGCACCATAGCTTCACATCATAAATAGTCCTCCACCGAGATCCGTTTTTTTATCTCGCTGAATGTTGATGTCGTCTTTGTATGCTTAGCCCGTGCTCTGCCACAGACTATTATGAGCCAAAGCATTTGTTATTTATGGTTGGTTCGCGGGATGTGTCCTCTTTTTTCATTTGAATTTCAACTAATGAGAGAACACATTCCGGGGCGATTTATGAGTGTCTTTCCCCCAAACACTTAACCTTCCTGTGGGGTCAGATGTGAAAACGGAGCCTATACATGGCTCTGTGTGTACACCGTGTAATTCATGGATTTCACTAATAACTCCATCCTTGCCTCTTAGGGGCAGTAAAAAAGGAATTGAACTGAGACGGTCTGAGGACTTTCAGGACAGGGTTTATATTTATATATTTGTTTCTATTTATACACAGGACAGGCAAGTTAATACACACTGAAGCCACTGTTTATCACATTGTATTTAACCATAAAAATGACACACATACAATATAATTTCTTTTTAAATCAATGCTTCAGTTATGTACAGCTCTGATCTGTGACATTTACAGATGTAAAAAAATAAAATAAAACACTTCTCAAGCATAAATCTATAGCCTGCAATTACCCTGTGTTCATAACAAACAGTAAACACTAATACACTGCAATTAGGACACAGAGGCAGGCAGAGAAATGTCAGATGAATACAGAAGCTATCACCACGCAGACTGCAGCAGTAATGAAACAGCTCTGTCATCTGACCTGAGAGGACGACGCCACCGCTCCGACACTTTATGACCTTTCCTAGGTGACGTGCCGTCTGATGCCAGTCGACTGCTCATGGCACTTCATCTGTGAGTGGTTCAGTTTTCAGATGAGGGCAGTGGGAATCTGAGACTTACGTTTTAGAAAATGTTTCAATGGCCCGATACCTCAGTAAGTGGAGAAGTAGTGTTTAGTTATTTACGACTGGACCAACTCTCCCGCAGATATATGGTGCTGTGCAGTGGGAAAAAACTACAGAGCAGCATCTCTGCTACAGTTGCACATAAAGATGTAGCCGACTGCCTAAATTTGACTGTCAGCCAACACCAGTGTTTGCAGTGGTTGACAAAGTGTTAAGGGCGAGAGGTAATAAGAGTTGTGTCCGTAACTTGTTTCCACTGCCCTCAAGTGGCCAAAGTTAAAAAGACATTGGAGGTTTAAAGTGTAAAAGCATAATTCATCCAACAGTCCTCATTCTGCTGCTGAATGTCCCCTGTGAGGGTTGTATTCTTATAAATGACATATTTTTTGGTTGTTATTATGATGACGTTACATTAACACATAAGAAGCAATATTGTGGTGGTTCGAGGTGGAGTAGCAGATAATTACCTTCTGTAATCTAATATAACAAGTGAAGGCCTCAGCGGTTTATGATGACAACCATGACCTGCAACGTTCAAGCTCCACCAGGGAAAGTTGTTGCATCACTCTCTACCTCAGGAAGTCATTTCTGTCTGTGGTCAACACACTTTATAATTCCTCCCTCAGAGTGTCAGTCCCTGAATTAATAGACCAGCCCTGGACTTTTTTCACCCAGTCTGAACATTACATTACACCATCACACCAAGTTATCTTCTCTTGTATATACTGTATTACTGAATAAACTATAGTTGTACATATTAGTATTTGACTTCCTTTTATATATTGTGTAATGTTTTTGCAAACTTTATTTAATACACTTATCTTTATTTCTATTTTTGGCCGAAGCGACTGCCACAAAACCCAATTTCCCTCTGGGATCAGGTTATGTTTTCAACTCTGTCCCTTTGTTAGACTTTTTTGTTCATTAGCAGCATTACACAAAAAATACTAGAACAGCGCTTGTACTTTCCACCACTAACCATTGGACATCAGATGTGAGGTGCAGAGTTAAAAGACTGGACAGATTGTTAAATATTCAACAAGTATGATTACTATTTATAACTTTGATTATTATTATTAATCAAAATTAATCAATCTAATTAAATACAGTGGCTGTTGCATTAATCTGTTCTTATACTAAATCCTATACGATTGATTGAGTGCGGCTCCATGGTTACGACTGAGCCAGTGGGATAACTCTGTTTCCTGGTGTCCTGCGTGTTCGTTTACAGTACATCTAATTGGTCGGATTAAAGCTGAATTCATGATTCATTCTTGGCCAATACTGTGTTTTGAATAGCAAACACCTTAGAAAGTCTAAAAACCTTCCAAGCATTCTTTCATGAGCCAGTCTTCAGATCATAGTAGACGTGTTCGGTCTGTCGAGAGCCTTTCCAAGCACGACTCCAAACCTGAATCATTGATTAGTAACCCATCAGCTCCGCCTTCCCCCACTAGCTGTCTATGGTCCGGTCCTTGTGGAATTCTGCACCAACAGAAGCTACTGTTTTATCTCTTACCACAACAAGTTAGAACATCAATGAACCAGAGCTTAAAGCCTAATACCTCGGTTCCTCAGCGTTTTTCCCTCTGATAAACCACACCAGCGTGCCAGAGCCCTGTGTTCCCACACAGAGTCAAGTGGAGGAGGAGCATGCATGTGTGCAGAGTGCAGGTGTGGGTGGTTTGTTAAGGTAGGGGGGTGCAGCTGGTTTGGGTCACATTGGCTCAGTGTTCTGAATGACTAACGAAAGGTTGACGGTGGCGCAGGGTGGTCTGAACAGTGGGTTGCAGGAGGACGTGTCTCGCGCGGCTTCCGGGACCCTCCTGGCCCGTCTCTGGTTAAAACTGAGCATTTAACAAGTTCTTTTCGAGCACTGGGGCCACAATCCTTCACTTGACAAGCTCATTATTTCACATTGTTTTTGTGCTTTGCTCCTCCTCGGCAGCGGTGGCAGACAAAAGGATGTTTGATGTGTGTCTCTGTTAGAGACTTGTACAAGGGACTTTGAGAGGGAAGGATGTTAATGGATCCACTAATGATGTAGCCCCTGCTTATGTGGATCCTTGCAGTAAGGCTGGGACGTCTGCATGAATATTCACAGGGCTCTGGCTCGCAAAGAGAGGTGGGCGCTCAAGGTTGCTTAGAGGGCAACTGAGGACAAACCTCAAGTGTTTATTCTGCTTTTATAACAGCTTCCATCATCAGAAAAACTGAATAAAGTACCTGACAAATACCTGATCAAAGTAAAACTTATCAGAGGAATTCTTTTGATCTGCGCTGTCGACATTTTGTATAAGTTTAATGGAGGACTTCAGATCTTCAAAATAACAGAATTTGACATTTAACGTCTGCAGATAAAAACAACTCCAGCTTTATTGCTGGACTGTTTCTCCCCATTAGAGAATTCCCCATTGGTGCATTTATTCTTAATCTCTCCTTTCCTGCTGCTGATCATTTTTTTTTTCTTTAATGCAACCAATATGTATTCAGCCTCTCAACCAACTTCCAACTTGTATCCTGAATTGAACATTCAGTTTTAGACAATCTGTGGGAATAATCTGCATTTCTACTGTAGTTTCTACATTTGTGTGGAATTACCAGGATGAATTCCCTTCATCCCACTGGATAAAACATCAAGTCTTAACAATTTATCAGTGTTTCACTGCGCAGCAGTAAAAATCAATAGCGTAGTTATGCTGAACGGAATTGACTGAGTGTGAAATTGCAATCAAACTGCAACTATTACCCTCGACCAAATAGATACTAAAGAGATAAATGATGTTTACAAATCCCAGTGAAATTCAGTTTGCATTGTTATATTACTTGTTTCAGTTATACTCTATCATGGAAAAATGTTCTTCTCATGGAATGTAATTTTGTCTCGCTGCTTGAGAGAATATTGCCTTTTCAGAGCCAGAATTCAAACCCTGTTTGTAACTGAGTCTAAGACGAGACTCACCAAATCAAATCTCAACATGTCACATTCATTCTCCCAAGAACCTTAACAAGAAACCTGTCAGAGCGCTGAGCAGCCCAAGTAAGATGCTGCACGCTCAATTCAATGCCATGGCTTCAGTCTAAATTAGCCATTTTGCATTTCTTCCTCCTGTTCCTCAAACATTTCTCTTTGCAGAACAAAGGATATGAATAAAGTTCATATATTCAATGAACTAAATACTCCAGTGCAGTGCCCATTGTAAACCTGCTTGTTTGGAATGGGTTGATTACTTAGCCTGTGGTAATGCTTCTGTGCCACTTTTTTATTGTTTCTGTGCTGGTTGTGTGCAGAGCATTTTATAAACAGTCTATACAGTGCAGAGTGACGTCAGAAAACTTTGTGTTCAACTGCCTGGTTTATCTGCAATGACGATTTTATAGTCAATGTTTTTCATAAAATTAAACTGAATCTGCTTTATTACTGTTCACGCTGGTGGTTTATATGTTTGAAAGATTTATCGAATCGCTGATATTTTTGTCATAATTTGCATTTCTCGTCTATTACTGTTAAGCAATAGACACAATTTTCAGAACCAAGTTCACAACTTTTCAAAATAAAAGCTCTGCAAGTCTGCTCGGCATTAAGCATTGCAGCAACAAAACCAACGTTGTGCTTTTACTTTGAAGACAAATTGCCAAACAGGAAGTTATTCTATGAATGTTGTTGCCATGATGAAGATCAGCACTATGTCTGTGTCAGTCTGTATGCGGAAATACAAATGATCAAAAAGATCTGGCAGTGGTTTTGACCTGATGTTTGACCCAGTTTCCGATGATGTAGTAGAAGACATGTTCAAAGGCTAAAGGCACACAGACTGCTACAGAGTGCTGGGTGTTTATTTTTGTTCATATTGAACCTACCATATGTCCAAATCACACCCTCCCTCACTAACTTCCTTCGCTTCCGTGGACCATTTACAATACACATGGCGAGTATGAAAGAGGAGAAGTTGAACGGTTAGCGAGGTTTGCGTTCCACAGACAGACAGACGTTTGTGGAATTAGGCGCCAGATATATTGCTTCATGTGTTTCTATCATGACGTCTGTCAATGATTCTGCAGCTCGGCACAACAAAGGGTTTCTGCTCCGCTTGAAGCTGCGACACAGAATGAGATAGTGTGAAAATACAGACGTGGACAGCTGTGACAAACTTGTAACCAGACAAAACACCTCTTAGACTCAACCAATTAAACCTTTGGAGATTTCAATTACCACCTTGATGGGGTTTTCAAGATCGATAACAGAGTGTGTATGTTGACATGATGGTCAGAGCTGCTGGTGCGACTCACCCCCTTATCCCTTCAGAGCAGGAGACACAGAGAGACCTTTTCCTATTGTTCGGTTTGGATGTGTTTCCCTGGCAGTGGCATCTGTCTGTGCTGTGATAAATATTCATGCGTCTCATATGTGCCAAAGTAAACAGATAGCAAAGATGCACATCCTATACACGAGCCATCATTAGGGTTAGGAGATCAAATAGCACAGCGGCGCCCAAACAAGATTAGAAAATGTCACACGCCACCTCCTTAGCCCAGCCCTCGTCTTATTTCCTCCTCCTCCTCCTCCTCCTCCACCCGCTCTTCCTCCAGTGTCTCGTTCAGAAGAATGAAGACAAGATTCAACACACAGAGCCAGACAGCAACACAGGGCTCTCCAGCGCATACTAATCTAAAACAACACAGCATCTGGGCAACGAGTTTTATTCCCTCCCCACTGAGGCGTGTTAAGTGTTGAGATAGGGCTCTACAGATCTCATCACTTAGGGAAGGTTGTGGCCTGCATCAGCCGCCCTCCCTCCTCCGCCCCGCGTGCAGGTTCCTATCACTTCCACCCTCAGATTGGAAGTGACATGCCACTCAGGCAGTGGTGTCTTTGCTCCCCCCCATCAGCAGCCATGCAGCCCCACTCAGAGCTGTCAGCCTGATTACATATCAGCTGAATGGGGCGGGGGGAGAAGGAAAGGAGATGTCCAGCTGGAGACGGACCAGTAAACATGTCGTCTGTCCTCCTGCAGCACATCTGCCCGTACTCACAGCACCTGTCTACAAGGCTCCCACAAAACCAATCTGTGTCTCCATCACTCTGCTGCTGCTTCTGCTGCTGTTGCTCTGGAAACTCAGCAACCTGCTCCGTCCTCCTCATCTGTCTTTCTTGCACATTTTGCATCTTTCCCTCTTTCTGTCTTTCTTTCTCCTTATCCGTCTTTCTTCTGCATGCTGCATCCGTCTTTCTTCTGCATGCTGCATCTGTCTTTCTTCTGGTCTGCATCTTTCTTTCTTACTATATTTAATTCTTTCTTCCTCTTCACCTGTTTGTCCTCTGGTCTGCATCTTTCTTTCTTTCTTTCTTTCTATTCACCTGTCTCTCCTCTGGTCTGCATCTTTCTTTCGTTCTGTCTTTCTTTCTTCATTCCTCTTCATCTGTCTCTCTTCTGGTCTCAATCTGTTTTTCTCTTCTTCTGTCTTTCTTTTTGTCATGATGCTGCATCTTTCTTTCTTTCTTCCTCTTCATCTGTCTGTCCTCTTTTTTTGGTCTGCATCTTTCTTTCTTTCTTTCTTTCTTTCTTTCTTTCTTTCTTTCTTTCTTTCTTTCTTTCTTTTTTTCTTTCTGTCTTTCTCTCTCTGAATATTTTTGTTGTCGCTCATTCCATACAGGTACACAGAGCCACCTGTCTTCTGTCTGTGGACTAGTAAAGCATCAGGGGTTTGCCAGTGAATCAAAAGTTGACATGCTAAGTGAATGGAAGCGTTCAATTACTGGAGCCTGTGATGCATCCGAGACGCCTAACTCTCCTCCACAAGGACACAAATACATGTTGTTTACTTAAGTGCTGATTTTCTTGTCTCTTTTCTCTTGTCTCTCCCCAGGCATGATGCTTGGAAGCACTCCACGGCAGTCCAGAGAGGTACGTGTTTACTCTATTTTACTCCCAAACACTGATACACGCAGGCCGCTCCCGCTACTGTTATCTATTGCAAAAAGAAGTGATTGTCAGCCGTGTACCTCTCAGCATGCCTGATAGCATCTGTGTAGAGAGGCTGACCTCATGCGGTGAATTCAGCCAGTCAGACTTCAGTGAGTAAACGCTCTCTGTTGAGCCAGGCCTCGGTTCCCCGGGGTGTCATCACACTTAGAGTTGTTTTTCTTTAACCTTCCACTGTAGAAGGTTTTCTCCCACATTTTTGGGGGAATTTTCATTCATTATTAAATTCTACTACGTTAAAAGTGGCCTGCATTTATAACTGTGATCATCAGTTCCTTAAAAATGTTGAATAAACTGTTCTGTTATAGCTACACTGTTATAATAAACAATTACAGGAGGTAAAATGTGTCCTAAATTTCTATGTATCATTATAAAGTCGTCTACTGGAGATTTGAATTAGGCCTTGACATTAAAACAATCTATAAACTAGGTTTCTATGTCAGACAGGCGGCACTTTTACTCCAGTATCTTCTCTCGTCTGACCCCTGCCTGCTCCCGTCTGGGCCTCGATCATCAGCACCAATCAGGAGCTCACATCAGTGCGAGCCCTGAAGAACACAGGGTTTGGTGCACAGTTCACTGTCCCGTGCTTGCCTTGCTCATTAAACACACTGGGCTGAACAACTCCCTTCGTTTTTCCCTCCAGATGTCCCTGCAGATGAAAGAATATGGCCATTTAAGTCGGCGGGGTGAGCCAAGATTCACCTTGTCCGTTGTAAAATTAAAATTATACATCCAGTCCATTGGCTTTATGATGCCATTACATTATTTAATTGAAATAAAATGGCAGAATGCACGATAGCCTTGGGCGCCATCTGACGATAATCAGACAGTGGATGGTTCCAATTGAGATTCCCCATTAAGTGTTTATAAGACATTTATATGATATCACAGCTCAGTTTATTGATAGGTCATGAATGGCATTGGGCAGTTTGTGACATTTGAGTGGAACAAAGTTAGGCTTTTACTGAAGGTGTAGGGAAATACCACCATCATGTGGTCTGTTTGAGTACTGAAGAAACATGCAGGGTAAATGTTTTCTCTGGTAATATAGCTCAGGTTCATCACCTTTATTAGGTCAAAAGTATACATTTTATGTTCTTACACAAACTGTGAGTCCACATTAACGTATTAAATAATTAATGTTTTGTTATCTCAGCTACTGTCTCTTGTCATTAGGTTTTTTTGAAACAACTATTTATACATATATATATATACCATTTCTATAGTCATGTTGTTTACCATTCCTGCATATATACTTTATATACTACTCTATAAATGTATATATATGTCTACGTTAATTTCAAAATCTCAGTTTACATCCTCATGTAGTGAAAGGGGTATATTATGTTCATATTCTCTGTATTTTAATTTATTTAATGTATTGTATTTTGAATTGCCTATTTTATTATATTTTTATATTTTCATGTATTCATATATTTTCTTATCTTATCTCATCTTATCTTATAGACTCTTTCTACTCAGGACAGAGAAGGAAGTAAATCTGACAACCATCAAGCAACAGAAGGCATCTTGTCCAGCCTGGTTCCTCCAATGCAGTTCCCACACTTTGAGAGTAGCCGACAGACAGCAACCCCTGGGTCTCCAGAACAGGACATAGACCCCCATCATGTCTCCAAAAGACAGCGCAAGCTGCTGAAAACAAGTCCCCAGATCAGTCACACCACCAATAATGTTTCCTCATCCTTGACTTCTTCCTCCTCAGGCGTTCTTTGCCCTGAGACCTGGATAAAGCTTCTCAAACAATTGGAGGATCGCAAGAAACTGATGAAGGAAATATGTGCTAAGTACAAAAGCAGCATCTCCAGGACCATCACACGGCATCATGTGAAATACCTCTTTGTGGTGGACAAGTACAAGTTGTTGTACTGCCAGGTGCCCAAGGCGGGCTGTTCCAACTGGAAGAGGACTCTGATGGTGCTGGCAGGCCAGGCCTACAACACTCAGAGTATTAAACATGATACAGTCCACTATGACCACCGCCTCAAGAAGCTCGACAGCTTTGACCAAAAGGGTATCATGCACCGACTGAAAACATATACCAAAGTCATGTTTGTCCGAGAACCCTTGGAGAGGATGGTGTCAGCTTATAGGGACAAGTTTGGAAATCCAAACAACTACTACCACTCACTGTTTGGGAAACCCATCATCTCCAAGTACAGGGCCAACGCGTCCTTGGAAGCACTAAGGACGGGCAATGGGGTCACATTTAAGGAGTTTGTCCAGTACCTGCTGGATGTCCACAGGCCCGTGGGAATGGACATCCACTGGGAGCAGGCCAACCAGCTCTGCAACCCTTGTCTCATAGACTACGACTTCATCGGAAAGTTTGAGACCATGTATGAGGAGTCCGACTTTTTCCTGCGATTGATCGGGGCACCACAGAACCTCACTCTGCCTAGTTTTAAAGACAGGAACCCAACCGAGACGAGGACCTCTACGCAGGTCACACAGAGTTACTTCTCAGAGGTCAGTATGATGGAGAGACAGCGAGTCTATGACTTCTACTACATGGACTACTTGATGTTTAACTACTCCAAGCCTTTTAAAGATTTATATTGACTGACTTCCTATAAAGACTCTTGAAACACAGTTACATTCCACCATGTCTACATCTCTACCATCTAGCTCTACATGGAGGAATCTCTATCCGTCTTTCAATTTTTTCCACATCTGCTCGTCCAATCAACTTCAAACTTTGGGGGGGTGTTCCTCAGGATCCAAGGAAGGGCAGTCTGTGCCATGAAGAGTTTTTTGGATGAGTGGTTTTCGAGCAAATTGACAAAGATTCCTCCTATTCTTTCTCTTTTAAATCGAGACACAACCCGTTGATGATGTCAGGGATGACATCGCCAACGGTCACGTTTTAGCTTGACGGGCAGCGCACAATGATGGTTATGAAGTTCGATCACACAATGACATGGATCTTTGCACCTGACAAGAGAGATCAGAAAAAACAACCATGTAAAATCTGCTGTTTATCCTCATTTAAAAAGATTATATGACAAAGGTTATGTTCATGTGACGTATTAAACCCACAAAATTGTGCTGAAATACAAGGTATTTATTCACTAGGTGTGGTGAGATATAATTTGAAATTATAAATGTTATGTTTCAAAAAAAGTTTCTTGTTGTTTTGCAGGCTGTAAATTATGCCTCTCTGTGAGTCAAATAGAAATTGCAAATTAAATTAAATTGTATTTTATTTGTATAGCGCAACACTGCATACATTATCTCAAGGCACTTTACATTGTAAGGGTCGAAACCTTACGAAGGTGCCAGACATTTTCCCATCACATTCCTAAATTTATACATGATTTCATTATATAGTATTTTATGTGAGCCCCTATACCATAAGAGTAGCCACACCCCAACATGTCAGATTATGCTTTCATTAGTTTTTGACCTCAGATGAGGCTCATGTATTGATGGACACCCCCAATCACCCTCAACCACCATGTACATGCAAACAGTTTTTCTTTTATTTTGAAATATTTGCACTTACAATTTGACTTACAGTAAGTTGGCCATCAGCATACCTCTATGTATCGATACCTGATAATACAGATATTTCTTGTAAATGGTTTTACTAAACGTAAAGTGTAACAGAAATGAAAACACTTTAAAAGAGTAAAGAGTATAAATCTTGAAAATGTGTACAGTGCTGCCCACTGGGAAGCTTTGTGCACTTAATGTAGCATTTTTGTACTTCTAACTTTGTCGGTTAGGTTTGTGCTTTAGTCTAACACATTCACTGCTGTAAGACCTCCCCAGCCCCATCACTACTAGTATTTACATGGGTTGTCATATGCAGGACAGCCAGGTACTCACAGGGTACAACGTGTTGCTGCCAATCATCTCTTAATATCTGTTAGTAGTACAGAACAATTACTTTCTGTTGACAGCATTGGCAACCAAAAATGAAAGAACGCAAAAACAGGGGTTTATATTTGGTGTGAAATATAAACTAGTGAAATAATAATAAAGAGAGTGGCCAAACTTCTCCATGGTTCATACCACACACTCTCCAGACAGCTCTGACTTACAGAGCTCACACTCACTCCCTCTGTACGTATCACATCTCTTCTACTTCACTATAAAGGCTTTTTTCTGACACTACTGTGTACAATTGTATAATGGGCATTCAGATGACTGTATATTTTTCTATGTATTTCTAAAATATACATATATATATATGAATATATATTCAGTGCTTCTTGGTGAAGGTCTGTTTATTTCCTTTTTGATGTCACTGTTCTTTCAATAATACCACTATAGAGTGTTGTGTAACTGAAGAGTTTCTTTCCAAAATAAAATATCCACTACCTAAAAACCTGCACATCCCAAGAACATAAATGACTGAATACAATAAGTGGTACCATTAAAACTGCAGAAGATTATTAAACCTGATGGATTATAGTTACCACTGGTTGCTCTGGAGGTAGCCAACCTTTTCTTTTTAATGAAAATGGATATATATAATTTTGGAAAGTAGCTCTTTCATTACTTATCCCTGAACTGTTTGGTATCTCAATAGAATAGAAGACCCTGTACAGATGAGCTGCATTCCACCTAGTTACTCATCCTGGCTAACGACATCGTTGCCAATAGCAACACCACTATGTGCGTCTGTATGTGTGTGTGTGTGTGTGTGTGTGAGTATGTGCAATACTGAATACGCTGTTTAGATGCTTTACAATCTTTTTTCCCACATTTTTTGGAAGCATACAGTATATATGTATATATATATACACTTTGCAGGTATGGTATCCTGTGTCTAATGTTGCTAAACTGGTATATTCCCAACACACCACCCACCTGTGAACTACTTTCTCAAGCTCTGACTGTAGCAGGTCAGACCACACTGTGATCACACACAATGTGCACTGCAAACTGCAAAAAGACTGGCAATTCGTATAGGTCCTAAGCCTTCAAACTAAAATATTGTTAAATTTGGCATCTTTACATCTCTTTATGTAGGGATGTATGTAAGATACTTTTACAGCTGATTTAATATGAAGAAAGAAGAATCTGAACTAAATATGTACTGTATAGTACAATATACTGAATGCAGGCTTTAGCCTAGGTGTCTCCAAATAAAGGATGAGTTTGAATCTTCTTAATTAAATGTGATGCCAAAAGAATGAATTGAAATACCATGAATGCAAAAATAATCAGATAAAACGGCTACAATAAACTGGATACAGATATTATAGATATTATTACAATGTAAAGATGACTTCAATCTGCTGGGATGCTGGGAACAACCTACAGTATGGCTGGTCTCCAATAAAGTAGTCACTACACTTCACCACTCACTCAAAATGTGTTTTATGTAACAAAATACTTTATAGAGTGGTTTTGTTTGCCTATGAGTAAAGGGAAATTTATATCATTTAAATCTATACATGCTATAATCAACTTTTGAAGACCTCTAAGAATTCTGGTGGTATAGCCCTTTTATGGTGATGGATATTGTATGAACTTTGTCAGTATAGTGCGTTGGCTTTTGCAATCCCAAAATAGTTTCGGTTGTGGTCAGATTATAGCTAATATTACTGGCCAAAACAGCTTATGCATTATGATGAGTATTGCTCCTGCAAACACGACGTAATTCGCTGCCCCTCAGCTAATAAAGCTTTCTTGGTATGTGGGTGTATGGACAGATTTATCAAAAGCATAATTACTGTAACAAGTGAATGTATAACTGTTTATCATTGGTGCAAAAGTGTATAAAACATGATCTTAAGCCCTTTGCCTTATTTTACACTGCCAATCAAATGGTGTATTTCAGGAAGACATTCTTCAGGTGGTTATTGTTTCTGGCTGATGAGTGTCTACTAATAAACTGTCTTTAGCATTTTCACTGTGTGTCCTTTCTCTTTTTTTCTTTTCATGTGTTTAGTTTGCATATGTGTACGTAAGACTCCACATTGTTGCCTGAGAGTCTGCAACATGTGGCTGTATTTTCAGCATGTTAGCTCGCCAACTTTTGCTTATTGCAGCTAAGCACAGTATGAGGCTGGTGTTTATGTATTATATACATATATATATTATATTATAAATCTCAAACTATTGAACATGTATACATTTGACCTGATCATGGTGCTTTGTAAAATTTCAGGGAATCCCCAAAGTGGTAACTATCACCCTGACGGAGACATGAATGTATTAAACAGCAGCCAGTGGTCGGAGGTTAGGGGTCGACCAATTATCGACCTGGGCAATTATCAGGGCATATATTTGCCGTTTTTTTTGATTATCTATATCTGTAATTTAATTATCTGATTGCCAATAATATTAATACAATCTAAAATGCGCTACTTTGGCTCAGATACAGCCGCCTTTCTCTGTATATTATCACCACTCTGTGTCAACACTGAAGGCCACTGAAGTGCTACACACCAACGCAGAGGAACGCATTTCAGAATGGAGCGACTTTGGTGACGGAGCGGAGCTGTGTTTCAAAGGTAGCGCCGCTGTTCTGCTGCGTGTCGCTGTTAACAAGCTGTTAACATGAAGCAGCTTTGTTGAAGAACAGGGGTAAGAAACAGTTAAAATGCAGAGTTTCTCTCTGGTCCACTGCTGGACAATGATCAGAAGGTTGGTTTGTACCATGCTGGAGTTTCCTGTGTCTTCCCCCACACTCCTGCTGACCTCCTCTCACTTTAACTAATAAACACCAACACTCATCACAAGTAATTAGGACCTGATCAGTACAGGAAGTTTACTTAGTGATTGTTTGATTCGCTCCAGAGTTTATGAGGCTGCATTTAAACATAACGAAAAAATGACTCGTCAGCATTTTGTGCTCAGTACAACACGAGACGTGACACAGCCAAGACTCTGTGTTAAAGTGACATGAGTGATCCAGATTCATGTGATAGCGAACGTCAACCAGTTAATTCACTGATCTATAATTCAGTCAGCTAACTAGCAAATACAAATCATAGGTTATAACGTTATATCTTGCACGTCACTTACCTACCAGGTGTGTGTTATTCAATATTTTGACACCAAGATATTCATTTTTATATTAGTTTCAAATATCGGTTATCGGTCCCCTTGATTAATAATAATTGGCATATCGGTCAACCCAGACTCATACCCCTACCCCCCTACCTCCGATAACCAATATGGTTACTATCAATCCATGCATATATGTATATGACCTGATTAGAATTTGGTGATCAAAGGTCAAGGTCACAGTGACCTCACAACACAAATTTTTGAATCTTGAAACACATAATCTTAAGAACGCATAATTCTTTCAAATTTGGCACAAGTGTTCACTTAGACTCACACATGAACTGTATTAAGGAATTTCTTAAAATGTTTGACCAGTTTCCATTTGGTCAAAGGTAAATGCCAATACAATAGGGTAAATACAATATTATTTTCTATTACATATTTCATAGTTGCATATTTTATTTCTGTCAATTTTGAGAACAGAAAAGTATCTATTGCAACTGTTTGCAATGAAACAGTTGATAACAGAGAGTGGAGAGGGACTTGAACATCGGTTTAATGAGCAATCTCCATGCATCATTAAATATGAACTCAACGTCAATTGCCAACACATTTAAACATTTAGATACCTTTACACAAGCTGCTCCCACAAAATCGGAATGGGGAATAAGATTCATGCGTGACATGTCGTGATCAGGTACATGTCGTGATTAATGTAGACACACACACACACACACACACACACACACACACACACACAGAATGGCAGCAGCTCACCTGGGCTGCCGTGACGGAACTGCAACGTGATGATGGTTGATCCAAGTGTAAGTGGTGTATTTGGTGGAACTTTGAAAAATTAGGGGGATCATCGAAGGTCCATCCTAAGGGGAGCATGAACGCAGTGGTAGTCCAGTCAGGACCAAAGTGGTGGAGCATTGTCCATCGAGCTGTAAGCAAGGCTAATAACAAGAAGACTGATAGTGATGAGCTTAATGAACCACATGTGAGGATACAATGGCCTTAACCCCCTTCCCACCCCTGTCCTAGTTTCGTTTCACCCTGTTCAACCTGCTTGTTTTTACACTAAGAGCTTGAGCTATCACTTAGCTGTACTGAGTAGCTGAGAATTTAGCGGACAAAGATACACAGTGCAGGTTTATTTGCTGACAGCCCCAAATGGCAGCAATGGGTAACTCTAAAATGCCATCATAAAGAGATCACATAAAACATGGCATCGTTAGTCAGTAGCAGTGAGCTAAATACTCCACATTTATTCTCAGCAACCGGTCAATGGGTTTTTCTATCAAGAGCTATAACCAGGATGATAGAGCACAATAACTAATGTTGGCAAGACAAGCTCCCAGTTATCTCACTGCCAAGAGAATGGTGTTTATTTTGCTTTCAAAGGGAGAAAAAATCCTCTGTCTTATGTTCTTTCACTCTTATGTGTCAGCATTCTGTCATGTTCTGTATTTGCCAGCAGTGATTTTGTGAAAATTACATTTCTGGGGTGAGTTCCTTCAGTCCGTCTCACCTACTTGTCTTTCATGTAGCATCCAACATTTCCCAGAATGGCTTTCTAAAAATCCCTTCTGTCATAGTTATGCAGGAGAGAAGAGAGCTATTACAATAGATTCACATCTTACAATTGTGCAGTTTCATTTTTAACTAGAATGGCACTCAGATATATTCAGATATACCTCTGCTAAGGCCCAACAGTCCCCTTGTGAAAAATTCAAGTTTAGTAAATTTTAGTAAGCCTTTTCACCTTTGCCATTTGTTGTTAATTCACCTAGAATGACGGTTATGTCTGAGCCTTGGAGGCGCTCTACTCGCCAACAATGATCTACTGTAAAGGCTTATTATAACAACTACATTCATAGATCCCTATGAACACTCATGAAGCTCAGCGTACATTCAGTCAGGAAGACTTAACCTCCTTATTGATCAGCTGATTGTTGGCGTTCCTAAATGGCCAATCAGTCTCTTTCAGCCAATCATTCAGCAGCTGTCAAACTTCAAATCCCTTCTCCTCTCTTCCGCTGTCAGCAGTCAGTCAGTGCCTTACCCTCCTCCACCCCAATTTCCTCCAGTCTTCAGCAGAATCATCATCACCTCATCCGGATCCCGGACCTCAAATGATCATGATCGTAATCCTGTATCGTGTTGGCAGCCGATCATGGATCACGATGTTGGATCTTGATTGATGATTGTGTGATGGATTGTGGATTATGGCGGCATCTGATCATGGTGGCAGCTCATCGCGGACTAAATTCAACAAGGCTGCCTGACACAATATACCTATTACACGCGGCATCTATTGCACTTTTGTCCGTCCTGGACAAATGTTCATGAATATGGCCCATTCAAACAATTTAATTGACCAATGGACCACCACCAGTGTCTAGCTCTGGCGTTGTCTCTACTGTCTCGGATTCGGCGCTCTCACCGCCATGGCCCGGGTTCCTTTCCTGGATGGGGAACATCTAGCCAGTTTGCCAATTATGCTGCCGTGAAAAGGATGAAAACAGTGGAACTAAATTCCTGTATCTGCAAGTGCTGGAAATGGACCAAAATCATTCAATAAATACAGACACACAACACGCATGTTAAAAAAATTGGTAGACAACATATGGAGACAATCTTGACACACAAAAGCCACTGAGGGGTCTCCTAGGACTAAGACTTCATATTTCATATATAGCAATTTGCAAACAAAGAACTTTAGAACAATTGTTCCGAGTCCCAGATTCAGCAGACAGACAGTTGTCCAGTCCATCAATTGGTCCAGAAAGGATCCGACACAGACATTAATATGATATAATTTACTTCCACTGGACAGAGAAAAATTCTAATTATAAAAAAGTTTGCATGAAGCTGATTTCTATGATTCTACCAGTTCAGCCTGGTAGAGAGCAATTTCCAACTGCAAGCTTGTGACAATAAAAGGTAATACTAATTAAATTAATAGTATGTAAATGCCTGGTGTTTTTCTCAAAATAAACTGATTCACAGTATGTTTAAATTTCTCCCACCTGCTCCTTTACTTTTGCTCTTCACCATTTTCCATTCCACAGATCCCATACATTTAACTTGTACTATCATGAGCATTCTTGTCACATGCACTTTTTGAGGCAGCAGCTCAACCTGTCAAGAAACTTAATAAAAAATGGAAACAATTAGTTACAGCCACTGAGTTTAACTGGTTAATTTGTCAAAACAAAGAGCTACAGATAGAAAACAGCTCCACTGCAGGATCTGCAATTTACTGGTTGATAAACATTTCACCAACAAGAACTATTCATCAGACACATCTTTTAGCTGCTACAGTATCTTCAAGTAATACAGGTATTACAGGTATTCCTAAATCTTTAACTACACAAGAAGCAGGGTCGCAGGGGGAGCTGGAGCTGATCCCAGCGGACATTGGGCGAGATTCGGGTTACAGCCTGGACAGGGCAGCAGCGCATTGCAGGGCCGACATATAGAGACAACCATTCACACTAACATTCATGCAAACTCTGAAACGCTGAGGGCGGCTGTGGCTCAAGGTCGGCGGGTTAATCCTCAGTCTTCCCCATCTGCATGCCGAAGTGTCCTTGGGCAAGATACTGAACCCCTAAAGGGGCCCTCAAAGATGTTGAATGCACTAATTGTAAGTCGCTTTGGATAAAAAGCGTCCTCCAAATGACATGTAAAGTAATGTAAAAAAAACCACCCCAGTTGAAGCAGCAAACGTTGAAGCTGCGAGGCGACGGTGCCAACTACCGTATCTAGACAAACGTATACTGAGTAAATAAGAAAAGGATTGGAAGTCAGATTAATGTAACTCAAGGTAAGTATCTTCACAACACCTCACAGATTTTACACATTTGGAAAGAACTGTCAACTGTGACTAGAATAAAAACTCTTCATCTTGAGATCTAAGTGCTTTTCAATTTGTTCTTCCATCACACAAAGTTGTGTATTGTTCTGCTGTTCTCCAGGAAAGAATTGGCTTCATTTCCACTCAGTTGTTAGATAAGAGAAGCATGGTGCCTGATATATACAGTGATTTGCATTTGTGTGTGTGTGTGGGGGCATTTATGTTATACAAGCATTTTGCCTTCCAAAATGACATTGTTTTAATAAAAACAAATGGCAGTCTTGTTTCTTTTGTTGTGGTGCTGGTATATACAATGTGTGTGTGTGTGTGTGTGTGTGTGTGTGTGTGTGTGTGTGTGTGTGTGTGTGTGTGTGTGTGTGTGTGTGTGTGTGTGTGCGCACGTGCATGCCTGTGCGATTGTGCGAATGCGAGGAAGATGAATATTGCAACACAAGTTGATCAGTCTGTAGAGTCAGAAATTTGATTAAATGCTCAAGGCTGATTTCCGCAACAGCTCTTGTATAAGTCATGAGAGCACTTTGGGGGGAGTTAAAACTGTGGAGAAAACAAAAGCCATCCATTTACCTCATTAGTGTGCGTGGAAAATCTTGACATGCTTTGAAGAGAACGTGCTTGTGTAGCTAAGTCAGCTTAAGGGCCCAAAGCAGACGTACAAGGGAGGCAACCAAACATCCTCCCAAAGTGATAAACAACCTCGCTTTGGTTTGGAGGTCTGTAAAAAAAGAGTCTTTGCTCCATTTTTCAAGAATCATTATTATAAGTTCCTCTGTTAATCCTCATGTTTGCCTTCAAGCCGGCTCTAACATGGCTGACGACAGGTTTCTGCTGATTCTCCGACGAGAGAGCTCTACCACACATGCATTCAAAAGCCCATATACACGTATGCACCCAGATTGAGACGTACGACACAGCTGCTTACGTACAGTTCTTCAATTGCAATTATCAGTACCTTTGCAAATTTTCCTGTGCCAGAAGGGGAGTCCTCGATTCTGTGTCTTCAATTGAGACACAGAAAACATTTCCTCAAATGTCAAAAAATACAGAACTTCTCAGATCCATGCCAAGTTAATTCTCACATGAAATCCTTTGTTTGTCTTGGCAGTGCAACGCAGCACGCGCCAGACACGAACATCATTAAAATCATCTGCCCTAGCTCTGTTATTAATCAAGCAAAGCAAAAAGGACGAGGGGGAAATAATGTTTTGGAGGGAATCTCAAAAGTCGAGTCCTGGTGGGGACACGTCCTTCCCAAAATCCCATTTGATTAACTGGCTTGGCTCTTCTATAACAACACGTGCTACGCTCTGGCACCAAGCACTGGTTTTTGGCAGGAAGGAGCCGGTGATAATATTTTGGGAATGGCTTTCGAGGAAATAAAATCTCAATCTGTCATGTTTTTTTTTTTGCTCTGTGTGCTCCAGCAGAAACTTTCAATGTCATGAATCTGTGTGCGTTAGTAAAAAGAACTGGTCTCACTGCTGTTGTGTTCTCTTTAACTTCACCACATGATGGCAGTGCTGCATCTGAAATATTACAACCCCCAGGTTTTTCTTGTCAGAGAAGGATGCCCTCTTTTTAACTGCTTTCATGCACATGGAGGTATGTGTCGTATAGTAATGTACACTTACGTTTCCAATTTGTGGCTGCCACCTGTCATGTTTCTGTTTTGACACTAAAACACCCACGAAAGCCACTGCCAGTCGTCTAATTAAGCCATACACTGGCATTGACATGAATTATGCAGCAGCCTTAATGAACTCCAATCAATAAACACAGGATCTATAATGAAGCCAGTCACACAAGCTGCTGTAGGCGCTTCTTTAACCTTGGGGCTGTATGTGTACCAGGCCGACATTACTGCCGGGAAACGGCTGCAACATTTGGGCTACTAAAATGATTCTCCACTCCTGCTTTTCTCATTTCATAACTCCACCACCCCCACAACTCTAATGACAGCATACTGTGGATGTATTTTTAATGTAAAAACCCATCGAGGGCTGAGGCAAACATCTGGGCGTCAGTGCTGATGGACAGGAGGAGGAAGGAGGTGTGCTGAGACGAGGGTGTTAAGAGCAGACGAGGAAATGCAAATATATACCATGCATTAATGTAAAAGATTGTTGTGGGGTTTTTTGATTTTTTTTAAATTAAATTATCAAAAGAAATTAAAAAAATAAAATACCCATCTTTTTGAGCACCTTTAGCTACAGTGGTCTGTGACAACAACACTGAAACACCTTATTATTATAGTAGTATTATTAGTATATATATTATTATACTAATAATAACAATAATAATAATAAAGATAATAACAAATGGTCTATGTTTACACAT
Organism: Hippoglossus stenolepis; assembly: GCF_022539355.2. Classification (NCBI taxonomy): domain Eukaryota; kingdom Metazoa; phylum Chordata; class Actinopteri; order Pleuronectiformes; family Pleuronectidae; genus Hippoglossus; species Hippoglossus stenolepis. The sequence goes on along the minus strand of NC_061483.1, from coordinate 24,331,161 downwards.
GGTGTTAAAATAGCACTTTTTAGAACCTACTTAACTCCACTTTACTTGTGATCAGTCGCAGCTGGTCAATACGGGGTGTTGGGGCGCCGCCCCCTCCAACATCCTGAGACAAAAAAGCCTGTATAAAATGTTAAACATAGCTTTATTATATAATAATATTTTACTCATACAATGCTCCTGGTAGACCGTAAGCACCTGTGAGCATTCGATGTAAGTTGTTTTCAAAATGTATTTGGTTCATTTGGCGCCGGCCAAGTGGATGTGAAAGTGGGTCCTGAAACTTTTGTCAACCACGGGACCTGAGGCTGCTTTTTAATTGGTTGTTGCAGATTTTCCTCAGGACGCAACTCTCTGCACCCCGCACACTCCCACTTTTTTTCCCCCAGCCAATAGGTATTGAGTTCCTTTTTTTTTTTTTTATCTAATGTGATTGGTCGACCCTCGACACCATCTCAGGTACGTCCGACGTCACTGGGTTACGTCCGCTCCAAGCTGACCGGTAAACAGACGGTGACTTCAAATGGAACTGCATTAAATCTGTCAATGTCGTTACAAATACACCCCAACAAGACAAACAGAGCATAAAGGGGCTCGGTCTGGACCGTCCTGAATTACAGATTCAGCAGCATGTGATGAGGACGAGCTTAGACCCGGGGCTCCTCCCGCTCGTGTCATGAGAAACACAGTTGACTAACTGGATGTGGTGTCAGTAATGTCTTTTACTGCTTCACCTGTTTGCTGTTTTGCGAGACCTAAAACATCCCTCTGAAGAAAATGCAAACGGCATTAAAGTTGCCACAGTCACAATGAGGCTACATTTTCTATGCTGGCTACAGGACTGGCATAGTGTGTTGTGTTGTTTTGTTGAGTCTGGCTTCAGTTTGTTTAACCCCCACAAAAAAATTATTTCGATAATGATAATGATAATGAGTGAACGGAGTGATAATAAGTGATACTAATCTTGTTTTTGGAAACACTACTTTTTTGCAAACAGTACTGAATTTTGAGATTTTTTGAAATGTCATTTGAATACTGATATGGACCTACGAGTCTGAAAAGCTGAACAAAATTATAATAAGAAGAAGAAGAATACAGATTTGTCATTTAAACTCTAAACTGTTCGTAGGTTTGAATGTGAGAGTGAATGGTTGTTTGTCTCTGTATGTCCTGTGATACGCTGGCTACCAGTCCAGAGTGTACCCCGCCTCTCACCCAGTGTCTGCTGGGATTGGCTCCTGCTATTGCCCCCCCCCACAGTGTCGCCAACTCTCTTGGCTGTGAAGAAAAGTAAGTATGACATCACACCCTCCACTTTGTAATCCAGTATGTTCCATATGTCGAAGTGCGATGAATCTACTTGTGTGGAAGAGAAAATGATCAGCATGAACAATAATGTACTGCCCAAAATGTGTAACAGCCAAGATTTGAAAATGCTCCCTGATGGTTAAAAAACAGTAGCTGTTACTGGCTGCTGCTGAGAACTGAAGTTGCCAAACACTGTTAAAAAATCCATCGACAGTGTCTTCTTTTGGCAAAAGAGTCTGGAAATTAATGGAGAAAATAATGCATAGGAGGATTACAATTACAGTCAATTACTTTGGCTACTTAGTTGCATTTGATCTTTCCATCTATCATGAGAAACTCTACTCACGTCTGAATGTGCATCTTAAACTAAATTGTTCCTTTGTGTGTAAAAACCCAGCAGGTTAACTTACCTGTGGGGTTTTTCCCAAGATTGACACAGAGAGGCCAATTACATGTACATCATCCATACACAGCTCCTCACTCAGTAAGCTGCACATTTAAGTCATTACTTGTTTACTGTTAGCTCTATAGCTTTGAGCGAAGACACACACTATTTAATAGATCTTGGAAATTGTTCCTTGCTCAAGAACACTTTACTTCCAAATTGTTTGTTAGTTACTAGAGATCAGATTTCAACCTACCTTGAGCCACTTCACCTACAGAAATCCGTCTAATTTTCATGTTTTCTTCGACTAGAACAGAGATGCACAGCTACAGGCTCCTTCAACTTTCCCCGACGACATGATGCTGCCTCTCACACAGAGGAGCAAACATGTCAGGGGAAAAACACTGGGATCCCCTGCCAGTTCAAACCTGCCTGGCTTCTTTATCAATAAAGCTGCATCACACATCAGAGATACGTGTCAACCTCTCAGCTTTAAAGAGTTATTTATTCACTTTGGAGTACCTCGCACAATATTGAAAGCATTTTCACATTCTCCTCTCATTTCCTCGTGGCTGGCAGCTCTCACAAACAGCCAAATAAAAAGGCAGCCAGTGTTTCTCTCTCCCCGCTCCTCTTTCAAGGAGAAAGGTGAGCTTTCAATGAATCACCCCCTGCTCCCGTCGTGTTCTGAACTGTGTCTTCCCTTCGTCAAGCAGTGTGAGTGATGGAAGTGACAGAGGAGACACCTGCCCTGAACCGCCGCTGACAGAGAGGAAGAGAAAAGAGGGAGTGAGGCGGAGGGAGGAAGGTGCACTGCCTGATGGGAGAAACACACAGCGAGGCAACAAACTTGCAGAGACTATCACTTATAGTGACAGGCCAGGAGGTGCCGTGCTATTAGCAGGCCGTGGGGTAGGCCCTGAGCACGGCCCGTCCTACCTAGGATGGATGGGCCTCTCTCTCGGGACTAAATTAATACTGGGAGTCTAGTGAATTGCCATTGGAACAATGTCCTCCTAAGGAGCTAATCAGACAGGAGTTATCTAGGAGTGCCTGTAGGCTGGCTGGCGTGGCTGGAGCACTGTGGCTGCCTGGCAGAAGGCAGGTGCACCACGCCGACTCACAGCGGTTCATTCCCGGGCAGGACAGAGCGGCACTGATATTTATCAGACTCTTGTGATGATATTTCCCGAGAGTTTCTAAGGAAAGAGTTTATGTGGAAGTATAGCATCTATGTATGTGTATATACATATATATATATATATATATATATGAAAGAAGCATGATTACACAAGGAAGTTTTTAACTGGGCTCGAAAAGCAAAGTAGCAATAGCAATAAAATGTAAAATTTTCAGTAATTGTTTAAAAGCTTTTTCAGGAAGAAATTATAATCTTCACATAAATTTCTTAAACCTCTGTATTGATTTTTAGCTAATTGGGGGCAGCAGATCAGTCAGATGAGTAAACACAATATTAACATATCCTCACTTGTGAGGTTGATTTGGTCAATATGTTGTAACAAAGCTCTAATTACATGCATAACAGTGTTAGCATTCTTTTGAACATGTGAATATTGACGGGTTTTATCTCGGCTCTCTCTTCATTCCCTCCTGAGGGACGTAACTGGCTCTTCAGCTGCTACATGCAACACTACGTTCCGCAGCAACTTTCTAACTTGGGTTTTGCAGAATCCGAGGTAGAGCCTTCAGCTACCAGGCTCCTCTCCTGTGGAACCAGCTTCCACTCTGGGTTCAGGAGGCAGACACAATCTCTACATTTAAGGTTAGACTTAAAATGTTCCTCTTTGATGCAGCTTTGGAGCTGGATCAGGTGGGTCCTGAACCATGCCTTAGTTATGCTGCTGTAGGCCTAGCCTGCTGGGGGAACTCCCTTCATGCACCCTCTCTCTCTCTCTCTCTACAAGTATCACACTCTTATTATTTTCTTTATAACAACCAGTCTGACAGAGCTTAAATATGAGGCTTACACAACTGTTCCTGGCCTCTCCCCCTCGACACCCTCCCTCTCTCTTCTCTCCCCTCTTTTCCAACCATCTCTCCTCTCTTCCCCATTTTTCTCCTCTCGCCCCAACCAGTCGAGGTAGATGGCCGCCCACATCGTGTCTGGTTCTGCTGAGTTTTCTTCCATTTAAGAGCGAGGCTTTACTCTCCACAGTCACTAAGTGCTTGCTCTTTGTGGGAACTGTTGGGTTTCTCTATAATATTTTAAGGTCTCAACCTCACTACTCTCTTTCAAATATCAGTGCTAACTAGAACCATAAAGAGTTCTTCTTATGAAAATAGTTCTCAATAAAACCCTTAGTCTTACAAAGAACTTTTGATAATTATTTGTTCAAAAAAGGGTTCTTCAGAAGTAAATGGTTCTGGATAGATAGACTTTTAGGACGAACCCTTTGGAAGCTTTATTTCTTAGAGTGTAGGTAAATTGCCTTGAGATAATGTATGGCGCTATGGAAATAAAATTTAATTGAATTTAATATTTTACATGATATACTCTCTACTCCAGACTCATCGCTACATGTGACCCCCATGCATATTATACATTGTCATTTAATTCCATTGTAAATATCAAAATATTGATTAGTACATCTATTAAATGATGTTTAATGAAGAAAACATAGTATGTAGTATGTTTGGAATACATGCTTTCAACTGTGTCATGGCTGACAGTGGCTTTACAGAAATAAAGTAATGCTCCATATTAGAGCTATAAACTGAGAGGATGAGGTCAGAGCTGAAACAGAGGGGAAAGCAACACTGAGACCACACACACACACACACACACACACACACACACACACACACACACACACACACACACACACACACACACACACACAAACCAAACCATAATGGTGTCTGAGAGAATAAACTCTCTGCTTGCATGCACAGTGGAAACCCAGTGTTACTTATGGCCACTTAACGCAAAGTGTTGGTGAAAGAAAGCAGTGTGTGTGTGTGTGCATGTGTGTGTGTGTTTGTGAGACGCTGGCTCCTCCGCTTGCATCAGCAGCCTCGAAGAGAACGATGCCTCAGGCGAGCCCGGGCTCCGGCTCTGCCTCACCCTCTGGAGGACGGCAAACACATTCAGACTGTGATTCACTGCACAAAACAGATATATCATAGGTTAACAGGCCCGTAATACCATATCCAAAAACAACAAGATGTTGGCTTTGGTTGTTATGTGGGCTGATAAATACTACTTTGAGGAAGTGGTATGACATGTTGTCAGCCACAAGTACATGGTTACACTATTATTTAGTGTATAACCAGTGGTAAAAAATGGGCTCAAATATTTTACTTCAAAATACTTGACAATGGGTAAGAACCTTGCATTAAAACAAAAAGGACAAGAGTATTATCGATAGAAACAAATGAAAATATCAAAATTTTAAGTTCTAGTCCTGCGGGAGATGGTGCCTGCTACAGTAATATTATGATATACTGTATAGCTGATTTTTGATCATGTTGAACCGATACACATTCCATTGAACTCGCACTGAAACGGCACAATGCACTTTAAACCTGTGGATATAATGCACATGCACTACTGCTGTCGCTGTTGGTAATCTTTGTACAACATATTAAGAGAGATGTGTGCGTGTGCGTAAATGCGTGTGTGTGTGTTTGTGTGTGTGTGTGTGTTTTCTATTTTCATGTTAAAGCCCCTACAAGGAGTTTTTAACTGATTATGAAACAGTCTCATTTCAATATTGTTGCCTCTTTATGACCTAGAGCAGCAAATAAAACAATCGGTGAAAAATTACTGTCTGTAAACAGTACCGCTATTGTCCACAGAAGCGCCAAAATCAACAAAGGAGGAGTTTTAACCTTTATTAATATTTTACTTTGCGTTTAATTGTTATGTCTGTGTTCAACATCATTTTGTGTTAAATCTCATTTTACTCATTTTACTGCTACAGCTGGTCTGTTACCAGTTAGAAATTCAATTGAGTCGTGGGATTCATGTGTGATATTCAAAGTTCTGCAACACACATTTATAATAATATCTCTTTTCTTAACTCTTCATAGACTGTTTGATTATTTTTGTATCTTTTGGCCTCAAACATTTCTTTAGATTAAATTTCCCGAGAAGTTTGAAGGAAAATCATCTCTTTAGTGGACTGGATGACACGTAAGGGTACAAACTCTGTAAGGGAGCTAAAATCCCAGATGTTGGATACCACTGTTATAACACTATACAGTGTTATGTATTCAATAAACTTAATATATGTTTAATTCCTCATCAGAAAAGGAACTAAAAGCTGTAATGAAGTTAAAAGTACAATGTTTCCCTCTGAAGTCTGGTGGAGTTGAAGTATAATGTTGGATGAATTGGAAAGTGTCTGTCAGCACAACACCTGATTGATTGTACTCTCCATCACTGTGTTAACCCCTGTTATCCATCAGAGAGCAGTATATGCTCCAATTTATAACTAACTGTCCACAATGAAGTGCAATTACAGTAAACACAATCATTTCAAGCTCTTGTTTTTGCAACATAAACACTACAACGTGACTTCTCCATATGGAAGGATTTTAGAAATGATTTTAACCACCCATTGTTGTGTTTCTTGTAAAAGAAGTAAAACTCAAAGGACAAGATGACGTGCAAAAAATTTTCATCATTCTTTGTGTGTCTGTAACAAAAACAACAAAACGAAGGGACACCACCGTTCAGTGTACGAAAACTGGATTTTCACCAACTAAAGTTGGTGGGATTGCATGTTGTGACCATAAAATGTCATCAGCCAGCAGCCTCAGTCCCTATCAGGCAGTCTGCTGCACAGAGCACTCTCCTCTAGCCCTGGGTGCTGGCCACACTAGCTGGCACCCTTCCCCCCCTCGCCTCTCTCTCTCTTTCTCCCTTTTACCAGGCTGCGACGGCCCAACCTTCCCTCCCGACCCAGCCGCACCCCTCCCCTCCCTGTCCCCCCGAGGCGCTCAGCTTCCACAGTGTCAGTGCACAGGCCTCAGTGTTGACAAAGCAGCGGGCCTTCAGAAGACACATCAAACCCTGTCCCTCCTCTCTGCTGTTAGGGAGCTCAGTGCACAACAAAAGGACAGGGACTCCAGTTTCAGTCTCAGGCCATAACTAGTCTCAACAACATGGCCACAGACAGAAACAGGCCCCGGAGGATGCGAGCTCTAACCGTTCAAGATGAGATCCGTGTTCTCTGACTGTTGTGATGACAGCGCTGTGATGGATGATTGTAAATATAAAGCATAAGTCAAGGCTGTGGGTTGATGCCATCGTGACACATGCACTCTAATGAGGACTGTGGGTGCTCCGCGGTGCCAGGGACTTCCCCCCGAGGCACGTTGAGTGGGGGGGGGAATGGTATGTGATGCATACCAGATGTGATTGGAGACATCACACTGTTCACGTTGTTACTGCAAACCAAATAGTAGCTGCAACAAAAAGCAAAAGATCATTTTTCCTCTGTTCACACATTCACGGCACAATGCTGGATGTGTGTAAGACTGGTTTGAGCTGGAAGCCAAATAACACATTTCAGAGGACTTTTTTTTTTAAAGAATTTAAGACTGTATTCCACTGAGAGAAAACGAGTCTGGTGATGGATAGGACAAAGGACACCAAACGAAGCAATGGTATCCCCCCCCCCTCCACTGACAATACAGAGAAAATATAAATGTTCTTGCCATTTTGTGAATTAATTATTTACCTTTTCATCTCATAACTCCTGTAACAACAACAAATAACAGAAAACACATTGGCTTACACTGCTGATTGTCATCCTCCAAAAACATGGAGAAAGGCCTCTGTCACCTGGAGGCCGTCTTCACAGGTATCGAGCACTAACAACTTGTACATATTCTGTGATTAGAGCCTCAGACCACATGATGGCAGCAAAACAGATTCTTATGTTGAAATCTCATTGACTTCCACAGATGTTGATGTTCTGTAAAACTAGACAAGTGATGCAATGATATGGTTGATATGGTTTCTGTGAACTTTGACAATCTAATCCATAACAAGCATATTTTGTTAGCTTATTATGTCTTAAAAATATTTTGTAAAGTTACTGGGAAACACAGATGTTAAATTAGTAGAGCACATACCTCCGCCAAAGCCTGACAGTCCTCTAATGAAACCACATCTAACTTCTGTATTTTAATCTGGATCTGTACCAGACTTTACACACTTATAAATATCTGTCCCCTAAACATGACAGATTTTTTTCATCAAGATTAATGAATTATTCTCTGAGAAATCAACAAAAAAAACCACCCCATCTCACAATGTCAAAGAAAGAGAAAAAAGGTTCCTGGATTAGTCTCCTGAACCGTTTTCACACCAAAATTAAATGGGTTCTTTTCTAACCACCAAGTCAATCAAACAAACAGAGATGAAAACATAACGTCTTTGGCGGAGGTAATAATTGTAGATAGACAAGTAAAAAAGTAGTTTTCCTTCTGAATTTTGTAGATGCCTCAAATTGTACTTGAGTAAAATGTTACTTTCCAAGTCTGCACATCAGATCTACTGCTCTATTTAAAGGTTAAAGGTCATCACTCAGCCTTTTTCCAGTTGATCGTATCTACTGAATGTATGAAGCGGTCGGATTTGAATAACCTGAGTACATGAAACAGATGATACCTGACAGCATCGTGGTCATTGCAGTTTTACCTGTAGAAGAGGAATTGACTCCTAACTGAGTCTCAGAAGTACACAGAAAGTACACACTGGCTTTGTGCTCAGCTTTTTCACAAACTTAATTGCTGGCATTAGGCACTTGAGGGAATTCTTCGCTGTGCTTGTTAGGTGTTTATGTGCAACACAACCCCACACGTTCTATTTATAAACTGACACCCTCTTACCCTCTCTCTCTCTCTCTCTCTCTCTCTCTCTCTCTCTCTCTCTCCCTCTCTCTCTCTCATGCTCCCCCCCTCTCTCTCTTTCTCTGAAATAATGAACAATAAGTGTCGCTGCTGCACCTCAGACACACACCAACATCAAGCAGAATGTCAAATGGCTGGAAGAGCGCAGCGATTGACAGCAGCCGGGCTCCACGAGGCATGCAGATTACTAAAAGCAAGTTCTGAATGTTCCTCTCAAACTTTCTCCACACGCCGGGGGGGGAAGAAAGGGTGCTGATCTGATGTGAAATGCTTGAAAGGGATTCTTGCCAATGCTCACATTTAGGAGGCTGAGTGTGACTGTATTGTAGCTGCTGTTTTCACCTCAGTGCATGAGTACAGTGTGCAGGTGACCTGGGTCACGTGGAAGAATCCATTGGACAGATGACCCCAGGCTTCAATGGAAACTCCTTGAATGGAAGAGTTAAAAAGAACATGAGGAATAGATTTTTTTTCTCAGCAAATTGATGATTATAAGGTTAAAATAAAACTCCTCATCTTGGCCTCATACTTTCTGGTAATGGATGTTTTGGAAGCTTCTGAATTCAATTTCAAAATGTTTTCTCACATAACTGTTGTGTGAAGTATGTTTATGGACTACCTCCGTGTACGGTGATCCATCAGTGTGAAGGTTCATACACAGTGCTGCTGCCAACCAGCAGATGGTACTATGTTCAAACTTCCTTCAGTCCAACTCCATTATGTATACATATAGATAGAGAGAGCAGAACATACTGACTCTTCAGGGTGGGACCCCTGACCCATAAAAATAATACCTGGGGTTGGGGTGAGAGGAGAGACATGGAGGAGAGAGGAGAGGTGGGTGGAAAAGAGTTGACAGGGGAGAGATAGAGGCAGAGAAAGAGGAGAGAGAGACCAGGAACAGCTGTGTAACCATCAGATTGAAGCTCAGTCAGACTGGTTGTTATAATGAAAATAATAGGGACAAATGTAGATGTGATGTTATTAATGATAGCTACGCCAGTAGATGGTGGTGTCATTATAAATATAAAAACAAGTGCTGTATAACAATGCACATGATGCAAGTAGGAAAATCCAAAACATAAATAGTTACTTATTAATAGTTAAGAATACACTCTACAATAAACTCTAAACTCTAATGAAGCATTAAATGAATAGTGAATGAATGAGGCAAAATACTATTATAATGTGTGTTTATACCAAAGTAAAAGTAAATGTGCAGAAGGAATTATTTTGTTGATTTTCAATAGAACATATCATATTTATTATCCTCAGAGACAGTACAACGTCGTTCTGTAGTGAAAGTGTGTTTCATAAAGTACATGTCAGAAAGCATTTTGCAAATCACCCACTGGTGAAAGGACAAAGCTGTGGAAGAGAGAGACACAATATTGTCGTCCTCTGTGCCCCTTTAGGCAACACCACTAATAACCCCTGCCTTTGAACCTAAAGGCAAAGTTATTATTCTCATAGGGTCATACATGAATTCATACACCTCATTAACATGTGCTGTCTGAAGGAGACTCTGACATTTTTACTGAAGCTTCAACAGCTTAACTCAGAATTAAAGAAAAACCTAAATTAACTTGATCTGCGCAGTTTCAGAAAGGTAAACATTTGAACTTTGTGGAGCAATCATGTAATGAGGATGAGCACAGAGCTGTTATCTCTGTGTGCATGTGCATCGGGGAGACCAGACATCAATAATCTCGTTACTTGGGTCAAATATTACAATCAGATCTGCATTTTTTTCATCGCCTGAAGGAATCTGTTTTCAGTGTTGTGTCTTTTTTTAGAGGTGGTTACAGAATTAGAAACGTGTGCCGGTCCTTTCACCTGCTGGTCAGGGGTGCAGATGTTTTGGATGTGTTGTGAAATATCAAAGCTGCATGCAAATCCTCAAGATGACCTACTTCTTCCCTTCCACATAGACACTCCGCTAAAATCCATAAATTAAGGAAATTAACTGATGGGGCCCGGGGCCACTTTGTAAGCTATTTAAATCTTTAAATTTACAACATCCCTGCATACTTCATGTAATTGAACTAACTCCAGGCTTGTTTCCTTTAATGAGAAAAAAAGCCCAGTTTCCCCTGCAGTTTGTACCCCTGGAAACAACAAATCTGTGCCAGGGGGGGAGATGGAGCGCTCTGAGGCGTAGTGGGGTCTGTCTAATTACCATGACTTCTTTCTCACACTCATACATGTACCAGTCTGCTGTCAAATCACCAGCATATACATGTGGTATTTCATGTTGATTTATTTTCATTTTATACTCACTCAAGTAAAATAAGAGCTCTGTGAAGATACTTTAAGTAGGGATGGATGGATGAATGGATGGATGGATGGATGGATGGATGGATGGATGGATGGATGGATGGATGGATGGGTGGGTGGATGGGTGGATGGATAGGTGGATTAATGGATGGAATGGTGGGTGGAGGGTAAACAATAGTCAAGTTTCCTAAATAGTTCCCCTATATATCCATGTATCTCCTGTGGACCAATAATACGTTCCTACACTGGTTGGCGCCAAATATCAAGAAACGAGCCCTGCGCCCCTCTCAGGATGCTGGTACAGAGTAATTACTGGGCTCAGTGTTGCATCAATTATTCACAGATATTTACCCTCAAATAAACAAACATGCAAATAAATAAATAATCGTCTCCTTGGTGTGAGCACCTGCTCGACTCTCCTGTTTCCCCCCCTCTTCTCTCTCTGTGCAAAAGTGGCGCAACACTTTAGCGCCCCATCACTTGGATTGGGTCTTTTCTGTGTCGAAATATAACAAAAAGAATTAAAATCTGCCACAATCTTATTTTCCCCCAAAAGTCTGGAGGCTGCCTGCTTCCATTGGAGAGTGAGGGGAGGTGTGTGTGTCTGTGTCTGTGTGTGTGTGTGTGTTTTAGGGGGGGTGATCTGAGCAGATATCTCCATCTAAGCCCTGCGCTATAATTGAAATGGCGCATTTGGCTGCAGGCAGGTTGTGAGGGCGCTTTCTGCAGCAGCATGCATGCATGTCCATAGACGTCATTTGATTTTAATGGCCTGCAGGAAATTTGGCGTTCCAACTCCAGACATTAAGGCAAGAGGGAGAGACGAGAGGAAGAGAAAGAGAGGAGAGCAGGGACACGGGGGGGAGAGAGAGAGAAATCACCGCATGAAACATATTGGTTCAAGGATATCTCTTCATTTTCAACATATTCTCTTTTTTTCTACAGAGACTTTATCAACAAGTTCCTGCGCCTTGATTTCACGTTGCCTGAGTGAAGGACCATGGCAGCCCGCCTGGCTTTAAACTTTACATTCACGCTGCAGGAGCTGCTGGAGATGGAAATGTGTGCCTGCTAGCTGGAACTGCCCGCGGAGCTGTTACATCAGACCAAGTGACAATGAGAGATCTGCTTTTTGCTGCTCGAAATCTATTGAGAGACTGACAGTTGCCTGTTAGGTTTCCCTCTGCACCCTCTGGAATCCCAACTTCACACCGTTAGAGGGGAAAGCGTCTACTTTCAAAATAAGAGAAGTTATTATATCTGTGCAGCCATAATAGAGGGTATCACGTTCTCTTCCTTGAGAAAATTGCCTGGGCGAGAGAGTGGAGTTGAGCTAATTGTAGCCTAATCCCTGGCCCAGAGGCGCTCGGGCAGCCCGGAGCGAGATTTTTCTTTTTTAGCTCTGCTCTGTTATGTAGAGACGGATTATTGAGCTTTCTTCTTCTTCTTCTTCTCATAACAAACCACAGGGGCAGCTTCATTTAGGGGGGGGGGGACAGACAGACAGACAAGCTGAAGCGCGGAGCAGGATTCCAACCGGGAGCGCACATTTTTTACGCGTATCCATATAAGAAGGGGAAGGAGATCGGCTCATCTATGTACAAGGTAAGGACGCTGCCTGTGCGCTTTGGTACAAAGAAGCTTGGTGAGGACAGGTCGAGGCAGCCTGGCAATAGAGCCTTTTAAAGCCACAGAGACTCCGAGCAGTCCATCCCGGACACGACCTCCAGTGTTCCTTCTTCTTCTCAGAGCAGTTTAGAGCACGATACAGACTCCGGCTCCGAACACTTGGCTTTGCCGTGCGGCAGAATAGGTTCGTGCCGGAGCTGGATGTTGGCGTAGTGGTATCGAGGGGGAGGCATTTGGAGAAAATATATAAGACATTTCGGGGGGTTACAGCGGACAGGAGCTGGGACAGAACGCCGGCACGGATTTCTCCTGGACTGCCTACAATGTTTGAAACGGTACGGTGACACATTTTACCATTACAGACAGATTTATGGGTTTTTTACGCGCAGCGCTGTAAAGGTTTACTTTGAGCAGGATTGTGAAGAAGGGATTTCCCCTCTTTCCTCACACACCGGACAGTTCACACGTGCGGGTTTTTAATCGAACGGGTCATGTGAATTACACGTGTCGAGATGATGCCCTTTTTTTTTTAATTGTAAAGCAGGAATAAGGCGCCATATTGTGCTTTTGGGCAGAATTAAAGGCAGAGGCGCGGGCTCGTGTTTTTTTTCCCCGTGGAGCGCGGTGTTGAATCGCAACGTTTCTCATTTAAATGCTTTTGGATTCATGTGGATATTTTAATTCGGAATGATGTGAGGCGAATGGCATCGGTGTGTGAACAGGGTCAGTGGAGCGAAGCAGCAGCAGCAGCAGCAGCTCTGAGGTGAAAGTTGATGCCTCTACAGCTGCTGGGATTTTGTGGAGGAATTTATCATAGACGGTGTGTGTGTGTGTGTGTGTGTGTGTGTGTGTGTGTGTGTGTGTGTGCGTGCGTGCGTTGAAGATAGTGAGGGTTAAAGAAAGACGAAACGATTGAAAGTTATAGGACCATTATAAGTTATATTATAAATTAGAAGATGTATTTTAGGAAGATACATTTTTTAGATTGCGCCCATTTATATGGTGATTTCATTGATTAATTGATTGAATGGTTGAGAGAGAGAGAGAGAGAGAGAGAGAGAGAGAGAGAGCGCTTGGTATGGACCTCAAACTTCTCAAGTCTTTCCAAGTTTTTTTTTTCCTGTCCTTTTCTTTCCCCTTTCTTTTCTTTCTTTTCCTGGGATTTGAAATGTAATCCCGTCCTCCTATAATCGTATTAAGGGAACATGATACTGCTGTGATGCGGACACCACCCTGGAAAAAGGAAGACAAAGCTCCAGTCTCTCCCACTCTGCCCGGTGGCGCTTCTCTCCCAGGGCCGCGGGGGTGAGCAGCCACACGGCCTCCAGTTTCAGGGTCGTGACAGTGAAAGAGTTCAACAACAAATTGATGCTGATGCTTTATTAGTCCGTTATTAGGATCTGTTCAAACCAAGTGTGGAGCTCCAAGTATCATTTGAACTCTTGTCATATGAGTGCACCAGGAAAGGTCTACGTTTCCACCAGAGGCTGCAGGGTAACTGATGCGTAACGACGCGTAAAGTGGGCAGACTGTGACCTTTCATCAGCAGGGAAATATAGAAAAATAACAACTGATAAAGTTCCATAACAACCTGAATTAGTTCTGCGTCCCCAGGTCCCTAAATATAACCATAACCACTCGGACTTTATTTACACTCAGTCCCATTATGAAGTGGCCACACTGAGGTTGGGTGGTTCACCTGCAGCTGTTGGCAAATACATCATGCGCGAGTAAGTTGGAGATAAACGGATCCTCGGCTCGTCCAGCAGCAGCACAGGAGTCTAATGGCGGCGTATCGAAGCGAATTACAAATATTTTTCTATAACATTTTATCAGATGATCAAACCCAGCTCCGCACTGACCTCTGCGTGCACCGGCGCGCTCCGGGTAATCTCCACTTACACTTATTTTATTCCAAACATATCTGCTCACACTGAGCCTCACATGCGGAGTGCGTTTGGCCTGTGAGTGTGGATGATTGCGCTTTGACGCACGCGTGGGTTTATGAAGTTCTCCCTCCGTGTGCCACAGCAGCGTGACAGCACAAGTCACAAGTGTGTGTCGGTACATGACAGGCGATCACCTCAATCTTTGGTGTGTTGAACGTGTGTGTGTGTGTGTGTGTGTGTGTGTGTGTGTGTGTGTGTGTGTGTTAAAAGGAAAAAGTTACTCCCTCTCTCCCTCCCTCCTCTCCCCGCCGTGTTTTCCTCCCTCGCTCTTAGATTGGTGCTTGGTGTGTCTGGGCGCATCACGTCTAACACATAAGGCGACCTTTAATTAGAATATTGCAGCAGCAGTTTGTTTTATTCCCCTGGAGGCTGACACCTAGCACCCCCCCTCCATCTCCCTCTCTCTCTCTCTGTTTCTCTCCCTCTGTCTGTCTATCTCGCTCTATCTCTCTCCCAGCCTGGGTTTTTTTTTCTAATAAGGCATCCTCCTATCCTCGCCTCCGGTGCCGCATGAAAAAGATGCAAACATACTTAATTAGAGCGGTGGCAATAATTTCCAGGCTAAACGCGACCAGACAGTCATGGAAGTGATCTGATACCATTCAGAGGGCATATTATCTGCTCCCCTGTGTAGGATCACTCTGGTCGGGGTTTTTTTTTTTCCGTCTCCACCTTTATTCCCATGGCTTTTTTCTACACTTGCTTTCAGGAGGGAAGAAGCATGTCACGGTTGTCTCTGACCCGGTCCCCGGTCTCTCCTCTGGCCACTCAGGGTATCCCTCTGCCGGCTCAGCTGACCAAGGCGAACGCCCCGGTGCACATTGACGTCGGGGGACACATGTACACCAGCAGCCTGGCGACCCTCACCAAGTACCCAGACTCCAGGTAAGACCCGTCCCTGCTTGTAACCTCATAGCCGGAGTTAGTTTATTAATCAATACCATTTATCTCTATTTATCGGAGGGAAGGAGATGACTGGTATCTTGTTTCTTTGGTTTTAAATGTCATAAATCTAGAGATTCGAAGTGTCTTATTCAACCATATAATATATATATATATTTCTTTTAATAATAGAGAAATAGCGTTTCTTCTTTTATTTCTATTTAATTACTTAATATTGCATTTCAAACATGGAATCAATTATTATATCATTTGACTGTTGTTTGTCTCAATTAAGACTAATTGGATTTTTGATGTTAACAAGTCATTTAGCTGACTGGCATAAATAGAACTTCTTTCCCTCAAAACCTTCTATAATATCTGTTCATTTCTCATGCCTTCATTATTTATTATCCTCTTTTAGCTTTAAAACGCATTTGATTGTTTTTTTTTGTTTCGCCCAGTGATTGTTTTTAATTGTCTAATAAATACCTCCAAGGCTTTTTAATTTTTATCTCCTCTCACACGGTAGTTGTGCTCGAAAACTCAGCTGCTGCCAAGCTGACAACTACTTTCACGTGGTGTATTGTTGATTTCTAAGGCATACACACTCTCTCTCTCTCTCTCACACACACACACACACACACACACACACACACACACACACACACACACACACACACACACACACACACACACACACACACACACACCTGCAAACAGTCTGTGGATTAGGGTGATATAAGGATCCTTGGCATAGAGTAGGCCCACATGTCCGGATCCCTCATCAAAGCTGACGTTGGTCGACTTCAGATCTGATTAATATCTGGCTCTTTGTCTCATAACATATTGATTTTCTTGGCTGTTTGGGGACCAGCATTTACCATCATCTGCTTTCTAGTTCCTATAAGTGTTCAGACAGAGGATTTTTTTTCAAGATATAAGAAATAACTGTACGATAACAAAACGTGTATAACTTTAAGGCTGTATATTCCTATTTTATGGGACAACATAATCGTCGCTGTAATTTTCCAAACAACCCAGAACTGGGGATGATATTGCGGTCACATTTTAAATCGTTACCAACTAAAAGAGTGACTTTCTATTTGTTGAATATTTGTGTGAACAGTAACAGAAAGGGCTTGTTTGCTCTCAGGCATGTGAGTTAGATTCCCTCATACATAAAACAAACAGGGCTTTTATTTTTGATGCCCTTCCACTGATAGATTTAGTCATAAGGATTCAGATTGTGTAAGAACTGTTAGTAATCCACTCTCCCACTTTATTCACGTATTTAGCTCCATCCACAAACAAGGTGACAGCACCAGAGGAAGCTCTGAAAGCAAACACTGCAGAAAACATCTCTTCTCTTCTGCTGTTTGAATTTTTCCCTTTTGAAAGTACAGGATGTTTTCAGGCCCCCTGCTTTCCCCCCATAATACAGTGTGTCATTCATTACATGATACAGTCTTCGATTGTGCGTCAGCTGACAGAGTCCCATGTGGGCCAATGTAAACATACACCGGGTTGTTAGAAAATCTGCCAAATTGGCTACAGGAAACAATCCACATAATCCCTTGGTAATAAAGTCTTGATATTCACAGAGTCCGTTGACAGGAAATCCCTGACAACTCTCCTTTTATTCCTGACTCTAACATGTCATGAGAAAAATAAAGCTCGTCCCAGACAAGGCTTTATGATTGTGTTCGTTATTAAGATGCTTAGTTTCAGTGTCATATTGTTTTCAATCCAGTGGCCAGAGGGCACAAGTTATTCGTCAGATTTTTACAGCGCTTTTCTTTTAAATGTGCTTATATTATTTGGATCTGATCATTAGCTTTTAATATTTACTTAGATATTTTCGTATCTGTGTTGTACTTGTTTTTATGCTCTGATGCAGCTTTACACTTTAGAGAAGTGATTCATAGGAGGACATGCGCAGGGCACCGTGTAAATGGGGCAGAGTCATGTCAGAGCACCCAAACAGTGTTAGTACAGTGAGAGTAAAGACCGGATACCAGTGTGAGTGTTGGATGGAGCTCTCTCTCTCTCTCTCTCTCTCTCTCTCTCTCTCTCTCTCTCTCTCTCTCTCTCTCTCTGTCTCTCTTTCACACATGCTCCTTTGCCCCCTGTTCTCTCTCTTTCTGTGTCTTTCTCACTCTGGATCTCTCTCACACACACACACACACACACACACACACACACACACACACTCACTCTCTCTCTTTCTCTCTCTTACATGCATACACTCACTGTTTCTCTCTCTCCCAGCCTCCTCAGTGTACAGTTGGCCTCAGGGCTCCACTTTCCACTGGAGCCAGTGGAAGGAGGGGCCCTTTTGTGTGAATTAGGATAATGGCCGACAGCAGAAAGCAAAACAATTACACTGGCACAGCCGTATACACTGCGTTCGGCCATGTCCGGTCGAGCTGTGGGCATGAACTGAACTCTGTGACGACTAAAAGAGCAGGGTTAAAGAGTTTAAAGTTGATGATTACTTTTAATAGATTGGCCCCTAAATAATGCAGCGTGCCAAGAGAAAGTTAGTCTAGTAACTAATGTGTGGTTATTCATCTTCTTTTGTGCCCGGCCATATTAAGGGACAAGGGTCATGAAACATTGATGCTACACTCTGCGGATCTCTCACAGAGGACAGTCGCAGCAGTCACTTGAACAGAAGCTGAGGAAATTAGGGCAAATGTTCCAGACACAGTGAAACGAAGGACCACTGGACACTTTTCTCTTTAAAGATGAGTCCTCTGTGTCCAGACATGATGGATCTCTACATGGCTTTATCCTCCTTTACTGGTTTCTTTCTCCACTATCTGTAAGTTTCACAAAACAGATTTTTCCTTTTATTTTATCACGTCATTGTTAAACCTCTCAGCTAATCTGAGCATGCCCTCAAGTGGCTTTTTAAAAAAGGATTTTACACAGGCTGTATAGCGATAACATATGGCCATCTAAAATAAAACTAAGCTGTTGGATAAGACTGGCTTTGCAACTGGTAACAGCCTATTAAGCCATGTTATGTAAATATATTTTAGAGGAAATATTAAGATCTATTTCCTTGTGAACATACATTACATGCTGTAGTAACATCTGCAGATTAAATTTGATGAACCACCTGATGAGATATCAGTTAGCATCAAAGCCAAGCTAATACTAGCATTCAGCAGACACCTAGAAAGGATTAGCCAATCAGAGGCAGGGTAGAGGAGGGACTTCTTCCCTATTGGACGTCACCTGTTGGATGGACATTGGGCAACGTTCTGATTGGCTGGTCAGCTCTGGCATTTTGCTTTTAGCTAGTAAATTAAGTGAAATTCACAGATAGGACATTCCTGTGTGAGAATCAGACTTTGCCAAAAATATTTCTGAACAAATTCTAATACACACAATATTTCTATAGCTACAAAATGCCCAGATCTTTTTCACACATGCACCAAATATTTCTACAAATGCAAAACTTCTGTACACATTACAAACACACACATTTATATGCTTGACTCTGTCATTTGTATTGACTGGGTATTTTACAGTTGGAATCGGCGAATCAGAGCCAGAGACAATAGTAATCTGGTTTTAAACTCGCCCTTTTTTGACCTGCACTCCTCAGAAGTCAGTGTGGAACGACCTTTAGAGCCAGACTTAAAAAACTCATCAACATCTTAGTGTTTGTTTCACTGTGCAGGAAGCTGCAGGGTGTCTTGCGTCCATTAGGCATCCAATAGTGTTACACATCCATTATAGCATCTGCTCTATCAGAATCAGTGATATCTGCGCTTAAATCGTCCTCCCACCTCCTGCAGACACGTCTCTGGCAGCTCTCAGCAGCTGGTCGGCCGTAGCTCCTGCAGCCAGCATCCTGCCAGATATTGCCCACCTACTGCCCCACATGCCGGCCCTCACTCCGCACCGCTGGAGTGAGAGATCTGAGCTGTTCCTGTCCTTGATAACCTCCTACACCCACCACCTCCCTCCCTCTCCCTGACTCGTTCTCTGTCTTTAGTTCTGTCATAGCTTTTTTTTCTCACACTCTTTCCATCTCTCTGTCTTCCTCTTGTAATCTGTTTGTTTCTCTGTCCGCCTCTTTCATTTTCCCTCTTTGCTTCTGTTTCTATTTTTCTTTCCCCCCCTTTCTGTCTGTCGGCGTCCTTGTCTGTTTGTGTATCCTGTCTTAATTTCTCTATTGCCACCATATTCTCTCTCCCTACCTGTTAAGGACAACCTCCCCTCCAATTCAGGGATTTAACAGGGGGGTTGGGGGCTGAGAGAGAGAGAGAGAGAGAGAGAGAGAGAGAGAGAGAGAGAGAGAGAGAGAGAGAGAGAGAGAGAGGGAGTGAGTGAAGGGAGTGGAGGAGAGGGAAAGAAAAAGAAAAACAGGCAGCATTTTAATTGCTTTTTAAAAAAGTGGAGATGAAAAACAGAGTTAGCCTGGAGGGGTATGGTGAAATTCTAGCTGGAAGAATTGCAAGACCATATGAGAAAGGAACACCTCGGGCAAAACAGGGAGATGAGTATTGGTTTTTTATAAAGCATTTTGCATCGATTTCCAGAGAGAAAGCGAGTAAGGCAGAGGGATGGAGACAGAGAGAGAGAGAAAGAGAGAGTGAAAGAGAGAACGGATGGCAGGAGCAAGGGGAGAGAGAGGGAGGGAGGGAGAAGCATCTTTGCTTTGCTCCCTCACCCAGTCAAGTCAAAGAGAAAGAAACAGGGCGGATTTGATGTGATAGCTTCAGTTCGCTGTGCCGACACATCGGGGTCAGGAGATACCTGATCCAACCATTAAACACATACTCACACAAGCGGGGGATTGTGATTGTAAATCCAGTAAAATGAGTGTGTGAGTGAATCCAGTCCTGCTGTTTGTTCACTGACATTCCCACTGCGGCCCCCTTCCACTGTCTTGTAATAGAGTTTGACAATGCCAGTGCTGAGGCAGTGCTGGGAGTATGTGTGTGTGTCGGTTGACGTGTTTGCAAATAGGTTTTACAATTTTCTTTGTCAGACAACTTTGTCAGCCGACCTCGAAGCTGTTACTGTGATTAAAGAGCTGATTACATCAAAATGATGATAATAACAGCAACGCAGCGCCCTGCCAAGAGCTGTTTTGGAGAAAGACGATGGAAATGTGCAGTGAAACCGTTAAGGAGGTTGTACGTGCAACAGATTTCTTGTGTAAATCACTAGTGCGGCTTATTTGCACTGCGCAGGCATTCCAGGTTTCTCTGCTGAGGGAGCTGTGAGCTTTGTTTTAAAATGAGTCACAAAATTAAAGCAAATTATTCCACTTGCTCCAGCAGTGCTTTCACAAAATAAAAGCACTTATTTTAAAGCATGCTTAAAAAACACTATTTGTTATGATGGAAGAGGGATATTTAGGATTTGGAAACGAACAAACAGATAGAGTGGAGGTGCCAAGATGAGATTATTAGAACAGCAAAGGAGGGACAGGGGGGAAACGACTATCTGTCCAAGGGTATCTGGAGGCACGGCGACAACATGATGATGAAAGTTTAAAGATAACAACAATTTCCACTCTTAGCCTTGATGAGCCCCTCTAGCCAACGTCAACTAAGCCCTTAATCTTTCAGTGGAAGGAGTTAACCATGGGACGCTATAGGCAGCAACAAGTGTCTTATCATTACACCGAAGTCCTGTCCATACTTAGTGAAAACCTAAACGCATACAACTAATTACTGTTATAATTCATGAATCTGTTTCTTAATAGGGAAATATTATTGATGTCATTTATATTTTTCATCTTATTTTAAAAACTTTCAAAACTCTGAATTTATGTCTTTTAGCCTTTTATCCGTTATTTGAGCCTTGCAAAAAATAATTCAGGCTAATCTATATATATAATTTGGGGAAACCAAAGAGAACATTATGAATATTCTAATCGGTTTATTTTCCTAAAATGAGTCCTGACAATAGATATTAACCTTTTTAGACCAACAAGTAAATGTATTTAACAGTAAAGTCACCGAAATATGTATCAGAGATTAGGATTAAGGATTACTCCACATTATATACAAACTCTTAAAGTTAAATATCATTCTGAATAGACAATGCAGATGTTATGAATTTATCTTCCTATCCCATTTATCTATCCACAAACTGGAACTCTGTATTAAACACAGTTGCACAGTCTTCTGTTCAAATGATTCAAATAGTCATAACAAAACCAAAACGAAAGTGAAATATCTTTTTCCAGACGTCCGTCTTGCATTCGTATGTGGCCCTCCACCACACCACGTCTCTCTCTCATTTCCACCCCTCTGACAGATGGAATAATAGAGCTGTAATGCTACATTCATGCCATTAATTTCTGTAAGTACAAGCAGCGAGCGTGTGTGTTGTTGTAATCTTCCTGCAGAAGGGACACTTCAAACAAGTCTGGAATGGAGGAACTGTGCCTTAAGCCCCTTGTTTCAACCTGGGATGCTAATGCATTTCAAGCTTAGTGCTAATAAAATTGAAAAATAAATGGAGGGTAATTGTTTCATGCATTTGAAGGGAGCTGGCTCATTCCTCTGTGTGTGTGTGTGTGTGTGTGTGTGTGTGTGTGTGTGGCTGCCTGCATGCGTGCGTGTTTGTGTGTCAATTTCAATTTTCAGAATCAGTCGTCTGTTCAATGGCACTGAGCCCATCGTGTTGGACAGCTTGAAGCAGCACTACTTCATAGATCGGGACGGCGAGATATTCCGCTACATTCTCAGTTTCCTCAGGACCAGCAAATTGCTCCTTCCAGATGACTTCAAGGTAAATATCTGCACCACAACATACTGTATCGAGTGTACTTGTCTGCACCATCGGCTCTCTCCATTTGAACAACATAACAACATAAAAAGCTGAGAGTATGTAAAGCCATCTGCCCAGACATGCCTTAGTGTTGTGTGGAATTCATGATTTTCCTAAAGATAAAACACTTAAGTGTGGATATGTTTGTATTTTAAATGTTTTCCTGCTGCCTCGGGGGTCGAAAGTCATCAAAATAGACCTGAGACCACAACAGAGAACTGTTTTCACAATGCCTAACTTAGACTCCCCTCCCCTCCATTTAACACTTAGTATACCTGCAATATAAGCATACGCAGTAATTACAAAACTCTGCTGGAAAGAAGACATGCAGGCGACTCATTGGGAGTTTTCACTGTGGAGATGCTAACCAGCTAGCTGGAGCAAGGCCCGATGATGTGTGTGTGTGTGCTCCGAACCCCTGAGCTGTTGTTTTACACTCAGAGTGGTTTACGTAGAGGAGAGCACAGGTGAAACCGCTCTGACGGCCCTCTGCTCTGATGACCGACTCCCCCACAGACAGGAGGTGCCCCTAACAGTCAAGGCCTCAATGGGAAGGGACACTGTGGAATGTTGGTGCAGTAATACAAGCAGGCTCTGCACCCAATGTTTCCATGCTTTATCAAAACAAATGCTGTCAGGCTTGGTATCAAAAATCTTTGTTACTGCCACAATTTAAAAAAACATTTTCTGTAAATAAACATGTTTTATAGCCAGGGGCAGAACAAGGGTGGGGCCAGTGGGGGCACTGGCCCAAAATGAAATCGGATCGACCCCCTTTGAGTCCCTGTCCTGTCAGTGGTCTTAAAAAAGGCAATACTAACAATAAATATGATCATTTGTTAAGATTTTTTTTTTAGATGAACACAATGTAACAAGGAACCAATTTCAAACCATATGCAATGATGTGTGTCTTTGCTTAAAGCTATAGAGCTAACAGAAAACAAAGAATTACTTAAATGTGCATCACACTGAATCAGGAATTGTTGGACATATAATTGGCCCATTTATCTCCCAAATTAAAAACTAAAATCCTAAATTGACTATTATAGATTATAAGTATATAGTATAAGTTAAAGTTGATGTTGAAGGAAAACATGTTAGCAAACAGTTGCTCATTTAGACATCCATCACACATATGTATTCATGTCAATGCTTGTGGAAATCTGTCAAATATAAATCCAGTCAATCCAACATCTCTTTCTAAATTCTGCACTAAACTCACCCGCTAGTCTCTAACTTTGTTTACTGGCTGTTTGGTTCAAGATAACATGTTTTTGCTAAAAAAAAGTAAAGTTGAGGCCAGAAAACCCAAAACAATGAGCTAAAAGACTCTAAAATGTCCTGTCGAGCTGTGGAGTTCACACGAGCGACTCCTTCTACGTTACACGTAGTGATTGGACCAAATGTCAAAATGCAGCTTCAAACCAAACTGATGGTGTTACTAGTGAGGTAGTCTGACCTCACAAGAATCCACACAGCCATATGTGGCTTTGTCAGAATTTTTATATATTCTGCCTACAGCTCCTTCCTGTTCAAGGTTTTATTCAGTGATACTGTTTCCTAGTATTCTACGCTTCACTTCTACTCCACCTTAACTTGCGTGACCTTTCCACCGGGCTGGCGCTTGTTCATCATTCTCTACGAGAGCCAAACCTCAGACAACAGAACATGACATGAAAGCCCTGCATATTTTGGCAAAAGATGGCCTGACTCACAACCGATTAGTTTTTTCCCTTCTTATTCATGCTTTCTCCCCCCCCCTCTTCCTCTCTGTGAAATCTTGACAGTCCAATCAGGCGCCACGGTTGAAGAGAATGCGTTGGACTTCATTGTTTCAACTCATCACGATCCCCTCACATAAGCCTGTGTTGATCTGCATACCTTTCAATTTGCGTGGAGCCCGGAAAGAAAAAAAAATGCAAATAGTGAGAGGCGGAATTGAGCATGTCCTTATCTGAACACAATCAGGCTTGCCGTCGCCCGAGGGCTGGGTCTGTTCTGCTGCTGGCAGCCGCAGCGCTGTGTGTTTTGCTAAATCAATGTGAAAGTCTGAGCAGAAAAGGAGAAGAAATGTTTCAGCCTACATCAGTGGAACAAAATATTCACTATTAATATCCTTCCTCATCTCATTATTCAAACAACAATTAATCACAAGAGTGTAAGCAATGCTCAGTCACATTGAGGGCACGGTTATAAACCATTACGACTTGGCGGTTTCTGCATCACTTTATTCAGGCGTTTTGAATTGCACTTTAAATCAATAACGCTTTCTTTTTTCAGGTATGAAAGGCTAAAAATAATAGTTTTTCTTTTTTCGACCATTAAATAAGCATTGGCGGGATTTTTCCATCATTGGCAAGTTCAATCAAAAACCTGTGAACCTCTACCTGTGTGGGTTTGCTCACTTTTTTTTTGTCCAGAACATACGGTAGGTCTTTATCAGTCCTCCGACTCCCTGGCAGTGACAGTTTCCATCATTTTTCTTCTTCTCGCTGTCTGCCCTCTCTCTCTCTCTCTCTCTCTCTCTCTCTCTCTCTCTCTCTCTCTCTCTCTCTCTCTCTCTCTCTCTCGGTCTCTCTCTGTCTCTCCCTCTGTCCTTTCCTGAGATGTTGCCTTGCCAGTGGGCGATCAGGTCGGATCATTATTTTGAAGCTCAAACGGGCTGTCTGGACACGGGATTGGGGGATGAATTGTCTGGTAGAGCTGGCAGCGGTAGCAGCAGCAGCGGCTCCAGCAGCCAGGACGGAGTTGTTGGCCCCGTCTCCCTCTCATCCTCACCTCGGCGCTTAGGATTACTCTGTTGTTTTCTGCACTGCTCAGGATGACTAAAGTGCCTCGCAGACAGACCCCTGTTAAAAACATATCCATCCATGGCTTCAGACCTGTGAAGGATGAGGAGCTACACTTTGATACAGAGAGCCGCCTGCAGGGGAGTGTCTCAGTATGAGTTTTGTCAGCTGCAGCAAGAAGGCCAGGAGAGAAAGAGACAGGGAGGAAGGGAGAGAAAAAGGGAAAAAAGGACAAACCCACCCTCCTCCTCTTTCACATTCTGAAATCTTAAATATTAGACCATCAGCTTAAGATGTGTTGCGTCAACACTCTGTCCAGATGGAGTTGTATTTGGGTGTCGTCCATGCGCCTCAGATGAAGGCACCGTTAAGATGAAGGGAGTCAAACCAGTGCGGGCCGCTCTTCAAGGCTGAAGATCATAACGGAGGCAGCAGGGTTAATGAATATGAGGTCTGCTGCTCTGCTCTGTTTCTACACAGTGGTACAGAACGGAGAGGGGGGAAAGTTTTAAGTTTTTTTTTTTTTTTTAGATGAGGGCTCCCTGGCGGCCATGGCACGGCCAACAATGATGCAGACTGTATAAAGCTTTTGTTGTTTATTCACCACAAACAGTCTCACTGTGAGTGTGTTAAGAATATGAGATGAGCTGCTAAACAAATGTGGAATCAGTTTTTTTTGCCGTGATTTTACAATGTCCCTACACTGAAATGATCTATTGCCAGGAGCCAAGGTAGAGTAAGAATGGCAGCGATGGCAGGTCTTAAACTATGAATGAATTAAGCTGTCATTCTTTGTCACTGTGCAACACTAATCAGAACAGAGATTTATTAATTACTAATTGTTTAGCTGAAAGATTTGCAGCATTTAGGTGTAACCTAATTAAATCTTGTTCTAATAGGAGCTTAACATAGGGCCACAAGCCTCATTAACATAAAACTCCCTCTATGTGAGGAATACATTAAAATCATCCTCAGCTTATAATTGTCCTCATGTTCCCTTCTTTTCCCTCACCTCCCGTCTGCCTCCAATGGCGAACCTCAGCCTCCCCCATTTTTTCTATGGTAGCGGTGAATGATGGTGCCATCTGGTCTTATGGGAAATTAGAGGCAAGAGCACAGGGGCAAATGGCCCCCAGCAAGCCCTGCCCGGGAGGGAGAGGCCGGCAATCTGCTGCAGACTGTCTGCACACAGGAATGCACCATCCCACTTCACTGGAGCCCCACTGACGGCCTTTTCTGGAGTGCGCTCGCTAAAACATGCTAAAGGCAAGAGCAGCGCTGCCAAGAGCTACTGTGGAGGAGCACTGCAGCATGGCTACGCTTTGTTTATTGAGAGCGTTGTCCTGCTGGTCAGAGGCCATCGCCGAGCTTAGTTTATTGTTCTTCTCTCCAGAAGAAGTATTCCATGGAAACAAGTGAGAGATTCTGCTGCTATTAAATAGCTTTAACTTCACAAGGACAAAGAAAGGTCAATTTCACATTTGCAATTTGTTGTTGTTGTCTCTTCCTTATGGAGATGAACTAACAACAAGAGCAAGGCAGTGTAAACTACTACACTGCTGACATTATAGCCGTTTTCAGACACACAATTGGGTCCCGACTTTCTCCGGGTTTTTCATGCACAACGTAGCAGGAGATCCTCCGCTCCGATGCGTTCACAACAACACAGAAATCTCCAGAGCGTTCAGGTAAGGGGTGGTGCAGGTGGCAGAGGCAGGACATAATGACATCAGTAACACTGAGAGATCACATGTTTTTTCCAGGGGTTGGCAGGAAAAACTCTGGAAAAAGTCTGCTGACGTCTGTCTTGGACATTTACATTCTCACATTCAGCCCCTCCGGAGAATGTCCTGAGTTCAGTGCATGTCTGAAAGCAACTAATGAGAAGTCAGTGTATTGAGTGCACGGTTCAATAACATGGTGCCTTGCTTATAACAGCCAGCAAGGACAAAGGACACTAGTGGTTTCTAAAGCATAGATACGGTAAATATATTATTCCTAAATATATTCTGCAAGTATTGCAGGACACTTCTCCGTCTGTGTCGCACAGTTGATGCTTCAGAGAAGAAGGGTCAAGGAGCAGATGCAGCAACAACAGCTCTTCGGGAATAATTAGAGGTTAAGTGTCTTATTCAAGGACACTTTGTCATTCGTTGCTGTGGGGAAGTCGTCAGGAGTCCCTGCAAATATACCTTCCACTGTCATCTTAATGTTACACAATATGTGTCGAGTTTTGTCCTGATAACCTTGGTGATGAGATGTAATGAATTGTTACTCACACATTTAGCCGAGAGGAACGGGCACACATGCAAACTCTGCTCTCTCGGTTGCAGGACTTCCACTTGCTGTACGAGGAGGCGCGCTATTACCAGCTAATGCCCATGATTAAAGAGCTGGAGCGCTGGAAGCAGGAGCGTGAGCAACGGCGGACGATGCAGCCCTGCGACTGCTTGGTGGTTCGTGTCACACCCGACCTGGGCGAGAGGATCGCCCTGAGCGGGGAGAAGGTCCTCATCGAGGAGATCTTCCCCGAGACTGGAGATGTTATGTGTAACTCAGTCAACGCCGGCTGGAACCAGGACCCGACGCACGTCATTCGCTTCCCCCTCAATGGCTACTGCAGGCTCAACTCTGTCCAGGTAACGCACCACACAGCATTTCCTGTTTCTATAGTAGGGAAAGGTTGGTAACACGATGCTTGATTAGTTGCCTATAAGCAATTTGGAGACAATTTGGAAAATAGTTTCATAATTATTTGGAAAATATTGAGCTATAGCACGACAACAACAAAATATCACATCACACAGTTATCGATGCATTTTACAGTTGTAAGTGAGATGTTTCGTTGGTGTTAAAGTCATTTAAGGTCTCATTGTTCTGAATGTATTGAGGCTGTGATGAACTGAAGATTGTATTAATGTGACATAATGTTAGGTTTAACTTTGATAATATCAGTTTCCAACCAGAGGCCACATGGTGACACAGACATTGGATGTATAAAGTTGCTTGATGCAGCACAACTATCAAAAATGGATAGTTGTGCTTGAGGCACACAGAGAAATGTCCTGAATGTTGAGATTGTTGAAATGAAACTAAGAGCAGGATCATTTCAGAACAAACACACACATACAGTAGTTAGTACCCAGGAAAGCTAAGCTGATGAATACATACATATGCAGGTTACAGGGTTTAACTAGAAGGGCCCTTGAAGAGTGCATACTTCAGCCTATGCTATTGTTGAAACTCGTCAAATTAAAGAAGGTGAAAGAAATACCTGAAGCCCCAATATTATCCAGATCTGGAAAAGAAAATTGAATGGCTTCCTCCTTGGATCATGCCCCACCCCTCTTCAAAATTTCATGGAAATTAATTTAGTTGTTTTTGAGTAATCATGCTGACAAACACATGGCAATGAAAACATAACCTGCATGTCGGAGGTAATAGCTCCTGTAACACATACGTATAATAAGGATAAGATCTTTCCTCCATCAAGAATTGAAGATAAGTCTTTTTAAAACATACGACTGCTCGTGATTTTAGAATGAAACCCTTGTGTCCACTCGCCTGACACTGTAGTCGGACGTGTGTTTCACTTTAATTTGACAGTGTTGGTGTGGTCACTCATCTGTGCGGTTGTCCACCTTAGGGTTAGGGTTAGGGTTACACAGAGGAACTTTACTAAGAGTTGGTTTTGTTTACAAATCTTTTCACCTCATCATCACCATTTTCCCCTCACATCCATTCACAATCACCCGGCTGGCTCTTGTACCGTACAGCCAGGGCTGTGATGGCGTCTGTGCAGTGTTAGCTTGTTCCAATGAGCCATCACTTGTTCTCTCTCTCGCTCTCCGAAATTCTGTGTCAGTCTGTGGATTTTATTTTCAGGTCATTGCCCAGAATAAAGGCTGGTATAGAGACACTCATTTTGTTTCCCCCTCAGTGTCTATAACCTGCAATTCCACCTCCAAACTTTATTTGCTTTCAGACAGTTGCCATGATTTGTGGCCCTTTATACAGCGTTTTCCAGCTGTAAAGTTAATAGCTTGTTGTCACTAACTGAGATAATGGCCGCGCTGATGGAGTTACAGTCGGTTTGTCAGGAGATCACGAGAGCTAATGGCAGGTGTGCAGAGTGTGTGTGTGTGTAGAAAGTCACAGCTTGCAAGTTGCACATGTGGCCGTAGCATAATGTGGAATCTGATCCCGCTCTGTTCTTTGTGGTGTAGGTGTAATATTAAGTAAGTAAATATATTTTGTTATAATAGAATATATTACCCTTGCATTGTGGCGTGTTATAGCATTTTCAAACAGGCCGTCTGACTGACATTAACAATATCCATCCTTACAGCAGTGTTGACCACGGGCTGCAGTAAAGCTGTGAGACGTTAAAAAACAACTTCAAGAAAGCTAGTTTTACAGTTGTGTTACACGGAGAGGTCTGTGAGAGGAAGGACAGGGGGGCAACATAACAGCCCCACACCGCAGGCTCAATGTAACACACTCGAGCGCCCACAGCCACGAACAGGCCGACACATACAGGAGACTCGCCCCTTGCAGCATCCACAGAGAGCCTCTCCCAGGCAGGCTACTGCGCTCTGACACCTCCACCTCCCGCCTGCCAGTGCGAGAGACCACCTCCAGGGAGGAGAGCGAGAGCGAGCGGGACAAAGCACGTGTGGACTGCGGCCATGTTTTGCTGCGAAAAAATGAAGAAGAGAAATGGAAAGGGGGGGAAAATGATATGCATAATTTACGCTTTACTCCTTTTTAAGACACAGCTCCTTTTTTTAAAAAGACTCCAATATAACACTGCTCAAGGCGATTGAAATACACGTATTGCATTTTTTAATACCATACTTACAATTTCTCAAACAGCCTAAACCGGTTTATACTTCTTTTATAGATTTTTAAATGACTTGCAATATAATTAATTGGCCGCATCAACTAACACAACATTTTCCCACTCTGTTTACCAGTGAGACTGGTTATGGGATGTGAGCACATCTGACTAACATGGTCTGAGAGGAGTTTTTATTGTTTGGGCTTTTATTAGGCCGCTCCTCTGATGTTGAGGTGAGCTGGAGTCCTCGTGTCAGACGAATCGCTAACAGTAAGAGGAGCTGGAGCTTCCAGGTTTCCTGCAGGCGACGCTCCCTTTTGTCTCACTGTACGGCCTCTCTCGGTTAAGGTGGCGTTCGTCGTGGTGTGCGGCTGTTTTTTCCTCTCATGCTGGCCCCTTTAAGACACACACATACACAAGATTGTTAACGCACACATATGCACGCACAGTGAAGGGGTCCGGCTCATTGAGTCGATGTAGATGAGGACACAAGGAGCAGATGGAGGTGTTTTTTCAGCGAAAGGGGAGATTTTTCTAAACAACTTACTCATTCTGTCCTCTCTCATTGTTGCGTGAAGGTATGAGAAGGTTAGGATAATAATCCTCGTCTTAGCCGCCAGACAATGAGCCTCTGCTCTGATTTCAGTCTTGGACCCCAACCCAGGGGAACACACACAGGGCCACACCCTGCCCACAGAGAAAGGCCATGGAGGGAAAGGGGTGGGGGTGTTGTTGTTCTAGGGGCAGATACATTGCTGTCGGGAACAGAGTGTTTGTGACTGGACTGGTTGTTGAAGAGGTTCTGAGCAGGAGGAGATGGATATGTGACAACCTTTAAATGTACACTGGCACAGAGAGCTCATTTTAGTATGAAATTATTTTAGTCCAAGCTACTGTTGCTGTCTTGCCCAAGGCAGGAAACTGTTAGACCTTGTGATACTTGGTCACAACGAGATAACATGAGACTTCTCAGTACTTTACTCTACCCTAATTGCAGCAACCTGTGTTTATTTCAGGTTATAATGTTCTATTTACTCACTTAAAGTAACAATATGTAGAACATATACTTGTTTTTATACAGAACCTCACTCTGATAGTCAACATACATTTTTTTTTAAATATCTCCTTTTGTGACAAAATAGTATCTATTTCTGATTTGTTATTATATCATCATTTTCTATTTACAGTTAAAAATATAACTTAAATAACTTTTTGTGTCAGTCTACAGAAAGTAGTTTGGATGAAAAGTTTGACATTATTCAGTGGAGTAAAGTAACTTTGTACATTCACAGTACAGTACTGAACTTCTTAACTGCAAATACAATTAACAACCACAAGTACAACAAATGCAATTTTGAGTACCATAGTACAAATTTGAGATACTTGTACTTATATCCATTTTATGCAACTTTTAGCTTAAACTCAACCTCTGAATTAACATTTCAGGAGGAAATATACATACTTACACTACAGTCATTTGACAGCTTAAGTGACCACCTACCTTGAAGATTGAAATGTACATAATGGACCGTAATATAATAATATAGACTAATATAATAATATAATATAACAAGCTTTTAAAATACTACACATTATTAAAAATTAAACCTGAAGTTTTCAACCTTTTCGGCTTCTGATGTCTTGTTGTTAAGTCACGATTATATTTCAGAAGAGTTATTAACAAAAATAGATTTTTTCTTCACTCTAAACTTCTCACATTGTTTCTTTTCAATAAAGATTAGTGGGAATTTCACGTATAGACTTTAACTACATTTTGCTGCTAATACCTATATTCTCTTATTTAAGCAGGATTTTTCATGCAGGACTTTACCTTTTAAAAGATTATTTTTACATTGCCTAAATTAAGGATCTGAATACTTCTTCCACCACAAACAGTATTACATTGTATTCAGTCCTTCGTCTTTCATGTTGTGTATTCCAATGTGAGGGAGTGGGAATAAACAACTCCACCTTGGCGAGTGATTCTCCATGAAGTCATGAGAGGAATTTAGGGAATAATACAAACCACCTGCGCTGTGATGTAGATCCAGCGGAGAAAAACAGAGAGCAGCAGAGGCACTTAACAGAGGAAAAACATTTAGCCAACGAGCCACAGAGGTGTACACACACACACAACCACACACACACTCGTCCCAGAGCTGCAGCCGGGCCTGTTGCTCCATACATCACCATGATGAAGCACTCAGATCAGACCAGAGCCAATCTGTCCTTCATCAATGTGACAGCGGAGGTAGTCGTAGAGAAGGGCCCCCTGTCCCCCTGCTGCCCAGGCGGGGAACGCAACACGCCGCAACACTCTCTTACATGTCACCCTGCCACTCCATCAATCCTGCGCTGGATAAAAAGAGAAAGCACAGCTCATCAGCGCAGACAAGGCCACACAAACACCTCAGTGGTGCTTCTCAGTCGCCCAGATCGAGTGGCAGAACAAGGCAAACTCCGCTGCGATCAGTGAGGGAAGACCACAGCATCGGGCACCGAGGCTCAACAGGCAGTGGATTGACCTGCAGGACAGAGGAGAAAGACTTGATTGACAGCTCGAAAGCAAGATTTATCATTGTTTTTTTTATTTGTCAGATGCAGCCTAGGTGGATTCTGCAGGTGGTGTGTTACCTTAGCAACCACCATTTTTTAAAGATACACATGAACAAAATAATAAATCAGAGGTTTTTACAGGATTTAATTGGAAGAAATCAACTTTATTTCAAATTAAATATAACGAAAAAAAAACCTTTTTACGCCATCAAAGAGGGTAACAGCCTTCATCAGTGTTATGTATTACAATTGTATAAAATAGTATAACATTTTTTGCAGTCAATCAGTAGTCGAATAGGGTTTCAAATATATCAGTGTAAGTACATTTAAAAAAAGTAAAAGTATAATGCCAAACGACCTTGTGAGTATTATTATGTGGGATTATTAGTGCTGACAATGTGATTTTAACAACTTCATACACTCTAGTGTAGTTTATTCTCTTAGAGTGGATCATAATTTATCGGCTGATTTGTGTATAAAATATTGATCTGCAAATTTGTCTCCACTGTAAATAAAAAACACAATATTCGCTTAGGAAATGGACGAGGGGTATAATGTGGCATCTAATGAAAAGATTCAAGCAAAGTAAAACCATCTCAAATCTTTAAAAAAGTAATTTAGATACGTCACACCTCTGTAAACCATAACTTTAGTCTGTTCAGGTTAGTTTGAACTGCTCGTAGTCCCTCAGAGGACTGATGCAGCCCTACATGTCACTTCTGTTCCTCATCTAACTTGCTGGGTGTTTACTGCCGGGGTTAGATGGTCACATTCCCAATATGGGGTCACCTAAACTCAAACACTCTTAAAGAAACTTTAAATGTGTGTCCATGAGATTAGTCTTGTGATTTCGACAAACGCTGCAACTTGACAAAGTGCTGCAGATACTTTAAGAATATATTAAAATGTCAAATAGTTTTCGTCGTTTGTGATTTAAAAAAAAAAAAAAATGCTGGCAGATGGCTCAGAGAATTAGAAAGAGTTGGAGCTTCTCATCTGTTTTATGCCAGATGCTTGAGATAAGCAGAGATTGCAGTTAGCGCTCCTTGTCACATATGAAAGTGCGTGCATAGTTAAACACAAGCGACCCCCTGAGTGTAGCGCCCATCACATGCTCCAGTGTGTGTGTGTCATACGTGTCAATCAACCCTGAGCCCTGTGCCACAAGGAGCAAGTATCTTCCAGCACCTCCTGAGAGCTGTAGCAAGTGTGTGTGTGTGTGTGTGTGTGTGTGTGTGTGCGTGCTCCGGTAGCCATCAATATTACAGTGTGCTCTGGTTTCCAGCCCTGAGACTCATCTACTTTGATTCCTGCCCTGCCATCTTTCACTGTGTAGGGAACATA
This sequence comes from Hippoglossus stenolepis, assembly GCF_022539355.2. Taxonomy (NCBI): domain Eukaryota; kingdom Metazoa; phylum Chordata; class Actinopteri; order Pleuronectiformes; family Pleuronectidae; genus Hippoglossus; species Hippoglossus stenolepis. The sequence continues at coordinate 24,297,516 of NC_061483.1, read as the reverse complement.
CAGAGCTGGGAGGTGAGAGGAGTGAGGCTGATGTATCGCCTCCTCATCTGGGGTCCCCATGGCGACCCCAGATTGAGTGGCAGCACAGAGAGATGTTTATATGTTAAATTGTATGTGTGTGCGTGTGTTTGGGGGGCAGATCCCTGTGCAGTCAAGTCGACCCTGCAACAGTGAGAATGGTTTATTATGTTTCAGATGTTTAGGGATCAGTGGGGATGAAGTGGGTGAGGAGAAGCTTTTGTTCAGCTTCTGCTTCCATCACACAGACAGGAAAAGACAAGATGAAGTGATCAAGTTCAGGGAAGGATAGCAAACTTTGGTAATGTGTTACTGAGTCGATAAAGAGTTGTCCTACCTTCTGTGTGTATTCTGATTTCAGTCTTTTTATTTTTTTATAATTGCAGTGATATATATATATTTAATATATATATATATATATATATATATATATATTTAATATATATATATATATATATATATATTTAATATATATATATATATATAATAAGCATGTCACAGCAATACCGGATTGAGGGTAGGTCGTCTTTAAGTTTATAACAGTGTACGTGGAAGAAAAAAAAGATACGAAGGCAGCTAACTAGCAATAATTCCATTTCATGGAAATAATCATGCTTGGAATTAGACTCCAACCAATCCGCTCGCTCACATGCAACTCACTGTTCGAATATTTTGTTTTGGTTTCGCTCAAGTGAGTCAGGAAAGTTAGCAGGGAAATCTGCAGAAGTACAACATAAGCTGGGATCTGAGAGCCTGCGGTCACAAGTATGTAGCACTAAACTGAGCCACCAGGACATGTTTCAGCTTTTGAAGAGGCTGCATTACTTTCTGTTTTCAGCTGGGATTGATTTCAGGACATTGTCCTGTGGACATTGAGACCTATTGCTTGGATACATCTTAATTATTCAGTGTATTGTTTATTCCCCTGTGGCACTAATTCACTGTGTCAAACTGAATGTGAAGTTTTTTTTGGGGGGGGGGCTTCTTATAGTCATTACAGTATCCCTGAGCCTGTTACAACTATCTGTAATAATATCCTTAAGTCTTTTGTGTTGCCGTGCGCTAATGATAAAAGTGTTTTCAGACTATCTTTATTGATCAGGCCATCCTCCTCTGTGACCAAATTCATTGCCGAACATGACAGAGTCCCACATGCGTTAAGAGATGATGAGGAAAAATGCAATGTGATGCAATGATCAAAGACGGCAATGTAATATCATTTCCATAATCGTTAGGCTCCTCTGTCGTCTGCCATGGATTTGGGAGTGTTTGATGCTTGGGCAGGTCTCTTAATTAGCCATCCTCAACATCAGCTGTCTGCCACCACTTCTGTCTCACAAATTACAGAGTTTGTCGTCGTCGTATGGCCGGAGGATGAGAAGTGCAGGGGGGGGGTGTGTTGGCTAACTTTTGGTCCTGTGTGCTAGCACATCAGGATGTGTGCGTTTGAGGTGGGGGTCATCAGGTCTGCTCATCACGTTCTTTGTGAATGTGTGTTATTATTTTCAATTGTAAGAGTGTATTTTATGAACATACGATAACTCTGTGTGTTTATTTGTGTGATTTTTCTGCCCCTCTGGGTTGTGCTAATCTCCAGTCAGGGGAGGCTGCAGTCCTTCAATGGCCTAAGTACCCCCTCTTTAGTCCTGGAATGGGGCCCCTCGCCCCTGTAATTAGAGAGGTCATCCTTTGCCATGAATGTGTGTGTATTTGTATGTGCATGTGTGAGAAAGCAATCTGTTTTGCGTGAACTTCTCTGGCTCTGTATCTGGCAGGAGGGTTAGCCCTCGGCGAGACCTTTCATTTCCATGCACTGCTCACTCCATTAAAAGGACGGGGAATAAGTAAACACACAGCACTCCTCTAACTGGGATTTAGATATACCCCCTACAAAAAATACACAAAACATCCCACAAGGATTATAGTGGATGAGAAGAGAAAAGTGATGCTGGAGTTCACCAAAGTGAGTTTCAATGCCCCGAATTTTAGGGGCTAACATGCATCCACGTCCCCTGTTCTCTCCCTGCAGCTCCAACACTTTGTCCTCACCGAGAAACTCTGCATCCTCATTCCCCACACGTCGTCTCTCCCTCGCTCACGGACCTCACTCCTCCTCTCACCCTAGCCCTCATTACTCAAATTAGGGGCTCCAGTAATCACCAAGCTGAGCTCCACTCAGCCCCTTAACACACCTCGCTCGCTCTCCGCTCTCCTCAGCCCTTTGGGCCTCATGCCCTCGGTTCAGTTGCCAATCCAGCGCATGCAGTATGAATATTGCAGAGGTGGTGTGATGTCGGAGTGCCCCCTGGTTTCGCTCCATCGCTACGTATGATTGGAGGAGGGTGGAGGGTTAATGACACATGGTGCATGTTGAGACTAATGAAGATCTGAGGTTGATGTTCGGAGAAAGGATGCATGTGCTGTATATCAAAAAACCTGCAACAGCATCTAAGAGTTTTTTTACAGATAATCATTTATTGAAAATAAAACTGTAGCAATTAATAACTACAAATCAACCATTTGCTAAGTTATGCAGCTGCTAGCAATAGCTTCACATTTAGCACACTCACTTTCTGCATAAGTGTATTATTCTAAAATGTCAAACTTTACCTTCAAAACAGTATGAAACATGGAACCTGTATTTTTATCAGTACCACAGACTTCATATAAACATGGACGGCATGACGGCTCCTGAAAAGTGAAGCCAAACTGTCTTGATCACCACCAGTATAGATCATAAACCCTACCTCCTCCATGTTAATGGTTGGGAAATGGACCAATCTAAAAGTCAAAATACACATAAAATAAGTTTTGCTCAAAGATGGTTTCTGTCATTTTAGGTTTTATCACACTGATGTTTGTTTATGTGCTAATTTCACAATTGAAAACTGAGACTGGCTTGTGAATGATCGAGCATTTTTATCGTCGGGCTTTTAGATTGATCCCTCGCTCTGGTTCAAAATGGCTGCGCTCATATCTGTGATATTTTAGCTTCGTTTCTGGATACGAGCAGGAAGTGGAGATGAATTCTCCTTCTTTCCTTCCAGTCTATGATCAGTACTACTCAGTTAGAGCTTCTGTTATTAATGTCCTTCTCTTCCTCTGTCCCCTCCCCTCAGGTTATGGAGCGTCTCTTCCAGAAAGGTTTCAGCGTGGCGGCGTCATGCGGAGGCGGCGTGGACTCATCCCAGTTCAGTGAGTACGTGTTGTGTCGCGAGGACCGGCGGAGTCTGTCCATCAACACGCCCATCAGGATAAAACAGGAACCCCTGGACTAGAGCATTCTGGGAGAGGGACTGCCGAAACACAACCCCCCCTTACTCCATGAATCTTCTCACACCGCCCCACCCTGCCTATTCCTGCCCCTTCCGTGCCCCATCAGGACCACAACCACCCCCAAGCATACCGAAGTATTAGCAGAGGCTTTCTAACCTCGCTAGCCCTGCAGAACTCGAAGGGGAATGTAGAACCAAACAAAGGGAAAAAAAGCATCAGCAACAAAAGTTTTTGATTATAACGCCCAAAGAATCTGGGACTGTGATGAAAACAGCAACAACCACAAATAGACTCAACAGCAGCACACTTAAACCATTTCAGCACCATGACTGGTTGATTTTTCCCTCATCTTCTTAAACAAAAAGGTGTCCTGAACCTTCCGAGGGGAAACAAAGTTCTCCCCCCTCTGTGAGCCTCCATCCACCAAGCTTCTCAACACACACACTGACACACTCACCCGCTGCCCCCCTTCACCAGTGTCATCCAGTTCTGCGTGTGTGTGTGAGGTCCATGTCTTGTCTGATTGGTGACAAGTGTGGCCTGCTGTGGAACAAGAAAGCTTTGGCAGACAGGACGCTTTTTATGGAGGACAGAAAGAAGACATAATCTGATTTTGCGAATCCCTTGACAAGCCCAAGTTTCCAAGAGCCCCGCGACCCCCGACTCCGTCCCACCGCACCCCCCCACAGGCCGGGCTGAAGAGGCCAGGGCCTCGCCAAAAACAGCATCGATTTGCCAAACTGATTGTTTATTACAATTTCTCATTGTTGTTTCTAAAGTATGTTCTTCTTGCTCTTTTTGCTGTTCTTATCATGACATGGTGTAAACAATTATTATTAATAGGATTATTTTTAATGTCTCTTTTTTCCTTTCTCCAATATGAAGGATGTATGAACATTGTATTCATTAGGCTTCGAGAGCTTGTGAGGGAGCATTTCTTGGCAGTCGCTGCAGAAACTCAGATGTCTCCGGGCTATGTGGCTAAAGCGATCTGCCTGGCAATGCATTCAGAGCCGGGAAAAGTCCCATTGTTCAAACGGTGATGGAAGAGAACCTGGATGTTTTCGACATTGTTTATAGTCAAATGTGTAGCACACATAAAAAAGTGCTCCGGAATTTGTGCTTATTTGCCCTAAAAACATATCTCGGGTCACTGATCGGATTTTCTCACACGGGCACAGATATTTGTTCGTATTTAGCAGAAACTTAAGAAGGTTGGTGAATATAAAATTCAGGTTGAAGTTGCACACGCTCAAAGTGTACTGCAGCTCTGATGGGATAGAATGTTAAAGACTTGAGGACCAACGTGGAAAGTTGACGTTTACCAGTATGTCTCGTGATCAGCAAGAGATGTACTCTAAATGCTTTTACTGTTTTTTTGCACTTAAACGTTACCTACATAGCTGTCCTGCCCCGCTCCCTTAAAACAACACTTGTTTGATCCCAGAGACCAGTGCCACGCCAAGGACACTAAAACTTTACCCAAAGGCAAAATGTCCAAGAGAACGAATACTGTAGGTACCAAAGCAGAAGTGGTGCCAATTCTGTTGATTGTACAAACATAAAGACGTCATCTCTTTTTTACAATTTATAGCTAAAAGGTGACACAATGCATTATTCAGACGTGTATGAAGGCTGCCCACATTCTTTCCTGTCGGCCTCCGGTCTTGACAGGTTTGTTGAGGATAGCTCACAGCATCTTCAAGTTTGAGAGACAACGTCCCTGTTTGTTTTTTCAGTATATTGTCACTTCTAAGCCAAGATTATTTCAGTGGTTCTTCACATGTATGCGTGGCAGAACCCCAAGTGAACTGTACTCCTAGCATCTGCGTGTTGTTCACAAAGAGGCAAGTGGGCGGCATTTACTCGATCCTCCTCTCATTCTTTTGGTCTTATTCTCAACATTTCTGGATCAAAGACAGCAACAAGAAAGGCCAAGTTTTCATGCTTTATATTTGTGTGTAACTTACAGATGCTGTTTCTTCCATTCCAAAAGACAGAGAGATAGAAAAAAAACACACAAAAAAAAAAAAACAGAAGCTCATTCTGATCTTTGTGGGCGCTGGCAGTTGTTTGAGTTAAACTGGGGGTTTGTGTTTATAAACTAGTTGTTCATTAAAAATGGGCAGTAGTTCCTCTGACCATGTTGTCCTCATATCTGCTCTCTGCGGATGGCGGCTGATTAAACAAGGCCAATGAGTGGATAAAGATGAGCTCAGAGTAAGTGTAGCTCCCAGTCCTGTGCACTCCTCCCTGGGGGTCTCTCTCTTTCTCTCTCTCACAATCAAGCCCATCTTTGTTCTGACCTGCCAGTGGCCTGCGCCTTTGCATACAGTCGCCTCAAAGGGAATGGTCAACCAGGCCTTTCATGTGCCGAGGCATGTTGGGCTCTTCACAGCGCTCCTCGCCCCCCTCTGCCTGCCCGAAGGCTCCCGGCTCAGTGGTGCCAGTAGAGACTCAGGCTTGTACCCCCTGCTGCTGTGTCATCCCCATGCCCTGGTTTCTTAAAACGCCCTGTGATGCTGTGGCTCACCGGACCACACCACAACAAAAGCCAAACAAACTGATGAGTCAAATCTGGGCACACTCAGAACACACCATGCAGCCAGGCGACTTGGCTCGGGCCGAACCTGACATCTTTCATCCAGTTTATACGAGGTGTGGAAACTCATCTGGGTTAGCTCTCGATGAAAGAAATCCATGCTATGCTAAAACCTCCCATCTGCAAGAATTACAGTTTTCTTTTTCAGGGAGGAGCGAACGAAGGCCTATTTTCTTACTGATGTGGCATTTTCAAATCACAGAATGGGCTTTTAGCTGAGAAGTTGTGCATTTTTGAATGAAAACATAAGTGACCGGGAACAAAGATGGCAGGTGTGAGTTTCTGTGTTTGTGCTAACAAACCAGGGACTCAGAGTATAAACGGCACGCTAACTAGTCAAACTTGACAGGACTGGAAACTTCCAAGACATGTTCACACACGCGCCCCCCCTTTTTTTCTCCCAGATGGTACTGGCCAGTGTTCAGCCAGTCCACATGGTATTCACACCACCTCCGAGGCAGGTCAGTTGTACAGTTATTGTAAATTGAATTATCGAGACTCTTGGGTTTCACGGGACCCTCGTGTTTTTAAGAGACCTCTTTAGTCCTCTCCACGAAAAAGAATGAAAAGAATTCAAAGCATTACATTGTGTACATATGAATTAAAAACATTTCAAAGGGTATAATAAGGTGCAAATGTATATTATTTAAAGTGTTTAAAAACAATTAGACTGTGGTATTAAAGGGCATGTGTTCATTTACAGTGTCTCCATTTGACTTTTCTTGCATATTTGCGATAATAAAAGGATGTACTGTAAATCTGATGCGTCTCATTGCACCTGTGTTGTTTCATTATCCTTAAAAAAAGGGAAGGACAAGACTTGGTTTGAGCAGCTTTGATTTGATCATGCTGAATTTTTCCTTGTCCTGCTGGTGGGTTTGTCGCGGATGAAGCCAGCTTGAAAAACATTTATGGTTGACGTATTCGGGAGGTTGAACCCAGCGTCCTGTAATTGTACTAATGAAGCCGGATGAGGCTCCGCAGCCTAATGTACTCTACTGAATCGAGATCAGCTGTTTAAAGCTCCAGAGGAACTGAGGAACAGGCCAAGATCTAAAAAAAAAATGTAAAAAACAATATGCTCCCAAACCCCAATATTTTGCACTGAGTTAAACGGTTTGGTCTTTTCAAAAATGCTTCTGCTTAATTAGCAGCAGAAACCTAGGGGGACTTTCCATAGTTGAGCAGCAGCGCTTAACTCAGTTTGTACTTAGCATGTGCAATGTTAGAAATGGAAATGAAGCAGGCTGAATTAGTCGTTGACTTTGGTAAAACCTGTCTGCAAAAACATAACAGATCATTTTTTCTTTTGAAGAGTAAGGAATGAACAGCGGGGCACATTGCTTGGCTATTAAATCATTTTAGACTAGAGTTCACATCTTTTGAATTTCTTACAAAGATTCCCACCTACTTGATTTTAGCTGAAGAAGATATGCACAACGTCAAAATCTGCTCAGTTTAGTAAACAGCTTATTTATTCCTTTACAAAATAGGTACAAATACATAAGTAATGTTTTTTTCACACAAACAGGAAATTCTCAAGATATGTACAAGAGTTTACCAAAAATAACGTGGTTCTAATAAACACAGTTTTGTAAACAATATTTACAAATCATTCTTATAATGAAATGTTATTTCCTCTGTCTAATTACATCAGTCCTAATATTTTGGCTAAAAAGCTGTAGTAGTAGTAGTAGTAGAAATGTCCTCCTGTGAAACCACAAGAAACCATAGAAACCATTATTAAAATAATTTCAAATCTCAACAATCCTTGTTGTGCTTGCTTTTAAAACATGGTATATCGGAGATCAAATTTATGAAAACGTGTTAAGAATAACAGCCAATTCCAAAAAAATAAAAAAAATAAAGAAAACCAAGAAATATTCATATATTAATTGTTTAAAAATAAGTGTCTTTTGACAGAAACTGGCAATACTGTTTTTCCTTTATCGGTCATTTCTTTGCTATTATACAGTGACAGCTTTCAGTTGTCAGATAAAATAGGTATAAAAAAAAGTGCTGTCAAAATGTACATTGCACAACAATTGTTCCAAATGTCAACCATATTTAAATAAATTTCAATATGACAAGAAAAGCTGCATAGAGGCCGAGATATTTAGTTAAATAGAAACAAACAGAAACATACTGGACAATATTACGTAAAACACAATAAGGATTGTAAAAAATAATGAACAAGGCGACAATGCAGGACAACATGTAAAAACCAGGCATTACTCCTCTCTTCCATCAGTGACACAAAGAGAGAAAGAAATGGGAAACATATAAATCAGTTTTAGACTGGAGTCATTCAACTGCATTTTTCCAGTTACACTTTACTATACAACTGTGATATTTAACTTTGCATCAAAATACAAATTAGTGTAAGGGCTGTGCACTACAATTCTTCATGATCTAGCTTCGACATTCAGTCGTTATTAAAGTGGAAGGGCGCTAAAGAGGGCTCCAGGTACGACAGAGCATTAGGGCCATTTAAAGGGGGAAATAATCTGAGATTTTGAGAATAAAGTCGTAACATTTCAAGAATAAAGTCATTATTTTAGGCTACGTGATTACAGGGGAAATATCAGAAGATCCGCCCGTTACCTGCTTTAAAATGAGGACAGCATCTTGTTAAGTTACACATTAGTTTCACAAATAACAAAATAGCACAGTTCTTTTGGCTCATCAGCACCACATTATCATCGGTATCAGGACTTTGAAACAATTGTAAAAGAAACTGTCCACTCCAAAGAAAGAACCATATGGTCTTTGAGGAAGTTGCCTCTTTTTTCTTCACTCTTGTTATATTACGACTTTATTCTCAATTACAACATTATTCTCGTAATACTGCAACATTATTTTCCATATCTACAAATTTAGTTTTTCTTCAATAGGGCCTGAATTCTCCCCATGAGAATGACTCAAGTCTTTTTTCAAACAGCATTAATGTGCAGACAGAACAACGAGAGGGAAAGATAAACAAATGTTTCACAACAACACCTGCAATATAAACCTCTCAGAACCAAAACACACCTTCTCAAACAGGTGTCATAGTGCAGACTGTGGCTTTGTTTAATGACCTTTGCGTCTATAGCAAATACACAACAGGTGTAATTGAGTGAAATTTCGAAATGTGAGTCAATCAAAGCACATGGTTTTACAAAACATCAGATTTTTATACTACTGCCACATGGGTTATTCCTTTTTCTTACAAAGCGTACATGTGTTAAAATTATACATGCCGTTAAATAATTCAAAAAGAACTATTTACACGTAAAGAACTTGATCGCGATGCTGTTATTTGGAATCTTAATGTTTGAAAAATGATGTCTCCGTGCAGGAAATCTGGAAAAGGCTCATTTATTGATTTCAGCTGAACTACATTTATTGAACAACATACGTTCAACAAATAGCTCGTGGAGAATATCGTAGGCTGTATCGAGGTGCTAACATACTGTAATTCTCTTCTCTCCTTCAAAACAATCCTTCCCTTGAGGTGGATCATCGAAGCTACTGCCAGTGACGTCAAATAAATACCCAACATACGTGGAATATGTTCTGTGTCTAGTCCTGCGACACAAAAACATTGTTCCTCTAACAAATCCTTCAACAGAAAGAATTTAAATATGGTCTTAAAACTGAATGATCAAACTACACACCGTGAGGCTAAACAGAGAAGACACAGAACAACTGTTTTATTTTTGTATGTTTTTTTTTGTCTCTCTCTCTTCTTTCTTATTAAACGCTACATCAAACATCACTACAGTACATATGGAGACACAGAGCTGTAACATTAGACCTGATCTGAAGGCACGTGGCTGGGAAGGAGGAGGAGGAGGAGGTTGAGGTGGGTGCTGAGCGGAGCTGAGGCTACTTGAGCAGAGCACGGTAAAGGAGGAGGGAGTGGGCGGTCTCTCTCTCCTGCTCCATGTAGAAAATGATGTCCCTGAGGTTGACGCGGGTGATGCGTTGCCGTTGACGTGATGAGGTGGACGGGACGGAGGAGCTGGCTGGGGACCCCGCCGTGCTGCCTGAAACCTGGAGACAAAGGAAGGGGTCAAAAGGTGAGATGGAGGAATTCATTCAGGAAACTGTAACAGTTTTCAATACTTATATAACAAAAAATGCCAATAGTTTCACTTTTGCACTTTTCAAAATTTGACCATCCATCAACCTATTGCTAGCTTGTTTTTGGCAGCAGCAAAATGGCTTTTCTACAGCAAACAGTGCCAGGTAGCTGGCCGAGGCCAAGCAGACAAACGGCATCACTTTGACAAATTCTACTGAACCAACCAAAAGGTCCAAGGTTTAAGGGGAGATGAATTTTCAGCTCTTTTTTCATTTCCATAAATATCACAAAATTACTAGATTTTAAGTCATGGCTCTGTCTATAGAATTTATGCTGAATCCTGTCGGCCTGCCGAAGATGGTAAAATACTTATGGATCATTTAATGGCAGCCGATTTCTCCCAGTGCTGCTGATGGTCAATCTGACTGTGACAGACAGTTAGTGTGTCTGTGTCTCTCATAGGGGATGGCTCAATCGACAGGTGGTCAAGGGGGATGAATTTTTGATGATTTGGGTTTAAAGGGAATTGCACCCCGCCCTTATTCCCTGACAAATTGCCTCCTGACTGGGGATGTCCATCTGCCAGCAGGTCCATCACTGGTCGAGAATGACCTAGCTGGACTAATTGACCACTATTTGATGGATCACCATTACATGTTGACGTTGATCGTTCCCAGATGAAGAATCCTAAAAAGTTTGGCGATCCCCTGATTTTTCCTCAAGCAGTGCCACAAGGTTGGATTGTTTGGTGATATGTCTGAACCGCTGCTGGATGGATTACCATGGAATTTGGCAGAGGCATTTATGTTTCCGTGGATGAATTGTAATTCTAAGTCTGTAACTTTTAGCTCCTTCCCCAGCTCAAATTTGACCTGCACATAAATATGTAAATGTGTAAACAACCTAAAAAACAATCACATTCTCATCATCCTCTTTTTTTATTTGTTTTGTGCTAGTTGTTGCATGTTAGCATGCCAACACACTACACCAATAAAGTGAACATATTCAAAATACACCTGCTTGGCATCAGTATGTTATGTATGTTATGTATGATGTTTGCATTTAGCTACAGCACCTCACAGACTCTCTAGCATGACTGTAAACTTTGTCTTGTGTCTATCCAATTCTAAAATTCTCACAGACAAGGAGATGATGAAATTAATTTCAAAAACTCTTGCAACACTGTTAACAAACCTTGGAACTAACCAGTGACAGAACCGAATTTTCCAGCTATAGGTTACAGGAGTGGGCTTGGGACAGGGAAGGTCACCAGTGTGAATCCCTGGACTTCCGGGAAGACATTTTGATGGGGGAGGGAGTAAATGAACAACATCTACGGCTGAAGTGCCTTAGGGCAAGGCAACTAACCAGCATGGCCGCCCACCATTCCCACTGGGTGTGTGTGGTCAGTGCTCCTAGTGTGTGTGTCGTGTGTGTGTGTGTTCCGACCAGGAAGGGGTTAAAGGCAGAGGTCACATTTACTGTGTGTAAACTTACTGCTAAAGTTACCCACAGTATTATAAACCCTCTGAACTTTCTGACCTCACTTTATTTAAATAAGTGTATCTTTGTATGTGGTATGTTGACCCTGCAACAGACTGGTGACCTGTCCAGGATGTAGCCTGCCTCTCGCCCAATGTCAGTTGACCATGACCCTCAAAGACAGTTTGACTAATGAATGAATGAATGTATTTTTATGTTTCTTCATGTGTTTTCTTGTGAACTGAAAGCTTAAATAAGTATGCACTTCATTGAAGCATTAAATTACTAATATTTTGTTCGGGTTTCATTAACTGGATTTTCTCCTTTCCTGTGTTCCTAAGAATTTGTACTTATTTTGTCTTGAGTGATTAAAGGGATGTTTGTCTCAGTGCCACAGCAGAAAGGAAATTTTCCATGGCAAAACACAACAGTGTTAAAGGGATAGTTCACAGAAAAATGAAAATTCCCTCATTATCTACTCACCGCTATGCCGATGGAGGGGTGGGTGAACTTTTGAGTCCACAAAACACTTTAGCAGTTTCAGGGGTAAACAGCGTTGAAGCTAAATCCAATATAATTGAAGTAACTGGTGACCTCTTCTTCAGACTTAATAAAACAACAGAAAAAAAAATGAAATGCCTCCATACTGCTCCAGTGGTGTCAGCCCCGACATTCAAATCCGACTCTTAACGCTGTCAATTACACCGTTTCAAGTCAAATTTGTCAAATGTCTGAATGGCTTACGGACACTTGGACGACACCACAGGAGCAGTATGGAGGCCTTTTCTGTTTGTTTTTTTACGTTTGAAGAAGTGGTCCCCACTTACTTCAATTTTATTGGATTTGGCTGCAACGCTGTTTACCCCTGAAACTCCTAAAGAGTAAGCAACATTATGTTATCCATTCACTAAATGAAGTAATTAATGTTGAATGGCAAACACAATGACAATATCAATGCTGTGTCCTCTAAACAAATATACACCTCCTATTTGGAAAAATAATCCCTCTGGCAGAGCAGCAATAAGAAGATCAAAAAGACGCACTAATAACGTCCAGATCTTCAGGTGCAGCTGAGTGCTCTTAGACTTTTCTAAACTGGCAGAACACGAGACTGAGAAAAAACACTGGCAACGAGCTCCGACAGCAAAGGAAAGCATCATTTTTATTTAAGTGTGTTTTATGGCTCTTTACATCCCCCGAAATATGAACAGATTTTCCCTCTAAGTAAACAACGCTGCTGACATAGATCTGAGCTGACGTCCCACTCTGAAATGGAGCCCTTGTTGTTTGTATTTGATCCAGGAAAAACGAGAACGATAAAAAAGGGAGAGTATACAGAGGCTGATACAAATCAAGAGTTGCATTTACATTTGTAAATGAGAAACACTGGGAAACAAATCCAGCAAGTGCCCACTTGAACCCAGGCAGAGAGAAATAAGACAGACATTCCAGTCAGGAACACCCTCTCACAATTACATTGATTGCACCACTCTGTAAACACACAGCACAGACAGGCCTTAATTGCAAACATATGATGCGTATGAAGCAAGAACCAAACTGAAGTCTCAACAGCACCCGCCCCCTCATATGCTTGTCTTTGTGTACACTGTATGACGATGCCTTGTCTCAAATTTCCCTCTGTACACTCTCTGACCCCGGGACACGGGATGACGAGTGACGATTGCCAGGCCGCTGTTCCCACAAACTTACCTCGACGACATCCACCACCTCCGGTCAGTCATACTGACGTGCTGGGAGGGAGTCGGGTTGAGGCAGCCAGTACAGCCAGCTCCTCGTCACCCTGGGGCACACCAGACCCTCACTTTGGGGGGGGGGCGACCCCGGCCTTATCAGGTCAATCATGGCTGACCACATGTGAAAGATGGGCCTGCCTACTGCCATGCCAATTACTGCCACTCACAAGCGAGCCCGGCGACAGGGCCACAGATTTTACCAATCAAAGCCATCCATCCACCTGGACGGATGGGCAGTAGTCGCCACAGGCGGGCAGTGTTGGGTATGGTGCCAGGGCCACAGTGGAGATGATGGGAGTACAGGCAGACATTACCGCACAGGTAGTGTGCCACAGCTCCCAGAATGCCTCGTTCCTTTCAGGCACCGGGGCAGCCTTAAGTGATCCAAACACAGGCAGAAAGGTCAACGCTCATCCAGCGATTCACTCAACACAGCCGCTCCTCATCCGTCTGTCTTTATATGCCCTCCACGTGCTGAACGTACAGAACCGCCCAAACACCGGTATGTTGTTGTTGGTATCTATGCAGACCCATCCCTCTAAAGCAGATGGCTGAGTGTCAGTTAAAAAGGAAAGCGAAACATCAACGACCACACTTTCCCTGTCGCCAGCACACAGTCATTGTGTCACAAATTCAATGAGAAAACAAAATGGCAGGCTTTGTAAGGTTACGCTGGATGAAAATAAAAAAGAGAAAAAGCAGGAGAGCAGAGGCACAAAGAGAGAGAGACAGAGAGAGAGAGACGAGGAGAGCAGAACTGAAAGTCTCAAAATCAGCTTGGCCAAGAAAGATCCATGAGGCAAAAAACAGCATCTGTCATTTTATCTGTGATGGGTGCTCGGAGGCATTATGTCATATGACATATCCATCGTACAGAACGCACAGGGATACTTCGATACATCTCTTCAGACATTTGACTTGTTTGGAGCCAGGGACAGAGAGAAAAACAGAGGAGAGGAGAGAGGAGAGGAGAGGAGAGGAGAGAGGGAGAGGAGAGGAGAGGAGAGGAGAGGAGAGGCTCATCTGTAGTGAGGCCTCTTCACTGGCTCTGGTCTTCAGCCACATTCTGTTGAAATCCATGACAAAGTGCCAATGGGCCTGACATTGTTTTACACTATTTCACTCTCTACAAACACATGTCCATGCACACAAGAGCAGGGGCCGTGAGTCTGTTTTGTGTAGCAGACAATTAGTGTAACACAGTGTATGGAAAACAATAGAATGGAATAAAAGACACACTTCTAAAGAAAACCAGAGACCTGTGACAGATTACGCCCATGCTCACATTATCAGACAAATACAATACTCCAGTGTCAATAACCCCTTGTGTGCATGAACTGAACATAACTCTAACCATGTGTCACCAGTATTGTAGTCATAATATAAGCAACTTTAATAAGGTTATTTATAAATGATGGAACTTGCCAATAGAGAGGTAATCCACAACATATATCAAATTAAAGGAGAAGGTTAACACTATCCTTTATTTTCCTTACTGTCTATAAAATCCATTAAAAACCGCCAAGCCCACTCATTCTCAGTGGTGGTTAGCACTGCTGCCTTACAGCAAGAAGGTTCCTGGTTTGAATCCCAGTTCTGCACGTGTGCCCTCTATGTGCATGGGTTTTCTCTGGCGTCCTCCCACAGTCACAAAACGTGCAGATTGGGGATTAGGTTAATTGGAGATTTTAAATTGACCGTATGGTCTGAACATTAGTATGAATGGTTTGTCTCTGTATGTTCCTGACCGGTGTACCCTGCCTCTCACCTGGCGTCACACGGGATTGGCTCAAGCCCCCCCCTTGAACTATTATATTTTCAGTGAATTGATATGCAGTTGAGGCTCTAGTGAGTATTTAAAAAATTATACGGTACCTACAGTATTTTTATGGGTGGTCATATATTAGTTTTGTGACAAAATTCATGGTTACATGATTCCAGTGAGGCTCATATGAAGAAATGCTGCTGAACATCACACACATTCAGAACCACATTGTGAATAGTCACATTATCCTATACTGGAATGGCTGATCCACTATGTTTAGACACTTCATCCATTGTTCAGTACATCTATGACACTCATATGTAGAGAAAATAAATCAGAATTTTCTGGCAGGTCACACAATTGGTATTTTGCTAAATTCACTTCTGATTAATAATGTATGTTTTCACCCTCTCTCTCACTCGAGCTTTTGACTCCTTGTTTTCAAAATGTGCAGCGGCAGCAGCGATGCCTGTGTCTTGAGGAATTTACATTCGGTCCTTTATTCTTTGAGAACGAGGGGAGGGATGTGGGGCAGGAGCGGTGCTGGGGTTCTTGCTGATCTGTGGCTTTGAACCCTGAATGGCACCTGTGCCTTGATGCCGGAGCCAATATTGGATTTGGCCCAGGTCACACCTCAGGGCGGTGGGTTAATGGCCCACTTTGCCAGGCACACAGAGCTGCTCGGCCCCTGCACAGGGCCAAGCTGCTGTCTCAGCACTCAACTCCTCACAGCCGAAGTTGCAGACATAGTGGGAGATCTCACACACACACACACACACACACACACACACACACACACACACACACACACACACACACACACAC
This sequence comes from Hippoglossus stenolepis, assembly GCF_022539355.2. Lineage (NCBI taxonomy): Eukaryota > Metazoa > Chordata > Actinopteri > Pleuronectiformes > Pleuronectidae > Hippoglossus > Hippoglossus stenolepis. The sequence goes on along the minus strand of NC_061483.1, from coordinate 24,281,725 downwards.
ACACACACACACACACACACACACAGACACGTGTACGATACAGCAGCTAACACACTGTGTCAACTAAAACTGCAACATGGGGTAAAAGCATTGCTCAGCATTCATATTTGAAAGATAGAGGCTAGCCCCATGTTGGTTGAGAAACAGATAAGCTGTTCGTGATGCAACATTACTCTATTGTTGTTGTTGGGACTTTGATGCCGAAAAAATCCGTTTATAGTCTGATGTCTGCGCTCCAGGCAAGGACGACATATATAGCACAACAGAGACAGACTGTTGACAAGCTAAACAAAGAAGTGAAGCAAAAGCTGAACCAGGTGCTGTTTTATGAAGTTAAAGCCAGGGTGGAAATTAACAGCAGCCACTAGTCAGAGATTCTGTGTACCAATTTGGCAGGTAGCAGGCAATGATTGTGTTTGCTGAGTGCAAACTGGCTGGTAGACGCTTAAAAAAGAGGCGTGTGGTTAGTCAGGTACACGTGACGGGCGTGCTCTCATCAGGAGTACCTGACAGACAAACTGGAGTACATGCTGGATGACTGAAGGACTGCCTGATGTGCTGACTGATGGACTAACTAAAAAACGGCTTGTTGGCTAACTGGCTGAGGGCCCGGCTGACTCACTGACTGGCTGACTAATTTACTGACTGAAGGACTGACTGACTGCCTGGTTGACTGACTAGGTGCCAGGAAGCAAAGCTTTCCCACATGTTCTCCTCCACGCCACATTTCAGTCGGGGAACGTTGCCCCGTCCCTTTGCGGTGTTTACAGTGCGGAGCCCAGCCGTGGGAGTGCAGACCCACTTCATCTCCACACTCGGCCTGAAACGCATCTCCTACGGCCGCCATTAATCAGCAACAGAGACTTTCTCTCTCTCGCTCGCGCTCTCTCGCCTCTCCTTTCTCTCGCTGCTCTACGCCCACAGACATGCTGGATGAGGCCATTTTGAAAGAGTTAACAGATGTCGGCTGATTTGCCCCGGGCTTTCTGACATCGCCCGAGTGATGTATTTGATGTGGAGTTTATTCAGCTCTAATAAACGTATAAAGAATTAGAATAATAATTCACAGATGTACATACCCAGATTATATGCCGGAGCCTCCCTTTGAAGCAGGCAAGGCAGCAAAGATTAACAGAACCAGGGGAGAGGATGAAAAGGGTTTTGGTTCAGTCCACCGATAATCAGGGAGGTCAAGATGGACTAATACCACAGCTTTAGGTTCATGCACCGACACAGACGGCTTTGTTCCTATCGCAGGTTCCTTTTCTGTGGTAAACTCTAAACAAGAAGCTGCTACAGTGACTGTGTTTTTAGAAAAAATGGAGCACAGTGTATCACATTTACCAGTTTTTTTTTACTAGTCTTATATGTGCTTCTTTTAATTTGTCATTTTGTACTGCAAAGAGAAAAAAAGGGGAAAATACAAAGAGATGGGAGTGAGGTCGAGCATTCTGATCATGGCAAAAAAAAAAAAAATTAGGGAATTACTTTCCAAACAAACAACTTCCATTTGCTTCACAACTAAAGAACAACAAATCTCAAAAATGGCCAGTTGCAGAGCATCTTAATACCCACATAAACCATAAAAACAGCTACACAGCTCCATGGCAATGCATAGCAACCGTGCAGAATTTCAGTCAAGGAGAAAGAAGGCAAAAAAACACCTTATTACTTCTAACTCCTGCAAGCCATTTTGGTCTCCAAAGGTTTTAGAGTGCCGCAGGCCATGTGTCTGCAGTGTTTCGGGAAATGACTTGCCTTCGCACGAACACTGCTATGTTCTGCAGCACTGCTGCCCCCAGCATCCCCGCTCAATTTCTGTTTAACCCCTTCCTGCCTTCCCTCACACTGACTCACTGCAACAGAGAGCTCTCACACCCAGCACAATACTGTCACATTGTTCAGCCTCCCACAAACCAAGGCAAATCAGACCAGCTTTTCCACGAGCTAACACATTAACTCCACGTCTAATTTGGCTACTTAAGCATGTGATGGCTCTTAACAAACATGTTGCAGTGAAGGCGTAAGGGTATGTGGGGCAGGGAAACGTGGAGTAAGATGCCCCTTCACCATTTCACTTTGTCTACTACAATGTGCGACACAGTTTGCACACTTGAGTGTGTATCAACGGTGGATTAAATCTGCAAACTCGTTGACACAACACATAATTAAAACATCTTGCTCGAGGTCAGGAATTTTCTAATTAGTAGTGTACTGACAAAGCTGCAATTCCATCGCCCTGAGTTTCAAAGTCCACAGGTTACTGCGAAGATGAAAGCCGACCCCGGAGCACTATTCTGCAGGGCTGCTTATACAATTCCTCAGAAGACAGTCACAGGGTCACCGAGCTAAACAGTGTGCTGCACCCGGAACCTCGCTTCCAAACAAAGAACTTCAAACTTTCCTGCCTGGGAACACAATCTTACCACCACCACCCCCTCCTCTCTTTCTTTTCAACCTGAGAGAAACAAAAGATCATGTGAAGGCAAGCAGAGGAAGAAACCATAACATTGTTTTTAATCTGTTTAATTAAAATGCTCCGAGCCTGGCTAGTTGAACAACTACAACAAAATACTGCAGAGGCTTTGTTAGCTGGATCTTTGTAAGTTACTATAAGTTGGCAACACCATTTAGGATTGTGGGTAATAACATTTTGGTTATTATTGGCTATTGAATAAATCCAACTGTCTACATTTGGCCAATATCACAACAATCCAGACGATGATTTTGTTGTTGTTGGGACTTGTTAATCGGCTTTATTTGTCTAAAGATTGTGATCCAATCAACAATCCACCATGCCGCCATGCGTTCAGAGTCTTTCTCTCTCTGCTTTGGTGTTTTCTATAGCGAGAGAGAGAGCGAGGGGAAATGAGGGACCCGTAACAGCCTCCCCGATAACCTGGACAATTAACGTGGGCCAAGTATCTTTGCCTACATAAAGTACCAGAAGTAGAACTTTTTCGACATTAAATATTCAAAGCGTTTCATATATAAAATGAACCCAATTAGAGTTAAAATAGGAGAAGTGTAATGAGTCTCAAGTCAGAATGCTTGTCTTCAGAACTACTCACTAATGAGCCCTTGTTGGTTTTGCACGCTTTACTTTCAATGGTGTGGCACTGTCATTTCTGCCGGTTTTTAATTTTTAATTCAAGTTGAATGAGAGGGTGGTGACTGAGTTAATAATCAAGGCACTGGGGTGTTTTGCAGCCGATGGATAGCTGGGAGAAGTTGCCAAATGAGGCTTGTGGTCCACGCTTTGATGTCTTTGTGAAACGTTCCAAATAGGAACAACTAGTTAACAAAAGCCTATCAGTTCAGACTGGTATTGAACATAAATGACCACACTGAGGGGAACGCATCCTACAAATGGCCTAATTAGGGAAAAGAGTAGGCTATCCAGCAAAATAGCATGGCAATGAATAGCACAGCAACACGGGCGCTAACACACGCTGACTTGAGAATGAGATAAGAGACCGAAAAGGCACCCGCCGCAGACACAGTACCCTGAACTGTCAGTCTTCACATAAATCCTCATATGAGCAGTCACACATTCCCCTCACAAGAAAAGAGACGCACCAAGGGGCCACAGTGGATATGCAGATGGAGGAGATTAGAAAGCACATTTACGGCAGCGGGATCACACCATGAATTGGTCCTTGATCTCAAATTGACATAAATGGGGCCATTTCTGACATCATTTAGCCATCACAGGATCCGTTCCAGGGCGCCGTCACTGGTCCCCACGCACCTGATGCGACGCCTGCTAAGTACGAGAGGCAGGAAAAACGGCTGTCTGAAGAGCAGGTCTGATTAAGATCCTGGCTCTTCTGGGGAAAGTGTAAAATTTAGATGGCCCAGAAAGACGAAACCATAACTTCACTGGAGGAGTTTCTTTTTTTAAAGAGAGCTTTTGTGAGCATTTGTGACCCCCAGTGTCACAGTTTTTCATCCAACAAGCTGCACGGATGACAGAGGTTTTACAGCTATTCAGTAATAAATGATTCCTTCAGCATTCTGGGAAAATGATGATGTTAATTCAACTTTTATAAAAACACACTACGCTACAACTACAAGCAGCTCTGCTGAAAAACAGAGCGGAGTCGAGTTGTTACAAAATGTAGCACATTTGGCACAACAAGGTCAAAATTAAAATGGCACAATACATGCTGTCAATTAGGGATCTGGGGTGGGTTGGGGTAAAAATGGCAGGCAGCATTGTAAAATTTGGACTCAGTGAAGGAGTTCTTCATTACGATTTGGCTGGCACTTTCCTGCAGGCCTCATTCCTCCCATCAGATTCCTCCTCCACAGGCCCAGAAGGCTTCCTTCCTACCTGCACAGCATTTTGGCAACCTGCTTTATTATACCACATACAACAGCATTATTTTCCAGGCAGCTGTGTGTGCATGTGTGTGTGAGTGTGTGTGTATAACGCTTATCTACATATTGACTTGGTTTATATCCACACCCTTGTCTGCCATAATAATTACACATCTTGTAAAAGGAAGAACTCAATTCTTCCTGAACCTGAGGCGGGCAGCTGCAGGAGTTGCCCACCGGCGCCCAGCAAACACACCTCCGGCGCTGCCTGGTATCCAAACAGCTTCAGCACATACCCAAAGCCATTGCCTTCCATGTCGCAATGGCGGCTTTCTATGAGAAACTGAACAGAGAGCGCCAACCCGAGCACGGTTAAATGTGTTATACTACAGGAACAAAGCAGTGGAGATAGGTCGGACAGGTTATACAGGTTATACAGACAGCAGGGGCCTGTTTTATAGTTGTCAACGAGTCAGACCACACACACACTGCTTCGCTGCACGCATCTCAACACACACAAAAAGCAGCATTGTGTGGGGACCGAGACCAGTCGAGGACGTGTGTTTACATTTTGTGGCTCTCTGGACCTTGTATGTAAACATAGAGATCGCTCCAAAAGGCCAGGCATGACTTTTCTTCCCCAGCCAAACCACATCTATTGCTCAGAGCTGCCGTGACATGATGCGGGTGATAGAGGCCACATTTAGCTATTCACAACTCTTCCAAAGTTCTATCAGTGGAGGGCTTTCATTAGTCCAACAAATACATAATTTATACAATCTAAAAAATACATGTGATCATGAATCAAAGTGGGAATGAGAGACACAGAAACATTGAGGTTTTCTGGTGATGCCCATTCTTTGTTTCAGGAAGTGAACGGAGGTCAAATGTTGGACAGCTGCTCTGTCAAATGCGGTCAAATGCAATATTGTTGTACTAGTGATTAATAGCCAGACCTCATACTAACAGGAATCTGGGCTTATCGCAGTAATCCTTCTCTCGGAAAACACTGACATATTATTGGTCAGATTCTTAGCGCACTTACAGTCACATTAAATCGACCCTATTGTTTAAACATGAAACAAGTCTGCCAATTCAGGCACTTTGAGACAATAGTAGACTGCACTCTAACTGACAGCACATATCAATATATATTTATATATACATATAAAACACAAGGGGAGCCAGTAGCCTTTATCCTCTCCCTGTAGGAGACCAGGACTGATAACACTCATGTGCATGGTGATGTCTGAATTCTGCTGAGATTATTTGTCAAAAAACGCCTGAATTTCACAGTTAATTGGCCTCCCTAATTAGCATAGGATGTCTAATTCCCATTGCAGTCAGTGTGCTAAATGGTAAAGCTTTAGCGAGCGGATGCCATTCCTTTTTTTCGTTTTGAGCAGAGAGACTCCCCGTGCAAGCCGAGCTGCACTGTACATTACACACTCAATGATCGATTCTAAATCTTAATTAGTGAAACGACAAACAAGCAAGGACACTTAATGAACTGTGTACCTTGTCAAACAGCTGGCTCATTATATTTATTGAGATATATGTTAAATTTAATGATTCGGGCAATTAACTGCGGACCCCTTCCGTAATCTCTGAGGGACATAAAGGGAGGCGAGCACCAGGGCCACAAACCTAATGGAAAGCAGCTGACAAATATTTGTCACCCCCAGAGAAATGAAACGGGCATCAGCCTTGTGTTCAGAAATAAAGATGTCACACAAAATTCCGCTCCCTTGTGAGCTCAACTCCCGGTGCTTTGTGCTCCTGGATAACACTGCTCCGACGCAGAGACACGACATGTTTCAGGCGCTCTCTGCTTTGCCGGGACCTCATCCCACTTAATGATCGGAGATTTTCTGCAAAAACAATACAGAAACATAACAAAAGATATCTAAAAGTGGGCACAGTCTTTATTATCAGTGCCTTTTTTTCATGGCCATCCGTTTCCAACTTTTTTTTCTAAATTGGTCAAATGGAAAGCAGTGGAAAGCGAGGGGGAAAAAAATTAAGCTGAGCCGAAAAGTGCGACTTGGATTTAATATTTTATAATTGCCAAGGGACATTCTAAGATCAATGAATTTTTGCCCGGGACGCACATCAGAAAGAGATGTACTTCAGTCTTTTTAGGGAACATTGGTCTATTTAATTCTAGTGTCTGATGCATGTGAAATATGCCTTCCATGGCCTCCTTCTTCTTCCCCAGGCACTGCTGCAGGCAGACATTACCACTTTTAATGGGCCGCCATGAGAAGAGGCAAGTCAGCCAATAACCCATCCTCACTAATGGATCGCCTTGTTTGTTCTCTTTCACGATTTTCTGAAGCTAATTTTAGATGTTCTGTTTTTCTGTTAAAAGACAAAATAGAGGACACTGTATCACAACAATATCTCTGCACAAAACAGTTAAATAAATGGTCTTTCGACAGAATCGCAGAAAAGAAATGTATTATTATTTGAGCAACTCATTTACATGGGCCGTCTCTGCTCAGTAAAGCAGATGGTGGTCGGTCCAGGTTACGAGGGGTAGCGTAAGTGTAACTGGAAGCCAAAGCAGGACCTCTCCCAGCGGGAGATGAAATGAACTTCTGAGCTCTGTAGGAAAAAGCTTAGAGAGGGCAGTAATGGGTGTAGTTAACAGCAGTAGTTTTTAACGGTGAGAATGATCAACTCGCTGATAAATCCAGTAGTAAACGGAGCTCAGTTTCACCTTAACCGTGGCTAAATTTAAACTGACCATGGCTCTTAACAACAAATATAAATAAGCAATTTAGATCAGTGCTTTAAATCTGATGCTAATTTTGTGAGTGATTTTTACATTTAAATTTAAAATTGAATTAATGATAATTATTCTATCATACAGGATCATTCAATAGACATTTGAAATATTTACAACAATACAAATTGCACAATATTACTGAAATACACAACATTCACTTCCAATGCCATTCCTACATACATTATTAAAAAGGGGTAGTAGTCAAGACAGACAATTGCAGCTGAAACGCGTGAGTGCAACTTAACATAAAAAAATCAAACTAGTAAAGATCAGCCATGATGCAGTAAATGTACACATGCTGCTCAATTATTTAGTATTTAGTGGAAAGCAGAGAACTGCTGCTTACATGATACACTACTCAACAATGAAAAGTCCTGAATCAGATTCTGGAAAACTCAAACTACTCTGTGTTGGCATTTCTGCCATCGACTTGTAGTATTTTGCCTACTCTGTACATATTACCCCCTCTCATCCACCCTGCCTGGCATTCTTCTGCCCCCCTGCCAGCACCTAATGAAAAATCTTTTCCATCTTTTTTCCTCCTTTCTTTCCCCAGGCTCAGGACCTGACAGCTGACAATAGAGCTGACATAAAACTTAAAAAGTCAAAAGGAAAACAATTTTAAACACATAGCGATAAGAGAATGTACTGCTCCCTGAAAGTAATCAGGGTTAAATGTAACTGTATTGCAGGAGGTCCTATAAATAACCACAGAGACACAGGAGTTTCTTAAGTGAGCCATAACAGAAAGAGCTCTCCGGGGCTCCGCCGTGTACGTTTCAGAGGCTCAGTGTTGACAACTTCATTAGCAGCGCCCGCGCTCTAAACTCTCCAGTCGTTCGACAACATTATCACATGTTAAGAGTAAGAATTTGGAGGCCCATAGTTTCTATCTCCTCCAGGATGGAGGGACACACAAGCAGGCGCCAAACGGCAAAGCAGCGATCGAGGCGTTTTCTCTGCCTATCCCTGAGAGGTGAAGGCGTAGGATGAGGAGAGTGGGTTTGCACAGTGTGGTATATAGCACAGCATGGGGGCCCAGGATGTTAGGCTGTCCCCATGTCCCTGGCCAGCAGGCTAGCTAGAGAGCCAGCCATGATCGACCCGCCTCCGTAGCAGCGAGGCGGAGGGTGGGAAAAAAAAGGCAGCAAATTTCATTCTTCAGAAATTTAATTATATCAAGATTAACAAGGGAGGTAATTAATTTCTTTAAGATGGGTATCTCTTAAGTGCCTGGGGCTCAACTTTGTTGTCAAAACTGTATATTTAACCATTATTTCAGGGCAAAGTTTTAGAGGCAGGAATGAGGGGGATCACTGCTTTGCAATGAATATGGATATATAGGAGCTTCTTATCTAAATAAAGAGATTACAGTGTTAATACTAATGTTCACATTTATGTACATATATAAATGTACGGTTTATTTAGGAACTATTCAAAAATGGCCTGCGTCAACTACATTTAAAATAATTTGTTGAATCTATATTCACGAGGACGGATTCAACAGTTTTAAGGATTTTTTTTGCATCAGCTAAACTCTTCATCTTTCTGACTTAACCTTTCCTAGATGAGTGAACCAGTACCAGGTCGAGGCCAAGGTTGAATTAACAACAAGACCATCCTGAACTCCAAGCTCTCCAAGGCGTTGAACCAACAGCCCTTTCAGGAGGGAGTCCTGACAAGAAAGAAAGAGTGATGCTCTAGTGAATGAAACGTAATTCTAACAAATTCTCTGTGAGATCAGAACACTGAATTATAAGACAGGAGTCCAAAATGCTCCTACACCTGTTCTGGAAGTTAAAGATAACAAATTCCATTTAGCTATTTCCTTAAAAAGGTTTGTAAATGCTGTCAAGCATGAATTCCTAAAAATGTATATGGAACAATGGTCCTTACAGCTGGGGTTTAGGCTTTAGTGTAAGTGTGTATTGTTGTCTCTTTAGGGCAATTTGAGATTTATCGAGGTTATGACGTCTGATCTTCTACTTCATTGGAGCATCATCAGGTATAAACAATTTATCAATATCCATTGATATGTCAGTGTGAAGTCCATCTACAAAATATAGCCATATAGAATCAGTGATATATACATTCTCTTTCATGGTGTGACCTGACTAAGATATGGTGGAACGACGTATGAGAGGTGAGAATCCACCTCCTTCATTGACAATGTTTAAAGACTGTCTTATCTCTTTGAGTGTGATTCACAGGAACCTGAAGCCTCAATGACCTGAGTGCTGGACTGCCCGTGTGGGTGTGTGGGTGTTTGTGTGTGTGTGTGTAAACCCTTTCAGCAATTTTAAGTGAATTAAGGGATTAAAGTCATGATGCAAGTCAATTTGACAGTTACCATATATTTAGTATGCGATGCACTTACCAGCATCTCTTCTCCTCCCTCATTCTATACATAGTTCATTCAGTTCAGGCTACTCAGTGATTCTCTAAATTACTAATGTGCTGAACTACATTTGTCTACATCTCAGGTCTATGTTAGCAACCAACCCTAAAAAAATTAACAATGCCTAAAGCACAATTAACAAGTTAGCATGCTGTGTGTAAGAAGAGCCATACAGAGCTGCTAGTATGGCCATAGACTCTTATTTACACCAGTATTTACTATTCAGGTCAACATTTAATTGGAAGTTAAAGTTATTTTCAGTTTTAGCTGTGATTTACTTATTTAGGCCTAACTAATTTCCCTGCTATTTGACACATACCGTATCCAGTAGCTGATTTGCTATTCTTTAACAGGGGAGACGGCCCAATCAGAGCAACCCCCTGCTCCCACAACACCCACTAACACACACACTCACAAAGGACTTAATTGCAGGACGTCATAAACATAATTATGACATTTCAAATTCTATAATTGCAATTATAATTTCATTTTAATAGAACTGCTATTAGAATAATACAAATTTTATGTAGGACTACTCTTTTTGCTGGACATGACGCATTACAATAATTATATATTATAACTTATCTTTCAAAACACACTGAAATTTTGACAGTTTAAACCTTAATTATCAAACTGTTTTTACAGCTGAACATGGTGCTGTCAGTGTGGGTTAATTCCCTCAGAGACGTTACCAGCTCCACTTCCACGTTAAATTAAAATATAGTAAAGGTCTATATCTCTAGAACTCTATAATCTCTATAACGCTGTATCTACAGTCATGTCTTCTGTAAAATACTATAGAGATGGCTTTCTCTGGGGTATAATTCGGATGCTACTGAATGATCATAGAAATATTAAAGGAATATTATATGAATGCTACAGGCAGCATTGAGCAGAAGTGCATCCTCTTTCGCTTCCGCAACTGCACATCGTCACTTTGATCCTGAAGGTGACACTACTCTATACCATATAGTCTGGAATGGATTATTAATTCTATACAGTTTGAATATTATAGATAAGAAGATGAGAAGAGAGAGAAAAAGCGACAAAGCCATTATCGGCTACTTTATGTGTTTTTCATATTTTCTAAAAGAGCAACTAACAAAACATAATTTAAAAAATGTCTAACATTTCAGTACAATCTGAAATGGAAGTGGATAAATGTATAAATGTATTCCACATAACTGAAGGAAAAAAAGGAATGTATTTATCTTTTCATGCTAATGCTATAGCTGCATTTTAAATGCTTTAACCCACAGTCCATAGTGCAGTAACCACTGGTGGGTACCACTGTGCTCTGCGTTGTGCAGGGGAAGGGAAAGTTGGCAAAGTGCACTGTGTTAAAGCTCTAAGAACGCAAGGCATCCGGCCAAGGAGCCCCTGCAACCATTCTGAAGACTCAACTCTGTCTCCTTTGTGTCCTCGCTGGAAATGCACAATCGCCTTGAGACGTAAAGTCAAACTAATATTACAATCTTCTTGACATTATGAAACCAATAGCAGCCTCTCTGTGCCCTCTTTAATCATATTTATGTAGGATGTAGAGAAGGGAATCCACACAGGAATCCTTATGCTTCATTACAGCCCGGTATAAGTCATTCTCCTTCATATTCCACCCTGCAAGACTTGAGTGGTGAAATAAATGTATAAACGCAACAGCTAATCAGGGGTTAATGTCAGTGCACCCTGTGGAGTTAACTGAGGCCCCCTTATGGTTCACAGCAAAAGTGTAGCTGTTTGAGGAAACAAAAAAAAAAGAAGGTTAAGTTAGCTGTCTTTTCCGCGAAAAGTAAACACTGTGTGTAGTGTATGGTTTGGATATAGAGAGAAGTAAAAGAAAATAAGAGAAAGAGAGCTTTTATGCAAATTAACACATGAGAAAGTTTTAGTAAGAATTGTGCACAGGCACATTACTTCCACTGTACCAGCAATCAGGAAAGAGTTTTTAACCAAATAATATTCTCTTCAGAGTCTGGATAGAGAGGGGGAAAGATGGAAAGCAAGAAGAGACAGGGGGAGGAGGAGGAGTGAGTGGTTTCCTCCACGCGGTGCCTTCTACTAGCATTCAGCTGGTCGGCTCTTAACCAAACAGCCTGGTTGGTCCTAGTCCTCTGAATCCTTACGCCCCCCCCTCTGGCTCCGGAACCACCGCAGTCTGCGAGTTTCCTGTTTGTCTGGTTGAAGACCTGGCCGATTTTTACTCCCAGGCGGCACATTGGGAGGGACGCAAGGAGAAGCAGGAGAAGGAGCAAAGCACAAGACATAAGGACAGAGGGGAGGTTGGCGGGGAGAAGGCAAAGGGAGAGACACTGAACACTCCCGAGTTGGGATTGATTTACTTCATTAACCGAGATTACAAGTTTAACTTACAAACCAGAGGTCAAAATTTCTCATTAACAAGGGGACCGTGGAGAACCTCGGGGCTGGGAGACCACTCTTATTACTGACTACACATTTCAATCTGTCTTTGATGTTCCATGTCTGCCTTTCTACCCCCTCTTTCCCCCTCCTATTTTTTGGCAGCGAGGTTGATTTTAATTGTAGCTATAGAACAGAGCATAGTTTGCCTGTAAGCCAGCCTCCACATCTGTAGTGAGTGCAGCTTTAGTGATATTGGGTGCAGTCCATAGCTCGGGGCTAATTTTAATGGTCCCCCTCCCCTCCCTCCTTCATTGGAGACTCAGATTGTTTTCCACGTGATTCCTGTTAATTTAGCTGGAGGAAAGGGCATCAGTTTTCCTTGTGCTTTTCCCCCTCTCTCCCCATGCCTCTCACTCTATTGCCTCACTCCTTCTTTCTGATCTACAGCCTCAAAGAAAGAAGGTGAAATGAATTCAAATGGAAAAATAGACTGTGCTCACTATTAAATCGCTCACCTACCTTTGTCCCTAGCGTTGCGCCTGGTCGAGATAGATAGGAGAAAGGCGGCGTGGCTGTACGAAACCATGGCAATTTTGCGGCTATTGTCATTTTTATGTCAACAAACAAAGCTCTGGCTTTGATGTGATAAATGGCCTTAGTGCCTAGATGATAACTCTGTGCTCATAAATGTGTCAAGGATGTTTCGAAGCTCTAAGCATGTTTCACACTGCAGGACATTGAGTGCGGAGAAAATTTTTTACACTGCAGAAGCTTTAATGCTAACCTTAGATGTTCTGAAGTCTCTATCAGTCTCTCATAAGAGACTGTAGCAACACAATTTAGCCAAGGATGCACCAGACGTGAAGAGAGGAGATCATCATCGAAATCGATGGGAGGAAATGAAACAGTCTCAGTCAAATCCTGTTAAAAGTGTGAAAGACTGAATATTGAGGGTGTGATCAAACAATAATTCGACAATAAAGATCTAATTTGACACACTGAGCTAAAATACTTCTTTACTATATAAGTGAATTAGGTGTGTTGCCTAACAAGAAAATATTCACTGGGAATTAAGATTTCCTTTTCCAATAACTCAACACTTATTAGGCAGGCATCAAAGTGGAAGTGTCCACAACTTCAAGCTTATGGCTTGAGGGCAAAGGTCATTTGTGCCGTCGTCATATTTCCATCCACCTTGAGCTCCCTCCGACCTTCTTCAAGGTAACCCATCCCTGACTTTTGTGCCGCACTTCAAAAGCCCGTGTGTGCTGATTGGAGGGTGAGGGCAGTAGGATGGGGACTAGTTAGCCGGAGTGGGGTTTTCGAAGAGTGTGCCTATGCAGTGACCCACCGCTGGGACCACAGCAGGACCTCTTCTAGAAAGTCAGCCAGCAGCCCCAGCCATTGGCTCCTTGGAACTAATCCACCCTGCGGAGCCCTGTAAGGCCCTCTTTGTTCCTTCCTGCAGACTAGACCAGGCTGGAGAGAGACTCCCCAGTCTTGACTGGCTATCAGTTTCACAGCCCGTGGCCATCCTCTTCCACGTGCAGGTCCTAGCTCGGCCAAGCCACCATCAAATTAAATGTGGGTGAGTGGGGGTGGGGGCGGGGGTTGTGATCGGGGGGTATGGAGTCAAATTGTGTCACCTGAATTCCGTCACAGTCCGAACATGGTGGAAAGGTGGTCTAACAAGGAGAAGAACAAGCAGGAGGGAAGGAATATTGAAGAGGAGGAATTTAACTGGAGCTCTGCCTCTCGGTGAACAGAGCAGGATCTCAACAAGGCCATTATCTGGCTCCTAATTTGAGCTCTGGCACAGCACTGAAGGGCTGCCTTTGTCTGGGATTAATGCGGAAAGCTCAGGATGCGATGTCAGAGGGAAATAATCAGCATGGGCCCTTCATAACGTTGGCTGCTTGTGCTCCTGGCCAGGGCCCCCCGGCTCATTTCTGTGGAGATGAAATCTATGACAAGCCCCTCAGTGAAGCTGAGAGCAGGCAACAGTCCAGTAACACCCACAGGCCTCCAGGCATCCTGTGACCCCCTTAGAAAAGTCACATTCACTTTGCTCTGGAGAAGGGAAAGAGAACGCCGCAGGCGCTTCAAGCCCATGTGAAATGAAGAAATGTGAGGAGGTGAAAACGAAGTGAAAATAAGTTAAGATTCCTCCTCCGCCCCCTCTGCAATCACTCCAGAGGAGGGGCACCTTATGACTTCACTTCATTATGCCCCTCTAATTAAACATGAGCAGGACATTAAAAAGAAGGTGGGGGGGAGTCGAAAAAAGACAACAACTCCAGCATAATGTATATTAATGTTTATGTTGTATAACTGTATTTGGGAAAGCGGTTTCAGAAAGCTTTTTTTTTTGCGCAGCAGAAGGTCGCAGGCTAATACCCATCAGGGTAAAACATTCTGAAAGAGGTTGGCAATGTACTCAAGGACCAGAAGTAATGCTTTTATTTTGTTATTTATGCTTTTTTACCGGGTGCATTACTATGCTCCTCTGCAGCATATTGCTGCTAAGCGAAGGATGTGAAGATGCAACTCGATAAGTAGGTTATTAAAATGACCAATTGACATTCAAAATTCTGGCTTATTTTACATTCATCATATTTACAGATGAATATGTGGAATTCAAATGTTTCCCCTGCCTAAAGGAAAATGTGACTCGGTACAGCAACTGTGCATGAGTTCATGTATGATCCTATGCTAGAGAAATAGAACATTAAAGTTACTTCTTATGGAACAGGAGACGTTCAGTTCAATCGAGAACAGACGGCGCAGGTCACATAATGTGTATGGCACATGTGACACATGATATTTTGTACTATCTTTGTCATGTTTGCTGACTTAGATTGGGGAGAGTGATCAGATACATTCCTAAACTTGAATAATGCTAATAATTGGGTAAGGATGAGGAGGATCCTGAATGTAATGGCTCTAAGACTGAAGGCGTGGGTGTAGAGAGACATACAAAGAACCTTTCTACTACACAAACCCGCTCCTTGCAGCCCACAGAAAGGTATTGGCTAATGAATCTTATCATTGATTTCAGATTTGATCATCTTCACTCACATGGTATATGAATAAACATGACAACAGCTTAGTAACTCATTACCAGCAATGCATTTCTTAGCACCAAAACCTTTTTGTTGTGCATGCAGTGCACACTGGAACTGGACTGTTAATCAATCCTGGCTATGGGGCAATTGGGCAAAATGTAAATATAAGAACGTGTATATGGAATAAAATGAAGCCAAGACATCCGGTTCATCAATATCAGTAAAATATTTAAATGCATAATGATGGTAACCCATTGACCAGCCAATGTGCCAAATGCTGTAGATCATGTAATCATTCACACCATCAATCTATTTTGTCTTTACTGATCTCTTATATTATTTATCTACATTTTATTTGGGTGCTACAATCATATTACTTTTTTCTCCTACGCAATCTATGACTATAAAAAATGTTTTTTTATTTAGCTTTTTACTATTAATGGTTTTCCAGTGCTACTTAGTGGACATACTGTTCTCAAATTTGCTTTTAATGGAAACTGAATTCTAATAGATTCTTATTATCTATTATGTAAAAACTCACAATTAAAAATGAAGTCAATCTATCACTCATCAACAGCCATTTGTCCACATTTTTATTGTGAACAGAATACAACGGAAAATAGGGGAGAAGTTTTTGTTGTTTTTGTTTGTCTGAAGATTTAAACAAAAGTATTTTGGTAGAGGAACAACTTTGCACAGTCACATAAAAAAATAAATGAGTGGTATCTCCATCATTGATTATCTCACATTTTTCACCTCAGTAAACATTAGAGCCTATAATATGCCACCCAGTCAGGGTTTTTCCACATATAAACTGAGTATCCAGCCAAAAAGAATGTTGCCAGGGAATTTATTGTCATACTCCCTCAGGGAGTTTTACTTTTATTTCCAATCTCCATTTTATATTTTCTTATATTGATTTGAACGCACGAGCAAATGTGATTTTGGGTGAATTTAACTGAACTTGAAACTGAACAATGTGTGTGGAGTCCTTGGTTGACTGTGATGTGATCACACCTTGAACCAATTTTTTATCTATCAGCAGTGAGAGAGAAACAAAATGTGTTGGAGGCCAAAAAACTGTAAACAGAGGTAAACCATTAGAGATTTTTTAAGAAAGGAACAGTGTAACAATGAAATCTTAGAATCCCTGTTGATGTCTGAGTTTCTTTGACCGATCACATCAGAGCTTGAGGTGAAAACCTTAATAAAACATAAAGTGGCCCTGATGACTGAGCCACATCGGCTGCTAAATCAAAAAAAGAAGAAAAGGTACAACAAGTTGTTGTACAAGAGTCCCTGACAATAGTTCTCAGGCAAACAAATAACATAGGCAGACAACTAGAATAAAGTAGTAAGAAAACATTTACCTAGTGACGAACTGCAATGCAACAGTTTATGGTTAGTGATTAAGTTGGACACTGCGTGTAACAACTATCAAGTATCACATCTTTGACTACTAATAAAGTAGTCTGGTGTACTTGTCTACTTGAAAATCAACCTCGACAAGACTGAACTACTTTTCCTTCCAGGGAAAGGCTCTCCCATCCATGACCTGACTATTACCTTTGACAACTCTGTGGTAGACCCCACCCAGACTGCTAGTAACCTGGGTGTGACACTCAACAGTCAACTCTCCCTTACTGCCAACATTACTGGAACAACCCGCTCGTGTACATACATGCAGCACAACATCAGCAGAATACATCCCCTTCTCACTTAGAAGGCGACGCAGGTACTGATCCAGGCTCTGGTCATCTCATGCAACTCCCTGCTGGCTGGTCTACCTGCTAGGTCCATCCAGAATGCAGCAGCTCGACTGGTCTTCAACCTACCTAAGTTCACTCACACTACTCAGCTCCCTTCACTGGTTACCAGTGGCTGCCCGCATCAGTTTCAAGACACTAGTACTTGCGTATCGTGCTGTGAACGGATCCTGCACAGTGTACATCCAGGACATGGTCAAACGTTACACCCTGTCCACTCCGCTCTGCATCTGCCAATCGGCTTGCTGCTCCCTCACTGCGAGCTAACCACTCAACAAAATCACAACTGTTTGCTGTCCTGGCTCCCAAATGGTGAAAAGAGCTCCTAATTGACAGCAGAAAGTCTACATATCTTCCGCCGCAAACTAAAGACACATTTCTTCCAACTATACCTTGGTTAAGAAGATGATGTCTAATAAACCACCGTCAACTCTGGTGTTTATATATTTTTTTAAAATGGCACTTACATGTGGCACTTTGGCAGTTTGGCTTTTTTAAAGCAATTAAATTGTACTTACTTGATTCTTGTTGTTCTGTGTTTGTACCCTCATTGTTGAATGCACTTATTGTAAGTCGCTTTGGATAAAAGCGTCAGCTAAATTAAATGTAATGTAATAAACCTTGATACTGACACATCACAAGTTTGAAGCATTATACGGAAAGTGATGCACAACCTCAAGTGTTACCTGACAGAAATGTGAAAGAGGAAAACAAACATCCCACATTGAAACCAAACTCCCCGTCAAGTGGTTTGATTAAGATGAATTACAAGTACCCTGACCAGTTGCTGGTGCAGGAGACCATCGCCTCACCTGCAGTTATGCGTTTCTATTTCTTATTCACTGTCTTGCAGAAAGATATCCAGTGAGTCATTTCTTGCATACCATTTAACAACCCTGAATGTTTGAACTTACCACAGTCGGGGAAGACAGAACAAGAAAAATTACTGAAACCTGCCTACATAAGAATGCAAGGAAATATTTTCTTTGGATTCAGTATTCTCCTGAGGAAATGCCAGTTGGTAGGTTGTCAATATGCTCTGTGTGTCTATAAAACTATCAGGAAGGGTAAAACATGTTCCTTATTACACCATTTTGTTTCCTAGATAAACACAGTGAAACTGAGATAAAAAGTTGCCAGTTAGACAGTTCCCACTTTTGGAGTTACCTGATTTATATATATATATATATACATATATATATACATACATACATATATATATAGATAGATAGATAGATAGATAGATAGATAGATAGATAGATAGATAGATAGATAGATAGATAGATAGATAGATAGATAGATAGATAGATAGATAGGGAAAAGAAGAAAAAAAAAGAGATAAAATAGCCAATACGTGAGTCTGGTTCTTACCTCGGTCCCTGATGGCGTGGCTCCTGGTGAATCCACTTTGCGTTTTTTGCGGGGTCCGATGGCAGCTAGTGCTGTAAGGTTGGCATCTCGCTGCCTTATCTGCGCCAGCTCCTGTTGTTGCATCTGGTGAAGAAAAAAGAACACAAAGATTAGAAAATTACCCTCTACGCTCTATGTAGTGTAGCGTAGCACCAATATTAAATGCATCTGTTTGGGTAAGAAAGGAAATCAGGTATCAGTATGCACCACTGATTCATGTACATTTAACATCTGCTGAAAAAAGTGAAGTTTCACACCTATATACTCATATTTCTTCCACATACATATTCATAACTTACGCCCTAAATGTGATGGCTTTGAGGATAACAAAGCTTCAGTCTGCATAAAACAAAACCATCTATGGTAAAGAACTGCTTCATGTAAACTTTCCTTGTTGGTAGCAGTGATGGTCTTAAATTTCAAAACCCAACTTCCTCTCTCTGAATGTGTTAACCAAACACCATGTCAGTTATTTGGAGCCATACAATTAATCCAAGAGATACTGGATTTGAATTACAGTCACATTTTAAAAGACTCGATGGTAAGAAGTGAATCAAATGTAAGTGAGTAAATATATTTTCATGTGTTGTATAAGCTCTCTGAGCTGAACAAAATGGAAGCCTTTTGTCAGCCATTAACAGAGCTCCTGTCAAAGCTAGTGTGTGTGTGTGTGTGTGTGTGTGTGTGTGTGTGTGTGTGTGTGTGTGTGTGTGTGTGTGTGTGTGTGTGTGTGTGTGTGTGTGTGTGTGTGTGTGTGTGTGTGCAATCACATGGTCCCATTGTGATTTTTGCAGTTTGTGATGTATACGGGGGAGGTTGTGTGGAGGCACTGCCCAAGGTAATGTCATGTCTTGCCTCAGGGCTGAGGGGAACCCAGCATTGCTTGGAGCTGCCCTTTCTATTGGTTGGATGTGTGAAGGCCGGGGCCATGGCACAGAGGGTGTCAACACTCCCTCCAACATGCAAACACAGTCCACACACACACACACACACACACACACACACACGTGCCTATGTCGGCCAGAGCACAGGGAATGCCTACCCACCAGCCTGCCTGCGTGCCTGCCCGCTGGGGGGAGAGGGGCCTGGGTTGGAGCGAACAGGGACAATCAATGTGCGCTTTCATGTCTTTCATGTTCTTTTATGTTATCGCTCAGCATGTGTTCGCCGGGCGCTTGTGTTTGTGTGAGGCATGTTTGTTGTCTGATCAGGGGAAAATTTCATGTTACTTTCAGATGGCGCTCTGTAAAAGGTTGCTTTGGTGTACAAAGTCTGTTCTAAAATGAGCATGCAGTTGGCTCTGATTTTCTCCTAAAACCCTGCTGGCGAGGCATGCCCTTTAGGGTGTTGCCACTTCACATTTAGCACGGTGGAACTGTCGAAAGATTAAAACACGCTGACAACACAAAGTATAGGGGAAATAATAGCAGTGGTAGCAACTAGCAGAATACCTCAACTACATTTACGTGTCCATTTTGAAATGGATCCTGGTAAAAAATGGAGATGCTGCCTGTTAAACTAATGCTAACTAATAACAATGACACGGACATGACATGAATTCAGGGAGTTAGTTGAGCATCAGGCTCTTAACACGATGCAAATACAGTCAGCAACTGGGGATCATGACTGGATGTGGTCAACTGGGGTGGAGATGAATATTGCTGCTGTCCTCATGGCAAATGTAGCATTAACGTTATCATTGCTAACCTTATTAGGCCTTGCTACAAACAACACACAAATCTCTCCAGGCCTGAAAGAGCGAGAGAGAGAGAGAGAGAGAGAGAGAGAGAGAGAGAGAGATGTCCGCTATCTCACTGATGGCACCAGGATGCCGGCATCTCTGCCTGGCAGTTGGCACCAGGCATGGGCTCCCAGCGCCCACAGCAACTGCCTGCATTTTCAGATTTATGACTGTATGATAAATGAAGACTTCATTTAACCATCTGCAACCCTCCAGTCTCCGTTTCCTGTCAGTACAGAGGCCGCCATGACACTGGGAGACGGATTTCTGATGTCAATCTGGTGCCAGTGCGCCAAGTCCACCTTCCTTTGACGATTGCAGATTGATACAAGCTAGAGTTGGACCAGACTTTGCTAGATTTGTTTTCCCATGTTTTTTCCAACTATCATTTAATTCAAACATTGTCATTGAGAGCATTTATGTGGACACAGACAAGAGTAGAAATAGCAGTATTAAGGAATATAGACACATGTTGCCTTCAAAACCATGTAGATTACTGTTATCAACTGCCCTGAACTGTACAGGGTTTGTTTATGTATAATGTAATAATCTCTTGTCACTCTCACTCTGTGCACATACATATATATATATATATATATATATATATATATATATATATACAAATGTATATATAGGCGCTAAGCAACCCTACTGTTAGTAATCCCATTACAATCTTTTTGTCTGTTGTAAAACTACTCATTATTAAATGAAATAATTTTGTTGCAACATTAAATGATTTTGCAGTATCTGTCATCAGGACATCGTTCTGAGGTATCTGGATCTCACTGAGACAGACATAGAAATCAAAACTCTTTCCAACACGTCAAAGAATCTCTCTCTTCTTTCTGAATTCCCCTGTCAGCAATAGGTACAATCATATCTGAGAAATGCAAAGGTCACTACAGAGATTAATCCCAGACTGGAAGAATAACCAGCTGGCTGGCAGGATGCATACATTTGTCAGATCTGATCAATTGTACCACATGAGTAAATATCTGCTGCTCCAAAGTCACATAAATACCAGTGCTTCCAGTCTGCCTGTGTGCCCTTTTGAAGCAGAGAACTGGGACTTGTTACGTCAAATTATTAGCAAAGGTCAGGAGATGTAGAACATTTTCCAGGTACCCACAGAACCAATCTGTGGCTTTGTTAGAATGGGGTTTTATTTAATCTTAATGCAGAAAGCACAGTGTTGGGTGATTATGTTATGGCCAGCGTGGAAATGGGACGTGTATGGAAATAGAAATGAGTACATTTCTGGGGAAGCGATTGTAGCAGTTGCACCAATGTCTCCAACAGATGTCGAGTGGCCTGCTGAATGCAGTTAACACTGCGATGACACTATACAGTGTTTTACGTAAAAATATTAAAGAAATACAAGGTGACATGAACCGCCACCTACTCCAAAAATACTGTAACTGTTTTCCAGGTATGAAAAGTCCTTTTAAGTATACTGTATGTTATCGTACAGTAACTGAATAAAGATTACCCCCCTTAAAATACTAATACAAATCCTAATTCAGATCTTCACAGAACTTCACCTGTTTCTATAGATATCAGCACTATACATATGCCTGATTCTTTCCATAAAGGTATCGGCATTATTTCTTGAGAATATCATGAAAAAGTTAAAAATAAAACCACCTATAAACACTCTCATAATGCTAAAGAAATCCTGGATCTCACCCCTTTATTGAATCCGCACCAAAAGTGAATGGATTTTTCCTTGCTCCACACTCCACCCTTATCCTGACAGACAAACAGCAATAAAACATAAACTCCTTGGCTAAGGTCAAAAGACAAAAACCTCTATTTAAAGGGAAATGGATGTTATTGTTCATCTGCATCGTTGACGGCTGGTTTGCCTGTTTAAAACAGCGGCTTAATCAGTACAGCTGATGCTAACAAACTATTTATAAAAATAAAAGTTAAATAATGTTTCATTAATGCAATGGTGTTTCCTGTTCTTGTTCATTAGTAATGTTTGTTGCTACCTCGTGGACTCAACAGATTCGGTCGCAAATGCAAACTCAATTCACTTCATTAAATTTAAATATAAAAAAAAATATGTCCATCTTCAATAAAAAGTCTAACTTACAGTTCTGTAACCCTAATAGATCGGTAAAAATGTCGGTCATGACTGAAGATAGGATTTTTTCTCCTCAAAAACATGAGAAAGAGCAGCGTGTTCATTTATGTTACAAAAACGTCTCAAATACAGCAAGAACCTTAGAGCCATCTGATATGCTTGGAGTGAAGAGGAGGATAAGCTGCGGGAGCCATGATGGCCAACCTGCCATTCTCCATCTCTGCTTTTTTTAACAAAGGCTTTTCTCTCCCTCCTCCCTCCCTCTCTCCTCCTGGCCTGAGGGGCTGCTCATGGCCCCCCAGACGCTTACAGACAGATGTCCTTGGTAGAGCAGAACACGCTCTGCTTGACGTCACAAGTAGCTACGGGGCAGTGGAGGAAGCTTGAGGGCTCTCTGCTCTACAAAGACCACAGTATAAAAGCCAGACCATGGGTTTTGCGTTGGTCTGTCTCTTTACCCTCCCCCTAATCAGCTCTGGTCCAACAAGACACAGCAGGGAGCTTCTCGGTATATAGACATGACATATGTCACTTTGGTGAATGCCGTTATTTCCCCAAAGACAGTTCATACATTTTAAACAAGGCAAGGTGGCTCCAGTGGAAATCAAATCCCTTACCATGGCTTTAACCTTTGCACTGCTCGCCTATAGGCTGAGTTAGATAAAGGACATAAATACAATAGTATTGGCCGAATGCTGAGGGGAGCTGTCTCCAGGCTGAACATTGCACTTTCTGCATTTTACTGATGTGTTCTAGTGTTTGGGCAGACATTAGTTTAACTACAGTCCACCTTGCAATGGGATCACACTAGTGTTGATTGCCTGATCACTAAGTATTCAGCAGTTATTACTACATTATTATTACTCATTTCATTAGACGTGCATTCAATAATTATAACTACATTGTTACATGAGCAATCTGCCTTCATTTTACACACCTGTAAAGTTCCGCACACTACATCTTGCACAGTTGATGTTATCCCAGTGACAAATGCTGCATTCAAATGGGGTTGTGTTTACCGTGTTTACCAGAATCCATATCAACGCCACCCTGTGTGGTATTCACGACCTTGTAGCTTGGTTTTCTGAAAACTCAGAGCTCACAAGATGTGATGTGATTGATGACATTTCAGAAATGGCAGTAGCCACAGAAGTAAATTCAGTCACATGTGATGTTTCTATTTATTAATTTATGTTGATTTTCCCAAAACTAGTCTTTTCCCTCATTATTTCTTTGCATTTCCTGCTTTATGTTACGTGACTGCTAGCTTGTTAAACTGTTAGCCTCTGTGACTTCTAGACACCAAAGTCAAGTCAATATTAGTGTCCATGTTGTCTTTGCCTAGCAGCAGTGTTCTCACGACTTACCATGTCATAACAAGTTCTATTTGAGGGCAACAAAAATCGGTCCACATCAGACAGAAATAACACCCAACACCACCTCAAATCTGCGTCTGTTGAGTTCTCACTACAAAAGGTGTCTCCAGGACCACAGTTTTCTTAATGTATGATAAATATATTAATAATCTAACAGTCTCTTAAAGTAATACTGTTGGAATTATTTTGTTCTCTAACTACACTGTCGTGGAGAATGTTCACATTAGCACAATGTTAAACACCAGTAATAATAGTATTCATAGTCAGCAGTGTGTGAGAAAGGATTGAAGGGTGTCACTCCTATTGTATAAACTCACTGTATGAACAACCAGAAACATGTTTATTAGATCAGGTCTATTAGGACCACAGGAGTATAACAAGTATATTTAATTTTATTTGTTTTTAGATCTGGATGGATTTCCCTGTGTCTTTGGTGATCCTTTGACCTTCCCCCTAAAGCCATCATCGGGTCAAAATTTAAACTTGTCCAAAACCAATTACTCAAGCAAATTTCCCATCAGTCTCGGCTGTACTTTGTTTTGTGTTAATTAATCCACATTCGCATACTGAAGTTAATTAAACTAAGATGGTGAGTTGGTCACCATTAGTGATCCTTTGTAACCTGGTTAATATCATAATGTTAGCATTGTCACCGTGAGAAAGTTAGCATGCTGATGTTAGCTGTGTATATGTACAGCCCATAGACTGCAAATAAAGATGGATGACATGACTGCTCCCAAAAAGTGACGCCAAAGCATTTATATTGCCACCTGGTGGCTGGCTCCAGTATCGGTTATGAAAAGTCAAAATACACGTCAAATGTTTTTTCTCAAAGATGGTAAGGTAGTAGACTCATGTTTTCACAATAATAACACTTAATTAACTATTTTTGTCAGTTAGAACTAGGCAAAACACAAAAGGTGTGTGCACAGTAGTATTATTGTCGATGACAATGCAT
Source organism: Hippoglossus stenolepis (assembly GCF_022539355.2). Classification (NCBI taxonomy): domain Eukaryota; kingdom Metazoa; phylum Chordata; class Actinopteri; order Pleuronectiformes; family Pleuronectidae; genus Hippoglossus; species Hippoglossus stenolepis. The sequence continues at coordinate 24,257,447 of NC_061483.1, read as the reverse complement.
GAAAAAATTATAAAAAATTATTAATCTCAATAAAATGTCTCAGTTTGGGTGTAAATTAAGATCAAATATTTCATGAATGGAGACAATACTTTTTTCTCACTTTGTATTTCAAATACCATTTTCAGTCGCAGGTTTCCATAGCACCGCACATTCCTACTCTATAATAAGCAACTGTGAAACAGCAGCAATGTAATATTATATATGACTTGTTTACACGATGTACTCACATCGTGTAAGTTGTTGATATCAATTATTCCATAATTATAACTGTCACCCTGTGAAAAAGGGGAAATGGATCATATATTAATCTGTCATGACTCAATTGATACTTCTGTCCATTAGCCGTTATCCTGCCATGCTTTTGTATGTGCTGATGCCAGGTCTGTAAAGTAAAGTAACTTTAGCTTATATCATTATCTCCACTCTGTCTACAGCAGGTCTCTCCGATCTTCAAAGATAATTTTTCTTTAGGAAAAAGTATTTTGGTGTAAGATTCCGTTTCCTGTTTGACTGGCAGTTTTCATCCTGTCAAAAGCGTCACTGTACACACGATGGTCTGCAAAACACAGTGTACGGACAGGAGTGTCTTCATCCATTTGTAACACAACTAGCCACAACTTCAGAGTGTCACAGTCTCCTAAAGCTTTGTGAGGTGTGCTGCGTCATTTTGTTGCTTTTATTCTGAAATGAGCAAACACGAACCATCTTTTCCGGTTCCCTCCAACTCTCACTAATGTTTCTTCCTGCAACAACTCACTTTCCAGCAAGACTTCTGTTACAGGTTCGACACACGTCAATTTCGGTTAGAATCCATAATGTGTTCGCACACATAAAACAATCTGAACCTGTCAGTGGCAAAAACAAACAGTCAACGTACTTTGATGCAGACAAAGGACCCATGGGATTACACTGCAGCCGTTTGGATGCTGGTTGTCTTGTTCTCACACAATATTTGACCAATAAATCCAAACATCTCTGTCTTTATTAATCATTTAGACCAAAAAAGAAGGGAAATAGGCCTGAGGTTTAAAAATACTGGAATTATCCCTTAACATGAGTGTGTGTTGACATTTTATGTATGTGTTTTATGCGTGTCTGTTAACCATGGATCTCATTCACCTGACACCCACATGGCCGACATTACATGAACATCTGTGAGCTGCATCTTGAGGCCTTTCTTCATCTGAAGTGCCTGCTAGTTAGTTTGCCGCAGGGAGAAAGGCCATTTGCAGTAACCAATCAGGTTTCACTTCTCCATCTGCACTCATATAGTACAAAGAGAAGAGTTCAGCCTCGACCTGATAATCTACTCAAGTCTTTGTGTTAAGAGACATGCATGACATCATCACCACCAACAATTAGATATGGCAGTGTTCCACAAGTAAAAGTTTGAATGTTTAATTTGTATATAAAAACATGTGTAATGTTTAGATGATATTTTGTGCTGAAGCATATTTCATTGCCCTTTTAGGTATAAAGTTACACTGTATTGCATTCAGTCTTTAATATGTGTATGGTTTACAGTTATATGCATAGAATCTACATATCGACTATATACATATTGATGGATTGCGTTATTTTACCAATACAGAATGACAGATATTAAATATTTAAAAGTGTCTTGAAGAGACAAATCATGATTGAAGTTCAGCTTCATCACATTGTCCAACACATAAATCTGAATATTTTAGTGAATCTGTTTGTGATTACATTATTTTACCTATGTAGATGAATTCAAAATACATGCATGAGCTAATAGTCTTGGCTCAGAGTGTTCCATTTCCTCTGAAGCCGAGTATGTCAGAAGTGTTTCCAGGGCCAAGGACCAATTATTCCGAGCCCTCAGCCGTCCCTGGAGCTAAGGTCATTATGTGAGTGTCACTATCATGACCCTGTGGTTCCTCTTCATCTGCAACTTATTTGCAGGAATTAAACCGTGTAGAGGGAAACTGTGTGAAATATGTGCATAAATAAAGACTTGATGCCGCTGCTTCGGAGCGAGTATTATTTTGGATAAATAATAACATTTGCGCTGCGCATTTTGCCAAGGAACTGTGTTTAACGAAGGAGCCAGAAATCAGTGTTAAGCAGATTCTGACGGTGTCACACCGGAGTGAAGAGGGGAAAGCGGTGATCATTAAAAATACTGCTTATCTAAGGGAAAATTTCCTACTTTAAATGTTCTCTCGCTTTGTCTCATTCTATGCTGCCGTGCTTCGTCTAGCAGTCTTCTCTCCCCCTGTCTCTCTTTTTTTTTTAGATTTAGATTCGCCGCTCGTCACCTTCTATTGATCACGTCTAATTTGCATCCAGGAAAAGATGAGAACTCAGATATTCACACTCTGAGAGAGGACGATCTCAATGATTTATTCATTTCCAAATCAAAAAAAAAGAGGAGTGAAAGGAAGGTAGATGAGAAGGAGGAATCTTCATAGGCAGCAGGCGACTAGCAGGCTCTGAGGCTGGGCTCCTCTTCTCCACACCGCCCCCAGGCACATGGTGTGCAAGTCCTCCTAATTAACAAGGTGAATCATGCTGCTGCTCTCTAATTAGCCAACATGACAATCTAATGGAAACATGCAGGCCGAGCTGGCACACTTAGCATCACCTCACAAAGACCTCCACTACTGTCCTTCCCACATGAATTTCACAAAAATGACACCTCAGAATCGAAAATGAAAAAGGAAGGAGAAAGGGGGCAGAGTGGTTCAGGGAAGTGTGTTTTTGGGAGAGGTCAGAAGGGAGAAGTTATAGCTGGTAAGGGTGAGGTATTTTTTTCCCCTCCTTCGAATATCCTGTGTGTGTGTGGTGTTTGTTGCCTAATTGAAACCTGCCTCCTTCTCACTTACATCCCAGGCACAGGAGGCTGGCACCTCGCCACCAGCGTAGCTCAGTACGCCCAATTCCCCTGTCGCTCGAGTCCCAAGGAGTGCTCCGGCGCACAAAGAGAAAAGTGAACCTACAGGCTTCTGCAGCGAGGAGACGAGTCGCTATCTCCCTCTGAGGCAAAAAAAAATCTCCTTTTTTGTTGTTTTCCTTCTCATTACAGCACTTTGTAATATTCGAAAACACACAGGAACACCAAAGGTACTTTTAAAGCCTGCTTCTATTTTTTTTTTCTTGTAATATGTCTTGAGGTGAAGAAAAAAACAGAAGTTGAGACTACCGACAACAAAGCAACAAATAAAAATAGGGTTACATTGTACTGTTTAGTAGCCCGAACATCTTGAGGACCTAAAAAACAAAGACCTTTCTTAAGTGATAATTAAATTATTCACATCAACCCTTTGTATGATCTTTCAAAAAACATCCAGTTGAACATATATGAAATAACAGGACACCTGCTAAAGTAATGCATAACCTAATTTGTAAAAAAAAAAAGCAGAATGTTGTTCTACTCACAGGCTGACCATGAATGCTGCCTCCTCTATTCATATAAGGTATTGTGTGTCTCTGAGGCCAGAAGACAAGAATATAACAAGTATGAAGTGGGACACACAAAACAGCAGGAATTCTCTTTGAAAGTCAGCACAGAAAGGGAGAGGACGTGGAGGAGGGTAGCAGGCTTTTGCCCCTGGGCCTGCCTAGCGGGCGAGACTGGCTCTTTGAGCAGAGCAGTTTGTGGAAGGCCAGAGGATGAGAGCCTATGAACTTGCAGATATAACTGGCCTGATAAAAAACCAAGGGGCTGCTACATTGTCCTCTGACACACTGCATAGAGCCGCTCCTCTCTGGCTGACTGGGCTCACAGTGTGGGTGGATTCCAGTCTCTCCGTGACCTGGTCACTTGTGGAGGATGTCGGGCCAATCAAGGAATGTGTACATTAGCATTTAGGCCTGGTGCATAAATAACATGTATAAATGAGGTTTATGTGTGTTCAATTTGACCATGGTTGTGCATATTTCACATCATTCATTCATAGAATCTAACATTTATGTTTGTAGAGAAAGGAAGGACCGATAACTGCAGACTTTTAATTGGAGCCACACAAGGGTCAAAGTTGAGCTCAAGCAGAATTAATCTAGTACAGAGGTTCGAGACATTTCAGTGCTGCTGCATCAAAATGGACAAAAAACTCTTAATGCCTGAAGAAGAAAAAATATTTGAAGAAAATTATTCTGACAAAACCTCTGAGAATCCCATTAGACAGCTCGAGGTTTTCACACAAGTCTTCTGGAATCACTCTGAGCGAGAAGTGAAGTGTTTCTTCAAGGACAAGATGAGAGGAGAGGAGAGGAGAGGAGAGGAGAGGAGGGGAGAAGAGCTGCAATCATTGGAGTGAAAAGGTGACAAAAGCCTCGTTCATGCAGAGATCTTGTGCCGTATTGCTGTTGCTATTACCCTCATTGTGCCGACTTTACTTGTTCACACCACGTTGACACTGAACCAAACAAGCTTGCATATTGTCTGCCTCATGTGTGCTGTTAGATAACATACTGGAACCCAGAATCACAAGCGTGACGTGTACCACAACAGCATTGGCGTCTGACGCACCAAGCTAGCTCTCCCAATCTTTGTCCACTGCGGGCTTTAAGGCTGAACAACAATACCACCTCATTCCATGGTGGTGGTGGTGGTGGTGAGAGTGGTGAGGGATGTTCAATTAAAAAACAGAACTCAGTTATAATGTTTATTATATTATTTCACAACCACTAAAACGAATAGGATAGATACATAGATTATAATAGAGATTACATGCAGGCAGTCAACAACTGATCTGAGACAGCCCTCTTCAGTCCTCCCTCCTCTCAGGTGAGTTGCATGTGCCAAGATAAATTATAAATATTTCTATGTTACACACACATATATATATATATATATATAACTTTGACACTTTGGTTCTCATTAATTTCCTGCAACTCTGTTCCCCCACACCCCCACCTCACGAATGACGCAAATGACCTATATTTGATTTGAAGCAGTGATTTTTGCCAAAAGGTGAAAAAATTGTACCTGGTAGAGAAGAGAGGAGAGGAGAGGAGAGAGAGGAGATCCCTTCCTGTGTAACATTAAAATCATACAGTATCATGTGATCTTGTGGTTTGATTGTGCTAAACTGCAGGTTACAGGATATATATAAACAGTATATATTAATTAATAAATTAATGAATAAACGTGGATTCAAATGGTTTATAATATATTCAAAGCCAGATAAGGGGGGCAGAGGGAGAAAATTGCACAACAAGTGCCACTTCCCATAATGGCAAATCTAGCTGGTTTCTAAAGCCTTAATATGACTTTCATTTTCGAACACAGCAGGAGATTCTGCAATCAGACGCGTTCACAACAACAGAAAAATCTGAGGAGCATTCAGACGAGGGGTGGTGCAGCACACAGGAGGCAGGACATGACTTTCTCTGAGAAAATCATGTGCGTTTGTTTACAGCACATTGACACGGCCCGCTTTACCACAAGCTCCCAAATCTTGTCTTTCCAAGTTGGTATCTTTGTCAGTGTCTTCTACGTGTGTGGCACACCTGGCAACTTCCTTAACTTGTGGTGAATTCTTCTGACATTTTCCTGTTGTATTTTCTCATAGGCTAATTCAGACATTCTCCAGAGTTTTTACTAGGGGGCTGACAGGAGAAACTCTGGATAATATCTAGCAACTGACTCGTACACTTGCGTTCTCACATACAGTCCCTCCGGACACTTTCAAGAGAATCTCCGGCACTGACATTACTTTGACTAAGGTGGTGAATAAATCAGCTGACACAGTTCATCCTCACTGTAGCCATTGTTGTTCACCTGTAGCTGCAAATCTATATACTCCTTTACTTTCCAATGGGGGCCCATAACTGATTCATCCCAATTTGCACCACTTGAAGTGCACGCTGATGACAATATGATAAAGCAGCTTACATGAGCTGTGGTTTACAGTGTTAATATTCGAGTTCTCGGCCTGACATGGTTTGCTCCTGCAGCCGAACAGAACCTAACAGGAGCTTTTGTCCAACTGTAGTGACCAATTTGTCTTCCACCTCTTCCCTCACCCCTCTTCGCCTGTCCTCCCTCCACTCCACTTGATTCCTGCGTCCAGTTGTGCCTGCAGACGCAGCTGCGATGATGAATCTTTGGCTGCAGTGCGTCTGTGTGTCTGACATCGTGATGTATCTCCACTGGCCTTAACTCCCTCTCTATCTCTCTCTCTCTCTACATTCCCCCTCCACCCTCACCCCCAAGTCCCCTTTTCTCTCCGTCTCTTTGTCTCTGTCTCTCGTTTTCGTCCCCTCTGTGTCTCTCTCTTTCTGTCTCGCTCTCTCTCATTCTCTCACTCCCAATGATTAGGCATTGCCTGGCCTCCTGCCTCTGTGATGGAACAGGCAGAACACACAGACCCACCACTAACAACAACAACAAACAGGAACTGAGCTCCACGATTTGCCCATTGATTTTCACTCGGGGCATTTCTGAAATAGCCCATCTGACCTTTCGGCCAAATGGTAGTGAATGGAGGAAACAGAGGCGCTAGACTGCTCTGCCTCTCTCACGCAAAACCTCTGCCAGCGATTATCGGAGCAGCGGTTGTGGGTTAGGTTGCTGGTGCGAACAAAAATACACAATTAGAGGCATGGTGACATAAATATACAGTACTTAAAATCTGCTATATGCTATATATTATACCCTAGAGTACTTAACTACTGTATTTTGGTCTATAGGTTACATTATAGTTCGGTTTTTCCTGAGATCAGGAAAGAGCATTTCATCAGAACAAATCTGCTTTGCAGTTTTCATGGCAATGTGTTTGTTAGATTGTGAGATGTGGACAAAGTTAACATTTTGGCCTGAGGGTGGCACAAGCTGAAAGTTCATGGACTGTCCAAAAAGGGACAGGGTTCATCCACCAAGGAGCATGAATGTGTTCTATCAGAACCTGTGACAGTTTGGGATGGGGTGACAGAAGAAACCTAGGTGAAGGCACAAATTTGGCAAGACAAGGTGAGAGAGCACCTCAGTTTTCGTCATGTTCCTGACACCAAACTCGACGCAACAGGGGGAAGAAACTCCTCTACTGGCAATAGGTAAGGAATTAATGGCCTTTTTATGGGATTTACCCGCACTTGAAAAACCCATGTATACCCACTAATTTTGGTGTGACATATGTATAATACTGTTATGTTATCAGGATTAAAAAGACACCCTGTGAGCAATGTTTAACTGTGGCTATTCAAGCACCAACAATGTTTAGCTATAGAGATATCACCTTCTCAGACCAAAAACTCCATCACCCACTTTAACCTGGGTATGATGATGGATCATGGAGACACCAGAGGAGAGATTCTTCCGTTTTTTGTGTAATTATTCAAAACCGATGATTTAAGATGATGAAGCTGTTGCGTGTTTTACCCGCTGTAGAGACCTCTGAGGCAAAAAGTTTGGGCTATGTAAAAGAAATTGCCTGGACTTGACATTCAAACTGAGCTTGACCTTACTTTAGTGCTTATGAGTTAATTCCTGATCATCAGCTTCCCCACGAGACTCAGCTCTTCAGTGGTACTTAAACACACTGCACCTGCCTTTTTCAAAACAAGTCATGCACCAGCTCAATTTAATCTACACACACGCTGTATAAGTCCATCTCGCCAAAATGGTGACGGTTTGGTGGTTGTGGTTGTGTGTGTGTGTGTGTGTGTGTGTGTGTGTGTGTGTGTGTGTGTGTGTGTGTGCGTGCGTGTGTGCGTGCGTGCGTGCGTGCGTGTGTGTGTGTGTGCATGCGTGCTCAGGGAGAAGGGCTTAAACAGAGGCCGGCTCCTCTGCATGTTGCCTGGAAGAGTCGCTTGGGCTCATTATCCTGATGAAATTTGCGCAGATGTGTGAGCTGCCGACAGACTCTGCAGTGACACAAACAGCCAGCTCTGTCCCCTTGAGCCAGTCAGGTGATGAAAACCGGAGAGGCACGGGGGCTGAGAAACGACGGCCATTAAGCAAAAAAGAAAGAGGTGAGGGAGGGTGGAAGAGGCGTTGTGTTGTGTGTGGGTCGGCGGAGGGGGGCAGTTGTGGGTGGGTTGCGAGCCCTTATCTCTATCTAGCGGGAGAAAGCATTACATAAAGTAACAATTTCCAAACCACCCTCTTAAAATTCCAGCTGAAAATGAAAATGTGCAGAAGTGCACACGCCGCGTCTCCTTGCGAGGCGCTAATCTGGCCGTATCCAGATGACGAGCGGACTGCCACTTAACAGGGAGGAGATCCACTTTGATCACTTGGCCCCTGGGGGGGAACCTATCGCGCTGCCTATTACGCCGCTTCATTTGCATATGTGGGGCTTATGGGTAAGCTGAGATCTAGTGTGAATGTTTTAAACTGCAGCGAGGCTCTCTGTTGCTAGAAAGAAATGTCCGGGAGAGGAGCAGAGAAAAGACACAATGCTGCCAAGTAGCCAGAGGTAGGAGAAGTGGTCTTGTCACTTGAAGGTTACAAGTTCAGCACCACAGACTGTTAGGGAAAAGCCTCAAATTTAAATACTTTGGCCAAACAAAAACACTGAATTGCCTTTCAGCAAAGCAGTTACAGTTACCCCTTAATATAAATGGCTGAGTGGCCGACATTAAAAGACAGTGGGGAGCTGAAAACTGTCGAATAGTGAGGAAATAAATTACAACGTTGGTGCAGACCTGCTCAGTAAACTTTACCTGGATGAGTAAAAGGCTTATTTTACAAAGCGCAAGTGTCTGAGATGAAACCACATCTGGTATTTAAGTTCTACATCAACAACAGGTGAATGGTGCTTGTTTTATCCCCCTGCCTATACAGACTGCTCTATGAAGGCTCCACACAATCCTCTTGATCCTTGTTAGCGAGCCAAGGACTAAAAGCACCCGTGAAGTTATTCTGGAGTAAACAAAGAAAAAACAAATGCAAACTTCCACTGTGACAGAACTATTTCATTTGCGTAAACAACATTAACCAACCACTGAAAGACGAGTGGTCTACTTTCTGAGATCCACTGGGAATTTCATTATATACAAGACCTGCTCTTGAAACAAGGAGGATGTGGCACCGCACAACCAAGAGTAGAGCACTACATCAGATGAAACAGTTTGCAAAGCTACGTGTTGTGCCTCGGCCTATTACTTGGAAAAGGAAAACAAGTCTTTTTATACCTTTTTACTTTGTAGTGGTAAAAGTTAATGCAGAGCATGGATTGGTACATCTGAAACCCTCATTCTCCATCTAATTTTATGCAACACATGTATTTCTGCATTTGGACTTTTACGCATTTAAGCCACAATGTGTTGTTGTACCAAGTTAAAAGAACCAATGTGTATAAGAGATGTGCCAAAAGGTAACTGAGAGGAAAAAAATAATGTTGAATAAAGTTACATCCATACTACTACATTTTAGTTTGAAAAGGCATCAACTCTGCTATGGAAGTTGAGAAGTTTTACAGCCGCTAAAACTGAGAAGTTTGAAAACATTCCTGGTCCCATTTTAGGTTTAAAAACTCCAGGGTTACATTTTGGTCTGGACGAGCAGAAACAGAGATGCTTGGAAATGATGACGTTGACACTCTTCGGTCACGGCTTAGCCTTGGCTGATTGGTCAGGCTCCTATAACTTGACCCCGTTCCGGAGGAAAACAACCGGCATTAGCTTCAGCTACCAGTGTAGAACGCAACATGGATAATCAATTACAAGCGTCGCTGACCTTGTTGTCTTTGCGAACAGCTGTTGTGCTGTTAAATTCTGCATTTTACAATAATACGACTGCTTACATGTGTAGGAGAAAAGCTATTATTCCAGCACTCGACAAGTAACAATTTTGCAGCTGACAACCAAATGCTTCCCACGTACTTCGGCTCGCACATGCCCATTGTGCGTGGTCACGGGATATTTGTTTTCAGGTGTGTGACTGGGGTTTAAACGTCGTAGTATGGATGTAGCCTAAAGATACAAAGGCCACTCCTGTGGCCCCTGTATAGCCTTCCCCTGATAGCAAATCTATCAAAATAAGGCAGAGCAAAATGAACAGCAGTTAGTCAAAATCCAAGATGGTGTTAGATGAAGAGGCTGAAATAGATGTGGAAAAGAAAAAAACGAGGGGGTGGAGGAAATGCAGAGTCTCTTTAGTGCGCAGAAAATCATTTTACACACATGGGCATCAATCGGCGCAAATTATTCCTCAAACTTTTTAAGTCCGACTTTAAATGGCATTACATATGTAGCGAGGCATGAAAAATTAATACGCTGGAGTGTCGGGGAAATGTCAAGGGTAATGATCTCCGCAGCAGCTTACCTCCTTAGCTTTCTGTTTCAGTCGAGCTTGCTCTGGGTCCTCTTGCCTGGAGCGACTCTGTGGAGTAAAAGGAGGGGGGGGGGGACACAGGTTAACAGCTGGTTTAGGGGAGCCCACCCCACTGCCTCCGCCGCCACCCCCTTCGTTCGCCACTCATCTGTTGCTGCTGCAGCAAAAATAGTGCAAAATGGGAACAGGATACAGAGGTGTCAAGGACATCGTATTTGAATTCAGAGAAGTGCAATGGAGCGCCCCCCGGGGGGTGGTGGCCTTTAAACCCGCTCCAGATCCAGCCCTAAATAAGCCGCTGGAGGGGGATTCTAATCAAAAGAGGTTATTAAAAATTCTGCACGAGCCAGCACACACACAGTCACACACATACAGACACACACACAGGGCAAAGGATGTTGGTGAGTATCAGTGGCAGTGGCTGAGTGTGTGTATATGTGTGTGTCACAGTGGCTACCCATTACTGTGTGTGTGTGTGTGCCTGTCCCTGGCGTAACAACACAGCACTTCTATTTTAATCAGCAGCCAAGATCTGGGTGGATGTACTTGTCCCTGGGAATCCTTCACCACAGCTAAATGTACATGTACGGCTGACCACTGCAGGCAATACGGTGGATTACGCTTGTGCACACTAACTGAACGCAGTTACTTTGTGAATTTGGACATAATCTGTGTAGTTATGTTTTTACTGGATTAGCCAGAATTAGGTCAGGTGCATGAAACCCCTCTAACACTTAGTGCTAACATATCCTTGTTCACGGATACATTTTAAAACGGTGTATCATGTAGGCCTATGTGTGAAGAATTTGTGAGAGGATGATACCGTAAAAATATGCCTTGAAAATATTTTACGACACACTCTAGTTAAAAATCTCTTTTAGTTTTATAAATAATTTCTTCTACATCCAATCTGAATCAAATCAATCCATCAAGTCAGGTGTAGGGCCACCGTCAAAAACAGGACACCCCACTCCTGCCTCAACCCCTCCCCCTTCTTCTCCTCAATGTCCTGTGCACCAAGAGCTGCTCTTCCTGCTAATTGGCTTTAAATATATCAGGCGGTTCACGTACTGGTCGGTATCTCAAATAAGACTAATGTGTTTGCCCTCCGGTCGGCCGGAGCATCCCTCAAGATCTGAGTCATATTTGAAATGGACGGCGGAGTGGAGGGGAGGTGCTGCTGTGAGGGGAGGAGGAGGAGGAGAGAAGAAGACTGAGAGGATTATTTTCGTGGGTTTCTTATTCAAGAGGTCAAATAAGCAGCCGCTTGATCGGTAGAGAGAGGCAGGCAGGGAGGTGGGAGGCGGCGGCGCGGAGGAGTGGGAGGGGCTGGTACAGATGGACTGTTTACAAAGGGCAGCGGTGCCACTGGCGAGCTTTACATCTCCTCTGTCAGCTGCCCTGGTTTTCCCACTTACAGGAGAGAACAGAGGGTGGGGGGGACTGGGCAGTAGACACTGACAAGCTTTGCTGGGTTTGGGTGCAGCGTGCTGTACTGAAATAATGAAGAAAAACTCCTCACTCAAGTACGCAGCCCTCTACAGTTTTTTGGGGATGAAGTGCAACTTTTTGTTTTACGTCAACCAGTTTTGTCTACTTTTACTTCGCAGTGTGATTTTCTTGTGTCGCCCAGAATGATTCATGAAAACCACCAGAGGGTTGTTTCTGTTACATTTAGTTGTGGGAAAAGAGTAACGTTTATTTGTTATTTGTTAGATCTGCATCAAATTAGGCAAACTCATAAATATCAGTCTCCTAAAAAATTTTGAATTATTCTCTGAGAAATCAATAAGACTGTGAAAAAACATCTCACAATGTTAGAGAAAGTAAAATAAAAATCCTGGATCTGCACCAAAATTTAATGAGGGCCTCAATGACCCATACTTCATCTGTCCACCAAGTTGTGTGGTGCTTCATCCAGTGTTTGTTGCGTAATCTTGCTTACAAAACAAAAACAAAAACAAAAATGGACAGAAGTGAAAATATAACCTCTTTGGTGGAGGCACAAATATGGGACATAAATAAATAAATAAAAAAATATAAAATCAGCATTTCAACTTATTAAGTAAAAATGAATATTGGATATTCTGTCGACATGTTCTCCTAAATACCATCCTCAAGTCCTTTGAAACCTGTTATTCCTCCTGTAGTAATCACACATATAATTATAAATGTGTTTTTTTTCATTTGTTTCACAAATTAATAAACATAAACATAAACAAAATAAATAACCATGAAATAGCCAATCATCAACACCAAGCCCGGCTTCTCATCTGGTTTAATATGAGAGTAATAGTGTCCATGGATTGATGGATGTCTGTCTGTATGATGGTTGAACACTGGTTTAAAATAGAGATTGTATTTAAAAGTTTATTCAAGAATGAAATTTAGGGTTTGGACAGTTGGCAGTGGAATTAAAAAAAGTCTAACACGGACAACAAGAAAATTAAATAAATAGTAGAACTACGGTTGCATCATAAGTAACACTAACAGTTATTTTAAATAGTGTTCCTTTCAATATGCCTGTACCATTGACAGATATTAAAACAATGTGTAGTAATTCAACAGATGCAATAAATATATTTACTTACATATGATAATGTGGAGAAGTCAGAAAAAGATTGAGCACACAGAGTTAAATCATAGAAATGTGACTAGCATGTTGTCAGGCAGTGTGTTGGTGTAATAAACTTTACACTCATCAGGCAAAAATTTGCTTTCCAAACTTCTCCTTGACCTGAAACGCCATGGCAACAGGAGCCAAAAAGCCACAGACATGGCTCTGAGGTGAAGTCCAACTCTCCTCATGGAGGCTTGTGCAATGCAAATAGCCCCGTGGTGAGCCCTTCCTGCAGGAACTTGGCTAAATTTGCAAAAGTTCTCCACTAATCCTGTTACTAAAAACAGCTCTTCACGGTAAAAAAAAAAAAGAAAGATCACACTGTTCAGCCATGCAGAGCTGAAAACTGACAGAGGGGATCTGAAAAGCTGCAGCATTCCTTTTTTAACAACACACATTACAGTGTTGTTTCCTGATGTGGCTTCTCCTAAAAGAATAAACAGACAGGTCATGAGGTCCGGTGGCCAGCGTTCATCAACTAGGCCATTTTCTAATATCCTGCATGGCAGGACCGGAGCGTAATAATGCAATTAAGACGGTGAGGTGTGCAGCAATGAGAATCTTTACTGTGGGACATTGGCTCTATTCAAAATTAATTAAATTAACCTAGCTTTCTGCTAATGTTGCACTGCGGGGCATTTTCATTTAGAAAAGATTCTCTCGCTCTTTTTATTTTTGGTCCGTGGTTATCTTTTCCAATTTTAGGACCTCTTTTTTACTGATAAACAAATGTCTCAATATGCAAAGGACTGAGATCACTATAGTGGACAGGTAACAATGCAAAGACGCTGTTTGAAATACGTCGTTTTAATACTGTCTTATAAAGCTTGTTCATGCCCTCCATTTGTTTACTGTATTTTTTTTTTGTGTCAAGTTATAATGAGCTTGTTGTAACAATGATCAGTATATAAGTAAAAACTTCTCTGCAACAATTTATGATATTTTCCAAAGGGTCTTTTATGTGCTTGAAAAAGGTTATAGTGTTGCATTGCATGTAAGGTCCACTTGAGTATGATTAGATTCTATAATTAATACAATCATCTGAAAGCTTAAATAACAATAAAACAGCAAAAAGCTCATGACATGGGGCCAAGAAAAAGAAGGATTTCAGATTAATATTGGATATTAGACCCTGCTCTAATCCAGACGTCTTAAATAACTCAGTGACTTAGCAGCAGCTGCTAACTGATGAAATGATGACAGACTGTTATATTTCACATATTTCCCAACTAATTATGAGTCCATTCAATAGCCTTCTCCATCGTTCAGGGTGCAGTGAAAAGCATTGCTTGTAGACTGTGTTTGAAGATGAAGCTCACTTACTACCACCAAGTATCTATCCTCTTCTTCCCCACCCATCCTACTTTAACAAGGTTTGGGCAAATGATGCATCTGTTGATGAAATTAAGATATTTTTTTTTCAAGAGATGTTCCGATACCAATACCAGCATCAGAAATGCCTCAAATTCTGACAAAAATGCCGGGTCAGGGTATCTGCGAGTACATGAGTCTATATACCAATCCGATACCACTTCTTTAAAGTATGACAACGATACCAAAAACCATACAGGTTTAGTAACTGTTAAAATACATATATGAGTCGTTGCACTGGTTTCAGATCAGTACTCGATATTGGCAGATACACAAAGTCCGGGTATTGGAATCGGTATCAGGAAGGGTAAATGGTGTCAGAAAATGTCGTTAAATTTTTTTTTTTTAACCATTTAAATCTGTAAAATTCTCAATTTAAAAAATATTCGTACAATATATTTGGTATTAAAGATTTTTCACTGGTCAAAAAACCTTGGCTTTTGTCTGCAATGTGATTGGATACAATCTGTGTTCGGATCTGCAGTGATGGAAACGTGACAATAGGTGAACGTGCAAATTAGGCAAGGTAATGCTTTGCATACTCCACAACTTCAATGATGCAGTTTTCCTTTCTATTAAATGGACTTTCCAGTTAACTCAATACCAGATGCTGAGGACAATATAAGGACAACTGTGTAAGCTCATAGATGGATGGACAGAGACATCACTCGCTGGCTTCTCCAAAAATGAAATCTCTTTTTAGAAACGGATGAGCTGTCAAGGCTGTGTGATACAGGGATGTGTTGCAGGTTGTACGTGGGGCTGGTTGAGTGTGCGGCCAGTGCGCGGTGCATGGGAGTTGTGTATAGTGTATGCCCCACCCCCTCACCCCCCCTCCTTGCTGTGTCCAGGGAGGAAGAGCCAGGACAGAGGAGCCCTGGGGCCAGGAGCCTGGGAGGACACAGGGAGGTCACTTCATCCACTGGTGTCACACTCTAATTCATCTGTCAGGGCCTGCGCAGGAGCAACATGCACACACACGCATACACACACACCAGTACACAAGCGCACACTGTTGCGTGGGGACATAACAAGTCTCTCTCATACACACACACACACACACACGCACACACACAGCAGGATGGTGAGGTGACAATAACTTACTTTAGCGGCTTTCAACAGGATCTCTCTTTCCTGCTCGTCCTTCCTCTGCTTCTCGATTCTCTCCAGCTGCTCGAAGAAGCGGAGCTGAGAGCGAACGTCTGCAGACTGCTCGTAGCACTCATCCTGACAGGCAGATAGAGAGAACATCACTGCAACGCTAACAGTTGGAGAAAAAAAAGCTCAGAGTCCTGTTCAGTGGCTGCTTCTCCCCCAGAAGTTTATGAAAGCTTTTATTACATCTATACCCAGTGAACAATCAAAAACAATAAAGAAAAACTATGTAACCCTATTGTAAAAAAAATATCAAGTTTGACAGAAAGAACAGAGCATAGTTGAATATTTGCTTGACATCAATGACAATGAAAATGTGGACACTGATTTGACATCATAGGTCATGTGATCCCGACTAGTCTGTCCATTCAATAATGGTTTGTTAGTGTATGTAGTAATAATAATAATTGTAATTGCTGCTCTCACAACTTAAGTATATGAATATCAGAATTCTGAATAGTTGATGGATAAACAGTTCTGATAAGAAGTTAAGTCTACCTAGTAATTATTTTCATATTTGTTCTTTTTCATATCTTTTCTATTTCATATCGATGAATCTTTTTTAGAATAATTGATTCACAATATACTTGTGCAGACACACTTTTCTGCTTTGTATCTACACACAATGTTCATCTTCTTTTTTCACTGTGTCTTTGTGTGACTTCACAATTTAAAATTTATTTTACAGGTTTAATGTCATTTCAAAAACAAACTTCTGTTTTACAGGTTTACAAATGTTTATATACAACTACAAAATCATTTATGGACATTTCTTTAGAAGCTCTTTTTTTTGACAATAATTTGAGTCTTCAAATAAATAGATAAAAATGTAAAAGTACAACATTAACTTGAGTAAAAGTTAGTTAGCAAGTAATAGTAAGAACTATATTTTAATATACTTAAAGTATTAAAAGTACCTGCAGAGTGTATCCTATATCCTAATGCAACTGTCTATTACATCATTAACTGTATCGACTGTATATTTTGTCTGATACAAGAATAATACAGACTCATATTAATACAAAATGCTGCAGATGATGCTACTGAACTTTTTTTATTGTCATTCATTTACGGCTGAGGTTCGGCAGTGGCCTCTTCATCCTTCAATCCAGTTTAGATGTTTCTGCACTAGTGATGCTGCTGCTGCAGTGACCTGCCCACTCGGATTGGATCAACGGACCAATTCTACTCTAACGATTGATTGCTTTTTAAAAATATGGGAAAAAAGTGAAAAGGTGATGCAATGGAGTGGAGTAGAAAGTACAGATATTTGTTAAAAGTGAAAAATACCTCAAAATAATCCACATAAGTTAAGTACAGATACATGAAAAATTTACTTAAGTACAGTAACTAAGTAAATGTACTTTGTTACATTTCATCATTATCTAATGGACAGGTGTAACTTGCACCTATGGCTGACAACAAAAGCACAAAGGTTTACTACCCACATTGAAATATATATTTATAATACAGGAAATAACTCTTTATTATAAAGAGCACATGTGGTTAAACTGTAGGACACAGGTTGAGTGGAACATCACCAGTCTGAACACATCCCAAGCCGATCGCTAACTTTTCCTATTTACAGACGACGCTTCTCTTTGCATGTGGAGCATCACCTCCCACTTGGGAAAAGGAAAGGCAAATGTAAAAACAACTTTTGTAGGTCATCAAAAGTTAATAGGATAATTGCTTATTTCACGTGTTTGTGTGTGTATGTCTCCTACGCATCTCTGTTCTCTCCTTGCGCTTGATTTCTATATCACTCTCTTTTCTATCTGCGTGTGTGTGGCAGGTCTGTGTGTGTGTGTGGATGAGAGAAGCTGGGTGGCACAGAACACAAAGACACATCAGAGGAGTCTCATCGCCAGCACCCTCCAACCCCCTCTCTCCCTCTCTCTCTCTCTCTCATCCAGTCCCCCCTTTGTTGCAGCGCTGAGCCCGCACTCTTGCCGTAGATCCTGCCGCCGCTGCCAAAGCCCGGTTGCTCTTTAAGGCCGCTTCGTCTTTTGGTCTTTTCTCTCTCTCTCTCTTTTTTTTTCCGCTGATGTCAACAGAGTGGCTTCACAGAGCTCCGTGTCTCCCTCACGCACACACACCTCATTTACAAAACCACAAAAGAGGAAAAGAACGAACAGAAGGAAGTAGAAGACGCACAAAACAAGATGGGGACAGCTGGAGCGATTCTCTTCCTCCCTCCTCCTCCTCCTCCTCCTCCCCCTCCTCCCGCCTTAACATCAGGGAAAAACACATTTTCAAAGTTTCCCCCCAGTTCTCCCAACAACGTCAAGATTTAGGCTTGTAGTTGAGATGGATGTGCGCTTTAATGTACGCCAATTAAATGTGGTTATATAGTTACATTCAAGAGCCATGAGAGATAAAGCCACCGATAATGAGAAAAGTGCGCGGGTGTACACAGGCGCGACTCAGAAGTACTTTCATACCTCAAGTTTTGACTGACTGACTGAAAAGTCTGAGCTCACCTGTTTATCAACTTAAGAGTAAAGACAATTTCTCATATTAACTCTCATGTGTTGTACATTTCCATGAGTTTATGTGCGAGAGAGTAAACAGTGGATTTCATGCCCCTGTGTTTTTGTGTTTGAACATCGGAGCATAAAACTGTGTCCATATTCCAGTTTATGTATTTATGCATCTGCCTGCTTCACTGTAATAAAGTTTATTTTCCAACTCGAGTGACTTAACTTCCCCTTTAAGTTTTAATCCAATATTTACTGTATATTTTCTCACATAAATATCTGCTGTATGTAAATGAGTGCTCGCCACACATTTTTCATAATAACAGATTCATATTTTTACATTTCACTTCTAAGGTTATTTTATGCTTTTATTTTATAATAGCGTCAGTAAAGGTGGAACAAGAAATGGTGAGAGTAGGGGAATGACATGCACACCATCTTTATCACCCCCTGGAAGCTAGCTGCAGTATGGGTCATGAACCCTGCCTTCTCCATGTTAGTGAATGGGACATGCTTGGTTTAATTAAGTTGTTTTCTGACTTCATTTGAAACAGCTGAGACTGACTTGGGATTGGTCGAATGTGTGTATCAGCAGGATTTAGATATTGCGACTCCACTCTACGGTCACTACTCTGCAGACTCTGGCTCAAAATAACATCATCAGGGCAAGATGGCAGCACTCGCTTCCCGATGACACTCAACAGCACAGCACCGGCTTTATAAATGAGTCAAGTACATGAAAGTGAGCATGTTGGCTTTCTAATGAAGAGGTTTCCAGGATTTTGGAAGTAGAAACATAAATCACAAGTGTTGTTGATGGTGTTTCTTTACAAAAGCTATTAACTATGGATGTGTTTATATGATCCAATCAATTTCTAATGAGTCCCAGCTAATACACTTGTTCCAAGTTATATTTTGAATGCAACCCACAGGGTGTGGCTGCAGTAACACCACATCTCACTCCTTGTTCCTTTCAGAGAGGAACAGAGTGAGATGTATTCACTGCTGCTCGCAAACTGACCCTGTTCAATCGGATTGAAACTTGACCTGCGACACAAATTTGTTTTTAATCATTGTTGATTATATTATCACATAACGGAATAGTACAGGCAGTACATATGGGGATGCTGATTAGCTGCTGTTAGCTCAAGGGCAAAGGTAATTATTTTCAATTCATTCCAATGGAAACTACACAATTAGTGGACTCACTTGCCAGGCAAATTAAATCTATGAACGTTTTTCACATCAAGTTCAAGGGTTGAACAATTATTTTTTTAAAGTATTAGCCCAAGTGTGTAACTATCAGCTAGCTTAAGTTGGGTGTCAGACACTTTTTCTTCCTGAGATATTTGTATTACTTTAGGTCTTTTTGAGTTATGCGTCTGTGTTAGAAACGTCATCAACAAGTCCGCTCCCTCGCTGTGAATTTTTCTGATATTTCCTGCTCTGTTCTCACTTGAGCTCACTCAGACATTTTCGGGGCTGACAGGAAAAGTTCTGGAAAATGTCCGGAGCAACTGATTCAGACATTTGCGTTCCAACACACAGCCCTTCTGGAACATTTCAGGAAAATGTCTGGAGTTCATGTCAGTGCATGTCTGAAAGCACCCTGTGTGTGTGTGTCTGTTTGTGTCTGTATGTGCATGTGTGTATGCATTCAGCCTACCTTACAGGAGTCCAGCCGGTGCTGTGCGATCGTCGAAACCTTTTCTACCACGGTGCGAAGTCGCGACTGTGTGGCGTGCGAGATGAATGTCACTGCCTCCATGGGGACCTCTGTGACTCCGAACTTCTTAGCTGTGAAGTTAACGCACACACACACACACACAGACATGCACACATTTAGGACAAGACGACAGTTTCGAAATCAGTACATCATTAGTTTTGACACTTCTCTCTCATGTAACAGGTACAGTCAGTGCTCTTGCTTCTCAAACTGATTGTGTCATGATTAAAACAGTGATCTTCTTCTTCTTTCACCATCCGCAAGTTTTATAGCATCTGTCCTCACTTTTGATTTCCTGAAGGAATAAAGAGGTTGAACGTGACTGTTTCATTATTGCCTCTCTCGCTTTCACAATTTGCCTTTTAGAGAAAAACAACAACTAAGCAGGTAGAAGGTAATTGTTTTTGAGAGCCACACACACACGCGCACACAAATACCACTCATAAAAACAAGCCAACAGGATACCAAGGCCGTCATTCAGTACCTCCAGTCATACGCACTTACTGTACTCATACACACATTCACAGAGAGAAACTGTCTGGATTATTGTGTGCAATTAACTCCCAGAAATAGGACTCATCACACAGAAAAGTTAATTTGTTTCACAGTCTTAGTGCAAATTCCAAAGTGGTTTTACAAGCTGAGCTCCTTCGAGTGTGTAAACGACATTGACCATCTCTTTTTCGCGAGGAGAAGGATAATTTAGTTTCCTTGGAGCAAAACTCATCTGAAGTCATAACAAAAGAGAGGAGGACAGACTTTGGTAGTGTTACTATCTGTTTCCAACTTCCTTTTAAATTATTCCATTAACATAATTTTCTCTCTGGCACCCTTTTAAGTAAACCACACCAATTATTTAAATCAGCTGAACAATACATATACTCCTCACCAGCTCCAGCTTTGAAATACATGGAGGGAGCCCTGTTAGCCTTATAATTACAGTGGCAATACAAGTGGCAATGTCACAAGGTCAAAGAAAAACACTAATAGGCTGCTGCCTCCTTCAAAAATAAGATCTTTCAGGGACATTAATATTTCAGAGAAAGTTTAAGAGGATTTAACCAGAGACGGGCACATTTCTGTGAGCAAAAAACACATTCTTCAACATGCAACGATACAAAAAATCTGAAAAAAAACGGCACAGCTAGAAACCGACTAATGAGCTGGACAGCTTTAATATTAAGTGTAATTCATACTCGAAAGAGAGAAAAGAACAGGAATGACATTCATCAAAGGCTGAACGTCTCCAGTTATGGGCAGTTTTTTAACAGTGAATGTTTGCATGTTATCACACTAAACTAGTAATACTGTTATACCTGCTTCACATCAGCTTGTGACCATGTTAGCACAATGATGTTTGTATTTCAGCTTAATTTACCACTGTGCATCAGTTTAACCTCACAGAGGAGTAGTGTTGTAGTGTGGCTTGTTCTATTTTGAACTAATACCCATAATATTAACATTTTTAACAGGGGCCTTTAAAGAGGAAAAGAATCAGAGATTTCGAGGAATGAAGTTGTAAATTTCAGAGAATAAGGCTCCGTGTCATTTGAGAGGGGAAATATCATCAAAGATCTGCCTGTCTGCGTTAGAATGAGGGATGTGGAGCATCTTGTTAAGGTACACTTGTATACATTTCACAAAGAACAAATAAAAAATCATATCATAAATACCAGGACAGAAAACAAACTGTGTCCATTCTGAAGAAAGAACCACATAGAGTTGGAGGAAGAAATGTTGGTAATAGGCAGGTCAATGTTTATTTGGTCACCTCTGCTGCATGGTGGCTTAAACATCATATAAAAACAGTGTTAAATAATGTTAAAATACATTCTTATGCAGCAGCCTGCCCATCATTTCCAACACAATCACATGGAGAGGCACAATCTGCATTGAGTCTTGATAACTTGAATATTTATTTAGTATTGAACTGACTGGTATCCATAGCAACAAGGGTCCCCCTGAAGAGCAGCTGGCAGTAAACACGGAAAAGGTCCTGAATGAGCTGTCTGAATGAGTGTCTGTCTACAATACCTTTAACTATGTGATTCTTAAAGTAGCTTTCATTGCTGCTGCTTTTCACATAACTTTCACTGTGCGCTTTAAGCTCTGCCCGCAGTCGTATAATAACCCAAGACCCTGAGATAACTGAGCTCCACTTGGGGGCAGCTTCTTTCTCTCCCCGACATCAAGCAACGCACCTTTTTTCCTGAGAAACCACCGTGATCTCAGACATACAGGTCCTGACCTTCATCCCTCCTGACCATGGTAAATTTATCAACTGCACATCAGGAGTCAAGGTCCAATAAAGCCACAAGGACCACGCTTCATGTTCAAAAAGCCGAAATGCCAAAGCCCCAGGTCATATCTTTGTTCCAGTTCACACCCATCTTACTGTAGATGTGCTTCGCACGATGCCAAGAATAAAGCAGCTCTTTTTCTGAGCAAACAAAAACAAATGGCTCACGAAAGCAACCACATACTCCCAAAGCAAAGGTGATTGACATGATCATAAGATTTCTGCAGAAGTCAAAACACATGTCGACCTACAGACAAATAAGAGGAAAAAGCTGGACAAATTAGACCCTGATAGGAATTGGTATTAAGATCCGTCATGAGAGATCTGATCCAAAGTTCGTCTGTTCACATCTGACGTTACGATGAGTCCTGGATGTGTATCCTGTGATCATGTGATCAGATCTCACTTCTCCGCTCTATATGCAAATAATCACGACTGTTTACAGATATGTCCGATGACAATGTTGGTGTGTGTCGGGGCGAGAAAGAGAGAGAGAGAGCGAGTGGAGTCAGGAGGGACTGAATGAATGAATGAGCACAGTTTTACTGAAGAAAGATTTGACCAATTTAAGAAAAGTATCAATCAGTATGTGTTGGTCAGTGTTAAAATTGTGGCATTGGCTACAAACTACAAAAATGATTCTACTGTAGCGGGTCAGAGGACATCAGCTGAGTGGTTGATCCTTCATATGTGGCCCAGAACGGACCAACTACCAGGGGAAACAGAGTAGCTGCCTCCACACAGGGCATGATGAGTCACTGAATGGTTTGTTAAGTATGAAAATGATGGGAATTGTTTGCTGTGGCCATCGCTGTCACCAGATCTGAACCCAACTGAACCGCAATGGGATTTTGGACCGACATGTTAGACAACATCCTCCATCACACTCAAATCTGTCACCCATCTGTATGAAGACTTATCAAATGCTAAAAACCCCCGAGATGATCCTTAACCAGAAGTTTCATAACCAGACGACGCTCCGTTCAAGCTCCCTGCCAGCGCTCCCAAGCAACCTGAGCAATATGATTCCTCCCCCAGTCCCTGCAAGGCAATATTGCTAACATTCATTTAAAATGCTACGTCATCCAAAGCATATGTATATGGTATGGTTATTATTGTTTGTCTTTTTTTAAATCCTACATTTACTGTTTATATTTTTGGCTTCATAAATTTGATTTGGCTTGATTTGCCAACAGGAACTGTATTCAAGATGCAATAGCGAAAAAAGAGCAAACACAGCAAAAACTAAAAGGTTGCAAATTGAGCAGTGACTTGAAAACAGGAAAAAAAATCCAAATCCAAAGAACAAGCCAGGTTTATTTTCAATTAAATTGTGCTATGAATATATATGTGATTAATTTTGAGGTAATTTTCCCCGTATGGATTTTCAGCAGCATTAACAACCTGTGTTTTATCTGTCGCCTTGTGTCTGCACCGTATGTATATGTAATCAGCCGACGTGTGCGTGTGTGTGTGTGTGTGTGTGCGTGTGTGCGTGTGTGCGTGTGTGCGTGTGTGCGTGTGTGTGTGTGTGTGTGTGTGTGTGTGTGTGAGCGTGTGTTGTGAACTTAAAGGTACCAGCGGACTATCATTACATTGAGGAGTTTTTTTCTAGAGAGCTCCAGCTGTGCCTGGTTCCTGAAACTGAGGGGTGAAGGTTTCACAACCTCGCAACCAACCCCCCAACCTCAAGGACAAGCCTTGAGCATTATGAGGGGATGGGGAGTGAGAGGTTTGGGAGAGGAGGGTGGCACAAGTGTTTGTTCGGAGGGGATAAAATAAGAGAGGAGGAGAAACAAGACGCAGAAGAAGATAGAAAGAGGCAGCAAACATCCTCTCCTGGAATCAGAATTCAAAAAAAGAAGAAAAAAGGAAAAGAAAGGGGGTGAAGAATGGGCAATCAGGACGTCTCCTTAAGAATAAAAAAGGTGATAGAGATGAATAAAAAGTGAACTGTTATGTCCTATGATTGAATACCTGAGTAAAAAGAAGAAGACACAGGACCAGCCCTTTGCAGAGCATTAAGTGAGCAGGAGAGGTCACAGTGAAGATGTAGAGCAGGGTGGTCAGCGGTAAATGAGAAGGCAGAGCGGAGGGAAACTTGGTGGCCGAACAGTAAAGAGGAGCAGCCAACACTTTCTGATTGAGTGGAGCTGGCAGGCCGGGGGAGCCTCCCTCGGACTGCTGTCAGCTGGGAGCGCAGAGAGGCCAATCACTGACACAACAAAGCTGCACAAGTGCCACTTCCCCAGCAGGGGGCGCCCTAGCCTCCTGCCCTGCATCACGCTGTGCACCCCCCCCCCAGGAAAGATTTATATCTTTAAACAACCCCTCTGCCCCAAGGTGACGGGATAACAACCACGCCACGAGTCCACATAACGAAACATGACCCGCAGGTCTCCGTGCTACACTGAGGATACTTTAATTGAGATGAAACGAGATGAGGGCGCTAGACTCCCCGTCACGTGGAATTACGCTGTGTTTTTTGATCTGATGCACAGGAGCGAAAAGCTAGGCACAGGTTTATTTTGAGTAATAACGCTCATTATCCGTTTTCACAGGTTTCACTATGCAGCGAGAGCCTAAAGTATGTTGCAAGTAATAAATATGACTGCCAGCAGCAAAAAGAAGTAATGAAGACATTGTTACTATCATGTGATCATGAAAAGCCAAGACCTTTCCGCCTGCATCGATTAGCACGTGCAACGCCGTGTGCTCTCAGAGTGTCAAGATCCACTAAAAAGAAATCTCGCTGCCATGTCTCATTCCTCTAAACTCTGTTCCTTTAGTCCAGAGGACAATCTGACAGCCAGCCTTCAAAAGACAAACCCATAAAGTATTTATGTGTGTGCCTGGGGTCCAGTGAGTTCAGACAGCCACTGAAGAATTCATTAAAGGAGGTGAAAGAATTGTTAAGCGTTATCAAATTTAAACCGAGGCCAAACAAGAAAAGGCTCGGCTCGAGCCACTGACGGAGAGAAAATCAAAACTGTCTTTAGTGATGACACTATAAACACAGAAACAACATGTTCCTCACACAAAACACAACAGATCGGGATTTCATCACTGCTGCAGCCTGGGTATTCAGCTCTGGATTGTTGTTTTTTTCCACAGTGGGAAGGTGGAGGAGAAATTGAGATGACATTAAGATTCTTCCTGTCGCTGTAATAACCACATTGTTTTCTGAAAGGCCAGCTTTCAATTACTGCAGCTAAGACGTCCTTGAGTTATATGTTGAAGATCTACATTGCTCAATTGGCCATGTAGATATATTTCACCTGTTTCCAGTATTCGTCGGTGTAGCAGTCCCGGGTGGAGAAAGGCCTCGTCTTTACATGAGCGGATGTGAGTTCCCACTAACTCTGAGTTGGTGGCGAGTATTCTAGCGCTCTCCTCGTTGAGGTTCACCCCGGCCATGGACGCCACGTCATTGATGTCATCATCATCCCTGAAACATCATAGACAGGGTATTAGCAAAATACATACAATGAAAATTATGACTTACTAAAACAAAATACATTATAAAGCCACCTACATAGGGCACAGTCTATGTGTAGTAAGGGTTTTGTTGGTGTTTAGGCCAGTTTTTGCTCAAATCTTTTACAAACCTCCAAACAGACAAATATGGTACATTTGATATTTGAGATTTGAGATTTTTGATCATGCAACAATAGATTACAAGACAGACTAACTTGTACTTTTTGTAAAGACTTGCAGTTCAGGTTGAAATAAAGATAAAGTTGTAAAACGTCTCACACTGTTTAGGGAGCCAGGGGAACAAAGGGGAACATAGGCACACTCAGGAAGGTGTGTTTAGGGACTGTTTCCTTGTCGCACACTGTTAAGGTAGCCAGGGTAACGCAGGGGAACTTTTCAACTGGTCAAAAAAAACCACTAACACCCACTAACATCTGGATTTCGTCTGCAAAGGGAATGGATGCAATCTGTATTCACTCAAGGGTCAAATTACTCTGCAGTAGGCTCGGGTTTTTATCGGTTCCTGCTCCGATCGGCGGTGATGGAAAAAAGGCACCCTTATGAACACATTCATTTGGCAAAACAACGAGGTAAGAGAGCACCTGTTTTTAGTGCACTTGTGTTGTTAGGGGCAAACTCCTCTGGAAGCAATTGGAAAGGAGTCAATCGCCTTTTTTGGGCAGGTTTACCCACGTTTAAAAACCTGCGTATACCTGCTAATGTAGGTGTAAAAGAAGTATTGGACTCCTACTGGTTGGTCCGTCTACACTGTCTCATTCTGTCCTCATTAGCAGAAACAAATGCTGCACTGCAGGGGCAAATGTTCATCACAATCTTTAAGAAAACCGGCAAAAAAATGTGCATCCACAAAGGGTGCATTTGTGCTTTTAATTTTTCTAAGTAAAGAGAATTTATCCATAGAACAAGAATTCAGAACTTGGTTTGGGCATGGAGCAACATTGAGCCTTGTACTCAAACATTTACTTCACATCAGTATTCACGTCCTGAAATTATCCTGATAAATATTCCTTTCGAACATGTGAAAATGTGTTGGATATCCTGTTTTTATTCATGAATGTTTTCTTGGATGAAGTTGTCCATTGGTTTTGTTTCAGTGGGCTACGCTTTGACCATAATGGCACAAAATTCCCATTCCAGGGTCTATTTGTGTCAACACTCGGAGAAGCGGGGAGATGAAGAGCGTTTGGATGGAGCGAGGATGCTCCAGAGGATTGGCACTGAGCTGTGATGAATCAAGCTATACACTAATGTCAGCAAATTCTATTTACGCACTGCTGTGCCACACTTAATGTATTTTCTTGATACACTGGTCATTTCTCACAGCTATAATGTTGACTTTATATTGTTTGCATATTAGCGGAGAACAGGGAAAACATGCAGAAACTGTGATTGGGTCATCGCATCTGAGAGTCAACAAGGTCCGCGCACCCTTTCAAGGCAGGGACTTTCTGTGGGAGCTGTCACAAAGACAAATTCCTCCACAATTATTGTACTTGGCAAGTAATGATTCGGATTCTGGCCTGAATTAGCGGAGCGGTGATGTGTCATGCTTACAGGACTGGCCCAGAGCGAGCAGCGGCTTTTCTGAGTGGCTCTGACGGAGGGAACAAAGAACCACAGAACACACACAGAGTGGCCTCTCGCCACTCACTGGCTCACCTCCACAGTCATTTGCGTCCGTGCCACCGTTGTTGGTTGCGACAGAGCACGTGCATGTGCTGCTTGGGCTTTAGTGTGTGTGTGTGTGCATGTGCACGGTGCGGGGGCCCTGAGTTCTTTTCGAGCGCCTGAGTGCAGACGCACACTGTCAGGCAACTCCACCCTGCTGAGGCCCTCCTGCTCCTTGGTGCGGCCGCAGAGAGCCGATATGAAACTTGACACCACGGCAGGAGGTTGACAAAGACGATTAGAGCAGCTCTCTGAACCTCGCACACCTCGACTTTCTCTCCTCTCTTCCTCCCTCTCTTCTACCATTCGGTGTAATTATGACTTGACTTCACAGAGAGAATCTACACAACAACACAAGCATGGATACATAGGATTATACCCTTTGCTGCACCTCAGGCTGTGCAACTTTCTTCATCACGTCCTCATGGATAACTTGACCTGTCCTGAAATGAAACATGCCTGAGGCTGTGTTCGCTCAGGCGAAAAAAAGCTGCTACTTCCACAGCTTAAAACTGCCTCGATGGATAATGTGCATTAAGGAAAAGTGATTGATTACATAAGATCCCTTCAAACTAAAGCAGTAATATGATTATCTATGTGATACTGAACCGACACAGGGCTGTGTAACAGGAGCAAAAATTACCATATAATGTAACAGCCCTGTTTTTATGAAACCAACATGCAGCAGCACATTCATTTTAAAGAAATACAACAGGAAGTCTCTGAATTTCTTTAAAGATATGCAAATCTCCCCAGGTCTGAGGAAATAAACAAACATATTTCACAGTTTCTATTGAGCACAACATCTGCCTTTTTTTTTTACATATACTCTAACTTGTGTCCCATGAAAACCTGATTGAACAAGTTAGTTTAGATTATCTGAATAAAAAAAATCTCATCAAGAAATCAGGGTTACATGATTTGTATGTGAACGGTGTCAAATGTTTCTATTATAACTAATTCTTTCTCTCACATATGACCTGCTTGCTCCATAGACTGTAAATAAAGATTGATGGCATGACAGCTCTCAAAAAGTGAAGCCAAAGCGTTTTTATCGCCTCCTGGTGGCTGGCTGCAGTATAGTTTATAAACCCTTTCTCCTCCATGTAAGTGGATGGGGCTGGAATCAAACTAAAACAACTAAATACACATTAAATCATTTTTCCTCAAATAGATTAGCACTCAGTCGAGTGCATACCTCTGCTAAGGCCCAACAGTTGCCTTATGAAACGTCATTTAAATTCGCTAGATCTGTATTCTTATTTGGATCTGCACCAAAATTGCACACACTAATAAATAGCAGTCCCCTAAATGTGCCCGATTTTTTTTTCATCAAAATACATGAATTATTCTCTGAGAAATAAATGAAAATGTTGAAAAACACCCTATCTCGCAATGGTGGAAGAAATGGGGGGAAAAAGAATCCTGGATCCCTCCCCTGATCTTGATCTGTACCAAAATTCAGTGGGTTCTCTCCTAATCCATCCTGCATCCTTCCGCCGAGTTTCATGGAAATTTCATGAAGTAGTCTTTCCATAATCCTGATAATTATCAAACAAACAAACTCAGATGAAAACATAACCTCTGTGGTGGAGGCAAAGATGCTTTCTGTCATTTTGGTAGTTCTTATCATTCTGGTGTTTGTTCAAGTGTTCATTTTCCAATATGTTTTGTTTAATTCATTAATTGGTGCTATAAAACAGTGAAACCTCATGATTGACAGCTGAGACTGATTTGAGATTAGTCAAGCGTGTGTATCGGTGCAAGATGGTAGCGGTGGTACCTGGGATGTTTAAGCTTCATTTCTGGATAGTGGAGACACATTGTCCATCTTTATATTCAGTATATGAGTTTTTCAAACAAAGGTAGTGTATTCCTATAACTCAAATTGCCACCTTGCAGTTGTACACCTCTGCCAACCATATTAGTTGCAGTTTACATCTATATCTGTCCATACCTATAATACATATGATGTACTGTACGTAAGAAGACTTTGAACAAATTAAATGAAAGATATTAAACATATTTTTTACATTAAATCAATTAGCATATGAATTCTAATATGAACTGGTTTTGCAAGGTTAAATGATCTTCACCTTTGACCAATAAATTCTAATCAGCTCACACTAAAGTCAGAGTAAACTTTTGTGCAAAATTTAAAGAAATTCCCTCAAGGCGTTCCTGAGATATTGAGTTAATGTTAACGGGACAGAAGGACGGACAAACTGAAAGCATAAACCCTCCAGCGCAGACTGCTGCCAGTGTGAAGGAACTAAAAAACACAATAAATGTAATTTACTGTAAATTTTGTTATGTGATTTCTAGTTAAACCAAGATCTCAGCATGAAGGTCACTGTATCAAATAATCGGTAAAGCTTACATGAAGCCGGAGAAGTAATCCTCTTTTTACATTGCACTGGAAGCTGCAAAATAAATAAATTCCTGAGACGAAACTATGTGTCGTTTAATTACAGTATACAGAAATTCCAGTCGTCTGCAGTAATATAGAGACAAAATATGAATCCAGCAGCTACAACAGCATGGGGCCCGAAACCCTCCACCAGGATCCAAGAACACTGGTAATATTATATGTAATAACGTTTTTTTTCTTGGATGGTCTGATTTCTTGGAATATTCAAGATCACTCAAATCAAATAAGAACGCAGAAGACAGGTCTGATATTAAAAGGAGGGAATGAGATCTGAAATGCAAAATATTCCCTGACTATACCTCTGCACTAATAAAGCAGAGATGTAATTAGCTTGCACAGAAAGCAAAAGAGCGGCGGTTTGGGTTGGCCCGGGGACCTGGAGCCGGCAGTCACATGAATACATATGCATGTCGTTTCCATATCAAGCCTGTGTCTCAGCGAGGGCACGCCATAGGTGGTGGGGAGGACCGCACTTAACATTTAGAGGCTGTTGTGTGTGTGCGTGTGTGGATAGATGGAGGTGTATCCAGATCTCCAGCAACCCCCCTCTCATTCCCGCTTCAACACCACCCATTACCACCACACCCCCACCCTGTGGGTAAAGGTCTCTGTGCCCAGGCAGGGGGCCCCTGATTGATCTCTGTGACTAACACCCAGGCCATGCAGGCGTGTTGTGCCCACACCGAGAGACATGAACCCACTGAAGGAGAATTTTCCACAGAGCAGCCTGGGGTCCAATGGCCGGTGATGGGATATGTGCTCATGACCCAAATGGAGGACAGCACTGGTGGCACAAGAGGGGTCAATAAAATACTAGAAGTGGACTAAGTTACTTTTTTTAATTCAATTTAAGAGGATGTAGCTGATGTTCTGATGAAGGCATATACCAAAATATCTTTGTTTAACGTGGTCAATCAATAACTTACACTACATTAACATTTCAGTCCCAGCATTGTTTCCTTTGTGGATTCTTGGAACACCCAGTCTCAACATAATCTAATCATGTGGCTGCCGTGTTTCCAAGTCTCTGCATCAACAATTTATGGAAGGTCACTTTTAAGTCCTAATTGAGTCAAATGTATTTATAAAGCCCCCTTTTTTGCACATCACATAGCAATTAACAGAGCAACAAAGGATGTAACCACAAAGAGAGAACGCACTCCCTTTGCTGGTAAATGATGGGAAAGGGCTGGTGGACTG
The DNA here is from genome assembly GCF_022539355.2 of Hippoglossus stenolepis. Taxonomy (NCBI): domain Eukaryota; kingdom Metazoa; phylum Chordata; class Actinopteri; order Pleuronectiformes; family Pleuronectidae; genus Hippoglossus; species Hippoglossus stenolepis. Next base: position 24,226,753 of record NC_061483.1, on the reverse strand, counting down.
CTACATCCACTTTGGTGAACAGAAACTTTTGTTCCTTAGTTGTATGCGTACCGGCTTGTGTGTATTTTCCACGTGAATATGCAAGTGTTTGTGTGTTTAGGTGCACAGATGTGTGTCCAGCATGTAAGACGGGGCTGGATTTGAGAGGCTGAGGCTGAGCACAGAGGTTGGCAGAGGGCTGAGGGCCTCGGCTGGCTCGCCTGTGATTACAGCGGATGTTGAGTGTTTACAGAGAAATGAGGAGGGGAGGAGGGGGATTGCACAGAGACAGCTGCTTTCACTCTGTACTGTAAACTACACACACACACACGCGCACACACGCACACACACACACACACACACACACACACACACACACACACACACACACACACACACACACACACACACACACACACACACACACACGCACACGCACACACTGACACAAGCACTTACACAGACGGCTGTAGCTGTACTGAAACCCCACAAGCCCTGCAGTGTGTGTGTGTGTGTGTGTGTGTGTGTGTGTGTGTGTGTGTGTGTGTGTGTGTGTGTGTGTGTGTGTGTGTGTGTTGTGCTACAGCTGGCCCGCTGGGACCAGTGGCTCAGAGTGACAGCCACACACACACACACACACACACACACACACACACACACACACACACACACACACACAGACACACACCATCAGTCCCCAACTACAGTTGAACAAGCACAGTGCAGGCTGGGTGGGAGAGAGCTGGTGGAATCTGACTGACCAGTCCGGCCAGTGGATTTTCGTTTTTTTCCTCCTTACCATTCTTTGATATGTTTTTTTATCTTCTCTTATTCTATGTTTTAATTTTTGTTTTTAAATGTGCTTCATAAATAAACTTGATTTGATTTTTAAGGTTCATACAGTCACTTTAATATTTTTGCGATATTCTCTTCCTCTGCATCTCAAACTTCGTTGCTATGCGAGTACGTCTCCACATTTGTTAAAAAGACTTTTAAGAACAAATCTGACCTGACTTAAGCATGTGTTGGCCTTTTTTACTTTCACACTTTTTGTAATGGCACCCAACACATCGCCTTGTAACACTGGACTCTGTTCCAACATGTTTATATCCTCAGGAAAGAACAACAACAGCAAACTATAAACAGTGTAGGGAAGCTAAGAGGCTTCAGATGCCAGGAGCCAACTGAGGTGCAACCTTAACAAAGAGTTTGCAGCAGATACCAAGAATAAAACACCATCATTTTTATAGCTGATAAATCTCCACAGAGGTCCATCTCTCATTAAACATTAAAATCAATGTCAGGTTCGTCGATATCTCATTTGACTTAAAACTGCATGTTGTGGAAGTTCAAACTACCCGCATGACAAAAACATGGATGCAGGCAAATATGGTGCTCAGTGCAGAGCAGGTTAACTTGACCTGGACAGACGGGGACAAAAATGCAACAAAATGTCAGTGACGTGTTTCTTCTGTGACAGTGGTGCTGTGCGTTATTGGACTTATATTGAAACCAGTGCTTTTGTGTGTATGTGGAGGGCCACTGTGATCACCGCAGGGGGGGAAAGGTCGTCAGTAACAAGCGAGCCTGACAGCTTAATTACCAACGCAGCTAAAGATTTATCGGTTTATCAATCAGAGCCCCGGGCGCTGCCTTTCCCCTCAGGAGATGGGAGCCATTACCATGAACCCGTTGGCCCATGTGACCCAGACTCTTCTTACCCCAGCCCGGTCATACCGGGGCAATCCTAAACCCCAGCTCCTGTCAGTGCATGAACAGTTCACACACACACATACACACAAACACACAGATTCCATAAACACACAAATAATCTTAGACAGGATCATATACACATACTGTATGTTCATGTGCATCCAAGCAGGGACACAAACACAGAGGAGGAGAGGCGCATACATATACTTGCAAACATTATACTTACATACAAGTATGTAAATGCTGCACACACACACATAAATACACAAAGACTCATACTAACATGGACCACAAAGGCCAGCATGTGGGCGATGAACCTTTTATGTTTTGAGACAAAAGCCCAGCTGAAACAGAGACAAGACCAGAGCGAGAAAGAAAGAAAGACAGAAAGCGAAGCTGCGGGCTAAATACCGTATGTTTGACTTCACCGAAAGGTATTTTCAGAACCACATCCAGAAATTCCAGCCATCTGGACACAATTAACTTATTGCTAAATTAAGATTTAGCTCATTTCTAATCCTGTCCATGAGTTGTGACACTGACACAAGGAGGGCGATGCTGAGGGAGATCTATTGGCTGGCAGTGTGTTGCTATGTGGTGGGCACGGAGAGAGAGGACCACCGATCAACCAGCCGGGCAGGCAGGCGGCCAGGTGGCTGGGCAGGCAACTGGGATAAACACTTACAGCCTTAGCTGAGAGTGTAGCCTGTAGTCATGCCGAGGCATCTTAGTGAAATGCTGCCCCCATGTGATGGCTGCAGGGAACAACAGTTACTGTGTCGCTGGGTCTCCTGGCGAGTGGAGTTGTACCTGAAAGAGCCTCCTCCGGGGTCGTTGAGCTTGTTTTTCTGATTCCCAGAGATCTGAACGGCCAAGCCCATGGGACTTTTCCCCGCTTGGTTGACGACTCCCTTCCCCATTGTGCCTGATAAGAACAGATACAAAAAACAAAAAATAAAACACTAAGCAAAACAGGAAGGGAGTAATGTTATCATTGAAATGTCCCTTTCTATCAGTGTCAAATATCCTCCTGTCTAACGACTACCTTCGACCATCTCTGTCTTCCTCGCAGGCGTAGATTGAGGGGGGGGAGAGGGGGAAGCGGTACTGTCGCTCTCCCCAGGTTGGTGCGGAGAGCGTCGCTCTGTCAATATCACTGCGCTTCACCGGCTCTCCTTACACTCCTAAACCGCATCCTGCTCCGAGACACGTTTTCCAGAGAGGCACAAGGACTGCCAGAGTGAATTTAAACTTGATTTTAACAGGCATGTTCCTCGCCAAGAGGCAAAGAAAAGTATTTTTAGAACTATCCCCGCATTCCAATTTATGGGCATAAAACAACCTACAGATTCTTCACTGCAGGCAATCTTGGGGATGGGGGGAAGATCAAATTTGTATGCACCTCCGATCACACACACACATGCACACAAGCGTGCACACACATCCACAAACAGGTGCAAACATATTACACACACACACACAGACACACACACCACCTGAGAGCACACAGCTCTCTTAGGGGAGTGTTACGCCCGGTTGGTGTTGGGGGCGATATTTGTGGGCTTCTGTGGGATGAGTGTTTGTGAATCAGTGTGAGTAAGCAGCAGCACAAATGTTTGAGAAGGCTTTATAACCAGACAGAGAAAAAAACACCTGTTCTCTCTGTGGCTCCTGCCTGTTTACACATCTTACAGCCGACTGAGAGGACATTTAGAGCTGTGCTAACAGTTATCTTCTGTTTAACCTTTATCGCTGGCTTTTTATTTAACCAGAACATCAAGCCGAGTTGGAAAACATTGAAAAACCTGACTGGGAACGCAGCCTCAATGAGAAGTGTAAAAGAAAATGGGCAGGCCAGAAAACCAAAGAGAAGTGTGAGTCAGAGGACTGAAGCTCAAACTTTCCAAAAACATGTACAGACGTCTTTGTTTGGTCTTTTTTGTCTTTGACCAAGCGCATTACGTTTTTGTACAATAGAAAAAAACGAACGCCGAAAACAAAAATGGCAAATAGTGTACGTGTGAGTGACTTCGGGAGATTCAATCAAAAGTGTCTGGAAAGGGCCTGCAGATGTCCTACCTTGTGCTCTGACAGACTGTGTGATCACCACAGGCATCCGCACCTGGCCACCGACAGCGCCCGCTGTCTTGATTCCCTGAGGAAGCGAGGAAATAAATAAATAAATAAATAAACAGAAAACAGAGATTATGTACTTTGCTATAGCTTTTCAAAGGATGAAACAGTTGGAAAATGAGAGCGGAGATTAGAAAGAATGAAATTGCGCGCCTGCTCGAGAACTGCTCCATTTTTCTTCACACAATCTTCAAGGGAAATTGTTCAAGGAGAACCTAACTATTGAGCCCACTTAGAGATCCAAGGACACGCTGGTCAAGAGCCACTTGAGTTTTAACAGTGTGCATATTTTTATTCTACTGTAACATAGGATAGATGGGAGAAGTAGATGCAGAATGAATCAGGGATGATGAATTCGACACTGGCGATCTCTGCACACTGTACTCAGAATGAGATCAATTTAATTGCAGTAGGAGGATGGATGTCTGTCACTGCGTGTGACCTACATTTGTGTGCATTTCCAGATAAGACAAAGGCAATAAGAAGTCAAGACCGCAGTGGAAAAGTAGTTTAGTTGAAGAAGAAGAAGTAGAAGAAGGAGCAGAGGGGGGTGAAGGGGCCGGGCTGGGCTATTAGAGTCACTTCCTTCCTTGGTAGCAGCTACAGGCCGGGCCTCGGGCTCAGCCATCCATTCCTACCAGTTTGCTACTTGCTGCATATTTTTCAGCCTTGTTTTCCATTCCCTGACACATGCTATATTACTGTTCAAGCCACTGAAAAAAAAGACAGAGGCCATTTTTCCCAGAGATCCACTTCAGGGGCCTGTGAGAATGGAAAGGAGAGGGGGGGGAAACACATTCAGCACAGGCAGAGATAGCTAGCACCTGTGGCCAGCCGGCGACACAGTTAACAGAGGGGGGGAAAAAAACGTTTTGGGAATCAGGGGGTAAATGAGAAAAAAAGTGAAACCCACTGCTTGTAACATTTTCCTGCTTTTAAACATTAATCAGAAGAGTGAAATTAAATGCAAGGTGTTTTCTTAAGTACAGCAAACATGTTTTGAATGATTGAAAACATTCGTTACACACTGGTGAGACTGTGCGAGTGTGCGTGATGTTCCAAAAGAACGCTGCTTTTTTAATGAAACTCAGAAAGTATTTGGTCTAAAAAGAGCACGTTCATTCTGAGTAAAGCAGTGTTGGCTCGTGCGGTAAAGTCATTACTCCGATTTCCCACAAAACCCAGGGTGAGAGAAGAGAAGCTTCTGCCACTCAGTGACCCTGCCTATTGAAAGTAATCAAGTATATATGTACAAGTATGTATTGTGTATACATCAAGATTTATCAAACAAACATGTTGGCACAAATATGTGTAAATGCTGTAACATTTAACTGATGTATTTTAACTATTCGGTTGTATCTGTTTATATTCTGCTTTGTGTGGATAACCCCACCTGCACCAAGAAGGTTGTGTTTTTCTCTGTGTTTGTTTTTTTCTTTGTTTGTCTGTCTGTTATTCAGCAGGATTACATAACAACTACTGGACCGATTGGCACAAAACTTGGTGGAAGGATGTGGTGTGAGTTAGAGAGGAAGCCAATCAATTTTGGTGCAGAGACAGATCAGGGGACGGATCTTCAACATCACGAGATGGAACATTCTAATTATATTTTTCAGAAAATAATTCATGGATCTTGGTGAAGAAAATCTGATTTTGAAGAGACTAATATTTGTTATGTTGTCCGTCTTTAAATGCAGTTTATGGACCAAGCATCTGAAGCAGTCTGTGAAAATTCATGAATTAAAATTGAAACATTTAAATGTATCTAAATAGTATGGAATTCATGTATTATAAATGTTAATAAAAATGTCGATAAAATATATTTTTGTTCAGATAATCAAAGCAAACTAGTTTAAATCAACTCGTTTTATCGTACAGAATTAGGAGTAGGCTATAGATGTGTCGGACAAGAGGCAGATGTCGTGTTAAAGATAAACAAACTGAAACATTTTGTTTATCTCCTGTTGGGTAGAGGTACGTACTCCGCTGAGTTCCACTCTACTTTTGTTTTTGTTTCGTTTCGTTTTTGTGTGTAAAGCAATTAATGACTTTTGTTCTTGCTATAAAAATATAATTGTAACCTCTTCATATACAAATAACTGTAATTATGTAATTAAATTTGTACATTTATACACATTGTTACATTGAAGAATGCACGGCTGTGTAGTGGTGTGGCCTAGTTATTACACACCATTCATTCACTGTTGTATCATCAAGTCCATTCATCCCATGTATCATTTAGCCTGAGGACGTTTAACATCCAGTTTCGTGATAACATATATTAAGTCTTTGACCCGAACGTTGTACTAAATGAAGACATGTGCTAATGTCTATTCTTCCTAATAGAATTTTTAAAATGAAAATGTATATTTTCAAATTACAGTTTTATTAGATTTTCAACTTTTTACTGTGTTTGACAACGTAGTCTTACGACAGACTAAAATGAACTGCAGTTACCTTAAATTCATGGTGTCTCATACACCCATGGATATAATATATTAAAAATCCCAATGCAACAGTGGAAAGTGTAATTACAGCAGAAGCTTCAATAATATAACTCAACATTTTCTTTACTTCTGCTACTGTGGTAAGAGCAGATTTTTTTGCCTAATTCAACTAGATGTCTGGTTTCAAACTGTTGATGTGCCAGGGGCGATCATTTACTAATGTTTTGTGTGATAGCTTATGTTGGTGTTGTATTCACGTGTGTGTGTGTGTGTGTGTGTGTGGGTGTGTGTGTGTGTGTGTGTGTGTGTGTGTGTGTGTGTGTGTGTGTGTGTGTGTGTGTGTGTGTGTGTGTGTGTGTGTGTGTGTGTGTGTGTGTGTGCGTGAGACAGAAAGAGAGAGAGATGGAGTTAGAGAGAGTGAGAGAGACCCGAGGCATGTTCTGGACATAGACTGCGGCCGCCACATTGCTTTAAAATTGACCCGGGGCTGACCTAGTTACCTCGCTTCACCCTTTAACAGTTAACAGATAGAGGGAGGGAGGGAGATGAGATGAGAGCGTGTGCGGGGGTAGATACAGTGGGAGAAACTGTTGGAAAGAGATGGAGAGAGAGCAGAGGAGCGGGGGAAAGGAGAGAAAAGGGGGAGAGCAAGGGGAAGAAAAAAGGCTAGAAAGGAAAAATTGAGTGAGAAAGAAAAATAGAGAGGGGGAGATGTAAGGAGGCGCAAAACTGAGAGAACGACAGAGAGAACATGTAAAAGAAGAGACAACCCTCTAGCTCGCCCACCCCTCTGCCTCCACCAGACCACAGTCTGACCTCACTTGACCCACGCCTGTGCAGTGTGTGTGTGGTCACATGCACAAGCACACACACACACACACACACACACACACACACACACCCATGGTCATGTGACCCAGCTGTGAGCTAAGGGAGGCTGCTGAGTGTCTAGTGCTGAACCCTGCAGGTCATCTATCTTTACTTCAGCTGTATGTCCACACTGATGCTAGTTTACAACCTATATGTGATCACAGGTACTATGTGATCTTGCATGTCAAGAATATGAAGGGCAGATGACATGGAATTCAATTAGTGTCTTTTTAAAGTAGAGGATATGGATTTTAAACCCTGAAACAATGTGTGTGGAAGTATTTTAAATGTTCTAGCTGGAAGCATTGGAGCATCAACCAAGACAGCAACTACATTTCCATTACAAGAAGTTTTTCTTCACTTTTGTTTTGTAAAAGAACATATATATCAAATTAGAAAAGTTAAGTAACATGCTTTATAGATATTTATAATAAAGTTGAAGGTAAACTTTGAATATCAAGACTCAATTACATGTCTCTGTCATAAGGGTTTGATAACAGCGTGTGAACTTTGTATTTACGATGTCATTTTTATTAATCATACTTAGCCATAGTCTACATGTAGTGTAGTGTAGTGTGGTGTGGTTTAGTGTAGTGTAGCATAGTGTAGTGTGGTGTGGTGTGGTGTGGTGTGGTGTGGTGTGGTGTAGTTTAGCATAGTGTAGTGTGGTGTAGTGTGGTGTAGTTTAGTGTAGTGTAGTGTAGTGTGGTGTAGTGTGGTGTGGTGTAGTGTAGCGTGGTGTGGTGTGGTGTGGTGTGGTGTGGTGTGGTGTGGTGTAGTTTAGATAGTGTAATGCGGTGTAGTGTAGTGTAGTGTAGTGTAGTGTAGTGTAGTGTAGTGTGGTGTGGTGCAGTGTAGTGTGGTGTGGTGCAGTGTAGTGTGGTGTGGTGTAGTGTAGTGTGGTGTAGCATAGTGTAGTGTGGTGTAGTGTAGTGTGGTGTGGTGTGGTGTAGTGTAGTGTAGCATAGTGTAGTGTGGTGTGGTGTAGTGTAGTGTGGTGTGGTGTACTGTAGCATAGTGTAGTGTGGTGTAGTGTAGTGTGGTGTGGTGTGGTGTAGTGTAGTTTAGCATAGTGTAGTGTGGTGTGGTGTAGTGTAGTGTGGTGTACTGTAGCATAGTGTAGTGTGGTGTGGTGTGGTGTGGTGTAGTTTAGCATAGTGTAGTGTGGTGTGGTGTGGTGTACTGTAGCATAGTGTAGTGTGGTGTAGTGTAGTATGGTGTGGTGTGGTGTTGTGTGATGTAGTGTAGTGTCGTGCAGAGACAGTACAGTTCCTCGTTCAGATACTTCTAATCAGCTGTCAAAGTATGAGCAAGAGGAAATATTTATCATCAAAGTGTTTGACCACCATCTGTTCTGATCAGTGGAGATGTCCCACGCCAGTAGCACAGGACACTGAGCATCTCCAAGGAGTGAACATCTCCAAGGTTTGTCTGTGTCTCATTGAAGTCTTTTTGTTTCTGAAGACGAACCATGAGTCTATGTGGAATCTGCGTTTTCCTCCTGTGTCTGCATGGAGATCTGTCCAGGTTGAATTCTTAATAATCTCAATTAGATGACTGCACATGTTTTTAAGTCCTAAGTGTCCCCTAAAGCTTTTTTTCCTTTTTGGGGGGTAAACTAAGTGAGTTTCCTCAGAGAGTCTGTGAGCTGGGTGTGACTCAAACTCCCTGTTGGCTGTGTGACTCCCAGCCATGGCACAGTGACACTCTCAAGCCGGATAATTCAGCCTTGTGTAAGAAACGTCACGCACACACACACACACACACACACCACCCCTCCCCACAGTTCTGCATCCATCACATTCTAGCACTTCTTCATGAATGTAGGAATATAGTAAGTAAATATCTGTCACATATATTACCTGCCCAGTTTAGCTCGAACTCGCTTCATCCTCACCTTACATACACATCTCTGTGTAAATAACAACTATCTAATAACAGTAAAGTAAATGCGACATATCTAGAGATTTACATCTGTATTATATTTTTTTTAAACAGCACTGGTTCTGGAATAAAAAAATATTTAAAGTAAGTTTAAATACAAACTGTAAATACAATTTGTGTAGTAACTGAGTCTGCAGTTCCAGCTGGTGGCTCCATACATACCATGGCAGCTGCATGTCCGAGGGTCCCGGCGGGCAGCGCGCTGGCACCCGTGGTGGTGCTGACGCTGTTGGGGTGGCGTATGCGGACAGCTGGCCCACTCACAATGGCAGGAGGGACCCCGCAGGGTGCTGGTTTGACTCCCTGCTGCAAGGGCTGGGTCAGGGACTGCTGACTACTCAGCAAAGACAGCCTCAAGGCCGGGAGGCTCTTCTGTTGACAGGCAGATAGAGGCCAGAGTTTATAGTCACAGAGCCAAATAGATATGCATGAGAAAATACCAAATACACAGCTGCAAAAACAAATAGTGCTGTGGTCACTGGCTTAATAATGTTATCACAAAAGCATGGCTGCACACGGCTGAAGAAACACCTGCTGAGACATGTGACGATACCTGTTCCAATTTTTACAAAGTGATCATCCAATTTTAGTAAAAAAAAAACTTGTTTGATTTTATCTCAGGACAAGCATGTGTATTAACATACATGTCCCACAGCTGACCTGATGAGAGGCTGTTGCTTCATATATTTCAGACAGATTTTTTGACGTAAGCGACCTAACATTGCATGACAACATGTGTTTGTGGTCGAGTTGGGCGGTCGGGCGCCTTGATGTGACACTCATCACAGTTTGCTGAAGAAACCTGCTGGCTAGTGACAGAGACTGCTGGGGGGGGCACTGTCACACACAGAAGTCAGAAGTCGCACCAGAGGGGTGTGTGTGTGTGTGTGTGTGTGTGTGTGTGTGTGTGTGTGTGTGTGTGTGTGTGTGTGTGTGTGTGTGTGTGTGTGTGTGTGTGTGTGTGTGTGTGTATCATTCTGCTGTCAGGCCTTGCCATCACTGGCTCTGGTGCCAGGGACAGGACGACTTTAGGGCACCGGTAAATAACTTGAGAGGAGCCTAAGCAGCCAGGATAGGCTATGATGATTTCAGGGGGAACGTTCCGGAGCAGTTCAGGAAACAATTTCAGGGGTCAATGTGGAAAGTAGCTCAGGGTAGGGTTGGGCAATTAACCGAAAATTTGTCGAAACCCACGTTTATACATTTTAATAAATTAATCGTTGATTAATCGTAATCGGGGTAAAATTTTGAAATAATCGTGATATTGATTTGAAGTCATATCGTCCAGCCCTATCTTATGGGTTCAGTAATCAGACAATAGGGCCTTGATTCAGACGATATAAGGCAGGCGTAGGTTATATTGTTAGGTAGGGTGTTTTGGGAGAAGACTAGCCATAACATTCTGTCAGCTTAGGAAGCAGTCTCATATTTGATACAGAGGGAAGTTTAAAAAGAAGAACAGGAACCCCACCTTTAGAAATGGCACCAGGTACGGCTGCGGAGACGACTTGAGCTCTGTCTGCAGCCGGCTGGTGAATTCTTCTGGTTCAATCTTAGCATCCTGTCAGGTGAAGAAGGGTAAAGCGTAAACACCACTTTACAAAAGAGGCCAGAAAGTTAAGTGAAGTAAACCATGGTGAGCTAAACACAGAAAGATGAAATCCCATCACCGGAGGCGATGATCAGCAAGTCAACTCTCATCCTGGCACCAGTCATCAATAATAACTCTGTGATGAAAATTCATGACACAAAAAGGGAGAGTTTTGGAGAGAGTTGCATGCTGCCATCTAGAGGTTTAAAAAATTTAGTGCAATACACTATTAGAGGGACAAATTAGACTTACTTGTGGGAATATTTCAAAGTGCATAAAAAGCTAAGAATAAGAAGAAACACGTCATTCAGATGATCCAGAAATGTTGTCCTATAAAAACATGTCAAGACTATGACAGTTTTTCTCAAACTTTTTCACAAACAATAGCACAACTCCATTCTGTCAACAGGTATCTGAACAGTGTGTGTTTGTTTGTGTGTTGGTTTGTGAAGCTCACCAGCAGGTCCTGAACCAGAGACTTGACGTTCTTGGAAGTCTCAGGGGACGGAGAGTTGTGAGACGCCAGTTTGATTAGTGTGGCCAGGAAATTCTTACACTTCTTTACGTTCTCTTGCATTTCCTGTCAGAAAACAAAAAAAAAAGGATCTACCTTCCATCCAAACATTTTTGTAAAGTGGCTTGACAACTTCCTCGGTGAGATCCTACAGTATTTATTATGTAAACAAAGGATTATATTTTGCGCTGATGTAGGAATTAGAGTGGCTTGTATTAGTCTTGTATTTTCTTAAGTAATACTTAACAGTATTACTATCAGTGCATAGTTATCACTTGTCATTCTGCGCTGTGATCTTTGTAGCCTAATGAGACATGGCACCTGTCCATTCAAACAGCCGGTGGCATCAAACTGTAGCCCCTATGAGATTTCTTGTTTTGTCTGTATGTCTGTCTGCATTATACCTGTATCTATAGCTGTAACTATGGCTGTATCTCTACGTCCCTAAATCTGTGCTTTTATGCTTGCGTCTGTATGTCCATCGGTTGCTAAGCACGTGAATGTATGAACACGTGAATGTATGAATGTGTGGGCATGTGAGAGACTCTTTGTCCATGTCCAGCTGTGTGCGGCGGTGAGGCTGTGGGTCCAGGGCTGAGCTTATGACACAAACAGCTTGCTGGCAGCTGTGACAGTGCCCGTGCCCTTGAGGGTGAAGCGTGGGCGGTCGGGGGAGAGAGAACGGACCTGGGACACGATAGAAGCTCCGGGGGCCGCTGCGATGCCCGTCTGCGGAGGCTGCACTGGCTGAGAGGCAGCCTGGGCCGGGGCCTGGGGGGCCATAACCACGGGGGTCTGCTGCGGAGCCGTCACAGCAATGGCCGGTGCCACGGGGCCCTTCTGCAAGAGCAAAGAAGAGACAGGGAGATAAACAGGACGTGACGCCTCGCTCGCAGCAAGGCCACAGAGAACAGGAGGCAGGCGCCACAGCGCTCCTGTCACATCTGGTGTCCTGACTTCAGTGGACATCGCTTAACAGACAAGGAGGAGGAAGGGGAGGTGGTGACAAGCTGGAGGCTGAGAAAGACAGGAGGCCATCAAAGCTTTTACTGAATAATCATATTACCTGACGAGGGAAACTTCCACCTAACTATGGAGGTTTGACACCAGTGATTCTAAACATTAGCTACATATTGTCTATTTTTATCATAATAATATTCTAGGGAATGAATGACAAGAAAATATCTCACATCCAAAATATAAATTTTGCTCTAGAGAAGAGGTGCCAACAGCAGTCTCTCACTCTGAAGCCCTCATGACCTCTTACCAAATCTCCCAGGGCCTGTTCACACTATTCATAAAATACATCTTACGTGACCGATCATGAAGTGGACAGTTCTAAATACAGGTGTGAGCGCACCCACAACGCACAGAGGATACATCAAGCCACATATGGATGGAGGGCGTGAGGCAGCATGTACGTCCACAGTGCTGTGTTGTGTGGTTCCAAATATATATATATATCTGCACTGAACGGCTGCCTGGCTAGTGTGTGTAAAGCGCTTCAAGACTGAAGCCTGGAGAAGGCACCAAACACCCACAATAATCCTCTTCAAAATGTACACAGTATAGCAGATGCTTTCTGTATAGCAATGATCACTGCTTCCCCACCCATACAAATACAAGCAGGGATATTAAATCTGTGGAGCAACTCAACTGTTCCTCAATGAAATCTGGATACATATCGTCTTGATAGGAAATACTGGATCTGACCATGAGCCTGCAGAGCTTTAGTTCAAGTTCAAGTTAAAATATCATTAACAGCAGTGTCAGTGTACCTGGACATGATTTTCTGATGTATAGTCAGCAGCTCTACTTGTTTTCAACGGGCAGGAATCAGGACTTTTATTATGCCCTTTTTTCTCTGCAAGTTACTGAACATCAATGTCTTTAATTACACTCTAGTATGAAACAGTATGTAACTTCGGCCGTGCAGGATCTCTCAACCAAAACGATAACGAAAGACTTAATTTGATGACTTTATGAAGCAGTGAGGGATCATGGGAGTTGTTGTCTCCACCATTTCTTGTCCCATAATCTTCTTGGGTCGTTTGGATCCGTTGCGTTTGCACTTTACTGGGACAGCTTTGGCAACAGCATGTGAAGCAAATGGCAAATCGTGATCCATTACAAACAGTGAAATGACAAACAGCCGACTGCCTAAGTGGCTCACTGGTGTGTTTTACCTTCGTCATACATTTGCTATGTAAGTTAGAGCAGAGACGGGCAAAGCCATGAGTAAAGTGAATAAGACACAATTAAAAGTCAACGAATATGGAACGTCCTATAATCTTTAAAAAAGTTGGGGATTCCTCTGGGTTTGAACATTGTTGAAAACAAGTCAACAAAATATATAACATACGTCCAGTTGTTTTTAGACATTTTAATGAAGAATCGTTTTATATTATATCTTTTAACTGTTCACTATTTTATCTTTAAAATCAGATAATATATTTAAAAAGGTACTTAAAGAAATAACAATAATTAATCATGATTTCATCTTCAAGTGGTGAGATGTGACATTCAAGAATTTTAAGTCGGAACAGCTTTGTATTCACATTGAGGTCCTATTTAATCTGCTGACACAACAAAAAGACTGAGGGTGTCATTTTAGTGGCACCCAGTTTGGTGTCGGAGACAGAAGACAGAAATAATTGGCATGTAAAGGAACATTTTCTCACTGGGCGGAGCGCAGGACAAGAGGAGGAAGAAGAGGAAGAGGAGGAGGTCTGTAAGGCAGGGCTGGAGGGAGTGGGAGAGGGAGATGGTGCCATCTTGGTCACGGTCACAGGACACTGCCTGGCGGTCTGAGAGGTCACAGGAGACTGCAGGAAAGAGAGAGAGCAACCGAGAGAGAGAGGAAGAAGGCACAGTAAAACAGAGAGCAAAAAGCCATCAAAGAAAGTGGGTAAGCAAGGGAGAATGGGGGGGGGGGGAACACAGGATGTCCAAGGATACAAAGAATGAAAAACAGCAAAGGTGAGACCATGTCTGTTTCAGAGTTGAGCAGAGAAAAGACTATATAGGACAGTGGGAGTGAGAGAGCAGGAAGGAAAGGAGGAGAAGCGTGCCTTGAAGAGAGATGAGGAAAGGTCATGACAGCAGGAAAGAAGACAGGATGTGGCAGCATGTTGGTGATGTTGAAGACTGACACAGAAACATGGCGTGTGGTTTAGTAGCAGTGGGTCACGGTGGCTGTGCTGGAGTCTGATGGGAGGCAGAGTGAGGTCACAATCATGATTTTACTGAGGGTGAAGCCCTGTCACTTGTTTTCCTATTACTGCAAAGTGTAAAATGTGATTAGCTGGAAGACAAAGGGGGAAAAATCACTGTGAATTATTTGACTTCTGGCCACATCCAACCAGTAGGTTTTACCATATAAGAAATTAGGTTATATGGCTCACTGGTGGAACTGGCCACTTCTGTACTGGCTAAAAAGTGCGGCCAACTCTGGGAGTCACTTGATTGATAAAATGCCACTTTTCAAATCGTGATTTTGCATGATTTAACCTGTGAGTATGATCTTATATATATTATCTAATGTGTCAACTGACCAGCTATTAAATGGACTGATTGTTACTCCACTGACTCCTGAGGGCAACACATTCACGACTGTAGGGTTGTGACATTGTTTTAATTTTACTGCCTCTAATCATGTTATTCAAGGTCTCAAGCTTTTTCTATAAAATACTGTAGAGACAAAGGATGATTAGTTTGTACAGGTTAAATAAAGTTTATGTTTCTGAGTAAGCCATTTTCTAGTGTGCATTTTTATTGAAACATCATAATACAATTAAATAAGCATAATAAATAGTCTGAAAAGACTCACTTCTATCCAGACATACGGTATGCACTGTATGTATTTATACACGTATTATTCCTGATACTGCCTGACTGGAGCAAAGACAAGTATTGTAAAATGAGGCCCATCGATTACAGTAAATTACAAGGTCGAACACTATTTATTGTAGACTAGTTGAACCATTAGAAGGTGATAAAGTCCCTAATTTAGCACTTTATTGAACATAAATATATAGTTATTGTGTGCATATCAGGACAGGCCACCACTGCACATTCTTATCCAGCAATATTTGACATTTTATCAAGGAGAATCCCCTACCTAATAATAATAATCATAATAATCATAATAATAATGTCTTCTATAGCACTAATCTAAACAAGGTTACAAAGTGCTTTACAAAACACATCGTAATAATAACACAGAAAAAAACAAGGCAAAGCAAAAATAAGAAAGTTATAACCTGATGTATGAATAACACATAATAATAACCACTGGTGTGAATCTGAAAACCATCTGTCATGTGGTTTGATAAAACAGGTTCAGGCTGTCACCTCACAGAACAACACATTAACACATATGGCAGAGACATTTAGTACAAACACATCGTGCATGAGAAAGAATAAATCACTGTAACTGTGCAAGTAATGGGACAGATAGTTTTCTGTATTGTATTCCTAACACTTTACTCCACAAGTGGGAGCTTTCAATGTTGATATTCATCTATAATCTGAGGATATTTACACCAGTATTTTCGGCCCATTATTATCAAATAATTCCTGGACAGATGTGATTTATCTAATTTGCAGTTCATGCACAACTTGACAAGGTGTCTAATGTCCTGTAACATAGTAATAATGCAAAGTAGTACTGTAGTAGTATTGTTCATCGATCAGTTCAGAGCATAGTGTGGAAATACTGGTTCTCAGATATTAGGTGTAATCTGTGCACAAACTTAAAGTAAACAGTATTGTCTTTCTCTGAGACGTCAGGTAGACAGTGAGAGTTGTCATTACTTATTGTATCAGCATGTACAGTAAAAGGTAAGAGAGCAAATGGGGGGGGGGGCAAGACCATGAGTGCCAACTGCTACAAAGCCACACTGTTACCCAGGGTTTCATCTCGCACACACACACAGACTGACACACCCACGCACACAAACACAGATACATACTTCCTGGCTGATATCCCGTCTATTGGCCAAGACAAACCAAGAGGGCCTCTACCCCGACCTCTGGCATTGAGCCGTCTATTCACAGACAAGCCAAAAAAACTGTCACACACGCACATGAAAAATTGCACAAATGGAAAACACACAGACAGACACACAACCCTACCAAGGACAGGAGGATGGAGGCAATGAGACAAAAAATAAGAAAAGAAACAGACGGAGGGAGCTCCCCCCTCCTCCAAAAGTTTTGTAGAATCCAAAAGAATGTTGCTGTGCACTGAGGAGTTGGGAGGAAGTGGGTGTATAAGGGATGAGGGTGGAGGGGGTAATGGGGGGGTTAGAGCCACGGGGTGCATCCAACCGCCAGCGTTGCCTTTCTCACCCTCTCACACACACACACACAGACAGACACACACAAACACACTGACGAACCAAAGCCTTGTTAGCTTTTTTAAATAATCAGGCAGTTGGATGATGAATGATTTAACAGGTATGGAAGGAAGGAAGCTCAGGATGCCTTCCGTTTCTCCCCTCAGGGTCATGGGAAGAGTGACAGGCCGACAGAGGGGTTGAGCTCTGGGAATAAACACCATTCCCTTTCATTTCCCTGCTACTGCTTTTCCTGTCGAGACGGCAACGCCGCAGCCCGCTAATTTGTCATCAGCGTGACTTGTGAGAAGGCGATGACAATCTGCGAGTCTCTTTTGAGAGGGGTTCATATCAGGATGGAAACAGGTTGTCTGGCTTTGAGCGCTGCGGCGGGAGGGGGCGTTGTTGTGTAACTGGTGGGGACTAGGATCAGGGAAGCTGGTGGGCTACAGTGGAGTCTGAGCGACTATGGACTGTCTGAGAACCAGACTGGTAACATTTACACCTGAGTTTTTATACTATGGAAGAATCAAAGTAACTCAAAGAAAAACAAAATTCCTTAAATAGCAAAAGCTTGATTTTGGATCTGAAAAGCAGTATTACATAGCAGAGAGTACTGCTAACTACTATTACTACTACTACTACTACTAACAGGGTATACACACTATCATATCATGTTTACTAGATGACGATACACACTAATCCAGTACACACTGTCATATATTATACCATTATGTAGGCTGTAATTCTTGGACATATATCATTAGATCTAGATTATTTTATTTCAGCTTAACTCAGCTCTTCTACTCTTTGTACATTCACAAATACTGTTTCTAATAGATATGACAGTTTATATAATACAGAGCTAAAGTCTGGCCAAATTGAAAAAGACAGTAAATGCTTCCCTCTAGTGTCAGGCATTTGTCATTGCAGTAAGTAATGAGACAAACGGGCGCTTCTTCACTTTCTTACTCCAAACTCCAGATCAAACATTTGTGCTGACAGAAGTTAACGTTTGAGATCTTTGAATGAATAACAGGCCTCTGTCTCAAGCTATTACTGGGTTTTTTGTCTTCCATATTCTGACCACATGACTCAGTGTTGTTTACAAGCAGCTTGAATAATAT
This sequence comes from Hippoglossus stenolepis, assembly GCF_022539355.2. Lineage (NCBI taxonomy): Eukaryota > Metazoa > Chordata > Actinopteri > Pleuronectiformes > Pleuronectidae > Hippoglossus > Hippoglossus stenolepis. The sequence continues at coordinate 24,209,096 of NC_061483.1, read as the reverse complement.
TACTTATGAGCAGAAACTTTGTTTCCTCCTTTCCTTATGCATGAGCTGAAGTTTTAATAAATTATCTGACTCATGTTGAGTTGTTTGCATAGGAAATGCAACTAAAATATGTGTATTTTCCACACAGGAAGATGATACTTTGTGATTGATTACTGTAGATGATGACAGGACAGTAATTGAAAGTCTATATCAGACTTTCTCCTAGGTCACTCTTGGCCTTTCCAAACCAAATTTGACTTTCAAAATACTGGGAATTGGGATTTTGAGGGAGAGTTGTGTGCTTTTTCTGTAACTTACATTTTTAATTATATAATCGATTAATAGTTTCCCATCTCTTTAATGCTTAACTTTCCAAGGTTTTCTTTGCCTTCTGTGATTATGAAGTAAATATGTTTTGGTTTGGTCTTTGGGAAATTGCAATGGGCTTTCTTTACGATATTTATGGTCAAATTAGTCAAGAAATTAATCAGTGAAAATAATCATTAGCTGCATCTCTACCTGACATAGTCTCCCCTGTCCCACTGTTGGGAACAGAATAACATCACTGAATCCTAATTCTCAATATTGTAAACAGGATTTTATATATTTATTTATTTGCTTTCCACTTCTGGTTAGCTGCTTTATTAAAACTCAAAATTATTTTATTTCAAAGATATATATCAGATCCAGTATATTAAGGCCACTAAAAGGGAGATACAAATCTGAGATTTCCAGAACAAAGTCATAATACTACAAGGGAAAAAGTTGTAAAGCTGCAACAATAAAGTTTTAGTGTTGCGTAAAAAAAGTCGTAAATTTACAGAAATAAAGTTGTATTATAAAGAGAATAAAGTTGTACTGATGTAAGAGAAAAGTTGTAAAGTCAGAGAAAAAAGTTGTAATTTTACAAGAATCAAGTAATATTACATGGATAAGGATGTAAATTTACAAGAATAAAGTCATACTATTATGATTAGTATATACTATATACTGCTCCTGTTGTGTCATCCAAGTGTCCGGAAGCCCCGACATTCAAATTTGACTCGAAACGGTGTCATTTACAACATGTTTTTGGCCTAAATGTCCACTACCGGAAGTAGTGATGCTAACAAGTACCCCGCCCGTGCCCTTGGGTGAGAGCTTGTGTGCAGTGTGTGCCTCCGAACGTGAATGTGGCTCCAGAGGAGGATATCAGAGGACATTTAGGCTAAAAACACGGTGTAAATGACGCCGGTTCGAGTCGAATATGAATGTTGGGGCTAACTGCCATGTAAGTGGAGAATATCAGAAGATCCACCTGTCGCCTGCATTAAAATGAGTAATATGAAGGATCTTGTTGAGTTATACTTTTGTATCATGAGCATCACATAAGTCATGTACATTTTGACCCCTTTGCTGAAAAATACATTAATAAATCAGAAAAAAAACTATTTTATTCTTTTTTTTTTCATCCATCAACTGCACAATGTTCAAACTGACACTTTTACACTCAAGCTCACCGTTACCATACTTCATAATGTAATCATCACATGCACCTGAGATTGTATGACTTCTATTACTGTGAAGTGCCTTCTTCGATAAAACCATGGTGAACTTTTGAACCCTGCTGATATGTCTGCACTGGATGCTCTGAGATCAATAAGGGAGACACTATAGTGGTGGAAGGTTTGGTTTGTTAGTGCTCCTCTTGCACTGTAATGTCAACACCATTTCAGTTACTTACAGAGAAACTATGGGGGGGGGGGGCACCTGTCTGGTAGTCTTATTATCTAAATCAATTAAGGTGTGGGACCACAGACCATCAGCACCCGCTCACATTTACCATGACGGATGTATCCACAGGTGATAATAAGTAAATTCCAATTAATGTTTCAGTAGCTCATTAAATTTTGATGAGCGTGCCCCATGGAGTCATTAAAAGGCCCGAGACACTAATTCACCTATTAATCTCAGTTTAATCTATACATAAAATAATCAAGACTATTCATTTGTTATAATTACACAGTTAAACATATCAATCACATCCCAATTAGGGTCTAAAACTAAGCTATTCGTTTAATGGGGTCCTGCGTGCCCAACATCAACTGTACAAATCCAGTTGATCAGATCAGATTTCTCCAGTTTCATCAGTCTGGTTAGTTTTCTGAAGCACAATTTAAAAACATTTGTGTCCTGTGTCATAGATACTCTCACAGTCATGATTTCCACAAACAAGCGGGTCCGAGGCTAAAGCCCCCTCGACTGCCAGATCTATTAATGACAAGAACTGGAAACTTCTACGTCATTACTTTAAGATAATGAGATGCCTGAAACTACTTGTGAATTGAGAAAGTAACATGTGCTTGTCTAAGAAATGTCACTCTATTAAGTTTTGTTGTATTTAAGTAGAATATTTTGTTGTAAAAACCCACCTTCTGCACTGAGCTCACACAGGGCAGTGATTCCTCAGCGGGGGATGTCCCGTTCTAAGAGCAGCATCTTACCAAAGGGTCATGACCGACAGGAGTAGCCTTAAAAGCTGATGTGCTTTTCACTGGTGTAGAACAGTGGGCTGTTGGGACCAGCACTGGTTTACAGGTGCAGTGGAGACAAAAGATTTTGTATCTATAATTATTTTCTTTTTCATTTGACTTGGCAAAACATTTGCCACATTGCAATTTGAAAGCTGTGAAATTGTTCCAAAAGACAGGTGCATCTTATTTTGCAAAGTAAGAGCAAAACTTTGCTGCTATAAAATAATGTGATCTCACTCTCATATACTGAAACAAACATATTTTGATTTATTAATATTGATTAACTAAATCTGACAGAATGTTGTATTGATAAATTAGGGCTGGGCAATAATAATGTAAATAATTAACGTAATAAAATTTTCATCATGGCAATTTAACAAAAGTCCAATGTATATATTGATTATATGATTAACGCATTGTTTAGGCATAGTGAGGATGTATAACACATAGTTGAATCTACCTCAAATTTGTAGGTGTCTGTCATTCTCTGCTCATAAAGAAGAGTTTAAAAGCACAAGCTTCACTCAGGAACAAAAATCTGTCTTTAAACTTAAAAGAAATAATAATGTGACATTTATTCTTGTAATTGTTGATATTGACAGATATGAAATATATATTTTCATCTTGAAATAATTTTTTAAGCCATATCATCCAGCCCTAGTTCAATTTAAGAGATGTACTTTTTCACCTGTTATTCATCTGGTGTGGGATTATACCTCATTTCAGCACCAGGAGCTGTTCACAGTCTTATCTGTGCGATCGAACTTTTTCCGTTGCACTGCAAACTGACTCTACCCCAATTATAAACCTTAAATATAACATCCTGTCCCACAACAGTCTTGTTTTCTGAGTGATGCTGTTTCTCATACATGCTCCTTCTGGGCCACTTTATTTAGCAGCAAAAAGTCTCTTTTTACTGTCATGCTGAAGATACACAGATGTATGCCTCCTTCCCTGTCTGACATTCACTAGCAACATCTGGACCTGGTAAATATTCTTTTACTTGGGGCTTCCAGAAAAAAGTTATCGTCAAACTAAACTATTCGGCATCCAATACGACTTACACCTTTACAGATGTCTGTAAGTTACAGGTTCTCATCACAGTAACATGTTATTAATACATATGGAGAAATGCATGTAGTCTATATATTTAGGAGCAGTGAGCTACTACAACACAGTGTCCAACTTCGATTTAAAGCCAGTGTCTTTTTTTAAGGACTCCACATAAGAGCCCCAAGACCTTATTGTCAGGAGATAGAGCTATAGCCGCTGTACCGAGTAACTAAATCATAGATATAAAATGTATCTGACTCTATATTTAGGAACAGAGCATACAACTAGAGAGGAGGGAAACTAAGACTGTGAGATATTCCTCTTAAAAGACAACCACTTCCTTTCAAGGTTTTCTGGTGGCTAAACAAAGAGAGGTGGCATAAATATTACTGGTTTAATAGATCTGTCACACATCCCTTGAGCCAGTCCACAGGATCTGCGCTGACCTGTGTCTTTCATTAAATTGCAATGGCTACATAAAACTTCTATGTGCTCTGCCAAACAGGCTCCTGTCCCCGAAGTTTGTGCTGCATATAAAATGTGTGGAATTATCAAATGTTGATATGAAATTGATATCAAATCATAATTTTGACGCTTTAAGAAGTGGCCTGGGCAATAGACTGATCTCGGAAATAATCTCAAATCTTTTTTTTTTACAAATGTTGCTGTCCTGCAATGTTGCTACACAACAAGCAGCAAAACAATTGATCCAAAGATCAGCCAGAGATTTCTTACTTAAAAAAATTAGTAAGGGAAAATAAGGTAACATCTAATTCACGTAACATGCAAAGAAGACGGTAGCATCCAACATGAAAATCAATACCTTATTACTTCTTTGGAAAACTTGTAATGTTTACAACATACAGAACCAGTTGATCTGTACATACTCTCATGGTGTATACGTTTAAGGTGTTCCCAATATATATTCTCCTTATTTCTTTTCACATGCTATTGTTCAGTAAAGTCCAGACCATCCACCACCATGATTTAACTGTTTTTGTACCATTATTTAACTTATTTGTTCAGTTATTTGTTGTCCTCATCCCTTTGGCTGTATGTCTATTTCTATGTAAGTATACTGAGGGCAATGTAAAACCGGAGTCAAATTCCTTGTGCGTACACATACTTGGCCAATAAAGCCAATTCTGATCCTGATTAAATCTCTGCAAAGGAATGTTTGAGAAGTGAAGCCCTTTGTGTGATGTGCACATACACAGACAAATCGGAAGATCCATCTTCTATTGTGCTTGGAAACTAAAATTAAACACAACCAGTTATTCTGTAAATTATAATACATGCAGAATCCAGGTATACCATGAAACACAACCAGATTCTGTAGGTATTTAAATACCACAAATCCTTAACCTGTCTCACATTTCTTCCTCCTGTCTTTGTCTAGCTGTACAGAAACATTATATGAGCAGGATTACTGTGTGTAACGGTCGTGCTAATGTCAATCTGCAGGTTAAGGCAACCGTGTGAGTCTCACCTGTGGAGTCGTGACTCTGAAGGATGTTCCCGTGGTGGGGGTCGCAGGTCGAGGAGAGATGTTGTTCTGGGCCTGGGCCTGAGCTTGAGCCTGAGCTTGAGCCAAAGCCTGCTGAGGAACCATGACCAGCTGGCCCAGCTCTGTGCGCACCAACACCATTCCTGAACAACAACAGGGAACATAACATTCATTAGCTGTTTCGGATATGGTTGAAACTCGGGTATCTTGCACGGACAAAATCCTCTTCATAAGGCAGGTTTGACAATTTTAAACTGACAAGTTAAAATGGAAAACACCAACTAGAAACTCTTCATCAGGTTATATTCTGTGCATTGGAATTGGATGGTGACTGATGTTGGGCCCTTGCCTGCTTACATCTGACTGGTTGGAAAGGATCTGTTAAAATAGTTCTACAACACAGCTCAATCATTCCTAGACCCACATGTAACCAGTTTTAAATCGGTACATCAGGAAATAATAAACTGCAGTTAACCACCGAAGAACCACATTTTAACCATAAGTGAAACACACAGAACCACAAGTTAAACTGACGACAAAACAACAATCTGAGGGGTTTTATTTGTTGTGGGAGGCCATGGTTTAAGGTGTGAGATCACACTCATTGTGATATATAACATACTTCATGTGTGATATTCTGCTTTGAATCAGGCAAACTGGACTTGAAACATGGCTTTTTTTTCGTGCTCACTGCATTTAAAATGTGAAAAACACTCGAGTTTATATGTATATATAAAACATCTATCAGGGCATGTATCATGGCTTATTCAGTTGAACTAAAACAGTGCTTACAATTTGATTACATAATATTAACCCCCCAAGAGAGGAACAGGACCTTGTTGCAAGTCAGACTACTGTAGAGAAAACAGTCTGAGGTCCAGACATTTGATTGAAGCTGTGATAATGAGATAAAGACACACGATACACAGGGTCCTTGCTCTTTCTAAAAGGCTCCAATTGAAATTACAACAGCGCCATTTTTCGTCAAATAGCTTTTATAGGATCCTAACAAAACGTTTTATTACACATTTTTTAATCTTTACAGGAAGGGAAAAAGATATGAGTTAGGTCAGTAGAAAGACTCATAGCACATTCTGACAAATGTCTTGACTTTCTGACTGAACAGTCAATCCTGATGTGAGATTAATCAGAAGAGAGTGTGTAGGTTCTAACTGCATTAAGGAATATAAGCTGTGTGGCAAATATGGCAGCTAAATGTAGGATACCCAATGGCTGCAGCGTATGGCTCAAGACTGCATGATAAATTCCCACCCTGAGAAAAAAATTGAAAAAATACAGTTCCAGTGCTTTATTTGGTCAACCATAAATGTTTAAAGAACTTTGATACACTTCATAGACTTGGAACTATATATAAATCTAAATGTACTGAGAAATACAGTGATTTAAGTAAAAAATCTGTCCCCCTCTTCAGATCTGCCACTTTGTACAACTCCTGGCACGTCATGCTCATCACAGTACATACTTAAATATCTGTATGTGCAACAGGTGCACATCTCCACCTCCACTAGGGAAGTGATGTTTTCACCCTGTTGGTTTGTCAGGTGGTTTATTTTATTTTTTTATTACACTTTTTTACTATGTTTTATGACAAATAAATATGTTTTATGACGAATAAATCATTTCGGATATCAGACCATTTCCTATTTCTTTTATAATTCTAATATAAGTACTAGACAATCATGTGTGAGGTTGCTCAGCCTTTCCTGAGCCATGCACTCCTCCCAGTACCACTCTGGTTAATGTGTTTCTACTGATGTAAAAACACATTGCTCTACATGTTTTGTACCTGGCTAATGAGAGGATTCGGGTTGGTTACTCTTATTCAGAATAGCACACATGTCTGCAACTTTGGTGACATTCAACAAACTATGCTGCAGATGAAAATGCTTCTAAGTGCCTGCTTGTATATGTGCACTTTGTTGGTAGTATGTGGTGTCCTGTAAAATCATTGAGCTAAAAGTGACAGCATGGACACATTACAGTTTGTTTCCTGCAGTCACAGAGTTCAGCATCCGTTACTAAAAATGTAAAACTAAAAATTCCATTTGACACTGTTTTTTGGGAACTTCGTGTAGGTTTTGTCATTTTTGTTATTGAGTATGTGGCTTCCTGTCATGTTTTGGGGCTGTCAAGCATGCTTGCTGTGAGTTTTAGACTTTGTGCAGCTCCGTTGATACATCATAGCACCGACACTGCTGGGTGAAGTGTTTGATTCTCCCTGGGACCACCCATGGTGAAACTCACAGTAAAGCTACTTTGAATAAATGCATATATCAAAAGGCCATATTTCACCTCGGGAGCAGGCACCAGGATAACTTGGAGAGGGAATGTTTGCCTGGCACATCCACACAAACGTCAGAAACCAGTATGTCATTCAAACAAACACACAAACCCATCACACTGAAGACAGGTAGGTCTGACAACTACGGTGCAACAGTTGATGTTCTAACAACAGCTCCTTGTTCCTGCACGCCTGCGCCTCCTGCAAACCTTACCCGGTGGGATGGTAAACCCGGGGGGCAGCTGAATGGTCGTCTGCTGCTGAGGTGGTCTGACAATCAGCTGGGGGGCTACAATCCTCTGGGGTGCTGTGAGTCCAGGACGGGGTTGAAACTGTGCGGGGGTGGCCACAGCGGGTGCAGGTGAGGGGGCAGTGGGTCTAACCATGCAAACAGTGGTGGTGGTGGTGGTCACCGATGTAGTCTGACCAGTGCCACATGCAGAACTGGTTGCCACCCCTGTGACACAAGCAGGGGCTGTGGCAGAGCTCAGAGGCGGCTTTACTGTTGTGGCTGTTGTATCTGCTGCTGTGGTGGTGGTGGTGGTTGTTGTTGTTGTTGGCGTGACAACAGAAGGTGCAGAGGGAACGGAGTTTATTACAGAGTTCACACTGACAGGCTGGCTTGACATTACAATTTTGGACTGACAATCGTCTGCTTTGGAAGCCCCAGTGTCTGTGATCGTTTTGCTGTGGTTCTCCTGTGCAGCTGAGCAGGTGGCGGCTCCTGTGCGGGTGCCCTGCTGGACCAAGGCAGAGACGCTGGTCCCGTTTCCGTTCTGGGCGATACTGGCCACGATGTGACTGGGGAGTCTGTGCAGGGCGATGGTGGGCGTCCCCCGGTCCAGGGCTATAGCGGACTGACCCTCGGGCAGGCTGGCGTTAGACACCGTGAAAGTGGAAGTGTTGATAGCGGCTGTCAGCGGCCGAGTGGAGGGGTTCGGTGGACTTGAATCCACCGGGCTGACGGTCTCTCCACCCACCGTGTTGCTGTTCCTCCGCGTCGTCACAGCGGCGCCGTTGAAACTCTTTATCCGAGCCGCGGCGCTCCTCCGCGGCGTGGTGAAGCGTTTTCTCGCCGGGCTGGCTTCCGTGGACGGCTCACCTGTGCCCGGGGAGCCCTTGCAGCCGCGGCTGGTGGCGGGGGTGGTGCTGATGCTGGCGGGCGGAGACGCCAAAGTTGACACGCCAGGAGCCGTCAGTGTTGTGATGGATGCTCCATGTGATTGCGAGCCGCTGCTGCCCGCTGCGCTCACACTGGCAGCCGAGGAGTTGGTGGTGGCGGACTCGCGGACAGACGGGGAGCAGCCCAGAGAAGCGGCTGTGACACTTTTATCCGGACTCGCGTCTTTGGAGTTGATCTCCGGGCGCATCTCGGGTTTATTACGCCGTCCTTGTTGTTGTTGTTCCAGTGTTGTGGTGCCCACTGGAGCTGGTAGCGGTTTTCCTAAGAGATGGTTAGCGGGGGTCTCGGAGCCAGCGCCTCCGTTCTCGTCCGTCTTGGCCGCGGGGTTCGTTTGGCCGGTGAGCTGCGACTCCAGCGAGCCCACCAGGTCGCTCACAGCTTTCTCGTCCACCTCTGAAAAGAGCATATCTTCCAGGGGGTCGGAGGCGCCCGCCATCTCTGATCACAGATAGCCTTCTTATTTTTTTATTTTTTTACAGTGCGCCTGCGTGTTACTAGGCATTGTGGGAATGACTGTGACGTCATTAGATGAGGAGGGGCGGGTACCCCATCGATGTATCGTCCATCATATTTTTCAAGTCAAATTTAATTTAAACAAAACACCTAATACTAGTGTAATAACCATGTCATTTCAGAATCATCCCAAACTAACACGTTAGATGTCAGCATCTCATAGTTTATAGATACAAAACTATGATGTTCAATTTGTTGGAGACATTGTGTGTATATATCTAATTTTCCGCATCTTTTTTTACATGCACAACACATAGAAGAATACAAACGACTATAACATATATCAAACATATCAGACAAGAGAGTAAAAGAAAAGAAAATGTAATCTAAATATACAGACACAACAATCATAAGTCAGACAATTTAAAAGTTAAATTAATATAAAAGGTAATTAAATAAAATGTGAAGGAAATCTAATTTCAAATAATCTTCAAAGAGTCTAAATTAAATGACAATTCTTTCAAAATATGTTTTACTACAAACGTTCATGAACTAGACTGAAAATAAAAATGAGTCGAAAACATCTATTATCTACATGTTTCATCCACAAAGGTGCAACAAAAAATTTAAATATGTACACGCAATGAGAAAAAAGAATGAATATAGTGGGAGGGAGATGTTTGCATCAATATATGGTTTAATTTAAATTATATAATTACTAAGTATTCTCCCCTAAGTTTAATAGGTCATAGTGGGTTTTTTGAAATGTCAATGTTTTTTCATATAAGCATGTATTCTCCACTTTGTAGTAACCGAACGTGTGAAGATTTTATCCAGTGCCACTTGATTCATTGGCTCATTTTCGTCCTTTTAAAAAACAAACGTAAAGATTTATAATATTAATTATCATTATTATTTAAACTTTTTGTTGGTAGTGTTGTTTTTACTAAAGCAATCCTTTTCATTTAAGAGCTCCGGGAGAAGAGTCCACCTCTGAAGAATGCCAACCGTACCTGGCTGCAGACAAGATGGCGGACCTCCGGACTCCACGACCGCATGCGCAATAGACCATAATACGTTCCTAGCAGCGGAAGTTGGTTTCCTGTCGTTTTCTTCCCCGTAAAGTGGCACAAATCTATGGGAATTAATTGTTATACTAACAGGTACACAGCCCACATGTACAGGGTAAACAGGGAGTCGTTTCAGACTACCATAAAGACTGTTGTAAGGTCCCTGCTGTTTATTGTTATAACGCCTGTTAATGTTGTCAGTGGGTTAAATGTTATTTTAGTCAGGCACCTTTTTGGTAAGCCCAGCTCATACTGTGGGGTCCTACGGTTCAGGAGTTTACATGAGTTGCTATGCTAACCGTCAGCTACACGACTGTTTCCCTCGTGTGTTGAGAATGCGTTCTTGAAGAGTGTAATTGATTAATAACCTGAAGAATTCGTTTTAATGTGGATTATGTAATTGTGTGAACTGGCCTTAACATGTTGATGGGCTGGTTCTGCTTATGTGTGTTTGACAAAACACTGACATTGAAGCAAGACCACCTATTACAATAATAAAAACTACAATTAGGTCCAATCAGGGAATGCAGTAGGATAAAAGTAGGTTTTAAGCTTTGATTTAAAGAAAGCTACCGACCCTGTCTGCTGTACTTCATCAGGTGGGGGTTCCAGAGCCTTCAAGCTCTTATTTCTTATTTCTCTGTCCCCCTTAGTCTTGGATAAGATAAGATAAACTTCATTGAGGGGAAATGTACTTTTTACAGCAGCAGATAGTCAAAAACGAGGTAGATAAGAGAAAATGTGAAAGTATCAATTAGTATAAATATTGGCAATAAAAAATATTTATAAGAAAATACAGAGAACATGTACATAATATACACCTTACACTAGAGAGTATCAATACTAGAATTATTGCAGGTAGAGACGAATACTTGGGTAAACTGCAGTGGTACAGGATGATTGCATGAGGATAGATACTGCACGTGTGCATTGCATGTAATAATTTCACCTGGTCCACAGTGCTGTGACTGAGCCAACCCAGATATAAACATTATAATATGAACTAGGATTTTGCTGCATCAGATGTATGCCAAGTTTTAAAACAGACCCGAGTAATTTGTAAATTGTATTTTAGTGAGAATATCTAATTAAAACTTTATTATTAAGGATCTTTATCATAAGTCCTGTCAGTTATATATATTCATTTACTCCATTGTGAGTCAGACTTCAATTTTCAGGACATGACAGAGAGTCAACGGGTGTTATGATTATGTTTAATTTTGAAATATAAATGTGGTCATGCCAGGTCATCAAACATGTAAGGTCTTGTGCAGATTGGACAATGTACAGTGTAGTCAAACTTCCTGTTTCATGGCAATACGGCCACGGGCATGCTGTTAAAGTAAAAGTGTTCACGTTGTTTGTTGCACTGACCAAAGGTGAAGTTGATATGATTATTCTGTTGGAGGAGTTCATTAAAGTAGAATGCCTACAGATAGCAAATTCCAAGGAAAAATTTTACATTACAATCAACATCACCAACTTCCTGTTCAATTTAGTGTATGGGTCCAACAGGCTTTTTTGTAAGTTTTGCCATGATAAATATACCTACAGTTATTCGTACATGTCAGTGAAAGGTGCCACCAGGGCTGCTTTGTTAATTTATGTTTAATTTTAAAGATTTTTTCATATTACAAAAATAAACAAATTAAATTGTTTTATTTAATCCAGGTAAGAAGTAAGAAAACATCATGTTTTGTTGTCCTCTGGTGGTTCTATGAAGAATGATACAATGGTACTAAAAAAGCTGAAAGAATTGTGTTAGTGCAGGACTTTCACACTGCCAAAGGTAATTTCAGGTCGTTTGAAATGATTACTCTTTTCACACAAGACCCAATGAAAATATTAATAGAGGAATCATTGGAGGCTGATCATGCTGACGCTCAGCCACAGCAAGGAGGAGATGAGTCTGCTGATGTTCAAACTATTCAAACCAAATCACCTGAAGTCCAATTTATAAAAATGACTCGAACCCCTGAAAAACATGCTGACAAAGCTCGACCCAATAAACAAGCTGCTTTTGACCTGTGATTTTTAACTCTGCTCCATCCTGTGAATACGTATCCAGTGTCCTCCAGGCTGCTGTGTACCTCGTGTCTGACTTCAGAGAGGGCAGAGCTGTGCTCTATCTTCCTGTCGGCCCAGCAGCTCCCTCTGCATCTGCTCCTTTTCCCTCTGCAGGTTCACCTTCACCTCCCACACCTCCAGCTTTAGGCAGGCCTCCTCCAGACGAGCCTGCTGGATCTGAACACAACACATTACACTGGTATCTAAAGATCTGATCTGTGTGTGCAGATATCCAAACCTGGATCTGCACTACAGGAGCTAGATAAGATCACCATGTAGATCATTTATTTCAGTGAACTAACCCTTTAAAATCTTGTCAAAGGACACAGTGCACTTGTTCATGTACTGTCGAACTTTATTTAACTTCCAGAGTCACAATATCTATGAATGCACATATATCAGGCAGATTTTTGGTGAAGTTTTCAAGTCAGTTGTCACTTGTGTAAGTTCTGGTCCCATTTAGAGTCAAATAGACCATCAATATACAGTGTGATTGACAGCTGGTACCATCCAATCGGTGCAGGTGGAAGGTGTAATCGGGTGTACAGCGTCGTTGAGCTCTCAGTCAGGCTCCACCCCCAACTCCTCCAAATACTCTCCCAGCATGCTTAGCGGCGGGCGAAGGAAAATGTAAACGGCCATGTCGTGTTAGAGAGCAGAGCAGAGGAAGAAGCCACAGTCTGGGCCGCGGTCTCACATTCAGCCACATTTAATGAAGCCTTGAGAACTGAAGCTCCTGAATAGTACACGTCCGACAGCTTCATTTGACAGGAGACACATTTCGTGGAAGGAAGTTTAGTAAACGGAGGTAAAGATGAGCGGAGGAGGGACCCCGTACATCGGCAGCAAAATTAGCCTAATCTCCAAGGCCAAGATCCGCTATGAAGGAATTTTATACACCATTGATACCGAGAACTCGACCGTAGCTCTCGCTAAAGGTAAGTTTCATGACCAACACATTATCTGCATTCACCACAAATGGTTATTACTTAGCTTGAAAAAATGCTAAAGCGTTTAAACACTGAAACCGATATGAGCGTAGTTAGCTAACGCCTGCTAGCCTTTTAGCCAACTAACGGCTAAGTGTTGCTGTAGTTAGTCCTTTGTTTACGTGCTCGGGCTAACTGCTTAGTACTGAATGGAATATAATAGGAAGTAAAGACCTTGTTCTATTTCACACCTGATTTTAAGAATCTGTGTTTCAACTACTGGTTATTAGTAAAATTTAATTTAGTTTTATTAGCTTTTATTGTTAACGCGTATTCGGTGAACTCGGCGTACGAAGACGTTAATACTCCCCCTGATTGTATGTATGTTTGTTTGTTTCGAAGAGAAAAAAGTGCTTGGTAAAAATCAGTATCATGAAATAATTACATTGCAGTTTAAGCAGCATTTTAAACATTAGGACAGGGAATCCGTTATAGATCAGCCTCACAGGCTGTTTGCTTTTGTACAACATCAGACTTTGCAACTATAGCATCGTTACAGCAGCTTCAATAACAAGGCTAATGTCGAGTCATTCACATTGCCCCTCGCATTTCCCCAACAGTCCGCTCCTTCGGCACTGAAGATCGGCCCACTGACAGGCCTATTCCACCGCGAGAGGAAGTGTTTGAGTACATCATCTTCCGAGGGAGTGATATTAAAGACCTAACCGTGTGCGAGCCACCCAAATCCACTAGCACCCTGCCTCAGGACCCTGCCATAGTTCAGGTAAGCGCCTGTGTCTTTGTACTGTAAACTAGCTGCACGTGTGCCAGTTTGTCAGCCAAGGTGTTCTTTCCCTACAAAGTCACTACTACATACATCTACATCCTAGGTCATGCCTGGTCACAGTCAGATGGTTTCTAATTGATGCAAAAAGCCCCTGTCTCAGAAGATATGTTGACGTCATAGATGGAAAAGTGAAGGTGGAATAAATTATTAATGACTGAATCAGTGTAGCTGCTCGATGTCAGCCCTCGGGCATCGTGCACACTGGTTGCATGTTATTAGTAACACCTGTGTTTTACCTACACACCAGACACATGTCTGCTGTAGAGAAAGTCTGCTCCTGTCGGTTTACAAACCATTACCATTCTCAAATAGGATTCCCGCTTACATTTAAAAAAAGGGGGGTGTTCTGATGGGCAACACAAATATATTAGCAATTTCAATTATCTTTTAATATTTATCTTCAATTAGCTACACTACCACCTCATTGTTTTTATTATTTTAATGTGTAATGCTCCTTGTCTGTAATTGGAAGCAGAGTTTCCCCATTGGGGATTAATAAAGTTATATAATCTAATTAAGATCTTGCACTATGCACTATATTTTTATATTTAGTTAGACAAGACAAATCAAAACCACACTATCTCTTAATGTTAGAATTTTGTCAAAATACTGTCGTATTGCAACACCCAAACACATACATCATTAAAGTCAAGTAAACCAACTGGCTGGCTTAAGTTGAATCAATAATTAATTTTATTAATCACTGCAGGGCTTTTGTTGTTATGAAATTAGAAATATTTGCTGCAACAATACCTATGTTTATATTTCTGCCTACAAACACACATTTCAAACACTGAATTTTAAGTCAAACACGCAACAGCTTAGGAACATAGGCAGTCAACACTTTGAATGAAAAACATTGTTCCACATCTGAGTCTAGTATCTGTGTAAAAAAATTGGGTAGGTTAAATTAAATGTCTCATATTTGCACCTCATACTTTTTAAAAATATTTATAAACTGTCCTGCATGTTGGTCGTACTTACAGAATAGGGTTTTCACGAAACTTGTGAATGACAGTGGATATTGTTTGTAGAAGCCCTGCACAACATTTGGAACTGTGACAGTCACAACAAGTTGTCATAGCAGTTATGTTTTAGAACTATAATTAATGCTGCTGGTGTCTGTGATGTGTAATGAAAAGCTAAAAAACCCACCCATGTAACTGGAGAGTTCAGGAAAGAGTCCTGTTTTTGTTGGTCTTGTCGTCGTTTTTCAGTGGACTGTGTGTTTGTTTTTCTAGTCATCAGTTGGATCCACCAATGCTTCTACTGCAGCACCCCCAACATCATCATTCCAGTCTGCTGGCTCCTATGCTCCATTCAGCAGGCCCCCTGTCCCACCTTACAGCCAGTTTGGCGTGACACCCCTCGCAGCTCAGCAGTATGAATCTGCTGCTGCTGCAGGAGGTAAGAAGTAGTTTCTTATTCAAACATGTCTATTCACTGTATGGATTTGTAGGATGAACTCTAAAGGAGAGCTGTGAAAATGATTTCATGTGTGACAAAACAAAATCTGTATTGCTAAGCTCAAATTCCACATTCATATCACTTTGTTTAAGAATCACAGGTCAGCAGAGGGACATGTAAAAATGAGAAACAGGGATTTTTTAAATATAACTATCTGTCTAGATCTATTTGACTTACTGCAGAAACACCATCTTTCAAACAAGCTTTGTAAGAGTTTCTCGAGCAGATCTGGAGCAACACCTGATCCTTGCTGATTTGAATAGAACACAGGTGCAGATTTCCTTTTGTACACCTGAACCCCATATAACTCCACTGAATAGTGGAGACAGTTATACAATGCATTTCTATTTAACTGCTGGAGCTTGGGAATATAGAAGTGCTCACAGGAGGAGACAGTTATAAAAACACGAGAGAGAGATTTTGTCATTCAAATTGGATAGTTTGCATTTCTGTCTTTGTTAAAAAAACTCTTAGATTTCTTTTACAAAAACTAAGAACTGAAATTGTCCCTATTCTATGTCAGTTTTAACTACTGGCAGTTTAATAGAACCTTCCTAATCTGTCAGGTCTGTCACTAAATTCACATTGTCTATATCTGCTGCTTAAGACAAACTGCCTTTGCTATTAAGAAAATCCTAAACTCTAAATCTCATTTTGGTGTTTCTGCAGGACGCACTAGTCCCCAGCTGGATGCTTTAGCAAAAATTCCCATCCTGAAGCCGGTAATGCAGGCCCCACCCTCAACTGCCCCAGCTCCACCTGCACCTGTAGGACAGAGGAGTCACACAGGGTATGCACCTCCCATCAGACCCACCAGCAGCGCCACTGGCAGCCAAAAACCCCCGGACCTCCTGGAGCAGCGAAGAGGTAAAGATATGTCACAAGCTTGTTGTGGTAAATTATCATGTTCTGAGTCCTGCCAAACACTGGTGTTGACGACCAGAGGTGTATGAATATTTTTCAAACATTACAAAAGTAACTCCAGTTTTATATCTGAGCTAATCGGAGATTCTTGAGCACAAAATTCTCTAAATTGCCCCAAAACGACACTTATGTTCCAATCTTTACATATTCACCCAAGAGAAACCTGCTTACCTCCTGAACCGGCACCGTATCTGAAGCTCAGATGTTTGTGTTGCTCGGTTTGACTGTATTAGAGCCTTACCAATTTACCCAGAGTTAAACAGATGCTTTCTCTGTTCAGGTCCTGAGGCCCTGAAAGTGTCCCAGCCTGATATTGAACATGGTGCTCTTGAAAACAGGGATCCCAACAGGCGTCATGCTGGTAAGTCATTTGCACTTTGATATCATTACTCCTCCTGTTTCTCAGCCGTATAAACTGGGGCCATCTTCATAACGGTGTGTCTGTTTGCAAAAGAACAGTTTTCATAGCCAAATCACACTTGTGTGACAGAAGTAGCTCCGCTTTTAGGTACAACTTCCTCATTGTGGTTGGAGTCCTTCTCATCCACTCTGCAAAGTGCAATGCACACAGCTCTACAATGAAGCAACACCTATTATGTTATTATGAGAATCATTTAAATGTTTGAAGTATGGCATGGCATGACAAATTGGTTTATAGCAAGCCGCCAAAGTCTAGGTAATTAATGGGAAGCAGGGATGGAAACCTTTTCATTACAAAAATTGTTTAAGTCTTCACTGTAAACTTAGTCTTGAGCATTTAACAGATATAAACAACCACAGGGCGGTAATTCTAGTTTGCTATCTACACAGTCAGTATGAATTTTGGAAGTGGTGTTTATTTTCCTTTTCTGGTTGTGTGCACCAGCACACTGTCTTTAGAATAAAGTGTCAACGATGGTGCTCAAGAACAGCACAGGGTCTGTAGTTGTAACAGATATAAGAAAATTAGGATGATTTTTGTGGCTGAACTGGGTAAGAATCCTAATTAAGCTAAAATTAAACACTGATTAGCCGTGCAATATGTGGATGTAAACAACCTCAACTTAAAGATGAAGTAACTTCGATATCATTGGCATTGAATACAACATGCGGTTGTACAACGTGTGTTTTCTTCCCCGAGCATTGTGTGATTTTGGTTTCCCTGTCGTCTCTCAGGTGGTGCTCCGTCCAACCGCCGCGGCCGTGGAAGAGGAAACCGCAGCAGGGGCAGAGTGAATTTGCGCAGGGATGGCACCATGAAGTTTGAAGAAGACTTTGACTTTGAGACGGCCAACGCCCAGTTTCAAAAAGATGAGATCGACAAAGAGCTTCAGAATAAGCTCAAACTGAAAGGTATGGCTTCAACGCTTCAAGGGACAAAACAGGCACTGCTTTTCTAAACCACTTATTGAGACGGTTTATATCAGCCAAAATAAATTAAAAATTCCAAAGTTAACTGGTGCAAATTTTAAAAGGGCAATACTTTTCATGTCATTTGTGTTTATTCTGTCACCATTTCTGCCAGTAAAATCCCATGAAGCAAAATCTCTGGTAGGAATGAACTGTAACACGATAGTGAATTAGTGCTGAAATTAACTTTCAGTCAGCCCTGATGATCACTTTATTTGTAAGTTAGAGGGGTTTTGTTTTTAACAATATTTCTTTCAACATAACAGATGACAAGACTGAAAAGGCACTGAATGGAGAGGAAACTGCTGACACAGAACATCCAGTCACTGAGGGGACAACTGAGGAGGAGGAGGCTTCGATCAACTCATGTTACTATGACAAGTCCAAGTCCTTCTTCGATAACCTGTCCAATGATGATCCAAGGTACCTCATTATGTTGTTGTTTTCTATGAATCCCCTTTGATACAGGGGGATTTCTTCGGACTGATAGTTCCACTGCTTAACAAAACCGTTTATGAAGATGAAATAAAAACCAGAATCCAGTTCGAAGCCTCATCAGACTTAAGGCCGGATTTTATAATTTGTACATTATTTGCCACTAGTCTATTCCACATGGTTGTGTATTTTCATGTGGGATTGGCAGACACAATTTTTCCAGATGACGTAGGACTATGTTGCCAGAAACGCTGATTCACGACCAACTTCTCCTCGACTACTCTGGTTGTTATGGCCTAAGGTCTCCCTTTTTTACAGTGTAACTGTCAGTCTGAATGATATCTCTGTACATTTGACATCACCTAAACCATGGTAGTAAGCTTTAGTTCATGAATTTAAACATGTGAGTTGTACTCAAGACACTGAAAGATTTTTGTTTTTATCTAATTTAGTAAATCGGGCGAAAGAGGATTTTCAAGGTAAGTTGCACATTTTCTCTGATGTGTTTGAAGAGGTATCTCGGATGCTAAAGTTTTTTTGGCATGAAGAGTAAACACATTAACTGCTTTTGGATATTGGCCTCATCAGGGTAATCATTTTACAGTGTTTTTATGGATCAGAATTAACCTATAGTTTAAATGTAAAGGTCTATATATATTATTTTTTAAAAACGATATCAAATTTTTTTAGGATTTGTAAAATTGGTGAGCCGAAATAGTCATTTTAGCCAGTGGTGCCTAGCATCAAGTAAAACAATTTTTGTAGAGTGTTTCAAAAAGATGGATGCTGATCAGTCTTTACGTGTGTCAGGGATCGAAGGCCAACCTGGGCAGAGGAGAGAAGAATGAATTCCGAGACGTTCGGCATCCCCCTCAGGCACAATCGTGGAAGAGGGGGTTTCCGTGGCCGAGGCTTCATGGGGCCCCGTGGAGGCCGGGGGCGGCCAGTGAGCAGAGGTTCCTTTGGGCCACCTCGGGGTCCCCCACCTGGTTTCAGAGGTGGATTCAGGGGTGGCAGAGGAGGCCGGGATTTCTCCGATTTTGAATACAGGGTGAGTTTATCAGTTTCATGTGCTCTGAACAGTATTTAAGTATACTTGAAGTACAATAGAAAGTTAAGAAGTATGTCAGCTCTAACCTGAAGTGGTTCTTTCCAGAAGGATAACAAAGTGGCTGCATAGTACAACAGCGATGGATCCACAAAGAACTGTAGCCCCTCATCAAGAAATGATTCCAGCTCAAGAAATTTATTTGGTCTCTACATTTGACAGAAAGAAAAATGAAGACATCCTCTCAGTCACCAGCACAAGGTTCAACTGTTTGACACCAGGGGGTGAGAGTGCAGAAGTTTAGTTTGATAAGCAGCCATCAGATGGACATGATGTGTAAATACCGTGCTTTGGAGTAATGCTGTATTTTTGCATCGATCAAGTTCATTTCTTATAGAAGGCTTCTTTGATATTGAAAGCTGTATGCAGAAAGCCCACTGTTACTGTGAGCAGATCACGCTTCATGTGATCCATAGCTTTATTTTTCATTTTTCTTTCAGGTCTCTTATATCATATTTGTTGGCACCAAATTTCATTGCATTGCCTGTTGCAACATAGTTCTCTCTGTTCAGGTTTAGGTGGGTTGCCATGTGTTCAGTGTTTTGTCCATAATGCAGGACTTTTTCTTTTTTACATCAGTTTATTCTCTATGAATTAGTGAGGTCAAAACCAGCTGAAAGAAAAATCTAAACAGAATTCTGTAATGAATAAATGAATGTATATCTAGCTCATCTTATATTTAGGGTCCCCCAACCAATCATGGCTCAACAGACGGACACACTTCGTTTTTATAGACGTGCTCAGTAGATAGAATCATTGGCTGATGCTTTGACCCCTTAAACCTCCCACATTCGATGACGTCATAGATCAAGAGGAACCAGTCATTTAAATGGTGTACGGGGTTTAACAGTGATAGCTTTAGAATTATTTGTTAACTGTAGAGTTTTTTGAGCAGGTCTGTTTATATAGTTGACTACAGAACGAGCATTCCAATGATTTGTGTCTGAAAAGAAAATCATCCATTGCTATTAACGCCTTTGGGACTTATAAGGAAAGGATGTCCTTGAGATAATTATTCCAAACGTGGCCAAGTTAGATATGGATTAAAAAATGATCCCAACTTTTGCCAAAAATAATATGAGGGTTGAGATCAAAATATCGGCCGTTATATCATAGTTTCTCATTTTAGTGACTCTTAAACGAGAATTCTGGTATTTTTCAATCTCGTCCCAATGTTTATAAATGTGGGTGTGTAAATTATTTGTTTCTTAGAAAAACTTAAAGAAAAGAAGATTGAAGGCCCAGCGGCAATAGCTGCAATATCATCTTATGGGGCAACTGCGACAGTTCACAAAATGTTAACCAATACGGTCTTTTTCTAACCAATAAAATGCCCAAATTGTTATTCTGGCCACATTACAAATGTCTCGCTGAACAAGAAATTTCATTCGAACTTCAGCAGCTCGCTGTCCCCCTGCTTGTGTCCCAAAGCAAAGACACACGAATATAATTTGAAAAGAAACTTTTAGTGGACCTTTTTATGGACTGTCTCAGTTGCCCAATAAGATTATATTGTAGCTAATCTATTAAATACCATTCATTTTGCACACCCACACTTATAAACAGGGCCCAGGTGGACAAATCCCAGAATTCCTCTTAACTTAACCTATCTATGTCCAAACATAATGAGCCATCATCTTGTTTCTTTTTTATTGACCGCATCCTTCGTCTTACAGTTGGCTCATGTACAATGTTTTTGTTGTCTGTACAGTCAGTTGTTATCCACTGCAACACTAAGTACCTACAGTGTTGTGAGGATTGTTTACTGAGGTAGAAAATCTTGTAAATGGATGGAATGATGTCTCGGTACAGATGACAGCAGATCTCTGGCTTGTTTGTAGCTCCTCTTGTTGCATTGTCGTCAATGTGATTGTTCTCTGGAGTGAATCTATTATTTTTTACAGACATGTGAATAAAGGGACGAGAACTGGATGAGGTGCCAGTGCGTTGGGGGGGGATAATTCTTTTTTTCTTCTTGGCTCTGATTTGATAGTACTTTGGGGAGTGTCTTCACAGTGGTCGATTTTTACAGCGCTCCCTTTAACTTAAAGGTTACACTCTGACTAAAGTAATGATAGCACTACACGCTGAGATTAGAACCTTTTATTTAGCTGCGGCTGTTTCAAACAAAGCAGCCGCAGTTAAATCTTTGCTGTTTAACTGGATATTGCAGATCACTGCATGATAGCCTTAGGAGCCACCACTTTATATGGGCTTTCGCAATAACCAGCAACATTGAATTTGGAACAATAAGTATTACTGAGCAATTCAAAACTGACATGTTTTCATATGTTTGTTACTGCTTCACTGGAATTGTAAACCAGGAATCGTTTTCTTGAGAATATCAGCAAAATTGAGTTTTTACATCAAATAAAGAGTTGTACAATATCCATGTCTCTGTTTTCTTTTTAATCCACATGTCACTGATTTGTTTTATTTTTCCCTACAGAAATGCCATATATAGAAATACCTTGCGTTTGTGCATTTGGTCATGTGTTTAAATGATCCTTCAGCCGTCAGGTGATGTAACAGTAAGAAGAGACACAGCAATTCTTCCAAAGTATATAGTTTGACCATAAAAAAGTTACTTTTCTTAAAGCACAACAGGCAGTGAACAGAAACACTTTCTTTACTGTAGTTCTTGTCTATTTCCCAGGGAATAATTCATGAATCTTTATTACATTTAGAGGACTGATAACTAAGGGTGTGTGAAATGTGATGCCGCGTGGCTGAATTAAAGGAAACCTTTTAAGAGACCTAAGGATGCATTAACTGAGATATGTGCTCTTTGAGTGTCTATTTAGTTAATAACAAATCTGAAAGAAATATTTTAAATCGTGTTGCAAAAAAACCGCTCAAAGTCCCCAATTGTAAATCTGGGTTTATCTCTTAACCATATTAGTGTGAGAGAAAGTGCTTGTATTGCGTTGCTTAGTGGGTATAGTTATCAACAATAAAGATTAACAAGGTCTCCACTTGTCCCTGGCATTGTGCTGACTGATGAACTGTATGTTATTGACACCTTGCTTTACTGTGAGAATTGAATAATGCCTGCTGAGAAAAGTCCCATTACCACCAATAAAACACATGCACATTTAATAAAGTATTATCACAGAGTCTTTGCTTTGTAATACATTTCCTGCTAAAACAATGGAAGAGGACACATGTAGCATTTGGGTCCAAAATGTCCCCCAGAGAGCATAAAATCAAGTTTAACTAAACTGAGCAGGTATTTAATGATGTGTGACTGATCCTGGGTCAACTCTTACAAACTTGGCCTGAGGGGGGCACAAGTGTTCACAATAGAAGAGCTGGACTGAATCTGATGCTCCTCCTAATTGTTCCTCAACTCAAACTCAAAATTAACTCATAATTTGATCAAATCTAGGTTTCACCATGCAAAAGAATGTGGTTAGGTGCTGAGTGATAAAAAAGGTTACCTATTAAATCAAAAAATGCAGAAAAAGTCAAATCATTCTGAAAGTTTGGTTGTTTGAATGGTTGAAAATTGAACTTGAAGTATGTGCCAGTAGTAGCCAACTGAAAAAGTGGCTTAAGAAAAACACATTTTATAGGGAAGCCTTTTAAGGCCTGGTTTTTAACTGGTTTCAACAGATGTCTGTTTTTTTAAATATTTAATTTTATGTTATCTTTCTCATGTTTGTCTTGTCTTGTCCTGTGTTATTTATCTAACCGTTTCTAACCTTGTTGAGATAGGAACTTATTATTTTTATTATTATCAATATCATTAATGTCATTATTATCGTTATTATCATTATAATTAATGTTGTTATTATTATCTCATCCACATCATGAATAACATTGAAATTGAAGCATCGTGTTTATCTTGGAATAAAAACCACCCGTGATAAAATAAAATGACAGACTCTCCAGCGGGGGGCGCTAAGGCAACTACAGCCAAGCAGTTGTCCGTCGGGCGGAAGCGGAAGCAGTGAGTGCAGAGTCCTGAGGGAAACACAGAACTAATGGAAACAGGCTGTCGACTTTAACTGTGACTTCACCGACATGTCCATCGTCTTTGTGCCAAAGAAACTACGAGGAAAAGCGAAAATCAACCAGGAGATTATACAGAGGGTGAGAGACCAGCTAATGGTGTTTAGCATCCAGCTAACTAGCTGTTAGCTCGCCCCCCCCTCACAGCTGTCCCTTCATCCACTTGCTGTTTGACGCCCTAATCAGGAGAGGACGGTGCTTTGTTTGAACTTGTTTACCTTTTGTTCCGTCTGCTCTCAGCTGCTGGATGAAAACGACCAGCTGATCAGATGTATCGCAGAGTACATGCAGAAAGGCCGAGCGGTGGAGTGTGTCCAGTGAGGCCCCGCCCCTTCATTCAGCTCATTACACTGTGGGACTCAGTAGTTTAATGTGGCCTTTTCTATTCTTCTTCTTCTTCCCATCAGATACCAGCAGATCCTGCACCGCAACATCGTCTATCTGGCCACCATAGCTGACGCCAGCCCCGACAACACGCCCCCCTCCTCCTCAAATGTAATTTCCATCACATGATGCACAAGCTGCCTCTGCACTGATGGTACAACTGGTGATCTGATCCTGACTCTTGTGTTTCCAGTCTGCAGCTGAGGAAGCTTCAGCCTCCACACCAGAGGTGAATGGAGCTGGACCCACATGATGCAGGCAGCTGGTGTCAGTCGAGCTGGGACAGTGTCGCCCTCAAGACAATTTCTATGTGACAAGGACATGGACTTATTATGCTGAGCTGGTTTCAGTAATGTGACACATTTCATCACCACTGGTGTTTCAGATCAGTATTTTGTGTTGAGACTGAAATGTACATTAAAATGTTTTCCTTTTTAAAAAAGTTGGAGTTGAGTTTTTGAAACAATTCTGAGACCCAACAGTATGAATGCACCAAACGCTCAGTAATATTTTATTTGTTTGGAGTTTGGGCAGCTGTGGCTCAGGAGTAAGAGCGGTTTGTCCACAAATCAGATGGTCGTTAGTTTGATCGGTTTCCCCAATTCCATGTGCTGTAGTGCCCTTGGGCAAGACAACCCCAAAGTGCCCCTGACGGCTGTGCCAGCAGTGCGTGACTGATGTGGGATAAAGTGATGAATTGTGTGAAAATGTTCTGTAAAGTGCTTTGCATTGTCATCAGGACTAGAAGAACGCTACATTAATACAGACCCATAAACAGTTGTTGCTGCAACTGAGATCATTTTTACATTATAGTGAGCAACATTTTTAACAGAAATAACCGCAGAGACATTTTGAATTGCTAGTCATTTTTATTTATTTTTTGCATTGCTGGTACACTTGGAAAGATTCAGTTGCCAGCTCAAGAGAACAATAAGCAACATAAGCCAAGCAGTTCCCCTTCATATCTTCTATCAGGGCAACATGGTTTTTATTTATTTTTTTATTATTTTTTTGTAGAAGCCACTAGTAAACCATTTGACACAGCTGAGAAGCTAACAGTTACAGTCCAAGGTCTGTAATGATGTCTTTAAAAAAGGCTGCAAGAGTTAGGAAGATAACACAGACAAAAAGCAACAAACCCTATATCTTGATTGTGCAAAGCACATTGACTATAAAAAGATATATATTTATATGTATATACAGCAAACAATTCTCTGTAAACATGTTAAGTATGTTAGTTTTCTGAAAACATGGTGTCATTTCATAAATACAGGCAACATTGGCATCCGCAAACATCACAAAAAGATAACATTCTGGGCTCTTTAAATGCAGCCCATCGCCATAGAAACCAAAGAAACAAGGGCTCGAAAACACCCTCATCACACACTGGTTTAGTGTTTAGAATGGCATATTTGGTAACCTTTAGAGATAAGATGGTGTAGTTCAACTGTTGTAGGAAAAAAATGTGCTTTTTTCACATATTGGGAGGTGGAAAATAAATGTTTTCATGTAATATGGCTACAAGAATACTAACATACAGTAATGGTATAACATGTAAGAAAATACAAAAATAAGATTAATACTGTCAATAGTTGTACAAGAAAAATATTGTATTATTAAACAGAAGAAAGGTTTAGGTTTATTGGAGTTAGTGTCAATCTGGAGCAAACAACCACCAATTGGAGAGGAGGAATTGAACGCGCTAGCGGGTGTAAAGACGCCCCCCTTGCGGTCTCGGGAAGTGGGGTGTGTTAACTCCTATCTCGTCAACGTCGCTCGTCATCTCGACAACGCTTTGGTTGGAAATTTTATTTTGCAAGTGCTATCAATACCAACATGGCACACAGTTACTGCTATCACTCATAACTCTGGTCAGTTGTTGAAAAAAGTAGTGTATTTCTCTCAAATTACACCTCTGCAGTGATTTACTATAATTATGCTGAGCCTGCTCAAAGCCTCTTAATAAAAAGAACTAAATATTTATATTTCTACTTCAGTATTTTACAAGCTATGAAACAGTAGATGGTAGCTGTATTCTGAGTCATCTAGCGTGAGATTTGGCAGTTACAGCTATGTAGACACAGTATATTCATCAATGTGGGCAAAATGAGAGCATTTCAAGCCCCTGCCCCTTGTTAATACCCCCCCCCTCTCTCCTTCTCCCACACACACACACACACACACACACACACACACACACACACACACACACACACACACACACACACACACACACACACACACACACACACACACACACACACACACACCACACACACACACACACACACACACGCCCTACACACACACGCGCCTACACACACACGCGCCCTTACACACACACGCGCCCTTACACACACACGCGCCCTTACACACAAACGCGCCCTTACACACAAACGCGCCCTTACACACAAACGCGCCCTTACACAGACACACACAGACACACACACAGACACAGACACAGACACAGACACACACGCTTTCACACACACGCTTTCACACGTTAAGCTGCAGAAGCAAGTGGGTGACGGCCGTGCACGTCTCCAGCTCTTGTCTGAGGAGACGTCAGCTCAACAGACAGAGAAACAACCACTTAGACTAACTGCTGCCAGCATGACACATGCACCTTTTCTGTAGTTAAAACATGGCAGTTGAAAAAACTTCAAAATACGCCTCTCTCTCTTTCCAATGGGGATGTTTGATATGGAAAAATATAGATACAAAAATGTTGAGCCAGTGTGTGAACATAATTTTTGCCTCTGAGGCTTTGAAATCTTCCAATTCAGTGGGTGTAGAGAGTGAAAGGCTGCAGCTTGGCCCACTCAGTGGCTCAATGAACACGAGCTACAGGCCCTCCGTGGCACTTCACCGTGGACTCATTCAACATTACGGATTGGTCAGTACTGGTGAAGGTAGGAGGGCCTGTGCTCGTGTTTGAGGGGGAAGGATTTAAAGCCCTTAGTCATGGGTTTGTGTTGCTGCTGTTGCTGCTGCTGCTGCTGTTGTTGCTGCTGCTGCTGCTGCTGCTGGGTGAAACTGGGAAAACCAGAGGAGATGCAGGTGGAGGGGGAGCAGTCGCTGGCAGTGGACCACACAGGAGACTGCAGCATCTGCATGGAGTCGCTCCACTGGGAGGAAGGAGGGATGTTCATCTGATACAAGGAAGAGCTGGGATTGGGCATGGTGTTGGTGTGGGTGGAGTGCTGCCATGGGGCTTTGGGAGGCCAGGTTTTAGTTTTGCTGTCCTGTGGAGCGCAGCAGACAGAAGTCAGTCAAGTTAGAAAGTCATGCTCAAGAATTTAGACAGAAATAAAAAACTAAACTCCTTACAAGCTCTGTCTGTTACTCTATAATGTAAAACTAATTTGGATGTTTCCTGGGTTTGGGGTTGTTCGGTCCACAGACAGTCGGTAAAAAATGAAAGCTCCTTGTCACAGAAGCAGAAGAATTCACATTTGAAAAGCGGAAGCCGGTGTACTTTTTATAATTTTGCTTGAGAGACTTGAATTATTCTATTATTAATTATTATGTGTGCAGTAATGCATTGCATTGCACATATTATTTTAGTCATTATTCTATTATTAAATATGTTGCCAACTGTAAGTTTATTTTATCTGATCAGTTAACAGACTTATCACCTCAGCTCTACTGGTCCGAGAGTGTGTACCTGCTAACACTTTGTGGCTTTACATTTTTTGGAGGAAAAAACAAATCACACGATTATAACTGAAAATGTGAGGCACAAAAGTTTCAGTCAAAGACCCTCAACAAACTTCTCAGATATTTTAGAAGTCCAATTAAAGAAACACTACAATATCATTAATTAAAAAAAATCTCGAACAATATCTTTCCCCAAAAGAGGTCTTTAAAAAAAATAAAGACACTAAATAATCACGACTAAAACCATCATCAGAAGTTGGGTGACCTGGTCAAAAGAAAAATAATCAAGTCCATACCTGGCTGTCATCGCCAATGTGATGGAGTGGTGGGGAGGGCAGGGTGCACACCTCCGGCTCACCACAGCTGTGTTTTCTGAGGACACAGAAATTCACAATGAACCTCATCACACAAACAGAGCTCCAGAAGGTATTTTAACCAGCACAACAAGGAAAACAACAAATCTACGACAGAGGACGAGTTGGGGACTTACCTCCTTTGTTTAACTGCTGCTACGAGGTCAGGCCCAGAAAACATGGAGAATAGACTGTCCCCATTGGCTGAGGACGTCTCATCGCTGGAGCTGGCCGAGTCCCCCTGATTGGCCGACCAGCTGCTGTTCACGGCCTCACTGAGGACACAACCAGAGGAGGTGTGAGTTTCTATAACACGGTCAACAATATGGTGCTAACCTCACATTCTATTATTAATCCGATGACACTTACACTCTGTGATGAAATCATTTCCTTTAACTGTCTTATCATAAACATGTTATGTCATGTCTTTCCAAAAACTACAACATTATTGTGTGTGTATGTGTGTGTGTGTGTGTGTGTGTGTGTGTGTGTGTGTGTGTGTGTGTGTGTGTGTGTGTGTGTTTCCTGTACTTGAGTGGATTAGAGGTTAAGGAGAAGCCATGTGTGAATACCTACCCCTCACTGTAATACTCAGGGTGGGACCAGGTTCGATGCTGCTCATCGGGCATTGGCCAGTTGCTGCGCGTGTTGCTAGGGCGACGGATGTGCTGCACCTGCCGTTTCTGCTGCATGGCCTGACTGACACCGGCGACGTAACGTGCAAACTCTGGATCCGAGCCGACTGCGCATGGAAAGAGGAGGATAAACACAACTATGAGTTTCTGACACCCTCAGCTTTTCTCTTTGGCTCCCTGGGGCTCAATCCGTTTAGCCAGACTGTCTACCAAAGCAGAAAAATCACAATGGCCGTAAGTCAACTCTGCACAATAGGCCTCGACTGCAATCAAAAGAGTCTGCTGCACTGTAAAAATAGAAAGCGACACAGATTAAATTCAGCATAAACCCTCAAATGCAGGAGAAACCAGCAGCTCAGACTATCTATATTCATTATTTTACTCAGATCAGAGCCATGTGTTTGTCTGGAATCTGCTTGAATGGCTCAAATAGTAATCAAATAATAAATAAAACTAAATACTTAATCAGATTATTTTGGCAGCATGTCATTCTGCACAGTCGATAAGGATTTAAATTTAGATAAATAACTTTCTTTGTCAGCTGCTTTGCTAATGCAAACATCTTGAATGTTTCACGTGGGTCATATGAACCCAGGAGGTAACAACAATACTGTTGTGTACGAAAATGAAAATGTGTTTTTATTGTTCTTGCTGACCAAGACAATCAACTACAATGTATCCACTATCTACTTATCTGATGTCAGTGTTGTCTCTAAATATAAAAGTTTGTAGGCCAACCTAACACACAGTTAACTCATATAGTTCAAATCACCTTTCTCAGAAGTGGAAATTAACCAGAAATTAACATTTTACAGCACAAATGATCTTATCACGGTTCCAAAAGTATTGATAGATTGTTTCAAACCAATTTTCCTACAGATGTAATCCATGAATATACAGAGTTTTCACCTATATTTTCTATTATATCTTCTTTTGTACTAAATCTGTTTTAAAAATGTTTCACTCATTTCAATATGGATGATCCACAAAACACCTCATAAACATGTAGGAAGGTGGATCTCACCTGCTGGGTCAAATGGCAGCGTGTCTCCTAGGACTCCAAACACCCCCTCGCTCTGGTCCCTGTTGGGCCACGTGTTGTTGCGGGGTCCCTGCGGCTTCTGACCGAGCATCTCTGACATGACACTGTCCATGTAGGTGCTGACCAGGCCGAGACTGTACAGGTCTGAGCTCAGATCTGGCAGTCCAGGGGACCCCCACTGCCCGATGGGTCCCAGAGGTGACAGCCCTGCTGGGGGGCCTTGGGGTGGTGGTTGCTGACCGGATGTGCCGAGCCACTTGCTTGCCACTCTCTGCTGTGGCAGGACCTGTGGTGGGGTCTGTTGAGGAGGAAGCTGAGGAGGAGGGGGCTGCTGCTGACTGATGGGCTGCAGGAGGTGCTGGTAGTACTGCAGGGCCTGCGGGGAGGGCTGCTGAGGAGCAGGAGGAGGCTGCTGGGGTTGTTGTTGTTGCTGCGGAGTAGGAGGAGGTGGCTGTGGTTGTGGCTGCTGCTGCTGCTTCTGCACTGCTGGAGGCTGAGGCTGGGGCATTGTCTGAGCTGGGGGCTGTAGGGAGATAGTCTGGGACGTTGGTGGGGGTCCACTGGGCGGCTTCAGTTCAGCCGGGTTTGCAGATGCCACAGAGTTCCTCCTCTTGACCAGGGGCGAGGCCTGCTGAGATTTACCCATGTTGAATCCTGAGAGAAAGTCGATGACATCCTGCATCTCTTGGTCAGTTGGCAAGTTCATTCCCTGGTCATCGGACACCAAGCCGTTGGCCAGCTGGCTTTGCTGTGTAGGGTCAGGAGTGGAGGACAGGCTGGCCATCTGCAGGATACTCTGTAGCCTCCCGTCACTGTGGCCCAGACTCTTGGCCTTATCCTCAGAGCTACTGGTGCTTAGCATGCTGCGAGACGGCGTGCTCGGGATGGAGTAACTGCCGCCACTGTTCGAGCTAGATGAGACCTTCTTGGTGAACTTGGAAGTCAGCTTGGATATAGTTTTGGGCAATCCACTAGAGGTCTTGGAGCTGGTGCCTAGAGGAAGGTCTACATGGGCGCCATAGTCTGGGATCTCCCGCTGCAGCTGGATCTGAATAGTGGGCAAGGCCTGCTCTCTATGGAGGAGAGGAGACAAACAGTAAAATATTATTAGCTGACAATTAAGTAGTACTGTGTTGAGTATAAAAAAATATTCATATTGTAATCTGAATTCAGGGTGTTTTGCCTGCAATCTAGTTCATTTGGTTCAGACCAAGTGTTGAATAGTGCAACAATACCAAGTGTTATGTTATTTAACCTTCACTTACTTTCTCTCCTTCCACCTGTTGATGTCAAACACAGCCGTGTAGAGCATGTCAACTAGACCAAGTGTTTTCTCTGGGTCCAAACTCCGCTGGAGCAGGGACATGGTGGCTGGGTCCTCCTTCAGACACCTGTACTCACACACAGGCAAAAAAAAAAACACAAAACCGGACAGGACATGAACTACAATTCCAATACAAGGTTTTTAACACAAACCCACAGAGCTTTAATTGAACAGATGAAAACTTGACATGCAATATTCAAGAAGAACCTAAACAACTGTGACCTGGTACCTTTCTGCTCTGGTCTCTGTACCTGACTCTGCCGATTCAAATTTCACAGAACTGAGCATAAACAAATGACAACTAGAAACACTTTGGTTTCTCAAATTACACTGATTTGCCTTGGCCTAAGATCTATCAGCTCATCACACTTAACCATTTCAATGGAAGAACTCAGCAGCTAAAGGTATTAGGTAGTTTCTTCACCAAACTTCTGCATCCTTTATGGTATATTTAAAGTGGATTTAAGTCATAAACACATCAAAACAGGGTCTATATTGGCTCACTATGTCATCTAGTGCATTACAAACCCAACTTTAGTTCAAAACCAGCGGCTGTTTGACCTGATCCAAATTAAGATGTCATCTGTGGATGTTTGTGCTACTGTTACAGCTGTAACAGTCCTGAGCAGTGACTGTGAAATGCCACACAGAGGAAATAGCAGGATCACAAAAAACATTTCTATTTCAAGATGTGGTCATGGCACTATCTCAGTTTAATAATATACCACTGAAGTATTGTTCACACCAATGTGTCAACACTACATTAAGAGGGTGCAGCGATCAGTGTCAATTAAATCCAGTTTATTAACCAGATTCTCCTCAGTGTGTTGTGAACTTCCTGACAGCTTTATGTCCTGCTTTAGGGAAATTATTAGTGTACAACTAAACCCTGAATAAACAACTCGCCGTCATTCCCTTAGGTCTACTCTGCCTTTTTCCTCATCCGACTGTGTGCAGTAGATTCACATACAGTCTGTACAATCTGCTACACATAAAGTCTGTTGTATAGAAGAACTTGACAACAGGATCCAGAAAAATCTAAATACCTGTTGGGTTCGGCTCAGGCTCTATTAATACTCAGCCGGGCTCGGGTCGAGTCGGAGAGATATTTAGAAATGATGTGCGGGGGCTGGGTTCAGTCACGTTGGCCGAACAATAACTAAACAGCAAACATTTAAATTTTGAAATACTAATTAGAATGGTCTCATGCACTCAACACGGGTGCTTCAACTTCTTTTCCAGTGGATGTCAAAGTTAACAACACTACTAGCCTTCTATGTGTGTGACAAACTTTGCTTGTGTTGAAACAATCTAAAAATAGAAGAAGAAGGTTCCACTATCTGCTCACGTGTGTGTTACCAGTGTAAGCAGGCAAAGTGTGGCCATAGCAACAAGAATTGCATGACAGACTGGGAAAGGGGAACAAAAACTCAGTAGCTGTGTCTTATTTTTACATTTGAAGACCAATTTTGTCACAGCAGCGCAATGAGACTGCTCTATTTTGAAGGCTACTCCAGATACGGCCATCAAATGTGTCCTTTCTTCACAGAGACGAAGGCTCCAACTGGCGGATCCTTCTCGGCTCAAATCTATGCCAGGATTCAATGCACTTTGGTGAAAAAATGTTTTTCAAAAGGGTAATAGCACCAGCAAGCGTCGAGACGTCCGATGCTTTATGATATCATGTGTTTTTCACATTATCATTGTGTATACAAAACCACATGATTGTATATTGGTGCATGTAACTGTACCTGGATAATAATCAAAAAATATTAAGTCAATAATTAAAAACATTTCATTAAGAATAAGGTGTTTTTCTGCCACTACTGGCCGAATCAAAAATATATATTTTTAATACCAATTGCCACATGTTTGATGTACTCACCATGTAGAAGGAACTTGGACCACAACCTTGGAGCCCTCCAGAGTGATTTGAGGAGCGTAGGCCTCCTTGTTCTCAATCTGAGCTGTGTCAACAACCACCTGATGGGACACAGAAACAAACCTGCATCATCATCATGTCCTGACAGAAAAGCTTTCCTCACAGCCATCTGTTCGTTTATTGTGAATCCTGCTTGTGCAAGCAATCCACAAAAGTTTATAGCTTGCTGTGTGTTGACACATTTAAGGTGCACATACAGGCATTTAAACAAGTGGGAGGATCTATTTTACAACAACACTTGATAGGTTTATTCTCTACAGTATGTAAACCAGTCAGATTTACCACTTTGACCAGCCTAGGTGACATGAAAAGAAAAAAAAAACTTTCACCAAGAATATCACTGCTGTCTGGAATTAATCTCCCACCAAGCGAGCAAGAAGCGGTTCAAGGAGAGGAAACTGAACATATTCAACCAGCCGGTGACGACAAACTGACCGGCCTTCCTGCCTGCTGCTACCATGTATTTGCAAGTTCTTTGAAAGTGGCCTTGGCTCCTCATGCTGCTGGGTCACAAAGAAGGAGGGAAGGTGGGAGGAGTCTATTTCCTGTATTGCAGGAAATTACCCTATTGTTATTTAAAAAGCAGGTGTATCCTTGGAAACCTTGGGCTGCGCATGTGAGAGCCGCACACACACATCAAGTCTATGAGCACATATGCACTATGGAGCACATATAACAAGGTCAGTGGGGGCAGGAGGGAGGAGGAGCAAGTAGCAAAACAACCGAGGTTGACTTCTTCGCTCGAGTATGAAAAAAGCCAGGAACATGTGGGTGTGGATGGTGCATGACAGCGAGTGTACGAGTATTTATATTCTTAAATGTGTTTTAAAAAGTATTTCGAAGATACCATGTCTATTCACACTGTGTGATCTATTTCGGGTTAAATGTGACGAGAGGCACAGATAAGGAGCTAACGCAAAGCGCTCATCCATCACCCAGGGCTTGCTTTACAGTTAACACGGGGCAGGCAGGGAAGAGTGGGAAGCCTCCCTGGGTTTGACACACAAATCAACGCAGACCACACAGAGGAAATAAACATTGAAACATAAACACACTGGTGTTACTCTTAGGAGCGTCCTGCTGCTGACCCTCCCTCCTTCCCCTCTCTGTGACAGACTCTTCTTTTCAACCCAGATGAGCCCATCCTTCAGCCACATGCTGCAGGCATGTTTACTCCCTTTTGTGTCTCTCCGGTGTTTGTTTACAGCTCTCGGCTGCCTCAAAGCAAGCGAACAGATCTCCTCATCTCAATTACAAATCTGAAACACAATGGGATCCAAGATGCCAAACCCAAAGACACACAAAGGGAGGGGATTCAGTAACTTCAGCAGAAGTGTAAGTGAAGTACAACAGGCCTGTTCACGTTGGCATGCCAACTCCTTTTCCACTGCTCTGCAGCATCAACTACACTGTGGTGTTGTGACGTTAACAAGAGCAAAATACTGAATGAGGATCAAGGAGAGCATGTTCTACACAACTGTTTATATAAGTTCATTTAACACAAACACTAAAATATTCCTTTAAGAGACAGTAACAAGAACCGAGAACAACAGATTTCACCTGCATAAATTAACAACACAACTTCATTTCAAGTGTTTCTGTTGACAGTTTGTCTAAGTTGATAAAAGCATGAAGTTAAAGGAAGGAAAATCAAGTAAGAAACAAAGAAACTTGAGCTTATTTCTCATGGATTTCTGCCTCCACTAACATCATATATGTAAATAAAGACTTTGAAGGACTCTAATCAAAAGGTATTGAGAGTAATTTGTGTAATATATTAGCGTATGAATTATTGAGCTATGGCCAAAAACCTCTTTTGTGATGTCACAGTGTTCTTAACCTTTGACATGAAAATCCATCCAGATGTTCCTGATGTCATCACTTTCACAAAAATGTGAAGTACATACGGACAGATGGGCAACCTAAAAAATAATGTCTCCGGCCCTGGCTAGTGCCGGCAAAAAGGCATTCAAAGTTTAGTTTTCTTACATTTTTTCTCTCAAATCCATCTAATTTCCATGAGTGTCCTTTGAGGACTGCAAACCTTATTATCTTTTGCTAAAAATTTGAGTGACATAGTAGTTGTGGCTTTTACTACTGTTATGCTAACTTGAAACTGGTCTGGTTAAAAGCATTCATTAAATGACCAACATGTAGACTCTAATTCTGCAATAAATATATCTCTTCTTATCCAAATAAGGATACACGTGGCGCACTCTACTGAATCTAACATTTTATGAAGACATGCAAAAAACAAAACATTTCACCTGACTGGGAGAAAGTCCTGTCATCAAAAGATACAGTGTAGTGATACTACAGTAAATTACTCACCAGACCAGCCTGGGCGAACAACAGCTGGACAGCTGTCTTGCAGGCTCCTCTCCACCTGGATGGGCAGACGTGGTTGAGGACCTCAGTGACAGGAGAGTCGTCTCTTGGGGTCACTCCGTTCTGGCCAAGCGCCTCCTTAATGAGCAGCAGCATTGTGTGCTGAGGAGAACGAAACACACAAAGCATCAACCATACAGTCTGCCATCAGTGTCTGCTGATGTTACACTACAGATGAACAAACACAACAGGAATTAATTCAACTAACTCACATATCTTTTCAGGTTATTGCTTAATACACAATGAAAAAAAATTATAAATATACTTTAAAAAAGTATCTTTCACTTAAACTACTGACCCAGAGAATGTTGATGACACAATAATGAAACAGAGGTGATATTACTAAAAGGGCTATTTGATCTTTTCTGCAGAATAATGGTGGTGCAAGTGAGGAAGCTGACCAGTGGGTTCAGGGATCGTACCGTTTTCAGTTTAAGGTTTTCAGCCGCTGACTCGTTGAAGGACACTCCTTTGAGGAAATGTGAGCCGATCTGCAGGGGGATAGTGGGCAGCTCACACTGGATAGGCTGGGAGGTGGTCTGCATCCTCCCTGCCTGCTGGGCCTCCGCCTCACTGCAGCAGCCCTGCATATGCACACATACACATTTTAACATATATACAACAAAAAGTACTGACACAAGAGGCGATGAGATGGCGATACACAGCAATGGAAGAATAACCGTCTTAAAACAATTACAAAGACACACAATTTTAAGAAAAAAACACCCGATAAACAAGCCAAAATTTGAAAATCAGTTAGTTACATCAGTGAATCTTAAGATTGTATTACCCTTCATAATATAGACGTTTTGAGAATGACCTCACCTGTAAGGCTACCTCCACAGCTTTGGGGTTAAGATGAAAGCCACCCTTCAGTGCGTACTCACTATGGCCCAGGCTCTCTAGTGCTGCTTTATAGGCCTGGAGAAGGGAAAATTACGATTGAGTATCAAGAAATCATCAACAACAATAGGTTTAAACTCGTCTCGTACTCAAAGTTCATAGATAACACCATCTGTTTCCATTGTATTCTTCAATTAAAACTGCCATATTTACTTGAATTTATATCTACAAACTATCTACAAGCCATTGGTATAACAGTAACTGTATTTCCCTGGTGTGGTCATTAGGGTGATACTGTACCTGTAAAGCATTGTCAATCTTCATGTTAAGATCCTTCAGCTGGTGCTCAGGGATGATGGTGTTGTTGGAGCAAAAGAGCTGCTGAACCTGGATGCCTGCCAGGCAGCCGTCCCGGCCCCTCTCTCTCAGCCTCGCCGTAGCCTGAAGGCACAGCAGCACACAACAGAGCAGAGGGTCAGAACGACAGCAGGAACATCAACACAACTACAGAACAATCTCACAGAGAGCAATACATACTCCAGAATAAGCGGATTGTTCTGTAAAATTAGATGTCCAACATTTAACAACTCATATAAAGGGTTTTGTTAATAAGGATAGTGGGTAGCTTGAGGTTTTACAGGCATATTCTCCTCTTATGCTATAAAAATCTCAGGGAATAATGAAAGTTTTAACACAACAGATGCTATGTACTGGAAACTAAACTTTTTAGATGATGAAAAAACATGGCTTACGAAAAGAGTCCTGACCTCCTCCCTCTGCCTAAACAACCCCCCAGCACATTCTACTAGGATCTATCGAGGCCCAGTCCCCTCCAGGGCTAACACTCTGCATGCCAGGGCTTAACAGATCAATCTACCCACTATTCTCCTCTCTGCCTCACTGTACACAACAAAGGTCAAAATGGGCCAGAGGGACTGATCAGCCTGGGGATTAGTTAGGTCCTCTTACAAAACAGCCTCCCATACCAGGGGTGGTGGTGAGAGGAGTGCAGAAACGCTGCGCCACAGACAAACTGCAGCCCAAAAAAGAGGAAATAGGAAATTGAGGCTGGAAATCATAAACGGCTGTCATTTCTCAAGAATGTGTAACAAGCCGGCCTTTAACCTTAAAAAAAAAAAAAAACACAAAGTCCCAGACCAGGAAGAGTCCTGGGGCGCCCTGTGACTGCATACCTCAGCTGCACCTTTCCATGAGCGGGAGGCGTCCTCCAGCTCTGTGAGGGGCCCGAGGTCTGAGCCTTGGGAGCGGGCGTTGGCGCAGCGCTCCTGGGCCTGGGCAAGAGCCTCCGCCAGGCAGGACTGAGCGACAGGCTGGACCTTCTGCAAAGCCTGTGATAGAAACTGGAAGTGGACCTGCATCACAGTGAGGAAGCACCGACCCAGTACCTGGAAACACAGACAGATATTTCTCTTATAACAGAGCCATCATCAACATGCTAGAATACTTCAGTCAATATGTTTGAGACACTAAACAATATGGATACTAGGGATGTAACAATTCAGAAACAGACATGGAAACTGTGAGAATAATGTCCACAGTCTCATATCGTGATACAGGATGATGGAATCGAGATACACCAACTCCAACCTGCTGCCTCCACTGCATGTGCAGCCTTTAAGCTTTTATATTACAAATTTAACAAAACTCTGCATTTATTTCACGGCAGTATAACACATGTAAATCTCAAAAATATTATTCTCTTCAAAGCTAGGGTAAGTTGTATATTTTGTAATTACACATTATACTTCATTTGCTCCGTAAAGTTTTAAGTCAAAAAAAGACCAAGTGATCACGGCTGGAGTAAAAGCAAGACTATTGTAGCTCAAGAGGGATGACTGTAGATCCCCAGGCACATTCAAGTGAGGTTATTCTGGTTATCTTCATCGAAACAAAACAAAGAGATCATAATACAATCTGGTTTAACCAACAGGCCAGACTTTATTTTTGGATATAGTTCCTGTAACCCAGATAAAAGGGGAATTGACTAGATACAAATCTGTCTTTGGGTGTCAAAGCCTTTTTTACATGATTCCTGTGTCATCGTTTATCTAATATTTATCACAGGTTTATCAAATATTTGAACCTGCATACATGTACCTCCCACATCCCATGATCAATTTAAAAAACAGTTTTCCCAAAATTCTGTAATTTTTGAAATGATAAACATTTATTAGGTCAGAAATATTTACACACAAGAAAATGTGCGATTCAGTTTGACCTATATACTCCAATAACATCTCTGGAGAATAGTCCAGGCTTAGAGGCTGTTTGTTGTCCAGTTAGCAAAATAAGAGCAACAGGACACCACAGGGTCCACCATGGTCACAGGGTTTTCTTTTTCAGGTACCTGCTGAAAATATCTCAAGGGGGAGGCTGAGGTGTAAAGACAGAAACATGCTGCTGCTGTCTGATGGCAGACAGGAACAACTGGACACAACTCTCACTCTCCAGCTCCGCACCTCATGGAAACCAAAAGTCCGCTATGGAAATGACGGAAGCAGTGAAACCTCCGACTGTAGGACGTTTCACTGGTTTCATAACAACCACAAATCAGGACATGATGGCAAGTCCGTCGCTGCTCTCTGGAATGTTTGAGCCATGACTTTGGAATTTTGATGGCTGCTTCACTGTTTTGTTATTTGACCTCCTGGCAGCACTGTGAGTGGCTACTGAAAAACTATTTGTACTGGATATCAGGTATAATGGAACGTCAAACTAACTGCGGCCTAGTGGTTGAGACACACTGAACTGTAGCTGCAACATTCTCACTTCATTTCCAGTCATTTCTCTTCTTTTCAATGTGAAGAAAATTAAGAAAAATGCTCAAAAGAAGTGAATATAAAAAGTCCATCTTTGAAAGGTAGAGTTGTCCTTTGTTGCATTTTTTAACATGACTTCACAGTTCTTGTTTCTCATCATGCTGTAGCTCAGTAGATCCTCTATGTTTTAGTAAACAAGGTGTGTATGAACTTGAAGCAAACAAGTTACTGACTGCGATCCCTATATACTGTACATGTGATTATACAAATAAACACGTTCACTGAGCCTCTGTGCCCAGCGGATAAATAAAAGCTTTATTGCAGCGAGCTCAGAGCAGAGAACTATGAGGTTGTTTTTCTCTTTCTGCTGATAGCCGGCCAGAGAGACTATCCCAAAAACCCAAAAGGTCTTGGGATTGACACCAACCGTCTTTGTCAACATCATAATGTGCAAAAACCCTGTGCTATACAAGTATCTATGTACGTGCCTTAAAGAGACATAAAGATATATACTTTTAGACAGTGTTACATGAGAAATGAAAGCAATACAAGTTAAAAAAAAAATACACAACAGCCTCCTCAGTGATTCTGAGTCAGTATGTTTCTCAGAAAATCCAAGTATCATGTGATTTTTGTTGTATTTCATCAGTTCCTTATAATGCAAGAAATGAGATGTTTTGTGTGTTGATTGGAAAGAAACAAAACTTAGAGTCTGTGACCACACTAGCAGCAGTATGAGGTTGTACACAGTGGTGCTTTGAGCGGAACACTACGTTCACCATTCAACATGCTCACTATGACAATGCTAGCATGTTTAACTTTAGGTATAATGTTTATTATCTTAGTTAAGCATATTAGCGCACTAACAATTGCTAATTAGAACCAAAAATAAAGTACAGCTGAGAATGCCATTAGTTTTGCAGGTATTTTGACCAAATATGGTCCGAGCTGAAAGGTAGGGTTTTGTGTAATTCATCCTTTGGGGATCATAACTGTTTTGCTCAACTGTTGCAGCAATCTATCCAATAGTAGTCAAGATATTTTAACAAAAGACAAAATGTCAACCTTCTGGTAGAGAAGCCAGGGGATCAACAAAGCCAGTGGGATACTTTTTCTGGGATATATCTGCCGAGGTCTTTGGTTTTAAAAGTGCACATAGTTTTGGTGCCAATCAATAAAGTAGATGTTAATATGTTTCACAGAACAAATGAAAGGTTTGACTAGCAAGAGGCACTAGAGTAAAAGTCAGAGTTTAAAAACAGTCAAAAGAATGAATTCTCTGGGGGCCCTGAAAGTTTATAGCAAATTCTATTGTAAATGATGACATAGTTGTAAAGCTATTAGACTCTGAACCACAAATGTAAACCTCGAGGTGGGACCAGGAAAACAGGCCTTTCAAAGTCAGTAGGATTTATCCTCTGAGGAGTCGATGAAAATTCAATAATCAAGAACAGGTGGCCAATAGCACAGACTTTGTAAGTTGCCAAAACTCTTGTAAGTGCAATTATTTGAATATTTTTTGTGAAATATATAAAGGAACCATGTATTAATAGTTGAAGAAAGAAAGTTTTATCTACTTTCTGCAAAATATGTAATTTGGCCAAAAGTGCCAAACTTTAGTAACCGACATGCTGCCTATTCCTCTGGCTACCTTACTCTGAGACGAGTGATAAACAGACTCAGATCTAGGGCACACAAGATGAGAAAGATCTGCTCCGTAGTTTCGGTGCAAAACAGAAAAGTAATAGATAACAGGAGACACAGAAAGCCTGATAATGAAGCTTGGAGGAAACATATACAGCCAAATACTGCAAACTGATATCACACAATGTGTTAAATCTTAACGAAGATGGCAAAATAGCATGAACACAAGCTGACGAGATCAAATACTAACCCAAATGCTACAAAGTCAACTACAATAAACAAGTGAGGGAGAAGAAATGAGGACATGGCTGCAGCACGAGATAATGGATAACACATGTGATTGGCTGTGCAGTATCCCCACACAGTCATGGAAAATATGAGAAATACGAGCACAGCAGAGCCAAGCCGACAGTGGGTCCCTCTAAGGCCCAAACAAGGCGAAATCGTGAATCAATCAGCATTTGTATTTTTATATTCTGAGAGCACCTGCAGTATCAGTGCCCCAAATCTCTAAGAGCAGGGTTCCTGAGATCCACACCTCTTCTAAGAAAAGCCAGTGTGAGGCTGTTAGAGGGAAAAACAAAAAGCGGCCTAATCTTGTTTGGTTAGTGTCAATCTTTGTCCTTGCTTAACTCTTTCCATTTCTTTTTTGGGTCTTCCCTTTTACCATCATTCTGAAACAGGAAGGTCACACCTCTCCTGACCCTTTAAAGTCTTCCAACCAATCACTTACATATGCCGAAATTACTGTGGCACACAAAGATATTCTATATTCACTTCATCAGCTAAAAGAGAATAAAAGTGTCAAAAATTGGAAAGTACATCTCAGTTTAGTTCAAATTGAGCTGTTTTTGAAAGAACATTATGTTGTTACAAAAACCAGTGGAATTACTTCATGACAAACCAACTATTACTCATCTCTTCAGCCTCACTTTATTGTCGTATTTTGTTGGCACTTTGTTGTCAGCCACAGATGTGGAAATCTCATATGTTTGAATCCAGCTAAGTCCATTTATTTAACAGAGTTAAAAAATATTAGCCTCTTTTCATCTCTAATTGTGTCTCTTTCCACAGAACACAAGTCAAAACAGCCAATGAAAATATCTCCCATGATAAAAACATCAAATATTTCCCTGTAATTAGATAAAGCCCATGTATGATATGGCCACAGCTGTATAAAAAAGTGTTTTTAACATCTGAAGACCAAGGGGTTGTTTTTCCAGCGTGCACTGGGGTTATCCAGTTGTCTGACTTGAGCAGCCATGAAGGTCTCTCTGGTTGTGGGGACCTTTATGTCTGCCACTGGTCTTTGCTCTGTGGTTAAACTTACAAGCTCGGCAAACAGACTCTAAACAAACCGTGACATTTTTTTAATGTATATTTGGCAGAGGAGTCACTGTGAGCAGCCAGGGAGCTAGGAGCTGATTTGGAAAAAAGAAGTGGTTTGTTTTGCAGACTGAACTGACTTGAACTTCTGGGGGCTCTTCTTAAAAGAAAAAGAAGAGGAAGAATAAGAAGGGGTTGGGCAAAAGACAGAAAGAGGAGAAGGAGACGCAAGCAAGGGGGGGAGGTGGAAAAGTTTCACATACCACAACTCCCCGAACTCAAATGCATTTGGTTCTTTTTGAAGACCTCATAATAAATCCAGCTGCCAAACAGCATTCCTCGACTCATGCAGACAAAGGAAGATACCTTTTACAGTCACAAATACATCACGTCGTGAGAGACAGGCTGAATTAGTGGCAATTATCACAAGCTAGGTCTAAACAAGTTTGAGCTGTGTGTGCACAGAGCTTTCGTCTACCAAAATAAAACATGAGATACCAGCTCAGATACTGAATCAAAAGCAGTGCACCACTTCAATGAACCTGGGTCATAGATGAGTCATCAGGAAAGCATACAGGCTGTTGTAGATTAAATTCACTACAGTGCATGTGAACAACATTTTGATGATTCGTCAGCTTTAACCAATATATTCCATTTTATTGTTGTCGCTGCACTTGCTCTGTCCAGCATTCGTTTAGAATTATTTTGGATGCACGCTGAATATCTTAATAAGTGTTGATTCTTTAAAAAAAAAAAAACACCATTATAATACAAAACAGTCACACAGTGCATTTCAGTCTCACAACACTCTACTTTGGTGTGAATTGGTAACGGTCCTGAACTGATCAGCATAAACAAAAGAACAACAACACATCCTACTGCGTCACACGCAGCCCGCTGTTGCATGGAAGTCAACAAGTCAGCATGTTCGGTTTCATGTATAAGTTATTGTGCCGAGGAAGTCAACACATTTTTTAGCACAGGCTGCTGTCTTCAATGTTGACCGAGAGACTCTTGCCTGTGCTGTATTGTGAGAAATGTCCCTCTAGAGTGACATTAAGGTCGCATGCATCTGACCCATATTGGATTTGGACCAGATATGAAAGTGGCCCCAATGGGAAAATGAAAGATCAGATTCCACGTGACCTGTGCTGTTCACAAAAAAACTGTCAAAAGTGAGCAAAACAAAATAATGGATTTGAGCCACTTGAGTCTAGTCTGAATGCATCTAAAAATTACTACAATTACAATTTGCCATCACCATATTATTCTTACTGTGCTCTTTAACCCCAACATATTTACTCATATTCAACCTACACTAGACTGACATAATATTTTTTGTGTTGATGCAGTTTTTACTCCCAGGTTAATTCCACTGACACGTTGGAATACGGCTATTGTAAAGCAGTATTAGTGTGTTTCCCTCTCTGCTTTAACAGATGAACCCTTTATGCCTTGGGCCAGACAGCAAATGTAAGAGCCAAGCGGTGCGGTCTAAACTTTCACAGACTTGGGCTTCCTCTAATATTCATCTGTGCATATCCCACCACAGAGAGTCAGATTTGCCGACTGTGGTGCAGAAGTGTTTCCTGTTTTGGGCTCTGCCACATCCACTGAGGTCCGACAGTCCCTTCAGTGTCTTGGCTGCAGCCATGCACCCGCTCCCTGTTACATACATAACTACTATGTAAGCATTGATGATGACCATTGTTTTTGCTTTATGTTGCAGTGTTAGATCTATATGAAGCCACCTGTGGCACCATGCTTCAGTTCTGTGACTGATGCCAGATATGACATGATATGAAATGTAATACTAAAACAAACAACAAAAAAACCTGAAATAAACCTGCTATAACAAATATGAAGATATATTACATGTAAAATCTAGAAATAAATCTGTGGCAAAGAGGAATTTTAAAAAGGTGAGTAAATCTGGATCAGAATGCCAACAAGCAATTACATTTATGAGGTCATATAAAAAGTAAGTCAATAAATAGTTAAGATGTGAAGTAAGAAGAAGGGATGTTTCTTGTGGTTGTATAGTAACCCGTTCTATGTCATACACTATCCAGAAAAATTGTGGTGAATTTAGTTTGCGTCTTCACATTTTGCACTATCCACGTACATAGGCAAAATATATATCTCAGTTGAATTTTTTAATTCTTCCAAATGTTTTTTTTACTGAATTAAAATTCCAGTAATTATTGAACTCAAGTCACACTATGAATATACTCAATTCATTGCCTCCACAAGACAACAGTTGAAGACAGGGGTAGACAGATTCACAGGGAGCTCCACAGACTCATCTGTTC
The DNA here is from genome assembly GCF_022539355.2 of Hippoglossus stenolepis. Classification (NCBI taxonomy): domain Eukaryota; kingdom Metazoa; phylum Chordata; class Actinopteri; order Pleuronectiformes; family Pleuronectidae; genus Hippoglossus; species Hippoglossus stenolepis. The sequence goes on along the minus strand of NC_061483.1, from coordinate 24,165,223 downwards.
ATTAAATGCAGGCTAAACAAGCAGTTGTCGTAATCATAAGAAAATAAGGGGTTCATGTTGGTGGCCGTTTGGGTGTGGGCACAGCTGGAATGCTACTTGATGCTGATGGCACCATGCGAGACAATTAGTTAGGACAGCACAATTACAGCAACTGACAACACGAATGTATTAATAATAATCATGATGTAATGAATTTATCAATTCATGACCAGTACTCCTCAAAGCACAAACTCAAGTCTTTTTGAATTCTTCCTTGTGCAGATTTTTTAAGAATTAAGCTATAACCTGAAATTAACCTGCTTTTAAATGTCTGACAGAGTCGGCCCAAGTTATGTAGCCTGACTTCATGAACCCCCTGACAGGGGTTGAGTGAGCTGGGGTTTCTATAACAATGATGGGATTAGTACGCTGTGATTATTGGTAGTGTCTAATTCTCTCAACCATAATGTCTACTCTCCTTAATAATGGTCATGTTCTGCTCTTCTCCCTTCTTCTCCTCAGCTCTGTTGAGCAAATATATGTATACAAGATGTGGCAGATATCAGACTCCTCTTGTTTGAACAGGGACAACCCCATGTTAACCAACCTGTAACTAATGCTCAGACACAAACGTGTATACTGTATATGCCTGTGTCTGATCCTAGAACTAGAAAGACAAATGGACAAAATCTAAAGTGTAATGGGGAGATAGTCAGAGAAAAAATTCTTCCAACATCGTGGCCGTGCCTTTAAATTCGTGCTCCACTACAAATCCTCCACTATTAAGACATAGAAAATACTTCAGCTACAGGGTTCTACATTTAACACATCAGCAAATCCGGCGCCCGTGGAATAATTGGTGTGGTATTCTGAATGACCACTGTGTTTTTCACACTTCACTCTCACATCCTGACACCAGCTTAACACTGGGCGTGAGGATCCTATTTGAGCCAGGAAGCACTGATTCATAGAGCCAGCCTCCTGACAGAAAGCAGCAAAGCATCTTAGCACCACTGTTAGAAGGCGAGTCATCGGTAAATGAATATGATGGAAGTCATGTGGTGCTTAACTGAAGCGCCTCAACTTGTGAGCTTAGCTAATTCTTTCCAGGAGAGCAAACACTAAACCTCAATGTCAATACTTTATTCTGTTTAGTGGCAGACATGGGACAGTCATTTTACTTAAGTCAACACCGGTTTTCTGTGTGAACAAGCTCTACAAGTATTAGTGAGATGGTGCATGGTTCTGTGCGAGCACCTACCTCAACATCCTGCAGGCTGAAGTCGTTCTGGTCTTTGAAATTTGCGGCACCAGCGCTCAGCTCCATCAGCATCTTGGCAATCTCAGGCTTTATTGCTGCAGTCAGCCTGCTGGCCGCCTCCATGACGTGTTCCTGCACGTCCTTCAGTTGCATAGCTGCTTTGGAATAGTGAGAGTTCCTGAACACACTGCTGAACAAGTCTGTGAGGAAGGCGCTGGCCCGGCAGAACACGTTGAGGGCATCCAAATATTTTGAGATGCCTTGCTGGATGTCTGCAACCGCAGTGGTGGCAGCGGAAGGGGGCGGGTGGCAGCTGCCAGGCATGCCCACACCAGTGCCAATGGGCGAAGATGCCGAACAAGTGGAGGCCAGCGAGGCGCTCAGGGTCCGGCTCAGCTCAGGCATTTGGTACTGCTGGTGCTGTTGCACTTTCTGCTTGGACCCGCCGAGCAAAAAGCGACGCTTGTAGTCCATTTTACTTTCCTGTGCACTACAACAATACATAAGTGGTGCAACAGCACCGGAAGCTCCTGTTTTTACTTTGTTTTCCCCGCAAAGTGCTCTTGTCCTTTTTAGAAAAAAACCCAAACCAATCAATCCTGAAACCTTTCAAGTTATGTAAAAAGACAGCCTAAGGATTCCACCTGCCAGAAGCTCATCTCAGTTTGCCCTGTGGAGAGGCCGCACAGAAAGGGGTGAGGTCGGGGGGCGATGGGAAAAGGCTGATAGGCTGAGTGAAATTCTTACATGCAGCCCTGCTGCAGATACGTCAGACCCAGCTTAAAAAAACAGCACAGACACACCTCCAGATTCTCTGTTTCCAGCTTCAAACAAAATTATCATAATAGGGAAGGAAAGTCAAAAACACAACTTCATTTAGAGTATTTGAGCTCTCGAGCACATTAACTTTCCTTCAGAAAAAAAATCTTTCTTCATACAGTATATAGAGCATCTATCGAGCACATATATAAACCTATACCAGTCTGCACTGATAAAAATAGAAAATAATTTTAAAAGCTGAAACCAAAAACGAAAAATGAATCCAAGGATAATGAGAAACTGGTCAACAGCACTGAGAAAACAACTAATAAAAAAAACAAGTGAGTAAATGATGCTGGAACCAGAGGATGTGGCTTGAACACTGGCTGGTAGAGGAGCAGTGGGAGAAGGGCAGACAGATCCAGTCCGTCTTAAATCCTCTTCAAATAGCAGGACTCTGTAGGCAGTGAGCGAGTGGCCAGCTGATAGCTCTGTCTGCCTGTCTCAAGTCTCCAGCAGCTTCCTGGTCTCTCCCTCGTCTTCTGGCTGAGGTAGATATTACTCACCGCGGAACCAAGTACGCTTCCAGATCTTGCTGTTCTCCCATGAATTGGAGCGACAAAAGCACAAATGTATCTGTAAGGCCTCTAGGTCATTTCCTAAGGGAGGAAAGGGCAGAGACACAGAGATGAGGGTTAACATCATGTCAAGAGGAAGGATGAGCTTTGTTTCAACTGTTTTACTGTTACACACCCAAAATAAAGTGCACTGCCCACTGTAACTCTACACATGACCAACAGATACACTGATACTTGACTTGATCTTCAGCATTTTCATACAATTATCAGGACATGTTAACACTATGGTTAGGTTTTTAGTGACACGCCTGAATGCTATTGAGGGTAACAGGAATTCAAACAATACACCACTGAAAATTTCAATAATTAGCCTAGCATAATCAATATTGATACTTCGTTGGCTGTTCACAGTGAAACCTGAAGTAAGATAATGCTGTAAAACCAGTTCACAGTCTCACATGTCACAACACAAGAATCTATCTGTGCATCTAGAATCCAACGGTATCCCCACTGTCATTTCTGAGAAATGACATGCAGGAAATTGAGTGATACTTATTACACCATTTGAGAACATGAGGCCTGAACATGTTGAAGTTAAAGTCATCACAATGCGAGACTAAAGACATGCCATCAATTCCACTATCTTAAAGTTAGGGTTGGTAATTTGTTTCTAAAACACTTGTTTGTTGAAATCCTCTTCACATCCTGATAGCCATCAATAAATGGAGAGAGTATAGTCATAAGTTAGAGAAAAGTCACAGAAAGGTCTGCTTTGAGCAGCTGCCCATGTGTTTTGGGAGCGTAGCTTTGACCAGAGGGCCGATGGGAGGTAGTGGGATGTATTGGTGTAGCCTGCTCTTCCTAATTATTTTTTTTTAATTGCTTCTAATAATTAATTACAGTGTTCCTTACTTAACATTCTGCAATTCACACTTAAAATGAATGTAGAAACCTTATAGGCCCTATGTATTACATGATTGTCTTGATTCTGTTTCCCTTGAAAGAAAGAGTTGTTCAACATTATTTGAGGTCACATCTGTATTAAACTGTTTAAAAAGGAGAAACTCATTAGTGAATTATGTATAGCATAGACTAAAATACAGTTTTAGTCTACATTAAATGGTTGTGCTTGTGACAACTTTTAACCAAAACCACCATAAATCTGTGATGTTTTTGGATTTATAATCTGTTGTCATGACAGATAAAAACCTGCTATTTTCCTGTTCTGATTGGAAGAGGATGATTCCAGCTACATTTCTCAAAAACTTGGTGGTAATATCATCTACAGTTTGGTAAAGAGCTGCGGTTTAAAGTTGCACATTTCTAGACGATTACTAACACCATACCTCACAGAGCGCTTCTCTGAAAAGAATCTCTGGCAGTGTCTGGTTTAGCAGAACACAGCTGCACAGAGAAATTCCTGGAAGAAGCCATTGTTGGAAGACACTGCAGACTCTGTTGCGCTGCACATAGTAGGAGTCACAATGCTCTCATTCAATACCCAAACTTTATGTGATTTGTCCTTCTCCCTTTGGCCTTTTCGCTGGATTATGAATACAATATTTTACATTGTCACAATCAAAAGGGAATTTGGCCTCTCACTTATCTCTTAATACAGCTAAAAGTAACCTAGCTCAAAGACAGCGAAAGGTTAGCTTGTGACTGCACATTTCACAAAGACACGTGTAAAGCGATGGCAGTGACATGATAGTTACAACAAAAACATGGTATACTAAACATGACCTGCAAATGACTGATTGCAACATGCAACAATACAAACATCTGACAATAAAGCTAAAAGGAACTTGAAATAAAAACTTTGCCAGAAAGTAATTTGCTGGTGGTCTTTTTTAATTTCCATCCATCCAAAAGAAACATTAGCCACTTTCAGACGTGCAATGAACATTTTCCTGAAACTTTCCAGAGGGGCTATTTGTGCGAACGCCAATGCCCAAGTCATTTGCTCATGAAATTGTTTAAATTTTACCTATCAGCCCCCTAGTAAAATATCCAGAAAATGTCCAAGTGAGCCCATGTGAGAATACAGCAGGAGATTGTCCAGCAAGCGAGTTGTTTGTGTAGATACTGTATTTGTAACAAGAAAATTTAAATTTTTTTCAATTGTTAAAATTGAAATAATACAGATGACAGAGGAAGATGAAAAAGAGGTGCCATAAAGTAGAAGACGCAAATTAGGATGTCGCCTTGGAAAGACAAGAAGATTCAGGAGCTTTTGTCGATAACATTATGTCCTGCCACCTTCATTGTCTACCTAGATGTTACTCCTCAGTTGAACCCTCTAGACATTTTCCTGTTGTTGTGACGCATCTGACCCAGACAATCTCCTGCTGCGTTGTTCATATGTGAAAGGCAAACTTCCGGACATTTCCTGGAGTTTATGTCAGAAAACAGCTATACATTGGAAGCCATGAATAATATTGAATTATCTAAAGATAAAAACATTTTTTGAGGGATTTAATATTCAAAATGTTATGTTATACTGGCGGCTTGTAGTTGTAAACAATTTATCACCAAACCTGCTCCTTTGCAACATGTAGCGTGCTAGTTTGTACTGAAGGTGATAAAGACTCCTGATTATATTAAACTCAACAGGGCAACAAACATCAACATGGCAGACTAATATGTTAGATAACCAGCTCCATACACAGCAGGACTATCATTCTACGGCACATTCACACTGTGTTATCTTGTAGCACCATGCTGAACGCTTCTGTGTTTTGGGATGAGTCAGGAACAGCAACTTGTGGGAAAAAAAACATTGTGCCCAACTAGATAACCCCATCCAGCCGGCTGACATTGTACGCAAAGCAGCTGCGTGGAGGCCTCACAACCAGAACTTCCATTACGCAATCCCGGCAACATTGTCCTGACCTTCAAACCTCACTTCCTTTCACAAACAGAGGGGTACGCCCAGAAAAAAAATCATCCCATCCTCATCTGTCCCAAAACACTGAGTGGAGAGACAGAGCTGAGGGAAACTAGCGACCTCATCAAGGGGCGTGCTTCAAAAAAGGCTTAACCCTTACATTACAGGACAGTCCAAAAGGTTACTATGGAAAGATGTGCTCAAGGGTACAGAGGTGTAAATACACATTTATACAAGAGTTACTGGGAATTTATCTTGCTCAAGGGTTCAACAAAAGATAATAGGGTTGAATAGGGTTATACTCGGAATAAGCAATATCAAGACATGTGGAGTATTACAACCATAGTGGCATTATGTAGATCATGTGCAGCATCTGGAGGTAACACATACACAGACACAAACACACACCTATAAATGCACTACCCTATCTGCAATGAAATCTAATATTAAAGATCAAAGTAAGAGCTGTGCAGATTTTGAGCTGACAAGTATTTCCTTGTAAATGTCCTGTGCAATCAGGCATCCTGGTGTCATGAGTTTATTACCTAGTGAGAACATTTCCATACATAGTCTTATGGCAACAATCAGGTGATGAAATTAGTTATTTTCTGCACTGTTAACTAAAAACACCATCAACTAACAAACTGGGCAGACACATTCAAGGGACAAAACATTGCCAGCTCAACAAGAGTAAAGTTTTCCTTTAGGGAGCATGTGATAGTGTGAAAAGCACGTACAAACTGTCCACTTGTTACTCAGTCCGTTTGAGCTAACTAGTGCAATGGTGCAGTTCTCTAAATCCCAGGGATTAAAGCCACAGTGAGAACCTGCCAGGTGGCCCACAATGCTTGTTAGCTGACACGGTTAATAGTTTGTGCGAGGTAAACAGGAAACCTGAGCTTAGCTAGCCTGGGGTTAGCACCACTGAGGTTCTCACACTTGCACACTGCTGGGCTAAATAACAGGGAGGAGACGGGTACAGTAACACAGTGAGTGCATCAAAGTGTTTGGAGAAGACTCAACAGGTCAGTGAAACCACAATATGAAACCAAATTAGCGAACTTTGTGCTGGTCTAAAACTTGATATTATCCATATTATTTTAATTTGTATTACTTTATTTAAATAGTCATATTTAATCATCTATTTTTGTATTTCTATAGCTGCTTTTGAACATGCAATGAAATCTGATCGAATTTGAATAATCATGTGAAATAAATGTCCGAGTCAAGCCTCCAGACAATGTCCGTAGCTTTCCTGCCAGCCCCCAAGTAAAAACTCTGGATTAGCCCATGTGAGAATACAGCAAGAGATTCTCTGCAGGATTCATTGCGGACTAGTGGGCTTTTTGATGTTTCTTACACGCAACGGCCAACAACTATAAAAAACTAAAAGAATATAGACATCTCAAGATGAAAAAAAGGTCCCATATGTGTAGAAGACACAGACGAAAATGTAAACATGGAAAAAACAACATGATTCAAGAGCTTTTGTTGATAAAGGCATACACTGGTGTCAATGTGCTGTACACAAAAACATGTGATCTCCACTGTTGAATTCATGCGTAATGTCCTCCCTCCTGGATGTTCTATCAGACGCCATCCCTCACCTGAACGCTCCAGTGTTTTTCCTGTCATTGTGAACACGTCTGACCCAGACAATCTCCTTCTGTGTTCCTCATATGCTTAAGGCAAACTCCGCACAAAGTCCGGACCCCTTTGTCCGGACATTTGAGTTAAAAAGTGGATCTGATCACAGCTGGAAATAATATCACTGTGAGCAGGGATGGGCAGTATTGATAATAGATGTATTTAAAATACAAAATAGTATTGTTTAATTTTTATTTTATAGGTTTGAAGAAAATGTATTTATATTTTGTATCAAAATAAGTGTCACAAGCTTTTTAATCCATATAAACGGTCAATCATTATATCTGTGATCACTATAAGCGGTTTCCACTGTACTGTTAAATACCTTCTGTGAGACGTCTACGTGATGACAACATAAAAATGTAAATCAATGCTTGCAGCCTATGATTGGTGTCTACTCAGTAATTTTTCTGGACTTGTTGAGATCAGAACATTGCGGTTCAGAAAATCCAGCACAAAGCGAGACCCAAAGAAGAAGAATCATATGGTCAGAAATGCGTTGGTTGCCAGCTCTTTGTCGATTTTTAGCACACATTGCCAAAAAGTTCCTGCTTTGGTATTCGTTTTAGTATCCTAGGCTAAATAAATGCGACATTAATATTACAATTATCGTAATTCTTAAATCCTTATTAATGGAGAAAATACTACATTTGTGGGTCTCTCTCCAGGCCTGCTGGTGATTCGCAAGGCATTCTGGGAAAAAGGTACTGTAGCTCAGACTATTTGAACTATCTGTTGACTGGTTGCATGTCAGATTTATGACAAGCCTCATTAGCTGTTGCTGGTCCACTTAACTGAGTCTGAGAAAACATTTTCTTTTTGTTAGTTTTAATTAACAGTGGTGTTCACAGTTTGACATCTGCATCAACTGTAAAACAAGCTAAATTAAATGGATTTTTATATAAATTAACTGAAAGAACCTCATGAAACAGGATATACTGTATGGTATAAGTATGTAGTCTGCTACTGAAACATGGCATGTGGCTTTAGTTCTGTGGAGTTTGACTTTTTGAGGGTGAAAAGCTTGCAATGGTTTTATGTAGTTTATGGCTCCACTCTCCTCAGAGGGAACAGAAGTTGGAACCGATTAGGTGAGTCACAGTTCATTCAGCCTGAACAACAAAAAAAGATTTTTTGTAGAGACATTTGTGGGCTACTTTCACATGGTTGTCTACATGGTTGTTTCAGGCAGATATAATTTATCTCTGTGGGGTTATTAGAGTGCGTTAGTGGTCAACGTTTCCTTCCTGGCTATAATGCTCCGTAAACAAAGGTTATTCCAAGAGAAGCAGACTTGGCATCAATATTAATGAGGCCTGCAAGCTTCTTGGGGTAACTCTATTGGCTGCCAGCCTCCTGTTGCAGGGCATACTGTATTAGAGGTTGCACCCAAACAAACACATGTGATAAGAGAGTCCCTCCGGATGCACTGGAGATGTGCCAGCCCACTTTAATGTCCTTCCTTCAGTAGGGGCAGCTCAGGGCTAATGTTAGCTCTACTTCCCCACTCACCGTACATGCCAGCTGTTACACTGCAACAGGAAGGGGGTTTAGGTTTCCTGGAGCAAGCTCCCTGTCGCCAGTAACAAAAACGTCAGGCCAAGTATGCCACTGAGTATGGGTAGTAAATCACAATAGGGATTAGGATTTACCTGCAAACCTCGGAGCAAATAATTGGAACTAACCCTAACCCGCAATCAACAGACAACAAGAGGACCTTTCTTACAGTGGTAGCATTACAGTTACTCGCATGAAATTTGACTGTACCTTTCAGTAACATTAGGACTAAATCTTCTAACCCCCCCAAAAATAAAACTAAATTCCCTTTTAATCCTGAGAAACTTTACTAAACTAACATGCATCTTTCCTCAACAAACTGTTTTGCATTCATACTGTGACACACATTTACACCTGGGAGGGGGCCCGGTACATCTGTACCCTTCTACTATCGGTTCTGAGCATCACCACTCAGGCATACGAGTGCCATAGCTCTAAGGCACCTCCACATCTGTTTTTGAGAAGAACTCGTCTTTTATTTTATTCACTTTCTACAAACAGATTCCACAACAGCTTTGATAAAACTCAACCAGCCATCCCTCCGGTTACAAGCCCACTTCTGTAACTTGAACAGCACTGCCACCAATAGCGGTTACTTTTGGATCAGCCGCCATCTTTGTGTGGCTGTCACATCCAAGCTAAGGTAGCTTAATGGCCATGGATGGGGCAGCTGTTACCCATGCTGACAGCTCCTTATCCATCTGCCACTGTGAGGCAAACGTGGGACCCTGCGACGCTCCAGCCACAGGCCTGACATTAGCTCGCTCATGAAGTCTATTTCAGCCTCCATGGGCAAAACAGCTGCCCTACGGTCCACGCTGCACTGTTTTTAGACACTCCAAAAGGTTCAGCTCAAAGAAGAAGAAAAAAAAATGCTCTCCTCTACATCTGTTGCCAATGAAGCAAAGGAATGCATTTCCCCAGAACCCTCTTAATGTGAGTTCAAATGCAGAAAAGGAGGTCAGGAAAATTAATACATAAATATTCCTGACCTGCTTTTTTGCAACAGCTGGACAGAAAGACAGATACATTTACCATCCAACTTGTAAAAACAACGTTGTTCAGTATGTATTTGATAGGAGAGGCTCCTGAAGACATTCCGCGGAGGAGATAAGCTGCAGAGAAGTCTGAGAATCAGCAGACAGGTCGAGGAGGTCAGTCCAAATGACAGGACAAGTGCCATGAGCAACTGTGTGACAGGAGCTGAGCCAGGCTCCTCTTGCCCACAGAACACAAGGAGAGTATTGTGGCAGCCACTGGTCTCCTCATACCACCAGGCCGAAAAAAACTCTCACACATGCAGCTGCATGACTTTGTGGAAGGAGGAGAAAAATAAAGGCCTTGGCTGTGATTTAATATTAACTGCAAGAATAGATTTTCCGTCATAAATACAATTCTCCGGGAAATATTTTGCAGGCAGCTGCAGGTTTTGGGTGGTTTAGGGGGTAATGTTTGGTTTTGTTCACACAACTAATCCTGGTTTTGTCCCACTTTTGTTCTGAGGGTTTGAAACTAAAAATACATTACTCTGATTAAAAAAAAGCTGTTCATATTCACTTTTTTCTGTAAAATCGTTGCCAGTTCTTGGAAGAGTCTGCACTTTCTAAAGAAGTAGTAAAACTTGTCCTGCTGCTCAAGCAAACCACTGTTGAGTTAAGTTAGGACAAAACCTAATAGTCATATCAGTCAAGAGGCTGATACAGTTGGTGACCGGGCTGGATAATATTAGGCTGACCTGTGCTGTCATAAGAGACACTGTAAGTAGCTTATGGCTCCAATATAAATAGCAGACAGGCCACTCTAACAAAGGACATACTTGAGGGCCCCACAGGTCTGTCTCACATATGCAAACACACATTTCAACATGCGTCTTTGTCTTCATCAGATAATGTGCTCTAACAACCACAGAAACAAAAGAAACATTGAATTTACTCATCAATGTAATTTATTAATGTTCCGATACCATTTATCCCTTACTGATGCAAATGCCAATTCCGATATCTGGACTTTGCATATCTGCCAATACCAAGTACCAGAACAACTGTACTAATTAATCTAAAATCAAGTCTATCAAGTTTCACTGTAGGGAATCAAGATGAAAATTATTCCCAAATGCACACATTAGTTAATTAAAAAAAGCCCCATCTAATTTGATCTAATCAGAGCCTGTGGCACAAAGTATGCCTTTCAGTGCTTGACAGTACGCAAACAAAATTAGCTCAGGTATCCTCTCCAGAATAGCGGTGAACAACAGAGAGTGTACCCAACTGGTGGCTTTCAACAAGTGAGAGCGGTGATGAAAGGCTCTGATGTCAGTTCCATTCATGAAAGGCTAGTGGCAACCTGTGGGGATAAAAAAGCTTCCCTCAGCCTATATCGAGCAGGCTGTACACTGAGGCTGCAGGTTGTGCTGCATGCCAGCCACCAGGGCGCTGTATTTTTAGCGAGGACAAAAGTGAGAATATATTCTTTCTCCACTTTCGGCACAATGAGGCAGGATATAGAGGTGCCACAGAGGTCAGACAGTCAGGCTTGGTCACACAAATAGCAGAACTGTTGCTGTGGATTTCCGCAATAAAAATCGAGCCATATACGCCAAGAAGTGTAGCAACTTAGAAAGTTATTATGAGTCAAACAAAACAACAACCTACTGCACTGAAACAAAAGAGAAGTCTCCTTTACCAGGGGTGGCTTTAAGAGAGTATGTTTCAAATATGTTAACCGGCAGGACATACCCCTAACCCACATATATCTGGGTGGTGCATTAGTTCCACTATTCCATGCTGTTTAGTAGCGGACCCTGGTGTCTGACCTGATCATGGAAAAGCACAAGAAAAATATTTCTTGCAAGGATTAGGCATCACATTACTCAAGAGTTTCATGTTAGCCTTGATTCTTGTTCTTTTGATCATCTCAAGCATCCATGCGTTGGGAACATTTGACTGAGGGGCAAATAACTGACTAAAAGCCAAGACTAAACTGGTTTCCCAGGAAACAAAGGTTAGATTTCCCATGCCACAACACAAGCCCTCTCCCCCCATATCGGTAACCCACTGGCTATTTCCCTTCAGATGAGGAATGGCATCTTGTTCAGTTCTGCTTAGAAATCAGGCAAAATTTGATTGAGGTGTGCAAAATAAGCTCTGCTGAAACATGTGGAGCTGAAACATCTCAGGATAAGAGAAAATACAGACCCTCGCCTCCCGCCTCACACCGGTGTAAATAGTGTTAGTTCTGTGCATCCAAATGAAAATCCTGTCACACAATAGAAACGCAAAACACACAAGCCTGCATATCTCTCAGGCATGAGCTGCCAAACGTGTTTATTACCTAACACACAACGGTGGAGCTGCATCCAAACCATACTATGATTGTAACTGGTAGGACAGAGATGGACATCATAGCATTACGATCACACAGCAATACTGTTTATTTCTTAAGTCAGTATCTAGGTCTAAGTTGTTGATTTTGTAAATAATTTTTGTATTCAATCTGCGTCACCCAATTCTCCTCCTGAGTTGAAGTTATTGTTCTATGATCCATTTATTGGATTGTCACAGCCTATACTTTTTGTGGGGCAATCTCAGAGCTATCAACTGACGATGAATTAGCCTCTGGGGGCAAAGGCCCATATTTTGGGGCTTCCGGTGTAGACGGTGGATACCCCACAAATAAGTGTTGACTTAAAACCATCTGCCTGGCCCAATACGAGAGAAGAAAGTTAAAAAAAAATCAATACACAAAACATTTAAATTCCCAGGTTCTAATAATACCACGGCCGTCTGGGCCAACTGATCCCTTCCCCCAGTGGTGGCCTGAGTTGTCTACAACTGTGCAGCAAGAGAAACACTAGAAAGCTTCTTTGTAGAAGGAAATATGTTTCAAGACATTGGAGATCGAGTAGAGCCAGCAGAGCGCAGGCTGTGTACTCCACCCGAGGCGAGCGCAAACAGTAATCTTGTGACTGCAGGTCGACTTCCTCACACATGCATCCGGATTCAGTGTTAGACTAAGGAAAAATGTCACTCCTGGTCATATCACATGTGGACAAACACTGACAACAGAGAGAAAAAGAAAGAAAAACAACTGGAGCCTTAGTACCAGTCTGCCAACTGTGATGACCATTGAGGCACAATAAGCTATTGAAGAGACTGAGTTTAAACAGAGTTAGAGTACCTTGCCGAGCACTACATGAATTTCCAGAGTGACACAGCTGTCGCAGATGGCAACACACGTTTAGTAGGTTTAGGGCGGTTTCAATGAAAGCAGTGTGAGCCTGCAAAACTCAACAGGAAAGCAGTAACGTGGTTGTCAATTTCTACGTCTGAAAAATCCCTCTTGATTTAGATTTTAACATCAGTCATAAGGAACATACAAACTGATATGAAAACATCACAAACAACTTCCTATAAAAAAAGGTAATAGTTTATCATTAAATGTATCAACGCTGTTAACAATAGATCCATCTTTTTGATCCATCAAATATGATAAGGACAATGGAAGCTGACTTTCAGATTTCGATCTGCTCTCAGATCAGCTGTTTATGACAAACACTGCAGCCCTGGATATTTTTTTTCCCCTCACACAATCCCTGCCTGTGACTGTGAGCTATCTCCTTATTGATGACCAAACAAAAAAATGATCCACTTTCTACTCACCAGCTGAACAGGGAGCACATTACACAGGATGTCAAAAGACAAACCTCTGGCTAGACTGTAGATGCCTACACCCCTCTCGAGAAGTGGGGCAACGTTATTTATTAATGCACTTCTAGATATCCCTCCCGTGCACTGTAGAGCCAGATAAAGGAAAGCTCCAACATCACCGTGGCTGTGTGACCCACTGCTGTGTGTGGTGCTTCACAACCAATGTATGGGGGTTGATGAGCCAAGGAGTGAATCACCAGATCCATGGTATTAGATATAATATAATAACACCTCTATGGCAGCTTTACTACTCTGTATGCCCAATCAAACATTACACAACTGCTCCACGGTGACTGACTATTAATGCAATAACACGACGATGTTAGCTACTTGACATTACAACTTTAAATAAAGGTAGAACATTAATTAGTGGGCTAGAACAGGGATTATTTTACTGTCCGATCACTCTTTAGCAGGAAGGCGTAACAGGATCCACACAAGCGCAGTTTGCCGGTTTCATCGAAACTCTCCGGGATGACATGGCCCGAGTCATGGGAGCATTATGTCGCAGCTATTAATACGGCCTTTTAATGCTCTAAATGCGGTGTCGCCGGTGAGGCTGCACCGGCATCTGCGTTGAAAACCACGCCAAACGTAAGAGAAGCGAGTGACACGGACGGAAGACACCCCGTTATCCAGGCTCCGCTGCGCCCCTGACTTCGAGGCTCGCCCGCCGGCCACAGACAGCCAGACACTCGCCTGTTGGCTATCAAGCTAACACCGAAACATCCTCCCATTGCTGGCAGTCCAACCACAGCCATAAGTCCCACTGCCATGACATCTGCAAACCACGTCTCTGTCGCTAACATGAACCCACACTCCATTTTTGTGCCGTAGCGATTACGGACTGCAGCCGTGCAACTTGAAAAACCAAGAACGCCCAGCTCCGTTATCGGACATACCAGGTCGCTGCTCGTAGCCCACGAACGTCCTCCGTCACCTGCACCGACACTGCTGCCCACTGACAAAAGGTGTGGATTGTATCTGAAGCAGCGCCCACAGACACAAGCCGGTGACAGACAACGAGAGCAGAAATAGACGATACCGCCAAGTGCTGCTCCTTCTCCGCTAGCCTCCATAGGAGCGTTTCATCACCACACCACACACAGGCTCTGCACTCCAACATACTGACATGTAACGGCATAAAAATGTCTCATGCATGTCGGACTATCTTTGAAAACATGTAGCCACTTGTCTATGTGGCTCTCAGATTAAATAACGAAGGAAAATGAGTAATAATCACGTCAGAGTGTGGTCCGTCCGATGATGGGCGCAGCAGTGATTCCTCGGTTCTAAGCAGGCTAGCTACCCACATAGCAGTGTGAGCTAGCCTTAGCTTCACAGCTAGCTCTCTGCGACACGGTTGTGAGCGCTGGCGGAGAGCACAAGCTGGAGTGAGCGGCCCGGAGCTGCTCCGGTGCGGGCTAACAGCGGCGAGGGGCCCGGTAACCGAGAGAAAACCGAGCAGCGTCCGTGAAAACTGAAGGAAAATGTTAGTACACGTTCAGTTAATCAGCGCATCGCTCACCAGCTTCAGGCATCCACCCTCCTGACAGCGAATCCCCTGCGTCCGGCACTGCGCACCGACACTTCCGCTGAGACCTTCACAATAAACCCCCCACACAAACGGAAGCTGGGCGTCGTCTACTCACTGTTTTTATATGTGAAGAACTTGTCAAAAACAACAACGCGCCAGCTTCTCTTTAATATTAAGACTTTATAATACTAAGACCTTATATTTTGTTTTAACACCGTGTTTATTTGATTTAATTGTTGCATGATTATTACGAAAAAAAACATATTCAAGTTAAATGGAACCATAAATACATCCAAATTTATTTGTTTAATATAATATAATATAATATAATATAATATTAGTATTAGTATTTTTTATATATATATATATTTGTGTTTTAATATTTATTATTATTATTATAGGAACCCTTTAATCCTCAAAAAATAAAACATAAATGGTTTTCATATTTGAGACATTTATTTGGTGGTTAATAACTCTTAAATTAATCTTTATGAATCTGTATGAAGTTATGATTTATGTCAGTGTTTGGTGTTAAAGTCATTAAGTTATCTTCAAAAAAACAAGCTTTATGAGTCTTTGATATCGGCATACAAGTTGATCCAGTGCAAAGGTAAAATTGATAAAACACACGTGTTAGTCATTGGAAGCAGGTCTTTTAATATATGTACTTGCAATATGTTGTATAAGTAATCAGACAGTATCTACTTGGGTTTGCTTGTCCTACACTCGTCACTGTCCTGCTCGTGATGTGAAATTGCACTCACAGAAAATATATGAGCTGCATGTAAGTAATATCTTCATCATTTATTTGTTGGTTCCATTCAGGTAATTTTATGGTGATTTCCATCTCTGGTCAAATCTCTTACACAGTTTGTTATTGTTACAGATTTCATTTTCTGTCTCAGGCTAAAGCTGTGTCGCCCTCTGCTGTGTGATAAAGAATATTACACCCTGTGCTCCATATTTTGATAAATGGCCGATAGGGGGCGTTGATTTGCACAAAGAGTTGAATGACATCATCACTACCTCTGACTGAAAAGTTTTCTTGATCCCACAAAGACCAGGATGTTTCTAAAAGAAACAGCTTACACTTCCTGCCAGTCACATTAATGGTAGAAAGTCAGAGAAAGCTGCTTCAGATGACCTGAGTCTATGGTAACTTCTCTCATTATGGGCTTGCACATAGAATATGATGTGCACAAAATATAGCAGCGAGTTATACAGCATGCATCACTGGAGGGATTTTCTGTTTTCACTATCCAGAGTTTTGTCTTTGTATCTCAAAGTATATATAGCATTAAATTCTTATGTATTTTGTTCTTTTTCCCTTTTGTATGTTTCACGACATCCCTCTGATTAAATATTAATGGATTAATGATGAAAAACAGTTACACTACCGTTCAAAAGTTTGGGGTCACCCAGACAATTTCGTGTTTTCCATGAAAACTCACACTTTTATTTATCAAATGAGTTGCAAAATGAATAGAAAATATAGTCAAGACATTGACAAGGTTAGAAATAATGATTTTTATTTGAAATATTAATTTTGTTCTTCAAACTTTGCTTTCGTCAAAGAATGCTCCATTTGCAGCAATTACAGCATTGCAGACCTTTGGCATTCTAGCTGTTAATTTGTTGAGGTAATCTGTAGAAATTTCACCCCACGCTTCCTGAAGCACCTCCCACAAGTTGGATTGGCTTGATGGGCACTTCTTGCGTACCATACGGTCAAGCTGCTCCCACAACAGCTCAATGGGGTTGAGATCTGGTGACTGCGCTGGCCACTCCATTACAGACAGCATACCAGCTGCCTGCTTCTTCCCTAAATAGTTCTTGCATAATTTGGAGGTGTGCTTTGGGTCATTGTCCTGTTGTAGGAGGAAATTGGCTCCAATCAAGCGCTGTCCACAGGGTATGGCATGGCGTTGCAAAATGGAGTGATATCCTTCCTTATTTAAAATCCCTTTTACCTTGTACAAATCTCCCACTTTACCAGCACCAAAGCAGCCCCAGACCATCACATTACCTCCACCATGCTTGACAGATGGCGTCAGGCACTCTTCCAGCATCTTTTCACCTGTTCTGCGTCTCACAAATGTTCTTCTGTGTGATCCAAACACCTCAAACTTTGATTCGTCTGTCCATAACACTTTTTTCCAATCTTCCTCTGTCCAATGTCTGTGTTCTTTTGCCCATATCAATCTTTTCTTTTTATTGGCCAGTCTCAGATATGGCTTTTTCTTTGCCACTCTGCCTAGAAGGCCAGCATCCCGGAGTCGCCTCTTCACTGTAGACATTGACACTGGCGTTTTGCGGGTACCATTTAAAGAAGCTGCCAGTTGAGGACCTGTGAGGTGTCTATTTCTCAAACTAGAGACTCTAGTATACTTGTCTTCTTGCTGAGTTGTGCACCGGGGCCTCCCACTTCTCTTTCTACTCTGGTTAGAGCCCGTTTGTGCTGTTCTCTGAAGGGAGTAGTACACACCGTTGTAGGAAATTTTCAGTTTCTTCGCAATTTCTCGCATGGAATAGCCTTCATTTCTAAGAACAAGAATAGACTGGCGAGTTTCACATGAAAGTTCTCTTTTTCTGGCCATTTTGAGAGTATAATCGAACCCACAAATGTGATGCTCCAGATACTCAACTAGCTCAAAGGAAGGCCAGTTTATAGCTTCTCTCACAGCAAACAGTTTTCAGCTGGCCATAAACAACGTCACATCATTAAAAAGCCAAGAATAGATTTACCACATTAACAATGTATAGAGTGTATTTCTGATTAATTTAATGTCATCTTCATTGAAAAAAACAGTGCTTTTCTTTGAAAAATAAGGAAATTTCTATGTGACCCCAAACGTTTGAACGGTAGTGTATATACAACTTGAGAATTCAAGCTTTGGTCCATGCAAACACATTAAAAATATGAAATGAACATGTAAATAAATCTTCAGTTTGCACACAAAGAAGGAGGGTGTGTCAGTCCAGATTGGATATAACATTATGACCGCAAAGATATTATTTAAATGGGAAACTACCATTGTATCTTACCATATTAATTATAGTAAGAGTTGTTCATTTATATGCTTTTTTATCCAGTGTATCATACATTATTATGCAACTTCAGTACACATGCAGCAGTGTATTTCAGACAGGTTTATAATTAGCGCAAATGACCTGCAGTCTAGTGCTCTATAGTCAAATCAAGTCAAGTTTACATATATATCACATTTCATATGACAAGCATGGACTCAATGTGCTTCATGATACAGAGCAAAGATACAGGACAAATACAAGACATGACTGAACTCATGGGTGTTGCAGTACTTGTGAAACTGCAGTGTGCCCCTCCCAGGGGTTACGTGCACTACAGCCATGAAGGACAGTGTGGAGGTGTGACAAGCACATGTCCTGAGTATAGTGTGTCTGTTGTAGGAGGGGCTACTGTGGATCTGGACTGGACGCCCTTCAAAAAGCTTCCCCTCTGACCTGCTCGCTCCCACTCAGCCAGGCTTGTTGAGCACAGCGGAGCACAGCAGACCCCCTCTGGACAGCATGGCACTCACACAGGACCCCAACTTCCTCAAGCTGCAGGAGTGGTACAAAGCCCACGCCCTGCAACTCAACATGAGGCACATGTTCGAGGCCGACAAGGAGAGATTCAACAAGCTCAGGTATACATCCTATTCAAATCATGCAAAAATGCAGCATGCACAGAACCACTGAGCATGATACATGTCAGTAAATTGGTTGCATTATTAGTATGATTCCTCTGATTCTACCAGATGCATTAAAATTACACAATTTATTATATAATAGTCAAATCAAATCACACTGTTTGTCCAATTATAGTTTTGATATTTAGAATTAAAATCTTCATCACTGATGTTGTTTGGTGTTTGCACAGCCTCACACTGAACACTAAGGATGGAGACATTCTTCTGGATTACTCCAAGAATCTGGTCACAGACGACGTCATGAAGATGCTGTTTGATCTGGTAAATTCATGTTTATCTTAATGATTCATGGCTTTTTAAATGGCCCCCACGGCTTTAATTAATACTTCCCTTTGATCAACGTCCCATTCATCTGACTCATAACTCCATCTTAAGTGGGCGGCTGTGGCTCAGAGCGGTCGTCCTCTAACCAGAAGCTCGGTAGTTCGATCCCAGTCTTCCCCATTCCGAAGAGTCATGCCAAAGTGTCCTCGGGCGAGATACTGAACCCCAAATTGCCCCCTCCCGTAGAGAAAAGTGCTGCACATAGATGCACTGTATGAATGTGTGTGTGAATGGCAATAAATAAACTGTACTGTAAACTGCTTTGAGTGCTCATCAAGAGTAGAAAAGCGCTTTATAAATACAGGCCATTTACCATTTAGGTCAAATTTAATTTGAAGCTTGGGTTGCCAATTAGAACAAGATCCTGTGAAGGACTAACATGTATTGTCTTCTTCAGGCCAAGTCCAGAGGAATTGATACCGCCAGAGAGAAGATGTTCAAAGGAGAGAAGATCAACTTCACTGAGGTGCTCATTGTAACTTGACAGTGTCTCCTCACATGTATCCTGGTGTGGTATAATAACACCACCAGGGGTGCCTTTTACACCACATGGCATTAAAAACTACACATGAACTTCATTTTAGTTTTTTTGAAAGTGAACATTGAATGCAGTGACTGCAACAGCTGGAAAATATTGAATTGCTTGAGTAGAAGTGTCTGTGTTTGATCGTGTGCATGTGCAGGACCGGGCTGTGCTCCATGTGGCTCTGAGGAACCGCTCCAATACCCCCGTCATGGTTGGTGGCAAGGACGTGATGCTTGACATCAACAAGGTCCTGGAGAAGATGAAGGGCTTCTGCCACGTGAGTCAAACGCAGCACCAGCTTTGTTGCAGGTTTGAAGAAAAGAGTAGACGAAATCCAGTTTGATACCAGCTGTGATGATCATGTTCATCTGCTTGCAGAGAGTCCGCAGCGGCGAATGGAAGGGCTACACAGGAAAGGCCATCACAGATGTTGTTAATGTCGGCATTGGAGGATCTGACCTTGTGAGTGTTTTACTGCTCCACACTTTTACATATTCACTCCTGTGAGCTGCCCAGCACAGTCCGTTCAGAAGTACACCTTTACTTGACATGCAGGGCCCCCTGATGGTGACTGAGGCCCTGAAGCCTTACTCTAAGGATGGACCGCGTGTGTGGTTTGTGTCCAACATTGACGGAACGCACATCGCCAAAACCCTGGCACACCTCAATGCTGAGACCACCCTCTTCATCATCGCATCCAAGGTAGATTTTCATTGGTATTTAATAAGTACCCAACATAATATAAATAAGCAAATAACTACAAAATTATCCAGAGGAGCGGTGCGGAAGTGGTTGTCCTGCAGGGGAAGGAGTGAGGCTGATTTACATTCATGTATTCTGTGTCTTCTCTACAGCAAGACATCTAAACTAATATTATAAATAAACCATACAGCACACCTTATGCCACAATAATTACGTTTACACAATCCTGATACAAACTGGACTTATCTCAATTGTAATGCATTCTTCTATATTATTCTATCCTTTATATATTTTAATTTATCAATATACTGTAAGACAGGGTCTCCATACCTCGTAGAATTTGGATTTACTTCCCTGCAGGGTGTGTTTTATTATAACCAACTTTAAGTGAAATTGTCCATCTTTCAGCCGTCTGACGTGGCAAAGAGGCAGAGCAAAGTTCACCACATTAACTTCTAACATTTATACCTGTTTTATTAGCAAATATAAATAATGTCATTTTTCAAGGAAAGCCTATAATTTCTCCAGCATAAGTTCAGGTATATGTGATATTAGTATTTGGTATGTATCTATGTATTGTGTTTACCTGAATGTCCTTCTACAGACATTTACCACCCAAGAGACCATTACCAACGCTGAGTCGGCCAAAGAATGGTTCCTGGAACACGCCAAAGATGTGAGTGTCAATAGACAGCAGCAAACTAGATACTGGACTTCATGTACAGTACATTATTCATGTTCTCTAAACATATCCTCTGCATATTTCAACAGAAAGCTGCTGTTGCCAAGCACTTTGTGGCCCTGTCTACAAACGCTGTAAGTCACAACCCACGATCAGAGGCTGAATCCTCCCTCGGTGTCCCTCTGCTCTATCCTGACCATCATGCTCTCCTCTCTCTCTCCCTCAGCCCAAAGTGAAGGATTTCGGCATCGACACAGAGAACATGTTTGAGTTCTGGGATGTGAGTGCTCGCAGCAAACACTGTGCAGTCGTCACCCCTGGTCTGTGATGGGGCTGAAGGCAGCAGCTATAAATAAATAAGCTTTTTGACCTGTGAAGTAGGTGCAGGGACAGACACTCTGGCACAGCAGCTGCTGGGAAACCAGAAGCCCATCTCCTCAGACAGTTATTATTGGTAGCGACCTTTTCTCTTGCAGAGGTCACTATAAAGGCTGGGTTCTATCAAAGGTCAGGTAGCTGCATTCAGTTACATTGTTGGTATTTAAAGGGTAACAGCTATATTATGGTCTTTATGACCCAGAGAAGTTAAGTGCACAGAGTATTACGCTGCTCATGTTCTGCTAATTAATGATAGAAATACTTGTGGCTAACATTTTAGTGCATTGTAGTTACCATCAGCTTTTATGGTGCACAAAGCTTGTTACTCTAGTTTAAAAAGGGGTTTTGAATGAGGCGTACATACACTACCGTTCAAAAGTTTGGGGTCACCCAGACAATTTCGTGTTTTCCATGAAAACTCACACTTTTATTTATCAAATGAGTTGCAAAATGAATAGAAAATATAGTCAAGACATTGACAAGGTTAGAAATAATGATTTTTATTTGAAATATTAATTTTGTTCTTCAAACTTTGCTTTCGTCAAAGAATGCTCCATTTGCAGCAATTACAGCATTGCAGACCTTTGGCATTCTAGCTGTTAATTTGTTGAGGTAATCTGTAGAAATTTCACCCCACGCTTCCTGAAGCACCTCCCACAAGTTGGATTGGCTTGATGGGCACTTCTTGCTACCATACGGTCAAGCTGCTCCCACAACAGCTCAATGGGGTTGAGATCTGGTGACTGCGCTGGCCACTCCATTACAGACAGCATACCAGCCGCCTGCTTCTTCCCTAAATAGTTCTTGCATAATTTGGAGGTGTGCTTTGGGTCATTGTCCTGTTGTAGGAGGAAATTGGCTCCAATCAAGCGCTGTCCACAGGGTATGGCATGGCGTTGCAAAATGGAGTGATAGCCTTCCTTATTTAAAATCCCTTTTACCTTGTACAAATCTCCCACTTTACCAGCACCAAAGCAGCCCCAGACCATCACATTACCTCCACCATGCTTGACAGATGGCGTCAGGCACTCTTCCAGCATCTTTTCACCTGTTCTGCGTCTCACAAATGTTCTTCTGTGTGATCCAAACACCTCAAACTTTGATTCGTCTGTCCATAACACTTTTTTCCAATCTTCCTCTGTCCAATGTCTGTGTTCTTTTGCCCATATCAATCTTTTCTTTTTATTGGCCAGTCTCAGATATGGTTTTTTCTTTGCCACTCTGCCTGGCCAGCATCCCGGAGTCGCCTCTTCACTGTAGACGTTGACACTGGCGTTTTGCGGGTACCATTTAAAGAAGCTGCCAGTTGAGGACCTGTGAGGTGTCTATTTCTCAAACTAGAGACTCTAGTATACTTGTCTTCTTGCTGAGTTGTGCACCGGGGCCTCCCACTTCTCTTTCTACTCTGGTTAGAGCCCGTTTGTGCTGTTCTCTGAAGAGAGTAGTACACACCGTTGTAGGAAATTTTCAGTTTCTTCGCAATTTCTCGCATGGAATAGCCTTCATTTCTAAGAACAAGAATAGACTGGCGAGTTTCACATGAAAGTTCTCTTTTTCTGGCCATTTTGAGAGTATAATCGAACCCACAAATGTGATGCTCCAGATACTCAACTAGCTCAAAGGAAGGCCAGTTGTAAACTTCTCTCACCAGCAAAACAGTTTTCAGCTGTGCTAACATAATTGCACAAGGGTTTTCAAGGGTTTTCTAATCATCCATTAGTCTTCTAAGGCGATTAGCAAACACAATGTACCATTAGAACACTGGAGTGATAGTTGCTGGAAATGGGCCTCTATACACCTATGTAGATATTTCATTAAAAACCAGACGTTTCCACCTAGAATAGTCATTTACCACATTAACAATGTATAGAGTGTATTTCTGATTAATTTAATGTTATCTTCATTGAAAAAAACAGTGCTTTTCTTTGAAAAATAAGGAAATTTCTAAGTGACCCCAAACTTTTGAATGGTAGTGTATATATTCAGTGTTTCTGTTTATTTTTCTCTTTTAGTGGGTTGGTGGTCGTTTCTCCTTGTGGTCTGCGATTGGCATGGCCATTGCCCTGCACATTGGTATGTACAGTGAGCCTCGTGTGCCTCGTGTGCCTCCCAGTCTTAGAATGAAAAAGACTCCAGCAATTCATGCATCATACTTCTAATATCAAAGATGCTATAGGGACATAAGAAGAAGGGGCTGTTGCTATAGCAGTGGCTCTTTGAGGTTGTGCTTGGACACAGTAGTGCTAAATACTTAATAGTCAACATGCCAAAAAGACAATGACAGTAAAATGCTGATTTGTAGCAGATATAACATTCACCATGTCCACCTTCTTAGAACGTCACAATGCTATCGTGCTAATGATGGTGATAGATGTCAAGTCAGGGGATCACCAAAGTTATTTTAATCCTTACAATCAAATCTCCAAAGGAACAGAAATCTATGTGCAAAGATTTGTTGTTACTTATCCAATAGTTGTGATAATTCTGGACTAAACTGGTGGACCAACCACTGTCATCCTTAGATCTGTGCTGCTAGCTCACTGTAAAATCTGACACATTGATCTTGCTTCTGTTCTTAGTTGAAACATTTTAAGTAAAACAAGTTCTGTTAAGTAGAATTTAGGAAACTGATTGCCTTAGATTTATTAAATAAGCACAAAAGATTATGATAAGTTCACAGAACAGATTTTTACTCCGATAAATGTCCATCGTTAGCTTAAGATAATGAGACATCCGACATTATGTAATGGGAACACCTTAAATTTTTTGTGAAATTCTGAAAGTTCATAATAGCCATGAGTGACAGTCTGATTACCAAATTAACAGGAATTTCATAATAGTGACAATGCAAGCAAAATGTATTATTACGAGAAGTACTTATATATTTTTTCCTTTGATTTTTTAGAATTACTTATTCTTATTGAAATATTTTTTTTCTATTCTGGGTGTTATATATAGTAACAAAAGTCTCACCCATGGTGCCCAAGTGACATCTATAATCTAAAAGGTCACGATTTAACATACGTCTACAGCATTGTCTCAGAGCATGATGGGAGACAATGCCCATCCAACCCTGACGCGCTACAATACAACGCTGGATGGTTTCTGTACAGCTCTACATGTACATGTACATCTACATTCAAATAAGCTGTGCTAATTATCAAGTTTTCAGTGAACTCATCTGTCTCCTCTCCTCATCAGGCTTCGACAACTTTGAGAAGCTTCTTTCAGGAGCTCACTGGATGGTGGGTAAAGCAGAATGAGATGATAACTAATAGCTTCTCTAAACCACTGTTCTAATTTAAAAACAACTATTTATATGCTGCATCCTGCTGTAGAGAAGACACAGAATACATGAATGTAAATCAGCCTCACTCCTTCCCCTGCAGGACAACCACTTCCGCACCGCTCCTCTGGATAAGAACGCGCCTGTCCTGCTGGCTATGCTGGGCATCTGGTACATCAACTTCTTCCATGCTGAGTCGCACGCCATGCTGCCCTACGATCAGTACATGCACCGCTTCACTGCCTACTTCCAACAGGTCTGACACCTCTTCAGGCATCTCAGGTCTCTGTGTGGGCCTCCGACAAAAGACAAGTGTATTATTTATTCTAGTTGTTCAGCACTACAATCCTTCACTTTGACAAAGAGAAGAATGACTTGTGAACATAGTTATATGTCATTGATTGATCGAGCGGCACTTTGTCTGTGTTACTAGTGTAAACTCCTCAGAGATAGTTCAATGTCTGAGACACTTTTGATGATAAATGCGTTTGTTTACTATAGGGAGACATGGAGTCCAATGGAAAATATATCACTAACAAGGGAGCACGTGTCAACTACCACACTGGGCCAATAGTGTGGGGCGAGCCAGGAACCAATGGGCAGCATGCGTTCTACCAACTCATCCACCAAGGTATAATCAGCAAAGATAAATGTTCAATATCAGAATCATATAGGTGAGTCAGTTATTCAGCGTGACTGGAATTCACCAACAAAATATTCTACTATCCTTCTATTATCCCTTATCCCGGCTTTACTGATAGCCTTGCTAAGTGGTTAACCTCATGCTGTGAGTCTACATGAGTCTTTGATGCAGTGTGTCTGTGTTCACCTCAGGAACACGTATGGTGCCCTCTGACTTCCTGATCCCTGCTCAGTCCCAGCATCCCATCAGAGACAACCTGCACCACAAGGTATCGCTGCTGTGAACACCGATTTAACTTAAATATATACTTTGGCACAGCAAATACTGAGTTCAGTTTCCTAGCTTGAGGGAACTTTGTTTAATTGAATGGTAGAAAAACCCAGGTACTAAAAGCACTTTATCATAACAGAATGTACTGTATATATTATTTAATCATAGTCTGCAAAACATCTTCTTGTGACCTTAAAGGAATTTTAGGCCCAAAATTGTGATTTGGACCTACACCATTTCAGCAGTGGTGTGGACGTGTTAATGCATGTGTATTAATGACCTGGAAAACCTGAGGAATACATACTCCTGAGGGATCATCACAAAGGTCACAGGCTGTTCCGCCCAGGTGCCAGCTGGAGTGTTCATGTGCTCCAGGAGCAGTGATCTGACTCCCTTAGTGCTCCAATGTTTTTGCTGACAGGTTTAACTTAGTATGTTTTCTTAGTCATAAAAAAATGATTTAAGAAATTGGGATTTGCATAACTCAATAGAATCTGAAATTTAGAATGTCAACATATTGTACAACATAGAGTCTAATGCCTTGCCTAGATGACATAACTCACTGTAAAACACACAGTGCACTGCAATGTGTCTGAAGGTGTGTGTTTGATGGCACCGTAGATCTTGCTGGGCAACTTCTTGGCCCAGACCGAGGCCCTGATGAAGGGTAAGACCACAGAGGAGGCCAAGAAAGAGCTGGAGGCCAGCGGCGTGAGTGGAGCCGATCTGGATAAGATCCTGCCTCATAAAGTGAGTCGAATCAAGAGACAATGACTTACGTGACTGACTTGAAGGGAATCAACAGTTTTCATAAGATTTATAACAAACCTTAAGCAACCAAGCAGCTGTTTTACCTGGAAACAACAGCTTCAATGATGGTACAATGAGTCGTAATAGGGAGAATGGTGCCTACTTCGTTCCCATGTTGCTTTTCCAACACCTGTTCTTGCACTGTGTGAAACTATGGTAAGCGGGTAATTAAGTGGTTTAAACTGCCAACAAAATAATTTATAACAACCTGGAAGTCACAACAATTCATTGAAATCATTAAAGCAACACTATGTAACTTTAAAGCACTTTAAAGCAAGAACTGGGTCCAGAATTTACCCAGAGTTTGTCTTTCACACATGCACAACACAGCGGGAGGTTTTCCGCACAGACGCGTTCACAACAGCAACAAATTCACCACATTATTCAGGTGAGAGGTGGGGCAGCCGGATGCAGCAGGCAGAGACAGGAAGTGACGTATTAACTCCTTTGTGGAGTTTCTGCTGACTTCATACTTAGGGACCAGATGGAGGAAGTCCGCAGATAATCCGGGGGCTCTCACTTGGACATTTGTATTCACACATGCGCCTCCTCCAGAGAAAGTTCGGGGGATCTCCAGAGTTCAGTGCTTTCATGTCTGAAAGCAGCTTTACTGAGCATCACCGCCCTCTGCAGCCACACATGGTGATTCATTCTGTTGGGCTCTGTGTCGCAGTGGTTTTCATGTAGAGAAAAATCAAAGTCTGTCCCACTCACTGAACTGAAACACAACGTAATGGTGGATATTACCCACGATCCCCGGCTTCCTGAACCAGTAGAGCTGCTGCTGTAACACAAACACCAAACTCTGTTTAGAATTCGTCATATTTCAAAAGTTTCCTTGTTGAATTTTGGAGATAAACACTAGTTTTTAGTGTTTTTAACTGATCTACAGGTCAGCATTGCTCTTGAACTATCAGTCGGTTACACACTTCTCGCAGAGGTCGTACCCCCTCTCCAACGTTACACAGAGCAAGAACAGACATTCAGGATGAGAACTGGGAATAAAAGCGGCACAAGTTTATCTATTTCAAGTCGGTGTTTAGTCCTTGGCCTCAGCGCATAAAATAATGAATCACCACTTGTGGCTGCAGAGGCCGCTGTTGATCAGTAGACGTAACAAGGTGTAGCTTTAAACCTGAACTTGACAAGAGGCAGTCATCTCATGTTACTTTTCGAAAAAAATTAATCATGCCCGGTATGAGGAAGTGCAGCCAGCAAACTGGAGAAAGCAAGCATGGGGACTGGTGCCCTCCAGTGACCGTGAACAAACACAGTAATCCAGATTTTATGAAGAGGATCTGTGATGATGACATGCTCACTGCAAACTGTGTATAATGAAACATGTCTGCTGGTTCAACACAGGTCTTCCAGGGAAACAGACCAACCACCTCAATCATCTTCAAGAAAGTGACACCTTACACACTTGGAGCACTTATAGGTAAAGTCCTGTTTGTTTCTCATGACTCATTATGAGGCTTCTATCATAAGTCTCATAAGAGTTACTGTTAAAGGTCTGTTTGTGTCTGGGACAGTAAGACAAGAGAATAGTTTATGTGCAGCACTATTGTGTTACCTGAGAAATACAACTACAAAATGAATCACTAGTTAAGCCTCTCTGTTGTAACATTTCTGTTGTAATAACCATAATTCTGTCTTGTCTCATAGCGATGTATGAACACAAGATCTTCGTCCAGGGTCTAATGTGGGAGATCAACAGTTTTGACCAGTGGGGGTGAGTTTGGTTTTAGCTACATCTACTGGTTTCATTGAGCAGCTTTCTCATATCAAGGCTATGCAGTCAGGAAATGCGATACTGCTAGAAAACGTGGAATATGAAGGTTTAATAGCCACAAATGTTAAGATGTTAAGGAGAAACTGCGTGAACTTGTATGACTAAAGGTAAGTAACTGTTTCAGGATGCATGATGATTGCTGAAAAACTAGTGCCCTACTTTATATTTTAGATCCAATCATACACCTCAACTGTGAAGTTGTCTCTAAAATTCATATTTTGAGGAAGAAAGATCATGACACATGACCAGCAGAATGATTAAAACCCTCACAGTGTTAACGTGGCTGTAACTATCCATTTTTGATCGAGCTCCTTCATGTCCTTTGAGCCTCCACATCACTGACCCCCTCCTCTCTCTTCTGTCTGTGTCCGCTCTCCTCCTCCTCTTCATCATCAGAGTGGAACTGGGCAAACAGCTCGCAAAGAAGATCGAGCCCGAGCTCAAGGACAAGGCAGAGGTCCACTCCCACGACTCCTCCACCAACGGACTCATCAACTTCCTCAAGAAGAACTTTTCCTGAGCTGAGTCACAGTCTCCCCCCCATGACGTCCACGTAACTCCACAACATTAACCAGCCTCATGAGCTGCATGAGCTGCATGAACAGGAGACTCACAGAGGCAGCCGGTCACTCCCACACAGGGGAGCTGCAGCCTCGTTATTGATATCGTGACTGTCTCCAGTGATGTTTTTTTCTATGTTTGTTACAGTAGTTTATCACTATGAGGGAAACGCTTTTTGTATTAGAGTGTCGTGGATGGACGTACGATATATGCCTCTCCACTGTCATAAGAAATTAAGTTTCTGAAATAAATATCGTCACACAATACTCTGTGTCTCATGTGCACACAAACACAACAGCTGCTCACAAATGTGTGTCACTGTGCATCAAAGAGCTGATGCCTTAATGAGCCTGTTTGAGTAAGACACCACTAGATGGCATCGATGAGCCAGATTTAGTTACTAGGAGCAACTATCTCCTGTTTATCCAGTGGAACAAAGGGTCAAAGGTCGGTCCATCTGCAATGTTCCTACCCACAAATCCCCAGACATCATCCATTTAGAGAGAAAAACAAACAGCATCTGGACTATAAGCCGCTCCATGCTGGCAGCACATTTAAACATTAATATTATCAAACTGAATTTACTTCATGTTTTAGTACTGTTGTGCCAAACATGGCGTGTGAACTTCTCCTATAAACATGAAAATCACACGGTACAAGAGACTAACAGATCGCAGACGGCAACATGTGATGCTGTTAACCACAAAGCACCAAACAACGCCGACCAAAAATATAGCTCACCGTCTTTTTTTTCTCTTCATACTCGCTGCTGGGTACAAATTCAGAGTGTGTATAAGGACAAAGAGAAAGTTTCGGAAAAAAAAATCTTAGACCCCTAGACACTGCTGGGTTTTCAATGCTGTTGCCAGGCAACAACTTTACTTCAAATCTAACTTGCTCTTTTCATCTGTGGCTTGGAAACAAGATACAGAAGAACGTGAGTTTGACTGAGGACAGAGAGCCTCATCACAGTCAGTGTCAGGATGATGCAAATGATTAATACAACTGTCCAAAATAAACAACATCTCATCTCTGAATGAAGTCCAACCAACTCCTGAGTTGTGAGGTTGGAATAAACAGGCAGCGTGTCAGCATGGGGAAATAAGTGATTAGGACCTGCCTTGGTTCATTGGAAGAATCAAATAGTAGCATGAAAGCATGAAAAGGTCTGTGTGCGTTCCTGAGATGTTTGTCAGACAATGGCATCGCATACCCTCACATTCCACTTCATGCTTTATTGGTTGGGACTGTCAGTCACTCTTTTCTCCCCGCCTCTCTGGCCTGTTATAGAGCTGCCCCTCTGACTCGATCGGGGTCCCAACCTGCCCCCGGTCCGGTGGTTGCTATGACGACGTCACCCCCCCCCTGCCACTTTTTTGACTGTGCAGTCCCAAGGTCATGGCTGTGTCAGACAGACGCAGGGTTAGGGATAGGGTTTAGGAACTGACTAACTACACCTTGTTGCTAAGAAGTGATGTGGATTTTCTTCTTGAGCTTGTCCTCCACACATTTGCATTCATTGTGCCGTGCCGTGCTGGAGGCAGTGTGAGTGTCAGCGTCCTTGCATGTCAACAAGCTCGGAAAGTTGGCCTCAGAGGTGGAGGAGCAGCCCGCAGGTCGACAGTCAGTTTGGATTCTCACTTGATTTAGTTTTCATAATGCACACATCTAAGTATTTTCTCCTCCCAGAAACCTTCAGGGAACATATCTCTCTTGAGACAAATATTAGCCCTGCAACAGCACGACACACAACACATACTTTTCCCAATATCAAGCCCGCTGGATGGAGCCTCTCAAGTTCCCAGTCTGTGGTCTGAGGCTGCCATTGACAGCAGTGACACAGAAACCCTGCAGGCTGTAAAAAAAACAGACACCAAGTCATGCTCAGCTTCATTTTTTCCCACGACCACTGGAGTTATATAAAGATTATCTTAAGTACGTGGGCAGAAGTTGTCACACTGCAGCATAGGAAGCCAGTAGTACTCCCTGGAGGCTGCAGGGGGCTCTAGCTGACCCCTTGCGGCTCCACGTCCCCACTCAGTATCCACAGATCCCATTAAGCTGCATCCATCTTAAAACACATTTTTTGCTGGGATCCATGTGGAAGTCAAAACACATTAAACCTCCTTGCCCATTCAAATACAAGAACATGGATTTTGCATTATAGCTCCCATGGTAACAGACGTGTGAGCACGTGGTGAAGGGAAAACGAGGGAAAACAACTTTAGAAATATTCTCAAGTAAGAAAAGCATTACATTTTATTGTTTTGATATAAGATGTCACCTTAAAAATATGTGCATTTTTCAATTTTCTAAGATGTGACCTCACAAAGCAGCCAGAGGTTTTCTTTTAACGCCTAAACTTGGGGGAAACTAGCAGACAGCTGGACTTGTTTGTGCTCCTTGGACACAGCTCCGGGTCACATATCTTCTTATCTGTGTGGGCTTTTCAATACTGACCACATCCACTGTTAAGGCTTTTTTGTCTGTACAGCCTCTCCTGAATCTGCACAAGTACAGATATACTGACCAACATCTGGCTCTTATTCAGCAACAAAACAAAGAAATCCTCCCACACTGATGTCCGCCTATGTTGTTCTGCTGGTGATATGAATATATCATAAAGTTCGGACTGTGAGTGACAGTTGGTATCTCACATGTTTCAGATCAAGGCTGTTTCTGGCTGTGGAGACATATTTGGTGTCAGACAGGGCTGGTGTGTGCTTTTTGATGAGTGTATTCTTTGTGCAGCAGTGGACAAAGAACACACACACGTCTTAACCTTCACAGTCGTTTGAGGCTTCTTCCAGACCAATAGAAAACAAGTGAATGAATCACCTCCTCATTTTTATTGACAAAAATTGATAATCGCTTTATTCTATGTAGCACCTGAATAGTCTGTTATGGTTGAAAGACACACCTTCATGTCAATAACCTACATTAGCAACTAGGCCACAAACTGCTACACTTCAGTCATGAAGGGGAACAGCTACATATATTTTTCATCAAGCCTTTATTTTGATGGGAAAGAAAAAACAGGGAGAGAGTGGGGAGCTGGTTTGGAATCGAACATGGGGTCACTGCAGGAAGACGCAATCCTCCATACATGGGACACAGACCAGGTGAGTTTTTTATTCATATCTGGTATTGTAGTCTGGCAATTTAATACTGTTGTCTAAGGGGTACCCCTCCTCGCATAAATATATTTTTACAGCTTTTATATTTTTTTACAGCTAATACACAGATTTGACAGTTTAGTATGTGTTTTCATGTGTTTGGGAGAAGTACTGTATCTGTGACAAAAAGCACAAGTTGTATAAATCCTTTTGTGGCTTCAGAGGGAGCTGCAAATAGGCTCATCAAGATTACGAGTTTGAAAACGAAAACAAATCTCGGGGAGTACAATTAGACTCTTGTTTCTGTTACAAAAATTACAGTTGTTTTACAAACCTGTCCACTGATTGATGATAGGAGTGCAATGCTTAGTCAGTGGACTGCTTCTTCAGTGCACTGACTATGAACTGCAGTGTCCCCAGTTCGTGTCGAGCGAGGACCTTTGTTGCATGTCCTTCCCCATTTGTCACTCCCCTCATTCCCTGTCATGTCCCTAACATCAACCATGTAATAAAGACATCACTATATATCCCTAATAATATATATACACAAATCTTTGAATTAAATGTAGTTGGAAAATAACTTTAGTTTCATTGACATGGAACCAAATAACCAAATATGCTTCCATATGATCCAGGACATTGTTTCTAGTAAAACACGTTGCCGTTTTTATGTCATTTGTTTTTGTGGTCTCAGGAGCCAAAAGGAATCCAATCTCCTCCATTGTAAAGAGAAGGCAGATTCTCAGATGAACAGTTCATCACTTTGGAAAACCAACTGAAAACAATCTCTCGTGGCTCAACACCACAAGGGCAATGATTTGTGAGGTGACTCAAAGTATCTGGTATTGTAATATCTTTCCCCCTCCACTTACTGGAGATGAAATATGATTCTCCTCCAGAGGCGCTCCAAACATCCTCTGCTACTGTTGCTGAGGCTTGACAAGTAAATATATCAACTCAACGTCCTGTCGAAAAACAAAAACATGAGGTGTTTGAAACATATGTTGTCAAAATTCAAATGAGGCGTATGGATGAGATTCGGACAGAAAGGTAAGTCAGAGGCTGCATATTTTGGTTGCAGGAAGGGGACAAAGTGTCAGTAACCAAAGACTGAGTGTGTATGAGGTAATCCTGTGGTGAGCATATTTTCACTCATTTCCTGGCAGTGGAGGGACCTGTGTGCTCCGTGGGGAAGGTGTGCTTTTTGTGCATTGTAACAGAGCTCACCTCAAAGCAGATCCCTCAAGGGGGCTCCGCTACCTCTTGCACACACACACACACACACACACACACACACACACACACACACACACACACACACACACACACACACACACACACACACACACACAAGAGCGAGGGAGAGCGAGCTCCCTGAGTCACAGGGTGGAACCCTCACACACATAAAGGGTGCTTTGTGCCCCAACTCATGGAGCTGTCAACCAACACCAGCGAGTTTCTCACACTGAACACCACTGTTCACAGGAGAGTGGGCAGACTCTGCTTTTATGTACGCCCTCACAAAAATGTATCTACATCTCCAACTAATCTGTGGCTCAGTGCCTTATAACTACAGGTGCACTCAGTGTAATTGACATTTGAAAGTGAAATGGTATTAAGAGCATGCAGGTTTTGACTTTTCTTTTTTTTTTTCAAGTTATATCCTACAGTCATATTATACTGTTACAACTGGAGAGCTGTTTGTCTGTTTGTGTGTCTGCTTCAAATTCCATCCTCCAATCCTCCAATCAAAACAGCAAACAAGGTGAAGAGGATTGGCATTTGCATATGATCGTTCAAGAAGAAGAAGAAATAGAATTTGGGTAAAATTCTGATGCTGATTTGCTGTTTACCGTCAGCATACTAATACTAATAGCTCCATATCTCAGCATTCCTATAAACTCCGTAATGATGTGAAAGACATAACCTGATAAGAACAAAAAACCCAGGGGCAGCCATGTTGTGCAGTTACAAAACTTGCCATGGAAGACATCTTATTTCCTCTTAAAAACCTTTGTCTAACTTCCTTTCTCAGTTTCCATCGACAAAGGACAAGAAAATTGTGTTTCCTTACGTCCGACTCTGCACAGCCTTCTCCAGAGGAAAGAGAGCTACAGTGGCCAACACGTCTCAGCATGGGGGTTCAGACCTCAGCTCCTGATGAGGATGTGACATGTATACAGTTCCTCTGCTGAATCACACATTTGACAGGAAAACCATTAATACTTCAATATTGTTCTGTTCTTGATGTATCAATTTCCTCACCTGGTTCTTCTCCTTCCTCTTCCTATCCATCTTCCCTTTTCCTGTGTACACACACACACACACACACACACACACACACACACACACACACACACACACACACACACACACACACACACACACACACATACATTGTGTTAAACTAAATGATTTACATAAAATTACCAAGAATGTTGAAAACATTGTCACTGAGAGTTTGGTGTTTAGCACAATCCTTCCAGTACACATGTAAACACCGTCTTGTAAGCTCCGTCTTGTATAATTGGCTTCCATGAGGCTGAAAAGACTGGATAACTTGATTTCTAACCCTCTTGAGGTTGAGCCAGGCATCAGTTATTCATTTAGCAAGCAGGTTAGTAAAAACTTGAGATCCCTGCTTCTTCAACCCACCCACTCACAAGCAGAAGTGTACTGCCTGTGGCGTGTTCTTGCTCCGTACAACCCATGACACACACGTCCTCTTCATCGTTCCACAGTTTGTCACTGTGAGACCTAGAGGTACAACCTTCCTGAGAGTTTAAAGCTTCCACGGTTCATTGCAATAAACAGCAAACAACACACACACACACACACCTGTACTGCAGGCCTTATTCTGCCTTTCTTTCTATTGCTGTGATCATTTCTGTTCTTGCTGCTTTTTTCACGTCAGTGTGTTTGCATTTGTGTGTGTGAGTGTGTGTGTGCATGCGTGCATGTGTGCATGTGTGAGTGTGTGAGTGTGCGTGTGTTTGGAGGATGCGTCACACTTAACTATTTGATATCAGGAGAAAGAGGAGAATTCCTTTAATCAACTAATCAACTTTATGCTCCAGTTCATCCAAGCGTTTGTACAATACAGCACCACGGGGAGCAGTCTCCTCACTCAGATCAAAAGCCCAGTCCTTTTTAACAAGTCACACAAACAACTGTTAAAAGAGTCGTCGAGCATCGAATGAAACATCATCAGGAGACAACTTCAATCATGAGAATTAAGTTTAAGTGGCAGAGATCTGGAGGTTTCTTCAAACATCACTGGGTTTATTTATCATACCTCCAAATACCAAGGGAATTTTAATGTCAAATATGAGACAATATTTATTCCCTGACTTAATTTGAGAATGTTTTATATTTGCACAGTTCATTTATTATGATTGGGTAGCCTTTTCAGGGATGTTAATGTACTGGAGCAGTTTAAAAAAGAGTCCAGGTACCAAGGGAAGTGACTCGTTGGTAGCACAAATTAATAAACAAAAATGCACTGAAGAACCACATCAACTTTTCTACTTCAGTAAAAGTAAGTAAGTACTTACTCCTAAATGTACTTTAAGTGCTAAAAGTAAAAGTACTTGCACAGTGTATTTTATTCTCTAATGTAAAAGTCTATGACATCATTATGGGGCGGGGTCTAATGTTATCTGCCTGCTCTGATTGGATCAGTGGTTCAGTTCCCTGTAGATAATGATTACTTTTAAAAAATATAGAAAAACAATGTGAACATGTAACACAATGCATTTTTAAAATGTTGTGCAGTTGAAAGTACAGATATTTGCTGATATATGGAATGGAGTAAAAGTGAAAATTACTCAATAACAAATCTACTTTAAGTAAAGTGCAGATACATGAAAAATATCAGTAACTAAGTAATTGTACTTTGATACATCTCATCACTGCTCATCAGTGCCTGTGTTTTCTGTTCTCATCATCATCTCGTTCATCTTCCTCAGGTTTTCTGATGGTTATGTCTTTTCCAGGCTTCTGATTATTTGACCATCAGTGCGCTGCGCTGCATCCCAGGAGGCAGAGTCCATCACATGACGGGCTACAGCACAGGGTTGCATGCTTGGATGTAACTCCACTATGTGTGAAGATCACCAGCCCTGAGCACAAATTCAATGAAGCTATTTGAAGTGTTTTGTGGGAGTTTCTCTCAAACCCACAGGCTCTGAGATCGTAAACGTCGTCTCAAATTACAAGATGCATTTATCGTTTTCATAAAATGGGTGTTGTGAGGATTTGTGAGACTGCTCTATAAAGAACACTTAGCGTGACTGAGTAAAGTTCAGATACTGACTTAATTCATTAGAAGCTACAGCCGAAGGTTAGCTTAGCATAAAGACTGTAAACAATGGGAAACAGTTAGTCTGGCGCTGTCCAAAGGAAACAGGATCAGTTCAACTGTAAAGTTACAACACACGTGCTGAAACTCTGTTCATTATGTTTCTGCACATGCTACTCGAACTAGCATGTAGCATGTGACATGTCTATGAAGCATGCAGCACTAATTGTGTTTGTTCTAATCTCTTTAAACCTATATGAACTCTAATGCAAATGTGATAGGCCTGGGCAAAATGGCCATAAATGTAATTGTAAATTGTAAATGTAATACGTAATTACACATTAATGCTTGATAAACAGCAAAACATTTGACAAATTTTGTTTATAATTATATTGCGATAATTACTGTTTTAATGTTTAGCCCTAAAATGTGATTTAAAAACAATTCCATGTGCATTATTTATGGCATATTTAATTTAATGTAATAATCTATCACTGATACTAAACTGTTATTATAGCCCATCATCTATACAGTTGTAAATTTCTCATTTCAATAAAAGAATATTAATAATAAAACATGTTTGTATGTAAGTGCATGTAATTTGTGGTGGTAGGTTTTATGCTGTACTATATAAAAAACACATTTGAAAGTCTTGATTAGCTAAAAATGACAACAAAAAAATACATGCAACAAAATAAAAGAGAAAGAAATGGACATTGTTTGCAGTTAGCTACAAAACCACTTTATTGAAAAAGCAGATTATGTCATCTACAGTTAAATGATACGTCCCGATTTTAATACATTAAATAACTTTAGACTTTTTTTCATGTTTAGATAAATAGATCTAGTTTCCTTTTTTATGAACCATCTAGGTAATCAAAAACATTTTAGAGATACAAAAGTTGTGTGACAGGTGTTGAGATGTGCTTATTGGAACTACCAGTAGGAGAAAAAAAAAAAAAACTTCTTCTCTTTCCAAGTGATTTCTGACAGAAAAATAAAATAAAAAACTAGCCTCTTTATGTACAGGGTAACTAGCTGTGTGCTATGCAATAGAAACTGAAGTAGCACTCTTAAAACAGGTGGATTAAGACATCTTTTAAAGGGGATACACTCTTTACAGTCTTTTTAGGTTTTTCTCAGAGGGGTTGATATTGTGCAGGTTAAGTCCAGAAAATGCCTCATTCTTCATGAGCAGAACCCTTGTACACAGCTGAGGTAAAAACACATCTGACGACAAGGGGAATGTCTCGTGTATCAGTTTGCAGTCTCTGCTTTTACACATATACAACTAGGAGGAGAACAAACACTAAACATTATTACATTCCAATGAATCTCATTACATCAGGTTACATAAAAAAAAAGCACTTTCTGCCGGTGGTGACCCCTGGCTTCAGTCTCCGCTTCAGTCTTTGACACATTCAGTAGTATTTATTCACACGTGAGTGTCCATTTTACAGTATTACAGTATGAATAAGAGCTGTGCCAGAGTTTGGAAATAACAGTTGGCGATTGTTTTATTCTCTGTTGAATTAACCACACGGGTGGAGTTTGCTACAGTCGGAATATGATGCATTGATCAGGTACTGCAACATGTGTGAACCCGTCAATGTGCTAAAACAACATCAAGGTACGTGATGGACAACATCAAAATCATCACTGAGAGAGAGCGGGGGTCACTGTGTTTGATGCTGTGCTGCCCTGCAAACACAGTGAGGTGCATGTGCCATGGCCCTGCCACTGGTGCACACGCACGCACACACACACACACACACACGCACACGCACACACACACAATTTGCACAAACAGTTGGGGTTTATCTGCATAAATCAGATTTTTGCTTGTGCAGGAATGATGCAGTGATTTTTACCTCAAAAGAAAGTTTCCTACAATATCTTGAATTCTGGCTCCATGAATGAGCTGCTGAGCTCCAATCCTAAAAACGCATAACAGCAGAAACCCAGTGGAGAGGGTTTTCCACCAGCACCACCACAGCTCAGAGCTTCAAGTTGTTTTTCTGTCTCATGTAGATTTTCTTTTGCATATACACACAGTACTCACATAAACACATTCACACACACACACACTCAGACACACATTACAAGCAAGGGAAATATGGTTGGGGTGGGGGGGGGCTTCCTAAAAACATGGGTGGGACCAGCAGCTCCAGGTTTTCAGGGCTGTTCCCCCAAAAAACACAACAGCAGACTTCATGGCGGACCAGGAGCCTGCACCACAAAGCGAGTTCAGGGGGTTGTCCAGCTAACAGTGGGCTTAAATCAGGTTTGTTGTTATCATGAAGCTGGCTCCGTTTTTTTTTTTAAAACCGGGGTAGATCGCCATGGTTACCTAGGCTGCAAGGCTAACCTGATCTGGAGCAGGTTAACTTCAGAGAATAAAAGCTGTCAGCAGCCTGATCACTGACCAGATCAGATCCCTGGGAAAACATTTCTACTGGATCCTGACATGGACAAAAAGAGTTGAAGTGATAAATAATTAAACATCAATAGATATTTTTATAGATCAGTGGAATTGTTTTGCTGCTCCAGACTTAGTTTACCACCTAATAGCCACATAATGAGGATTACAGCTGCATTTCAATTAATTGTACAAAGATTATCAGATAGATTCCTGACAGTGTTGATATTTTTACACTCTGATTGTGTCACAGCAGCTCGGACTAACAAGAGAGGATGAGATGATAACTGGAACTTGAACATTCTCATAGCCAGATTAGTAAATCCAGAGTTAACAGAGCCAGCTGATAACTAAGCTTCGTGATACAGTTCATCCAGGACGGCCGATGTCGGGCTCAGTGAAGCCAGAAAACCCAGACTGATCTGAAGGTGCTTCATGGTACAGGCCCCAGAGCGAGACACACAAACATACCTGTTCTGTCTTAAGGCATGCGGACAAGTGGCGGTTCCTCATAGGAACACTGTGTTCTCAGTGCTTGTGTGACAAAACCAGTGTCTGGAAAAAAACATACCAAGAGTCAGTGTCCTGGACAGACCTGAAGCTAAAAGGTATTTTAGCAGTTTCATTCCTCTTTGAGCAGCAAATGGCAAGATGCCAGATTCATACGGCAGCATGGGAGGTGTCGCTAACAGAGAATCACTTTTACCCTTTCACATTTATCTCTATTGAAGGAATGTAGCTACTTCTTGATGACTGATTTCCATAGTACTCATGGACTCAGACTGAGTCCATGTTACAGATCAATACAGACTGCCAAAGCAAATATAAATATAGAATATAACATATGCATGGCAGCATTTCCCCACACAGGCTTTACTTTTAGTATTTTTAAGTAGTTTTATCTGTTAATTAGTGCACCATCTCTTCCCGCTCTACCCAGCCTGCACCTGTACATTCTGCTATCGCTTGCTGGGTCTGCTGACAATCACAAATGCTCCGTGGAGAAACATAAAAGATGCAGCCATCAAAGATATTTTACAAGCAAGGACATGGTAATTGCTTATCCCTTGGTAAATCTCAGAGAAAGATAGTTTGTAAACACAGTGGCACAACTGACGGAAAGCAAAATTGTCTCTTTTGTGGGAATTTAATGCAACACTTGTAAAATAAATCTTGAAAAATAAAAGAGTTTAGAAATGTTTGACACTGTGTGTTTTAGAGGGTTATTCTGTGAAAAACCAAACTAATTTGTGAACTAGTCATTTGGTACTCAAAGTTGAACGAAACAACTGCAGGCAAATACTATTTGAGCCAAGTCTGCTTTAAAAACGATGTGGATCTCTGACCCACTGACAAACTCGAGGAGGCTCCGTGTCCTGGACGAGAAATGATACAAAAGACCAAACGTGTTCTGAGGTGTCAGACAGCGTGTTTCACCTCGGAATCTATCACGAGCGCAGCAACAAAAAAAGAGATTCTACATCTAGGATCTTATGTGGAAAACATCTGCAAAATATATATTCATATATAAAAGACAATCTATGTGCATCTAAAATTTTCTTTTTCTGTCATAATATAATCATTAATTAAGACACTGCTTGTGAATCTCTCGAGGTCTCGTCTAAGATTTCTATAAGTGGAATGTCAGTCGGTCCTCTGGGCTCGTGGTGCTACGGTGCATCTGTTTTGTTGGGGTGGTGCAAGGAGAGGGGCGATGGGTCAACAGTCTTTTTTTTTTTTCCTCTCACAGCTCTGTGTCATGATGCTGGGTGTGCTTTGCATAGCCTTTAGCAGGGCTCCATTTCAGTGTTAGTAGCTGCACATAGAGGGCCCCACTCTGAAGGCACAGCATGCCCACCCCTGGGGCCTGTCCGGCCCTGTCGGCACTGGAATGTAGTGGCTCGTTCCCCGGTCTTCCTGCCACCGAGTTCTCAGACGTGACAGCGCTGGTGAATCCACTGCGGTGAACCACTTCAGTCAGAGCGCAGGAATGAAAAACATGGAAAGCAAGCAAGGCAAGCGAGGAAAGAGAGAGAGAAAGTGAGTTTGTGTTCTCTCCTCCAAACCAAAAACCCCTCTCTTTGATGAATGTGCAGGGGTCAGGAGGTGTGACGTCACCAGGGGCCTCTGGATGAGCCAGCGAGTTGGCTTTCAGGGTTAGGCACCCAAGGGGAAGGGGGGGAAGAAAGGACCGCAGATGGAGGTGAAGGGGGGACCCTTTTTTCCCAGCCCTGTCATGTGGCGGCAGGGCTTGTGGTGGGAGCTGCACTGTGTGTGCTAGTCCGCGGCCTGGCTAACCAGTCCAGGACAGGGGCGGGAGCTTGGATGGCCACACAGAGGCTGGAGGGGGTGCAGGCCTTTCTTTTGCCCGCTGGTGGAGTTGCAGAACACCTGGGAGGCAGGGCTCGGTTGCTGCCCACCCTACTCCCCCTCACAGCTCAGTGACGTGGAGGGGGTAGCTGGGGGGCGGGTGGGCAGTGACCTGCGACTGGAGCCGATGGATGTGGCAGCTGTGGCAGAGCAGGTGGCCTTCCAGTGGATAACAGCGGTGGCCCTCCTCGTCGTTTAGCTTCAGACCACAGTCCTGAAAAAGTACACAAGAAGACATGAAGACAATCAACAACAATGTGTGTTTTTGTTTGTTTGTTAAAAAAAATGTTTTTCTTAAGAGAACCAATCATCTTAAAACTTGGTGGAATAGTGGAGTATGGGTCAAGGAATAACCCACTAACTTTTGGAGCAGATTCGATAAAGGATCCAGGATTTTTAGTTTTTAACATGGCAAGATAGGGTGTTAGCCTTCTAGTTCTCCTCTGTTGTATGGTTATCTTTCTCTTGTTTTACTTGCTGTTATTTTAATTTCCATTCTTTGGAACTTTGTTCAGAAAAGTTTGATATAAAAGTTATGTTTATTATTATACTAGTTAGGATATGCTCAAGAGGTCCTGGTAGATGGATTTTGACATCTTTGGACAGAGTTAGGCAAAACATTTCCTTCAGACGTAGCATACAGATGTGACAGGTTTTGGCGATCTTCTCGTTTAAGCATATCGGTGCATTAACAGAGAACTATGTCCAACATTTGTTACATTTACTTTAAGTTTTTAAACTTTGAAACTTAAACTGGTGAGAGTGAAGAGTTCAGTGAGATGCAGGATAACATCAATGCACAGACTTCAGTCATGCGGATGCCGAGTCCTGAGGCAAAGCTCTGGTACAAGTGAGATGATCTTTACACATGGGGTTTTTCTCAGAGTGTCCAGAAGCAACAAGGAAGAATGAATGAAGCCAGTTTACTGCAGCAGACAGGCCCTAGACCTGACCTGTGGTCTTGTGTATTTTTGAGTACTTCTTTTGCAAGTCTGTGTAGATTTGACAGTACACATATGGATGCTTTGAACTGCTGAGAAATTACGAGCAGGTCTGTGAGGGATGAGAGTCTGGGTCAGAACACGCTGCAGGGACAGCACAGACTGAATGGCCCTGGACCACTGCGATCATCACTCAGAACTGGGTAAGCAGCTGAAAATTCATGTTTTAGAAATGAATTCTCACACTGCACATGTGAATCTCACTGAATCTTCTGCTAGGCACTGAGCCCCTTTTCTCTGGAATGGACTTTATTACACATCAGTTGAAATCTTTACATCAAGACTGAAAAATGACTTTTATTCATTTCATTATAGTCTACCCCCAATCTCAATTTAATTCAAACATCTTGATGTGTTTTTCTTTTATTATTATTATTTTTTAATATTACATGTTGGTTTTGTCCAATGCATTCTCTTTAAATATAAAGTGTGTTTAAAGCAAAGCTTTGTGATTCGGCCCTTTTAAAACCAATTGATTAATTGATTGATCTAAAAAATATGTTATTGTTTTTTAAACCTGTGATGGATTTAACATGTCCAGGATGATTCAGCTCTGGACTTTACCCTTCCTCTGCCCCCCCCGGAGGTCGGCTGAATGATTAACCACCTCTTACATGATATCATGAGCTATTTCTATGTAGAGGAATTTGAGCCATTCTGAGAAATTAG
Organism: Hippoglossus stenolepis; assembly: GCF_022539355.2. NCBI lineage: Eukaryota > Metazoa > Chordata > Actinopteri > Pleuronectiformes > Pleuronectidae > Hippoglossus > Hippoglossus stenolepis. Next base: position 24,122,732 of record NC_061483.1, on the reverse strand, counting down.
CAGGAGAAGGCTGAGTAGAATTAATGTGTTTATAAATTTACAATTCAGAAAAAGATAGAGACTAACTGCAGGGTGGAATGAACTGTGGGTGTGCTTTGTTGAACTAATCACTACCACTTGAAGAACAATGAGTCAAATGTCAGGATGACTGGGAGCTCACACGTCTGGTTTAAGCAACAAGTCCCCAGCTGAGTTCAGACCTCGACATTGGAATGCGCTTAGTCAGTGAGTCACAATGTTGTGCTGTAACCTTGGGTTGATATCTGTATGTATGTGTGTGTGTGTGTGTGTGTGTGTGTGTGTGTGTGTGTGTGTGTGTGTGTGTGTGTGTGTGTGTGTGTGTGTGTGTGTGTGTGTGTGTGTGTGTGTGCATCTCATGTATTCCACAAGAGAGGTGAATCACACTCATCGGTACAAAGTTTGTCTCATTACACGATTTGTAGCTCTGACCCAGGTTCACTGTGTGTAAGGGATTGAGTAAGTGTGCACGTGTCTGTGCGGGTGTGCAAGATCGGGTATGTGTGGTTAAAGAGTGTGACTTGTGCGTGCAAATATTTGTGAATGTTGTCTTCACTATTTCATAACAGCCTAAAAATTGAATCATATGCAGTGATGATAAATTGACTCTAGTCAAATCACATGCAGCTTACACAGTGAGTGTGTGTGTGTGTGTGTGTGTGTGTGTGTGTGTGTGTTTGTGAGTGTGTGTGTGCTGGAGGATCATCTCACCTCACAGTGGTAACACTCTACATGGTAATCCTTGTCCATAGAAACCACCCGGATGGTTTCCTCAGAGCCCTGGTGAAACAAGTCAAACAGTCAGATCTTCACACTACATCCCTCATTGAAGTGATGGTCCAATATCCTGCTGGTCTGAGGTCTGATTCCTGCTGCTGCCATGTGCCCAACCTCAGTACAGAAGGATACACCACACCTGCTCTGAATACATATGGCTGTATCACAAAGAGTAGGGGAAAGTTTGGATTGTTTTTTGGTGTTTTTGGTGGCACAGTGTTGCAGTGGTTAGCACTATCACCGGTTCTTGGTTCGAATCCCACCTCAGTCAGGGTTTGTTATGTGTGGAGTTTGCATGTTCTACCCGTGTCTGCGTGGGTTTTCTCCAGGTTCTCCGGCTTCCTCCAAAGTCCAAAGACATGCAGATTGGGGGTTAGGTTAATTAGAGACCCTAAACTGTCCATTAGATTAAATGGTAGTTTGTATTTTATTTCTTAGTATATTAGGCAGAGGTATAATCTAAAAGATAATCTTAGCAAATTTTTAATGATTTATTTACGTTTTTTCATTTGGGTTTATTTTCATAAAGGAGATACTAGTTCTTTTTTTCTAAATGGCATGTAATTAGAAACCAATATGATCTTAGACCCGATGCAATTTTTGAAATACTGTTAAAAATAAAATCTGGTGTTAATATTTCACTTTTTCTAATCCGACCTGTAATAGTTCTAGACCTGATAGTTAACCAAATGCATTTCATTAAATGTGCTATTTAAATGTTTTGTTGACCAGCTCATGAGTTTTGTTGGTCAATTCAATATATTCTGGTCCATTTTTCAACCAGCGGACCATTTATTCCCTGACACGAAAACTTTAACATATATGTGAGATACATTCATTCATTCTGACCTGGGCTGGAAGGATTGGCTGGTTGCAGGAGGCACACTTGGGAGCAAAAACCCTGTTATAGAGGAGACAACAAAAATTCAACACCAGTCTGTGTGCAATGTCAATCCCTTGACTTCTTATTCCATATTTTAAAACACATTTTTCCACATAAATCCCAGTATTATACCAATTCTAACATTATACAACAGCCACAGAAGCAAAAGGGACCACTGTACACTTTGTCTTTTCAAACAGCTTGTCAGATTTTATTTGTTCTCCTTACGTGTGGTAGTCTTTAACGCAGTAGATGTTGTTCTCTACATCCACAGTGAAAGGTACTCCATCTAGACCCTCTTTACACACCACGCAGCGGAAACAGCCTGGATGGTAGGACTTGCCCAGCGCCTGGAGGATCTACACACCCACGTAGAAAAAACACACACACACACAGACAAGATAACATTAAGACTTAGGAGCGAGGCCACTGAGTTCAAGCAGTATCATACAATGGGCTGCCATCTTCCTTAAAGTCCAGATTAAAAACATGGATTCAGAGAGGGTGATGTAATGTCACGTGTCATGAGGAGCTTTGTAATCAAAGATGATCCTGTAGTGAGGGAGACTGTGAGCGTATAAAGATGCAAGAATTAAATGTACCAAGCTGGAATGCCAACTATGTCTGCACAGTATCTGCTTCACTTACGATAAGCACAATAATACATCAGGCGGAATCAGAAATAACAAATATTATTCATGCATCCAGCACAATGTCTTGCCGGTCGAGTTCTAAACTACCAGACACTCTGCACACATCTACCCTCGCTGCTCTCATGGACTCTGCCTTTTCCGTGACAAAGCTCTTACCATCTCCATGATGAGGTGACCACACACGAAGCACTTGTCAGCCGTCTGCTGGAAACCAGAGTACTGTGGGTGAGACGAGACACAGGATTTATTACACTCAGCAGTGAATAAGGAATCATTTTACGATCAGTACATGACCTCAACTTCATAAATAGAACTGGCTCAGGTGAGTGTGAACCCTCCCTTAAGCCCCTTTTCCACAAAAAAAACAATAACACCCACTAACATCAGGCTTTTCTCTGCAATGGGAATAGATTCAATCAGTATTCACTCCCGGATCAAATGATGCAGTAGACACGTCCTAACCCTAACCCGGGTGAACACGCTACTTTGGCAGGACAGCGAGGTGAGGGAGTGCATCGGTTTTCATTTCATTTGTGACGTCGAACAAGATGCACTGCAAAAAAAAGTTACAGTTGAGTCACAACGGCTAAATTTGGTTTAAAATAGGTATTAGGTGTGCTGCTACAGGCCTACTGCTGGGGGGGAACTCCCATCATAAGCCCTTTTCTCTCTCTCCCACTCTCTACCTCTGGCCCCCCCATGTATTTTTCCCACATTACTCCACCTCACTCTGTTTTCTCTCTCCCATAGTTTGCGACCTCTCTCTCTCTCTATCACTCTTTCTCGTATCTTCAGGTATCTCTGACTCAAGAGCTGCAGGATCCAGATCTGACAGTTCTTGAATATTATTATTATTAATAATGTTATTATTATTATTTTCATGTAACAACCAGTCTGAACTTAAATATGTTCCTAGTCTCTCCCTCTCCTCTCTTCCCCATTTTTCTCCTCTCACCCCAACTAGTCGAGGCAGATGGTCGCCCACATTGGGTCTGGTTCTGGAAGGGGTTTTCTCCCCTCTAAAAGTTTTTTCTCTCCACAGTCGCCAAGTCTATTGGAAAGTCTCTGTGATCAAATATTTTAAGGTCTCTTTTAATTTGTAATGTGCCTTGAGATAATGCATGAGTCTGTGCTGTACGACTAAATATGAATTGAGTTGATCTGCTTCAGGACGTTTTTGTCTTAGAGTGGTCTACAGAGGGCGCTGCTGTGCATGGTAAAATGAACATGAGGTTTCTTTTAGGATCCTTTGTCTTTAAGCTGACATATTCATCAGGCAGCAGTGACCTGAGGCGTTTACACAATTCATTCATCTTCATTCTCCTAAAGAAGGTTTGTGTTCTTTTTCTGCATTGATAGCACATCCATACACTTACATCTATTCATATTTGGTATCTGTCATGTTTGGACAGTGACCACTCCCCTGGACTAACTGGGTGTGAAGTGCTCTCTGTGCATGACAGGAAACCAAACACCCGGCGATTGTCCCTTTCCCTTCAACCCCACGCCTACAGCAGACAATGAAGGTGACCATCTGCAGCTCACAAGCCCCTTGGGGTCCTGACATGGTGACCAGGTGGAGGTGGGAGGTGGTGATGGGCAGGCTGCCCCCTGCCCCTGACATCTTTACTCCAGATCTACCATCTGCCACCCCCACCCCACCCCCACCCTTGAGACACCCCTGGGGTGACAGGCCAGACTGGTCGAGTCTCAGCTGTGAGAGGAAGGTGGAAGGAGATTAGTCTCGTCCCGTCACCTGACCTTCAGCATCAGTTTATCACTGTGGGGCTCTGATTGTAAATAACAAAAACAGGAGTTTTAGTATTTCCTTACAGATTGTCGGGCGGGGAAGTTGCCTATAAACAGGAAGTTGTGAGAGCAGAATAGTGCATTTGTTGTGAGGTCATTTATGAAGCAATAATTATATTACAGGAACCTTTTAAGAGCAACTTCCTCCATTTTCTAAATCAGTCAGAAAATCTGTCTTATTTCTGTACAATATATTATTATAACGCTGCAGACCTGCAGCATTGAAAAAGTGATCAGAATTATAATTGTTCCATTTGTTTTCATGTACATTAGACTTAGTTTTTCAATACTTACAATATAAGAACCGTGAGAGCAGGTCCTGTATCTGCCCTGTTAACCTGAAGCAGATGGACCAGGGCCCGGAGAGCAACAGCTGCCCTACAACACCTCCTCCCACCCTTAATTGTAAGTGCTGAGGAGCAGCACGTGGGGTAATTGAGCTCCTTGGGGATATCTGGGGGAAACTGGTATGATTGGAGGGGTGGTGCTAAACTCCTAATTGTAGCTGAAATGTCTGTTTCCTCTGGAGGGTTGCAAAATGCAGCTAGAGATCCTAATCCCTTGTTCTCCTCTCCACCCGCTCCTCACTCACCTCTCTCCACAAGGCAGTGATAGGGTGCTATCAGCTAATCTGCTCATCGCACAACAAAATCAATATTTCCTGGACACCCAGGTGACTCACCAGGAAATCCTCCTCGCAGTAGACCTTCCCGTTGACGTTGTAGAACGCTTTCCCTCGCAGCCTTCTCCCTGAAAAGAAGACAACAAATTGAATCTCCATTCTCTACTTGGCCAATGTGCTGCTACAGATACATATGGCCAAAAGTATCTGGACAACCCTTCTATGCATGTTTAGTGAAGGACAATTCATTTTCATCATTATGTTGGAAAAAGTTACAGCACTAGTAGGAAGCCATCTCAACAGTGCTGACCTTTGAGGGGGCGGAAACCTGAAAACAATGACCACAAACAAAGACCACAGTACACAGAATAACTATTCGTCACTTTACTGAATAACACAACATACTGTATGTGCCTTTTCCTTCATCTCTCTTTCTTTACGGCCGCAGCAGAAAATCAGCTCAGAGCAGATGGCTGGCCAAGGGTACGCAACACTTCGCCCGTGCCCCCTTTTAATTACTTAGACCATTGATCCCAACAGGAATCCATTCACAACTCATACACAATCAATACAGCAGGCTGCTTTCCAAACCTCCCCCCCCCAGAATCTCTCCTCTTCCCTGCGCTGCCATTGTGCACCGCTCACAGACAGACCAACAATAGCAGAGTGGAGGGAGGATGTCCCCAACTTTGACACATGCATGAACACAGGCAGGGCTCTAAACATCAGCATATGTGATTAGCCACTAAAAAAAAAATTATAATCAAGATACAAGAGAAGGCCTTTGTTATATAATGAACCAAGCTAATACTATCAGAAAAGACTTTCTTAGCTGCTGAGTGATGAAACAACTTTTAGACATAACTTTGTTGGTCTTTTTTTTTTCTATAAAACCCAAACAGAAACCGGTCTACATGACAGTGGGCCCAGCTTCAGCATGCTGGGTCTGAAGGCCGACTTCCTCTGGGTGAGCCTTCATTCATCGGAATCCAATCTAACAGGGAAATTCAGCAGCGAGCTGGCTGCTGCTGCCCCCTGCCACGCATCCCTCACAGCTCGCCCATTCAAATTCATTTAACAGCAGCGGTGTCTCTCTGGCAGCATCATGACTTCACCCGGGGAAGATGAAGCACACAGATCTCATAAATCTGCTGGATTAGTCAGATTTAATTGTTGAACCCAGCCACCATTGATTTTATGGGTGTCCCAGCATGGGAAAGATGTGCCCCCCTCTTCTCTCTCTTTTTAGCGCTGAAATTTATGCAATCGCTGTATTTCACACACAAACACAGTGTCACAATGCTGGGAGATGGCAATACATTAACACCCACATAAATGGCTGGAGCGGCTAAGGAATGCTGTCCACACAATAGGTGAGACTTTTAAGACTTTGAGACTGAGCAGCAATTAGCATTTTGGTGGCGTGGAGCAAAGAGAAAAGCAAAACTGAGGAAGGAACTCCGTGTGATGCAACTCTTAGGAGACACTGTTTTCTACACTGGGGACTTTGCAGAGGCTAAGCTTGCAGGAGCAGTGAGATTGTAGTGAACAGTGCAGCAGCAGGGGCTGCGAGGTGTTTCTGTGTGCTCGTCTGTGGCCTCCACTCTGCAGTTTGGGGTCTGGAAGGTGAACACAAAGGCCTCAGCGCTGATGACTGTGTGGAGCGCTGCTAGGGGAGCGGGCCGACTGAGCAAACGGGGACATTCTTTCTGCCTGAGGTCACTAGCTGGTCCCATTCAACCCCCCGCACCTCTCCAACACCCGCTCTCTGCCCGCTCCCCTCACAGAGAGAAGGAGGAGGGGGAGGGCTCCGTGCCTGCCTCTCTCTCCTCTGGCCTTTTGTCACTCGACAGCGCCCAAAAGAAAATGAACACAATCCATTTTTATCACTCTAAGAAAACGAACCTTTATTAACACAATAAATTACTCTCAAAATAAATTTTACTTTTTATTTCTTTTAGAAAAAAGTGAAATTCTATGAATGTGAATATACAGTCACATTACTTGACTCCTCAAGTTGAGATGCGGCTAAGATATACGATTTCTTATCATTTGTTTGTTTCCTTTTGAGTTGGGGGTTTCTTGGTTCTGTTTTGTTATTTCACTCAGGTAGACATGGGGAGGTTTCTGGGTCCAATGGTGCACTGCATGGTTGGTCCAGATCTCCTCATGTTTTGTTCTTTTTGACCACACTCCCACTCTCCCATAGTTTAATTTAATGACATTTAATAAACCAAAGTTACTTTGACTCATCCCAATTCTGTGTTGCGGTCACTGGGTTGAGCAGAGTTAAATTTTGAGATTGTGGCCATGACATATTTGGCGATATATAGATGACCTTGATTTGCAACAGCTAATATAACTTAACGTGGAGGTAAAACAATGACGGTAGTGTCAGGATTAGTGACAAATGCCTTTCGCTCGTCTTGCTCACAGTAAATCACAGTGTTACCGCTGAGGTTCTAAGACTCTGACCTCTGCTCTCCTTAAAACTGGTTGTTTACAATTTTTGGACGTTTCAGAATTTGACCATGTTGCAATGAAATGAGTGTTAGTCTGGTTAAAGTGGACTGATGTGTTACAGTGGAAAAGGTGTTATTCAGCTAAATTCTCATGTGGTACAGCTGGATTCACACAGAACAAACTGAAACAAGCTTGTTTGCCTGATTAAACCAGCAACGTTTTCGGGTAGCCATCAAACGCTGTCAGGAGGAAGACACTCCACCACTGAGTTTAATTTCACATTTTAGAGCCAAACAATTTCAATGCAGCACTTCCAAAGAAATGAATGAGGGGGCTGCGTATCTTCATGCACTGTTAGGGTCTGTTTAAGCCCGTCCTTCCTCCTGCTTTGGATCATGTGGGACATGTCGACTGTTCCATGGTTTCTGATATGAAATATAGCTTTTCACCTGCCCTAACCCTAACCATTCATTATAGCAGCTGACTCTGACAACTAAGTTATTAAAGTAGGACTTGTTCCCATTTTCTGGTGTCAAGGTTTTGTTTAGTTTTTTTTTTACCCTTTTCCAGTCTTAAACTTCTATTGTATTTGCTGTTAAGTTACATGGGTTAATGATATTACACTTGATGCACCAGAAACTTGGCACTTAGCTATAAACAACTAAGATTTGAGTTGAGGATGGGCTCAAGTTAATGTAAAGCTTTCAGACATGCACTGAGGTCTGCACATTGTGAGAATGCAAATGTCTGAGTCCCCCGATAAAATATCCGGAAAATGTCAGAGTGAGGCCATGCGAGCGAGTGGGCATGTAAATGACATTTCAAACACATGGTGGACGTGTCAATGTGATGTAAACTTCATGTCCAGTATTTATCAATTACCTATGTTGAACCTGCGGCATCATATCCTTCTCAAGTGAGGGACAGTTGGAGTAAAGCAATATGACGAAGGTTGTGTTTTCACCTATCCACCTAAATGTGAACATGTTTGACTACATATGGACCATGGAGAATAAAATATTGGACCCATGACACATTCCAAACACTGATTTACTGGGACTTTGTAAACATAAACAATGCCTTACCTTTGCAACATCTAAATCCCCTTGGCAAATGCTGTGACAAAAGTTGGGTCAGATCAGGTCACATTCCCTGTATTTGTCAACTTCCTATTGGTCATATGCCTGTTGGTGTGTTTCAACATGTGATAACTGTTCCTCTTTGAGGAGGTGGCTTCCCTGAGCTTGACAGTTGGTTTTTACAACTTGATTATTGTGACTAAACATAGGACTCAACACATCCTCAAACATGAAATCTGTGGCTTACCGTAGGTGTGGGTCGGGGGAGAAAATACTTCAGAAATTGTTTTCAAAAAAGATATTTGGCAAGATGTTAACTCTTTCTGAAGGGAGCAGAGTGTGACCAGTGGGCAATGACAGACGAAGGGAGGAGGAGACTTTTAATGGTGCAACCACAAAAGCTGCATTTCAACCGAAACAAACTTGAAGTTTTAGTCCCAGGAACCTTTTTTCAAGGAATTAAAAGGTTTCTGCAGGACTGCAGACTGGGAGGTAAAGCAAAGTAGCATGCTGACATATGAACAACAAACTGTTCCACCCAAGTCCACCAGGAGACAGTAATGAAGAAGACAACAATAAAGATGCTGTGTATAATTGAGCAACACAACAACAACAGTTAACATGGAGGAGAAACAAATCTTGCAGGTGTTGATCCGAAAGAGTCAAGCACTGGTGAAGAAACATATTCTAAAAACTCCTGAAATACTAGACTTAAAGTGAGGAGACAGATTGTATGAGCTACTGCAGATTGGCCAGCTGAAATAAAACATTGTTAACAGTACTCGACCAATAGGGCATCAATCCCCACCCCAAAGGTTCCTGTGCTTTCATTACTACTATCCCCAGAACTTAATTTATACCCTGGTCCCTGCAGTGGAAAAGCACTGAGTTTCTGCAAAGGTTTCTGGTGCCTGACAGTGATTTTCTGTGGTGAAAAGTACAGCTATAAGGGAAAGGCTGGTATAAGAGTGACAGGAATTGCAGAGGCTGACATGTCATCAACTGTGCAGAAGAAGCAGAAATGCGGAAAGGAGGGATGCGTGTGTATGTGTGTGCATGTGTGAGAGAGATGTAGTTCCCACTGGTAAATTTAATAATATCTTCTAGTCTGTGAATCTTGGTTTATTTTCTCACCTTGCACGTTTGAGATGTGGAAATAAATGAGCTGTGAAATTTCTGCTGATGAATTTGAATGCTTTCCAAAATTTTGAGAAGATTAAAAACTATGGTTTGTGTCAGCCTCGTTTCAGTCACCATATTATTTGTCCATATTATGTTCACAAGGAGGTGGACTGACAGATTTGTAATGCAGCGGAAAGTGCAGGATAACATTTCCACAGAGCAAACCAACACAGAGGCATAATGGTGAGGTGTACAGGTGGAATGTACACATTCAAGTGCACAAACGTACCTCCATGTCTGCCATGCCCTGTGCAGTGTACCTCCACAGAACAGCCACAATAATGCACTCACACTCAACTTGTCCAACAAGGTAGATAGACACTGACACACACATACTTGTTAACAGTCGTCTAATTAACTCTGGCATCTTGTTATACATATTTGACAAAAACAAGCGAGCGAGCCACGGAAGTGAGCAGTTTTGATGAAATGGCTGAAGTGAGAGGGTGGCATGTATCGCTTGCAGTTTTCTTTTTAAGCGTAGCCTGCTCTTGCTGGCTATTCCAGGATTACCAACCATAGCTTTAAATCATACGACACACACACACACACACACACACACACACACACACACACACACACACACACACACACACACACACACACACACACACACACACACACACACACACACACACACACACACACACACACACACACACACACACACACACACCTCTAATAAATGTTGTCCTCTTGTTATAATCATCTGTTTTTGACAATTTTTCTCCTACCTAGTAAAGATCTAGGCAGCAGATTTTAGATACAACATTTGTCACAGCAGCCGGTCTGTCCATTACTAATTAAAAGAAGAGGAATTCAACTACAGGGCCACAAGCACAATGAAACCCGAAAGGTTAAAAAAGGTGCTAAAAATACAACGCTGCTAAAGGCTTGCTGGCTATCGCCTCACTGACCACCGGATAATGAGATAGCTTGGTTGGGTCTCACAAGATACTCACTATTATAACAACATGTTTCATATACAGCCATTGTAAACAATCTAATATCAACATTATACAGTCAAAACGTATCTCCCTATTTGTATCATGATCCAGTTACTTCTAATAGGACTGCTATAATTAGTGTGCATGTAAACATAGTGTATGACTGCAGGAACACAAAGAACTGAACGTTCCCTCTTTTTCTTTTTCAGCTTTCTCATTGCCACTGGCTGCCAGGTGCAACGGGTGGTGCTGAATGATTTGAGAAATTCAAGCCTCTGAGATCTCTGCTTCTGCCTGTGCTTTCAGAGGCTGTCTGGATTACTGGAAGCAAGAAATGAGTCATCAGCTTGTGTGGTTGACAGTCTGCTCATCCAGCCCAAAGCCGTGTGTTTAGTTTTTTTGTTTTAAGGGATGCTCATTTATCGAGATCCTGCGTGACAGTCATACAGAAAATATATATTCTCTGCAGCTAACGTGCAATTATGTGGGGAAATAAATTCACCAGCAAAATTGGGGAAAGTGGAGCTCCTTCCCCTACAGGTTCGGATGCAGAGCGACACAAATGCCTTGTTTCAATGGCACTTCAGAAATCGCGGTGAGAGGCGTTAGAGTCGCTCTGCACTTATTTAACTTTTATGCCACTGCACAATTTCTGTACAATCCAGAAATGGAAATATTCAAATTCTTAAAATCAGCCTTAAATCCTAAAGGTGCATAGATTTGTGTATGAAGCATGTGTGTCTGTGTACATATGCACGCACTTCTCCAAGCATGTGCTGCTTTAGTGTGAGCCCATGCCAGGCCTGCCCCCTCTGATAAGCAGGTCTGGTACACTTTGTGACTGTCTGATTGAGGTCCTCCAGGGAAGGCCCGGCTGAAGTGGAGGGGGTAGTTTGCATTCTTGGCCATTTCATGAAAAAAGGGTGCAACCATGGGAGTAAGCCAAGAGGAGGGCTCAATTATGCATGGTTAAACAAAGCCCAAGGCTACCAGCGAGCAATGTCTCAGCAAACTCACTGCCTCTTTCTGGAGCTCCAGACTCCAGGAGGACCCCAACTCAATGGCACAGAGGGAATACAGCAAAAAAAATAAATAAATAAATAAACAAACCGGGACATACGAACGTATCTCCTGATAAATCACTAGATTGTGTTATGACAAGTGCAGGCACATTGAAACTAAACTTCTCAGAGGGCTACAAAACAGTGCTTAAAAGCAAACATTTCCATTCACACGAGGTCAAATGATACATCGAAGAGTTTACAGTAACAATAAACCATCTCGAGAGGCGAGGCGGCTTGTGAAGCCATCAACGACGGTTTACTCCGAGCACAGAAAATGACTCAACTAATTGTAGACCTGATTTCTCAAATATACACAACAGTAATCCTCTCAGGAGCCAGCTGTGGAGTACTGAAGTCCCACATTAAATATTCTAATGATGTAAATACCCCCTGTAAGTAATCCATTCATTCTTTGAGCGTATTTGTAGGCTACAGCTATACTTCATAGTTTGAAAAAGCCGTTTTCAAACTAAATCGATCTTTGTCCACGCAAGCATTTTGGCTCTGTATCAGTTTATTTCCCCATCCATACTAACACGCCTGAAAACACATATCACGTGTCCAGTCACTACACTGGGCATGCGTGTGTCCATTTGCTCCAATAATAATTGTCTTCTATGCATGTAAGCTTTTGTATCATTGTAAAATGCAGAATTTAACAGCACAACAGCTGTTTGCAAAGACAACAGGCTACTCAACGCTTGTAATTGATAATCCATGTTGTGATCTAAAGTGGCAGCCGAGGCTAATGCAGGTTGTTTTCTTCCAGAAAGGGGTCATGTGATAGGAGCCTGACAAATCAGCAAATGCTACATTGTGACCGAAAAGACTCAATAAGCAAGTGGTTGCGAGTATCTATGTCATCATTTCTAAACATCTCCATTTCCCTTCCTGCCTAAGGGCATGGTCACACATACGCAAATGTGAATATCGTGGGTCAATGTTCATCAAATTTGAACTCCACGAGAAGCCACGCTGCGATTTGATTTAGCCACAGTAAGCGAATGTTTTATTTGCCCCTCGCTCACACAGATTGAAAGTGAATGGGAGGTGGAAGTACGCCACTGCTACTAAAACAGGGCCAGCAGCGTTTCTAAACTTCTCAGTTTTAACGGCTCTAAAACTCCAGTGTAGTGTGGACGCCGGGTGTTTCCGTAGCAGAGTTGATTCGCTCTTTAAATGAAAACGTAGCCTCAGTGTTTGGAGGAAATAATCATGCAGATCTGATTTGCATAGTCACAGTGTTTAGTTTTGCTTAAACCCTCAAAACATAATTAACCCTTCAGGAACAGCAGTTCCACCTTTAACCAGGTCAGAGGTGACTTTTCCACAGCAAACCCCGCAACTTCAGCAACTGGACACTCAGCATCTGGCCCCTCTTTCTTCAGACACACAATAAATCGGAAAGTATGTGGCTTTGGTTACATGTAAATTATAGGCAGTTCTTCCAGAGCCCGGGTGGGTGGAGTGGAGGATCAGTATCCATGCATAGTGCACATATGAATGGAGGCAACCTGGCTAAAAAGCTTTCTCCCGATATCTTCCTCTTGTTTCCCTGGGAAACAGGAGAGGAGGGCTGGAGTCAGGTGACAGGGACGTCCAAAAAACACACACACACGGGCACACACACCCACACACACCCACACCAACACACACACACTATCTATACTGTACTTAGAGCTGAGGAACAGATTTAATTACAGTTTTAAAGACCAAATAGTGTCAGCATTTTTCTTCTTGGTGGCATTATTAGCTTGTTCCTGCTCCAAATAACTGAGTTACCCTGTTATTCTACAACTTTTTATAAGCAGAAGATGTTTTGATCCAGACTATAACGCCACCTGAGACCGAAAGCTGGTGAAGCTAATGACTATTTCAGCAGAGACAGCGGCGGTTGAAGCCAAGAGCAAGTGTGTATGAAAGACACAGAAAGCTGCAGACAGATTTACCAGGTCCAGAATTTGTTTGATCCAATATGGATTCAGTTGGGGATGTTTCAGTTCAAATACCAATATTCTCAGCGATCCTCAGAGAACTAATGAGGTAAAATGTACAAGGAACCTTCTAACCTGCATTATCAAAACATTAATGTTTACATTAAGAATTGACCCTGAAGCGGTATCAATGCATATTATATTTACATTATCACCAAGTGCAGAGGGTGCACAGTGCAGAGTTAATTCGCCCGGTATCAAGGCAAGTCAACAATCCTGAAAAGGTAAACAAATCCAGGGCTATAGTGTTTTCAGTTTAAATCAAATAACCAGACAGCAACGGTTTGTTTTTGTTCTGTTTTGCCATATTGTGGGAAAACAGACACACACACTCTTGTACTTGTATCTTAATGAGACACTCGTAATGCATTCCCTAGCCACTTATCCTAACCTTAACCAGCACAACTAAATGCCTCATCCTTACCCTAACCTAAACCTAGCCCTGAAACAGCCCATTGAAAAAGGGAGGACTGGCCAAAATGGCCTCACTCCCTAGGGTCTATGCTATGCCATGGTCCAAACAAATATATAAATACAAGTACATACACACATACACACACAATGCAAGCAGGTATCTGCCTTCAGATACGCCGTTGGTGTCAATGGAGCAGCTCCTTCCAATTTTTCGTCTTAGCAAATGAATGGTCAACCAATCAGAAATAAATAAAGAGGCATCATTTTTTTTTTTAAAAAGTGTGATTATTGTGGAAGACATTGAAACATCTGTATAGGTTGTATTAAGTTAAATTACAAACTAACAAGTCTTAATGACCATTTGTCCTCACTTTTTATGAACAACGTTAACGGCTCACAGCAACCACTGTCGAAACCTCCGACCACATGAGATGAAGCACGAGTGCTACATGTCAGTGTTCAAAAGCAGCAAGTTAGTTATTAGTTGCCACATTAATACATATTCAAACATACATGCATATATTCATACAGTCAACAGTGGTGAGGCACAGTCCATAGCAGCAAATTGAATGCATTTATAAAGTGATTCTCTAGTCTTTAACAACTAGGCAAAATGCTTTGCACGACAAGTCACATTCACCAATTCTGTGAATACAGTGCTTACATACTGTATATGTATATATTATATATATATATATATATATACACAGTGCTCCTCTGTCACATCCCATTCACTGATGGAACAGGCATGAGGGCTAAAGAATCAAGGGATTGAGCCATTGCCACAAATTGAATAAAATCACTCCCACTCTGCATCTGACCACACAGACATGTTACACTTATTACGTTTAGAATCAGTGTACTATGCTCTTTCTAAGCACCATTATCTCCAATGTCCATTAGGAATCAATGCACATAAATCCACTTAGACATAACAGAAAAAAGACACTCTATATAACCACAGAACTAACCTGAGAACCATCATAACTTCATAACATCAAAGTGAGTCACTGGTTTGAATTTTATAGATCCAAAGCTACATAATTCAGCACATGAACAACCCTAACCCTAACTTACAGAACATGAAGTCAACTGAAGCAAATTAACAAATTGCTTTGATTTTCAGGCTAAAAATGGATGGATGAAGCCAGGGCTTTCTATTTCTCTGAAACTGCAAATATAGAGCATCGAATGTGTTTTGGTGATTTATTGGCAGGCAGTGAACTGGAAAGATCATTCTGAGAGGCCATTAACATTGTAGGTCTGATCAAGCTAAATATAGAAAGCAGCTCCGAGTATAAAACACAGTGATGAATGACTGATGCTACAATCCAACAAAGGCAGCAACACACATTGCTGCTGTACTCGTGAGGCCACAGTTAGAGACAAGACAATAAAACTCTTTTTAGAGATGTTCAGATATCAACACAGGCATCAGAATTGCCCACAAAGCTACCGAACAGGTTGTTTAATCGGCGAGTTGGCAAATCTATGATACACTGTCTTAAAAGTGTACTGGTTAAGATAAAATTGTAATTTTCTTTGCCCGGAAATCCCTTCTTCTTTGCTGCTCAAAAACAGCAGTTACGCTGTACTGCCACTGACAAATATTATTTTTAGAGCGGCAGAGAAGAAGTTATTTCCAGTAGTGTAGCGAAATTTCAGCAGTTATAGACGACTTTGCCGGTTGTCACTAGTGTCGCCAATAACAACATGAGCAATCTCATAAAAGCATTTTAATAACCATCACATGAAAGAGCACAAGGAGTTCACCAAGGCAACGATGTGCAGCAGCAAACTTTGGAAACAACGACAAACTGGTTGAGTTCACTATTGTGTATTCCTTGATCTCTTTATTTTTGTTCTTTTATAATTATGATTGTAAAACTAAATCATAAAGGAAGTTCTATGGCTTTTATTCACTGTATGCATTTGTTTTTCAAAGGATTTAACCTGAGTCAGGCAATACAACAAGGGTTAGTAACATAAAGCTGTTGAAATATGTTATATCTAAGTTGTTATTTTTGTAAATGCACTGGGATCGGCTGATACAAAGTCCAGGTATTGGAATCAGTATCGAGAAGGGAAAAAAGGGTATGGCAACATCTATAACAATTTCTCCTATTATTTCATATATATGGAGTCGTACTTACCACAGGAGCAGCAGGTGAAGCAGTTTGTGTGATACAGGTTCCCCATGGCCTGGCACGCTTGGCTGGCTCCATACACACCCTTCCCACATTTGATACAGATACCTGTTACACACACACACACACACACACAAACACACACACACGGACAGTTAGTTAAGGTCTAGTTAGTAAAGATACTCACTAACACTCACTCACTAAAACCAGCCTCTTACACATCCTGCGGTCCAAGCCATTTGAACTTTAAACCGTTCAAATGGCTTTGTCTTTGTAAGGTTTTATATCGTTTGAATCTTTGACTCCAAAGCAAAGAACCTTCTGTGAGCACTGATCTGCTTCTGCTTTACGCCGAATGTTAGAACCTGTTTGAGATGGTGGGAATATTTAACTAGCGATTCAGTGAAGAGATGTTTGCTACAGTACTTGTGTGCCCCATAAGAATCAAACAATCGCTGGACATGCTGCAGGCTTTGTCAGAGCTTTGCTGGAAAGCTGATCAAAAACAAACCCCAAACTCTGCCAAAGCCTGTGTGCATTCCTTTAATTATGCAACACTCAAATTAAATCTGAAAAAGATGAAGTAACAAATATCATCACTACTGTATTTCCACAGGCAGATTTCATCCATTGTTCTCTCTGTGTCTTCTGATGCCATTTGAAAACCAAAATCACTATGAAACTAAAAGATGTCAAAGCAAGTTGAGACCAAACTGTCTCAAACATAAAGCATGAAGCAGACTAAGAGATAACTCTTAATGATTTCTATTGTGCAAACTTAACTTGTGTCATTTCCATGCATTACATCATACTGTTTGAGGGCAGCCTACTTCAGGAAAGCTGATTATTACGGATGTGCAGGGATTGTCAGGAAGGGCAGACCGTGTTCTTCCAAACACTTAGTTTCCTTGTTACGGCAACGTCTGACTTGACTTTTAGAGGACATGGTCTTTGCAGGTAATCAGGTTTGACTTGACTAGGTTATATAAATCAACAAGAGCATTTACAGATGAGAAAGATGACATTTCCACCATCTATTCTTTTATACTTAGGGTGATTACAATGATTTCAGAAATACTGAGGTCACAAGTCCACACTTCCTCATCATCAACTAAGAAGAGTTTGAGAAGCCTCAAAAAAGTCTGTATATTATTATTTATTCTGATTATTTAAAATTCCAGACTTTCTCTGTCACATTACACTAATTAACTGTTTAACTCAAGTGCTGGCAACATACATAAAAACCCACCAGTGTAATCAGATAATGGTGAAAGTAATAACTGCTCCCACCCTTACATCAATGTTCCTCACCCAAATAAGTAATGTACAGTGGAGCATGCAGGACAGGGGACAGTTTCATTTGTGTTACTGGAGGTTTACCTCTGTTGCTAAAGGAGAACAGAAGTTGTCATGGAAGGGTTATTTTTAATACAATTTACTTTGATAGTTTGTCCCAGGAAGTGAAACAACCATCCGATTGCAACAGTCCCAATATGAGTGATGCACAGACTGACTCAGAGATCCACAGGTACATGAGTATATAAGCCTGAACTAACCAACTACACAAACAGTGGCTAAAGAGTATCTGAAAGCAGCAGAAGCAGCAGACCAACAATCTCCAAACTCTTGTGCACACGACGACCTCCACTGGGGTCACATTCCTGAGGGAGTGCAGGGTCAAAGCCTTGGTGGGGTGAGTCCAGGGTCACAGTGCCCACAGGACACAAGATCTCACAAGATCCCAACATGAGAGCTGCACACTAACACCCCCCCCCCACCTCCTCCCACAGAGACATTATAACATTTTACTTGTATGTAAAATAGACACGTCTCAGGAGAGATCCAGGACAAGGATACACTTCTTTCTGTGACGCAACCGTGGAATTCCATGGCTATCTGAGGCAATAATTTCCCTTTCATAAACACGTCCGGGCGCAAACTGTGACATTGTAAAAGAACAGATAACGCACAAGGGTACAGGAAAACCATCCGAAGGTTACATGTCTTCCCTTTAAACCAGACGTATTTGTACAAATGAATTAGTCTGAATCAAAGTTAAATATTGGCATTTCCTGCTATAACCTGAACCTGTGACTGCACTTAACAAAGATAACAGAGCGCAACGGGAGATAAGAATGAACAAGTAAACTTTAAATGATCATAAGTGGGTTAAACAGTTTTGCCAAAATAAAAGTCGATGATGGCAAACAAAGGGAGGAAAAAAGCACATAGGTTCCTGTGGCCAATAAGGCTTTAAAACAGGGTCTCTAACAGGGAGCAGGAAGCCACCTGACTGAAGCTGTCAACAATGAATGAATCATTTACCTCTGCAGATTCATTCTTATAGTAGAAAACATTATTCCTCAGGAGACTCACTCTGGTTGAGTGTAGGTAGACCATGCTTTTCTCATTCATAATAAATAGACTCTAGGAGACAGTAAATAAAAAAACACCATCTTTTAGCCTTTTTATAAAAAACTAGAATGACATGAGAGCACATATCTCTGCAAAGGCCCAACAGCCCCCTTATGATCCACACCTACATTTACAGAATAAACGATGCAGATAATGTGTACATTTATGTTTACATTTTACATAAAATCATTAGAAAGAATTAAAGTTGTATTTATTTGGTTATAATTGGGTTAGGGTTAGGGGTTAATCCTAAACCTAGTTATATTTATAGTTATTGTTTTAACTGTAAAATATCTAGCCTCGACTACATTTCTTTACCATATGGGTTTGATTGCAACATCTTAGGAATCATTACCATTTGTTTGTATATAAATGGCTGATAAATCTGTATCTGACATTTCTTTACTCCCTAATATTGTATTGGCATCTGCTCCCAAAAGCCCATATGGGTCAAGACCTACTTTAATTGCTGTTTTCAAGTGGTATTGTTTAAATTCTTTTTAAACTCTCCCTCCCTTCTTAGCTCTTATTTTGTATTTCTTTTGAAATAATTGATTTATGGCAGTGCTGTTACTCACATAGCTCCCTGGCTTTGACTCTCTACCCAACGGCTACACTGAAAACGTATGATTTATTTATACAGCTGTATCGATATACTATTCACTCTGGTTGAAACTATACTGCGCTTATTTAAAAAAAAAAATCTATACAGCAAGATTCATTTCATCTCCATGGAATTTTCTCTTTGTCATGAGAAAACCACTGAAAACAACTGTAAATGGGGATAAATGGTCACAAGAGTCCAAATGTGATTTGTAATGATTTCCACACATGCTTAAAGTCCCTAAGGCTCTTATGAGTGAGGATGTGGTTATCATAATTTTACAGGACAGCAAGAAAATCTCTGGTATTCATTTAAAACAGGATGTTGAATCTCTTATGTGTAGATTTCATAACATGTCCATGTGGTCAGGACAGGGTATTGTGTCTTCCCTGGAGTTAAAAGTAAACCAGCATCACTTGGGTGGATGCGCTTAAATTCTTTTACCTTTGGAAATCCAACCCTGTTGTTGAGATTAAGTCCTGTTTGGTTTTTAGAAGCAGGATTGTTGGATCTTAATCTGATCTTTCTGATATGATGCTGCCATAGCATGAAAATACTTGTGTTTTCCAAACACACTTGACATTGTGCCTCCAAGCTCACTGAACACGACCCAGGACGTGCTGTGAGTTGTAAAAAGGTTTGCACAGCCTGATTCACAAAGCTCTACTGACCACTCAGTGTGACTTTGACCCTTTACGGCTCAATATCAAACCAGCCCCTGGAGATATGAGCAGGGTACGTGAGCACCGTCAATCAAACAAACAAACAAGAGGGTGGAATTTATAGAGAGATGAAATGAACATTGCAAGTATGTCAATCCAAATGTTGCCAAATAATTTAAAACCTATGCACGTCTTGCAGAAGTGATTCAAGCCCTGCAGTTCCATGTATCCCTCAAGGACAAAATAATAAATGAGAGTCAGACTCTCCAGCATCAGAGCCTGAAAATACGTCATCATTTCACGAGAGGGGTCCTTCACACACCAGATTATGTGTGCTTAACAGTGAGACTTAAATATTATAGATCTAATCTGAGGTCAGTCGTGTGCATGCACAGAATATACAGAGTCAAGAGGACGCTGCAGAGCGGGCCAGTGTGCCGCTGTCCACAAGTCAGCATGTGTGTGTGTGTGTGTGCGTGCGTCAGGCATGTGCATGACTACTGCCATTATAATTCTGGGCAGGTGATCAGACTTGACCCCCACCAACTATGTCTGGCCCGCCAGCCAAGATCGTGTGCCAAGTGTCTGGTGTTGCCCCCGCTCCCCACTGGCTGGTTAATGAAGGGCTTCGCGGGGGAGTCAGGGCAGGGTGGTGGGGGTGGTGGTGATGAGGAGGGGGACTACAAGGGGGTGGGGTGGGCCTCACTACTCTGCCACTTCAATTCCAGGGCCTGTATCGGGCCAGCTGTTGATTCACAGCTCCGTCCTTCGCCACCACAACAAACAGAGCCCACACAAGGGCCGGCCGGCTGGCAGAGCGGAGCGGGGCAGAGCCGGGCAGTATGGGACACTGCCCACCCCTCAAGAAAAAGCCCTGGCGATCAATTTCTCCACTGTCGCTACGGAAACAGAGCTGTCTCTATTGGGGCTCGGTGTGTGTGTGTGTGTGTGTGTGTGTGTGTGTGTGTGTGTGTGTGTGTGTGTGTGTGTGTGTGTGTGTGTGTGTGTGTGTGAGAGGAGCGTCTGACTGCATTCTTCCCTCTCCCTCCCGTCCCTTTCTCTCTCTCCATCCCCACTTCCACCCATCTTGCTTCTTTCTCCATCACCCCTTCCCACCCCCCCTTTTCTCTTCTTTCCCTCCTGTCTTCCATCCTCCCTCCTCTCTCTCACCTGCTCCTCTGGAACAAATCTACAGCTGTCTCAGCCTCACTCCGAGCAAGTGCACCGGCTATAAAACAAGCCACTGTTCTCTGGCCTCGGCCATTTGTCGGGCTGCCGATTCAAAAAAGGTGGACGGCGACTTCCTCAGTGGCCTCTCTGGAGCTGCTGCTGCAAACATATTTGGTCTCAAACTCCCTTATCACAATAAACCACACCACAAAGTCCAATTCTTAGAGGAAAATCTTTTAAAGAAAAGCCTAAATAAAAGAGGAAGTCAGTAGTTCAGCCAACACATGCTTTCATTCCAAAATGCCTTTCAGATCCCATAACGACAAACATTTTCATTTTGGGCGGCCCCCAGTGTGAGATTCACATCCCTGCTGTAACTCATCAAACTGTACTTGACCACAGTCTTTTTTACCCCATGCTCCAGAGGACAACTGTATTTCCAACAAGCCCACACCATGCCGCCGCTCTGGGTGTCTGCTCTGGCAGAACAGAGGGTTCCATTCAGCGAGGTGCAGCGCTGTGCAAATTTTTAGCTGTGCCAAGACAGAAATTAGTATTGCCCTGCAAAGCCACTCTCATCTGCCAAAGGGGGACCGGTTAGTGGGAAACGCAGCTCATTCGCATGTTGCAAATAGACCTCGCACACACACGACAAACCTATAAATACTCTCAAACCATTTCTTCGACTTCCAGTTTCAGCATGTCTGTGTTTGTAATACAGAGAAGGTTAGGTGTGACATTTAACGTGACTAATACTACTACATGTTTTATCAGTTGGTGCTACAGAGAATTATTCATACTCAGTGGGATTCAATGAAGCAATAAAGGGAAATGCTGCTCTTTTCAGCTGGAAACTTTAATTTGGACCATTATTTTGGACTTGAAACTTGCTCTGTCTGTCAGTGAAGAACCAAAGCCTTCAGCAGAAGTTTTTTTGTTCTGCGAAGGAGACCCTGCACTGATCTCCCAGATACCTGAGGGCTGATGTGTTCATAGACAGTGTAAGGGAAGGAGTCAGAGCCAGAGCAGCAGTGCCTTACACTTCAGGCACTTGAGGTGAAACTTTGTGCCAGATGAAAACTATTGGTTTGACTGACCTGCTGAGCTGTTTTGACCAAATTAAAGTCAATCAGGCACCAACGGTTTATGAAAGAAGTGTGTGAGCATCTCAATCAAATCTTTGGCATTTGGGTTTGGGGGTTTTTGTGAAATCATTTCCTAAATCATCTCTCAGACCTACAGAGGCTCATTTGTGTAATGAATTGGCAAAGTTTTCAGTGTTTTTTTCAGATTATGCCTAGCAACTAGTTGTAAAAAGACCCTCAGGTGTATTTGCAAACAAGCCAGCAGTTGTCATTACATACCAAAGTATTCCTTTTTCATGTGCATCTCTAACTCCTTCTCCAGCTCCAAGGTGAGCGCCTCCAGCCGCCTCTCCGCCTGGCTCGGCCCGCTCTCTCGGCTGGGGGTCACCTGGTAAGGTAACTTAAACCTCTGGCCCGAGGAAGTTGCCTTTGTGGACACCCCGTAACTAAACGACTGCGACCCTGCGGTCATCTCCGGGGTTCCTGCCGCCTGCAGCTGGGGCTCGGGCACCGCCGAGAGTCCCTGCAGGTGGAGGCGGTTCTGGATCCCGTTGGAGTCTCCGAACTCCTGCAGCAGCGTGTCTTCGTGTAATCCGCTCCCCAGCATCGACGACCTGGGTGAGGGCAGCTGCAGGTCCGGGTAGGTGCTCATAGAACCCCTGGAGCTGCGGGAACTTCTGGAGCTGTGGCTGGAGATGCTGGAGCGGGGGCTGACCACGCAGTTAGCGGTGGTCCCCGGTCTGGCGCTCCCGTCCTGGCTGCAGATGCTGGAGCGGGGACTCGCCAGCGGCGCTGCATGGAGGATCGCCCCCTCCAGATCGTGGTTGACCACGGGCCCGTACCGTGAATCGGAGTAGCTGGACCTCGGGCTGGTGGTGAAGGAGTACTGGCTGGCCGTGCTCGACCTGGGGCTGGCGTGTCTCTGGTCGTAGCCCATGCTGATGCCGCTGGTGCGGTTGCTGCTGGGCTTGCTGCAGCAGTCACAGCTGTTGAGGCTGGCCCGGGGGCTGGAGTGCTTACTCGTGTCGCTGGCGGTGCTTGCATAGCTGGATCTGGGGCTGAGCACGCTGCTGCCCTCGCAGTGCACCAAACTAGACCTGGGGCTCGTGTACCTGTCCTGACCCGGCACCACCAGACTCGTACGCGGGCTGCTGATGCTGGACCTCGGGCTGGCATGCTTGCTCTGCTCCTGAGAGGACAGAGAGGACGCCAGGCTGGACCGAGGGCTGGTGGCGTTGTACCTCCCGTCGTGGCTGCTGCTGATGCAGACGCTGTTGCACCTGTTGCCGGGGAGAGCCACCGGTTTGTTGAGCGGCACGCCGTCGAAGGCGGAGCCGGTGCTGTACCTGTGGCCCTGCACCTCCAGAGAGTACCTCCGGTGCCGCTCGGCAGCGCCGGTGTAGCAGGGCAGAGCCACCTCGGATTTGGTGCAGCAGCCCTCCTCGGTGTAGCCCGCGTCTCTCTGCGGGGCGCAGAAATCCACCGGTACGGCCCGGTTGCAGCTGACGGGTCTCACCGGAGCCGCGTTGTACACTTTATTTCCAGGCGTGAAATTCTCCACCGTGTGATGCTGCTGGTGGAGCACAGAGCTGCCATTCATCGGCGCACTTTTGTGCTCCGCTAGCGCCGGAGCCGAGAAGTCCAAGTCGGGGTTAATCACCAAGTCTCTCCTGGAGTTGTACATCCCGTCTTTGTAGGCTTCGTACAGGGACAGGTCGTCCATCCGGAGCCCCAGCTCCTCCTGGTAGTGCTCCATGTTGAGGCAGAAACAAGTTCACTCTCGGTGTCGCTCCGCTCCGAGCAGCGCGGCGGAGCACTAATTGCGTTTCACATGGAAATCAAAACAAAACGCCGCGGTGCTGCCGTCTCTCATTCACACTAAACACACCGACGTACACCCGCAAACCTCCACCGAGTCCCGCATCGGCTCCTCCTGCTCTGCCCCGCTCCGCGCAAATAACACAAACTCTTTCTCACAGTTGCAGCCGACAGGGAAACGTTTGTCAACTTCAGTTTTTGTTAAGTTGAAAGGTCTTTACAGTCAATGGCGCGCTGCGCGGAGGAATTTCCCCTTGTTGGTTTTTCCTCTACATTTCTCTTCCCGCCTCTCCTCTGTGAATTAAACTGCCCCGGATAATCTGCTACGCTGCGAATATCACTAATGTGTAAGTCCGAGCTCAGCAAGCGGAGGGAAATGTGAAATAAACGGCGTTTTACTGCGGGGACTCGTTCGCGTAAAAGGAATGCGGGGATGTAGACGGGATGCGCTACGCCTCTGTGGAATGTGGTTAATGCTGCAGAGAAACAATGATTGCGACCAACTCAGCAAGGGGCTGCCGGCCTGAAAAGAGGAGAGTTTAGAGAGAAGGGGACGTCTGCATTCATCCCGGGCAGACTCACATACCACACAAAGCACGCCTCACCTGGTCCGACTCCAGCTACACCACCAGCACACTACTGCAGTGGGCTGCTTACATGCAGCACACGGCCGAAACCCAAGTTTATACACACTTTCTATAAAGATCGAATGATAAAACATATTCTCAGGTCCACCAAAGAATGCGAGGAGTGTCCAGTCAATAGAGTTTAAAAGATATTTCAGTATCAAATAAATCCTTGAATGATTATTTTAAGGTTATATTTGCTTGAATAAGAGAAATTGAGGTGAATATAAAACGTTTAATTTAAACAAATGTTTTTACGTGATGGTTTGTCTCGTGAATTGTTACTTTGAGTTCGTAATAATATGCCTGAGTAGATATGTTGGAAACATTATAAATGACGCAACTCAAAGTTTATCGAGTCTTTACGCTTTTTTATATCTATCAAGCACACACAGGCGTTTCCATGACTACAGAGGACATATAATGATTTGTTAAAGTCTAATTTTAACCACAGCCACTACTTGCTGAAACCCAACCTTAACCCTGAACTTAAAACATGTTTTCACCTTAGAATGTAAGGATTTATACAACGGAGACCGGTTTTGTGACCCCAGAAGGAAGAATTCCCATAATGTGACTATGTTAACAGATTTAAGTCCCCACAACATGGGTAATACCTGGAACACACACTAATTCTTGATTCGGAAAAATATTTTTGTCATTATCCAAAAATGTATGACAACATATCCAGAACGAGTTCAGAAATCAAACAAACTCAATTAAGTTGTAATGTTTTATTCATACAGTTTTGATTTTGTTCTTGTAATTAAATTAAACACTTGTTTGTATTCAGTAATTGTCCATTTTTGCACTCGACAGATTTATTTTCATGAGGTAACAGTTGTGGAAAAACAGAGGTAGCAATTAGCAAACATGCACACATCAAAGATGTTTTGGTAAATACAATTATATTCAAAATGTTTGGGTCTTACAATATCACATGGAAATGTTCTCAAAAAAACATTTTAATCCTGAGAAACTTCTTCCTTTTGTTGACTTGGTCTTAGATGGCTGCCTTCTTTGTCTGAAGCACCTGTCGGTAATGAGCACTGTGATGTTAGATGTGCACATGTATATTGACTTATGAATACATGTAAACAATCTACATTATTTATGAACCAGTCTTAATACAGTACGTTTGTGGAAAATTATGTTTTTGCTTTAGCTTCTCATCAACTGCCAACGACTGGAAGAAAAGAGAGAGCAATAGCAGCAAAGGCAACAGCAATCAGGATGTTGAGTAGAAATCGACCGAGTGTGGAGTTGTGAGATTTTTTCCCGTGACCTCTGCACCTGAACCACTGCACGGCTTCGTCCAGGTTTTGCTCCTGGGGTTCGTAGCTCAGCTCGGCTTTAGCTTTGGCCATGCTGAAATAGTGCGTCACACCAGTTTTATACACCTCTGTGCGCGTCAGCAGTGGCTGAAAGTTATAGAAGGGGCCGACAAGGTGGTGAATCATTTCTGTGAGAAAGGCAAAAAAGTAAATAAGAGAGAAGGGTAAACGTAGTTTGGGGAAGGGATATCCCAGGCCCTCCACCAGAGGCCTGAAGAATTCAAAGTTATTGACAGGCCTGCCATCTGAGATGAAGTAGGCCTGGCCAGCAGAGCGGTGCTGCTTCTCCAAGGTCAGCGCATCCGCAGCCAGCTCGTGCGCTGACACCAGGTTGTCCACGTGGACAAACTCCACCAGGCTGCTGGGTTCACCGTAAACAAACCTGAAGATCCCCTTCTCTATGTAGCCAACTATCCTGGGGAGGTGCCTCTGCTCCCCAGGCCCGTAGATGCCCGCTGGACGCAGGGCGCAAGTTCTCAGCACCCCCGGGCCGCCCTGCATCGCGGTGCCATTCGCCTTCAGCACAGCCATCTCTGCCAGGGACTTTGTTCTGGAGTAGTGGTCAGGGTGAAGGTGGAGCGGTAGATACGGGAGGCTTTCGTCACCATTCTCTATCACTTGGCCTCCGAACACCACGTTGAAGGTGCTGGTGTAAATCAGCCTTGACACTCTGTGCTCGACGCAAGCCTTCAGGACGTTCTGCGTACCCTGGACGTTCACTGCCTCAATCAGATGGCGGTTCAGCTGCTCCCTGCCAGACATGCCATAGGACGCGATGTGGAACACACAGTCCACACCGGCCACGGCCCTCTCCACTTGAGCATAGTCACGTATGTCACCTTGCACAAACACAACGTCCTCTGGCACTTCCTGGGTTGGAGGCACAGTGTCGAACAGAACGACTCGGGCACCTTTTTTATGCAGGGAGAGCGCCAGGCTGCAGAGATTGAAAAAAAAGTCAATTTTGCAATAATGAACCATAGTCTTCTAGAAACTGTTTCCGCCCTCATTCTTGTCTTTTCTCTTCTTTATATTTATGTTGTTTGCATTATTTTTGACATAATGTATATATATACAGTTTTATTTTGTTTGACTCATATGTATTTACTTATATAAAAGTTTTTAAATGAAGTTGTAGTTAACACCAGATCGTAGGGAAAAAAACAAGTGATGAAATATGCATTTAAATTTTCTGACCAAAAATACGACTGAATTTCTACTTTCCAATGTGCCTCAGCTCTGTGGTCGTCACAGAGCCAGTGTGACTGAAATAACCGATGAGACCGCGCCACCTGGTGGTGGTGAAGCAGCATGACAGCACACACGACTCAGAAACCAGGAGGGTTACTGACACAGCATGTGCAATGTTTTTTTTTGCTCGGAGTAATAAACAATAGGACATAGTTCTTACCGATGACCAAAATAACCACAACCTCCAGTTATCAAAAAAGTGTCTGTGCGTGGGTTTTCCATCGCAGGAGGACAATCTGTGAAATGAATAGAAAAACAATGAAAAGTTAGGTAAACACGCAAGAACACAGTGTTCTCATAAATATGAAAACGCTCCACTTACAAACCAGAATATAGACTAAAAGCATTATGATGTAAACTCGTTACCTAACCTTCCACCTGAGGCAAGTTATCTAACCTTGAACTTCACTCACTAAACGTTGAGAGGAATCAGCTGAAAACATTATGCATTACAACATTATTATTATTATTATTATTATTATTATTATTATTATTATAACACTACGTACGTACACTTATATTCTCCTTTAAGCTTTATTCAACACATTCACAGGCTCTTCAACTCTGACATGCGCAGACTGCACTTAGCACAAATGCTAAATGCTAACCCTAAGTAGTACCAACCTGTGCACGTGTTGGTAGCAAACGAGAAGAATATCTGTAGAATGCCGCTTCTTCAAACCTCTACTTCAGAGCCGGTGTCCACTTCCTCGTTCGGAGCTCTACGTGCTGTTTGTTACGTAAATTACGCAAAACATGTACTAAAAAAATGGACGCGTCTGGAAAAGCTAACACACAACGAGGCAGAGGAAAACAGGAAGTGAAGCCTTCATAATTAAATGTACAATATCGCAATTAACTCATGGCGACAGCGATTTTAGGTGAAAAGTCATACTGTTATATACATAATATACAGACAGTTATTTAAAAAATGGTGAAATAGCAAAAAAAAAACACATCTACTTTCTCAGAAATGTCTCGTCAGTGATATTTTACTTTGAAAGCACTAATCGGAAGTTGTAATCTTACAAACGCTACATTGGCGGGCCCTGCCTGCGCTGTTGTGCCGATCAGTGATCGTGCAGCCTTTTTTGAAGAATATCTATTTTTATTATTGTATAAGTATTAATCTTACAACAATAGTAGGTCATATAAAGTCTCCACATAGAACGGAGCACACAATGAAGACGACTATACAACTTAAATACAGACGAGAGGGCAAATATCCATGTTTATGATGTGTAGTAGTATATGTCTGTGATATTGTAACGTTTCTTGCACTACTGGTGAAAGACAGCAACTGCAAGGCAAAAATAAATGTTTTCTAAACTCAATAAAAAGGTTTCATATAATTTTTGACAGTAACATTTTGAGATTAACATATGGCTTGCATCCACCCAATGTTTTTTTTTAATGATATTTGATTTCATTTTAGAATATTCAATGTAAATTCTGTGGAGCATATTTGATGCACAAATGTGATGCAGACGACGCCAGATTGGAACTGATAGATTTGTGGTTTTTTGTTGGTAATAGTGGGTCAAGTACAAGATTGATGACTGTTAGCTTTTCTAAAACTGGTATTAAAGGTCATTCAAATTGGTAGGAAAAAGCATTATGTTGACTTGACCTTAGGCTGGGGGTTGAGAGAAAAGTGTTACAACACTTTAATGTTGGCCGCCAGAGTTTTCCTTACTTCTGTCAATGACTTTACCATGTTTGAAAGTCATCTCTTGAACAAGGCTATCATTGATGGAAACATAGTAGATTCAGGCCTTGGGTTCTTTCATCAAATACTTGAGCCCCTGGAGCTCCTCTTTGGAAAGGACCAACATGATGCAACGGGGGTCTATCATTTCATAAATAATGGGGATGTGGGTGTTGGAGGTGACTTACAGAGACTTGGTAGTTGTCAATCCAGGAATTGTGCAAGGAATATTGCGAATCAAAAATAAATCTAGGACGATCTACTGCTTCTCCCTGGCGCCTTGAGTGATACATTATTTAAATATATATATATATAGGCAGTTACCGAACTCTAATGAATTATTATTCCTCCTATGTTAAGTATTTTTCAATTTCCAATTGTCATTATAGAATTATTATTTACACAACATTAACATAAAATGACATAACAATATGTGTAATATAGCTGTAAATATACTCTCTCTCTAAAGATATTATATACGTTTTAATACCCAATGTTTAATAATATGTATTGTTTGTTTTCATATATTTATTCCTTAGACTGTTATGTGTCTGTGTGTCTGTGAGTAATGTTACTGGAACACTTAATTTCGTTGTGCACTGTGCAATGACCATACAGGCATTGGATGAAACTGAAACAATCATGACTAAATCTCCCATCTGAATACATACGTCCACATCAACAGTTCAGCTGAATGTTTTCAGTTGAAACTCACCTGTCAGATTTTTTTAATGTACATTTGTAGATGCAATTTCATCTTTTTACATTCGATATTTGCTTTTCATTTGTCTCTGACTGTCACCTATAGCAACAGCGCCACCCGCACTCTCTGAACCCAACACAGCTAGTCAGCCAATAGGGAGCGGGGACTAGGCTCTTTGTACCGCCCACTATTTAGTTCAGGTCCAATCACATTAGAATCTACCACACAGCCAATGAGGATTGGTCAGTGTTGCCTGTCCTTCAGCCGAGCGGAAGCAGCGGCTCAGGCTGCAGGGAGAAGCAGACATGAATTCCTTGGAACAGGCCGAAGGTAACTAAATACAGACAGCAACTTTAATATTCTCATTTTGAATTAACCACCGGTTTGTTTTAGCGTCGCGGCTCTAGACACTAAAATGACTCTAAACAAACGCGCCAAGGTGCGGTCACAAACTTAGCTGCACCGCTGTTTAGCGGCTCCCCATTCGGCACTTAGCATGTTTGCTAGCTTAACAGATTCCAGGCGTTAGCAAACGTGTTGGGTATTTACCAGCCGCATATTGGACATCTTGCATTAACCACTCACACAAACTGAGTTTTAGAGCAACCTTCACATTAAACACACCAAATAAGGAGATGCTGCACTGGACTGTAAAGAGGAAAGTAACTAGATCCCACCGCCATGACAATAGCTCTGAATGCCTTGTGCATTCTGTTATTCGAACTTTGATGGTTTGGGTCTATTTTGTAATCAAGAATTGTATGTATTTCCTCTTTAGCCCAGTATACCAGTACATAGATTGAAGTCAGTGGAATATTTTACAAGTCCACCACATGTTTGTGTTATAATACAGTCCACTTTTCTCCATCTCAGTATTCGTTGAACCCAATGTTGAGTTAAGAAGCTAGATATATAACAACTGAGGAAGGTACATCATATCTCTGTAAGAATGCACTCTGATTTTCTTGGAGACAGACGGAGAAGGCACAACAAATGTTGTGATGACAGGCTTTAAAGACAAATGAGAAATACAAGTGAACAGAGGGTTACATTAATCTAAATGGGAAAAGATGAAAGGTTAGGCTTTTTTATTGTCACTGCAGGGTTTAATCCAATGGCCCACGGGAGGTATATGTTTAGAAAACAGAAAAGGGCCAAGGATTGACACTTGAGGTACCCCACATAGAGTGGGGCAGATGAAGACACATAATTATGGATTTGAACAGTGAAGGACCTGTCAGACAAGTAAGAGGAAAACCAGTTGAGTGCGGTACCGGAGATACCACCCCTGTTCAATTCTCTCTCAATTAAAAATGCATTGTCTTATTTTGGGGCTTCTCTAACCCAGCATGAGGGTTAGAGATGAGGGTAACTGAGCCCCCTTTTCTCTATCCCAGTAGAGTTGAGTCGACCAAGGTTGAGTTAGGAAGCCAGATAGATACAAACTTGATGAAGGTACATACTATGTCTGTGAGAATGCACTCTAATTTTCTTGAGCTGCTTTCAGACATGCACTGAACTCTATCCTTCGCAGCTTCTCCAGAGGACGTCTATGTGTGAAAAACAATGTCTGAATGAGAGCCTTGAGTTTCTGCAGACTTTCTCTGCCAGGCCCCCTAGTAGAAAGTCTTGCAGGACATGTCTGTAAAGATTTGCAAGATTTTGTTGAAGATGTTCCTGTTTCTTTTGTTTCAGACCTGAAGGCCTTTGAAAGGAGACTGACCGAGTATGTATCCTGTTTGCAACCGGCAACAGGCAGGTGGAGAAGTAAGTATCAATTGGTTGTGATTGTCAAAACCATGGTAGAGACCATGTGGTGGCTCAAATGGGGACACTATTTATCAAAATATATTATGCGTTTCTATTCGCCGTGTGATGAGTATCAAAGAAAAGATTTGTGAGAAACCATTTTCTAAATGCAGTTAATTGAAAAACAGATCTAGGTAAACTGTCTGGTTAAATACGTTGGAATGGTGAAACACATTTCATGTTGTTGTACTGGATCTCATTCTCCTGTGTTATTTCAGTGATTCTGATAGTGGTGTCTGTATGTACGGCTACTGGGGCTTGGAACTGGTTAATAGACCCCGACACACAGAAGGTATGTATTAGTGGACAAGCATCAAGTATTTTTGTTATTTCAAATGAAAACTCCCTCATTACAGCAATATACATTGTGCTCCACTGGAAAATTGATAGTTGTTTTTTTAAAGAAATTTCCTGTGAATTATAGCACTGAGACTGTGAATGATAGATTCTGGATTTTCGTATGTCCTTCCCTTTGTGAGAGAGATAAATTCAAAGTTGGGGGGGGGTGAAATTACCCTTTATAGACAGACACACTCACACAAATACTGAGATTTATGACAAAAATTTGTTTTTCCAGCCTTGATTTTGTGTGTTACTTTTAATTTGCTTTTACCTTTTATTTATTTAATTTGCCTTATACTGTCCAATTATGAAATTTTTCAGTTACCCAATGATACATATATTTAATGTTCTAATACACTTAAGTTTGACTTCCATAGCTTGCTGTAAGTCAGATCTGTAAGTTTTGCTATTGACTCTGGGATTGATGTTGCTTTGTTCCTCAGGTCTCATTCTTTTCATCACTGTGGAATCATCCCTTCTTCACCATCAGCTGCATCACTCTCATAGCTCTCTTCTTTGCTGGGATACACAAACGAGTTGTGGCACCATCAATGTATCCTTTATCCATTTTAGTTAATATGAAGTAGCAGGTTTTGATGATGATGATGATACATGATTGAGAAACAAGTCTGACTTTTTTCTTGCATCACAGCAGCTCCATTTGCAACGTCACATTGAATTCGGAAAAGAGACAAAGACAAATACATTAATCTTAACCCGACAATCAAAGGCATTTTCAATCTCTGCTGAAATGTCATATTAAATGTTTGTATTTAATGATGCCCAAAAGAGTTCTTACTATCTAACCTTGCTACTTGGTTGCACCCTGAATCTCTGTTTTGATGTAGTAGGAGTCACGTGAAGTTAGTCTGTTGTCATTCAAATCACTCATGGATTGTATATTTTATAACTTTGAAATAATTATAAATAAATATATAGATAAGACCTCATGTTTTGTTTTGAACTCAGCCATTAAAATTATAATTCTAAATTTATGAACGTACCTGCTAAATGCAAAAGGGAGTTCTTTTTTATTTCATTGAGTGTGCAACCCACAGCTGATAACTGCATTCTTCATTCCCCCCCCCCCCATTGTCAAGCTCTTAATTGCTGATGCTGCTAAAAATTATACTTTCTTCTTGGATCTCTTAAAGCAGGACTTAAATCTCTGAATGAAGCCAGTTGATTTGATACTTTGACAATCTTCATACAGGAAGTTATTTTTTTCTTTCAATTAACTGATTCATATTTTGTTCACGTTTTTGATTGACTGGTTAACACCTTTAACCTTTGCCTCATCAGTATCGCTGCTCGATGTCGGACAGTTTTAGCAGAATACAACATGTCCTGTGATGATGTGAGTAACATCGTGATATTTCAGACAGCTTGTGTTTAGGAGGAATTATTCAAATGTGTCTTACTTGTGTGTTTTTTGTTTGTTTGTTTTTTTCACAGACGGGGAAACTTATTCTCAAACCACGACCGAACATCCAATAACCACCGTTTTTTGTGAGCTGCTCAGACACTGTACCGGGTCTTGGATCTTATCCAGTGATCGTTTGGTGACCTGCGTCCTCTGTGTTTCATCATCATGATTAATGAAATGGGAAAGACAGGAGAAAAGAACAGATAGGCCCTTTAAACAGTGTTGCTGTGTCCATGTCGTCACTGAAGCTGCTGATCTGCTCACATAACCTTTGGTATATTTTATTCTGTCTGGATGATTTCAGATGTGTTTATTTCTGTTGCTAATTGTGTATTTTATCTAAATGTTTCTATTTTTAAAATTATTTACCAAATAAATTCTCCAGATGTGAAAATGTCTTGTTATTTTTGTATGTTGAATCGGCGAGAAGCCAATGCCTGTGGTTCATTTGCTGCATTTTTTGGAATGATTTTTTGCATCAGTCGTGGTTTTACGACAGCCTGTCTGCTTTCTGTTAACAACCACCGCTTTACGGCAGGGACCAGTCTTCCACATGGCCTCGTCCAACCTGGTTGAGGCCGGAGTGTGTGTGTGTGAGGTTTGATCACTAAACCCGAGTTAGCTAGAGAAACGAACATCCTATGCGCTGGACGCAACTTAAAATAAAAAAAGTAAGATGGGTAAAAGTAGAACCACTAAGTTTAAACGTCCGCAGTTTAACGCTGTCGGTCTGCCGGTGAACGCTGTGAAGGAAGCCGACCTAGAGGAGGAGGAGCTCGGGGAGGAGAGCTGTCCTGCTGCCGAGCTGCTGGAGAAAGTAGGAACACACTGCCCCATAATCAATCTTCTTTATGTGTATATATGTTTTACATGTATCTTTGGTTGGCTCTCATACATCTCAGTGTAATGCTTAATAAAGAGCTAAGGCTCGACGATATGGCCAAAAAAGTTACCGAGGTAAGAACCGTGTCATATCAGCCGATGTCAATCATAAAGATAAATGTCACATGCATAGGTTTGTACATTTGTATTTAGCAGAATCCACTATATATACACACAACTACATTTTTATCAGTTGAGGTTGAGGTTGATGTTGATGATTGTCACGATGAATGTCCCAGTATTATTTCTTGACTGTGTAAAGACTGATTGTCTGAGTGAAGCATGGGGGTTTAAAACTCTTCATTTTGGGCAAAGAATTACAAACAAAGCTCAAGTTGATTGATGGTTTTATACCTCAATGCAAAAGCAATACATTGATATTGAAAATAATATTGCAATAATGATAGATACTGGTTTATCGTCCAACTCTACACGGAGGACATCCTTTATTGAGATGACTAAGTTTTGAGTTAGGTCATTGGAATCAACTTCTTAAAGTGTGATTTCAATCTCCACCTCCTGTTGATAACTTTACATTTTTCTGTCTAAATTAACTTGTATCTGTACATTAATGATGCCAGATTTTATGACCTCCACATATGTCGATATTTTTCTTATGCCATGTGCACAGGGAAGAGACATATTTATAATTGTTCATCTTTAGATTTGGAAAATGTTTTGCTGTTAATAAGTGTTTGTCATTCTCTGCTCATAAATAACAGTTTAAATCTACCACTGATAACCACAATCTATCGCCCAATAGGAAAAAGTTCATCTTGATATAATTCTTCCGCCGTACCACCCAACCCTAGTACCCACTGCAGGAGGACTGAAGCAAGTCAATCTATGTATTTAGTGACATGTTTTAAACATCTCTCTACAGCTGCAGAGTCCGAGTGCAGACGTGCGAGAGTTTGGTTGTGCCAGCATCTCTCGGGTGGTGCAGCAGAGCCAGACCATCCCTGGCTTCCTCCAGAGGGACGCTGTGAGGCGCCTGGGCCCCATGCTGCTGGACAGCAGCCTGGCTGTCAGGGAGACGGCCACAGGAGCACTCAGGTGAGTCAGTAGTGAAGTTGTGGTTCAGATCAGATCTGGACCCCTACTCCAAGCTAAAGACATGTTTGTGTGGCAGCTACACAAAGCTGCAGCAAGGAATTACATTTATTAACTCACACACTGAAGAGCCGTAGACTAGTCAGTTTAATTATATGTTAATCATGTGGGCCACAAAATGTCAATCAATAGTGGATAAGTCCACGGTGACTCCTTCACGTCTCTTGTTTACAATTAGAAAAATAAACTAGAATGTCACTTGGTGGAGCTCACACTGCCGCCATGGTCCAACAGCTCCCTTCAATTCAATCAAGCCACACTTCATTACACACACTTCATTACACACACTCTAGATATCAGTTCCCTAAATATTCCAGATTTTTTTCATTCGCTGCTTTCAGACATGCGTGGGTTGATGACGCTTCCAACATATGACAGACGCATAAATGAAAGAAAAAATAAACAAATATCTCCAGGTGAAAAAGTGATGTCATACATGTAGAAGACACCAATGAAGCTGTCGAGAGAGTTTGTGGCGATAAGAGCCGAAGTGAGGGTGTGTCATCAAGAAAATCTCGTGATCTACGAAGCGGAAATGATACGTCACTTCCTGTCTCCGCCTGCTGCCACCAGGCTGCTCCACCTCTCGCCTGAATAAGGCAGCGCTTTGTTACTTTTGCGAATGTGTCTGTGCAGAGAACCTCCCACTCTGTGGGGCATGTATGACAAGCAAACTCCAGGTAAAGTCCCTATTCTCCGGACTTTACCTGCAGGTCATGTCTGAAAATGGCTATAGAGAGCCATGAATTATTCTCTGGGAAATCAGTGGAAATGTCAATTAACACATTATTTGCAACGTTGAAGTGATAAAAAAAACTCCTGGATCATCTTTGCCCGGATCCAGACCAAAATTTAACGAGTTCTTTCTTTGCCGATGTCTCATCTTTTCAGCAAATTTTGTGGAAATCCATTCTGTAGTTTTTGCATAATCCTGCCAACAAACAGACAGGGGTGAAAAACTTACCTCCTTGGGGGATGTAACAAAAAAAGCATAAAATATGAGAAACTAAAGAAGCTGAAACCAGCAAACATTTGGCCAAATTTTATTATAAGAAATAAATGCAAATTTATTTTGTTGCGATGAACTAATTGAGTTATTTACTAGTATCTGCAGCTGTAAATGAAAGTTTGTGACACAGATGTATGCGAAGCACAGCGTGTTGACTTATGTAAATACAAGATGACTCAATAATCTTGTTTTACCCTCAAACCAGCTCATTTTCTTTTGTTTTCTATAGTTACTCTATACACTGTTACATTTAAGAAGAAGGTTCTCAGATCGTAGTGATAGGTAATTTCAATAATGACCAGTTCTAGTTTCCAGCGTTACAAACAGCGCGTTGTGGGGTCATGGCAAACTGGACTAGTTGCCAAATTAGAAGTGGTTCCTAAGTCCAGTCAAGGTCCAAGATCCAGTCATAACCTGCCAGAATGTAAACCCTGGCCCTTTTAACTATTAGTAGTTCTGTCATCAGAGTCTTCGATTGTCTGCCACCACGTTCATGCCACTCAGTCGATCAGTCGCAGTTATGGTCTACAAACATCGAAGTACGACGTAAGACGACTGAGTGTGTGTGTGCGTGCTTTAATGGTTTCTACTACCTGTGCAGCTCTCTCAAGCGAAGAGAGCACAGAAGTATTTGTCATGTTGCTTCAACAGGGGGCGCCATGCCACAATGAATGGCTTGGGTGTAACAAGAAAGAAAGTTCTGTTTTCATGATTTATTGTGTTTTGTTTATTTATTCTCTTGTGATATATTCAGGTTTACGTTTCATTATTTCAAATGTTCTTTATATAGAAAACAGATCACATGTGCATCGTGTGAGTGAACATTTTATACAGAAAAGTTGATAAAGTGCTGTACAATTAAAATATAAAGAGAAGTACAAGAATATAGTAAAAATTAAATGACAAAAAGTGAATAAAAACAATATAAGGACACTGAAAAGCCATGTGGATCCTTAGTTAAACCATAGATTTGTCTGAGGAACACTTAATTGTGAATAATTAACTGTTCCAAAGCTTTGCAGTTGCTAATGGAAACACATGATCGCTCTCACCCCTCGACCCGGGTCACTGGACGTGAGACAGTCAAAATAAGGCCATTGCTCACAGTGTATCTCCAGCCTCTCTCTCTTTCCCCCTGATACACACAAAATACAAACAGCCTCTCTGACAGCAAATCTCCTCAGTCTGACTGAGTGTGCGTCTGGGTCCATTTCTCCCGACAGGAATCTGAGTGCATGCGGAGGTCAGGAGGTGTGCGAGGACATGGTGAAGCACGACGTCATGACTCCTCTGACAGCACTGCTGAGAGAGGTGAGACTCCACCACTGCTTTTAGCTAACTCCATCACTTCAGTTCCTCCTCATCAGCAGCTGCTTCAGACGGCTACAATATCATCAGCAATGGCCCGAAAATATGGGCTGATATCAGCGTGTCAAAGCCATATGGGTACCTGTGTTTATGTTTGCTGATAGGAAAACTTATACATAAATAATATACAGTAGATAAGACGTGCATTTATGTTGACCTAAATTTTTTACAAAAATCTATTTTCTTAATTCTGTAGTTCTATGTATTTAGTTGTATTTATTTACTTTTTATTTATAGTTATTTTTATAATAAAGTTTATGGTTAAACTATAAAATATCAATCCTCAATTACATTTCTTTGTTGTAAGGGTTTGATTATGAAATCTTAGGAATCACTGCCAAATTAATTTTATACATACATTTCACCTGATAGTGTTATCTGAATTTTTTTTCTAATATCAGATATTGAACTTGAAGTTGCTCTTTAGTCAGTAGTGTGACATATGTAGAGTGTTACATGACTAAGCAATGCTCATGGACCATGTGGATATTTAAAAAATCCAATAGTAAAGCGGCTGCATGAGAAAATTCATATCTGCTAATATTTCATAAATCTTTTTTCTTTCGTACGGATGTAAGGATACAAGGTTCTTCTTGTTTCCATGTGTAACACACTGTTGTTCTGTGTCCAGTGCTGTGCTGGTTTTGAGAGTGCCGTCGTGCAGATGAAGGAGCAGAAGAATCCAGTGGAGGATGTAGCCAATGAGGCTGTTCACCTACTCTGGAATCTATGGTGAGACGAGAGCCTGTGGCGAGCTGGTTCTCACACCCTGCGTTTAACCTTAAGTGATGGTTTACTGAGCATGTCATTCACACCAGTCCTCTGCTGTTGGCGAGTCCGTGTCTAGTACCCATCTTTATTTACTTCATCCCAATTGTCATAGCTAGTCAAGAAAAGTACAAGCCCACTTATTAAACGATAGTTCCTGTAAACGGGCCATAATCATCAACTTAAATATGCTCTCACATTCATCTCATTTTATGATTTCCTTCCAGTGAGAGCAGCAGCCAGGCGTTGTCCATGTTCAACAAAGCAGGTCTCCTGCATGTGGTTGTCCAGTGTCTGGAGAGACACCCACACAATGTGGAACTGGCCATATCTGCAGGTAGGACTGATTACTACACTGTATTCTGGTTAAAATTGGTTTGATGTGTGTTTGACGTGCTGGTTTGAGGCCTGATATTTAGATCCTTGCTAACCCCAAACTGTGCGTATGCATGGCCCTTAATTTGACGATTGTTTCTACCAGTGCCAATAGTCTGTAGGCCAGACTTGCAGCTGTGAACAATGACAGATGGACCACAGGTCCAGGGGAAAATAATAACACATTGTTTTTGGACTTATATTAATTGCGAGCTCAAATGAATTTGTGTTAGGATAACAATCAAATACCAGTGACCCCTATATTGAGGTGACTTCATAAGCTAGATGTTTTCTTATATTTCTGCTAATTTCATTTCAGTCCAATGCAAAGGGAAATTCTTCTGTAAACGACTTTCCTTTTCCTGTGGGAAAGCAACATTCCTGCTTAGAGACACTGGCTCTGAGCTATCAAAGCAATAGTTTGATATACTCGTATAATAGTTTTGATATAACTTGTTGATAATTAATACCATGTCCAGTGCATAATGAACACACTCAGTCAAACATCACATGGAGTTTACCATAGTATACCATAGTGCAGTGACCTCTATCTTCCAAAGATTACACTTAAAGTTGTGCTATTATTGTTATTCATATTTGTAGGTATAAGGCTGTAGCTCCCAATCACCCACAAACCTGAAGGTTGGTGGTTTGAACCCTGGCTCCTCAAGTTCACATGCCAAAGTTCCCTTGGGCAAGATACTGAAACCCCAAATTTCTGATATGCTGCATATATATATATATATATGTGCTGTACGAATATGTGTGTGAATGGCTGACTTGTAGTGTTAAGCACTTTGAGATAAGACTAGAGAAGCACAATATAATTACAGTTAATTTAATATATAGATGGTGTGAGTGAAGTGGAAAAGTA
Organism: Hippoglossus stenolepis; assembly: GCF_022539355.2. NCBI lineage: Eukaryota > Metazoa > Chordata > Actinopteri > Pleuronectiformes > Pleuronectidae > Hippoglossus > Hippoglossus stenolepis. Next base: position 24,083,338 of record NC_061483.1, on the reverse strand, counting down.
GCCTTTTCCTGCCTTAGTGCTTTGTATTATGCCCAGAAAAAGAATAATGTGAGCACATGTGAGAATACAGCAGGAAAATGTTCGGAAAATTGACAGTGAACAAGTTACATTTTTGTGTTGTTTGTTTTGTGAACGTATCTGACCCGGAAAATCTCCCCCTGTGTTCTTCATATGTGAAAGACAAACTCTGGAAAATATGTCAACCCAATATTCCGGACATATTCAGGAGTTCCTGCACTCAGATTCATTTAGTTTGTCATGGTTGGGAAAGCAGTATTTCAGAAATGGTTTCCTCTTTGTGTTCTCCCAGCTCACTGTTTGCACACTGTGACTGAGGACAACTCCGAGCTGCTGTGTAGCATGAGCACTGCCGCGCTCGGCGCCCTGGAGAACGTGCTGCTGTCGTCTCAGCCGAGCATGGCACACACTCTGCTCAGGACGTTGGCTGCAGGTACAATTTGTCTCTTGTTACATCTTTTGTTCATGACTAGATTGTAAAACTGTAACTTTCCACAATAGACAAGTAGACTGGGACATTAATAAAGTTCCGTGTGGACAGATGTTGCCTATAATGTCCCAACTGTGTCACTCAGGGACACTGTGGAACATGAAGGGCAGCCTGCCCGCTGCCCGTCAGGCACAGGCCCTCAGCGCTGTGGTGGCCACCTTGTCAAAGTGCCTGGATCTGGATTCAGGGACACTCATACCTGAACTCAGACAAGCAGAAGAGGATCGTCACAGAAACGCACCGGCTGCGACAGACGCAGAAGACCAGGCTGCAGGGGAGCTCGCTGTGAACGAGATGGATGAGGAGGAGGAGGCACCCCAACAGAAGAGGAATGGGAAGGCTGTGAAGATCGATAACGACTTCTCCGACCTGCTGCCTGTAAGTGGTATTTCTATATGTTGCTGGCTCATGTTATGCATACAGAAAGCCATGTGATCCTCTGGCTATACAAGTTGACCTTTGGACACAATAAATCACATTTGTCACAGAGATTAGGAATCCTGTTCTCTTGTCGATTGTACATTTTATTAGAGCAGTACTGATAAATTGGCTGGGCTCAAATGTTCAGTCCCTTCGAAAACTATTGAAGTTGTATGAACGATTAACTTAGTTACCTCCACGCAGGAGGTTATGTTTTTTTTCTTTTTGTTTGATTGTTAGAAGGAATACACAAAAGCTACCCAACTGATTTCCATGAAATCTTGTAAAGGGGCAGGTTATGACCCAAGGAAGAATCCAGAACATTTTGGTGCAGATCAGGAATTTATTGTCACTTTCTTTAACATTGTGAAATAGGACATTTTTCAACATTTTCATTGATTTCTCAGAGAATAATTCATGGATCTTGATGAAACAAATCCGACATGTTCGGGGGACTGATATTTATGAGTGTTTGCAATTTGATGCACATCCAAATAAAAATCTGGATTTAGTGACTTTAAATGTGGTTTCATAACAGGACTGTTTGGCCTTGGCGGATGTACGAACTCTGTTCAGTAACATTCTCACAATGGAAAGTGAATTTTTTCAAATGTAAACCGTCTTAAACTCTCAAACATCAGAAGAAAAGTGTTTTTGCCTTTCAAGTGTCATTCATACATGTTTGTCATTTAAGTCTTAAAGATAGTGAATAACAAAGCTTACATATATAAATTACAGATTCAACTCATTCTGAAAATATTCATTTGTCAGCAAATGTCATGTTGCAATTTTTGATTTTAATATCGACCTTCCATGTCCCTTTCATGGGAACGGGGCAACATCTAAAAAAAAAAATGTTTTGTTTACATGTCCACAGATGAGTAACACTTGGAATGGCAGGGACACTGCGTGCTGAGAGAGTCCATATAATTCGTATTAAATACAGTGCACAGGGTAACTTGACACTAGCTTTAGATCATTTAATACAACAGACGGGAAACAAATCGAAATTTACCATTGGTTTTAAATGCTGTAAATGTCAGGACGTGCATTTTTGTGTTAGTGGGGAGGTAGTGATGCACTTCTGGGTTTTGGAGGTGCATATTAACGCCAGGTGAAAAGGTGGCTTATGAGTCACCCTGGAGTGCGAGCCAGACTGACAGGCCAGACAACGTGTCGGGTTTGGGTGCAGAAGATTAGGGATGCTCGGCAAAGGTTCAACAGGGAACAAGCTTCTGGCTCCCACCGCGCCGACAGACCCCTGATCTGACCTCGGCGAGACAGAGCTGTCCCTCTCAGCTCAGTCACAGCCAGAGCCCCAAGATTGTGGGCGACATTCACAGTGATGTTCCAAGATTTCCCCAAACATCAAGTGTTATACAACAAGGATCTTCATCTTTTTTTTTTTTAGACACTCAAAAGCAGTTTTCAACAAGTGCAACTGGACGTGTTAAAATGTCCAACTGCAGAGAAAGCATCTCAGTCCCTTGGTTGGCAGCTGAACTCAAGCTGGGTGAGAACTGTGCTAACAGTCATCGTTTTGTTGGGATGTTGACTCACATGGCTGCTTGTTTCTTTCCAGAGGGGCAAGGAGGAGCTGAGGGAGGCAACGGCCTTGCTGACAGCCCAGCAGACGTCCTTAGAGATCATCGTCAACATGTGCTGCCCTGACGGTGAGTGTTGTGGGCACTGACAGCAGTGCTGACCCTCAGGGCACTTCTCCTCAACATTATTTCCTCTGACACAATTACCCCAGTATGTGTTTATCAGAAAAGCTGTTATAAGGAGAAATACATGTGATAAGTTCATCTGTGTGCCTCGAGATACTTTTTGTTTTCTTGATCAGTCCTGTGTATGTGTGTGTGTTCAGACCCATCTGACGACGAGTGGGAGGAGGAGTCGAGCAGCGATGAAAGCGACGTGTGTCCGGACAGTCTCTGTGATGGAGTGTCCAATCTGATGTCGCCCCTGTGTTTGTCAGCTGAGGTTCACGGAGCCTTAATCAACCACAGCGTCCCTGAAAAGGCAAATCCCAACCTGCGTCATCAGCAAAACCTCATCTGTCAATAGTTATAGAATAGGAGTTCAGCTACATCCACACCATGATGTTTTACTCTATAAGTCCCCTTAAGGGCAATTCAAGGCAAGAAGGAGAGCAAACTTAAGGGCCCTGACAATTCATCCACACGCATAAAAGCCATGACAAACTATTGATATATCTAAATATATAACATATATTATAATATAATGTATAATACTAATACTAACAAGTTTAGAAATACAAAAAAGAGATTAAATATAAAATACCAAAATGTCACATTAGAAAATGCGTACTGGATGGATAAGGTTAAAGTGCAGGTGCATTCATCAAGGTAAACTGACCATCCCTTATGGTTTATCAGTTTGATGGCCTCTGGAATAGCACCTTGCAGTTGGTTTTGCTCCTGCAGGCCACAGGTCGCCAAACCAGCAGTGCCCCTACATATCACATCTACTCCACACTACTACAAAGTCTTTAAGTGCCTAAAACAGAGCGTAGTAGTCTGGCTATGTAGAAACTGAGACGTTTGGAAACTATGATGCAGTCACATTCATTCACTTCCTGATTGCTTTTATTCAGTCTGGACTCCACCAACAGTGGTGAACACAAAGTGTTGCTAACACGGTAACAGTTCCACCTCATCGTCGATCCAAGAACAGAAATCCCTCATTTTATTTTTCACCATTGTTTCTTGGTCGTAGTATTTTCTTTAACTAAGCAATTGACTGCAGAGTAGACAATCTGCTTCCTGTTTACACTCGCATGTACATGCACAGTGTACATGAATATTCATGTGTTTTCTGGTGTGTTAGTATGGACAGAGATTATTTCTGAAATGGAGCTGAATCATTGTTTTGAAATGAGAACGTATTAATATGAATGTCAATCAATCAGTTCAATTTTATTTGTATAGCCCATATTCACAAATCACATTTGATCTCATAGGGCTTAATGTAGCCTTCATCACATTGACAGACACTTAAGATAAACATTTGAATGTAATAAAACAGTTTTTTTTTTTTAAGTACAACCATAATTATCAACAAATATGAATCTACTTATACAGTGAATCCAACCCAATGTCCACTAAAGGCTGAACAGTCTGAGTTACCTACTGTACAGTGTAATAGAGATCTGTCTGGTACTTATTCAATCAGGCTAAACCCTATAAAGATGTTTTGTAGTAATGTATAATGTATAAGTATATAATATATTTTTCTCTTGATTCAAGGTCCTCAAAAAGACAGAGTTCCCCAGAACACAAGCCACAGATGTGTGCCATCAGAATCCCTCCTGGAGAGGCCTGATAAAAAGGTAATCCGCTCTCTTGAGCTTCTCTCTGTGATGATCAAATGTTGTCTCAGCATATATCTCCACACAAAAATTGTTGATGCAGTCTTGCATGAAAGGTCCTGATAAAAGTCATGTTTATTGTAGGATGCAGCGCGTACAGTCCCGGGCTCTGACGTGCTTCCACAGCATCCTCTCCTCCATGGATGCTGAGTCTCTGGGAGGAGCAGCAGCCCTGCAGGGAGCAGCACAGCACCTCTCTACCCTGGTTTTTGGTGCAGCAGGTCTCACATTTATGTCTTATTATTGAAATGCAGCACATGCTCTGTAAATCACATTAAGGATGTTAGATGTTAAAAAAAATATTTCCCACGAAAGACAATCAGAATCGCAGTGAAAAGTGAAAACCAGATTTAAATCATAGGAGCCAGTTGAAAGTGTATTTGTAGAAGGAACAGTTGCAGAGGTATAAAGATTGAAGAAAACTGAAGCATCTGGTATAGTTGCTAAATACACAAAAATGTTCCTTCTTGTTTTCAGAGATACCCAAAGATGAGGAGTTCCTCGAGGCCGTCATCAGTGCCATGCGGTCTCTTCTTCAGATGATCGCCTTCAAAAATATCCCCCAGGTACAGAATACACCACAGCAGTGATTCTGACCATTAGCATCGTTGGGTAGAATGAAAGGGTTAATCCAGTGGATTAGTATTGCACTTCCATGAACTTGGGGATCTTACTAGAGTGATTTATAAAAAAATTCTCAAAATGAAAGCAGTTTAGGCTGACACATCCTCACTTTAATTCCTTAGCAGGAATTCATCTAAAAATGCCGGCCCCTTCATATCTCATAATTCAACTCTGTAACATCTATTGTCAAACATACTTGTGCAGTGTCCGTACTGTCTGTCTGTAATTGGCTGTTTGCTTGGCCTGTTGCCATGCAGTTTGCAGCTTTCTTTCTGAAAAGTGACCTGCAGTAATTGAACTGCGGCAAGTAAAGACCACAGTCCACAGAACCCTGAAGCTGCACCACCACTGCTGCACAACGAGCTCTTCACCTGTTTGTTAAAAGTTCGACGAAGCTCGGAATGCAGAACCCCGAACTTTAGAAACAGTTGTTGTTCCAGGGAATGTGCTGTCGGCGTCATCGACAACATCATTTATGTTGATGACTCCCAGCCGCTGCTGCTACAGAGCTGGTGGTCGCTTTTAAGTTTGTTAATATTGAACGTATCAAGAGTCCGAATTGATTTGACTCTGCACTACCTTGGGCCTTTAACAATACACATGCCAAGTGTGAAGCTGATAAGATAAATGTTTTGAAATCTGCATTCCACATACAGATAGGCAGAGATTTATTGAATTAATAGATGGATGCTGCTGAGGAAATGTTCACACACCAGAGCTTCAGTCTGTAATGAAGGCTTTACACTTAAAAGATGAAGTCTTCAAGCCCAAACTAAAGTTACCTTGATGACGTCTTTAGGGTTACTTTGTTTTTAGACTTTGGAAAAAAACAGACTGTTGTTACAGTGTGAGTACGTCTCCTCATTGTGAGTAAACTCACTTTTGTGTGTAAAATAGGTGGAGTTTCCCTTTAACTTTGGCTTCATGTTTATTGACAGAGCTGACTGAAAGAATACGGAGGCATCACAGACTTTAAGTTTTGTGTCCCGTTCCAAATCCTCCTCTGTCACTTCACACTAAACACTGGATCATGTTCATGTTGGACCGCTCAGTATCCATGTTTTGTTTTTCTCAGTGTATGACCCCCCAGCAGCTCATGAGCCTGAGCGAAGCGGCCACCCGCTGTGATGTTGTCAGTGTGAGGGTCAATGCCGTCGCCATTCTGGGCATCACTGGCAGCACGTTGGCCAAAGAGAAAGGCACTGCTGAAACCCTTCAGGTAAACTGCCGCCTCTCTTCTTTTTTTGGAGTATTTGTTCTTCCTTTAAGAAACTGTGCTCCCACAGATGATTGGAAACGCCTTACTTCAAGTTGCCACAAGGGATGCCGACCTGGTTGTGAACGGAGAAGCACTTGACGCCTTGCTTGATGTGTTTGCGGACGGAGACGAGGCAGAGAAGGCTGCTAAAAACATCCAGTTGCTACCTGCACTGAAGGCACTTCACCCTGTCTTTAAGGCCAAGGTAAAAATTTAATTTCTTCTTACTGAACCATATTGTTTATGATACTTTAAAAAAAATCTGCATTTACATGTGCAAATTGATGATAAATCTATCTCTCCCACCACTGCACCTTTTTTCTCCTCTTTGTAACTGGTATTGCCTCCTACTTTATTTCATGTGTTCCCATTTTTCAACATTTAAAATGTATCCATCCATTGTCTTATACGGCTTATCCTCATGAGGGTCAAAGGGGGAGCTGGAGTAAATCCCAGCTGACATTGGGCAAGAGGCAAACTCTTTAAACTCTAGAGGGGGTCAGCATATCAGAGGGGCCAAAAAAGGCTGTTTTCAGACATACACTGAACTCCAGACATTCTTGACATTATCCGGAGGGGCTGTATATGAGAACGCAAATGTCCAAGTGTGAGGCTCCAGACTTTCTCCAGAGGTTCGCTATCCAGCCCCCTAGTAAAAATCTGCATGATATCAGAAAAAGCTCATGTGAGAACACAGCAGGAAGAAGAGCCGACAGTAGTGTCGATTCGCTGTAAACTAAAAAAAAGCGATTTCCACAGCAGAATTAATATGTTACATCCTGCCTCTGTCCGCTGCACCACCCGTCATCTGAACACTTCTGTGTCGGTGTGAACGTCCGGGCCCAATTCTACGGACATTCTCTGGAGTTCATGTCTGAAAACAGCTATACAGAGACAAATCCACACTCACATTCATGCCTACGGTCAATTTAAAGCTGCAATTAACTTAAACAGTGTTTGGACTGTGGGAGGAAGCTAGAGTACCCTGTGAAAACCTACGCAGACACAGGGAGAACATGGAAACTCGACACAGAAAGACCCCTGTCCGAACCTGGTTTTCGAACCGGGAACCTTGTTGCTGTGAGGCGACAGCGCTAACAACCACACCTCGTGCTGCAACTTTAAAAATAGCAATACAATTTCCTTTTTTTCTCATAGATTCGTAAAGAGGGAAAAGGCAAGTACAACCCTCAGCAGCTGTGCGTGCTCGACAACATCAAGGTGAACCTGAGGAGATTCATCGGTTATCTGGAGAAGCTGGTGAAAAAATGAGGACTTTTCAGTACTTTTCAGTGGAACGAGTATGGTTTGGACGGATGCTGTATGCTAGCAGGAGTATAGCATGGAACAGGAAATGTTTTTGAAACCATCAAGTATTTATTATGTTGGTAGTAAACCATTTGTTAATGCTTGGTTTCAATGTTTATATTCTCTAAATAATGATTTACTATTTCACTTAGTGGTGTGAAAGTTTATTTGTTGTGAAGAAAGAAGAGAGGAATCTAATAATTAGTATTTACTGTGTGTTGCAGTAAAGATTTGTTTACCCTACATTAAACTTTGAATGAGAATGTTTTCATACTCCCCAGATCAGGTGTGGTGAGCTGACGGCAGGCGTCACCATGGTTACCTTTATTTTCGCCCCATATTTCTATGAGCTAAAAATCCGATGTTTTTAAGTCCTGCTGGTCCTGATGAGGGTGTGTGAGGTTTTAAAAACCGACATGTTATAAGAGTGAGTTTAGTTTCAGCTACTATATGTAAAGGAGATTTTTCCTTTTAGAATCATTATTGTGTTAAAGTATCGGCTTGGTCAAGAGAAACGAAATTATGTCATTTCACTAAGCTGAAGGGTTTTGGCACGCTCACTGCAGAAGTTATAATAAGACTACAGTCTATTAAGACTGATGTTGTAGCCTGTAGAAATTAGCACATGTTCTCTACCTCTGCCTCGCTGTGCGTCCTCTGCCTCCCTTGTGTTACACTACTCTGATGCAGGGAGTGGTAACTTTTCTAGGTTTTGCAGGTCACCACAGCAACCAGCTCTCTACTGAGAGTATCCATCTCGGTACGGTTATAGAATAATTGCAAAAATACAATAAAAAAAAAAATATATATATATATATTTTGCATTACTGAAACCAATAATGATCAATCAGCATCTGGTATTGCTGATATAACAGTTATGTGCTACAACACAGCAGGTTTGAAATAAAGTAAATCCAGGGTAATTTCATTTATTTTTGCTCCGAATTAGAGGGTTTTTGTGTCAACTCCTTAACTTTGCTGATTTGTGTTTGTGATAATGTCATAAACACACTTTCAATGATGTGTTTAAGGTAGAATATGTCATCAGGCTATGAATATTTTTTTAAATAAATCCTGGTTTCTGTAAGAGGTTTCTTTTGTATTCTATGACCAAGTTCTGGACTTGTATGTGTTGGGATTTCTGTGTCTCCAAGCAAATGCTGAACCAATCAATTAAAAGGTAGCTGAACTATATCTTAAAAAGTGTTTTGTGTTTAATACTTTATATAGTAATTGCTGCCATGATCATGTTAATTTTGAGTTTAAAGGATATAACAACACAAAATAATGGCCCACAACCATCCAGTCATGATATGATTATACACAAGATAAAAAAATACTATGACTGAAATAGACAAATATATCTTTTGTTTAATCTTTTAATCCAAAACAGATTACATCGTTATGTTAAGGAGACTAAGGTCATAATGTTTTTCATATATAGTGAAAAATTGTGTGTGGATATGTGGGCATTAACCAAAATTACAAACTTGTTATCTCATACAGAATAGCTATAATTTAAACCTTATGTGACATATAATTTAAACAAAAGTCAAAGATCCGTATGTACTCAGTTACATTCAGGAGGATTACCATCAGCCCTGGGACTGGCAGGCTGAAGGCCTATCCAGAGGAACACAGACTGTTGGATGTGTGAGCTCAGCAAAATTGAGAATGAGGTTTATTTTTTGTTTTATTGTCTATATGAGGACTAATGGGATGTTCTTTTCAATAAAATGTCCTCCGTTTGTGCTAAATTATTTTGGTTGGATGAGTTTGAAAGACTTGTGGGAGGTTTTTGCAGATTTTATTTGTGAGGCAGAAAGACTGCAGATTTTCTTTTATGAAATGTAAGTAATAAAATGTTGCTGGAGCACTGCAGCTTTACTTTTGGTGTCTTATAAACCAATGAGGGTTGGGCACTTATGTGTACATGGCACAAAAATATAGAAACAATCAATCAGTTGTACAAACACACGTGGATATGACATATTTTAAAATTGTGCTGATGTGACTAACTGTTTAATGAATAAGGAATCACCTCTGGAAATTGTCATAACTCTGTTAGAAACTATTAACATTTAGTTAAAACAGTGGATATTATATTGGAAGAAAAACTATTTACAGTCAAGTTAGGAATCTGTATTTCAACAATACACCCAATTAATTAATGAATAATTAATATAATTGTTGCTGCATTACAATTCCCAATGTTTTACTCTAACCGTAACCATAGTTCCTACTTCCTTAACCATTACCCTAACTTTGATCTAAACCTTAAATGTGTCTTCACCTTATTAGGAAGACAAGTCCCCATAATGTGACCTTGGAAACCGATTTACACAACTAGAGCAATACTTGGACCACACACACAGACACACATGGATATGATATATTTTAAATTAGTGCAGATATCATGAATGAAGAGTCATGAATGAGTGATCACCTTGGGAACTTGTCTCTTTTAAAAACTAAACGTTTTATCAAGTAATACATTGGAACTTATTGTGGAAATGCCTTTTACTCACAGCCCTGTGGAGAAGCTACTTTCCCACAGCACACACATGACTGAGTGTTGCAACCACGATGTATCGTGATTGGTACACTACCTTGTACAACGGGTACAACGTGTACTGAATGCTACTGAATTCGCATCATGACTTCAGTGTCAGATTTAAAGTCAGGCAGCGGCAGTGGTACGTGACCTCTGACCTCAGAGATCAGTGGGGCTCAAAGCGCAGCACTGAGCCGGAGCAGAACAAACGCGGTTCGGGTGGTTGCAGCTTTGCATCTTGTCCATGTTACTACTTTGATGGGAGGATAAATCGCACGTCGTTATGTAACAAAAGACTCTTGTCCGTTGCGTAACGACGGTGCCTCCGCCCCTCGCCCCGCGCATGCGCAGCGGCTGCGTGCGCTCCGCCATTGAGGCAGCCACGATCAGGAGGACGGGGTCAGAGGCACTTCTTCTCCGACCGCCTGCAGCCGCACGCTTCTCCAGCATTCACACCGCGACTCCGGGCTCCAGCCACCGCTTCTCAAAGCCTGACTCACACCCGTCGAGACTCCCGTGGGTGAATCCGCTCGTCAGCTGCGTGTAGCGCCACCACTGAGGACCGAGTGTCTTTTTTCTTTTTAAAACCAGACTGTGATAGTAACGGGCAGCCCAGCTAGCAGCAGCTACTACGAGGCTACAGCGGGCTAGCTGACGTTAGCTAGCGCCCTGGCTAGCTAGCTAGCCGCACACGAGCTGAGCAGTGCTCGCTGGTGGGGGCGGGGGCGGGGGGAGGAGGGCGGTGTGCCTACAGCGTCGTTTGATGGATCCGAGGATCGCCTGGTTTCAACCAGAACAACGCGGACCCGCTAACAACCTGTGGATGCAGATCTGGGAGACGACCCAGGGGCTCGGCTACTTGCACGTTAATAACAGCTACAGCAGCGGATCGCAGAAAGCTAACGTCAACGGAACCGTCCTCGGCAGCAGTAACGGGGCGCTCGACTCCAACACCGCCGGCAGCGGGGAGCCAGGGGCCAGGACCCAGGGGATGTCGTCCTCAACGAGGGACGGAGGAGTAATGGAACAGCGGGACTTTATACCTCTGGAAACCAATAACAGCAACTACAACAACCGAGCGGCTGGCAGGGGCGGTGTCGGCGTCGGAGGGGGGCAGCAGGGCAGCGGGGTCGCCGTGCTCTGGAGGGGGCTGACGGACGCACACCCCAACAAAAGGAAAAGAGACAACAAAGCCAGCACTTTCGGATTCAATGCCAGCCTCTTGAACAGCGGCCCCGACACGGGAGGCTACGATGGCTACACGGGCACGCCGTGGAAAGTCAGGAACTACTCGGAGGGAATAGTTGGGTAAGAGAGTTCATTAATGTCTATTCGGTCTGAATCACGTTGCTGGTAGTGGAGGCACTCGCTCTCCTCTCAAGCCCTCATAGATCGCCCTTTCTGCGGAGCTGTGCACAGTGGATCCCTCTGTGGGGTGTGTCAGGCTGTTGACAGGACATCCCATGGGAACTAGCAGTTGATTCACTGATATCTAACCAGCACCTGCAGGCTGACATAACACATGGAGACGATTGTCCGTGTCGCCACACCCACTTCTTCATCCCCACCCACTGATTTCACAGTTGCATAACTTTGTGTACTTTGTGCACCAAAAATGATCCGTCAAAAGTAGGGTAGGGATAAAACATCACCTAGCTTTATTTGGTAGGGTTAAGGTGCTCATGAGTTGGTTTCAAGCAAACTCTGAGTGCTTGTGGAGAAGTCGCACCTGAAAAGGTGTTTGAAAGTTTGTCTTAAACAAGTACAAGAACATCATTGTGGAATTAAAAAAACATCGGTCAGCCATACATTAGCAAAATACAAACATACACACTTTGATATTTCAGCTTTTAGTTTTTCTTGTGGTTTTTGAATAAATGTTAGAAGGATGGAATACAGTCATTGTTTCAGGCCTTTGGGTATTCCTATATAAATTGAACATTGAGGAACAGTAACACTTACCATTTGAATCTGGGCCGACTTGTATTGTAATGTTTATTAATGGGGCTACAAAGGTCGCTGCTTTATTGGTCTTCCTTAAGCCCACATGGATTGGGCCTGCAGTATCGCAGAGGCAACCAGCGGCAAAAGGAGTTTAACTAAACTTTAATTCTGTGTTGTGAGTGAAAGCCTGCATGCTCGCTATGAGCTTAAGTTTGTTTTTCAATAATGTACAAGAAAAAAGTAAAGAATATAGTTGTGATACTGATGACCAATGGCAGTCAGAGAACTTCAGTCAGGTGATTACACTAAAGGACCGTAGGACACACAGCCAGTCAAGGGTAAGAAAACACGCTGGCAACCTTACAGCAAGACGAAGAGTTAATTTGTTTAGCTGTATTTGGCAAAACATTATGAAAAATGGCTTGTAGTTAAAGGTAATACTACCAAGGATGTGGAGTAAAGTATGAAGCACAGTGCATGCACCCAGTTAAGTTTTATTGCAGATCATCTGCAGTCACACATTTCAGCTGGCACCCAGACCTCAGCACAGTGGTCCAGTGGCCCCTCGTGTGAGTCCCTGATTTATCTTTATAGCTGTTTTCAGACATGACCTGTGGGTAACGTCCAGAGAATTGGGTCCAAAGTTTACCCAGAGTTTTCCTTTCACACACGCAGCAGGAGGTTCTCTACACAGACGCGTTCACAAAAGCAACAAATCCTCAGTATTATTCAGGCGAGAGGTGGTGCAGCAGGCGGAAGCAGGAAGTGACGTATTATTTCCGCAGCGGAGATCACATGGTTTTCTTTACAACACACAGACACTGGTGTCAGCTCTTATCACCGGCAAACAAATCTTTGCCGGTGAGATATGTCGTCTTTTAGTTTTATCATTTCGGAACCTGTTGTGTGTTAGAAGCATCATCAAGCTCCCCAACTCACTTGTTGTGAATCCCTGCTGTGTTCGACATTCATACTATTCATATTCATACATGTTATTTTACAGTGCCCACTACAGTTTAAGAGTATGGCTTGTGGTAGATTGTACACTAAGTATTGCGTTAGTGCTCACAGAGGTGGAGATTTGGCTCATGTCTCATCAAACTAATTTGTGTATCAAAGTGCCTGTACAATGCTTGTGCTTTACTCCATCATGAGGAAGTAAAGCTGTGGTCAGTGATAACAAGAGTTCATATTGGAAATTGAACCTAGACGCTAACAGAAACTTATCAAAACAGTGTAAACTATGACTCAATGCTCAGCAATTGATGGGGTGTGACAGGGCAACACAGAATACGTGAATTCAGGCGTTTTTTGGCAGAGGGAAGATGTGGATCATACTGAGCAAACAGATAGCTTAAGAAAATGTAAGTAATACCACTAGTGTTTTGTTACTTATTAAACAGTGGATTTTTCCTTATTTAAGATATTGTCAATGATGGCATTCACTCACACTACTCCGCTCCTCCGCTCCCTTCACTGGTTACCGGTGGCTGCCCGCATCCATTTCAAAACATTAGTACTTGCGTACCGTGCTGCGAACGGATCAGGTCCAGTGTACATCCAGGACATGGTCAAACGTTACACCCCAGCCCGTTCACTCCGCTCTCCTTCGGCCAATCGGCTTGTTGCTCCCTCACTGCGAGCTAAACACTCATCAAAATCACGACTGTTTGCTGTCCTGGCTCCTAAATGGTGGAACGAGCTCCCCATGGACATCCGGACATCAGAAAGTTTACACATCTTCCGCCGCAAACTAAAAACACACCTCTTCCGACTATACCTCGAATAACATTTTTAAACAAACAATTTAGTAGCACTTAAATGGCACTTACTTATAGCACTTTGTAGTTTTGCTTTTTTGAAGAAATTGTACTTTCTTGATTCTTGTTGTTCTGGGTTTGTACCCTCATGGTTGAATGCACTTATTGTAAGTCGCTTTGGATAAAAGCGTCAGCTAAATGAAATGTAATAATAGTAATGTAATAATGGCATTTAATGTGATCACAGTGGCCAACCACAAACTACAGTTGTACCTGGTAGAGCTCATAAATCTGTCAACGACAAACAATCCAACATTTCTGTCTTGGTTTCATAACAGGGAAAGGAAAGGGAAAGTAGTCTGATAGTCTGTACACAATGTTTACACACATAGATCTGAACACCATGAATGTGTCAGGTGTATATTTTTACATAAAAGATCCCTACAACATTTTCACAGAAATTTACTATAATATTAAGTAATTTAAGAAGATCTGCACAAAACTGTATTTGGTTGTTTGCTGGCCCATGTCCCATCTCTCCAATAAGTTTAGTGCAAACCGTTTTAGTACTTTTTGCATTATCCAGCTGATATACAAACAATCAGACATAAGTGACAAACTAACTAATTATATGCAGCCAGCCAAAAAGCTAAAGGTGCTCAATGCGTAGCAGGACACTATCAATTCTCATAAATTAGTTTTTGATTAATAGTTTAACATTTAAAGATTCATGGCATAGGGTGGAAGGATAGCAGCATTGTAATCAATCTGCCATTTCAAGCCTAGACTTCAATATAGTCGTGGGTGGCTCTCTATACAATGACAGTTATAACTAGATTTAAGAAATAAAAAAATATGTCTTGCTTACAATATCTCAATAGTGTATATTGAACCATAGCCACTGTATCATTACACGGTCCTATAGTATTAAGGTGCAATATGATTCCCTGGCATTGTTACCTTTGTCCTAGGGCTGGGCAATTAACAGAAAATGCATCGAAACCTAAATGTTTAACCTCTAACCGACCTTATTTGGGGTGGGGTGTGTTAGGGTTCATTACTTGAGGTAAAAGTTTGAAATAATCGTGATTATTGATTTAAAGTCATATCGCCCAGCCCTTCTATGTCCTTTCGTCAGCTGTGTTCTTTTAGACATGACAACTGGAGAAAAATATTTTTGTGGCTGTTGTAAAGGCCTTTTAGGTGCAGAGCTCTGCCCCCTCCCCCAGCTCGTTCTGTCGGACGTGTAAATAAGCAGAACACCAGAGTGTGGAGCTCAGTCTGATCCTCATTTATAGTAATATGGAAGCCCTGTGTTTGCTTTAAGCACATTCCTTGGTGATTAGCGTGGCTAATACCAGAACCTGAACCTAAAAGCATTGATCACACTCACCACCACTGATGACTCTGTCTAAACTCATGCTAGTACTTCACAATGCCATGACGTGCCATGGCATTACAAGCTATTTCGAAATGTAGAGACCTACAGGATATATTTTCATATGGCTGTAAAGGCTGTGTTATGTTAATTCCACAGTTAAATCTCCCCTCTTAATACACGTTTTTGTTTCTTAGGTGATGCTGTGTGAGAAATGTATAGAAAAGTGGTAAATGTTCAGTCGGTTTTGGACAGTTGATTTACAGGTTCACAGCATTACTAAATGGTGAAAGCAGAAGTGGAAAAGAAGCAATAAAACGTCATAGTCCTGTGGCAGGGCGACTGGTGGAGATCTTCCTCCCTAGCTAACTTTAGTAAGTTAAATAAAGAGCTTGTCTTAGTGTTGGTTAGCAAATGTTTTGAAATCAAAGAAATTGAATATTGCGAGTTTCTGTGATCAGCCCGTTTTTGCCATTTAGTCTTGTGTTGCCCTTTTTGTACTGCTCAACATTGGGATTTGAGGCATAAACTTAAATTTGATGTCTCTGTCAGGGTGAGTGACTTGGGGAGCAGGGAAATGTAACCCAGAGGATCATTGCTGCAGTTCATATGTTAAGAAGGTAAAAAAAGGGTGAAGGAGGGGTGTATGTTGTAGTGCATTTTTCCATGAGACAGTCTGTACACTATATTTGGCCATGGGGGTTGGCTAGAGGGACGCAGGCATGTGCTTATTTGTGTTTTATGCTCCTCCAGTCTTTCTGGAACTGAGTAGGTCCAAGCAAACAGCCCACATCAGGATGGAAAAGGACCGGTGTTTATATGCTCCACACGGCCTCACTCCCACAAAACAAAGCCAACCCTCGGAGAGAAACCCGAACCCCTTCTTTGTCTGTCCAATCAGATCGGGAGCTCTAAGGGAGTGTTTTTGCCCCCATGTTTTCTGGCCTTGTAGAGCAGCTATTTAGATTCTTCATAATGGGCACAGGAAGTCAGCGTAGCCTCGGAGAGCTGTGGCCTGTTTCTGCCCCGCTGAACTGTGCTCTGATCTGGATTTTTATTGTGTAGTCAAGATGCAAAATTCCAGTCATTTTACAACAGTGAGGCATTGTGAGAGAATCTATTCAGAGTGATGGTGGATGTACTACAGGGTCTGTTTTTCTGCATTGGAGCTGGACAGTGTAAACTGATATTTCCAAGTAAAGGAGACACAAATCTAGATAAACACTGGAAAAACTTGCCATGCTAACATAGAGACAAGTGGTAGTTTGATGCATTTATATCCCAACAAATGGTAGTAGCCTGGTCTCATCAGCATTCATGTAAATGTAGTACCTAATTGAGTTAATTTGAATTGAATGGCTGCTTTTACTGGACTAGCTCAGGACAGCAAACTTAATTTTTAACTTTCAACTTCCTTCAGCTTTGTCCCATGAATTCATGGTAACAGCTTTTAAATGGGGGTCATCACTAAGTAGCATCCAAAATGGTGAAAACCAGTGTTTAAGATAGTGTAGTTTTATACTCCTCTTATTGAATTTAAAATTTCAGGGCACAAACCTTGTGAAAAATTGTTCCAGTCCCAAAACACACATTTAGTTAAATTCCCATTTAGATGAAATGTAGGAAACAAGTGAAAATAGCTGACTAAGAGCAGAATTATAGTTACCTTAATTATTTCTTAGTTTAATAAAAAAAAAAGCACTGTTCTGTTTCTCTTGTAAGTACATACTTTCATATATAGCACTTCATTTATTGGTTGTAATGGGACTTACACAGGACTCGCTCATATGAATTGAATGAAGGAAACTTATTAATGGGACAATGTTAATGTTGTGTGTCCCAAGCATGAAATTGTGATCATGGTCATTTTGACAATTGTGCTGGTACCAAGATTTGGGAACACCCACCGTCAAGTGTTTACACAATGCATGTGTGAGTCCTACTCTATGGTATCAAAAATGATTAGTAGACATAATTAGACAGTTTAAGACTGATAGTTCACTGAGAGGTTTTTTTCTTTTAATTTATAGACTTTTACATGAGACTCAAGTGTTTTTCTGTTGTGCACAAGGGCACCTGAACTTAAGTTGTTGGGTCCCAGATCCTTCTTCAATCTCCTGCGTACTTTATTTTGCTAGCCAGTCTGTGAATACATAGCATTAGCCTCTGCTCATTCCTTGCCACTTCTTCACTTTAGTCACACGTCTTCACATGCTGTGAACGTCCTGTTCATGTGAAACAATTTGACCTTTATGGTCGTAATGACAGGGTTGGCCTGCGCTTGATTAATTTCCGCAGGGTCCTGTGTTGGCAGCTAGTTTGGAGTGGTGAAGCTGAACATCACTTGCAGGCTAATGAAATGTGTGGTTAATCGCTCACTGATGAGCAGCCCTGGCCCACTGTGTTATTGCCATTTATTGCCGTTGTCTTCCGGAGATTTATGACTCCCAGCACAAGTGCACAGATAGCACCTCTGTGACTGAAGCTCCATTATTAGAACTGTGGTTCATCTTGCCTTTACTGTCTTTGACATCTAAGTCACGTCCCTCTCCCGATTGCTCTGCTGGCTGGCTTTTGGTCAAAGCATGTGTAAGCCTGTGTGCGGAGAGGAGCGCTCCGCATGCTGCTCCTTTGGACTGTAGGTGAAACAGCACGTGTGGGCAGCTATCCATAACTCGGCCTTCCCATGTGTAGTGAGGAATGTTTTCTTTTTTTTCCTCTTCCTGTCCAATACAAACCCTTCCCATACTTCAGACTGATGCAGTCAGCATTGCAATACACACCATTCTTTCTTTTTTTTCCACAGCCTGTGTTCAGCCTGTGACCTTCTGAGCTTGTTTACAGAACCAAAAGGCTTTGAGAGTTTCCGTTTTGCAGTAGTCCATGTTGTGTTTTTTACTTTAGTGATAATGTGTTAGTGTTGCCACAAAATTGCATATAATATCACATTATTACAAATAGGGGTGGGAATCTCTAGACACCTCACGATTCGATTCCCATTCAAAGGGCTAAGATTCCATTAACACAGTGATAAAAAAATATTTTATTATTCTTTTATTATCACTGTGACTACTAGAGGTGTGCATCTTCAGTGATTTGTCCTTCATAAAACTTATTTTAGACTGTTACTGTTATTACAAGTGTGCTGTAATTTACAAAAAAGGTTTTCAATTCAAAAATCCGAATACGACAGTCAGTCTATATCAGTGGTCAGTGCTCTCCACATTGAGTTGACAGTTTAGACCTGTGTGCTGCCTCTTTAGCCTTTACTGTATCAGGGAGGCCCCCCTGGGGAGCATTGAGGTGCATTTCACTCAGAACTGATCTTTTATAAAACTGCTGAATTAATATTTGTGTTCCTGGATAAACGGGGCATTAGTTCTTCTGCAACAAAGAAGTTCAAACAACTCTGCCTTGTGATAATCTTTGGAAAGTACTTCTTTCCTGTGTGTGTGTGTGTGTGTGTGTGTGTGTGTGTGTGTGTGTGTGTGTGTGTGTGTGTGTGTGTGTGTGTGTGTGTGTGTGTGTGTGTGTGTGTGTGTGTGTGTGTGTGTGTGTGTGTGTGTGTGTGTGTGTGTGGGGCTCACAAAAACTGATAAGCACATGTATTTAGTTATTAATCAATGGAGTCGGATTATGAAATCCAAATTGTTCCGGTCACTTTAACCCTGCTGTCTTGGCTGTGTGTAGCAGATGAAGTACGTGTCCGCAGTGCGCACATGTTTAAATATGTGCCTCAACAAAAAGTAAACGTCAGTACTGTTCAGGTCCTAATTACTTCTGATTAGTGTCAGCGTTTATTTGTGTATAAGTGTAAAAATGAGTGCAGGTCAGCGGAAGATTGGAGGGATGACACTCAGACAGGAGATTCTGACACGGTAAAAGAAGGCCGGACCTTTTAATGTGCGTCTGTCCTGAAGCAATGGTGGTTATAATTATGCAGCGGCAGGATATTGCAAAGAAATGAACATGAATCGATTATGTTCTGTCTCTGCATCGATGCAGAGTCTTCCACAAACAAAAGTATCTTACTACACATGTCAAGAACATTCCAACTGTGGTGTGTATTTTTAAAGGGACTGGTGTGACCACATTTATAGTCCCACTGTTCCTGTTCCTACAGAACCTTGCTCCATCCCTCAGGCACGAGCATGCCCATCACCAGCAGTCAGCTGTCTTTTGGCTGAGGTGTAACTGGAGCTGTTTTGACCCAGTGCCCCCCCTCCTATATCAGTTCATTGATGAAACATTAATGAATCTTCCATCTGCAAGATGCTAACACCTCTGCATCTGTTTGATGCTGTTCTCATTTTAACAAAACGTGTGTGTGATGCCACTTGTTTGCCTCCTGGCAACTCTGAAAACCTGAAGCTGTTGTTGGTTGGTGTAAAGGTTCTGTGGACACAGCAGTGTCACATTACACATACACACACTCACACTATTCACTTTTGTTGCAAAAGTTGTTATGGTACACAATTTCAAGCCCTTGTGAAAATAGAAATTGTGTTTCATCACCACCACTCTGATCTAATGCAGAGCAGTGGAACATTGACTCTGCTCAGACCTGGAATTAACATTCGTCTTGAGTGATCTGATGGTCAGAGCTGGTCAGCGCAGGTCAGTACTGGTCTGAATGCACCCAAGTGTTTCCTCAATGCGTCCCGGGCCACATATGAAGGGTCGTCTACTTCACTGACATCCTCTCACCCAAAACAGACACAAATGATTATTTGCAGGAGACACATTCAGCCCACATTTCAATGTTGGGTGAACAGGCAAGCTTAGCGTTGTCCACTTGTGATCACATTTCTCAGGACAGACATTAATACCAGGTCTGAACAGAGCCACAAGTGTTTCTATTTGAGTGTTATGTCTCAATGCTCTTACAGCACGTCAGTTTTTACGATTTCAAATTCATTTGACAAACACCTTTGTACCCCAGGGCCAACATTTCTGAACAGTCAGCGAGTGGTGCTCAGTGTGATGTGACTGCAACCTCTCTCTCCTTCACCCTGCCCAACTTAACAGATGGCTCTCGTTCACATGAAGGCATTTCAGCACCACACCCAGTCCTCTTCCTCTTCCTCCCTCACTCTCCATTTTTCTGTTTCACCTCATGATCGAGTCTGGCCTTTTTATCTTTTTTCATTTCTTTCAAACTTTCCCCGTCTCTCTCATCCTGGCACATATGCTCATATTTTCTCTTTCTACCACATTCCCATTCGTCCTCCTTTCAGCTGCCTGGAGGCCAGATTATGCCTCTCAGATTGAGGTGTTGCAGTGCCTTCATGAGGTGGCTCAGTAGGAATGTCAAGCTTCCTCCTGAAGCTCATTGTAACACACTAGTACATTATGCAAAGACTTGATGAAATCCTTCAAACGGTTGAGAAAAAGGACTGCATGAACTCAGAGTAGAGGCCAACTTGGCTAAGTAGTAAGAAAAGACATGACTTCTTTGTTCATCTAAGAGTAGCATGTTGAAAATGTGATTGCTTTGAACTAAGTTGTGTACTGGTGTTATGAGTTACAGCAAATAATGAGCTGATTGTGTTTTTATATAATGAATGCATAACTCTGTCTGATAATACACAACTCTCATGTAGCCTTGGTCACAGTGCTTCAACTATTAATTATGAAATGGATTAAACTCTGCTGACACTATTTAGTCTTTCATAGCACGCCTTCATCACCTTTTCCTCATCTGGAAAATGATCTGGCCAAACGATCCTGTAGTGTGAGGGGTTTACAGAGATAATCTTAATGTCACCGAGTGGATCGGAGCCTCTTGTGCAAGTATAAAAGAAACAGCGATTGGGCACAAAGAGCGAGCTGACCAGGAAGCGTCACCACCCAGACTTTGCATACTTGTGTTTAGAGCCAAGACATGGCTGCCTACAGATTTAAATAAGGCTGTTGTTTCCTGTACCAGGTGGACAGTTAAAAAGGAGGACAAATAATACACAAACAAGTGCAACCAGCTGACGACACCGACATTATGCCTCCATGTTTGTTTTTATTCAGAAGTCACGCTTAAAGTTCCAAAGTCCACCCAGAAATTGGTTTAATGCTAAGTGTTTGGTCCTGCATCTCGACTGGATCCTTGAATGTTAATTCTCAGGATTAAAAGAAAAGAAAAATGTCTGTGGTCTCCCATGTTTTTAAAATCAGTTAAGATTAGAAAATGCTCTAGTGTGCAGCAGGCATTATCTGCAAGATCTCTAGCAAATATAGGCAACCAACAGAAGGTATCACAGGGAACATTTCAGTAATCACGTCAGAGGGGAATGTTTGGAAAGTAGCAGTGCTTAAGCAGAGAGATAGTGTTTTTCCCTCTCCAGAAGCTGGAGTTCTCCTGAAACCTGTTCCACAAGATTACATAACATTACTACTGCATGCAAGTGGGATAATCTGATTGTGCCAAGGGTACATGTTCCTTCTAGGCAGGCCCAAGACTGAGACGCTATTAGATTCAAAACAAGGTGGGGCATAAGACATTTCCTCATATGATGACAAGGGAGCAGCAGTGGACTGTTTTCTGTGAAATGAAACCTAGTGGTGCTGTTGTGGAGGAGGGATCCTCTTAAAATAGGTTTTGGTTATAATGCACTGTAATGGAAGCACTCAAAGTGCGTTGGACCTTAGTCAAATGGGGTCATGACTGTACCAGACCTCTAAAATCCCTCAGTTCAATTACAGCACATGAAATTAATTCAAATAGTTAAGCTTTTGGCAGAGGTGTCGTAATGATACAGAGTGGATTCACAGAGAACTATGTTCCTTCGACCATGAAATGATGACTAATGCAGATGAGTTTCTGTTACTCTTAAATGAAAGCTAATGTTTTGTTGTGAGGCTGGAGTCTCTGCTGTGTGCAAACGGAGATTTGGAGCATTTGTCAGCTGCTGTGTTGGAGGAGGGACAACAAATACAAACGGAAACATTTTTCCTCCCCATCCTTGAGAAGAGACAAACAAAAAATTTTAGAGGATAATTCTGGTACTCTTGTAAATCTATCATCTGAGACAAACTGGTGTGGGTGGGACATTCAAGCCATGTCATTGTTGGCCCTTCAACAAAGTGCAATGGGGCTTTCACACCATTCTTGTTTGGTCCGTATATCTTAAAGGGATAGTTCACCCAAAAATGAAAATTAAATCCGATGGAGGGTTGGGTGAAGTGTTTGAGTCCACAAAACACCAATACATTCAAAGTAAATGGTGATTCTTCAAACAACAAAACAACAGAAAACAATATAAAAAGCCTCCATACTGCTCCTGTGGTGTCATCCAAGTGTCCGTAAGCCCGACATTCAAATTCGAAGTTTTTAGCCTAAATGTCCTCTGCTTTCCTCCTCTGGAGCCGCATCAATTAAGTATAGGTAGATTTTGTGTATTTTTTGAATGTGCAGAACAGGACGTGCAAATGTCATACAAAATTCTTATCGAATGTATACCATTTAACAAAGACATGACTTTGGGTTCAGACTTTCAGGTGTGAAGATGCTCTAAGTTTCATGTAATGTGATATTACCACTCAAAGCATTTTGTGATGTAACAAATGCTCAAACATAAACATAATACAGAAACTCAGTTTGCACTGGCCTTCTGTCTTGGTCTGAGCAAAGTTAGTCAATGAAATGAAATCATTCAATTCAATTCACTTCACGTCTTTATTTGTGGTCAGCACTCTGAAGATTTCCCCAAGATAAAAAGCCCCAAATCATTTAATGGATGTCTGTGTGACAGATGGGTTTGTTAAAAAAACTTGCTTACACTCGGAGAGAGAACAATTCTGATACACTGTGCACCACAACTTGTATTGTCGTGGACTTTACACTATGACCAGCTGTTTCCACCCTAACCCCCTAACCCTTCTTCAGTCCTCTATTCATCATCATTTTAAGTAACATCCTGCATTTACATTCAGACTTGTTAGCAGTCAGCTGGGCCACATTCACACCGACAATAGAGATGCATTTAATACACACCCTCAATGAAGCCACTGTCTTGGCACACCCTGAACACGGCCACCTGTCAAAAGTGACATCTGCCAGTGTTGTGAGAATAAAGCTGTAATGATTAGAAGATCAATGGAAAATTTGTAGGTAACAATTTTGGCAGCCAATTAGTTTCCTTTTGATTTCAAGCAACAAGCCAAATATTTTCATGTTTCAGTCTTTTAAATGGTATGATTAGCTATTTTCTATTTTCTTTAATTATTTATAATAATAATAATAACGGTACAAATAATTGTTATATAATCACAGTTTTTGGCTGCGGAGAAGATTGTTTTGCTCTGCAAGTATTTTCCATACATGGTGCTGAAATAATCTAGATTTTACCCGATCCAGGTAGGTCAAGAGTGTTTGTTATATAAAACCTAGACACGCACGCACACGCACTACTCTTTGGGGCGTAGTCCAAACAACAGTCAGTCATTGTTGGTAGCTGCAACTGTTTTTCTGGTCCAGCTTTCTGCGCTATGCTTTGTTGCCTTATTTAATTTATTAAAAAAGTAGAAATATCACTTTAGTTCTCTCTTTAATATGCACGGGGGAATAAGGTTGTTACTGGCCTAATCTGGGATTACATGGGCTGTTTCTGCACATGTGCGTGTGTGCGCCTGCATGTTTGTGCTCTTATTTGTCTGCCCACAGAGACTTGTCCCGGGGTCTATGTTTATGTAGACAAGCTGGTCAGTCAAAAACTCAGCGCGTGTGGGCAGTGTGACCTGTTACAAGGACAAATGTGGTTCTCTTACTTGGCCTGCCTACAATAAGCACCATTTCTTTCTTTTTTTTAAATACTGACATTACACAGGGACCCAGCTGTTTTGCTTTTGCTCTGCCCTACAGTTTACCAGAAACAAATGGTTGTTTTAGGGATGACATTTTGAGCACTGCTTGGCTTCTGGAACACAAAACTCTTGCCCTTTATAGTGTGCTTGTAACTTTTGTAACTTTACATGTTTTTTAATTATTAACTTCCAACCCTATCAGTATTGGCTAAGCCATATAGCTGCGTGAAGGGATATTTTTCTTGCTCTACATAGTTGCAGAAAATGACCTGCAGACATCACAAAATGTGATTGGCCAATTTCTCCAAGAGAAACCTGATAAGTAGCTCATATAACACTATGACAGAACATATCAGGCAGACTAATACAACCAAGCGATGATTTCCCTGACGGGCATGAATCTACCTGTTCCTCCACGGGTAAGCTAATAATGGAAGTATTCAGAGAGCTTCTGGAGACACACACCCTCCTTTTTGTGTAAATTTGTCAAGGGAAGGTTTTTTGGCAACACCTTGTTTCACATTCTGCGGAAACATAAATCCATATCTCAGATTTGCTTATTAAAAAAAAAAGTCTTCATTTGCCTTTCATCGAACTTGTTGAGTTCAGCTGCCTGGAATAGTGACACGCCTCTATCACCGCAGAGGGCAAAGTAAAGCTATCTTTTTTGCAGCATCAATTTCCATTGGCACCACACCAATAACCTTTTGGATAATACACCCCCACTGTCAAACATCTGTAATTTATGTGACTAGAGCTTTGATTATTCAGGATACAGAGGGATGAAACGAAAGGGAGATAGAGAACATGCCCTCTCTTGCTTAATAAAGTACTAGGATAATGTTCTTTTACAAAATAATGAAACCCCAAATTGCTCTTCTGGAGTTTCTTTACATCGAACTAATTAAGCAACTTTCAGTTCAGTCAGAAGATTAAACTAAGCTACTGCAACTGTAGTTTTGTGCATAGATGTGTAAGTATAAAGAAAAGATAGCTAGTAGCAATGCCCTGTCAGTCTGACTCAGTGTGACATCTGTAGCTCTGACTGTTGGTACTCAGTCCCAGTGCAGCCAATATTGTGTCCTTTTAGCTCTGCCATCAGGGGGAACACAGATTAGGGCTGCAGAATGAGAGTAACACCCAGATAGTGTTAATTTTTCCTGTGTCTGTTGTCTTAAATCGATGTGGGACATGGATTTTGACTAGTACTGGTAGCCAATAACCCAGAATTGTCGCATGTCGATGCCACTTCTAACACGTGACAGACGCAAAAAAAGAAAACAAATATCTCCCGGTGGAAAAGCGGTGACACACACAAAGATGTCAAGAGAGTTAATGGGGATAAGAGCCAACAACGGTGTCTGTGTGTTCACCTGGCTGCTCTATCTCTCATCTGAATAAGGGATTTGTTGCCGTTGTGAACGCTGTGTTGTGCATATGTGAAAGGCAAATTCTCCGGATTTTACAGTTCATGTCTGAAAACGGCCGATGTTAACCCTACAATACGACGTGTCCAGGATGAACCCCACCCCTTGCCCAATGTCAGCTGAGATTGGCTTTAGCTCCCCCACAGGACAGCCTGTATAGCTATTGGATGGATGGATGATCTGTTCAGATAGTTAATATCAGTTACACAATCTGACTTGTTGCCTTTTCTTTTTTTTGTCTTATTTCTTCTCATCGTCGTATAATAAGATAGCACCTGCTGAATGTCTATAAATATCTGTATGTGGTTTATATGTTAGCTTGTGTCTCCCTGTCCTTTTCCTTCCACTCTTCTCACCACACTGTCTTTTGTGTGCTTTGCAGGTTAAATGAGGAGATCAATGATTTCTATGACTACATCTCCCCGCGACCAGAGGAGGAGAAGATGAGGCTGGAGGTAGTGGACAGAATCAAGGGTGTCATCCACGCCCTATGGCCCAGTGCTGAGGTACGCATCATCCCCAAAAATGTATTAGTAGGGTGCGACAGACTTGATTTTTTTATGTGCCACTGATAAACGGGGTGAGAATTGCCGGCAGCTATTTGCTACAAAACAAATCTTACCCATAATCAGAAAACTATGCGATGAGGGACACACTGCATCACTGGAGGTTATTTTGTTTTGGCAGAAATAGATTTGTAAAATAGATGGTAAATTATACACACTGAACACAATTTATTTTGGTCTGGTTGAGTTCTTTCAACAAGGTACCGTAATTTACAACTCTCAGGCACCACAGTTATTATAAGAGCGAGGCTGTGTGAGAGATATTGAAGTAATGGCTATAAGCTTCGGCCTTTCATCAAGATTCCTTTTCCGTTATCTCGCTGCTGCACAATTATCTGTTTGGGCCATGGTAATCAGTGCCACCTCAGGCATTTGTGCACCCACTGACTTTGATCGTGCTGATAGAGCAGTGTGTCTGCTCCAAGCTTTGCAGGTCGTAAATTAAGGAGCACAACACAGTACCAGTGCTGGCCAGCTTTATTCCTTTTCCACTATGGACTGAGCTGGGGCAACATGGTCATTCAGGCAGTATGATCAAGTTACATAGTTTCATAAGCAAGACAACAAATCAATACGACTTTCTAGTTAAAGGACATTTTAGTTTTTTCTGTCAGTGCCTATTTAGAAACGTATATAAATTTGAATAAGCAAACAACTCCAATCAAGTCAAGAAAGGCTATTTGGTAGAAGTACGTTCAGGGTACTTCAGACCCGCTCACAGAGACACACTGACGCTGACATCCTTATGCTTCTCACTGTCTACATATGTCAATTTGTTTGTAGACACCACCCCAATATCAACACCGATCACCACATCATCGATTGATACTTTTATTTCTGGGTCAAATCTTTCTTCACAGCTGCGTGCATTCATTCATGCAGCCCATCCTGACTCTGATTTCTCTCTTTCTGTGTGTCTCGCTCTGAAACTCAGACACACACACACACACTGACACACACACACACTGACACAAACACAGTGCCATTGGATGCACCTGTAAATTCAGACTGGGTAAAAACAACATAATTTGGTCTTCACAAACACATGTGACGGTCTTAATTTTTTTCATATAGAGAAGGGAAATTTGTCATATTAGAACCTGCACAGATATTTTTACATATCGCCTACCCCTACTGACAACTAAGATGATATTTAGGTAGTACTGTATGTAATAAGATAGTACTGCTAAGTATCACAGCTGGAATGTCGGTATGTTTATGGACATCATAGCTGCTTGTAGATCCCATTGCATAGATGGTCTCTAGTTTAATTGAGTTTGGGTAAGAAGACACTCACAGGTGATACTGCTGCCGCACAGAGTTGTGATCTTTCCAGGTATATTGAAGCTTAGTAAACGGTCTCATGAAAGCTTCACCATCGTACTTGAAATATCTTAAACTCTTGACCTTTTAGATATTCACGGCCTGCCAGTGATTGACCACACTTAATGAAGGGGTCAAATAAAGGTTTGACTGGATGGTGCCAAGACGAGATAAAACACAGCTCATCTTCGTGACCACCCCCTGTAGTTACTTCACCTTTCACAGAAGTGTTCAGGATTTCCTGTTCATTCATTTGTAAACACGGCTTTGCAATCAGCTTAGCCCTGGACATGTGACTGCTCAATGTGGGACGTAGGGAGAAGGTGTAGGAGAGTTAAGGAAGGGTCAAGGCTTAAGTCTATTTCTGTTTGGATGCCAATTTTTACATGCTCAGCGGGACGTTAAAAGGTGGAAGGTTGAGGATATTTTAGTCACTCTAGTTGCATGCAGATGATTGAGATCAGTGGCTAAAAGGGTTGTTTTGTATGTAAACATCCTGCCATGTTAGATTGGAGTCATTTCATCCATCAGTGAGACACAGAACGGAGAATATTAGCTTGTTTTATTCAGACCATGTACTCAATTCACTTTATTTTTCCTGCTGATCAGTGGTTTTCGTACCACGCCTGTGGAGTTTGGTTTGGTCTTTACACCGACACAATGTTTGGTGGCTGAATAACAATATTTGCATCTCGGAGAACAGGTTTTTATATTGGTAAAGCATAGCAGAGGGAAATCTTAAGAATGCTACCTTGCATGATGATGCAGTCCACCCATGTCATAGTCTTTAAGAAAGAAATGGGTCTATGATAGAAATTGTTAAAGGTTTAGAGCCACATGAAACACGATCAAAATACTGAAGTGTAAGATTTCCTTTTGCTTATTCTACAGGCTGTAACTGTGTGTATTCTCTCCCTCAGGTCCAAGTATTCGGGAGCTTCAGCACCGGTCTCTACCTTCCAACGAGGTGAGTCATTTAGTTTCCTCTTTCTCTTTGCCAAACTGTGCTGCCCTATAGAAAACTCAAATATATTGCAGTGCACTGGTTTACATGGAGAAAATTCTCTTTCTAATTTATCTGCTTTTGTTTAGAGGATAAAGTGTTTCAGTCATTTTAAAAAACTTTATTCTTAGAGAGACCTGTGACCGCTGACAAACCCAGAAACACACTATTGCCTACACACAGACACACACAACAATAGCCTTCCCTCAGCACACAGACACGTCACCTGGATTAGTGGACTCTTGACACCATACTGAGCACTTTAATGGGACTAAGCTGTTTTGTGAATGCATGCATATCATTGGTTGATGTTTCTGTGTCTCTTTATTCCCTGGAATTCCTCGTTAAGAGTTTATTTAGCCATATTTCAGTTACACAAATATGGGTGTGTCTAAAGGTACACATTGCTTTTTCACAAGAGGGAAGTCAAGCCATGTGTGTGCAGTGAACTACCATGAAGAAGATATAAAAAAAACAAACAGTTTTACTGAACATAATCTGAAGAAAATAATAGAAAATGTAACTAATAATGCAACTACATGTGCTTTTCACATGGAACATTACAAACTGTTGCTATGTGAGGGGAAAATAGTTATGGTCCAACATTGTAATTTGTCTTGAGTAACTCTTGTATGTTTTTCCCCCAGTGACATTGACCTGGTAGTTTTTGGGAAGTGGGAGACGCTGCCGCTCTGGACACTGGAAGAGGCGCTGCGCAAGAAGAATGTTGCAGATGAGAACTCTATTAAAGTTTTGGACAAAGCTACGGTAGGAATGTTGTCACTTGCACGTGTGTATCTGTGTAGTTGTGTATATACACTGTGTTGCTAAATTAGTTTTTGTTCGTAATTGCCCCAAAAAACATAATTAATAATAATTCTCGCTGCAGGGGCCCTTGGTTTGAATCTGGCCTGGGCCTTATGCTGCATGTCACCCCCCTCTCTCTCCCTTGTCGTGTATCTCTCCACTGTTGTTATGAAAATAAAGTTGAAATGCCCCCCGAAATCTTAAATCTTAAATTAATATGTAATTTGCTGTCAACTTTGGGTTTCACTGTACTTTGGATTTTGTGACATCCATAATCATATCATGGTATGTGCTTGTGAGCAGCTCTTTGCTTAAGATCCCTTGCCTTATCATGTTTTCAAACCCCTCCCAACCTTCTGTGAGAGATTGGTCTTGATTTGAAACCGTGCATAGATTAGATTTTCCTTCCTTTTTGAGTTTATTTCATTTCAGGACTTATAGGATTTGACTAAAGCTTTATCTTTGTGTGTCACATTTTCGCTTTTGTTTGGGATTTTATAGAGCAGATCAGCACTCTTAAATCTTTGCTCAAGGATTTTGGTTAAGTATTAGTCAGTGGAACGATTATATCAGTAAACGTGGGTTTGTGAACAATTGTGTGTGTTCTTTACTTACAATAGACTCAAAGCACTATTATGATTATGAATGCAGATTTACTTACGGATGTCTTATAGCACAATGTCAGGTTTGTCTTTCTTCCTCTCTGATGTGTGTGTAATATGTGTTTTCAGGTTCCCATCATCAAACTGACAGACTCTTTCACTGAGGTCAAAGTGGACATCAGCTTCAATGTGAAGAGTGGTGTCAAAGCTGCTCGCCTCATC
The DNA here is from genome assembly GCF_022539355.2 of Hippoglossus stenolepis. NCBI lineage: Eukaryota > Metazoa > Chordata > Actinopteri > Pleuronectiformes > Pleuronectidae > Hippoglossus > Hippoglossus stenolepis. The sequence goes on along the minus strand of NC_061483.1, from coordinate 24,053,444 downwards.
AAGGAATTCAAAGAGGTTTGTTTTACACATTCAGGACTCCACACTGCTGTGTATTCAGGAGCATGTGTAACTTGAGATTTTAAAACAATACATCAGATTAATATTTTCATGTATCTTTGGCATATGTAGCCATCATGGCAAGTAAAATGTACACAATGAGTAATATTGTAGCTTGACTGACTTATACTGTGATATCTGATTAGTGCCCTTCTTATAGCATTAAAAGACAACCTAACATTTTTGATTGTAAGGGTTTCTTGGCAGCACATTTAGGAGTTTATCAGCACATTCAGACTAACTTATTACTCAACAGAGAGTTCATCTAATTCAAAAACACTGTTTTAATGGAGATTCTGTGTCTTGCATGTCATATTCAGAGTATTTATTTTATACCACACTTGAACAACATTGTTGACAAGTAAGAAAAGCAAAAAGATGTTAATTTTGGAACATATCAGGTTCTTACATAGTGTATCAGTGATGAATGGATTTGACTTGAACCTTCCTGTTTTCCTCCAGAGGGTGCTGCAAACATCAACATCTATTCCTTGTTCTGTCCCTCATGTGCCTGTGTTTGATCCTGTAGAAATACCCTGTGCTGCCTTATCTGGTCCTGGTGCTGAAGCAGTTCCTACTGCAGAGGGACCTCAATGAAGTTTTTACTGGTGGAATCGGCTCCTACAGCCTGTTCCTCATGGCTGTCAGCTTCCTGCAGGTCAGACACACAACAGCTCTTCATGTTTTTCACAACTTAGCTATTTGTGTTTAGAGCTTGGTTTCTGCTTAGCTATAACGGATATGGGGCCCAAACAGAAAACTTTACATAATTTTTTGTCATTGGTTTGTTTATTAAGATGTACATGAAATAAATAGGACTCCTGATATATTCACACTGGTGGAAATATAAATGCTGTCAAAGTCATCATCATATACTGGATGTAAACAATGCAAAGACCATCATGTTAGCATAATAGTAATGTTTAACTATCCCATAGACTCTCTTTTTACCACCACGATGATTCTGACATCCACTCTTCTCGTGGTCTTTTTTCCAGCTCCACTACAGGGAGGACGTGTGCAGTCCCAACATCAACATCGGTGTTCTGCTCATCGAATTCTTTGAGCTCTACGGTCGTCACTTCAACTATCTGAAGACTGGCATCAGGATAAAAGACGGAGGTTGCTACGTTGCCAAAGATGAGGTTCAGAAGAATATGATGGACGGCTACAGGCCCTCCATGCTCTACATCGAGGACCCACTGCAGCCAGGTAGGAACAGTGCCAAAAGAATGTTGAATTTTGCCTTTTGTTGTTGTTTTCAGCTTCTCACACATTTCTGACTGTTTGTGTCCAACAGACAACGATGTTGGCCGGAGTTCATATGGTGCCATGCAGGTGAAGCAGGCGTTCGACTATGCCTATGTAGTGCTCAGCCACGCTGTGTCCCCGATTGCCAAGTACTACCCCAATAATGAGACAGAGAGGTGAGGAGCTCATTAAAGAATCTGTCAATTACACGTCAGAGAGAAGAGACGGATACTGGGCTGTGATTAAGGAATATCATCTGATTGCGCTTGATCCTTCACATTGTTCTTCAAAGCCAGTAATAGCTGTATAAACTGTAGTTTTACAGGTGTACCTCCTCTTTTGTTCTATCACAGCATACTTGGCAGAATAATCCGGGTGACACAGGAAGTGGATGAATACAGGGAATGGATCCTGAAGAACTGGGGGAGACCGTCCCAGAATGAGGTGCCACTCAACAGTGAGTTCAAACGCCAACATCTAATATTTTTTCAAGTCTGCTTGAAGCTAAAATTCAAGAAGTCAAATGAGGGCGAAAACTGTTGCTGAATCTGACTCGACCTGACCCTTTGTTGTGTGCATTTCTCTTTTCTCTTTAGGAAATGACGTCACGCTATTCGAGTCTCAGCAGCTCGATGAGTGCAACAACAACGTTCCAGACGACGATGACGACGATGATGTTGTTGTGGTTCTACCGTCGACCCCACACAGCAAAAACTCCTCCAACTCCTCTTCTCCATCCCCTTCACTGCGCTCCTCTCCTTCCTCCTCTCTGCTGTCACCTTCCTCACCGTCTTCCACCTCCAGTTCCAGCGATGCGGTCAGTCTATCACACACACACACACACACACCTACCTTTCAAATATTGCTACGTATATGTACTTATCTGCAGCACTTGAAGCTTCATGAGTGAAAATACTTGCTGAGAAAGCGCTATCAAATAATGTTAAATCATCCATTTCTCTGGTTTTCCCCAGGACTCTGATGGCACACCGTGTAAAACAGCCAAGCAGCAGTCTGGCTGTGGCTCCAGCGTCCACAGAGAAAACTCGGCTGCCGTCAGTAATCACCGAACACAGAGCCACAATACCAGCACTCCATCTGGAAGCAACAAGGGAGGAAAGGTACTGTCAGCCTTAACTTGAACATAAATAAAACAGTTTTAACACATTTTTTTTTTTTCCATGCTAGATAAGTAGCTAATATTGTCATATCTCTTCTAAACCTACAGTCTATACTGTATTTCATACCGTAATCGTGCAGAGACACTGATCCGTTTTTTTGTGCTCTAACCCCAGGCCAGAATGTCTCGCTCCCACCACAAGAGTGGCCACCATGGGCAGCAGAGCTCCTCCTCCAGCACCAAAAGTCATCCGAGCAACAAGCCACATCACCAGGGCAACAGCAAGAAGAGGAAAAATGTTCGGGACTCTACACAAGACGATCTCTGCAGATAGGGGTGACCTCGCCTGGCCTTCCCCCGTCCCCCCGTCCTCGTCTGCAAACTGACTGCCTGTCATGTCCCACTTCTGCTGCCAGACTCCAGCCTCAGGAGGTTGTTAGTAGTATTAAAACCTCTTCAGCATCTGTCTCTATCAAGCTTTTTGAGATGACAAGCAACTATTTCTAGCAGAAAAAATAAGAACAAAAAAAATGAATCGTTATAGGAAATGGGGTTTAATTTCTTGGACCTGAACTGAAATGGCAAGGGATCTATGTTCATTTGCTTCCCTACAGCTTCTTTTAAGGAGCAGTTTTCTTTCCCTCAGTCAGCACCAACATAACATGCCTCTTGCGCCTCCTGCTGTCCAGGAGTGGAGAGGTTGTTTGTATGGAATCTACTCTGGATTGAAACCTGGAGCTACTGGCTGGAAAATAGGATTAAAAATTTTATCAAAAAAAGATGAAAAAAAAGGCAAATGGCTTAAAATGTATAAAAAACTGAAATGTTATGTTTAACAACAGAAAAATATGTGCACAGATTTTTTTAAAGATGGTAACTTACAAATGCAATCAGTGAGAGTGGGACATAACTTATGCATGAGAATTTCTTTTTGTTGGTTGATTTTTCTGTTGGTTTAATCTGTTTTGTTATGTCTAAACAGGTTATACAAGGATTTGTAAAAAAACGCGCCAGAAAAAAAAAAGTTTGAAAAATACAAGTAAGAAAAGATTGTTTATTATGACGTTTTTACAAGATATACCGATTGAAGACATGTAAACATGCACATCTTGCGCCTGCAGCTTTTCGGCCAAAGCCGAGAGCTGGTTCGGGTCCCATTGCCAACATGATCATCAGCATCTACTTTTACTCTTGGTTGCTCTCTGTGAGTGTGCTACAGTGTTAAAAAGAATTCAGCCTTGAGTGAGCCAATGCTCGTATACAGCCCTAATGATGACTGGGTGAGAGATCGTCATCTCGCCTCAATAGCACATTCACACCAGTGTAGAGGCTATAGGACGACAGGTTTAAATTCATATGGGGGTGAAAATGGTTTTATTGAAAAATCCTACACTTGAAAAAAAAAATTGTGTTAAAATATACAACTGTGGATAATGATCTGTTCCTTCGGTAATTTGCCGACTACAAAAATCATTTGTATTTGTTAAATGTATTTATTTTTTTATTAATTATATGAACATAGTATGGATAAATGTATTATTAACATTAGAGCCCATATCTTTTTGAGTCCTATATTTGAAATAGGATATATTTGGGGAGGTGGGCTGGAAACTGGTATATTCAGGTACAGTAAAAATACCACCTTTTTATTTAATTGGGTTGTTTTTTGTTTGATTTTTCTTCCCTGACAGTTGAGTGACCAAGTTACTTTGAAAAGCTTGACAGAGACCACTTTGTCCTACAGTGACAATTGTATTTTAATCTGTGACTGGTCTACTTACTTCAAAAGGGAGCGGATTGTTTTTTTTAATTTAAATTTTATTTTATAAAAGCTGTCATAGCAACAAAAATATATTCAAAATGTCAACCCCCTTCTGTCATTGCAGTAAAACACCTATCCTGTAGATGGAGTCATTGCTCTTGAGTCTTGATCCACACAGAGTTTGGGCTTGTATACTGCATTTGGACGGTTTATCTCTGCATCATTTTCCTGATAATTCCCTGATATTTAAAGTGATCGGGCAGCTGCACATAGAGAACCCGATAAGCTGGGTGCTTGCTGGAGGGAGAGACACACACCAAAGCACAGTGCAACCCCCTGTCCATCTTTACCTTTTGTTCCACAGTGAAACCTAGTAGCCAGCAATAACTACCCACCTGATGATCACTACAATGGCTGCTGCAGCTGCACGGTGTCCACCATCTCCCGTGGTTTGAGACAGCGAAGCACATCAGACTTGCAGCCCGTTATGATAGTGTTGCAATGTTAAGGTTCCGTGCCCCTTTCCCATCACCCCTCAGTGCTACAGCTGCGGTCTAAATGCAGTATATAAACGCTGGTCTTGTGGTAGACAGGACTAGGAGAAGGGTAAAGTTAGCAGCACCACCTGAATGTCCACTGATCATTTCTTCTTCACTGCAGGAAGACTTCACACCAACTGTACTCATCTGAAACGTTGTTTCTCTGCAGCTATTACAATCCATGCAATAAAAACAGTACAATGAATCCACGCGTGCAGGCACCATTCTTTCTGCTTTGAGTTGTTGTATCATAGTGTGGTGATTTTCATAAAGTACAACCACTGGGCTGGTAGTGTATCGGTAACGTGCGCGTCCACGTGTGACAGATGGAGGTGTGGCGTGCTCGCTCCGCGCAGCAGTAGCAGCAGCAGCAGGAGCGCGGGGACCGCAGCACGCTCTCCTCCACCCCGCACCTCCACCTCCAGCTGCTCCCGTAGATCTGTCCGCGGGATGTGACCCGCCCCAGCAGGTAAGACACTGAAAGTTCATTTCATATTCCGATAGCGACCAGGTGTGGAAGCCGGAAGGAGCTGAAACTGATTTTAAAGAGAGGTTAGTTGAGAGCCCCCCAAAAAACGGTCAAAACCCTTGTTTTGTTCGCCGGAAAGAACTCGCTGAGATTCGATTTTTTTTGTTGTTCTGGTTGAGTTTCATTCAAAAGGTTTTTGAAACTGGAGGAACAGTTCAACTTGTTTGTGTGTGTGTGTGTGTGTGTTGGTGTTTCCCCTGCTCTCACCATCCTCACTCCTGGTGTTGCGTTGAGCTCGGTGTGTGTGTGGTTGGACTTCAGGAGCTAAAGCTAACAGGCTCTACGAACACGTTCGAGTCTCAGCGGACAGTGCAGGCGGCAGGTATGTGAGCTCAAGTCCCTCTTTGTTTCCCTCCTGTTTAATCACCATGTGTGAACCAGCCCGGGTGGCCACTGCCTCATGTGCCCTCTTCTTCCCGTGCCTGCTTGAAAACACAGAGGGGAGCAGCGCCCGTGACACTGACAAGTTGAAGAAAACAAGATTTGTGCTAAATCCAAAATATGAGATTAAAAAGACACAATTATGAGATAGAGTCATCGTTTTTGATTTAGTACGTCATCTTTTTTAAGACACCAAGTCATTATATTAAGCTACTAAGTCATTTTGAGTTGGTCATTATTTTGTTATACTAAATCATTATTTTGAGTTAGTAACTCATTATTTTATGTTAGTCAGTTAATATTTTATCTTAATAAATCGTTATTTCAAGCTAGCCATTCTTTTTGAGTTAGGTCATTATTTTGAGACAATAACTCATTATTTTTGAGATTTATTTTAAGATTGTAATCGTTATTTTGGGTCATTATTTTGAGATACTATGTCGATTTTTCTGTAAGACAATATTTTGAGATAGTAAGTCATTATTTTGATTTGGGAAGTCGTTCTTATGTGAAAGTTTCTCATTACGACTTTCAAGATATGTCTTAACAAAATGGACTTCCATTGTCTTTTGCGTCTTTTCTGAGATTATTATTATTTTTGAATACTGATAATTTCCTCGGGGATGTGTCTGTACACAGACACAGCAATGAAACCTGCACACGTCTGCCATGTCATCTTGTGTTGTCTGTTGTCAGTTGTCAGTGACTTCGTGTTCTTCCAAATACGGCCAACCCCAAAATATTTTCAGGGAAGTAAAGCCTTTTATTTAAGTATGTAAAAGTGCAGCCGTGCTGTCTAAGATCCTGCCTGGAATAGTCTCCCTTTATATTTCCTCATAGAACATAAAGCTCATGAGCTTAACAGTGACTCTAACCTGTCATTTCAGAGTCATTAGTGATTTGAGTCTCTTTGTAAAAGGTCCACATAATAAAAAACAGATTGTATTCATATTGGAACAAGAGAACTCGCTTTTTGGATTATAAAAGATGTGGCTGTTACATTACTGGTCTGTCCTTCACTCCCTGCGTCACAGATGGTTTTCAATAAAGAAGGATTTTTGAAATCAGTATTTGACCTAAACCAATCGTACACAGTATGGCCTTGAACATGTCATTGAAAAAGATGCAGACATCCCTGCTGTTTTAATTACTGACAATTAATAGCACGGAGCTGTTTGTTGTACTGCTGCATTTTACTGTGGAGCTTTGCCATGAGATTTTTTTTTTAAATGAATGTTTTTGATGGGGTTTGTGGTTGTGAAAAAAAGATTCTGGATAACTCACAGACCTTATACTGTCGACAGTTTTCATAGAAACTACTCTCTGATGAAGAGTTGGTTGAGATACTGTTCGTTGTTTAAGTCAGTGCATCGCAGTGGCTGCTCAGAGGTGAGTCAATTTAGGACTGACTTTGTTTTTGTGCAGTTGACGACAAAACTGTTTTCTAAATGGTGAACATGGGCGTGTGGAGTCACTGTCAAACTACCATTGTTTTTGTTAACCCAGCAGTATGCACCACTTTGCGTGTGTGTAATGCTGCAGGCCAGCTGATGTGACCACTGTGGATGTAGATGTCCACCTAACACATCACTGAAGGAGCAGACTATACAACTATACATTGGCTTTATATACAATCAAGTATTCAGCTACCGCAACTATGGCTTTTATGATTCCTTGCAGTGACACCTGTGGCTGGAGGCATCATGTTTGGGGTTGTTCGTCTGTCCATCCATCCGTCCCATTACAACATTATTTATATAGCACCTTTCAAACAATTCCAATCCGATTCAAAGTGCTTTAAAGGTGATTGACAAAACATCGGATGTTAAAATCGAATTAAAAATGAGATAAAAACACATGGATTCAGAGATAAATGGTTACCAGAACAATCGATAATAGAAAAGACACCAATAATAGAAAGTTATGATAATTGAATATACATAATCAACACTCAAATTTCAGTCTAACAAAATAGAATAAGATAAATAATGAATAGAAATAAAACTACAACATTATAGAACACTACATAAAAGCCGAACAAAATTTGGGGGTTTTATAACATTTTTGGCCTGGAGTCAATAATTTATACGCTAAATGTAACAAATTTTCAGAAAAATGTCTTATTGGATAAAATGTTGAACTTATGACATTTTATACCCAAATGGCCAATGGTCAGAATCACTGTGACATCCTAATGTTCTATAAAGCCATGTTTCTGGCCATTATTCTACACCATAACTCTGAGGGGGAGATTGTGACTATATTTCCTGCCATGTGATTGGTTGACAGAGGCCAATGTATTCGTGGCTGTAATTCTATTTTTTAATTGGGCGAATACATCAGTTAAACTGCTTATATACACGTCATGATACCACAACGCGGTATTTTCTCTTCGGCTGAATCCACTTTTTTGCTCGAATGAATATTTCAAATATTCTGCCAGGCAACCGTGTAAATATTATCAATTGTAATATGAGTATCCCTCGTTCAAACTCAGCCCTCGTTCTTCAGCGCAGTTCCTCGGCCGTAACTTTTCCTAAAGTGGATTTTTCCTGGCATCATCGTGTTGCTCAAACACTGAATGAAAGAAACTTCTGAGTCAAACAGAGATTGTGTAGCTGTACAAACATCATGTGACAACATATCGCACTATGTTCTTCCACCAGAAATACATGTGAGTGCAGTTCTGCTGATTAAAGCTGTTAGCTGAAGCTCAATAGCGACGGCTGCTTGCACTGTAAACTGAATTCCTTGTTTTATGTTATCAAACAATGGGAGTATACAAAATTGTGGAAACCCTGTGATGGGATGTTAATTGCATTCCTGGTACTGTAACTCCGGGCATGCAGATGCATTTGGCCTCATGTTTCTGATCATATAGAGCATACATAGCGTCACCATCTGCATAGGGATGACGGACACGGCTTGTGTGTGGGGTTTGTGTCATTTGGACGATTACATCATTAATCCGTTTTCCAATTCTACTTTAGTAAATGGAGGTGGCTTATAGGGTTTAGCAGTGGCTGGTTTCTGTGATGACGACAGCGACCCATCATTCTTATTATCTAGCAAGCGTAGGATATTAAAGCCACATGACATTAGATAGTGAGCATAGCAAAACAGTTAAGTCACAATTGTTTTTGAGCGAGAAATGCATCGGGTTAAAAATCAAGTGAGAGGGGAAAGAGGGCATCGATCTTGAGGTATGGAGTTGGTTTGTTTGAGTATTATCGGCATATAAGATGACATAAGTGGCACCAGAGTGGGCAGGGGTTAAATTCCTGGTCATGGATCTGCACTGCTGCGGTGCCTGGGTCCTCTCATAGAAAAAAGCTGTAATCTAAATTATGACACATACATTGGCATTTGCCATCAGTGTGCAATTATCCATTGTGACGCTGTGATGTATCTCATTCTGAGAAGATGGGAAGCGTGTTGTGATTGTGCATGTTAATAGATTGCTTTTACACTACGTCTGTTGCAGGCTGGGCAGCACGGTCACAAGCACATGCTCACCAAAACATAAAAGCCATGAATAGCACTGGGGCTGTTTGCAGTGATGACAGAGTCGACTATCCTCATCGTTGTTTTGTGACCAGTCTCTTAATAACCAGTGGTCAGAGTTGTTTTGTGTTTCTCTTTTTTCCCTCCGTCATGCAGCCTAAGCTGACGGTGTAGGCAGCACAAAGCAGTGATTCCAAAGTGAAGTCTGTACATTCAGGGGTTTTCTATGAGAATTTGTAATTTTTTTTTTTCTCCAGAATATTTTATATTTAGTACAGATGTTCCAATACCATTTTCCCTTCCCAATCCCTGGACTTTGCGTATCAGCCGATATACCATTCTGATGCTGTAACAGCTGTATGCCACTTACCCTATATCAAAGTGTTGATTGCTATCATTGTTGTATGGCCTATTTGCTAGTGTTGTAATTGGCAACACTAGTGCCAACCAAGTCTTCCTCACTGTACAGTTCACCATTTTAGTTGTGAGGCTTTTCTAGCACTGGTTAATGCTGGACTACTGGAAAGCCTTTCTTCTTGTCACATTAAAAACAGTACTTGCTCGTGGCAGTACAGCACAACTACTGTTTTAGGGCGTCGAAGAAGAGGTGATTTCCGGGTAAGGAAAATGTCAGTTGACACTTGGAGGCATTTCTGATGCTTGTATTGGAACATCTGTAAGTTTTAGATATTAACTGCCTACACTGTTGTGTCCCATCCATAGGAAAAACTGATATTTGGAAGAAGAGATAATCAAATCCTTTGGGCTTTTGTGGATTAATGTAAATGGATTTATTCATCTTTGTAATCAGTCTGTATCCTTAGTTGTTCTGTTTATCTGACCAGGCTATGGTTACTGACAAACTGCTGCTTATCTCTTTAGTCTAACTCCTCCCGAGTTTTGACAGATATAAATTATACTCATTAGTGGGGAAGTTAGTTGTCCTATGCATCATCACTGATGCTAAAGAGAAAGTTGCAGTCTTGTGTAACTTACCTAAACTCATCTTCTAGTGTGCAAGCGTCTCGTCTGTGCTTGACAATAACGGCGACCTTGACAGGAAATATGGAGAACTTCCACAGGAAATGTGAATGTAACATCTTCTATAGAGCGAGGGCTGACGCCATCTCTTGCTGAGAGGCACTCTTGCACTGCTTTCATTATCTTTCTCAATCCACAACTTCTTAATACATTTTTTGTTATAAAGGCAAGACAAATATTTCTGTTCCTGTAAGAGATCTTCATAAAGACCTATACAACCACATGAATCCTATTTGTGCTGTAGTACTGCAAAATTATGTTTCATAATTTGTCTTTAATAAAGCTTTGCGAATGTGTGTGTGTATTTGTACAGCTGTCTGAGTGAGGACATTTCGGCCGGTCCTCACCTTCTGACCCACTTTGAATGCCCTGTTTTAGAGTTAAGACTTGGTTTTGTGGTGTCAGGAAAAACCTACTTCACCTTATGCTGTTGGAGACTTCCTTCCTATCTCAGTCGAGAAATATCACACACGCGCAAACACGCACACGCACACACGCACACACGCACACAGTGAGTGGCTGATTGCTCACATAATAGGCATTTTCTGTTGTCATTAGACCCTATGATGTTCCCAAATGCATCTAGCCACTCACAACCCTGATGATTTCACCCACTTCTACCCTCTCTCCCATTTTCTCTCCCTTTGTCTCTAATCATTCATCCTCACGTTCCCTCGTCCACTTTTCGAGCAGGCTCTCTACGTCACCCCCGCTGCCGCCACCCCTCCTCCTCAGGCTTGAAATGAGAAGGGTCCTCTTAGTGGACAGTGCGCTAATCCCTGAACACACTCTGGAGACTAATCGGACTCATTAAATCTGACTCTGGTGCTTTGAGCCGGAGATCAGCACTAATCCTTCTTCACAACAGCCTTTGAGATGCATGCTATAAACAGTCCTTTTCTTTTCACATGCTGCTTTTTTTCATGCAAATGAAGAGAGAGATCAACCATGCAACCTGTACATGGTGATTTGGGGATTCTGTAGTATTAAGAGTTGTTTTTTGGTCAAGTAGTCACAACGCTCCCCTTTTAGCTTTAAACACAACCTCAAAATGATTTCCGACCCACTGAATTTCTATTTTTGACAAGTCACAGTGTTAAAAAGGGAAAGGATCGAAAAAGACAGAGCAAAAACACATGGTCATCAGATCATTGGTCTGTGATTCAGGCCACTTACTGCCTTGCTCACTGGAACCACCAAACTCATCTGGATTGTTTTTTATACTGTTTACGCTCGTTTGATCTATTTATAATCAACCTAACTTCATCTCGGTACCTACCGGTTTGATCGTTTGAGGCTGGAGTGTTGGGGAGGGATGACCTTTTACATGGGTGATGCCTCTCTCCATCCCTCACTCCCAGGATTTCCTCCATATTGTGTCATGAAATTGTAGGAAACTTCCCCACTGTAGAAAAATAACCAACACTAGCAGGATGCCATCAGGACCAGGTGCTCTAAAGGCTCAAAGGCCTCTGTCACTGACGTCATCAAATCTGCGGGAGACTCCACTTCACTGTTTTAACTGCCCAGTGGAAACTTTGAGTAAGTGGTTTTATCTTTCTTTATGCTGCTGAATGCTTATTTTTCTCACTTTAACCTCTTGCCTTTTTTAAATTAAACACAAGCAAACGCAAATTCATGCTGATAACAGCTGAAACTTAAACTTGAACTAACTGCTTGTGGTTATTCTAGCTGCACATTTTAATGACACTGCCACTCTCATTTAGAAAATTTGAAAACTACATAGATAACACTTCTGACTAATGATCTGCTCGGCCGGAGTTATTATAACCAAATCTGTTCGTACAGATTCAATTCATTCAAATCAGGGCTGTTCTGAAGTTTTGAAGCTACACCATAGTATCATTTATGACTCACTCTTGTTACCATGCAGGTCGTACTAGCATCAGTGACTTCAAAGCTGTTACTTTTCAGACGTTTTCAACTATCCTGCGCTCAAGTTTTTGGGGGTCATCTTCACGAATCTGCTCTCAAAAATATCTCTTGGTAGTGTAGTTGTGAGTTGTAAGCCTTTAGTGTCAGTACCGCAAACATGCTATCATTAATTAGAATGTACTTGTCTGAGAATAAGTAATAATAATGTTGAATGAATAATGTTCAGTTATTATGTTTTTTACTTTTTGATCTGTTTGGGAGTTTTGTGATAATGCTCATGATAATAATAATGATAATAATGTAAAACGGACCATTTGGGCCATAGATTACCATGGCAACAGAAGATGTTTGAAAGTTTTGAGATATTGGGGTCAGCCTTAAAGGGATTGTTCACTGAAAACTCATCTAGTCACCACTATGCCGATGGAAGGGTGGGTGAAGTGTTTGAGTCCACAAAACACTTTTGGAGACTCAGGTGTAAACAGTGTTGTAGCCGAATCCAATACAATTGAAGTAACCACTTCTTCAGATGTAATAAAACAACAGAAAAAACATAAAATGCCTCCACACTGCTCATGTGGTGTCTTCCAACTGTTGTAATCCCCAACATTCATATTCAACTCAAAACAACGTCATTTACACCGTGTGCTTTTAGCCTCTGATACCCTCCTCTGAGGACAGGCACACGGGAAAACCCCCACACTCTCGCCCAGGGGCACGCTCGGGTGCAAATTCAAGTGGCTACGTCCGCTAGCATCCCCAGTTCCGGTAGTGGACTTTTAGGCATAAAACATGGTGTAAATGACCTTGTTACGAGTCGAATATGAAAGTTGGGGCTTGCGGACACTTGGATGACACCACACGAGCAGTATGGAGGCATGTTTTGTTTTTTTATTACGAAGAAGAGGTCACTTTGGCTGAAACACTCTTTACCCCTGAACCTCCTAAAGTGTTTTGTGGACTCAAACACTTCACCCAACCCTCCATTGGGATAGCGGTGAGTAGATAATGAGTGAATTTAAATTTTTTTTAACTATCCTTGTAATCTTAAAAAACTAAAATTGAGGTAATTATTCTCCTTTACTATGGCACATAAATCATTACAAATCACTGTTGTGGAAGAGTTTATCTTGTAACTCCTATAACAATTTCAATCAAAATCACTTGTTTGTAATCGAGGTGGTTTTATATTTACCTCTGGTTTCATCTAAAATCATGAGGACAAGGCATGCTTCTAAACAGACCTGGTACAAGTGTATTGTAAAGCACCAATTAGTGGAAGGACACATAAAGGCAGTGAGGAGCCCTGAGGGCAGCACAGTGACTCAGTGGCTGGCACTGACTTGACGTGTTTACGGTATTTCTGTGAAACTTCTCCTTGTGTCTGGGTTGTTTTTTTTCAAGTGCAGACATGCTGGTTTCAGTGACATTACATCACATAGATGAACCTAAATGAAAGCAACTTTTAAAGTTAAAAAAAAGGCACAGCAAACTGCGACGCACCAGGGCAAATTGTTGTTTTTAACTTCTGTTCATTGTATTGTGTTGCATTGTGATTCCAATTAAAGTGATGCAGCATTACTCTGTAACATGGTGACCTCCACACCTTCTCCCAGTCTACTGTCAGCAGCTTATTAGTGCTGATTTATATTTGTTTATGCATCGCTGCACATCCTGGACAAGTTTCACAACTGTTATCAAACTGCCAGTGCATCATGGTGGGGAGAACAAAGCTATTATTTCTTTTTACTAATTATTATTGTTCGATAGCTATAGGTGGCGAGATTATGGGACAGAGGGGAAAGACAACAACAAAATCTATGGCTTGACACAAACTGGAACGTTGATGGTCAGCACCCTAACACATAGACCACCAGGGCTTCTTGAAAACACTGTTTTTACAGGGGATTAGAGGATTCCACTCTGCTTTCATATAAGCCCAACGTGTACATGCCTGCCACCACAAAACATCCCAGTAATGGCTTCTGCGCTCTGAGTCACAAAACTGGTATATACTCAAGAAGAGTGTGATCTGAACAGCACTGATGGGCTCTGCAAGATTATTTTTACAAGAACATTTACATTGTTTCCTTATGTAGGCTCACATTCCTTAAGCAATAGATTTGTTTGCAAATGTTTGTTTCTATGGTGATGATTCAAATATTCTTAGACCTGGTCCACACTCACATTTTAGCTGCTTTTCCAATGTGCTATGTTGAAGTGCTGTTCATTTGATTTTCTTATGACTGAGCAGGTCGGTGGAAAATTGTGTAGTTAAAGATATATTATGTAACAATTCTTCTTTCAAATGTCTAAAAACTACATTTGAAAGATATATATGTTGTGCACTTACATTAACTAAAATGTTTACCACAATATTCCAACCCAGAGGAATCCCCGATTTTATTGAAGGTGATGGGACGTTTCATTTTGGTCACGTATTAATTGCATTATATTTACTTTACCTATGGCTTTAGCCCGTCTCTGCTATAGGGCTGCAACAACTAATCGATTTGATAGATTGTAATCGATTGTAATTGATTATAAAAGTAGTTGGCAACTAACTTAGTAATTGATTAGTCGGGTCTGTTATAATGCACGGAACACACTGTGGCAGCGTCTGAGGCGGGGGCAGTAAACCTGCCAATCCCGTGCTTTGTTTAGCTCATGTGACGGCGCCGTCTCCTCTCTGGATAAACATCGCTAAGACACAGCATAGACAAGTCGTCAAAAGTGTGAGAACACTTTAAATTAAAGCTGCTATTACTTCAGAGACCGTTAGCTGCAAACTGTGTAAAGTTGACTTCACAAGGAACAGCAGCACAACATCACTGTGGTACGAACTTTAAGGTTCATACCGCAGTGATAATGTGCTGCTGTGTCATGTGAACTCAGCATTACACAAACTTTCTTTCAGGTTTAAAAGTAAATTGTTCACACACTTTTAAAGGCTGTCACTTCCCGACTCAACGAGAGAGAAAGAGAGAGCAGCAGTGGTCGAGAGACCTATAGGCCGAATGAAGAGAGGGATTGCTAATAGCGAACACAAAGCAGTAACACAAAAACAAAACACAAAAATATTCTAATTGTTTAACAGTGGTTACGTTCTAATGCACCAAAACAACCTGCTGAAAGATGGTTCATTGCTAAGTTTAGTGTAAAGACAGACATGAATTCAGCTCGGTGCGGCTGGTCTGCTGTGAGTGACTGAGACTGTGTGAGTGACAGTTACACTAACAGTCACACAGACACATTCAGCAGGACAACATTTCTGAACCAATTTTGAAGATCCAGAATTAACTTTACAATACCAACAACATCATTTTTACTTTAAAAGTCATTCTGACTTGTCAAAACAATCATTAATTCAGTTTTAAAGGGATAGTTTACCCAGAAAGGAAAATTCACTCATTATCTACTCACCACTATGCCGATGGAGTGGTGGGTGTATTCTCGCCATTGCTTCGTCACGCGATGACGGACTCTAAGGTGACTTATGAGATTGGTAGTGTCTCGGAACCTTTGCACATTTGTTATCAAAATAATCATTAGTTGCGGAAATCAAGGTATACAAAGTATACAATATGGTCTGTTTAGCGATTCTCATGGAATTAATTCAGTGAAGGACAAGTTTTTGAATGAGAGAGAGAACTGTATTGCTTGCCACTTGTGTGTATGCACACAACTGTAGCTCAAACTATGAGGTCTGAATATCTGCGTGCACCATAGCAACTTTATGGATGATCGTGTGAGAGAACACACTGCAAATAGTGCAGCAAATCTGCTATAATCTTTAACCAAGTTAAAGATCTCTTATGTTATAATGAGCAGTATACAATTTTTTTGGGGTTCATTGTGAAACTGTGGTGGGCCCCCACAGTCTCGATAATTATTGTGAAACACGGTACATATAGTACGTTTAATCTTCAGTGATGAAAGGCATGTTTTTTTTAAATTGCCATTAATGCTTTAAAATGATGGCAGCATATTTGTATAGGTTGCTAGTATATAAACTAATGTATTCTTTATTGCCTGTTCTATTGACATCATGTGGTTTCTAATTTTCAGTCAGATTTGTTCAAGAGCGTTAATGTACGTTATTCAGGAAAACTCTTCAGGGGCCGCAAAAGGGCTGTGCCCTCTTTTACTTGTGCTGTTTGGAGAAGATCTGTGCCCGCCGAGATGAGATGGGATGTTTTGGAGTGCCATTAGAGAAATGCCTCTTCACCCTGTTGTCTGTTAAATTGCTCCATTTCCTGGGCGCCTTCTCCGCCCACGGTCCCTTTTGTGAAAGTACTAATTACAATGAATCTGCCTTCAGCAGTGTGGTGATAAAGTGTGCTTAAAAGTCGGCTAACTCTCAAAAGCGAATCATTTATTTATAACCAAAAATATACAATCAATTATACATTCAGAATCCTATACCTTGTATAATGCCCACAATGCACTCGCATGAGATAATGTGTTGAGGGTAAAAATGCTTTGAGCCACATGAAATAACCTTGTGTCCAACTTCTCGATCGAATGTTGAAATACCTGCAGGCAACATCAGCCGCTGCATGCCTCCTGCAAATGCTCTTTTTGAGCATGGATGATGCTGATGTGTGGGTGTCTTGCTCTCTCTCTCTCTCTCTCTCTCTCTCTCTCTCTCTTTTCCCCTTTATAATTTTAGTGTTTTTTGTGGTTCAAGGACATTATGTAATGCTTATGAGAGCACCCCATCTGGAAAAGGGCCATTGAGACGCAGAGTTTGCAGAACTCACTTTAGAGCTGAAAAACAGCTTACCTTTTGCAATGCAGCAGGTAAACAGCTCTCGGGCGCAAAAGTATCTATCATTTTCAAAATGTTTACAGGATGTTGGTGAGTTTAAATATGCAAGAAAATATTGCTAATATTTGTTTTTGCCTTAGTAAATCAAAATTTACTGTAAATCATTAGTTTCTCATGTGGAGCTCATCAATGCGACGTATGTGATTATTTATTTGGCAGAGAGAGGTCTGCTCTTGGTTGATGTTTGTGTTGTGGGAGTATGTGCATCCTCTCTTTCAGAAATGTGTGGTGTTTGCATGCCAGCGGGAAGCTTTGCTGGTTCAACAAGCCATTCATTGTGCTCGCCTGGTTAATGAGTGATTAGCCAAGGATTGGCTCTCTATTTGAGAAGAAGAGCTCGGAGATGACCTAGAGTGGAGAGCTGCACGATTCCAACAGCACCATGCACTATAAGATATCACATATTGTAAACAATGCTGAAACTATTAGTTGATAATTGTTGCTAAATACACATTTAACATTTTGATGAGTAGTTATCAAATGTTTCTGTCAATTGTCAATTAAAATCAGTGAAAAAATAAATCCTAAATATTCTTTGGTTCGAGGTTCCTAAATGGCCCTCCTTTTTTCTTCATATATCATTTGAAACTCAAACTAAAATATCATTGGGTTTATACCTGACAATCAGAAATTAGCAATACAACATGCAAATATATAAAATGTCTCTCTTTGACATTTTGCAAAATGTGATGAAATTAACCTGCTGCTCCTCTTTAGCCAGCGGTCCATTACATGCCTCAAAAAATGTTGTATAAGGAATTACGTTTCAATAATCCAGGACACAGTGACAATAAACATTTGAGCATGATATGCAGTGTCACACAATACACACTTATTACATTACGTCTTTGTGAGAGTGCCACACAGGCCACTGCTGTCACGGGGGGTGCAGTGAACCAGTGGAGCGTCCCAAAGCTCAAGGCTCAGATGTCGCATTGAGTCAAAAGAAAGCTACTCCATTAATGAAGTAATGGTCAGTCATCCTGCCCTGTGATACTGTCCTGTCCTCTAGTTTACACAGGTTATGTCTTTTGTGATTCGTCAACGTCTTCCGGCGTGTAGGGAATGTTGACCTCTGCTCTCACTTTACCTGGTTTTGTTAGGGAGCACGCCACACTAGCTGTCAGGCTGTGTATTATCCAAATTTCACATAAGTATTGGGCGGATGACTGACGAGGCGTTTCAGGAGAAGGTTTTTCTGTGGGGGAGTCGAGCTATCTTTACTGCTGACTTTAGGCTTTTTTACTTTGCAGACATTTTACATGTACACAAAAAATCCATAACACACTAAAGGAAAGAGGAAAACTGAAAAAGCATAAGCTGTCTCCTTTAAAACAAACCAGTTAGACTACATAGAGCAAACAGGCCTGAAAATTCAACCTCAATGCATCAAGTCAGAATATCTGTGACCACGGCAGCAAAAGTCAGCTGAGGCTAATCGCATGAACAAGGTTAAAAAATAACCTGTTGGCATCTTCAGTTTAGGCTTGGGCTGTGACTCGTGCAGCATGGCTCCACGTGATGAGGAATTTCCTGAGCAAGCATAGTGCTGACCACGACACATAAAGGTGGAAATGTGCTGATATGGGACTAAATGAGTGCTAAAGGTGTAGGGGAGAGGACATTTATAGATACAGTTTTTATACCGAAATACTGAATGAATAGATGACACCAAGTCTCAAGAAGTTTTGCAGAAAAGGAATTTTCCAACATGACAATGATCCAAAACACACTGCAAAAACCACACAAGAATTTATAAAGGAGATAAGGGTAAAAACGACCTGGCCAAGAATTTTTCTGGACGGTGAATCAAATAGAACTCCTTCAGAGTATTTTAAAGTAGACATGTGAAACCCCCCTCCAGCACAGAGCAGCTAAAATAATCATTTGTGAAGACTGGCAGAACATCGCTCCACAGATTTGTGCAAGACTGGTATCACCCATGACCAAGAGGATCAAACCTGTCAACAAAAATAAAGGCAAACATACAAAATATGAAAATGGAAAATGAAAAAAGGATGCTATCTTGACAGGTCTATTGACTTTTTTACTGCTGGTTATTGATGATAAATCTTTTATAATTATGAAACTTGAATAGTTTAATTTGTCATATGTTGCTGTTTTTCCAGATGAATTGGCTTCCTCTTGGTCTGTGGCTAAAAACATATACTGTAAATGGTTTGGTTGTACACTGTAGTGCATACTTTTCCTGGCATACCTTGAATCAGTTTTTGTGTTCATAACAGCTTCCATCTGTGACTAATTGTGCAGCGGCGGCAGGTTCCTTTTTCTATGAAACTGTCCTTGCACCGTTGTTAGGGAAATGAGTCACTGTTGCCAAGGAAGTGAGATGGTGTGCGGTCGGCTGTATGTCACAGGGTGCGGTTGGCCTTCACTCAAATGAGCTATCATAGCATTGGAAACCTGTTCTTTGTTTGGATGTTCTGCAGAGACGCCTTGAGATTGGAGGAAATTAAGAGATAAACCGAGAGAGGAAAGGTGAAAAGTGCAAAAAGAGTGGGAGGGCTAAAAAAAAGTGTACGATTAGTGGAAAAATGTTTGTCGTTCTGCTGCTGGTTCATTTCCAATATTCTAAAACTTCAGGGCTCAAAAGTGGTGCAATCTGCTGTCAGTCAAGCACACATACATCACAAAGACGGCTGTTGGCAACACGTTTTCAGGGGCTGCTTAGACATACAAGTCTGCATTACAAGTTTTTGAGGGTGACGATGTAATCCAGAACGTTTGGCAGTGGACTGTAATTAGCATCAGCTACGCTGCACGGTGTAGCAAATGTAATTTAGTTAAAAGCAATGATTGCTAACAGCTGAAAGTGTATCGAACAAAAGGCTCGCTCTGTTCCTCTTTCAGAAGAAGCCTGGATGATGCAAGAGAGTGTGTGTGTGTGTGTGTGTGTGTGTGAGAGAGAGGTTTCTCAATACAAGGTGCTCAGTGAAGATTATGAACAGGGGTTTTGATGGTTTCAGTAAATTGGGAAATTCCAATGTCTTCCAAGCTGATTGCCCAGGAAACCAAATGATGCTTCTCCAAGCTCTTTCACGTGAGGTAAAAAGCGGGTAGACAGTGATGTCAGGGCGGCAACAAGAAGGTCCCAAAACAATCAGATTGGGGTTAGGCAAATTGGAGACTCTAAGTTGTACGTAGGTGTGAATGTGTGAGTGAATGTTTGTCTCTGTACGTCAGCCTCGCGATATGCTGGTGACTTGTCCAATGTCAGCTGGGATTGGCACCAGCCCCTCTGCGACCAAAAGCTCACAGTTACTGTGTGCCTTTTTCGAAGAGCTCCTATTGGTGGCTCTTGTACTTTGTTGAAAAGAACACCAGTATGAACATTTTTATACATGAACTTAATTAACTAAATCAAATACATGTAATATTTAAAATTTTACTTACCAAAAATATCATGCTAAGACCAAAGCTCACATCCCTAGTAGTATTTGTGGTAAACGTCAGTGCCGACCTGTTCTAGGAACTTAGTTATATAAGCCTTTTCATTTTTTAAATTGTCTGCTCATGCAATTGAATTTATTCATTAGAACAAAAACACAGTATCACAGCACTTACCTGTTGAATGTGCATCTAAATGACGAGAGTTTGATATTCAGTCCAAGGTTTAGTTTGAACCCGTATTGTTTCAATGTGTGTTACCTCTTTCCACAAGCTGCTTTTGAAAACCAACTATAAGTTAACTCTTTTTCAACAAGATCTTTCCTTGCCTCTATTTGCAAAAATAGGCTTTTGGGGTAATGCACTCACATAGGATTAGTTCTCCACACTTTGTCTATATGCAACACAGAGTGAGACTGTGACTCATACTTGGGAGGGGCTGCAGCGAAACTCCAGTCATCTCAAGCCAGTTCCAGGCAGACAGATGCTCAGTGGGAGTAACTTTGCCCTCACCCAATCTCCTCTTCCCACTCAGCTGCAGAAACCCCAGGAAGGGTACTGCTGTCTGTAGACATTCCTGACAGTGTGGCTTTGCAGCTTTGACGCTTTCATGCACATTCCTTGGCAAAACATAAGGGGTGGCTTTTGCAAAATGTGTAACTCTAGCCGTGGCCCATACTGTCAGCAGCCACGGACAAGGCTTCTATTGAGAGCCAGAAAGAGTAATGTGTCCCGCTGGAGAACGCAGAGCCAATGTAAAGACCATCAGGATGTGGAGGCTTGACTAAGACTTCAGGTTGGATTTCAGAACAGTGTGGTTCAGGGACCAATATTGTCAGAGTGCTAATGAAGACATTCAGTGGAGAGACAAGGATGCTATTAGTCAATTCCTTAGGCTCCCTTCCTCCAGCCATCCATAGCTCCTTGGAGGAACCTGAGGTAATAAGATCCCTCTGTGCTCCTCCTGCGTCACTCCCGTCGTCTGACCTCTCGGCTGCTGCACAGCTGTAATTGAAGGCTTAGCAGAGTGTTCCCTGCCATACAGTGCTCTTAGCACAATACAGTCAGCATTTCTGTTCCCTGCTACACATGTGTGTGTGTTTTTGTGGCACAGCTCTTCCTGCACTTCCACACTAGTGAATCATTATCAACCTTGTGCTGAGGCAGCTGGGTATTTAAAAGGTTGGCTTAGGTGACACTCAGACAGTTTGTTGTTTTACTTATAATGAAGAAACACCTGCCCAGTGCCCTGTGCCCACACTTGCTCATTAAAGAACATTTAATACATTTTGTCAATGACATTCTTCAGGTATAAGCTTACACATAGAATAAACATCTTTATGAACAAAAGGGAAGGGTGCACAGTGACTAACCATTCGTCACAGGGCTTTACTGGAATATATGCATAATAGGCTGCATTATAAAGCACCTATATTGTCTCAGAAGCAATATGACGAAATATATAAAAGTAAATAGGATGGATTGTTAAATTAATCACAATAAAAAATATTACATCCAAAATCCAAAGCAATAACTCTCAATAAACACAATCATTTGAATGAGTAAGTAAGTAGATTACATGAAATATAAACTTAGATCATGACATGACACCAAAGTCACAAGGAATTTAAATATTGTATCCGAAATTAGAGAGAAAAGGGAACAAAGAGCAAACCTGAAAATAAGACCATTGCGTGATAGTTCATCAGTAAGATAGTTTGTAATGTGTATATATCCAGAAGGCTTCACATTGTTTAAGCAAAAATCATGATTACTGTACCACCTCTTTTGAGCAGGCAAATCTTTTCAATAAAACGAAATGTAGAAACATTCTGGTTAATGTTATTGAAATAAACTGAGACAAGATAACCTTGTTTATTTGTTAAAATTTAATATTTATGTTCACTGATCCTCTGATTAATCAATCAATCAATCCAATTTTATTTGTTTTGCCCGTATTCACAAATCACAATTTGTCTCATAGGGCTTAACAAGGTGCAACCTCCTCTGTCCTTAACCCTTAACAAGACTAAGGAAAAACGACCAACAAAAACCTATAAACAACAGTATTTACAACATGAATTAAAAGGTCTGAAATAAGTTTTCAACATAATGGAAAAGGTGTATCAATGTTTAAAAAGAAAGAAAATGTCTGAAAGAAATGATGGTAGCAGCAATGACAATTGAAATGGAGGAGTTATATTCAGTAATGGTAGAGTATGTGAGTTGGCGTATTGTATATCAAGTATTCTTGTTGAAGTCACAGTCCATGATCAGCTGCCACCACGATTACAATCCATCTCCACCATCGATGGTCAGGATCCACCACCACCATCCACCACCACCATCAGGATCCACCACCACTATCATGATCCATCTCCACCATCCATGGTCAGGATCCATCACCACCATCCACCACCACCATCACCACATCACGATCCACCATCATGATCACCTTAAGACATTTGCGGACACACCTCAACGTATCAATATGCCACATGAGTAGAAATCAAGAAGCCATGAATCCATTTCAATGGCTCAGCTCCACTAATGCCTTGATCAAGGGTAGTGGCAGGACTACTCCTAAACCCCTAATGCCTATTGTGCAGGTCTTTTGGTGTGAGAGGAAACCCTTGCAAACACTACGATGCAACACTGCTAATTACTGAGCCGCTAGTGAACCACAAATCAAAGTGTTGTCCTGCTGGCGTCTGAGACACTCTGCTGGGCCACTCAGGGTCTAATTGCTTGGCTCAAGGGCAACTTGTCAGTGGTGCTTTTAGGGATGGGAGACTGTTGCCCAACACCCTTTCTGTCACATCAGCCCGCCATGAACACTTGTCCCGGAGCCACGTGTTCAGCTCTGGCGGGATGGTGTAATGGTGCGTGCAAGTGTGTGAGGGTTTTTATCTGCGGTGTCTTTTGATAACACTCATTGGTCCTCTGTGTTTGAGCCCGAGCCAGGCAGCAGTTGTAGTTTTTGCAGCCAATCTGACTCCTCCCTGTCTGCACACTCAAGTCCATGTTAAAGAAATAGATAGTGGAAGCTATCTATTTCTAGATATCAAAGCTTTTTATTGACTTTGTGTGTCTGACAGTATCATATAATTAATTTAAAATCATGAATATGTTTCAATTATATATATATATATATATATATATATATGTGCATGTATATATTTATATATATTATACTTGAGCAGAGACATAAATGCAGCCGTGAGAAGCATTTTAGTGTGCAAGAGTCTGAGATTTTGTTTATGTCAAGGTTCATACTACTCTATAGTACTTCTACTTCATACTGCTCTTCCTGCAGATCCCACCCTCCTCTGCACAACATGCTTGTGCATCCTTCCTGGCCTCACACCCACATGCAGTGCATGAACAAATGCCCCTCAGTGAGAAAAGCAGTTTGTAAGAATATGTAGAATAGAAAGCCTTTATTGTCATTGTATGGTGATACAACGAAATGTATAGTGCCACTCCATACTGTGCATAGGTAAATATTCAAATATGTAAAAAGACACAAGATAAACATATTTCATACACATTGAACCATACACGCAGACATAAAGAGTATACATGTGCGTATATCGCATATGATTAATGCACAGTCCACAGAAAGTATTGCAAATTTCCCTTAGTTAAGAAGGTAGACTTACAGACATCGATATACACTTAATTTTGGACATATTACATGAACGCACAGTGAGTCAGTCATTTGTATCAAAATAAAACATTACAAAGGGCATTTGCAAAGGTTTATTCAGTTTGTACTTAATAAAACTTTCTTTGGCGGAAATAGACTCCAGATGTTTGTTTGTCACAAGCTAAGTTTGTCTATCCTTTCTGTAGAAGTATTTTTCACGCCCTCATCTGCAGAACACGTCTAATGCTGAAGTAGTCTTCTTCGGTCTTTTATGTGTTAGTGAAAGTGTGGATACTCTTCTATTTGAAGGTCACTGCAGACCATATTTCTCGAAGTAGTTCTTGGTTGTACATATAGTTAGGGGACTTTTTCTAATGCACGTTTTTAGTTTCACTCTCCTCACTGACACTTGCTTGAAACTTAATCTTTTAGGATACATTGTAAATGACTTGAATCTACCAACAGCCCACCTACCCACACGCCTGCGGAAAAAATAAGAATGAATTTTCTTTCATAGACTTGAGATCATGACACTCTCCTGTTTATCTCCTCTAGATTAGTTTATATCATTTATTTTTCCAGTACACAACTGTTTCTCTGCTTTGCTGTCAATCATTTGTCACTGTCTCTCACTCGCTCTATATTTCACAGCTGGTTTTCTGCTGCTCTTCAAAAGGTGGGGTAACGCTGTGTTGTCATCGGTTGAGGGAGAAAGCAAACTTAATGTGGCATTATGGGGTGCTTCAGGTTTTTTAGGAGAAAGTAGGAACCCTTGTTTTGTTGCAGCTGATGTCTGCAGATTTGTTATCAATTAGAAATGAAATTGGATATAGGTCACGATTTTAATTTGATAAATCATGCAGCCCACCAACCCACACAATACTTACTATGCAGCTGGCCCACGACCCTAAAACCTAATACATTCACTGCCTTGCTGCCATGATTGAGCAGACATTTGGAGGTTTTCATGCAAATTTTAAACATTTTCTAAATAATTAAACCAGATTTTTGTCCCATAAGGTTCTTTTATTTTCATATTTCTGCTTATTTCTAAATGGTAAGACCTAATCATATAAGCAGCATAACACTTTAGCTTTGGTTTTTATAATGTCTCACAGCTCTCCGGGTCACATGTTCAGTTATTTTTTACAATGGTTCATGCTTTTATTCCTTATAAATTTCCTTTTACACCACAGCCATTACTCTCACCTTCCAATCTCCAGTTATCTGCGTCCATATCCTTTTCAAATGCAAACTTAACACCTTATGTAATGTCGTAATGTGAGAGTTGTTGACTTAATATTTTGACACACACCATTTGCAGCGGTTCTGTAGGAGACGTGTATCACTGCAAGTAGAGAGGAGAGCATGGTGTGCAGCAATGAGCTGGAATGCTATCACAGCCACATCTTTTGATTTATCTGAACACAAGAATTAAATATCACAGAGGGTGAAGTCGGATTCTGCACATGGACTCACCCCGGGAATTTTAATCCCCTCAATCTAAAAGCTTTAGTTCAATGTCACACTAATGCTCCACTGTATTTGAACATTAAATTGGTTGGTATGAGAGCTGCTGATCTGTGTTCCAGTAAACACTGTAGGAATCGGCCCAACAGAATCTGTCTCATACAGAGAAAATCTTCACTGGTGCTAAACTACCTCTTCAGGTCTGTGCATGATCGCCTGACTTTAAATACCTGATTTTACCTGACTTTAAATGTCTCACTGTCAGGCAGAGGACTCATACAATATTTACCATAGTATAACATAATATCAAAACAACAGAACATTATCTGCATTGGAAGGAAAAGTGCAAGACATAAAACAGTAAATACATGTTTTTTATCCTCCTACACACAACCTAAGTGTGACTATTGGCAAACAGCAGAACATAAGAACATACCATGTTATTGTTACAAACGTCTTTCGACCATTAGAGCATATAATGAAAAGGAAGAGCACTGCAAGAATACCATAGAATATTTTCACATCTGACTGATTTATGGTTGATAGATGAAAATCAGCAGTTATGTTTGCAGACATGCACTGAGAAGTGTAAAATATCAAGCCTCAACTACACAAAATTATATCTATACAAATTAACATATGTTTTTTTTACTCCTTAGAATTGGTATTGCAACAGCCCCCAGAATCCATATTTGTCAGACTGTTGAGTATTTATCTGAATGTTAACATTCACAGGTTTGTTTAGAAACACATTTTTAGCAAAATATTTATTGTATTTATAATTACAGTCATGTTGATGTATTCATGACTGTTGTCAATTTATAGTTAACCCTTTAAACAAAATTTAAAATATTGCTATTGAAACAGGATATTTTTCTCCAGTGACAGAAATGTTGAAATACGGGTAATTACAGTGATTTCTTCATAGCCAGTAGAACATATTACTAATACAATCGCCAAAATCCAGAATGTTAAATGAAATCAAGGAAATTTACAGTCATCAAAACTGTCTAATGTTTTAATGAGAGAGTGCTTATTTCACATTTAACTCTAAATCAAGTTTTCATTTCAAGCAAGTTTTGGCAGTGCAAGCAGAGTCCATATATCAGCGGCTGCACGCAAACACACACACACTCTTACATTATGTCTGAAAGCAGACTGATAACCTCCCATTTTCCCAAGAGGTTGTGTAATTGATATTACGTAATTCAATTGTCAACGTATAGTGTAAATCACAGCTGTCAAGGCCGCTTTTACCTTAATTTGCTTTTAATGTGGAACAAGACCCCGCCCTCTTGTACAAACATTCAGGAGCTAAATTTGTGGATCTAAAATATATTCACAGACACAGTGGATTGTGTACATGCAATGTGATGGTACGTATTTTAGGTCCACTGCACTTGAAAGCATTTTACCATGTGCATATAGTCAACTTCCTGATGTTTATTATGAGCAAACCAGGATCACACATGAGTAACTATTTAGAATTCTGTTACAAACCTTTACTTCAGGCCTTTATATCCCCGGAGAAAACGGAAACAGAGGAGACTTAATTCTCGCTACCATTGAAGGGTTACATGTTTGAGGGACCATGCTGCAGGATGCAGGTGATGCACATGTACACACACACACACACACACACACACACACACACACACACACCACACACACACACACACACACAAAAGAAGAAGATGAATAGGTGTGCAGGTCAAACCTTTACAGTAACACAGGGATTTTCCTGCAGCTGCAGCCTTTGGAATGTTGCCCATTCACTGTGTGTGTGTGTGTGTGTGTATGTGTGTGTGTGTCAGTGCCTCCCAAAGATAACAGGGATTGTATTGAATGAGGACTCCATCATGGAATATGTTTCCTTTAATGCCTGACAACTGCATGATGGGAATAGTTAATCCCTGCCCCTTTAGCACCAAATGACCTCTTTGATAACACCATTGCAGGCTGTGTGTTAACCTATGTACTTGCACTGCAGTATGTTTCACGAACTGACCTGGAGGAATTTTATCCTCAGTAACAACATGCCACACTTAAAGTTAACCAAGGCAATAATAGGTGCATGTAATCTACCACAGTTAAAACAACACTAGCTATGACAGTGGATTGTAGGGGACATGCAGCAGATGGTCCTGTCAGCACCAGGGGCTTTATATGTCAGCCCGGAAAATCCCTGTCATCAGGCTGATTTGAAGCTACCACCCATTTTTGTCACAGCAGTTCTGCGTGATAACATCTAAGGTTTTGTGCATCTGTGCAAACAGCTCTCTACTGTGCTGGTTGCAGATGTTGAGGTTTCTCTATGAACGGCAGGGCTGGTAGTAAGCTGGCTGCCATACAACTGAGGGATAATTATGGTTTTCTTATTGGTGGTGGTGGTGGCCGGGGCCCCAGCACTCTGCAGTCACAGGATGGAGCAGGTCCAGTTATGAAACCTGACATGGGGATGTTGCTGACTACAGCAGCTGGAAACAATGGTCTCTCTCACTGCTGCGCATTCTTTCCACCCTGTTTTTCTTCTCAAGTTTGTTTCCATATTATAAAAAAAATCGGACAAAAAGAAACGTAAGATTCCATGTACCGTATTCATCATCATAACTTCATATTTCTGTGTGCGTGATTGCACATTGTAGTATACATTTATATTAGGGTTTAAGCGCAAACCAAAGTTATGGTTAGGATAAAAAAGCCACAATAATATTTCTAAGTTCATAACATAAATTGTTCAGAATTCATATTGTGAGAATGTTGAACTTTTGGTTACTTGACTTGTCAATAAAGGCCTGGTTCAATTAAACACAAATGCCCTGTCCCAGTCTCTCCCTTAGCCCGACCCCTGGATACAAAGTGCCAGTCGCTGGTAGTGTCCCCCTCCAAACAGAGCCACACGGGAAAGGGCAAGAAAATCTTCCCCTAGAAAGGTCATCAGCAGCCAACAAACAATATCAACGAACGTTAACATATATTATAACAGTGACACATGTAAAAAGTCCAGCACAGACAGAACAGATTGATCTATTGATCAATACACATTCAGTCAGCGTGTTTACATCGGTTATTTCAATGTAACGTTATTCCTGTCTAAAGAAACTTCTGCCATGCACTGAAATTATGATTAACTGGGAGAAACCTCTGGCAGAACCAGACTCAGTGTGGGCGGCCATCTGCATCGACCAGTTGGGGTGAGTGGAGAAAAATGGGGAAGAGAGGAGGTGGGTGGCAAAGAGGGAGTAGAAATGAGAGAGAGATGGGGGTGGAGGGTGGGAGAGGGGGAGAGCGAGATCAGGAACATCACACTTGAATGCATGTACACTGAACGTACACTGTCTTTAATTGATCAATTTTGATCCAGCTAGTTCAGTGTCAGTAGTGATAGTTATTTGAGGGGAAGTGAACCTTTAGGTGGTGTCATAGGCTTAACACAATTAAATAAAGCCTTGCAGCTGACTAGGCTTCATAGAAGATGTTTTATATGTTAAAAATAATTGTAATTTCGTTCAAAATTATATGAATTATTTTTAACCTGTTACACAGCTTTTACTCTCTGAGCTAAATGTCCTCATTTCTGCAATTATTGTTATGCTTATCCCAAGCCTAATCAATAGCTTATATTTTTCACTCAATTTTCATTTCTTTTTCTTTTTTTATTGTTATACCAGCAATTTAAGTATTCATATTATGAATTTCATAAACAAATAAAGTGTGTCAAATTAGTGTCGGATACAATACATACGTTTTGTGTAAATAAGTATCAAATAGGACTTTTTATCAACACATACACAATATTATAAGTGTCAGATCGGGATTGGGGCCCAAAAAAAACTTGATCACTAGTAATAAATAATAAGTAATTAATATATTTTTCTACATTATAGCACAGACATTGGAGTTATGGTTTGTGTTTCTGTTGCAGGATACGCCCCTCTGCTGGGGGGGTAGTTTCTACAATGAACAATTACAAAATAAAAATACATTGAATGGCCATGTAGGAAATGATGCTGACCATAAATCATTTAAAAAGGATTTGATTTCATGAAAATGTTAAGGATTATAGTTTGAATGGGTTATTGACTGACTTCAACATATGTCTCAATAAAATAATTTTAGTAGCCAGGGTTGTGTTTGTTAGAGAAGAGAAAATTGCCCTTGAAGAAGTTACCAAATTATATTAGATAGTTTCTTTCCTTTTAACCATAACTGGTTTCAGTGAATAAGACAGCTCTCTTAGCTCCCTCTCATTCATTCAATCAATCAATCAAATTTTATTTGTATAGCCCATATTCAAAAATCCCAATTTGTCTCATAGGCCTTAACAAGGTGCGACATCCTCTGTCCTCAACCCTCAACAAGAGTGAGGAAAAACTCCCCCCAAAAACATTGTAACGGGAAAAAATGCAGACCCCTCAGAGAGAACCACATGTGAGGGATCCGTCTCCCAGGACTGACAGAAGTGCAATAGATGCCACTTGTAACTGTGAACATCAACGAAATATCAGTATTTACAACATTGATTAGAAGAAACAGTTTGTAACATAATGGAAAGGTATTTATACACAAGAGAATGTCTGATAGAAATGAAGGGAGCAGCATTGAGAAATGAATTGAGGAGTTATTGTCAGTGATGGTAGAGTATGTGAGTAGGCGTATTGTATATCAAGCAGTCTTGTTGTAATCATAGTCCATGGTCAGCTGCCACCACGATCTCTGATTCGAGATCCACCATCATGATCTACCGTCCACGATCTCAGTCCACGATCCACGATGTGGCCGCAGCTGCAGTCCTGGATCTGCAAATGATAAAGCACAAGGACACCGGGGAAGAAGTAGACATTAATGTCTCTGGGACGGCTCCATGGAGTCGGCCTTGGTACTTGTTCTGCTTTGTGTCTCTTCCATGACCTTGGCTGAGAGGAGCAAAGGGGATCATTCTAACTGGGAGCACCTGGCCAGTGTTCCTGGTTATAAAAGCAGATCCCTCAGTGGTCAGAGCGCTTTCTCCCTCTCACCACTCGACCACTGCTGCTTCCACTATTTGTTTTTGTTATTTTTTTTTCCGCACCACAACAACCCACCATACATCAATCAACTCATCCACACACTGTCACACACCACTGATGCTGATTAACACACCCAGTGATTATATTAATTGTTGAATCTGCTTGATTTCTATTTCTTTACTAAACCTTTATTTATTACAAGTGAGGACGGCGTGCATCTCCCCTCCTTTGTGCAGCACAGAGCCAGCAGCAACATCTCATCAATACTTCTGTGCCTCACGCTGTGTAACTTCATTCTGTGCAACTGAGCTGACATCGTGCTATAGGGATGACTTCAGTGACAGATTGACAACATTTATCTTTTGTGAGCATGCAGTTGTTTTCAAGTCCAAAGAGTACATGTCAAGGAAATGGCTTAGACTAATTGAGTCAATGCTATTCAAATACTGGATTTGCCCCATGGCTGAAACGTTTAAATCTAAATTCCACATACATTTCAATCAATAAACCTCTCTTTGCGCTGCTGTTGTGTCATGCAGTGGGATTGATGGCTGCACTTCTGGTGGTGCGATGCTGTTGTTTGTGGAGGAAATGTGAAACACTTGAGCAGTAACGGCCAGAGTACGCCAAGCTCTTACTTGCACTTCCTGTATTTATTATAGGCAATGGCATTTTGAAGCTTAAATCAGCTCTGAGATAGCATCCTGTTAATATTGTTAGGTTTCAGCAGCTCCTCCTGGTGAACGCAGCTAATTCAATACCAGTAGACAGTACTGGGGGGAAGAGGAGGGGAGACTGGAAAGGACAGGAGGCTTAATCTAATCTTCCTGGTGCATTGCTGTGCATACATCAGTCATCTGTTTATGGAAACACTGAGTGTTAGCAAGCTACTGCATGATTATGTATTTAGCCTTCCACCAAGCCAGTTCCGAACGGTAAAGAAATTCTCCAATTTAAAGACTGAAACTAACTTTGGGCCATTAATGCTGATTTAATATAAGTAATAATCATATTAATATGCTGGTGCAAGCAGGGGCCTTTTGTGTGTGTGGGTGTGGGTGTGGGTGTGGGTGGGTGTGTGGGTTCTTGTTTTGTTACCTCTTTAGAATCTTCTCCAGCATAAACAGTGATGCTGTCAGGGCCAGTAGACCTCATGGGGACCAAAGCCTGGTCCTTATGAAGCAAAACATGCTGATGTCCTACTTAAGGTTAGAAGTGAGATGTGAATTGTGGTTATGTTGAGGTCAGGGCCTAGGCATGAATTAGTCTTGGTTAGGGATAAGGTTTTGGTTAGGCTGTCTACAATGAATGGAAATCAATGCTAGTATAGTAAGGCTTCCTGAGCAGTGTGTGTACGTGTGTGTGTCATCAAACTTACTGACAACATGATCAAATAGCTTTTCAGAAAATGAGCATCAACTTTATGAAAGGGTTTAGTAAGAAAAGATGCTTGAAGCTAATGTCCTAAAGCCTGGTTCCTCTGGTCAAGCTGACCTTTACCCACATCACCTTTAACCCTGGCTCTGTGCAGCATGAGCTGAGAAATGTGGTTCTTTCTTTTCTTTAACGGAGTTCACCCTTTTTTTTTTTTTGTCCAAACGTATTGAATGCCAACACAAAGACGGCCATAAAAAGCACAGTGATTTGCTTCCTAACTAGCCCTGCCTATTTTCTCTGTGTGAAAGGGCTGCGAAATTGGGCGTAGGTTTGGTGAAGATCTGACTAGATCTTTGGATAAGATTGGTTTATTACCAGTGAGGTGATTACTGAGCATAAAGGAAAGGGACAGATGATTCCCAGGCAGCATTCAGACGGAGTAAATCACAGTCGCAAATGAGGACCTTTCCATGCTCATGTGAAATTACAATCTCCTGCTCTTCAATGAGACGTAGAATGGAGAAAAACTCCAATCGTGTCATGACAAATAGCCACCTTTCAAGCTGACAGTCAGAAACTTCTTTCAAATCTAATGTGCTAAAGTACAGAGTAGGAGCAATATGGGGGACATATGTAGCTGCATTATACCTCCCTTAAAGGTTTCCTGTTAGGCACCTGCCATAGTCTGGTGCTTTAGGCTGCCCAGCAGACACGTACGCCCGCTTTGTTTCCTGTGAGGCTGAAAATATCATTCTGCAGTTAAACACGCTCTTTGCTTGTGAACACATGAGGGTTACCACAGATAAGCGTAGCAGAACTCTCAATCAAAACTTCCCATATGGGTTAAATTCTTGATACAGTTAAAGCAGATTCAACTGGTGGATTCACTGAGCATATTTTTTACTTTTTCTCTGTCTAAAGGTGATTTTATTTGTATTAGTGTTGTATTTCTACTTTGATTCATTTACAGCATGACATGTGTCATATTATTATGTCTTTGTCGTATCACTTTGATAAATAGAAAGAGTCAATAGAAAGAGTGTACATAAAACATAGCCTTCGGCCTTGTTTGCTCCTAATAATTAGGGCATTTGTGTGTGTTTAAACAAATTGGTGACTCAGACTGGCTTATGATGGCTAAAATATTAAATAGAGATAGTCACTGTTTAATGACTCATCTACATTGAACAATACTGAGAAAAATAGCATTACTGAAATGTATCATTTTCCCCCTGTGATTTAATGAAAATCCATCCAGCATGGTTTCAACGCGCAGCCACATTGCTGTTGTCCTGAAGCTTTCTACAAAACACACACTTAAAGAGGGAGCAGTCTCTCTTTCAATTCACCTCCTCTCTGACAAGAGGGCCGTTACGTTCCTGCGTCCCAGCAGCAGGCGCCCAGTGACGTTAGTTGGTTTTTGTATGGCTGTCGTTCCAAGATTCAGTGACGCCAGTTTACAAGGCTGCTATGTGATTCCCTCAATTGCCAAGCTTCCATAGTGAAAGACCTGGCAGCCAACGCAGCACAGTTTCAGCTATTCATCCCCGCTCGCTGAGAGTCTCGGCTCTATTGAAGCGTACATCCCTGACCCTGTCTGTTCTCCTGGCTCAGCGCTGCAGTGAAAACCACAGGTCTGATGCTGCTACATTCTCCCCATGGCAACTTCAGAGTTGAACCATGAAAAGCGTCATTAGGGGCATGGAGTTTTGACATGAGGTAAATGTGAGGTCTTGTACTGTAGGTTAAAAACAGCAGTTAAATGGCTAAAAGTGTGATTTCGATCATCGATTTAAGGACAGTAGCTTGGATTGGCTTCCCTGTCGATATATACATATTGATTTTATGTAAAATATAAACATAAAGTCAAATTTTTTCTTGTTTTTAATTTTTTAAAAAATTTAATTAACATTAGTGCATATCAGCAAACAAACGGTTTCCCTTATCTTTATATCAACCAATTTTATTGACCATCCATTATATAATTGCTTTTGAGAGGGAACGTAGATTAATTTATAGAAGGGAGAAACACCATGCGGTGGTCCATTGATAACTAGTTCCCTTGAGATCTGCTGTTGGTATGATAACAGCTCCCCTATTGTCTTCTTTCAGACAGACACTGTTTGTGTAATGGTGCCTAAGCAAGCTGTTTTGCATTTGTCATATGTTGACACTTCTTTTTAATACCCTGGACTATCAAATAAGTGCTTTTACCTTGACTTAACATCCCTGTGCTTTTGAGCTTAAAAAATATGCGTGAATGTGAAATATTCATCCTGGCCTCGTCTGCCATTCATGATGGCATTTATGGTGAAGTGTTTAAGAATGAACATCAGTGCTGTGTATGCTCGTTCCCAGGTTTTAGATGTACACATGGTATATAGTAGGTATGTGGAGTAAATTATTCCCCCCAGTGTAAACAGCCAGTAAACATCAGGAGCCTCCTCTCTCAGACCAGCTGGTTCTCATTGAAGCAAGAGGAGGACACAATCCCCCCCCCCCAACCACAATGTGCTTTGTTTTACCTCCCTGCTCTTCCTTGAGCTTTTACTGCCCTCAAACCTCAGGCGGTGTGTTATCTGAGGCAGGGGAGAGCCGGCTGGATGCTGCTCTGTCCAGCGGCAGCAGCAGTGAAAGGGAAAGTTAAAAATGGTTGTAAATGACCATCAGGCCAGTCATTACACTGCTTGCTGTGGAAGTGCATTTTATCACTACAAGATTGAACCCTTACGGCATACTCTTCACTTGCACACAATGCAACAGGTGTGTGTGTGTGTGTGTGTGCTTTTTTATGGCAAATAGCATCTGTCGCAGTTGCTATGTGAGGCACAAACATGGAGCAGTGTCTTACACTCAGTGCACACTGGGACAGATATATTATCAACTGGAGGAAATTAGGTTTCTATTGACAGTGGTGCAAAGTTCACATTGTTTCTATCGAGCTTCAAGCCAGCGTCTCCTCTTCTTTCCTAAATGCAAAAAGACAACTCTCATTAGTTATTACACACAGATTCCTGTTTCTCTGGTTTTTAAACAGTTTAATTTTCAATCTGGGCATTTCTAGAAGAATTTCTAGAATGCATCCATTACCTCAGCTCCTTTGTATCTGCCTTTTGCTGGTTAAAGGTCTCTAATTGTTTGAAGAGATAGGCCCAATGTATGCAATGTTATGTTAATGGCTAGAATAACTTCACAAACTTAATCTTTGGTTTGGGTGTTTTTCATCTGTTCCTTTCTGTAACTGCAGCTTTGGATCTGTCGTCAGTGTTAATTCAGCTTTTTGGGGAGTGTAGAAGTTGTTTGTGTTGTTCGTCGCTGTACAGGAGTTCATTCCACAACATTGCATTTTGCTCAGTAAATGGCACCAAAACAGCTGCTCTCAGTAGCAGTGCAACCCGTCATTATGGCTGCTGCTCTCTGTGAAAGTTGTGACCAAAATAAGCCAGGACCCTGAGGTAAACAGACACAGGGTTTTCTGGACTGTGGAAATCACAGAGTTCAAGTGAAGGGATTCAGAAATTCACATGTCTCCTTTTTAAAATCAGTTAAGTCATAAATCTTCCATATATATAACACACACCTATGGGAAATATGACTATTAATTTCAATTTCTTAGCTTGAGCAGTGATATCTTTGGTCTTGTGTGTGTGTGTGTGTTCCATGAAAACCATGATCAATTATTTGTCTTGTCTCCCTCTTTCCTTACCCTCATAGGTGCCTCCTGTGGAGTGGAGCTTCTGACCTCACCAGTCTGTCATATCCTGAACCGTGGTGGGATCACTGATGATCTCTGTTGCTGCCCTCACCAACTCCCATTTTCCTCCTGCTCTTCCTCCGTATCCCTCTCCTCCCCTTTCTTAAACTCCCCTCCCCTCCTATTCTGTGTCTCCCGGCCACAGGCTTATTACTCAAACCCACTGAAGGGAGCAACACAGTAGCTGGCAAGGGATGAAGCGGGTCTGCCTGCCAACACCAGACAGAGGATAGAAGACACAAAAGGACCAGCGAAGGGGAAAGAGACAGAGAGGACGACTAGCGGAGAGAGAGCTACAATAAAGCTGTGAGAAGCAACAACAGCGTTCAAGATGCCTCACCGAAGAAAAAACACAAGTTTCACTTGAGCGTCATGAGCTAGCAAGGCGGCCCCAACAGATAAAGAACTGTGGACTTTTCTTTTTGCTCCCACACTCAAGAAAAGTTGTGGAGACACACACTCCTGCTCTCTGGGGATCCTTGTTAACACCTGCTATGCCTCCTCTGTAAGAAGTGATAGCCATGCCAGCCAAGGGGAAGTACCTGCTAAATGACCAGGAGCTGAAAAATGAGGCACTGTACCGCAAGTTCTCCTGCATCAGCCAGTATCAGCCGCTGGTGCTCCTGTTGGGCCTCTCCATGCTCTCCTGTGGAATCCTCCTCATCCTCTTCTTTGCTCTTCGACTGGTGAGTCTTCACATCCACATGTTTGTCAGTCATTTTTCACCATATATAGTCAGTAAATTTGATAACTTCTTCGGAAAATCTGAGAATATCTTGTTACTTTTTTGGTGTGTTTTGTCTCCCTCCCTGTCGTTCCCGACCTCTTTAACATAATATCACATTTTATCACACGTCATCCTGATATGGAGTCCAAACTGTTAACAGTGTTACTGTCGATTGAAATCGCCATGAGGAGTTTTGCTGTTTTCATGGCAGAAATGACACATACAATGTGTCATTTCATAGCGGAAATGACACTTACAATGTGATGATTTTGGGCCCTTGTGGTCTCCATGGTGCAGGGGTTGGAGGATTAGCTCTACCAAAAGTCAAAGTGTTTACATTTCATGCAAACAGAGTTTGGGATTGTTTTCAGCACATGGTCTCTGAAATGTAAAATATATGTGTAGTAATTACAGAAAAATGGTGGAAACTATAAACATACATGTTTCCCAACTAGTCAGAGTTGTCAGGTTACTGTAAATTCAAGTCTCAGGTAACTTCACTGGCGTGCTTCCATCTTGGAACAAGATGTGAATGCTGGTTATTGTGGAGTTGAATACAGGTCGACTCTATTGTACACTGTACAATAGCTTGTTATCTGTAAATGGCTTCAGACTATGCTGTTGGACTTAATACCAGAAATCTTTGCAGTAACTCTGTAAAGTGCTGTGCACCAAATGATTTATGTGTAATCATACTCGGCTAGATCTATGTCTCCTGAAGCGCATAGTAATGACAGTCTGTATGTTACGCATCCACACCTGCCCTGATAATAGTAACCAAGATCAGAGTTACATTAGGCGGTTATAATCGGTTTTCTTCTCTCACACTCAAAGATAATTGATTTCTTTTGCGGCTAATTGATAGAATTATGTTAGATAAGCAAATTTAAGACCATTATGTTCAGATTAAATATAATTACCAATGGAGATGGTCCAGATTATTAAAACTCCATTTTCAGCAGCAGGCGCTTCTTCTGCAGTTACAGGCTCGTCTTTTATAGACCTACTGATACTTGATTTTTGAGATAATAGTATTATTGGGAGTAAATACATCTGATATTGTATATTTTCACAAGCACATAGCATTAACAATCTTGATATTGATTCCTTAGATTTTTGTTTGTTTTGTTCATGGCCGAGATACACACCAAAAGGGACATTTCAAAAAAATTAAATAATTGCCAGTGTTCTCTGGTGGACAAACCGTACAATGGAGGTATCTAAAATACCTCAAACCTGTTCTGGCATATTGTCATGCTAACAAGACTTGTAAAACTTCAGATGTCGGCTAAGGTCTATCTTTTGTCACAGCAGGCATTTTGACTTGACATAGCAGGGAAAGAAATACAGGTTTAATAAGATGACTTTAATGATGACTTACTTTTATGATGTGGGCCAGTGAGCCAGTATGTATGACTTCAGGACCCTGTAACTGCATACATTTAAATCCCAGTCATTATGCTAGGAACATATTGAAAAGTATTTATGATGTATGGTTATAGTTTACACTCGGCAGCTTTTGTTAGGTACACATGTACAGTCTAATATAAATACAACTGCTTTCCGTTAAAGTCCACTTTTATGATGTCTATAATGTACCTTTATGTACGTAGATGGGAAGGACAAAAAACTGGACGCTATGGGCTTCATAGACTTGATGTTATGGCTGTTGCACTGTATTAAATTAGGACGTACAGGTTCAGTATGTTCAGTGAAATAGGATGATCAGTTTGATTCCCTGTGTCGTCTTTGAAAATGTGAAAAATGAAAAACTCTGTCCTCCTCTCTCAGGAGAACTATTTAAATAAAACACTTAACTCCCCTTCACTCAGTAGCTGCTGAGAAGCATGAATGTACGAGTGTTTGTGTAACTGTTTGAATGTGAAGAAGGACACGAAGTACGTGAGGCTTAAATAGACATGAAAGTGCGTATTTCAGCTGCTTCCCCTGGTTTAGATAAAGAGGTGGGTGAAGAACACCTCCGTTAAACAACATCAGGTACATGGTTAACTAATGCTTATGATGCTTCTCTACCAGGAAATTGATTTCCCTTTCTTGGCAGAGGGGTCAGAGGTCATGGTCAGCTATAGAACTGTACCCCTGGATCTGGGTGTCCTGACTTGTGGGTTTAAGTGTATTCACTGAGGCACATCCTCCTGCTCTGCTGCACTTGACACTGAAATCATATATATTGGCTTTGTCTGAAACCTAAACTGTAGAAAATGAATCCAGAGAGAACTAAAGCATGAAATGGTGGTCAAAGCAATGTAGTAGTGAAAGTGCAGCGAGTGAAACCATGGTTCGGACAGTGAGGGGGCAAAGCATGTGTTCACTGTCCTTTGCTGATCAGTGGCATGCTGTTGATTTTGGCATGAACCCGGGTAGTGGACCAGTCAGTCACCCCAACTATTCATATGTTGAACCGACCGATTCTGTCACCAGAGATTATATTACTTTCCCTCTGTTGGAAAAACCATTGCAACTTTCCTTCCATTGTGTTGCTGCTGACTCTGTGACACTTGTTTTTTATCAATAAGATTGATATTGTGTCACTCACTGTCCTCCGTCATGAACTGGACATGCTCACATGTTGATTTAGTCTCTTGCTCACACACAAATGAACAAATACATTCACATTTATGTCGTGTTAATTTCCCATTAAAAAGCTATTACCAGTCACTTCTACTCTCTGTTTCACTCATACACACAGTTGCCGGGGGTACAGAGGAGTGAAGAGGGAAATGTTGGGATGGAGCTTGTAAAATGCTGCTGTTAAATGCAAAGGAGGGTCAGGGTGTCTGTTAAGAGGGGGCTACCGGTGTCAGAAAGTCACTGTCAACTTATATAACTCCTCTAGAGTTGTGCACACAGTGAATCAAGTGAAACTCCTACCGCCGGTCTCAGGCCCTGATGGGATGGAGAGATGGTGTGTGGGGTTCTATAGGTTTTATCTGAATGCAATGGGTCTACATTTTTCTAAAAGCTGTAGA
Organism: Hippoglossus stenolepis; assembly: GCF_022539355.2. Taxonomy (NCBI): domain Eukaryota; kingdom Metazoa; phylum Chordata; class Actinopteri; order Pleuronectiformes; family Pleuronectidae; genus Hippoglossus; species Hippoglossus stenolepis. The sequence goes on along the minus strand of NC_061483.1, from coordinate 24,014,149 downwards.
GGATGGTTGTGAAGGAAGTATTATCTATAACAGAACAGTAAAGGTATCTGGAATCAAACCTTCAGTGTAAAGGAACTATAGATATACAGTGCAGCACACTATAACAACACTTTGAATAAATATAGCTTTCTATCAGTAAGAACCTACATTCCAATACAACACATGTGAGATTTTTAATTATTTAGGTACCATACGTTGGACATTATAGCCTCATCTGGTCACGTGGTTTTAGCTCCTGTTCATATGGAGTAGTTGTTCTCTTTCCGCCTACAAAAAGGATTTGTCAAGACCCGGAGCTACACAGGGAGTAGAAAGTGCTTTAGTTGAGATCTGGCCTTTTCCGATGCTGCCATGGTAACCAGAAAGCTCAACATACAATGCAGAAATGGCCTTCTCTGAGGAGAGATCTATTAACGCTGACTTTGTGTGTGTCTGTCTCTCTCCTGAGCACTCATTTAACCCCTTGTTTCCTCTCGTGCTGGTCCCTCTGACACCCACTCTCTCTCCCACTTTACACCAAGACTGTCACACACAAGAGCACAGAAAAGCAGTTGTTGCTTTCATGCATGCATTTACATACAAAACACAGATATTCCCACATACAAGGACTCCGAAGCGTGTTTCCTCTCACTCACGTGCAAACAGCTTCACAGTATTCTTCCCTCTTGCTTTCTTCTCAATGTAAATAACTCAATCATGAAGACGAAGGCCTGGAGCAAATGGGACATGACGCAGAGACAGATGTGAAGAAAGACACTCAGTAATCTTACATGAGCCTCAATGCTCAGACTGAATATCAATGGCTCTCGGGAGCATCTTTTACAGACTGTGACCCTACAAACTACAAACTCACAAGTCAGACACACAAACTACTGATTCAAGAGCGGACAGGAATTCGTGGCTTATAGTGTTGTAAAGCAAATATTCTGTAAACTTCTTCAGATAGTGCCTTTGTCCCTTTGTCCTTCCACAAGCTGCCTCGTGCTGCCTATGCACTAGTAATTGTAATTTGATATGACCTATGTATATAAAGACCATTTTACGAGTTGCATACACTGAAAATGGATGTAAACCCCCCCCACTACACTCAGAATAAACAAGTTTGTATCAATTCAATACTCACTGTATTACAATGTAAAATCTGTGTGTTCATTTTTCTCTCAGAGTGCAAAGGAACACTGTGCCTTTGTGAGCGTGGTCAGCGGCAGCCTGTGTGTGTTCCTGGCCGTGTTTGTGCTGGTGTGTACAGAGATACTCTCACAGCGATGGAGACGTGTATTGGGTCTGATTGTCTGGGCCACACACCTCACCATGGGCTACACATTCATCTTCCGCAGCCCCATCGTCCTGCCTTGGGACCAGGTAACCTGCTCTTGTTATTATATGATCCTTTTGCACAGACTTTCAGGTCTACAAAATAGGAATATTAGGATCACAGATGTTTCTGATTTTAGAGAACTATAAAGGAGTGGTTGTTAAAATAAACTTTTATTAATATCGTACACCTCTAGTTATGCCAAGAGTTTGACCACACTTTTCAGAGAACAGATTATTTAAAATAAGTGAATGAAAGCTGCATTCAGTATAATTTAAGTATGCCCTGACACACAAATGACTTCTTGAAATAACAAAACCTTTATATTTCCAGGTGCCTTTTTTCCTCTTTATCATCATCACCGTGTACACCATGCTGCCAGTCCAGTTGTGGTACGCTGTGGTGCTGAGCGTCATCTCCTCCCTGTCCCACATCATAGCCCTCACAGTGCGCCTCACCATTTACAGCAACGGGCCCACTCCTTACCTTGCCACCCAGGTGAAATCATTGGATTTAATCTCATGTTGTTTGTATTGGAGGAGTGTGTTGAAGGCTTAAGGTCGATATATTGTAGGTTGTGTAAGGGGAATGTTATTATTGGTGTTTTGAAGCTGCAGCTTTTTGTGCCAACAAGATGAGACAATAAATCCATGAACACTGTAACTGTGGAAGATAAATAGATAAAACTCAAAAAGTGAAAGTATTAATTGATTTAATAAAGGACAAACCCATAAATCTATATGCATTGTACATATATCTGGTACTCAACGGAAATATGTAAATCCAAATCTAATCCTACTGATGGTAAAGATATACCGTAACAAAATGTTGTGGATAGCAAAATTAAAGCTATGTATGATATGTGGCCAAAGAAATATTTATTAATGAACAACATGTAGAAGTAACGCTGTTGACAATGTAAACAAGTGAACAACACTGTTTTCTGTGTCTGCTCCTGTAGCTGCTGTCCAATGCTGTGGTGTTTCTGTGTGGCGGTGTGGTGGGAGCCTTCCATAAGGTCCTGATGGAGAAAACCCTGAGGCAGACCTTCCAAGACACGCTCCGGTGCCTGAGCATGCGGATGAAGTTGGAGATAGAAAAAAGACAACAGGTTAGTGTAATGCACTGACAAGAGTAGAGTACATCCTGCCGCCAAGGCTGAAAACAGCCCCTGTAAATTCGATAAAGCTGCACCAAATTGCAAAGGCTCAGCCCTCTAAGTATGCCTGATTTTCTTCAAGATCTCTGCATTATTTCTTGAGAAATTCACAAATATTCCTGGATTCACCCCCTTTATCAAATCCGCTTTAAAAGTTCATGAGTTCTCCTTGGCCCATAACCCTTTGCCTAAAAAATGCCTTTTAGCTCATGATAGTCCACTTAGATAAGTCTGTCAGTATTTAATAATAATCACTTGTAAAATCCTGAAGAGAGTAAAATCTATTTTCTTAATTTAAATATATGATGGAAACCACCACATTATTAGGGTGAAAGGAGAAGGGTAGTGTATATTCTAAACCAGTCATAATGAGCAGTTCAATACGATTTAGCTGGTCTGTCTCTGTATTGTAGCGAGTCGTGCCGCTTCCTCATCTCATCTCCTCTACGGAGTTTACACTCACACACACATAGGCCCCGGGCTGGCCCACCCCCACTCATTCACATACTGACACATGGACAATGAAGCAGAGAGAGGAGAGGAGAGGATGTGAACGAGCTGGTATATGTCAAACAGTGGCCACAAAAAGTGTGAACACAGGGTTTCCACAACGGACCAACTGATTGATGCCAATATTGATGCCTATAATATAAATTTATCGCAATAATTTCTTTGACAAAATATCATCCAACAAAATGTGTTTTTTTGACAGAAATACAATAATATTTTTAATAATGCACCAAATGAGATATTTACTTGTTCAGTTTACAGCTTTAGTTCTTCTTTGGTGAATATCCAGTCAAAATTGGTATTGTACAATGTACAGGTATTGATTCCTGAACTGAATCTGTATTTGAACAACCCAGCCCTAGTTAAGAAATTACCAATGTACAGTATATGGGAACTGTCAACAAAAGGTATAATAGGGAGGTTTTATTGCGCTGCCAAAAGGCACAGTGACAAATGTTTGGGTGCACCTAAACGAAAAGGTTAGGCACACCGGTGCAACCAATGTAAAAAGTTTGTCTATCTTAAAGCTTTGCCTTTGGCTGGCCTCGTGTTGACTCTCCCAAGGATGTCTTCATTGCGACTAACAAATCCTTCTAAAATTAGGTTTCCCTGTGATGCCTTTTAAATTAGATGCGTCTGTGCTGACCTGCTTTGACTTCAGAGGGTGTTTTTTCTTTTTGTCATTTATTATGACTGGTGCTTAGTATGAGACATAATAAAACATGCTGTCAAGGAAGCTGCTGTGTTGCCTAGCAGGACAGAAAGGAATGATATAATCGTTAACATTTAAACCTTCAGTTGTATTTGAATTGTGCAGCCTGGTACTCAAAGTAAGCCAAAGAAAAGAAAGCATGGTGGGGGGAAGCTCCAAAACTGCCCCAAAAGGCCAACCAATGAGAAACTTGCTTTGTGCTCCCACATTTATTTCCCCCTCAACCAACATGTTTCTTGGCTGATTGGATGTCAGGGACAGCTTAAAAACTGTGTGATGTTAACTCTCCTCTTTGCAACCAACACTAATGAAATTGTCTGAAAGTGACGCCTCTTTCCTATGAATCACAGTAAATGTCTCTGTAGTGGCAACACATTTTTCCACGTTAAGTCATGTGATATAGATAAGTAATCTCATACAGAATAGATTACATTTGCAACAGCGTTATATTATGTGACTCCCTCCTATATTTGCACACCATCATCTGTACAAAGGCAACTTTATGAGAGGTGAGCATTCATGTTTCAGACTTAGTGGGAAACTAAAAGGGTCATTTGAACCTTGAAAGAGGTCATTCAGACTGAATTCAAGCAGTTCAGGTTGCAGCAGAGACACAGACAATAAGTACACAGTGCTTTAGGTGAGTAGTTAACACTCAAAGCCATCTGCATTTTGTGTTGTCACAACCTGAATCAAAAAATTATTGTGATTTTATTTACATACTCTGACTTTCATGTTTATTTTTTAGGTTTTTTTTAATAAATCAGAAGTGAAAAGTTTTAATATTCAGTATCAAAACATATTCATCTCCTTGCAATAAAACTCCAAATTAAGTTATCGTGGAGAGTCCAGAAACTCGCCAGGGAAATAAACTTATGACAGCAAACTTTGCTTTTGCAAAAAGTCTCATGGGAAATTCTGACATGTCAGAGCAAAACAGGCTGTGATCTGATGAAAAGTAACCTGACCACTGTGTTGAATCAAAACTGGGCACAAGTCAGTCGCCGTACTAAACACCATACATACCATCAAGTATGGTCGTGGTATTATCGTGCCAATGGGGTCATTGTATTTTCAGCTCCACTGACTGGCAGGAGAAAATAGAAGGACCCACGAGAAGAACAAAATACAGAAGATTTATTATTTTTAGCACAAGACACATCTGAACAATGAGTGGAGTATACAGCCAAATGAACACTGGCATGGCTTCAAAACAAAAATGAATGTCCTTAAGTGGCCCAGCTGAAGCTGAAGCTCTGATCTAATCACACACTCCTCATTCCTGCCCACCTATCCTGAGCAAATGCTAAATAAAGAGTATTAAAGGAAAGATAAAATACAAACTGACTTGGTTGTTTACTTAAACATATGTTTAAACGAGAAATAAATGATTAATTTCTAACACAAAAATATTTACTTTACTTTTGTCAGAAAACTGGTGGTGAACACAGGTACCACCAGAAGCAGTTTATTTTCATAAATCAACAAGTGCTACTTTATTCATACTCGTAAAAACAAACACACACACACACACACACACACACACACACACACACACACACACACACACACACACACACACACACACACACACACACATTGGTGCACAAACTTAACTCAGGGTTCATATCTTAAAATATATCATATATTTGTTCTCTCATGTAATCGCCTCTGTTCACATCCACTTGTGCTCAGCAAAGCACTTTGTGGTGACTGAATTATGTAAAAAGCATTTTGTAGATACATTTAACAAGGCCTGACTCAGCCAGTGAAGTCTGATGATCCAACCCCTGGTGGTTTGAAGAGGGATTAATCATTTCATGAGCAGATTCCTGTCTTATTAAATCTATTGAACTTTGAAATTCTCCGGTTTCTGGCTATTGCGCCAGATTGACTTTAACGTGTCATTTTGTAGTATGGCATTAATGTTTTCTATCATACCCATGGACTTTTTCATTATTTGCCTATGATGGCTACATTGAGATATAGTGTTAATATTACGTTATGTGGTACTGTATTTGGTTACTACAGACATGCTGGTTCCTTTATAAAACCTCCACCTACTCTTCCACTCAGCAGCTTGAGGGTGTGGGGACAGTCCAGCATTACAAACAGAGCGAATACAGGTGCAGATAACAATCCAGAGTGATGATAGCATTGAAGAAGAGACAGAATTTAATTTGGTTCAGAAAATGATCTGATGAGTGTAATTTGCATGTTCTCCATGTGTCTGTCCACTGGAGACTCTAAATTGACCTTCGGTGTGAATGTGAGTGTGAATGGTGGTTTATCTCTCTATGTCGGCCCTGCTATTGTGTGTGGGTTCCTGTACTTATATCTTTGTGAGGACCATTTTAAGCATAGACCCTACAGAGTGAGGACATTTTTGGAAAGTGAGGACATTTTGACTAGTCCTCAGTCAGTGGGTTAAGACTTGGTTTTATGGTTAGGGTGGGAATTAGGTTAGAGTTAGGGTAAGGGTTAGGGTGAGGCATTTAATTTGGATGGTTATGGTAAGGGTAAGGGGCTAGGGAATGTACTATATCAATGAGTGTCCTCACTAAGATAGAAGTACAAATATGTGTTGGTATGTGTATGTGAGTGAGTGTGGACCAGGCTTTTATAACTCCTCACTGTACATTGAATACCATCAAATAACCAAAATATCCTGGCTCAGATGAATTATAGCTATGCAACTAATTGTGTTCTTGTGTATGTGTGTGTGTGTGTGTGTGCAGGAGAACCTGCTGCAGTCTGTGCTGCCCGTCTACATCTCCATGAAGATGAAGCTGGCGATCATGGAGCGCTTGCAGGACTGCAAAGACAAAGCAGAGCAACAGCGACTCGTCAAAGACAATAACTTCCACAGCCTTTATGTCAAGAGGCACGAGAATGTCAGGTAACTTGAAATACTGAAATAGCCATGGATACTTATTGATCATTATTCAGCCCTCGAGGCCTTATTTGAGCTTAGGTTGGGATAGTTAAAAAAACAAGAAGCATATTTTGCTGACAACTTCTCATAATGGTGGAGAATAGTATGCCTGTTTGTTTTCAAAGCAATGACCCAGTTACAGCTCTTTGTTTTACGAGGGTTTCATTAATTTAACAAGTGCTGACAGATATTGCGTCATCTTAAAGTGAACTTTGGCAGATGGCTCAACAGCATTTAATTTTTGGGGGATAAATGTCAGCAAGACAGTCTCTGCTTTACCACAATAAGGGAATTGTATCATACTGAGCAATAAGAATATATTGGAAACATACTTTTATTTGTATATTTTTCAGAATGATTTCATCCATTTTAAAAAGGCGATTTTCAGGCTTAAAATGCATAGACAGTATGAATTGATTTGACTTCTAATAGACCTGTGGTCTTTTCTAATCAAAAGGTAAAAGTAATGGCCACATGTGCTGCCATGTTTATTGAGGCCAGAGTAAGAAGGTGGTGAGTGATAGTCTGCGTCTCCGACCTATCTCTGTTATTACCTCAGTCGGACCTGTCATTAGCTGTGTTGTCTATCTCACGGAGCACCTGGCCGGTTTTAGTCAGACAGGGGAACAGTTTCGTTCAGGTGCCAGATCTTCGTCCCTCTGCTGGCCAACTGATGGGCAGCTGTACTCAGACCAGGCAGCAACCTTTAATCGGCCTCAGCTACATGCGGTGTGGCTCATTACCAGTTGATTTCATGTAGGGCTCTGTGGCTAAATTCAATCGCACACATAGATCTATGGATTCATGGTTGTTTTTTATCTGAGCCTGCTTTGAATGTTAAATATACGTAGTCTGAAATATTGCGAACCTATACTTGGGATTTTCCATCAATGTCACATTAAATTGATCCTTTCATGCTATAATTTATGTGCACAGCATTCGTCACACAATTGTTGACATTCCCTGTGGTTCAGCGTGATAAGCATGGCTTACAGAGAGGGTTAGAATTTCATTCCCCTCTGTGGCCATTCTCAGGCAGGGAGTCAGGTGTTGTGTGTGCATTGGGCTATTGCCAATCTTTTTCCATGTGGTGTCATGTCTGGTTCTTTCAGAGGTCAGATGAGATATTATTGGTACTAACTGGCAGCCTTAATCATGTCCAAGCTATGACTGAGCATTGAAGCAGACAGGCCTCTTAGTCAGTCACTGATCAGGTCCTTTGGAGGTTAATAATAGGAGGTAGACCAGGTGCTTTTTGCCTGAAAACCTACTTCTCAATTCAAGAACTGTAATGGTCATAATTGGTTGCAATGGGCAGACAAAGCTGTGCAGAGAAATGCTGCATTTTGACCCAAATTAAAGGATATAAATGGGATGACCCTTTCTATTCCAGTCAGGTCAGTTGTTTAGCTGCGCATTCAACAGTTGATTCATTGATTGAAAAAGCATCTGAATGGAATGAAGGAAGCAAGGGATGATCTCCCAACAAGCCCGGACATGTGAATAACAAAGAATTACCAACAGACGGAAGTGGCATGGATATATTACAGTTGTCCATTGTGTGGAACTCAAACCTGAGAGGTGAGGGTTTGTGCAGCAGGTAGAGGCAGGAGGAGATCAGATGTTTTTGTTGACAGCACATCAACACTGGCGACAGCCATTATCACCAAAAGCTCTTTTGACATCTTCATCTGTGTCTTCTAGGTGTTTGGCATTGCCTTTTCATCCTGAGTTACTTTTGTTACTCTTGCGTGTTAGAACCGTCATCATCCCCCTCACTCACCCACGTTGAATCACCCCTGCGAAAATCTCGTGCTGTGTTCTCACATGTGCTCTTTCAGACATTATCCAGAGTTCTGACAAGGGGCTGGCAGGAGAAATTCTGCAGAATGTCAGGAGATTATCTGGAGTTCAGCGCATGTCTGAAAGTGGCTATACTGATAATGTTTCGGTTTAATGTTGCAAACTGTATAAGTTGTTCCAGGTGATCTTATATAATGCAGACTTTAATTACTGGTCAGATCAGACATCTCTGTTCGTGTACATGTGTTTAACTCCCTGCTCTCTCTTTGCCTCAGTATTCTTTATGCTGACATTGTTGGCTTCACACGGTTGGCCAGTGACTGTTCCCCCAAGGAGTTGGTCATCATGCTGAATGAACTGTTTGGAAAATTTGACCAAATTGCCAAGGTGAGTTCTTCTGAATGTCTTTTGTCATTATTACAGATGACTAAGGCACTTCAGTCTCAGCTGTGCAAAAAACTGTTGGTGTATTGGACAGCTTCCATTTGTTGGCATGTCTTGTGTACACTCATACTCTGTCTAACTACTTACATACATTTGCAGACTTGTTGCATAAAACTGTATTTCCCCCTATTATTTTTGTCATTCCTTTTAGGAGAATGAATGCATGAGAATCAAGATCCTTGGAGATTGTTATTACTGTGTGTCAGGGCTGCCGGTCTCGCTGCCCAAACACGCCAAGAACTGTGTGAAAATGGGACTCGACATGTGTGAAGCCATCAAGTGAGTTTGTGCTCGCCATCCCTGTCTGCCTGTACCTAGGATTGCACATGCTGAAAAGGACTTGTACTTTTTAAGAATGTATTTTACTGGTAGGAAAGTCTGAGGAAATTCTGACAGCGCTTTGGTGGATGATGTGTTTAACCAGGTATTTAGACACAGAAACAACAGAGCTTCACATAGACAGAGATAGAAAGGTTAAAAGACCGGTCATCCTCAAACTGTGCCTTGAAGCTCTGGTCATCGTAAAGAAACAAACTTTACAATCAACAAACTAAGGAATTACTGCCAATTACTCTGAAACTCCTTCAGGCAGGTACGCGAGGCCACAGGAGTGGACATCAACATGAGAGTGGGCGTGCATTCAGGAAACGTGCTCTGCGGTGTCATTGGCCTACGCAAATGGCAGTTTGATGTGTGGTCGCATGATGTCACTCTGGCTAATCACATGGAGTCGGGAGGTCTTCCAGGGTAAGTGGTACAGTATTTCATTTGTGTCATAAATGTCATCACCACTTATACATATTCACAGTAAGTCACCATATTGCCTCACACAAGTTTAGGATGCCTGAGGCTCACACAACCTTAATGTTAATAACCCCCCTAATTACATAGTTATAACAAATGTCTCTCATAACCAATGTCAAGTATTTGATTGTTTCGTCTGCTCTTCACTCTGTAAGACGCGTCCACATCACAGAGGCGACTCTGAAGCACCTGAACAAGGCATATGAAGTGGAAGAGGGCAACGGCCACTTTAGAGATCCCTATCTAAAAGAGCCCAATATTCCCACCTACCTGGTCATCGATCCACGGGTGAGTTCTCAGTCCAGCTTCCTTGAAGATGCAAAGTGTGAGTTGAAGAATGTGAAATATGAAGTGTATGAAAACACTTCAGATACTGACGGGGTTCAGGGTGGCCGTGCCGGCAGTGTGTGAATGGTGTGTGTGATAGAAAACGTGCTGCGTGTAGAAGTGCTGTATGAATGTGTACGTGAATGGGTGAATTCGACTTGTGTTGTAAAGCGCGTGGTCGTTAAGACTGGAAAAGACCTATATAAATAGTCCATTCAAATTCAATCATTACATGTTTTCAGTTCATACTCATTTGTATTTTTTATTTTTATTTATTTATTGATTTGACAAGTTTTTGTTTTCTACATGTCAAAAATCCATTGTCTTTTTTTTGTTGTGGTCCACGTGCTTTAAGTTATGATTGATATTTCTACTGTAATATACCTACTGGACTTTTTCAAAAATCAATACCAGTATTGTGTTTTTTACCCACCTTACTGCATGGTTGCTATTGTTTTTTTTTTTCCCAAGCTGAATCATGCGGCATTAAAGCCAAAAGCCAATGTCGATTCCAAGATAGATACATTTTTCAAAATAAAAGTTTCATCCGGAGCTGTCCCCCATTATTGCAAATTAGATTTTCATATTGTACAGGAAATGTTCCTCATCGCTCGTTACAAATTTCAGCAGATTTAGTACATAAAACATTTGGATGACCCAGAACAACAGTTGTTCTCTTGCATGGATTTGGCTTTTCTATGGTTTGTTACCAAATTAATGGAAGCAAAGCCTAATTGATCTTAACTGGCCAAGTCTAACTTGCACATATGGACCCTTAAAATACCAGATGCATCGCAGGTTGGCATTTTGCATGGATTCCACAGATATGTACTCACTCTTAACAGTAAATGTAAAATGTCTTGTCTTTGTGTCTTAAGTCTAAGGACCCATCTCTGAACGCCCGCAGCGCGCCTAAACATCGTGTGAATGATGGTCTGAAGATGCGTGCGTCAGTGCGTATGACCCGTTACTTGGAATCCTGGGGGGCTGTCAAACCTTTTGCCCACCTGCAGAGCCCAGAGGGCTTCAGCCCAGACACTATCATCAATGGCAAGCCACGCAGCAAGGTGAGTGAATAGTCTTCTTATTGTTTGATTGAATGGCAACATACCGCATAGTAGCTTACACAATGAAGCATGGCGTCTGTGCTTATTAATCAGGACAAATTTCATAATATGAGATCAACTGGTAAACAACAGGTGTGTGTTACCCACTGCTGAAAATGTGCCTCTACACCTAATGGAAAATGTAGGGAAAGCTTTTGTTGACTTTTCTGAGCTGTTGGATGTTGTTTTGATTGATGTTCTGATGCATCCAACATTTGTAATACTATATTACTATAATACTATAATAAATGTTAGCTGTTCGAATCGCAGCATCTCGAAACAGCTGCACTAAATATGTATGTTTATGCAGAGTATTAGTGTTAGTGGAGGAAGAAGTTCTTAGAATTTTTTTTAACTAAAAGTAGCATTACAATAGTGTAGAAATACTTAAACGTTAAGTTTTGTAGAGTAGCATTATTAGCAGCAAAGTATGCTTAAAGTACCAAAAGTAAAAGTACTCCTTATGCAGAAGGACCCATTTCAGGCTAATGCGGAGTATTGATTGTGTTATTGGACGACAAATATTGATACACTGATGTGTATGTAACTCTTAATTGTTGGAGCTGGTAAATGTGGAGCTAGTTTAACTAACACTGCTGTAACAATACGTGAGAATTTTTGTCAATGATGACATTTTTTGTATCAATAATGTGAATCTGCACCAATCTTTGTTTTCCAGGACATCCCCCTGCGATCAGCCCACGGCTCAAAGATCACCGAGAGGTAAGACACTTCTCAGCTGTTGTATTGATATGTTAAGCCTCCATTTCGTGACTGTTTAAATTTTGCAGGTATATCAATTGTAACAGAGTCAGTCTGAAACTTGGCTGGGGTAAAGAGACAGAATGTGCTCTCACATAATCACCTTGGAAGTCAGCCCTTGTAATAACCCTGTTGCTCAACAGCATCTTGATGGCCATTGCTTTTGCAGGAACATGTGTCCGCCATCATCTTGCCCTGCCAAGATGTTTCCATCTGTTCAAATAATCTGAACTGGTCTCCATCACATTTTGGAGATCAAACCATTTTAATGCAATACAGTCAGTACATTTCTGCCAATGTTCAGATTCAAGATTCTACTTGTTATATTTGAGACTTTCTCTCTGGCTTGTTCTTTTTTACACTTTCATTTTAAACAATATTCAGGTAAGGGTCTAAAGCTGTTTGTAACAACCCATCTCTGAGCTGGTATACTTGAACACCATTTTTAAAAATGTTTTAGATTTAACAATTGCTGTCTCTGTTAAAATCCCCTGGCAGCTTAGGGTTACATTTTGCACAAGCAGGCTCATTACTTATCAATGATCAATGCATGATTTAATGACTTAATACAGAAAGCAGCACAATGCAATCTCCAAGCTCTTTATTGGAACACCTGTGCACCTGTTTATTTATGCAATTATCCAATCAGCCAATCACGTTGCAGCAGAGCAGTGGATAAAATCCAAGAGCTTTAGTCGATGTTCACATTAAACATCGAATCTGATCTCGGTGACTTCGGCCATGGCATGATTGTTCACACCAGTCAGAGTGTTTCTAAAACAGCTGATCTCCTGGGACAAAAAGGCCACAGTAGCTCAGATACCCACTGTTTAAAACTGTAGTGAGCAGGAAAACCTCTCAGAATGAACAACACATCAAACCTTGAACCACATGTGCGTACTCTCCTGTTGCTAAGAACAGAAATCTAGAGCTTCACTGGAGTGTTGAAGACTGAAAAATGTAGCGTGGTCTGATGAATGTAGATTTTGCGTCATGCCGATGGTCGGGTCAGGATTTGGTGTCGACAGCGTCAATCCATCAACCCAACCGGCCTCGTGTCCAAAGCTCAGGCTGATTGTGTAATATCATGACACACTTTTGGAAACTTGATACTAATACGAGATGTTGTTGATTACTTTTATCCCTTTATGGCCACAGTTTACCATCTTTATTATTTGATACTTCCAGCAAGAAAATGCTCAATGGCACCATCAGAAGTCTCAAACTGGTTTCATAAACATGACAATAACATGACAATGGGTCTCCTCAGTCACCAGATATGAATCCAACAGACCCTTTGGGATGTGGTAGAGCAGGAGATTGGCAGCTTGGATGTGCAGCTGACAAATCTGCAATAATGATGTGATGTCAATATAGTCATCAATGCGGTGAAGAATGTTCTGAGAGCAAATTATCAGTTAGTTCCTAATAAAGTGCTTGGTGGTTATAAATTACCAAATCACTGCACGTATAATTACATAAGGTTATTACCTCTGCCAAAGAGGTTATGCTTCCATCAACATTTATTTGTTTATCTGTTAGTTAGGAGCATTACACAAAAAGCTACTGGAGAGATTTCTACAAAACTTGCTGGGAGTATATGGTATGGGTCAGGGAAGAACCCTTTAAATGTCGGTATGGATCAGGATCAGGAGGCGGACACAGGGATTTTTTTCTCTCTCTTTAACATTTCAAGATAGGCGTTAGCCTTGGCAGAGGTATGCATTCTTAGATTGCCCTAGTTTAATGTGTCGTTGTCATTACGAAGCAGTTGAAACCACAGGAAACATAACAGAGGATGTAATCTTAATACTAGGTGAAATAGCTCCTAAAATCAAATGTTGAGATTATTTGTCCATGTCCCCAAATCAAAAGGAATGTCACACACGTAACACTTTCACTGACAGATTGTCGCCACTGAGCAGCTGCTTAGTGTAGCTGTATATTGTCGCTCCTTAAGAGTGGTGAGAGGGCTGAGCTCGATGAAGAGGCCCTCCATAAGTCTGGCACAGGCAGCGAGCGCACAGACAAATATGTAAAGTGTAGCTACTGATTATTGAGAAGGACTCACCTACACAAACAGTGTGGGCTGGAGTAATGTGATTAGAACAGATAAGTGTGGGCCTAAAAGCACAAGCATTCCACACTAGGAAAGTGGAACGTTTGTTTTACGGCAGAAATTGTTAATTTCATTCACTGTAGCAGAAGCAGCAGCTGCTGAACACGTCTGAGGCTGAAGTGAGAGTGAAATGAGATGCATCCTCTTAAGCTTCATGACAATACAGAGCAAAATATGTGTAGTTCTGTGGTTAAATGTAAAAGTTGTGAGTGGGCAACACCCGTTCACGTGCCTATATCAAACTGTTTCATATAGATTTATATAGATTTTGTTTATGATGATTTTGTGTTAATGTTTCACTGTTGGGCCCTGGCAGCTTTGATGAGTCTCTAGAGGAACCTTTCTCCTTGCCTGCATCTCCGTTCAGCAGCTATAAGTGAGTGGGGCCCTCATGGCCCGCAAGGTCCCTCAGTGCAGTAGTTCTTTACCTTGTGGCGCCCTGAAACTAAATGAATATATGCTTGCTCAAAGCCACTTGTCTAAAAGATGGTGAGCTTTCACATCATGTAGAAAATTCTTACATTTTCCTCTTTTTCATATTATGATCATTTTTTGTGGGAAACGAGGCTGAAATGGCAAATTTATCACAGTCATTTTAAAGTCAGAACACACCAATTCTACCGGAAACTCCAATAAAACAAATATAATTCTTGACTCCCCCAAATAAAATCTATATGGTGTTTTGTCCTCCAGGGTGAGAACTACTGCTGTAGCGGAGAGCCTTGCCGTCCCAACACTAACCTGAACAGTGATATCACACTGTTCATCTCTCATCGTTTCTCAATGCCACCTCTTCCTAACAGGGCATCGTGTGATCTGAAATGCCATCAGAAAACGCTGTAACTCCAGTAGACTGACATGCTGCTATTAACACTGATCACTGACTGGGGCTTGTGTGTGTCTGGGTCTGTGCGTCTGTGGTGAGTGTTTCCTTCCTGATTAGAGTAGGGGGTTTCCAAGCAGAGGCACGGCAGAAACACTCCCTCTGAATCCCCACAGAGATCATCTAACACACAGCGTTCTGCATCCGGCACACTCCTTCCACATAACTCACTCACAGGCACAACCGTTATTTCTCCCACTAATGCTCAGAATGGCATTAACCAAGTTGCCTCCCAGCACAGCTAAACAGGACCTGAGTAACCTGCATGACCTAATCTGGTTTTCCAGCATCAGTTCCTATCAGCCTGAGTGTCTCAGTGTCTGTCCGTCTGCCTGGTCCTAATTGTCTGTGTGCTTTCCGCTGCAGGAACAAATCCCAGAAGAGTAAGTTTGATGAGGAGCTGCACAATGAGATGACCACGACCATAGATGAGCTCAGCAGCAAGTAGGTTCATCTTTACTATAAAGCTTGCCTTTCAATGATCAAGCAGGTGTTTGATTGATAATGGGATATGCTGTAAAATAAAACTGATGGTTTGCAGAGTCAGACATTAATAACTATGTTTTTCCATTCAGCGCCATCATCAGGTCGAAATTCAAAATTGTCCAATATGACCAATTACCAGCTAAATTAATGGCATTCCCATCAGCTTCAGCTCTATGTGTGTACTGCTAGTTAGTAAATGTTAGCATGCTAAAGCTTTGAGCTAAGATGGGCATCATAGTAAATATTACATCTGCTAACAGCCTATCAGCCTGTTAGCATTTTCATTGGGAGCCTGTAGGATGCTGATGTTAGCATTTAGCTTTGTTTGTCTGTACAGGATGCAGTGACATTTTCCCTGTAAAATAGTATGGAGTATAGTATCTTTTGAAACTTAGGGTCAGAGCAATCTATTCTTTCTTCCTTTTTATTTCTTCCTTCCTTTCCGTATTACTTCTTACATAATTCCCTCCCTCCTCTCTCCCTCTCTCAGGCAGTGGTCTAAGACTGAGGAGAGTAGCAGTTTAGCTCTGTGGTTTCCAAAGAAAGATCTGGAAAAGCAGGTTAGTTTGACATTTAGCTCATTGAAAACATCAGGCTGCAAGTATTTGGAACGATGTGAACTCTCACAATTTGGGAACCATGTTTAAAAAGGGCTGTGTCTCATACATGAACCTCCTACATTAAAACTGAGATGTGGCACTTTATCGCAGTATCTATTATCCACAGAGACTGAAAAACAAAAATGTCCAAATACTTATGGCCTGATGTATATTTCTACAATGTCATACACTTCACTTCATGCAGAAGTTCATGTGTGTACTGTGTTTCTTCTAAGTACCGAGCTCTGGATTTGCCGATGTTCAAACACTATGTTGGCTGCGCCACCTTCATCTTCCTCTGCATCTTTATGATTCAGCTGTTTGTCACAAAGGAGTGAGTATGACCAACTCATCTAGCATTATCAAAAAATATTTTCACAAAGGTGAACATTATTAACTTGCAGTGCAACTGGGACGAACGGACAGTTTGCATCTTTCTGCTTTTTCCCTGAGTTCTGCGATTTCGCCGAAACCATTTGTCACAAGACGTCTATTACTTCGAAAGCACAATGTGAAGATTATATGTGTCGTGATGTGGGAAAGGAAAAGACGATTTCTGACAAAATGGTTTTTATCTCCCTCAGTTGGCAGATGTTGGGAATGTCATTTGGAGTGTTGGTTTGTGTGCTGCTGCTGACGCTGGCCATCTGCTTCGCAGGTCACCTACAGGTCAGTGTGTTTAAAGTCTCATATTCAGATATTTAGGTGATTCACTCATAGACTTAGCTCCTCTCAGGCAGTTTGTGCTGGTTCATATTTGGGTTTATAGAAAGTGGAAAAGTAAGCCTCACAGTTATATCAACTCTTTCATACCTTCTTACAGTCGAACTGGATGCAGGTCAAAGGTCAGTGTGGGACGGTCGGCCTTTATTTCAGCAGCACTTATTAAAGTCTTGTATTATATGATGCTGACCTGGCCCTGACTTGCAATACAAGTGTTTTGCTGTCAAAGTGGTGTTGAATGAATTACATTTTTTGGGTTTAAGAAGAGGAAATTAAATGTGAAATTCTTCTGTAGTTTGAAGGCCACACAAGATAAACGCCATCAAATCTTCAGGAAGAAAATTATTTTCTTAACTTCCATTATGTGAGTTGGATTATCCAACAAGAAATGCACTGATGAAATGTTATTAAATGGAAAATGAAATAGACAAGAGACTGGGTTAGAGTTGCTGTTTCTATGATGAAGAATGAAAAATCTTAAAAACTGTACATACACATTGGTGTTTTTACAGTGTATTTGTTTTCAGGAGTGAGAGAACAAAACAATCAAGTTATCAAACATCCCTGGCAGCCGCACAAAAGAGGTTGATTGGTCAACTAGAATGTCACTCAGAGCACATACCTCCGTCTATCAAGCTGCCCCAAACTTCAAACACTCAAAGATATCAATCCCCTAAATATGCCAGTTTTTGTTTCTTCCCATCATGATCCATTAGTAATTCTCTGGGAAATTGGTGAAAACATCAAAAAAGCACCGTATCTCGCCTGGATCTACCTTCTGATCTAGATCCACTCCAAAATTGAATGTATTCTTCCCTGACCCATCCCGCATTCCAACACCAAGTTTTATAGTAATCAATCCAGTAGTTATGTGTAATCATGCTAACAAACTGTGTGTGTGTGTGTGTGTGTGTGTGTGTCTGTGTGTGTGTGTGTGTCTGTGTGTCTGTGTGTCTGTGTGTGTGTGTGTGTGTGTGTGTGTGTGTGTGTGTGTGGGGCGAAAGTGAAAAATTTTGGTAAAGGTAAAAAAGCACCTTAACAATTACTTGGCAAAGTGTGATGATGCCGTGTTCGGTGTCTGCGAAGGTGTTTGACTGTGCCAGGTTTAGCCAGTGTGTGAATGGAAACATGTCATGGAATCTGTCCCCTGCGTTCACAGGGCTGCAGCTTTCTATAGCTTAACCTACTGACCCCTGACATTCAGGCCTTGAGGCAGCGTTTTCTTCGCTCCGACAGATTCCTTCCCTGGAAATAGCCACCGTCACTCAGACATGATGTCTGGAGATTTACGACCGTGTCAGAGTCACATGCTCCTCGTCGTACCTGTTTGACCCCATCTCTCTCCTCACCTCTCTCTCACCTCTGCAGCGGGTGTTTCCTGAGAAGCTCTCGAGGTGCCAGTGGCTGCCAGCTGTGTCCGAGGCGGTGGTGAAGCGGCCGTGTGTGCGTCTCCCTCTGGCCACTATCACTACTACGGTCATCATCATCTTGGCAGTGTTCAACCTGGTAAGACTCCAATCACATGTTGAGAGGGTCATTATATAGTCTTCTATTTCTAGCTGTCCTACACTTCATAGCCACCATGCCAAACTTCAAAGCATGCGGTCCAGTGGATGACTGTCAGTCCGATCTTTTTTTATCCCCCTGCATTGCTTCGTCCAGAGACCTGTGACAGAAAATATGGCCGACCTGTGTCCCACAAATCGTTCCCATGAGCATGAATCAGACGGAGGCCTCTTCTACCTGCCTGTGAGTGACGGATTTGTTAATCCTAGGAAATAATTACATTTAACATTTCTTTATATTAGAGTGGATTAAATAGTATTTGCAAATAGTCCTGCTATGTGTTTAACGGAGAGCCAGAGGAGACGTGATGCCAGAAGAGTTTCTGGGCTTTGGCAAAGAGATACAGATCATACATGGATCACAACATCAGACACATCATAGAAATGTTCGCCATGCTCTATGTGGGTCCTGCTCACAGACTGTATATAAAGATAGATGTCATAATGGCATTTATGGATAGTGGCAGGAAGTGTAGACGTCGTCCATCTTTATTTACAGTGACAGTTGACGATTTTTCTCGCAGTGGGAAGTTGTGGAAAGTTTATTTCTGGTATTTGTCTCAGGTCTAATTCTAAATCCTGTCCCTCTTCCTCTCCTTCAGTACTCTGTATACTGCTGTATCCTGTCCCTCATTGCATGTGGAGTCTTCCTGCGGGTGAGCTTTGAGCTCAAAGTGCTCTTCCTCACCCTGGCCTCCACAGTATATTACATCCTCATCCTCAGCACCAAGAGTGAACTCTTTTTGGCCTATGGAAATGTCCTCTACGCTCAGACCAATAGCAGCTGGAACTGCAGCAGGTAGGATTCAGTATGAAAAGAAAATGCTGTCTGGTAGTTTGCTTTTATTTTATTTTTGAAAACCTTTAACTGTGACTGTTCGGCACAAGAACATAAGCCCTGAATAGATCAACTATTTCAAACAAAGAAATTATGCTATTATGTAACTTAACTGAAGTATAATGAAAATGAATTGGTGGAATAATAAATAACCTGTGAGTGCATGTGGTAATAGTCTTTCTACCTTGTAAAGACATTGCTGTTCCATTTACTTTGAGTGATTGTGTGTGAAATGTGTAATTCAGAGTCACGTCCAGGTATAAATGTTTGTTCTTGTTCGACAGCAGAGACGATGAATCCATCCTGAGGTGGATCGGGCTGGTGAAACACCCGCAGGTGATGAGCTGCATATACATCACCCTGTTCCTGGTGACCATGCTCATCATCTCACAACAGGTAATGACGCTCTCGGCTTCTTTCTTTCATTTCAATTATACGAACTGAAATCCTGTTAATTTATATAAATAGGAGCATGTTTAGATTTATAACCTGTTAAGTAAAACTTGTCATGACATCACCTCTTACATATCCTTCTGTCCCTGTTGTTCACCAGTTATTAACTGATAAAAAGTACTAAAGCTCTGGAAATGAATAAATCATTTCACTGCAAATAGAATATAATTCCCATTAACATAGTTATTAAGTTATTGGTTTCTTTATTGCTCTAACCGCACTGTGTTCATGTCTCCTAGAACGAGTCCTGCTTCCGTCAGGACTTCCTGCTGAAGTACAAGAACCACACAGAGCAGGACGAGATCGAGACCAGGGAGAACCTGAACCGCCTGCTGCTGGAGAACGTGCTGCCGGCCCATGTGGCGGCTCTGTTCGTCGGGGAGAATAAAAAGAACGAGGTGAGATGGCACCCAGTTGAAAACCTCAGTCCAGAAATACTATAATAACCATTGCCTGTTTATCTAAACCACAAGTAAGTTAACTCAAACGTTTTTAAATAATTGTTTGATCTATATACATTTTAGGTTGTGTCCAAAGTCCTAAAGGTTGTAGAGAAAAAAACATTTTTTTAATCTGCTCGATGTCATTTATCATATGATGTCAATTGATCAGGGATCATTTTATTAAAAAATATAATCTTGTAATAGATCGTCTCTCTTTGCGGAGATGTCTTGTAAAATGGTTCTTCAGACCATATTTTGTTCACTCACTCCGATCAGCTTCAAAGGTTAGTCATCTGGAGATACTCTGCCAAGTGTGTAAATCTCTCCATATGTTGTTGAGTTATTGTGTACATACACACACATGCTACACTAGTGTGAAGGGGCACAAAAGATAGAAGATGTTTTATTCATATTTTTAAATGGAGTGTCTCCTGTGATGTTTGGGTGTTTTCAAAATGTTGTGAAACTTTTTAGATGTGAGGTAAAATTCTTATTATTATCTTAAGAATTCAGCCCAAAACTGGGATTTGTGAAAATAGCAGTGAACAATCTTGAACTTGTATCAAGGCCAAACAATCCTATTTTCCCTCGTGGCAAAACTATTAACACCTCGTTTCTTTTTATTTTGCATCTCACCCAACAGGACCTCTATTACAAGTCCTATGACTGTGTGTGTGTGATGTTTGCCTCGGTACCGGATTTCAAAGAGTTTTACACCGAGTGTGATATCAACAAGGAGGGCCTGGAGTGTCTCAGGCTGCTCAACGAGATCATCGCCGACTTTGACGAGGTCAGGAAGACAAAGAAGGAAAAACTCCCTCTTTCATCCTCATCCTTTAATTCTTTAGCACGTACTTCTCCTCCAGTTCCAAATGTTAACCATGTGGACATCGTGTTCAAACAGTACAGTGTAATTATCGAGCTAAATCCCCACTGTGTGAAGTGCCAGCAGGAACAAGGACTGTAAATGATGAAGTTCCCACATGCACACATCACTCATTTTGCTTTCCTCTGACCCGACAGCTGCTGTCCAAGCCAAAGTTCAGCGGTGTGGAGAAGATCAAGACAATTGGCAGCACTTATATGGCGGCTGCTGGGCTTAGTGGGACGCCCGGTCAGGAGAACAATCAGGTGGAGTAGCTACTGCTTCGGACCAGGATCAGACCAGGGTCAGACCAGGATCAGACCAGGGTCGGACCAAGATCAGACCAGGGTCGGACCAGGGTCGGACCAGGGTCAGGGTTCCCACACATCCTTGAAAACCTTGACATTTATACATGTCATGGAATCAATCTGGAATTTGATTAAATTTACCAAATATCCTTGAAATAATCTTTATTGTCCTTTAAATATTTAATTGTATTTCAGCCCCTTACATCGATCGCCTATGTAAGGGGCTTCAATTCACCACTTTCCTAACTTTGCGTGAGAGGTGGCGTGCACATCTTCCAGACCCTGTTCTGACCCCCCTTCTGACTTAGGGGATAACATGGTCTATAGTGCCAGCTGGTCAGTTCTGGATAGCTCCTGCAAAATGATGGGAACCCTGAGGATCAGATTGGTTTCTGTCAAGTGTTTTCTCAGCAAGCCTTCAACGCACTTTTTGACCTGTTAAAACTTGAAGTAGTCCCATTGACGTGACTCTGCCGCTGTTGTTTCAGGACAAAGAGAGACAACAGGCCCAGATAGGGAACATGGTGGAGTTCGCCATCGCTCTGATTGGCAAGTTGGACGGCATCAACAGACATTCCTTCAATAGCTTCAGGCTTCGTGTGGGTGAGTGTGCTCAGCTGCTTTTGGCACAAACCTTTCACTCACTGAATACTGCGCTGCACTGTGTGCAGCTCTGTGTGCAGCTCTGTTATGACATAATAACCCTGTTTGTACTCTGCATGATTGGCATTAATGCTGCGTCCATGAAATGAGAGATGCTCACATTCAGGTCGGCACTAAAAGCATCTTATCTGAGTGAAGCCATCTTTACGAGCTCGTGTGCTGTAACCTCTGACAGAACTGTGTGCTGTCTGCTTTGTGGTCAGTTGAGGAGAAATGACTGTGGAGACGTTAAGAGCATTAAATAATAGATTAAGTAAATTATATAATCAAAGCAGGAGATAAAGACCACACTGTCGTCCTGACTCAGTTATTCTTCGACAGTTGATTCTGAGCAGAGAAAGGTTTTGCTTCAAACATTTACATTTCTTTGGTGATAAAAACACAACATGAAACATAAACACTGAAATGTCACAGTGAGAGGTTCAGAGTTCTGTCACCATCAGCTGCTGTGTCTGAACACTGACTCTGAAACAGAATACTCTCACTGCTGCTCTTGAAATTTAAAAGCAGTGGTAGTGTTTGGCTCCTACCTATAAATGATGACATCATCATCATCCCCCCCTGCTCTGAGTGGACTCATTGATGTTATTTGACTTACAGCTAAATCCTGCCGCAGCTTTGGTGGAGGACTCCATTTATAGGGACACACACTGTTAATGGTGTCATATGCTTCTGCTCAGTTTTAACTCTCAAAACAATCAAACATGTTTAAAATTATTATTTTGTAAGAGAAATGTTTTGGTGACATACATAGGTTGTTATGTCTGTGTGTTGTAGTCCCTGGGAAAGACTGTGTCTGCCTGTAGTTTGAGAGATAATGGAGCGTATGGAGGGTTGATTCTCATCTAGGCTACTTCACCTTTGCTTCAATTATGTGGAATTATAATAATTAAATGTAATTAATGGACTGTGACTATGTCCCTTCATATCTGCCGTACTTGAATATAGGTCTTAAATTTAATTCATTAAGGTCTTAAACATTCTTCAAATTAGTTTGTTGAGTCCTGCAGAAAACCCGGCGCACACACACACAGAAACACATACAGGAAAACAACGAAGTCAATACTCTGCTTATGTTGATGCTGCGCGCAGGGTGAAAACTGTCCAACCCTTTTCATTTTATTACTTCAGTGTACCCTTCACAAAACACGGGTTCTTTTGCTGTTGTCAGTTTTGTCCTTGACAAAAATGAAATTACAAACCAACATTCTAGTAATGAATGAAAATGTTTCAACATCACCTCCTCTTTCTGAGCTGAGATGAATGTTTATGTGTATGCGCATGACATAATTTATCGTAAAACAGAGTCAGATTTGTGACCGCGTGGCCTCTGTGGTTTTTCCACAGGCATCAATCATGGCCCGGTAATCGCTGGAGTGATCGGGGCGAGGAAACCTCAGTACGACATCTGGGGCAACACGGTGAACGTAGCGAGCAGGATGGAGAGCACCGGGGAGCTCGGAAAGATCCAGGTACGTCCGGCTCAGTCCAACAAAGGCAAACAGCAATATTTCATTCAGAGCTGTGAAAGGTCAGAGTACACATAGTTGCGGCTCCAGAGCTTTGTTTGGTAAATGTCAACACAATCATGGCTAGATTCATAAAGATCCCGTTTCAGACTCTGCCCCACATCGGAGGTTCTTCATTCAGCTCAACAGAAAAAAAAACTGTTATAAGAATTTCTAATGAGATAAACATTTTATTTCCGTGCACTTTATGGCTGAATCACATTTATTTGTGGATTTGAAGAAATTCATGCTTTAACTTGAGAAACTACTTGAATGACTTTGATTTTGAAAAGCGCAGTGAGGAGGTATAACATATAATCTGTCTGTTTAGAAAGTGTTTGTTATTCAGAGTTTAAACAACAACACGCTTCACTCAGGAGCTAGAATCAGTTTTAAACTCAAAAGAAGCTAGAATGACGCAGTAGAGCACAAACCTTCACCAAGGACCAACACATTTCTACGAGCCTCATATTGTTCAGTAAAATACAGGAATTTTTTTGATTAGAAATTCACAAATGAATTCCTGGATCCACTCTTAGAGTGAATGGGTTCCTCCTTGGATAAAACCTCACCCTTCCACCGTAATAAGAAAAGTGGTTCAGTAGTTTTTGTATAACTCTGCTCAAGGACCTCCAAACAGCAATGAAAACATAACCTCCTTGACAGAGATAATAATGTTATGTTCATCATGATAGTTAGCGAAATCATCTGAGTTTTATCTTGATAGGGTTGTTGTTCACTCAGTAGAGCACAGACCTCCACCAAGGCCCAACGGTGCCCTTATGAAACCACATTTAAATGAACTAGATCTGGATTTTTATTTGGATATTCACCAAATTGCACACACTCATAGATATCAGTCCCCTAAATATGTCCTTTCAACAAGATCCATGAATTCACCTTTGAGAAATCAGCGAAAATGTTGAAAAACAACAGATGTCAATGTTAAATAAAGTGGTAAAAAATAATTCTGGATCTGCTTTGCTATCTGGGCTCACACCAAAATTGAATGGGTTCTCCCCCTGACTTATACCACATCCTTTTCGCTAGTTATGTGGTAATCGGTCCAGTAGGGTTTAAATAATTTTGCCAACTATCTAACAAATAAATAAACACGGATGAAGACATAACCTACAATGTGTACCTGCTACAATGTGTCTACTGCGTCACCTGCACAGGTAACAGAGGAGACGTCTGGCGTGCTGCAGAAGTTGGGCTACTCGTGCGAGTGTCGAGGATTTATCAGCGTCAAAGGGAAAGGGGAGCTGAAGACCTTCTTCGTGTGCACTGACATGAGCAAGCAGCAGGGTATGGGGCTGAGCTGAGGCCTGGCTGCCGCACACCCACAGAACTGGAGACTCCTGCACACAAGTCGACGAGTTTACAAACTCCTGCACGCACCACAAGTGTTGACACAGACCTGACTGTAACGTAGCCGTGCTCCCATGATGTCACTGGACGAAAATACTGAGGTGTGTAAAGGACAAACAAAAAAAGAAAAGGATGCACCGCTGCTCTCTGCCCTTTAGTCAGATCAGGGTGTGTCAGCCATGCTGGAGACTTGGTCAGTACGTACAATCACAACCTTTTCTATTCACAAACACATTTACGTCCAGTGCTCAGTCACTTTTCTACCTTTTCTTTTTTGTCTTTAACTTAGATGTCGTTTGGGAAAGAAAAAATGTAAATTGTACTAATGCCAAATAAAGTTGTCATTTTTTTTGAAGACCTCTTTGGTCCTTTAAAAACAAAACAACGGATTGTGTTTGGATCATATTGTGAAAGCCGTGGGGGTTTCCTGTTTGACACTCTGCTCTGTTACTGTGTAATGAGCAGGACGTACGTGAAACAGCATGTACTTTAGATAAAGATGTAGAAAAACTTTCAGATAAACTTTCACTCTCTTTTCAAGCTGCAAACCTGAAAATCAGTTTCCTCATCAACTCTGAATCATGAATCTAGTACTTCTCTTCATGTAAAGTTCTAACATATACGACGAGTTATTTGCTGTTTGAGGAGGTAGACAAATCCATTTGCTGTGCGTTTGCCATCTGTTAGAAAATGTCCTTTGCTGCCTGTTGCATATATGCTGCAATGCAGGAAACGAGTGACGCTCTGTGCTGCGTCCTCAACAACCCGCCTGCTGTCAATGTTTCTCCAGCTCCGGCGGAGATGGTCACCTGACCTGCTCTGGATCGCTCTCTGTGCCTCTGAAAACCTGATCTGTCTCATGGCCTTGTCTTCTGAGACCCATCATCTTGTCTCTGATTGTGGTTACATAATAATAATAATAATGATAATAATAATGTATTGGCCTTTATGTGAACAAATGTGACATTGGATTTTGTACAGTTACAGAATGTAATAAATGTTTTCCTAAGTGTGGTTTGTCATTAAATATTTCACTCTATAAGCCAAGGTATTCTTTTTTTTATAAAAACATGGTTTATTGATTGAAATCCATACAAACGTCACAAAAAGCACCTTTTCATACAAAACTTAAGTTATTAAAGTAAATGTGAGTGGTTGACATTTCATTTTACAGCCACGACCGGAGCTGCATCTTGACAAGAGGACGAGGTCTCCATCGGTTCAGCAGTCTCCTCCACTGAGAAGTAAATGAGAGGTGATGAGTTCGAAGGTTAAAATTCTATATTCGAGTGAAAAACTGTATTTCCCATCTCTGAATGTGTCTCTTTTACTGCATATACCACAGGAGAGGCATGTTTTACCTGTTGTGAGGTCAATGAAGGGCTTGTGTGGTCCTGGGGGCACGGCGATGCCCATAGCTCTTCTGATGCCGTAGATGCTGCTGACGTCGCATGGCGCCACTTGGCCAGTCAGCTCGGCCAGATTCCCCGTCACTTTCTCAGCTGTAGAGACGAGAGAAGGAACATTATAAAAAGGCAGCAGGAAATTGCAGGAAGCTTAGCGTTATTTGATGGAGATGCTATTCACGATCATCTACATTTTTTGTACTATTGATTTAACCTATAACGGTATCTTTAAGTAAGTTTGACATTTGAGTTTCTTCCCCTGTTCTTGATCTTATTTATAAACTAAACATGTAGCCAGAGTTAGCAACCGGTTAGCTTAGCATAGCATAAAGGCAGTTCAGTTAACATGTTGTATCGTCTTAGTTTATACTGAACAACAATGTGAAACGTTTTGTTTTTAGAACTTCCTTGAGTCTCAGCTGGTTGCCTGGCAGCCTTATTTTCAAATGGATTTTTTCATCTGAAGAAGCAATTGTATGTTGAGTAAGTGAAATACCTACTAAGACAGATCTGGCTTTTTTGCTGTTCCCAATCTTCATGCTAAGCTAGACTAAGCCAGCTAGCTACATATTTACTGAACTTTTTCATGTATAGCATTTAGCTATGTGGGCTGACGTCAGTGTAGATGTGATTTCCGCTGCAGAATTTATTCGTCATGTTCTTCCTCCTGCATCTACCCAGGCACATTCCCTGGCCTAAATGTTTGGGACATTTTCCTTGTTGTCTGACCTGAACAATCTCCTGCTAGAGTGCAGAGTGGAAGCTGCTTTAAGCAGCATTAGCCTCAGTAGACTTCAGGAGGGGACAAAACAGAACTGCAAATATTTAACCCCCATAAATTCCAAACCCAACCATCACATCACACTGTGAATGAGGTCAGTGTCACAGGCTGAACGTGTCTGAAGCGAAAAGACAAACCACATCTGTGTAGGATGGACACTACGGAGGTAAAAGGAGTGTTGTTACAGGTCGACAGCTGGACGACACAAAGAGGCTTTCAGCGAGACGCTCTTACCCAGCTCCAGCTCCTTGGCGGTCGGGGCCAGCAGGCAGATCATGTTAGGAGGCTGCTTGGCGCTCAGACGCTCCCTCTGTGCCTCCTGCAAGTTGCGCAGCAGCTTTGTAGTCTCATCCAATTTCTGCTGGAAGTGCAGGGCCTCTGTGACAGATCAGGGAGAGACAGACAACACACACACACAAACACACTTTAAGTACTTCCACTGTTTTTCTACAGTTGCCTCCTGTGTTCGGTTACACTTGTTGAACACAATACATCCTTTCTCTCTGAACCTGTGGACCCCGTAAGTCTCACTGTCACATTCATGTGAGAGCGCTGAGCCTCAGTCTAGCTGCTCTCAATGGGGCTGTGTTTTAATTATCCTCAATGGTAATTTAGAGATTATTTCAGTCATTTGCAGTTTTTTCTGTTTTCTATCTCTGTAGTTTGGGTTTAACATGTTTGTTGGGCAGTGAAAACAATCTGAAGCTGTCAGCTTGATTAAAATGTTTTATTTTCTCCTGACATTTAAAGAGTAAACACATTCCGCCTGTCCATACCAGTTGTGACGAGATCCCTTACTAAGCTCAGTGTAAATATTATGTAACAAATCGCCAGTCAGCATTAAAAGGGTGATTTCTGTCTGTCTGTGTTACACAGACAAAGACACCGACTCGATTTGACTACGTCAGGTTGCTGACGCCTCATATTGGTTCCAGCTGAAATAAAAAACACAGGACTGGCATGAGACTGAAATCAGTTTTGTAAAGGATTTCTTCAGGGCTCATATAGACAGGAGGAACAACAGTGACAAACACTGCTGTCCACATACATATGGGCATATGTCAACCTATCTTTAAATGGCAAAAAAGAAAATAAATACATTCCCTGATAATAATTGTTATTTGCATCCCTAACGCAACAAACTCGGTGAGAAGCTTTACCTCCAGACAGCTCCCTGGTCGTCTGCAGGCCTGCAGCAGAGCACAGAGAGTCCAGTCTCCTGCAGCTGGATGCGTCGGGTTCAGCTACCTTCTGGAGACAGAGGGGAAAATATGTTCAGTCAGATTAGAGAAAAGCATTTCTCACTAGATATCTTGTGTTTGAAGGGAACATGCAGGCGGTTTTCTAGCTACTTTGCTCCAGTAAATTGAAACGTAAAGAAATGCTGCAACACCCGAGCAGGGGAGGAGAATAAACTGGAGCGTAGCCAAGAACAGCAAACAGCCAGGACAGAGGGCGGCTGTGTGCCTGCTGGAGCAGCCTGCGCATCGGTTTCCTCCGCTGCTCTGAGGAGCGATTCAGCCGTGCAGCCAGCGGGCACTGAAAGAAAACACGGGCCTCTCCGGTGGGCATTTAGCGAGTAGCACCGCTGCGTTTCGAAAGGGAAATGTTCTTTCCATGCTTGGATGGATGAAAGCTGACGGCAGGCCCCTGCTATGTTGACACAGCTGGTTGATGCAGCAACCATCTGCAAAGGCCATCTATACTGACTAAATGAAATCAAGTATCCCCACATGAGGTGTTATGCAAGAACATGTGCTTTACAAGACACAACGGCACAGCGAGACCTGCTCTTCCAAACATCCCATCAACCCAACGAGGGTGGCTGCCTCTGGTTTTGTGTTACATAGCACAAGCTGATATTTCTCATTACGAACTCCATGTCCGTTTCCATTTGTACGGTACAGTGGGGGAGACGATGTGCAGAAGCTGTTTATCACTGAGGACACAGCAGGTGTTTTTATGTGAGATCCAGCTGCAGATTTGTTCCATCTCTTACCTCAGTGGCGTCCTTCTTCTCTTGTGTTTTTTCTGGCTCCTTCACCTGTTGCAGAGGTAGAGAAAGACAAATTACTCAGTAAATGTATTCTGGAAGATTTCAGGCAGTGCAGTTAAACTCAGTGGTAAAGTTGGATCAGTTACGAAATCACAGTAACTTCTTACTGGCTCTGTCTCCATCAGGGTTTTTGAATGCTGTCCGTTCGTCAGAGCATCGAGGAGATTGTCGGCCTGTTTGTACACGTACTCGTCGGATTTAGAGAGAAACTCTGACAAGCTGTCAAACACACGCGCACACACACACAATTATTTTCAATAATGAGAACTCAGTATTGACACTTCCTGAAACTGAACCTCCTACACACTCTTAAGACGTACATGCCTGACAATAGTTTTCATTCATTTAAAAACAAAGTGGCAGTGTTTCTTTTCTAGGAAGAGAAATAAAGGATTGACACAATGACACAAAAGACAATGATCGAGGAATAAAAGATTCTGTCAAACTGCATCGACACATACAATGACAAAAGATGAAGAAAACAAAGCATCTCAGGAGGCACAAGAGTTGACAACCTCACACAAATATTGGATGCAAATATAAGTTGTATTACAAAAATGTAGTAAAGATGGAAACATTCAGAAAGATAACTACGTGTTTAATAAAAAAAACACTTCAGTGCAATAACATCATAGCATTAAATTGAGTCATTAGTTCTAAACAAACCTTTAATCCTCAAGATTTGTATTCATTTTAAAAATCTTGGTGGGGATTTATAAGAACTCAATATTTTTTTCAAACTAACAAGACGTTGAAATATAGTCATATTAGTAAATTGTGTGGAGTTAACCAAACATTCGTAGAGAAGATAAACTCATTATCAGGTCAGTTTTCCACATTCTGTTTGTGTAGCATCATAATGACAAACTACAAAAGAAGAAGCATAAGAAGTGAAGTCGGGCCGTGGACAGCTGACCTCTTCCAGACTGAGTAAACTTGGTGAATAAGAGAAACATCTGGAAAGTAATCAGCCAGGAATGCCTCAAGTGACGTTTTTGTGTAAATGCAGTTGAGGTCATGGTCACACTGCACATACCTGTCTGAGCCCTGCAGACTGCAGTCCTCTCCATACAAAGAGAAGATAAGGTCAGAATCGTCCTTGCTGACGTTGGAGAAGCTGGAGTCATAGGTGGGTGCGTAGGAGGTGAACGGCCCGTAGCTCATGTAGGACACTGAGGAAAGTGTTTCACACACAAAACAGCCCATTATCAATGGTGTCCGCCGAGAGATCTGATGTTAGCTCTCTGCCCACATGACGTCATCACAGTAGAGTACCTGGAGTAATCCTGTTCCTCTTGTCCTCCCTGAAGCCCGGCAAGGTGTTGACACCGCTCTGCAGCCGGTTGGACATCATGCCCAGTTTCACAGGACAGTAGCCAACATCTGGAACAAGAAAACACAATATTTGACTGATCTCATAATATGGCTACAACTAACAACTATTGTCATTAAAGGGGACATAGCATGCCCATTTTACCACAAGTTGATATGGTTCCTTGGGGTCTTAATGAAATGTCTGTAACATACTTTGGTCAAAATACCACAAGGATGATTTAAAACAGCACCCTTTTTACCCTGTATAAAACAGCCCTCCACAGAGTGACCTGTTTTGAGTGCCTGTTCCTTTAAATGCTAATGAGTCAGCTCCCCCTCCCAGTCCCAACCATCCAGACAAATGCCACATGTGAGTGAATCGTGGGCTGACCAGTGGAGAAATGCTCGCCCCGTGTGAACAGCCAGGCGGCTGGCGCTGGGGAACGGCACTGCGCTGCCTCGCTGCCTCCGGTGTAAACCCGGCGTAATGAGTGTTGGGGGGCCAAGGCCATGTAGGGAGACTTCCAGTGCCTTGTTACGACACAAAACCCAGGAAGCTCAATCGAGTCGCTCAAGCATGACGTTTCTGACTTAGAGGAACCATAACAAAACGTGCAAGTGTTTTTTTCCCAGAGTTTTTGGGTTGGTAGACATGCCAGATACCCACATTAACCTGTAGAAGCACTAACAAAGTGGAATTTGCTGCTATGTCCCCTTTAAGATACTCTCCTCTAAAATGTTTAAGAATAATGAAAAAAGTCCATCACAGTTCCCCAGAACTCAATGTAACATATCCAATATCAACTCTCTTGTCCGAATCCTAGGGATCTAGGAAAATCAGGAAATATTCTCATTTCCAAAAATGGAACCAGTGAATTTTGCCATTTTTAAGATGTTTTGGGGTATTTTCCCTAATTAATGGGACAGAGAAATGGGGAGAGAACATGGACGGGAAACTAAATAAGGGAATAAGTAATACGTTTTTAAAATTAAAATAAATTATAGTTAAGTTAAATTTAAAAGATGGTGATTTATTAGCGCTCCATTATGGTTTTAGGTGTTCTTACCTCCTACTGAAGGATCTGCTGGGTTGAGGATAGTCATGGTGGTGGAGCCATCAGACTTTCGTCTCGCAAACTCCAACTACACAACAAATACATTTCAATTATTCAAAGGCAGGAAACATCCACTATTGTGGTTAAACATTTGGGATAAACATTGAGAACATCAGACAAATAACTCAACAGTCACTGATCCAGCAACATCATCAATCAAGCAACAAACAAATTCAATATGACCCTAAAACATAACTAAACATTTGTTTACAATAAGTTAATTTTCTTATGATGCCATGTTTTTGAATAGTTTTTTTTATTGGAAAACATGTTTTCCACCAAAAGAACATCCTTAGTTGAACCCTGCATTCTCACATCACACTGCAGCACTCTGTTGGACAGCTTTCCTCCAGACTCCTTGATGACCTTCCGGATTTCCTCCAGCTCTTTCTCTGCCTTTGCTGCTTCGTCTTTGGAGTCCTTGTCCTGTCTGCAAGTGAAGCACAAATTGAAAGATGGCAGCTGAGACGCTGTGACCATGAAAGAAAAAGTTTTTTTTTCCTTTGTCGTGAGAATAAAAAGAATGCAGACACAGCAAAATACAGCGAGGAGAAAATATGTGAACTTTGCTGTTTGCCTTTCATTCCTCAGATAAACTACCTGGAAGCATTTAATTGGCATAAATAAGCATCATGATTCCATACACTATAATTTGAATTATAAAAAGGTGACAAGTAGCTGAAGGGAAATCAGCACAGTGACAGTGAGTCACAGAGTCTTAACCAACACGTAAACGCCATTTTCCGTTTCAACACTTAGCAACAACACACTCATCTCCCAGATGCACATCCATGTGAGGAGACAAGACTCAGCACGCTCTTACGCATACTTAACATTCTCTGCCTACAGCTTCGCAGTGGAAAGGTGATTTACTCAGAAGAAAACACTGTCATAGAAACTGCTATGAAAGTGGGAAACATTTTTAAGGTGATGAGTGACAATTTCATCTTTTTGTTTGAAACATCTGGGATTGTGGCGGGCAAGATGACAACTGTATTTGACTGTAACTGTATTTTTTTAATAATATTTTGCTCGAAATCAGGGACAAATTGGGGGAAATTCTCAAGTGTGTGTGTCTTTAAGAAATCTCTGAGATCTTAAACAAGTGTTAATCAAACTTAAGAACTTTAAACTATGGCGCTTCAAGGGGTCCATGTATTGAATACATAATCATGATGAGATTTTGTATGACGTGTATGAAGTCAGCAGGTTAAAGGACCTGGGTGTACTGGGTGTCTGGGAGCTCTCGCTGGTATCTGTGGTGGAGGGTCCCTCTCTGTTCTGGTCCAGGCTGGTGCCCCCTTGATCTTCAGACTTCCACAGTAGTTTGGCAGAAGGGTCAAGGCCAGACATGAACTCTATACTCTGTTTAAGGCTCTCCAGTCTCTCCTACAGAAAAGACAATGAAACATATTATATTAAACTTTGTATCTGGAAAGGAAAATTAGTATGTAGAGAAACAAAGCTTGTCTCATAATCCTGTTGGCAATACCGAT
The DNA here is from genome assembly GCF_022539355.2 of Hippoglossus stenolepis. Classification (NCBI taxonomy): domain Eukaryota; kingdom Metazoa; phylum Chordata; class Actinopteri; order Pleuronectiformes; family Pleuronectidae; genus Hippoglossus; species Hippoglossus stenolepis. Next base: position 23,981,280 of record NC_061483.1, on the reverse strand, counting down.
GATGCCGTATGACGTCACTAGGGGAACAGAAAGAATCTGCTGCCCTCGTCTGTTGTATCTTTGAAAAAGCAGGGTCCCTTTATTTGTTCCAGGGCTCAATTTAAAGTTTAAATCAAAAACAACACAGCTACACTGAGTGTACAATGAGAGGGACCAGGCAATGACATCCTGTGGCATGTTAGGTCTTGTGTCAGAGAATCGAGTTTCACACAACTTCAGTAAAAGTAGTTTAATAAGTAGTGAGTAATATTTTGTTGAAGGATCTCTCTAACCTTGCTTTAGTTGTCAAAGACAATAAAAGTGTGGAGATTCTAATAATAACTGAGCAGTGGTCATATACACAAAAACCAAAATAGAAAGAATGCTCCCGAAAAACTTTTTTTTAAAAAATTTTACAGAAAGGGAAATTATTTGAATACTAGATGTCAAAAATCCCATTGTGAATGTTGGTGGGATTAATTTACTGGGAACAAAGGAAACATGATCTCTTCACAGCAAACTGAACAAGAGCAAAATGCTGTAATTCATAACACAAGTCTTTTTCTGAACCTTCAGTTTCATACCTGACTCAAGATCTTCAGTCCAGAGTGTAACAGTTTCCGAGCAGCTTTATGGTAGATGGTGTCAGGCTTGTTGTAAATCATGGCGTTTTCACACATGATCCTGAAATCCACCTGCATCAACAGCACAATCCACGTTAAAACACCAAACACAAAGTACATTTATAAAGTTTAAACAAGTTAAACAACTAATTAACAAAGTTATTTTTGTTATTCTTGCTGTGTCTCCTTTAACGTCTACTCAATCACTTGTGTTCAGCACTGACAGGTACCTTGAGCTCATCCAACATCTGGTAGCCCTCTTTCTTTACTCTGTCCTTCATTGTGCTAAAGTCCATTGGACGCTTGATAATTGCTGAGTAGCCAGGAGCGATGAGGTCTGTCACAGGAAACGAGAAGAATGCACTGGGGTCTTTCCTGCAGAGAATAGACACAAACAGTATTTATTCGCAGCACCAGGAAAATGGTAACAACAATAATAGATGAAGAAAGAGAGACAGAAGGGTGAGCTAAAACATTTATCCCCGACAATGTTCTCACATCAATGAAAGATCAACACCATACCTCTGGAGCTGCCTGATGAGTTGGTTCAAAGCTTCCTGCAGAGGAGTCTGTTCTTTCTCTAAAAGTTAGGAGTAATTCAAAACGATTAACAAAGGCATCAGTACAAACATGCAAAGAACCTGAGGTGTGAGATGAGATGTGTGTTTTTACCTTCCTGTTTATCCAGCTCTGAACGAATAGGAGTTCTGCATTGTTCTCTTTCATCATCTCCATCTCCATTGTGTCCTTTCTTCTTCTTTGTCATCTGACATTGCAAAAACAAACACAAATGAGGACAATCCATGTACAAACTACCCAAGCATCCTGATTCCTGTCTCTTCCTGGTGACACGATTTTCAGTGACGTTACCTTCTTCTTCCCTCTGTCGTCCTCCGGTGAGCCAAAGCTCTTCTCTTTATCTTTCTTCTTTTTCTTCTTCTTGTCTTTGGGTTTGTCATGGTCCGCCGGCTGCTCGTCGTAGAACGTGTCCAGAGTCGAGCTTCCGGCCGTCACCTCGTTCCCTGACACCTTCAGCACCAGCTTCAGGGGTCTCTCTCCGTACTCTGCACCCCCCACAGCGACAGGGGGAGGAGGTTTGACCGAGCGAACAGCAGCTACTACACAGTGAGTACCGACAGACACTAGAAACATTAGCTTTTAGCAGCTAGTTAGCTCAACCAGGAAGCGGTTAAGAGAAGCTAAAGCTAGCATTATATTGTAGTGTGTTCTGCAATAGCCTACATTGTTTTCAGATTTAGTTTGAATGAACATACAGTTAAAATGGTGCAGAAACAGTTGCTTAACGGTGAGCTAAAGTGCTAACCACCTAGCTAATAGTATGCTAACACAGCTACCAAGCGCGAAACATGAGCATTATGCTCTCGTGTTGCAAAACATAAATCAATCAGCAGTTTAAACCAGCACGTGTCTGCGCTGTGTGTCAGTGAATTACCTTCATGTCCGTGTTTTTCGGACTTGTGCTTCTTGTGCTTCTTGCCCATTGTTTGTGTTTTGACCTGGAGACTGAGCGGCTGCTCTGTGGAGGCGGAAACACTACAGGGGAAACTGCGCAGCGCGATACACACAGCGACACCTGCCGGGCGGGCGGGGGTAGCGCACGTTGAAAGGACCATTCTTGCCTCCAGCAGGAGGCGCAACAGATCAAGGAGTAAACTTTAAGTGGGGACCAGCCCTGAGTGAACATTTGTCCTGATGACCAGGATTCTTCTAACTGTCATTCTAAGGTATCACAACTAGAATGGCACCCAGGAGAGTGTATACCTCCACCAACAAATTCAAGCAAGCTGCACCAAATTGCACACACTCATAACTATCAGTTCCCCCAATATGCCAGATAATCTTGCATACAAACAAACAGAGCTCCTTTTGTGGAGATGATAAACAACAAGGAGCAGCCATCAAGACCAATTTTCAATCGAAGAAAGCAGGTTGAATCATTTATCCTGCCAGAGTGCTGTTGAGCAAGACAATGTGCTCCTATCAGCTGCATTGGGTCAGGTCTCGAAATACAGAATCTCCCTAAATGTTTGGCAAATACACAACAAACACTGAGATGTGTGAGGAACAACCCAAACACCAACATATCCATGATCATACCTTAATTAAACAATTTTGCTTATAAATGTCTCCTTAATTTTTTCATGCTTTCCTACATTTTTTCACGGAGGAGCACATGTTCTCTTCAGGCCCTGACTCACCTTCAGTTATATGTGAAGTGTCCAAGACCAAGATAACACTGAGAACATCACTGTATTTTTCACACTTAAGAAGCTTTCCTGTTTGAACAGTTTATATTACAAACATGTTTATTGGTTGGTTTGCACAGGGTGTGTTTTATTTACAACTTCAATTCACAGATTAATTACCTGGATTATGTTTGAATAAACTAGATTTCGCACCAGAGGCGGCAGGTGACACTTGGTTGTGGCTCTGCTTCATAGGACACTGTATCGTCTGCAGCTCCACTGCCTCACAGAACTGTTTGCCTCATTAAATTGGCACATATTGTACTGGCTGATGATTGACAGATGTTTTATTCATAGAAGAAAGATTCTGTGCATCCTTTGAAGCACATTCCAGGTTTTATGAAGAGGGCAGGATGAGGGCAAAAAGTTTGAAAGGAATGAAGAGTGACTGAATCTAGCATTTCAGTCATTCCTGCCGTCAGATAAAGAGGTGATTCTGAAGCTCTGTTGACGTCTTTGTGTCCTGTCAAAGCAAAACCATCCGCAAAAATTACCCTGTGATGTGTGTCGTTACTACCATGACCATAGTGTAAACTTTACATGCCCTTAAGATCGTCAGCTGATGCTGGTATGGAGAAAGCCAAAATTCTAACGTCAACAAATTATTTTCTCTAGAATTTAAAGGTTGGATAAGTAGTTCCCCAACAATAGTGTTTTTTTCTTCTTTCTTTATTCAACAGAAGTCACAATGATACATAATACAACACTCACAGTTCTATGGGTTCACAAAATCATACACATCCTTTAACCTGAGATAGTCTTTAAAGGTGATTTGATAAACCTATTAGCAAATGGTTGCCTTTTTACAAATATCAAGCAAAATTTGCACCGATTTTATCTGTCTGGTTCTCACTCTTCTTTTACCTCTGTGATTTGTCTCTACCAACTCCTGACAGATGTGTCTGGCTCTTTAGCTGCTGAATGCTTCAGTGAGTGGTGAAATAAAACAGTAGATATGGCCTGAGCAACCAAAACAAAGAGCCGAAAGATGCTAAAACATCGAGGAACAGAAACGATGGGTGATGATTCGCTGTGTGGGTTTGTCACTATGAGCAACTGCTTTCTCGTTACACGACATTTTATCCGTTGATTTATGAGTACTTATAAGGGCTGCTGTAAAGCAGTTACAAGTTATACTTTTGTCTTCGTGTATCAACTTACTATGGAAGGTTTTGCTCATGTGATGAAACTATAGAGAATTATCAGCTTAACCTGCAGAACTCCTTGTCTTTAATGAGTTTCAGGTCATTATTTATCTGTGGGGTCTGGTATTTTGTAAAAGTTCCAAACCCCACAATATCAGTGGACTGAGCACCAGCAGACAGGCACAGTAAATTACATTACATTTCATTTAGCTGACGCTTTTATCCAAAGCGACTTACAATAAGTGCATTCAACCATGAGGGTACAAACCAAGGACAACAAGAATCAAGTAAGTATAACTTGCTTAAAAAAAGCCATGCTACATATAAGTGCCATATAAGTGCAACATTTTTTTATTTTTATCCAAGGTGTAGTCAAAAGAGATGTGTCCTTAGTCTGCGGTGGAAGATGTGTAGACTTTCTGCTGTCCTGATGTCAATGGGGAGCTCGTTCCACCATTTAGGAGCCAGGACAGCAAACAGCCGTGATTTTGTAGAGTGGCTAGCTCGCAGTGAGGGAGCAGCAAGCCGATTGGCAGATGCAGAGCGGAGTGGACGGGCTGGGGTGTAAGGTTTAAATGAGTAGCAGGGGAACATTGTGGGGCATTTAGCAGATGGACAAATAGACAGATGTTCTCGGGAGCTGGTGGAGTCCAAACACAGAGCTGAAGGAGTTCATACTGGACTTACATTTGCCAGGTGGTTATAAATACAACGCCAAGAAAGAAGTGATAATGTCTCTATGTAACTGCTCGGTGAAAAACTACAATACTAGGCTGCCAAAGAAGTAGCCTCTCACAGCCGTTGTTCCCATTATCTTTGAATCTTTCAAAAATATTCAGATTTTACAAGTTCTTTATCATGGGTCGGTTTACCCATTTAGGAGTTAGGATGTTTGAACTACCACCTTTACGTCTCAAAGTGACATATTTTCAGTCCCTGCACACTGTGGCTTTAAAGTGAGTGACTGAAAATCCCTCAGAGTCAAATAAACCTCTACACTCATACCATATTACAATTGAGTGCAAATACAGACCTGAGAAATTTCGGATGAGTTTAACAGGTGGACAAACTGGAATAAAATCATACCAGGTGTAGCGGACATGTCAGGCCACAGAGATATTAAAGAGTTTATAGTGGGGACATTCCACTTGTTTATGGACCTGAGGATTCCCCTCCTACAATAGAACATCCTACTGATATGGAACAAAGATAAAATCGACCCACTCACAGGAAAGAGCAGCTTTTAGCATGTCAGAGGGATTTACAATAGAGGCCTGGTGGATTCAATCAAAGGACACGAGCTTAATCAGAGCGACAAGCAGAATGGGAACTCTACAACAATAAGGGCTCATATCTGATTAACATGTGACTGTTGCTTCCTTCAAAGACAATAACACAGCTCTTTACACAGCCTGCACAACGTAGGAATCTTACATCTTTATCAAGCCTTGATATTCTGGACAAAAGGGACAAACAGGCCTTTTAGGGGACAGGTTTTGCCTTAATGGTGGGAGCAGTTGTAGTCACAGAGCCATATCAATGGCTGTGTAAAAGGGAGAGCCAAGATAGCATAATAGTTTTCATTTAATTATTGATATTATTAGAAATAGTTGAATCTCTTGTTCAGTCAAATAACTACTTGTACTATGTTAAAGATTTGTCAGTTGTGCACTGATGTGAAATCCATGTTTCTAATGTTCCTTTGTGTCATTAACATTAGCAGCGTTCATATACTGTTAATATAACTGTGTTGGTTAGCCCCACTGTGGGTTGTCCTTACTTGCATCCTCTCTTCTTTCCTTTCTCTTTGAGTTCTCTTTTTTGCCCCAATCATAAAATGTCTCTCCAAATCAATAGCAAATTCAAATAGAAGTTTGCTCTGTCACTTTTTCTTTTTGTAACCATCACCACAGTGTTGTTTGTAAGAGCCCTGAAGGGTTTTTGTTGTTAATCCAACACTAATCCAGTTCTAGCTGAAGGTAAAGTACAGTAAACATCGCTATTATCCTGCATTAACCCACAAGAGACACACACCTGCCCTAACAGCCTACTGAAGAGCCAATGGTGGAACCAAGGAAATAAGAACCCGTCTAAATACCTCAGAATACCCATCAGGAAATGCTGCGAATGTTACCCCCGGAGCTTATGTATGCAGAGCCATCCTTTCCATTTTAATTCAATGCAAAGACATCTCAGTATGTTCGTAGTACAGTCATACAATATACAGTCTATGCATGCAATACATAGACCAAACATTTTATCTCCACCAACACCCAGTTAATCATTTGGCTCATTCAATCACTATTAGTTAAAACAGCTCATTTGTTCCACTGCACATCTTTGCTCAGTTGTTGGTCACTGCATTTCTTCCATGTTATTAGATGATAGTGAATAACTTTTCTTTATCTGGATCCAGTTGTTGCATGCGTGTTCCTCAGAAGTACAGAATGGAGATCCGTTAAATTAGCTGTCACAGTTTATATATGAGACTGATCGATTCAATTAAACTGTCTAGTGTCTAGATTTGCTCCAATAGCTTGCTGCCTCTTTTACGGGTCCATATTCCCATAATACTACAAAGCTCTAATGGTGAGAAAGCAGAGAGCAGTGGTCAAAAGGCAGCGTGTCTCAGTGCTCTGTTCCTTTGGCCCGAGGAGGGGGTAGGAAGAACAGTCCGGCCCCAGCCCGCCTGCTGCAGCCCCACAGAGGCCTTGGGATCCATCTGCTTGGTTCCAGCTGCGGAGCTGCACGCACGTTGGAAGTCCATGGATTAAAAGGAGATCACTTACACCAAACGGGTCTAACAAATGGCAGATGTTGTGAAATTCATTATCTGCTGTCACAACAGAGGGGCTAAAGGGACCCAGGGACTATTTCCACATGAAAGCGGCATCCCAGCAGAACCATGGGAAACCGCTTCCCGCTCTGTGGACGGGATGGAACTGGGATGTCTGGTCTCCGCACATATACACAACAAAACATAAACAAGCACACAAGGCCAGGCTTTGAACGGGTTATCTGTCTCGCACATGGTTCGACGGAACCAGCGCTGGATATAAAACGAGCTGTTTGGTCACCATGGAGACCGAGCATTTTGATCTTTTACATTTTTAAGGTGCTGGAACAACCCAGTTTAAACTGCTCTGAAATAAACAGGAGTTGTTTTTGAATTCTTAAGTTTGCTGACCTCCATCATGCCAGGTTTACCTTACAGTTCATATGTTGCTGTATCTACACTTCTCTTCTGTCTTTACTTGCAAAATTTATAAAAAATAAACCTAGGTTTGATTTATTTGAACATTCCCTTCATAAAAAACAAAAATATCATGAATATTTATAACATTGTCTAGGTTTTGTAGGTTTTACATTTGCTCTGTTCAAACCCTAAGTTACTCTGGGTAATTACTTCAAGCTTAAAGCCTGTGACAAATGCAAATTAATAACTGCTCTCCTTATGGATGGATGTAAGAATATGGAATGAGGTTTTGGTCATAGAAGTATATTCTTTTCACTAGAAGTTGTCAGAGCGCTGCTCAGATATGACAGATGAAATGTTTGGGGTCATTACAACTGTCAACGCAGAACGGGTTTTGAAGATGTAACCAGACATCACAAGTAAGTCAGACGGAAACATCAAAGAGGAGAAACCAATCATTCTGCCTCAGTGTTTTTCTCCCGCCTGCCAGTCTGTCATGGCAACTTCTTTGAGCATCAATCACTCATCGCTGTCAAAGTATTATCTGTATGGTAACTCTATTTTTATCCGCAACCAAAACACTCTTCTGTGTGTGGCTTTGATTATCAATCTTTCCTCAAGATATTCCGGACATCCCACCCAGGTCTGTGGACGAAGGTCTGGGCTGATATTCTTACATGCACTTACATGTTGTAATGCAGGGACAGCAAGTAGCAGCAGTAGAGATCAGGATCGGGGCTCCTGACGGGAGCTCCAGAATGGGTCGCCCTGGTGAGTTTTGGCATCACTTGGTGGGGAGCCCTCATGTTGTCCATCTTTATTTACAGTCTGTGGTTTCGTTGTAAGCACCACAGCCCACTGAGCAAAGAAAATGCTCTGAAAATGTGTTCTCATCAGCGTCAGCCACCTCCGATCGTTAGCAACGGTCTCTGATCCAATTACTCCAATTTATATTTCATCAGGCTCCTGAAACTTTTGTGAAGTTTAACGTTATCCTTTCCTTTAACATACCTTATGTATAATTCTGTTTTTGAAACCTCCATTATGATGGATGATTTCTTTAAGGAGGCTGGTCTGATGTGGGACTCTGCGGGGGATGCTTGTTTGGAGTCGTCTGTGTGTGTGTGTGTGTTTTTTTTACGGAGCACACATATCAGAATGATAGCATGCATCATACATTTGTGAGTGTGTGACTGTGAGCGTGTGTGACAGGACAAGCAAGGTGGTTGGGAGAGGTGGGGGGGGAAGGGGGAAAGGGGGACGACTGCTGATTTCTGTTGATCTGAGCCTTTATTCTTCACCAGCCTCTGAAGACAGTGGTCCTGGGGTGGGAAAAATACACAGGGGAGATGTGTTCAAAGCCTGCGAGCTTGGTGACGATCCTCCGTCAGATCCGTAGCCTTTTGAAAAGTTCATATAAACTGAAAGACAGCCGCTGGGAAATGGTCTTTGCAAACTCAATGAGAGTTTATCATCTCAACACAGGGAGAGGCAACGTTTGAGGTGGAAACACGCTGCCTGTAATCTCATTCTTCTTCAGAGGTTTATCAGGGACCCCTCCTCCCCCCAAACACAGTTGAATCTGGGCCCTTCTAAACAAGGTATCTCGGGAACAGGAGCTGTCATCCTTCTCCTGCAGCCCCCTGAAAACAACACAACTCCTGTTTGTGACCCGCTAATGCTGAAACAGAATGACAATTTTATTTCAGCTATATTTCTTTAGCTAACAGGCTTCCATTTGTGCAATCCTGCTGGAGGAGGATGCGGGTCCTCCCAGTATTGGAAGCTTTGTCCCCCATCTGTACCAATCAGGTGCAAACTGTGCATCAATGAACAAGCTCCATTCTTACCGTGGTCTCAGGTTTACTGACGTGTATCTCTTCTACACTCATGGCAAGAGAGAGCGTTAAAAGAGTTTGGAGGGTGCAGTCTTTTTTAGATGTTCCAAGAACCAACACAAGAGCAAACATGACTGGATTTAAGTGTTTATCTGCTCTATTTTGCATGTTTCTGTATTCATATGACTTTTACGTTTATCATCAACTAGTGGGGATCGTAATAATTAGCTGTGAACATACAGCAGAAGTCTTTCTGTTAGGATCTGGCAGAATACCTCTCTCTCTCCTCTCCTGGATGGTGTTTCTTCCCTTCCTGGTGCCTCTGAGTCAGTTTTCCAGGTCCCCCTCCTCCTACCTGAATTCTCCCTCCTCAGCACACCTTAGATCAATCTGTCTCATTACCACTCCTGATTCGTGCTGCATATAAACCCTGGTGCTTCTCTCTTTGTCAGATTGTTGGCTTACCCACACAGAACTCATGCTCTGGACTCTTGTGTTTTTGGCCTTTGCTATTTTTATGGATTTTTGCTCACTTTATCTCTCCTGTGCTCAGGTTACCAAGTTCTGCATCTTGGGTCCTGAAATCCACTTAATTAATAGCACTTTCCATGATATGTATGTAGCCATTGAGTCCATGTTTAGGCCCAATCCCATTTCAACCCTCCTCCTTACCCCTTAGGGTGTCCCGATACATGTTGGTATGGAGGGGGAGGGCCAAGTGTTAGGGCTGTACAGCCTTCGAAACTGAGATTTTTCAGACACACACTTCAAACCGAGGGCAATGAGAATTTCCCAGAATGCCTTGTAAATCACCGGCAAGATGAGAGAGAGACCCACAGATGTAATATTTTCTCTATTAATAAGGATTTAAAAGTTACGATAATAATTGTAATATCTTAGTTTAATATCGTTTCAATGTATTATGGACAATGTATTTTTCACAATAACCTTAAAAACAATTCCTAGCATGCTAGGGTTAGCAGGGAGAAGGGTTGAAATGGGATTGGGCCTTACAATGCCATTACTAGTTTTTAAAGTGAATCAGCTATATTAAAATAAATAAATAAAAAGTAGCAGATCTAAAGCTGAAATCTGATTAGTCCCTAAAGTTCCCCTGTCCTGCCAGTATTCTTTTTTTAAACTAGTCACTTTCTAACAATAATAACAACAAATAAGACAATATGTTAAGAATGTTTATTTTCTCAGCTTTTTTGAAGTTCACAATGTGCTTGAACAAGTAACAAAGTATTCACTGATGTGTGGCTTTGCTCAAAGCTAAAGAGCAAACAGTAAACAAGGAATGACTTGTGCACAGTACTGAATCAGGAATTGCACATGGATGTTGGACATACACTGGCCCTTCTGTTTAAATTGTGGCACCTGATTTAGAAAAGTAATTAATCCGCCACTGCAGATACACCGTTGAAACCAACTCAAAGAGCTAATCTGAATTGAATTTGCTGGCTATAGCTACAGGTGATAAAATCTGTTATTGACAGCTGCAGAGATCCCACTTCTTCCGCAAAGATCTGACCACAAATCACGTACAACATCATAATAAGTTATTAGAATATTTTTGGTGAAATTTATAGGGTGGAGTTGGCATTTTAGCTGGAAATGTTGATGGTTGTCTGCGAGAAATGAAAAACCTGCATGTGTAGTAAATCTACCACTATTATCGTTAGCGGCTGCATTTGTCCTGTATATGAAGGGAAGATTGACAGATGTAGAGACAGTTAGAAAAGGTGGCAGGGTTTGCAGAATGGTTAGTCACTTTTATCTACAGTTGGCAGAAAACTCAGTTTAGTATATTTCTCTCTGATTGAAAACTTTCTTGAAAAGTAAACCCGGAGCTGCTGGTGGCTGGTTGTTCTGCAGTATTTTTCCGCCTGCAACAGACAAACTTACAGTGTCCAAAGCTCACGAACAATCAAATCCTTCCCACTGGTTAGGCATAAAAAGACCCACATGACAATGATTTCCAGGGCCTTGGAAAAGTGGGAGGAAACCAGAGATAACTGTGAGGGGATGACGATAATTGTCTCATTTAGAGGCCGATGCCCACAGGTAAAAGTAATTACCGAGGACCATTATCCTCCACTGTCTGTGGGTGTGCGTGTTTGTGTGCTGCAGAGGCCGGCCTTTCAGGCGGGTCCCAGCAGCAGATTACAAAGGTGTGGCTGACATCCAAATGTGACACATAAAAGACAAAAGTGTGGATCAACAGAGGGTGTCTCAGCCCCATTCCGCCACTTTGCCATCAATCTGACAGATGGCATGGGCTGTCTGAGGCCCTGGCAATGAGGAGTGCAGTGGCTTCAAAGGCCCTCTGTAATCTGCAGCAACATCACAGGCTGAGAGAAAGTGACTGTCTCCCAGACACCCGCCCTGCTAAGAGGGCGAGCAAGGCGCTAATGAAAGGCAGATAAAGGGACAGACAGTTCCAAATGAAAAAAAACGGAGAGAGAGAAAACATCAGGTAGGCTCAGGCTTTTTTCCTTCGGCTTTCTGTTTCTTTTAAAAGAATCTACAGATAAATGGACTCGTCAGTCCTTTGGTGTTCCCGGAAAAACAGCAACACACAGATTAAGAGTTATTTTCAAAGCTCTCCTCCCCCAGTGAGTGTGACTCAATTCAGGCTAAATGGTCAGCGCTGAGTATGGGGTAAAGTTAGCGATGATGAAGTGAGGATGAAGATTGTGTTGTTGTTGGAAATGTCACCAGTTCTGGCTGCTTTGATGTGCCAGAGAGGCGTGGCGCTCGCTGTCAGCTGCGGGGAAGTTGGTTCTTTGTCACACTTTGCTGCCTTCATTTATCGGCCAGGAAGGAGCCAAATCCCTTCATTTGGACTAATCAATTCTTTCTTTTTAGTGACATCTCAGCGCACGGCAGGTTCCCATCTCCTTCTAGGCAACACTGATGCCTGACAGCGTCAAAATATCAAAAGAACAATGTGTTCCTCTACTGCTTAGGAAACAGTGGAGTCAACCATACCTTAGCGTTAAGCTGAAAAAACATTGTAGTTTCTTATAAAGTCAAACAATTTCCAGCTTGTGAGTGAAAAAAGAAAAAACAGCATAGCAGCAACAGCAGCTAGGGATTAAAAACAGTCTGATTCCTAATGTTGCGCAGGCCCTGACGTGGTGTGATGGAAAATGTGGACAGCTAACAGGTCCCTGCAGCATTCGCGAGTCTGCTGTGTGCAGTACACGGTATGGACGGGTTCAGCAGAGCAAGCACGGATCAGCCGTAGTCCGCAGCCCCCCACTGAGCTCCAGAGCCGAGGGATTTGTTATAGACTCTCAGGGTAACCAGGCCACTCTCCCTTTCAACACATCTGCCCATTTTCTCTGACAAGCCACTGGACTGTGTCTGCCTGTAAAAGCTGGGAATGGCTATTATTTTCAAGGGAATACCAACATCCCGTAATATCCATCTTTAAAACCCATAGACTGTGATAAGACCGTATCACAGAGATTCATTACAAAGAAAAAACCACTGCCAAAATCAGTGAAATGCATTCACATTCACAGAACATGGAACAACCTTACTTTACTCCAATTAATAAATAAATGTTATTGTATAAAATCAATGTAAACTTTGAATTAAGGTGCTGTGATCAATGCAGAACTAATCTCATGCAAAAAAAAACTGTATTTGTATGTAAGGCTCTGCTGACTTTGTATATGTCAGACAGTCTTACAGGGATTTTTCTTGGTGACACAATGAATACGATTTTGACTCTGACATGGATTAACTGAGCCTGCCAGACCCAAATCCTCTCAGATTTAAATGCTCAGCACATTTCACATGCATTTTCATTAAAGTTGGTATATTTGGACCAAAGACTAGACATAAAGATGACGACGCGTCTCCACTTCTACCCACTATCTAAAAATGAAGCCAAAATATCCCGGATATGAATGCACTCATCTCCAGGAGATGGAGGAACGTAAGCGAGGTCCTGTCCATACACACAATCAACCAATCACGAGTTGGTCTCAGCTGATCAATAATGACATATCGCCCTGGTTCTAAAGCATCAAATATCTAATGAAATCAAACTTACTGGAAATTAACACTTGGGCAAATCAGTGTTATAAGAACTTCCTAAAATGAGAGAATTCATCTCTTTGAAAAATGTATCTGACGGGTACTTCGATGTTTGAGTTGGCTCCCGGCCCCATCCACTAACATGAGCTGCTTTCTGAACTCCGCAGATCCTCCGTATTTTCTCTGGAGGAGGAGCATGTGTGAACGAGTGAGAGGTTCCGGATTATCTGCAGACTTTCTCAGTCAGGCCCACTGGCCTAAAGTTCTAAACACCGTATCCAGTTCTTCAGACTTTACCAACAGGTCATGTCTGAAAACGGCTATGTAAGAGGCTGGGTAAATGACTGATTCTGCAGCCAACCAGTCATTTCGTCCATCTTTATATACAGTCTAAATTACTTATAATAACTTTTCCCATAGCGCCATCATCAGGTCAAAAATGTAAACAAGCAGCCTCAGCTATACTTGATATTTATGTGCTGATAAGCAAATGATGTTGAACATGGCTGCACTAAAAAATATCACGTAAGCACATCATTGTCCCCGTGCACATGTTAGCGTGCTGATGTTAGCATTTAGCTCAAAGCACATCTGTGCCTAAGTGCAGCCTCACAGAGACGCTGGCGTGACTGAAGACTGTAGTTTATGTAAATACAGTTCATGATGAGCACCCGGACAATCTTCTGCTCAACACTGTTTACTCAAACTGCACCACCTGTAAATGAAAGTCCTCAATACCTTCTGGTAAAATGTTTTTCATTCAGTGCATTTATTATTTGATTAGAAATGTATGAAAGATAAGCAGAACAAAGCATGAGCGCTTTGAGGGCCTCTAGCTGACACAACAATGAGTTAACCTCCCAGATCACTAACATTACACCAGCTCAAAGCCTGTGCAGATGAGGGATGTGTCCGTGAAGCCGAGGGCAGCATTAAATGTCTGGGTGTCAGCTGCTGTTTTACTTTTAGCTCTGCCAGATTCCTCTCCTCCCTACGCCCAGCTGGGGAAACAGAAAGTCATTCAGGAGTTGTGTAATTAGCTGGAGTTTAATTAAAGGCCAATTTGGGAAAAGGGGGCAGACAAAAAAGACAAATTAAAGACTTGTAAAACAGAAAATGAGATGCTTAACAAGCTCAGTATCGCCATTCATGGACCTAATTTACATGGCAAAACCTTTACAGTGAGCATGTTTACTATTGTGCGGGTTCAGCATTGCTTTACCATAAAGTTGTGATTCTATAATTTAAATTTAACAAAATCTTGCTGCGACACACCTATTTTAAGCTGCTGTTTATGCCGGAAGTGTATTACATATCTATTCATTATATATGAATGTTAAAATAAGAAGCGTTTTCTTCAAAGGGGCAAATCTTTGTGTTAGAGCATACTTCCGTTGTGTGTTTGCATAGTGGAAAAACAAAAGATTTAAAACTGGGATAGGAAACACGCAATATTTGTGGTATTATTAAGCAATAGATTCCATAAAAACCTTTTAGCATAATGTAAAGCAAGTGATCTAAGACTTCTACACTTCTGTTTCCAGCCATAGGGAAATCTGAGCCGTAACGGGAAACTTTGACCAATCACAGGGCAGTTTTATTGGTTGTTCAACTAAAAGCAGTTGCATGTGTGCCTTCAGTGGAAAGCCTGCATTAAATCAATGGTGGAATCCTACAGGAAAGGTCGCTATTCCATCATTGGGTTCGAGTCTAGAGGAGAGTTGGGCAATCAACACAATAAAATGCACATGGGTCATCTGTTGTGTACGCGTGTGAAGCGCAGTGCTTGTCGGGAAGTGCTCAGGATGGAGCGCCTCCTTCCCAAAATGTTCAGAGCAAAGAATGCTGAGCATTATTTAGCAAACCTTTTTTAAACTACAACAAAACAAAACAGCTGTCTGCGGCTTGCAGCTCCATCTCTCTCCCTCTGTCCCTGACTGTCACTGTCCCTTCACTCTCCGTACGTTTCACTTCTGTCTGTGGATTGCAACAAAAAATAAAAAAAGAGCCAAGAGAAGAGTGAAGAGCCCCGTTTTCCTGTTATTCCACTCACTACTTCCTTGTCCAATTGTCCAATGATGCATCACCAGGTTCAGACCCAGGTTCACTGCTGCAGGTAACGGCGGTGGTATCTGGGCTGTAGTCGGTGCACTGTTGTCATCACTTGTTGTTGACGGAGGCTTGTTTGTTTCTATTGGGACATTCTGACTTATCCATAGAGTGCACAAAATACTGAATAAAAACAAATATCGCTCACCAACTCAGTGACGAAAAGTTGAGGTGACTACATTTACCTAGTGATGTGAGTGCATCGCCGGCACGCATGGATGACTACAGCAGGAATAGACACTAAATTGTGTTTATTAGTGGAGACAGATGTTCGGAAAATGTAACGTAATGAGTGAATACACACACAACATTGACATATTTACTGTTATTATGTTCTTATTTTAGGAACATCAATGTACGTAAAAAAATATTATCTGTGACAAAACAGTAAAGAATTTTTAAGAGCTCCCCCCAAATGTTTCAGGGAAGGCTTTAAGAGGAGCTCATGTCCTTTTCAGGGGAGCCGAGCTCCCCTGTAATTCAGACCTGATTGTCCACCATAAACAACATAGCCCATCGGCCTATTAGATTCAATGATTGGTCAAACGTACTGTCACAAGGTTAAAGGGTTGGTGATGTAAGTGGCATCAGCTAAGTTATGTCCAAACATAGAAAAGTTCTCATGCTGTAACTGGAACCCCTCTGTTCACTCAGTTATAATCACGATAAGTAAGAAACAGGAGCCTGCAGCTAATTGCCCCAGAGGGAATCCAAAAGCCACAAGCTGTTCTGCCCCTTGTCATCACTGCACTGACTGCAAACTGCCTGGGCCAGTGCACGCACACGTGCACGACTTTCATTCGTGGAATGACAGTTTTCACGTTGCTGATTTTGGCAATGATTTAAACAGGTTCCTCAGCCACCATGATTTAAAGAGTGATCTGAAGATGTAGCTGACGTTTGGGAACATAAACAAAAAAAGAATGCAATGAACCTAGCGATGGCTTAAAGACATAAGACTGTTCAATATAACTCAGTCAGTGTGGAGATGTTGGCAGTTGTTATGCAGTTTCAGTCCAGGGATCCCTCAACTCATTAAAAAGTGGTGAAAATGTGAGACAGAACCACCCAGCCATGAAAAATGTGCCACAGGGACACGCTTCCAAAACGACAATATTCAGCCCAAACACCCACAATTCTCCTGCATGTCTTTTTAGAACATATAATATGTGACCTGTCAAAAGTCAACTTGGCAGACATTGAAGGTAGAATTAAACAACCTCACCCCCTCAAATAAATGAATTTTAGAGGATCACAAATTTCAGCAAATGATAAAAACATGATTACCATCTGCACATTTAAGAAGCTCTTTCTCTGCCAGGCTGTTTGATGAAGCTGCAGACTTCAGGCCGACAGCTTTAGCAGATGTTGTGGCGTGTTGAGCAGAAAAGCAGCTTTCAGACATTTCAGCCCTGTTGAGAGGCTGTTTTCAACTGCTACACTTTGAATCTAAGAAAAGGTTAACTGGGATCTGCGGCACTGACAGCAGTTCAGATCTGTTACAATCTCAGCACCTTGTTCTCTGCTCTGTGAAAAAGCCAAGCACAGCATCTGTAAAGCACCGCACCCACCCCTTCAAATAACACACAAAGCTTGCACACTCAGACAGGAGGAAGAGATTATTGGGAGCAGGATTGCAGTAAACTTTTTTTTGGCACTAATACTGATAAGTTTAATTTCTGAAAGAAGATACAAATTATAATTTTATTTGCTGGAAATACACCTTTTCTCCTTTAGAATAAAAAAGGTAATCCATCATCAAAATCTATATTTTTCATTCAGAGATATTTGTGTTCTTTTTGTTTTCTCATTTTTGCATCTGTCACATGTTAAAAAACGTGATCAACACACCCAGTCGCTCACAGTGAATCCTGCGGAGGATCTCCTGCTATGTTCTCGCATCGACTTCTTCAGACATTATCTGGGGTCTTCAGGGGGCTGGCTGGAGAAACTCTGCAGAAAGTCCGGAGGCTCTCACATTTTGCAGTCTCACATACAGCCCCTCTGGAGAATGTTAGGAGATTCAGTGCATGTCTGAAAGCAGCTATGTAAATTTTAAGTAATGCAAAATGTTCCTTTTCCCTTCTATATATTTTACAACTGAAAATGAATTCTGAAGTAACTGAATAATCACATTATGTCATGAGACTGAACTAGTTGAAGGAATTTTTCCAGTAATGTGTAACACATTACACTGTGAAAGTGAAATTTACATCTCGACACACTCAGCAGGGTGACGGCAAGTTGAATGAAACAACCCGTCAAATTTTATTCAAACTACGACACTTTCCTCGGTGTAAAATAAGAAGAAGAAAAAATGCGTACGAGTCTGGAGCTGCTGCTCCTTCAAAGCAGCCTCCTTTTTACGGAGAAGCTGGCATGACCTTGTTTCCTTGGGAGTAAAAGATAGAGAGAGCTGGAGGGGCTGGGCGAGGAAGAGGAGGGGTGGAAGCAAGGGGGGCACAGTGGAAGAGGTGGGGTAACTTCAAAACCTACATCAAAAGGAATAAATAATTGTTTCTGCTGGTTTTGTTGTTGTGATACGGATCGGCGAAGCAGCAAGTGGCGGGCAGGAAGCTTTGATTTCAGGCAGCCTTCCTGGAGAGGGCTCCTTCTGTCGGCAGCTGAGCAGAGAGAGCGGAGCCCACTGATTAAAGTCCTGTTTGTTTTAATCTTCTCTTTGGCCCATGGGAGGCCAACAGAGAGGGAGAGATCCTACTGGGAGGTGGGACGAGACTCTCCTCCGGGGACCAATTCCATCTCTTTCCGTGTCTGTAAAAGCTGGCAACGTGTTCGACATCCAGCCACAGTATGAGCGAATGGACGAAGATGGGTTTGGTGACAGAGGACGGAGGGTTTGAGGTCATTGAGGTCTTTTTAACTGACATTACTTTTCCTCTATATAAACCAGAGGCCATCTCCCCAAGCCATCTTAGACCTTTAGGTCAATCTCAAAAGCTAAATATCCCCTTTACTTAGGATTTAAAACCTGCATAAGTGGGAGCAACACAAACACAACATTGACATGTTATCAGCTTATAAAGTTGATTTGGTGAATATGCTCACAAACCGTCGCTTATAAACTCATCCAGAAGACAGGGAACATTATCGTCCTGCTTTATTCCTGTTTCTTGTGCTCTCCAACTCAAAGAATTAGTAAAATAATCATCCTGATGGTGGCGCTGGATGACAAGTTAGAGTCAAAACAAAGTTATTACAATTCATTACGAAGGGACCATGAGGATTTATACCAATTTATGGCAGTTTGTGTGTCTGTCTGTATGTAGCTCGATTATCTCAAGAACCGTTCATCTTATCGGCTTCACACTCGGTATGTGTATTGTTCGGGGCCAAAAGAAGGGGAGTGTGGAATTTGGAATGATTTGAACATGTGATACGTTCAATATGAATAAACTGTGAATAAGCAGGCAACCAGTGCTGTGTAGCAGCAGCAGCTGAGACTCATCAATGCAAGTAACGTTGATCACAACAACAGCCTGTTCATGACGACAACTGATTCTCCAGTTCAGGGTTCTACGTTTAGCTTCACTGAACTTTGAATCAACAGGTTCTTTTATAGTGTCAGAAAGAAAAGTGCAACCAGCAAGGAAACAGCTCATTCCAAAAAAACACTTGTACCAGCTTGGTGGAAACAACCCTAATAACTGACTGACACTACAGACCTTACCTGTAGGACCCCTTGGCCTCTGTTGCATTATTTCTTATTTGAATCTTTTGAGAATGTAACTCTACCCTTGAAGTCTTGGCAAAAAGGTTTTAATTCTAAAAATGGTGTCTTGTAGAACTAAATGAATATGGTGCTAACACTGCAGGGGGTTAGAACCAACTGGGCCAACTTGTAAAAAATGTATGTGCTCATGCTGTTATACAGCTGTTAAGATTATGATGATCACCACATGACATATGATACGTTAATAGGCAACTGTTTGGATAAAATAGCATATGACGCTATAAGCTAACAGTTTGTTTAATAACACAGGCCTGCAAACATCGCCTACTGAAGAGCTCATGTGTTATTTTCATCTTCTTCTTGAGCGGCAGAGCTGAGCTAAACTCACGAAGAAGATATGTGGGTTTGATAGGGACCCCCGCTGACAGCTCCTGCTGAAAATGGAAGGATTTAAAGGTTTACGTTGACAAAGGTCAAAGGTCATGTATTGTAAGACAGCAGAGCAACGGGGGGGTTACATGTTGAATATCAACGTTGAGGGGAACTGAAGACACTCGCAGTAGATTCTCAACTGATGAGAATGCGCACACACACACCATTGCGCACACACACACACACAAAACACACACACACACACACACACACACACTCACACACAAACACACACACGTCCTCAAGCCTCATGTATTCTCCACTCACATGATGGTAACATGATGAGAAGTGACACAACAGCAGAGGTAGTGTAGACAGGAACCATTTCAGTGCATATAACAGTAAATACATTTAGCAGTAGGTCAACAGTCGAGTCCGATTAAGGAATCAGTATGATGCTCCACTTTGTACTGTGCAAAAAGATGCTGTTAGTAGTAATTTTGCATAAAGTTTTTTGCAGTACAGAGGCTTTGCAGAGACAGGGGTGTCTGACTGAATTGAGATCACACCAGACTTTAAACGAAATTCATTAAAATGAGCTGTTAAATAATTCAGAGCCTTACCTGCAGCCCGTCATGCGTGCAATAACACTAATCTAAACGTCACTATGCAAGACCGAAATATATTTGCACGGCTATAAAATCAGAGAGCTTCCCACTGATTTGCATCGAGTGATGTACGCGACATCGGCTCTTTGATTCTGACAGAAATCCAGTATTGGCAAAAGTGTCATCATAATTGCTGAAAGAATGAAATAGACTTTGCTGAAGTGCACGGTGCTCGGAGCCCTTTTATGCCGTTACTCAAACAAAGTGGTCTCACTGGATCTTATCGACACATGACGAAACAACGGAAGGCAGCGTTTTCCATCGCTGACAGTAAACAGCCGCTCCGTCCACAGGCCTGTCAGTGTTAGAGACAGAGCTCGTTAGGAGCTGACATCAAACGCTTACGGAGACTGATGATTTAAATATTGAATCGACTTGCAGCGGCGTGCAGACTGAGCAACGCTGCTATGTGCTGACACTAAGACAGATGTATATTTTAGCAGCCGTTTCCCAGCTAAACTGTCTAATGGCCTTGGGGATGAGACGGATGAAAGTCAGACCTGCAGATCTGCTGGGACATCTCCAGGGTTTCTGCGTACTGTAAGTGGCAACGACCCCCATTGCCCTTCCCCTCAACCGTCCTCCATCCCTGCGCCCCCTCCCCACACCCCCTTACATGCTTACAGTTCACTCTCAGTAGGACCAGAGGAGAGGTTCCCCCTAAACGGAGGCCCCCTCGCCGGGTCCCAGGCAGCAGGGACACTAACAAGCTCTAATGATCTCCAGCCAGGCCTGTCTCTCTGCTCTTCCTCCACTCACTCACGCCGCAACCTGCAGCACAGGCCTCCGAGCAGACAGACAGCCGTACTGAACTCACTGTACTGCGTGCACCGCCTCCGGTCCAGCTACTTTCAGTTTAGGATCAAGATGAGACAACCTCTGCTGGGACTGGGTGGGTGGAACACTCCCCAAGAATGTGCGCTGATAAATGTATATGGATGAGGGTAAATGAATGTTTGGAATGATGAAAACTCAAACCCCCTCCCCTATTCTCTCTGCACTTCTGGTCTGCAGCCTTTTGCTGGCACGTCAGCTCTCTGAGGAGAGACCAGATGTGAGGCACTGGAGGGATTTAAAATAATTGTAAATGTGTTTTTGTCTGCTTCTTATCTAAATCGGTCCAAGTGCATCAATCTAAGACCAAAGAAGAAGAGAGAATGTTCCTCTCCCACGTCACCATGAGCGAGGTAGGGAGCTGGGAGAGCAGGCTGTTACACCATGAATCTTATCAGTGCTGGACATTAACCAACTCTGACAAATTAAAGGTTCACCCTGAAACACTTTACACTGTTAACAAATTGTTGTTGGCGAGATATGTTAGTTTTTAGTACATTTTGTTTTGATCCCATGACACTAAGTTGAGATATTTTGTGTGCAACTAAAAATGTCACTCATTTAAATCATCAACACTAAATAGTTTCAGTCCCAAAGAGCTAAACAAGAAAAGGCCGGGTCCACAGTAACACATTCTAATACAGGAAGTTTTTAAGCAAACATGTCAGTTTAGTGCCTCAGAAGTTGGTTATTTGTTTTGTTTATTATGGTTAGAATGTTGTTTAGAGTTGTGTCTCTGACAGGAACCTGCTCTGGCTGGAAATAACACGGATGACATCAATAGGAGGGAACAAAAAACAGTTAAACCAAAGGTTGACCACAACAATATTTGGAAATTTGCTAAAATTGTTCCTATAAAATATAGTGAATAGTGCAGCTATAGAAATTGCATGACAACTGCAATCGACACAAAAATACTTGAAATGTACGTTTGACTTATGGGTCCCTGAACATTCTCCCATAACTTGGACCAGTTGTAGGAAAATGTAGAGAAGATAATAAGTGTCTGAATATAATTCATAAAGTTGGGTTTGGGCTGTAGCTATAAACGGATTATCTCAGTATAAAAGTGATTGAGGGCTTGTGTTTTAATTTTGGTTTATTTCAAGCCAACAGAATTTGTTAAAAATTAAAATTATTCCCATTTCAACTGTAACAAATCAAGATCAGCTCCTCCTTTGTAGCTGTAATACTGAAATGATCCTTCAGTTTTGAGATTTACTGAAGTTTTAAGACATAATTCACAATCTGTCACAGGCCGACACATTTTAAACATTCTGTCGCGAAAACATATGAACATGACATGATAAACTAATTAATTAGATGTTAAAAATATATTTTTTGGTAGGGGAGGAGTAATTTCATGAAAACAAATTATTACATGTGACTTCTTATTTTAACATTGGACCATTTATTGCAGGATCAATTGTTGTATAATTTGAGTAAAATATCCAAAACCCTACTTAAGTAAAGCTTTGAAGTGGACTGACAAAAACGCTGGTGCTGAGTTGTTTGCTGTTCTGCTGTCTGTTATTGTGGTTTTTTAGGGGCAGAAAACAGTTGCTTTCACCAACAAGACCAAAAAAAACCAGTCTTTAAAAACCTTCAAGAGGACCATATGGATGCTGACATGCAAGCCGGACTGGATGAACACGCTCTAAAAAAAGTGGGCACATTGTTTAGATTCTGCTTGAAGTCTAAAACTACAAATGAGTTTGGATTTCTTCTCAGGGGCTGGACTGCTTCCAGCCTGTCTGTGCAGTTACAGGGAGTTGACCTTTGAAACACATTAAATTGCATTCGAAACAAGTAGAAATGTCTGATCTTTCTATTTTCTAAGAATAATGTCAGCTCAGGGCAGAACAACAAAAGAAAACTACTTAGAATAGGGCACTTTTTGCAGCGTACTGTCTGCTACAAGTCAGTGTCCTCTTTTGTTGTGGATTTCATTCTCCTCTGGGAATAATGAGCATGAGACGATCAGACAGCCAAGCTGCTCTCCCTCTGAAGTTTTGCAGAGACGCACATTCTCGTTAGACTGGTCCACAGCTACTGGGAACACAGAGTTACCCAACTTTAGCTTTTGTGCGCCACTGTGTTTGCATCACTCTCTCTAACCCCCAAACCTTCAAGTGTATAATTGAGTGGTTACAGAGTATTTTCATTAAATCAGAAGTTGCTGTCCAGCCCTGGCAAGCGGCACGTCTCTGCTCTCAGCTTAGTGTACTTCAAAGTTCTCTTGAAACTTAGCTCTGTGTTTATTTCTGTCAGTCTTGAAGCCCGTGTAATCAACAGGGAATTGACTTGAAGGTCCAAAAGGGTCTACTTTGAAATAGATCAGTACCCACTTACATCCACCCTCGCCCTGGATATGAGAGGTGTGGACATAAATTTCACATTGGACACTGGATGAAATGAATATGAATTTTCAGTATTTTGATCTAAGCATTGAGAGCGGATAAAAGGCAGAGTCCAAAGCGCATCTGAAAAAGGAGCTTACATTTTCTATAATATTAAACCTAAGTCAGGCTTTGATCTTTTAATCCTGTGCTCATAAGGTTGTGAGATAAGCAGCCGTGACTAACGTCTCTTTCTAATAGTCAAGAAAGAGCAGAGCCCACATAATGAGCTCTTCTACCCCTTTTGAAGACAAATTGGACTGAAACTCCATATTTAATGGGTCTTCCTTTCAATAGATTTCAGTTTAAAGTAAAGAGACACGGAGAGTCATATTAACAGTGCTGTTAAATACAGTGCGACTGCCTGGCCTTGTTTTACTCTCAGCCTCCCAGATGTCTGTCTGCTGCCGTCTCTGTGCTGCCATCCTTGTTGTTTCTGTGTTTAGCCGACACTGTCACTTAGACTGACTTACAGGGTTTATGTAAATATGACAGTGAAACTTAAATCCTGTGCAGCGCAGCAGGCTGCCTGTGTTTCTTGTAATCACATCCACAGATCTGCTGATGCCAGCTGTGGTCACCTATATGTCCTCAGTCAACATCTCTCTGCCCGTTCATGACACTGAGGCTACTGGACTCAACTCAAACCAAAATTATAGCCATGCATGGAAAAATATTTAGCTATATGTATTTTTTTAGGCAACCCTATTAAACCAATGTATACCACAAGACTACAGGTTTACAGTGACCTTAGAAGGTCACAAAGCTCAAAGCACCCAAGACAATAACACAAGTAGAAGGGTGCTCAGAGAGCGCATACCTCTACTAAGGCCAGATTCTAATTTGTTCATAGTTTCATAATGAACCTAAAAAACTTTTTTTTACACATCATATAATAATTGAACACATGAAAGGGATATTCATGCATGTGCACCCATTTCTACTAATATAAGTTGAGTCACATAATTACAGAGCTGAGTTTTAATCTAAGCTTAGTATGAAATGTAAACGCATACGTTTTACATGAGAAGTTTTACATAATGGATATATTCTTATGTGGTTTTTGCTCAGAGTTAAACGCGAAGTTACCCCTCTCGTGTGTGTGCATTGAGTCTGGAGGCAATTAGTCTAGATAAGCAGAGATTAAGGACATTTTAATTTGTGTATTTGGTTTTGTCAAATTGTGGGTTTTGTACAAGAAAATCCTCAGACTAAACTATCCATTCAAACTTCAGTAATATTTTAACCTTTTAATAACGGAAGGATTAAATGAATCCGCCAAACCAAAACAAGTGGAAATTAGATGAAAATTTAATTAGATGCTAATTCACCAAGCTAATTCATTTCTCCGAGATACATGGTGTATTGTTTAACGGTATTTATGGATGTGACCCGTTTCTGGGAGGAAATCTAAATTGTGATTCTGATCTTTGACCTTTAAAACACACAAATAATAGTTGACACTATTAGCCTTAGCGGGGGCATGACAGGGCATCTAATCACTTTTAAAGATTAAAGCCCTGTGCGCTCGGCTTTGTGACAACAGCCGGGTAATAGTTTCTCTCTGGCTCTCCCACAGGCTGCGCTGAACCTTTAATTGGGTGACACTCATTCCTGTTGCTCTCTCTCTCTCTCCCTCTGTATCGCTGTCTCTCTCGGCTTCACAAGCTGACAAAGTTATTTAAATCACTCTAATACTTTCATCTCATATTCTCTTTGTCCCATTGTTATGCAACCGCATGGACTCAGATATGAAAAGACACTGAGAGTACAAAGAGAGAATTTTTTTCTGATTTCATGCATTACTCTTCGTCACATATCTTACATTCTCTCCAGACAAATTATATTGCAGATATTAAGTAGTGGTGGGGGGGTTGGGGCGAGGGTTGAACAAGGCCAATTTGTTTAAAGGCCGGTCTTCAGGGCACAGAGCTGTATTCATATATTACATTTGCGCTTTTTACACTTCTGACGGGCGCTCGATCGTGTGACCATTTTCATCTGCGCCGTTTGATGCTGGTTAAAGGAGAAGGCCCTCATTGTCCTCTGTGGCCCGCAGGCATGTTTTGGGCTACGCAGAGGGATTCAATGGAGAGTCGGGGGCCGGCTAAATGTCAGACGCACATGGCCACGCTCGCATAGCTTAATGCAGGCCTGTGTCTGGCCCTTGTCCTTGTCCCCCTCCAACTCTGTGTGTCTTTATCCCTCTGTCTCCAGCTTCCCCCTCTGTCTCAGATATACATGCCATCTGCTCTGGCTCCACATCTGTGAATATCCTGTCTACAAAGCCTGGACAGCAGCGCTCTTTGTGCACTGACTCTTTGCGCTCTCAGGCACCTGCCACGGCTTAATTCACTTTACGCATGCAAAAGAGACAAGCCCATTAACAGTGTCCATCTCTTAACATTGCATGTTGTAAATCACCTGCAGGAATATTTCTATACCCACAGGCCGAGCTGCAGTTCTGCTTGGGAACACAAGAGCATCTCTACAGAGGGACAAGATTTGCAAACGTGTAAGTGGCCTGCGCAGCCGCGAACCACAAAGATACCAAACAGGGAATCGTGCCAGCAACTGTAGAGAAAGACAAATTGTGCTTGGAGAAAAACAAACACAGTTCACTCATTAATCAGCAGTTATCAAAATTAGCTTAAATCTGCTTTCTCTCCCTCCTGACCTCAGACAATACAAAGGCTAATCACTCTCCACTGTTTCTGGCCTCGGCAGCATTTTGCTCCACAGATGTGTAGTCACAGCAAGTACACCAGGACAGAGCGCCATGTGCTTGGATGTTTTCCACTAGAATGAGCGAGTAAATGTTTGATTCATTATACCACACTACACCATCCAACACAGACTGTCTTATATAAGTCTGCTTGTGAAATATGTCTTAGTCAAGATGTCTTTGTGATTGCTTTAAAGCCATTGTCAGATAAAAAATGAATTCCACATAATGATATTTTTAGGCTTTGTGTCCTGGTTTAATCTAGGCATGTTTTAATCATCAGATGTTTTGACGTGTACAAAACACAGCTAAAACTACAAGATGTTGTTAAAGGCACAATCACTGCTTTGAAAATTGAGATTAAAGCATCAGTCACATGACTTATACTCTTGAAAGTATGAATCATATTTTATAATTGATTAAGTCAGAAATAGTACATACAGTATCATATTTGCAGTGTTTGCAGGAAAGCTTACTTAAGCAAAAATGTTAGCATGCTACATTGCAATGAAATCCATGTTCACTACTCTGGAATTTGCATCTGAATCTCCACAGAAACATAATTTCCTAAATTGGCTAAACAATACGTTAAAGATACATGGGCCCTTTCTTACAACCGGCACAAAATGGCAGCTAGTGCGAGTATCTTAGTCATCTCAGCCAACCCCCAGGGGGCGATTCAGCTGATTTTGCTTAATTTTTGGCTAGCTGACATGTCGTCAATCTTTACATATAGTCTATGGTTACACCCAAAATACACCCAGGATTACTTTAGAGACTAAGTACAGTAAATTGCTTTCCTTGGTCAAACCAGCAGCAGTGGATCTGAACACGTCCTACATACGATTGCGTCATATTCTTTAGAGCTTGTACTCCAATCATTAAACTAGTCTATTGTGGTCAAGATGGTTAATTCACTCTGCCCAAGAACAGTGATGCCATATAATTGTGTTTCTCAAAATTATATTTCCCATAAACCCATTGTCTTCCTGTCACATCGGGATTTTACATCATCCGTTCATGTTTTCACTTCTGCTTAGCTGATAAAGACAAACATGTCAGCAGTCATTTTTCCAGCCAACTCTGCTCTTCCAGCATCGGCCATTACTAGTAAAGAGGCTCAGCTCCATTTACACTGTGAGAGCAGATCCAACCTCGTGTTTGTGCTGCGAGACATTCCTGTAGATTTCCTGCGTCCAGTTTCAAACCAGGTTACACACAATGTGTTGTAAAATGCATTGTAGACCATTAATCCATGACACAAATGTTCTTTGTTGTGCTAATTGATCAAATTTGATATTGCAAAAGATTTCATTATTTTATTTTATATGGGTGCTATTAATGAGCTACACGAGCTCCTCAAAACATTCATGATGATGACGGTACTACAATAAAAACAAAGAAGAAGCTGTTGGGTGAGGGGATGAAACATTCATACATCTAACAGACCTAAGTCAAAGCAGTTTAAAAAAAGATGAAAAGACCTTTGATACATTTTTAGTTCATAAAAGAACAATAGAAACTCTTTCCACCACAGTTCAGTGTTTTGAGCTTCATTAGGGGGAAAAACAGAGAAAGTTCCTGGTACTGTCTCTGTCCAATCAGTAGATCAAGGTTCATGAGGAAATGGAGTGTTTCCCAGCATGCAATGGACCAAAGTGGACATATTTTAATGGGGTTTTATGTGTTGAAATATCAGTAGTTTGATTTAATATTGAATGTGATTTTAATCTTTTTTTTAATGGAATTATTTATTTCAATACATTTTCTGAATATGTTTTTATGTAAGTTGTTAGCAAAATTGTGAGTTACCTCACAAATCAATGGATTTTCTTTTTTTTATAACTTACGTTGTTATAGAGACACTTTTTGTATATAAAGGCAAGCTCTATATTCATTTATTATAATCTACAGTAGAGTAGGGTAGAGAAGAGTAATATTCATAACCCACAGCTTAGAGAGTGACATAATGCACAAACAGCTCAAATAAATAACTGCCATCAGTTTCCGTTAAATATATAATGTGCACAAAGCATGCCGCCCCTATTTGTTTGAAATATCCAATATGCTGCTACGGTATTACAAGGAATTTTCATCATCAGCAAAATCAAACTGTCAAGAAGGCTATTTAAAATTCTGGAGAGTTGCATTTTTCATTGATAGGGTAAAAATGTAAACTTCTACCTCGAGTATATAAAGTGACTGAAACAAGAAGTCATCTTCATCTCAGATGCATGTAATGTCCTGTGTGTCACATCATGAAGTGAAGGGCCAGCAGAGCAGAGCAGAACAGGTCGAGCAGAGTGAAGAAGAGGAGGAGCAGGAGGAGCAGACAAACACTATAAACCTGCCGGCCAGTCACCCTGAACAGACATGTCAATCCTGTCAAAACAAAAGATGAGCCTGCCCACAGCAGCGTGTCTGATGATGGGCTGAGCTGGTGGTTGCGGGTGAGGAGAACCTTACAGGCTCCTCTATGGAAAAGGTTTCTTTCACTGGATCTACTTTATCCTACTTTGATGAAAATAACTGTTTATGACTGGATTGCATATGTGTATTGCTGACTTTCTTAAGGGCATGAATGACAAACCTGATTTTTCTTTATCAGAGGTTAAGAAGATCCTATTTACACAGATGTTTTTCTTTTGTAGGTCATGCATGTGCTTAACGTTTAACAAGAGCCCATGTGTATGACAACATGGCAGCAGTGCAGCAGGATGTCAACATGTATTACACCACAAGTAAGTTAACACAAATTGTTGTCCACAGCTGAATATGAATCCATTTGAATGGGAACACCTACTCTCACAGTGAGAAAAAACTGTGCTGTCTCTGAACGTCCGACATTTTCCTGACATATTCTGGAGGGGCTGTTTGTGAGAAAAGGGTCAAAATGACTAACATTTACATTTACCTGTGGGCATCGGCCTCTAAATGTCCAAGTCAGTTGCCCATAACATTTTCTGGAAATTTTCTTGCCAGCCCCCTGGTAAAATGTCCGGAGTGAAACCATGTGAGAATACAACAGGCTCGTAAAATTCACAGCAAGCGAGGAGGGTTGTTGAAGAGGTTTCTAACACGCGACGGACACAAAACTGAAAAAACTAAACAAAAAGAATACGAATATCTCTGGATGAAAAAGAGGAGATGTCAACTTGGAAAGACAAGATTCGAGAGCTTTCGGTGATAAGGACCGATGCCGGTGTTGATGTGCTGTAAATAAAAACATGTGATTTCCACAGCTGAATTTAAACACCACGTCCTGCCTCCTGAATGCCTGCACGCGCCACCCTTAGACGTTCCAGACATTTTCCTGTTGTGATGAAATGTCTGACAATCTCTTGCTGTGTTCTTCACTCCGGAAAATGTCTCGGCCACTGTCTAATGCCTGAAAACAGCCTTAGTATCACTGCATCTCCCACATCAGACTGGTCTCAGTACATGTAGATGCTCTGAAAATCAGGTCAGCTGTGTGTGATGGATGAATTAATATGATGTAGGTCACTACTTGGACAGTTCATCCAGTATTCCATATAAAATCACCTTAGTCAATCCCAGGCCCCTTTTCAGCCTCCAGGTCTGTTTCCATTGCTCTCATACAATAACATGCAAGTGCCCTCTTCTCTGATCATGAATCCAGTGACACTTCAGTTTATAGCTTAGCAGCTCAAACACGTCAGTTTGATGAAGATTATTGATGTGAACCCATGAATCAGTGAATTAAGTGAGTAGTTGGGTGCTAATCTAAAGAATCGGCATCCAGCCTTTTTCGGTTGGGTTTTTGTCTGCTAACAGTACATATAAACAGATATAGAGATATAAGAGGTATCACTTCAAAGAGCAGAGGGATTTAACCAGGGTTGGATTCATAGTTGAAGTAGAGTTGGGTTTTCTGCGATTCTCATACCACCGGACACACCCCATTCTTACATGCCTTCAAAAAATTCTCCCATGTTTTCAACATATCCTTTTTTGGCAGAAAAACAGACTGAAAAGTGATAACACATAAGGCATGCATGGGCGCATGCACGCAAGCGTGCCCGCACACACACACACATATACAAAGTTGCAAAACATTTTAAACAGTTTCTCATAGTTTCAATTCCCAATAATGTTTCTTTTTTTTCCTGGAAAACACGCACGCATGCATGCACACACACAGACCCACACACACACGCACACGCACACGCATAGAGGATCTGAAGTCTCTTGGGTATGGCAGAGTGGTAAAATCACCCAGCTAAAATGCTCATATAGTGAAAGTGATTGCCCAGTTAATTAGTACTATGGAAATACATATAAATGTGCATTTGAGAACGAGGCAGCATAAAACTGTCGAGCTGTAATCTTACACTTGCATCTCCATCAAACAGCCTGAGTCTGGAGAGAGTGATCAGAGCGAGCTGTGTACTCTCTGATAATGCTGTCTCAGACCCTCTGCAGGCTCACACGGCCCTTTCATATGTGTTATTTGTATAATTATTATGCTCATGAATTGCGAATTGTCAACAGAATTTTGAAGATGAAGCACTGTGTCAATTAAAGTGATCCGCATTTGAAGTCCGCATCATCCACCACTACAGAGGGAGCAGCCTCTCTGATGTGCAGGCATGAATACAGGCAAATGCATGTGATTAAATATTGTTTCCTATTATTGTTTACTTGGAGATTTCTCTGAAGTTAATTCAGAAAGTCTTTCACACTGAATCACTTTGAGCCACACTTCAGAGGGAGAACTTGAAATCAAATGCATTTGGTTTTGGGCTTTCTCATGGAAAGTTATTTGAGAGATTTATTTCAAACAGTTACCCTTGTCAGGCTGATCTAAAGCTTTGGAATTTCAGAAATGTGTGATTCTCTCCAGAGCCATCATCAAACCAGGCTGAACTCAAACTTTCCACAACATGTGTTCAATCAAACACATCTTGGCTTCACAGAATTCCTCTCCAGAGTGGACGTGTGCATCTCGGATCGTTGCTGTGCTGTGACTGATTTAAACTTTGACCTGAAATACATACATACTTATGTAAATGCCTATATTTAACATCTATCTGCATATTTGCAAGCTCGTCATGATTTAAGTTTAAGCTGCTGCATACTGCCTCCCAGAAATAGCTCTACTGTATGTTTGCATTTTAACTCCAAACCCGTCAAAGGCTTTCACCTTCTCCCATCGTCTCCACTTCGGCTCTCATATGTTACCAAACTAATTACCAGCCATATCAATTGAAGAATTACAACCTTGAGTATTGTAATAAGCTCACTTGAGTGCGATGTGACAAAGTGGAACTTTAAGCAGTGCAGGTGGTGACCGACTGAATCAGGGAGAGACGCAAGACGTCAGTAAAACAAACCCATGTTCTCCACTGGACTGTTTCTGATATCAGCTCAGTTATGTCCTGTGCTTGTACTTTTGTCATTGTGTTACAGTAATAACCACTAAATTGTGGGTGAGTTGAACCTCAGGCTCATGTATGGAAGAGATTGTGTCTTTGTTGAGGACATCATACTGTTTGTCATCAGGATAATGATCTGAGAACAACATCTCACAGGCTTTGGCATTCAGATCAGATCACAGGTTAATGGCTGGTGTAAATGGGGTCCTTCGGTCTTATTACAAATAATTACATTGTTGTTCCAGCTCACACTGTCTGAGACATGGACTCATGCACTTATGCAATTATCACACCATTATATTATTTGTTTTGTCAGGTGCTGAGTCCCCTGACAGTGCTGACTGTTTGTTGGCAGTAACTTCTCTCTCACCTCTGAGTTCATTTTAAATTGAGAATCTTCATCAACAGCAGACCAGCGACACATTGCATTGATCTGACTTTCTTATTAAAGCCTTTTTCGGACATGACCTGCGGGTAAATATCGTAGAATGAGGTCCGGAGTTTACCCAGAGTTTGCCTTTCACACATGCACAACGCAGCAGGAGGTTTTCTACACAGACCAATTCACAACAGCAACAAATCCTCTGCATTATTCATGCGAGAGGTGGAGCAGCCGGGTGCAGCAGGCAGAGGCAGGAAGTGACATATTAATTCCACTGCGGACATCACATGACACAAACACAGGTGTCGGCTCTTATCACCACAAACTCTCTTGACACATTGTCAGTGTATTATACGTGTATGACACAGATATCTGTTTTCTGTTTGTTTGATTCAGTTTTGACGAACGCAGCAGGAGATTGTCCGGGGCAGACGTGTTCACAACAACAGGGAAAAGTCTGAAACATTCAGGTGAAGGGTGGCACCTGAGTAGAGCGTGGAGGAGCCAGGTCATGATATGTGATTCCGCTGTGGATATCACATGTTTTTGTTAACGGCACATTGTTGCTGGTTGTTGGCTCTTATAACTGAGAGCTCTCCAATCTCATTGTCTCTCCAAGTTGACATTTTCATCTGCGTCTTCTATGTGGATGGCTCCTCTTATTCTTTGAGATATTTGTATTTGTGAGATAGTTGTATTCCTTTTTAGTTTTTTTTTCAGGTTGCATCCATTGCATGTTAGAAATGTCATCAATGCACCCGCTTGCTCAGTGGACTAGGGGACTGGCAGGAAAAGTTCCGGAGCAACTGACATTTATATTCTCTCATTCAGCCCCTCTGAAAAACTTCCGAAAAATGTCCACACCTCAGTGCATGACTGAATGCAGCTTGGGAGTCTTTGCTGTTGTTCGCTTTTCATTTCTCCTTTTCCGTCCCTCTTGCCAGTGCTCCACGGCCCGTTTGTCCAAACAGACGAGTGTTTGCAGTTTTCAGAGGGCTCGCCGACCATGTGTTCCAACAAAACGAGGTGCGATGCCTTATATAGCTGAAGAAACAATATAATCCGAGTGCAAAGCTCAGCATCACAGCACGCCAAAGTAATTAACAATTAACATTGTACAACTTTTCCCTGCTGGCTCGCTGTTAATAGGAGGAGGAGAAAGGAGGAGCGGGGTGGTGGGTGCTTGATGGTGAAGAACTTTGAGGTTTCAGAAAACAAACTTTGCCAGGCATTCTTTAGACTTCGTTTGGCCAAGTCTGAATCAAAGCAAGCGGACAATCTTCCCTTTCATCTCTGTGAGGCTGTGAAGGAACAGACTGTGTCCTGCCATGGCTGTGAACTTGTACAGCTTAGCACTGTGAAGGCCACAGTTTTTTTTTTCTCAGAGGGTCGTCCTTTGAGTGTATTTTTTTCTCCCTCTAACCTTTTGATCTAAATCTTCTTAACTTTAAATGAAGTGCTTCAGCTTCTCTTGAAGATTCAGAGCTTTCATGTCACAGTTCGTTTTGAGATGTAAATCCTCGCCGAGACGTGATGACTTGACCATGTTGATCAAATACGGCTGGAACTTAAGTATGGACATTCAGTCTCACTTTCATTGTTCTATTCTGTGAAAATAACCTGTCGCACAAAAAAGATGGCATAACTCCACTTTGGAGCTTAGGATCAGATCTCCCAACCTGACATTTGTTGGATGTTTGTATTAGATCTTTAGTTACTATTTCAAGGGTGTAGTGGTATATTGTGGGGACTGAAGTGTGACTTTATTTGTAACTAATTTGGAACATACAGATACTTCTACTTATAAATCCAGAAATCTTTGTCTGTCTGATTCTTTGTGACAACTGCTCATCTGATCGCTGCTGAACTGCTCTCTAAACCCATCCCCCACATATCAAAGGAATACAATCAGATATCAACAACCATTAGTGTTGGAAAGTTGTCTTGTTATCTTTAGGTAAGGTATATTTGCCCTGAACACCCTCTCACCAGAAGGTTGGCAGTTCGATCCCAGTCTTCCCCATTTCGCATGCCAAAGTGTCTTTGGGCAAGATACTGAACCAGTGGCTGTGGCTCAGGAGGTTGCTGGTTCGATCTCTGGATCCTCCATAAGTGTCCTTAGGCAAGACCTTGAACTGTAACTGCTGAAGGTCGACAGTGTGTGATTGATGTACTGTATGAATGTGTGTGTGTGAATGGATGAACAGCAAAACTCTTCTGTAAAGTGCCCTGAGTGGTCATGAGGACAAGAATAAATACAGACCCTTATTTAGCAGTAGTGACCCTGAGAGGAAATAAGTCAATGTATGTAGATTGCATCTTGAATGTATGTTGCTATTGTTTAAAAAATAGACCAGGCCTCTTCGTCGCACAATGGTGTGTCTCCAAATTACATATGATTATTTGCTATCATATGTAAAGTTGTGCCTTGGAAACACGTGTTATAATGAATGGTGTGCATGCGATAAAAACTTTGGAGAATCACTGAGGAAGACTCTGTAGATGATCCCTCCTCTCCACCAACCTGAGCTTGTTCTCTTGTTCTTGACTCCTGTGCTGTTACAGCTGCAGGAGATGACTCTTCTTCCTCCTCCTCCTCCTCCTCCTCTGGCCTCTCTCCTCCACCTGTTGCCTTCATCCTTTTTCTTTCTGAAAAAGCTTCTTATATCCACAGCCTTCAAGTCTTTCCTTAGTGAATTAGCTCATTAGCTACCACCAGATTCCAACAATGACAAGCCCTGTGACCTGTCTTCATCTCTCTGTCTCTCTCTTTCTTGCGCTCAGACAAAATGTGCACGAGCCAAGGAGGTTTGAAGTAGATCCTCTGTTGGAGTGAGACATAGAGGAGCGAAAACCTGCTTGTGTCTGTGTTGTATTAGCTCAACAATATCTTGTATGTTTTTAGGGGTGTCATGATCATAAGCAAAAGTGAACAGATAAACATTCTGGTCTGTCTCCTCAGACGGCCAGGCCTGATTCACCGTACATGATTTACAGGACAGTCCGAAATAGACATTCCTGTACCCGAGCTGTGTATCCTGACCAAGCTGTGCCAGTGCTTGCCCGGCCGGCCAGAGGAATAAGGAATCCCTGGTGCTCGGTGCTTAGGGCTGCTAAACAGGCTTTTGTATGTGGTTTACACAATGCTCCATCACTGGCACTTTGGACAGCGTGAGGGCTCTGCTGCCAAGGGAGCTCCTAGCTGTTGTTCTTTTCATCTAAGTTAAGCCACTTGGCCCGCGGCAGCATGGACACGGAGAAGAAAGGACGAGCAGAGGGGCTTGTGGGAGATGGCAGGGTTCCTCCCCGTCTCCCTCTGAGACACGTTTCCCCTGCATTTTATCCTCGCACCCTCGGTCTGATTTACCATGAATTCTTTGGAACACTGTGGTACCGCTTAATTTACATGTATGCCAACAGGCTTTTAATGTATTTAAAACTTGGATGATGTTCAAAGGACACTATAATTCCTCTGAAATGGGCCTTTTGAAGGCTTTATCTTGTTCTTTCTCTTCTGGCTAATCTCGGAGCCCCTCAGTATGCCAGAGTAATTTTTCCAATGCCAATTAAGCTTGACATTAGCATAGAACAGTTTTCAAAGTTTTTTTTTTTCTCATTTTGAATGTAAATGTAAAATCGACACCTTTTTAAAGCCCAGTCGTCTGTCTCTGGAGGTTTGAGCAACCTCAGTAAAATAAAGGAACCTGGTCTTTGCTTTTGTGTTCATACTTGCAGAAATATAAAGTCATATAAATAATTAGATATCATGCCACGCTATTAATGCAGAACATGTTTGCAGTCTCTTTCAGTTCTCCCAAAGAACTGTAGTAATTGCCACAGTGAGCCAGGAATCAATTAATTACCATTAGGGGTTCATTCAAGAGCACAGTGAAAAACACAGCAAAAGGTTTTTCATTAGCCACAAATGTGCAAATGTGACCCAGAGGAGCAAAATGAATTCTTAGCAGATTTCTTGCATTTTTGAGTGGAAGTTAAAAGCTTCAGTCTCCCTCCACACGGAGAGCTGGGACACATTCCACTCCCAGGAAAAAAGTGGAAGTCCCTCTCCAGGGAGAGCTGTGGGGGGAACTCAAGCTGTTGTTGTAGTGGGTTCTTGTTTTCCAATGTCGAGAATAGTGCGACCAGATAAATCTGCAGAGTTACTGTTATTAGTTTGTCAGGAGTATTTAAATTATGATGAACAGCTCTATTAACCAGATTCTTTGAAATACATTTTTTTATTTAGATGACTTCACATAAAAGTGAAGACAGTGAAAATAGAGGCATTACAATCTTGACCATCATGTGTCTGTGTCCTATGTCTTACTAAATTGCATTGGACATTGTGTGCAGGGTTTTTTCTTTCAGTCCCAACAAGTTAACAAACTTGAGTGTTTTCACTTAAGCCGCTTTGAGACACGAGCAGCGGAAAATATCGGAAAAATTGGGTTTGGACAATTTTGGGAGTTTTCCTTTCACATATAAAGAAAACCGCAGGATATTGTCAGATATGTTCTCAACAACAGGAAAATATATGGTGCATCCAGGTGAGGCTGGCCCCTAACATACAGGAGGCAGGAGACAATGATCACGTGTTTTTGTTCACAGCATATCAACGTCAGCCAAAAGTTCCCGAATCTCGTTGTCTTTCCAAGTTGACGTCTTCGTCTGCATCTTCTACGTGTATGGCTCCTCTTTTTCATCCTGATACATTTGAATTCTTTTGGGGGTTTTTTTGTTGTCCGTTGCCTGTAAGAAACGTCATCAACACGCCCACTCACTAGCTGTGAATTCTCCGGACAATATCCTTCTGAATTATTTCATGGGCTCACTCTCACACTCTCTGGAGTTTTTACTTGTGGGGCTGGCCAGGAGAACTCCAGAGAATGTCTGCAGCAGCGGACTCGGACATTCACGTTCTCACATACAGCCCCTCCAGACAGTGCATGTCTGAAAGCAGCTTTACTGTGTGAGTGAGCTCGACTGTCACTTTGCTGACTTTCCTGTAATGTTTGTTCTACATTAAAGGCGACTTCATGTGTTTACACCTAGCTTATTATACAAACATCTGTTTCCTCTGCGGAGGAGCATTCCCTGTTACTAACAGTAAAAACCTGGTTAATCCAAAATTATAAAAGCAATCGTCCAAGGTGTAAGACCACCTGGTTTTTAAAACCTTTATCGTGAAAGGGAAATCACACTTCATTTGATTGGTTTATTTCATGCTACATCCAAAACACACCCACGATTAATTGAGAGACTAAGCACAGCCCTTTTGAACCATGAACCTGGCACTGATGTTTTTTTCCCCCGGTAAACAAGCAAATGTGGATTTGGACTCACCCTGCATGCACTAGCACACTTTAAACTGAGAGCTCAGATCGTTAAAATACAGCCCTCTGAGTTGATCAAAAATGTTAAAATCCTGTGTGATTTTTGGACCCTTTTTTGTGTCTCAAAATGTTCGTGGTGGAAAGAAAAACACTATGTCTACACTTTTTATTCATTACACTCCTGGAGTCTTGAGGAGAGCGGAATAGTTCATAAATGTTACACTAAGGATTTGGACATTCAATTTAAAGGCACAGAGTAAATACAGTGTAAATAGCTTGTCATTTCAACTTAGGTGAATAACTAACCTCTGTGAGGGTGAACATGGCCTTTCATAAAGCTAAAAATACAAATACTCCAAGTATTGGACCACATGCATTATTCTCAACAGTGGATAAATATATAATATGTAAAGCAACAAAAATAATAGTAGCTGTAATTCAAGCCACTTCTTAAAGATATAGTATCAATTATATATGTATTACATGTTTATTACAGTTGTCATTGCTCACCAGATGAGCCAGTTTTTAACATCAATTTATATTGTATTACCAGTGTTGGATGGATTATAAAAAGACATACATTGAAAAACATTTAAAATATCTTAAATGTTTGAATAGTGCAGTAGTATTATACTTAGTTATATCTAGTCTTTCCTATGCAACTATCTGTCATTTAAAGCATTATTAAAGCACTGTATGCTAGTAGGAGATACTCTACAGTTTATAATATATAATAAATCTTTTGAGCCTTAAATAACAGGTTGCACGACCTGATTTGTCACATCCCATCTTCTAAAGACATCTTAAACTTTACTGGAGTGTATTTATAGACTTGGGGAAAATCTTTTTTTGTACCCTATATCTGCAACAAATTTACACTTGAATTTACCATCTATAATATGAGGTCATATGTTTGCTGGCAGCTATGTTCCTTGTATTATGGACTTTATGGATAGAGGGCGCTGCACAGGGCAGGGATCCTTTCAGCCACCTGTTAGTTTACCTGCCTCTTTCCCTTTATACATGTCTCTTAACATGTCACTGCAAAGTTGTTTAAATATGGAACATTTGTGCTGTGGAGATGAACCAATATAAGAGCTCATCAGCCTGTTCAGGTCACATGTCAGGTCAAAAGAGTTTGCTTTCTTATTTTTCTGAACTTGATTTCCTGATCCTCTGTTCCTGCCTGTTACTGACCACCACAGGTCTTGCCTCTGGCAGCGTAAACTACCTTTTAACTCTTAACTCTTTGTCTGTTGTGTTACCTGCTGCTAAACTGACAGTGTGTTGCCAAGTATTGATTCAGTGTAACAACCTGTGCTGCAAACAGGATGAGCCAGTCAAAACTATTTGACAGAAAAATTTTAAATTGATGTTATCTTTGAGTATTTTTGACCAGTCGAATAGTTTTCTACTGGGATCTTGTGCATGAGGAATTTGACAATGGCAGAATTTTACACACACAGTTTTCCACAAGTATAATGGCTCCATAAGCTGGAACCCCACTACTACTACCATATTAGTATATTAATCAGCAAAGAGGGGAAAAGTGACCCATCCATCATCAGTGAGGGATGAAAAAGCATCTGCTGTACAAAGTCTTGTGCCAAGCTTCAGCTCCTCCGCAGCAAAAGCTGGTTTCTGAGTTTTTTTAATGCAAAGAGCTGCTCAGACACTCCTGATAAGAAAGTTGGAGAAGAGAGTGGTGCTGTCAGGGAACAGGTCTCCAAGTAAAGAGGCTCTGGGATCAGTTCTGAAACACATCTCTCAACACCCTCTTGTGTTTCTGT
Source organism: Hippoglossus stenolepis (assembly GCF_022539355.2). Lineage (NCBI taxonomy): Eukaryota > Metazoa > Chordata > Actinopteri > Pleuronectiformes > Pleuronectidae > Hippoglossus > Hippoglossus stenolepis. The sequence goes on along the minus strand of NC_061483.1, from coordinate 23,942,480 downwards.
CTCGTTATCTGAGTCCTTAATCACGTCTCTGTTCTGTTGTGATGCTGCGGTGACAGTACTTTGCTGCTGTCGCCACACAGCTGCAGTGGAGGAGCTGATTCACAGAGAGCCACACTTCGCAGGCTGTCATCCTGTCTCAGCATGAAGGCCTCGGTAGAAATATAAGAGCAAACAAGGTAATTTGAAAACGTCATAATCTTCTTGATATGAAAATGAAGAACTGCTCCCGTCCTAAAGTAAAACACAGAGCCCACCCCCCACCTTCAAAAAAAAGAGGAGAGTAACCTATTAGCAGCAAGTCACTGGTACTGATCGTCAGCATTAGAAAGTGCTTTCAACTCCGCTGGCTGTCAGCAACTCTGGCAGCTTGGAAGAGCCTCAGCCTCGACTCTGAATCTTAGCAGAGGGGCTGTGGTCGGCGGTGACAAAATCAGTTTGAACTCTTACGCGGAGGATCTGTTAAAAGGGGTTTCGGATCAAAGCAGCCTAAGTGGGTCAAAATTACCTTGACCAACGAGAACAGTCACATTTTTTGAAGGGGGAGGCGGGGGCAAATCTGCAATGTAGAGGGGTAGATTAACATTTCGCCGAGAAGATTCCTCCCAAAGACGTCAGATCAAAGCACGGCGGAGCTTTTATTTCTCCTCTCCCGACGTTCCACTGGCTCAGTGTTAATTTGGTAATTTGGCAGAGGCTTTCCTCCGCATGTAGCAGGAAGAAAATGTGTTTACCTTCTCCAGTGTTGCTGACGTGTCTGAGGGGCTGCTTTGCCTTGCATTTTTATATAAAATACAATATAATCCAACATTTACTGGTAATTAGGAACATGAATGTGCTCAATGCCACCTCCAGTTTTTGTGATGATGTAACATTTCAGAGTGAGAGTGTACACTTTTGAGGGAAATTACTGCTGAATGCACATGTGAAGGGATATTGTTTTAAAGACAGGATCAAAGATAGCACACTAAAATTTGTAAAGGAATGGAATTAATACATTTTTCATGGTTCTGATTAATATCTCTCCGCAGCCATTGGATGCATTGCCATAACATTTGATGCAGACATTCATATTCCCCTCTAAACGACTGCCTTCCTGCCGCATTTCTCGCTCTTTTCCGCCCATTTAAAACAAATTTAAGCTTTTTATTTCTCACATGACTTTTTTCCTTGTAAAGGTCAAGAGCAGTATTTGTCTCGCAGTGTGAGCTTTCGTGGAAAAGAAGTGAGATCTCCGGCCCGAACATACTTCGAGCAAAAATGGTTTGGTTTTTGAGGTAGTAATGAGCCATGGCAGCTACTCAATGGGAGCTCTGTATGAGCAAATGGACAAGAGGAGAGCAGCCATAATGGATTAAAATCAAACAAAAACCTGTATTGACAAATCAATGCAGCTCGTCTTGTGCTTTCAGCAGAATCACCGGGAGGGGAACAAATACCTGTTTGCTTTCCCCTCCTCCTGAGGACCTGTCTGCTCGCCTTACACCACCTTCAGCTGCTCCACGGCTTCAAAGTGTTTTCTTTTAACTTGACAAAACTCCACTGTGTCTACAAGATAAAGAAATAGAAAGAGAGTCTTTTAAAATTGTTTTAACAATCAATTTCTGCTTTCTATACATGTACATATTTATATACATATATGCAGCCAATTTACATGAATTATTTATTTATTATTTATGTGCTTATATAGCCTATTTATATATAAAACTATAATTCCACTGTCCCATTACACAAAAAGTATGGGTAGTTATATATATATATGTATATATTTATATATATACACACACACACACACACACACAAAACCACACAGATGTTTATATAAAGTAATGGCGAATGACAGAGGGAATATGTTTGTCTTCAGTGGAGGACTTATTGAAATCATCTTTGCTTCCTTCATTAGCAGAGGTAATTTCAGTTTTAACCTCGGCCGTGCTAATTCCAGCCTGGCCTTTGGTACACACGAGGCAGTCCTTTAAAGACGGCTCTCTTTTGAAGCCTGCTGGTCGAGCTGTTCAAAGCTGCAGCTGTTTTTGGTGGTGTTTGACAGCTTTAATTGATGTTTATTTTGGCATCGAGTTTCATTCCTTTCATGCAAATGTCCTGCATGCGGCGAAATGGGTCAGGGCAGCACTAGGTGGGCACAGTTTGTGTGTACCGGGATAAGAGCAAAGTGCTTAACGAATCTACATTTTAGATCACAGAACCTCAACAAGCTGAGCACAACACAAAGCAGTCACACCAATGCTTAAAATGAAAATAAGACTCACAAGTCTCTCTTTGATTAGATTATCGATGGCAAATACATTGTGCAGCATATTAATGTGTGTTGTAACACAAAGACGCCTTTTCTTCAGTTTCCCGGAGCTGCATAACGACGCTATAATTTTCATTTTCACCTTAATGTCATGCAAGGAAAATATCTATCCCTTTAACTTTTATCCTCAGATGTTTTACAAGGGATTTTTTTACTCCATATTTGCTGTCTGCATAAATTGCTGCCAGTCTGCCCACCTGTAGACCTGCGGAGAGCCGGTCGCCTGTCAGACATTCTGGCTCACAGCATAAACCCCCCCCTCCTCCAGCCCTCACACCCATCCAGTCAGGCTTTTCCTTCCACTAGGGCTGACATCACCATGGAGGCACGCAGGGGCCTCCTCATCTGCTCCCAATTACAGCCCTGCAAACGGGAAAAGACTTCAAACAACCTGAGACCTCGAGAAAACAAACTGGTGACCAGGCTCGCCACCGCCGGGTCTGGCGAGGTGTGGATGTGTGTGTAATAATCCAATGACTCTCTGCCTCAAATTAAGGCATCAGCGGGGCTCAGAGGATATTATCAGGGGCAGTATTATGGATGTGGATGTGGAAATATAGGACGTTCTGACACAGCGAGCATGGTCTGGATGAGCAGCAGACCAATGAGAAAGCACTGGAGACCGATGTACGTCCTCTTGCACTAAATTTGTGTGAGAATAAACAGGACAGTCTGACTGACTCATTGTTGAACCCTGGTGTGGTTCTGTGCCAAGTACATAGGAGACCATAAAATCCAGAGGGGTCAGAAATGAAATGACACAAATAGCTTTCTTGTATTTGTTGCTGATTTTGGGTCAGAGTCAACATATTTTTATCCTCTCAGATTTACCCTGAGCCGTTTCTCAATTTTTTAAAAGCAGTCTGATAGAGGGAGATTTGTACTCGGTACAGAGAAAACACGCCTGATCTTGGATTAAACTGCACTACTATTGTAAAGTCAAAGGTCCACTAGAAGTCATCATGCATCAAAGTCAGACACGGTCAAGTAGAAACAACACAGACACCATGGAAGGACCTCTCTGAGCCTGGCCACATTTTCAGATGTATAACTGAGCCAGAAAAAATAATCATATACTTAGCTGCTGTCTATCTGGTTTATAACAGCTATGTTTGGCTAGTTCCAGACTAATTTTCTAAATCTTGTTGCACTATTAAATGTGAGAAATTAAAAAATTACAGAAATTAATCTGTAGAAACCCACAGAGCTGTCAAAGATCAATTACTGATTTAAATGTAGGCTGAATGTTCTTTATTTATATAAATTAAATGGGTGAGAGAGTTGGTAGTCATTCCTAATTACAGAATCAGGAATCAGAATCTGTGTTTATTGCTTAGTAGGTTTAGACATACAAGGAATTCGCTGTGGTGTGTTTAGTGCAAGCGTGAATTTAAAAATGGAAAAATAGGAAGCTAAATAATAACTACAAAATACGATAAAATATGTTGTAAACTTAAGAATTACATTGTAAACACAAGAAAAGGATTGTGCAATTAAATGATAAGATATTTACAATTTGAAATATCTACAGTTAGTCAGTCCATTATTGGCCACAGTGTATATCCGACTATGCTTGACCTGTCTCATGTTATCTTCTGAAGTTACTTTACAGAAGTTATGGTTTATTTGGTTTTGTGAAATTTAATTAAAAAACTAAAATGTGTTTAAATTTGATGAGGTGTAAAAAGGTGGTATAAGAAGTCCTGTATTAGTCCCACAAGGGGGAAATTTCCAATGTTACAGCAAAAAGAGTCAAAAAGACATCAGCAAGTAATAAGTAACATGCAATACTTAAGTGTAAGGAATGTAAAAAAAAGAAATATAGAAACATATGAATGTAATTAAACTAGTATATACAGTGAAGACAGGAAGAAATATATGCAGTGTGAGGATATTTACAGTGAACATTTTTACGTGAACCGTGTATGTTGAACAGACAGATGAATATAGCACAGTTGAAACTTTAAAATGTTAAAGTGCAGTCCATAATGGTGGTGAATGTAGTTTTCACTGGGAGCAGAGCTGGTTGAACCTCTCCTTCAGACACTTAGGGTGAATCAGTCTGTCGCTGAAGGAGCTGCCCAGTGCTGTGATGGTGTCCTGCAGGGGGTGGGACTGGTTGTCCATCAGAGAAGACAGCTTCGCCATCATCCTCATCTGTCCCACCACCTCCACTGCGTCAAGCAGGACTGAGCTGGCCCTCCTGCTCAGTCTGTCCACTCTCTTCCTGTCAGCAGTAGAAATGCTGCTGCCTCAGCAAACTACTCCAAAGAAGATGGCCGATGCCACCACAGAGTCATAAAAGGTCTTCAGGAGGGCATACAGTCGGCTCTGGCCCTTCTTAAACAGTGCACTGGCATGATCAGTCCACTCCAGTTTATTGTTCAGGTGAACACCCAGGTTCTTATAAGAGGTCACTAGTGTCTGCGCCTGCGGAAATCCACCACCAGTTCTTTAGTTTCCCTGCATTGATCTGGAGGCAGTTCCGCTGGCACTAATATAATACAAGTAATAATTAGAAAAAAAGGCTCATCTGGTGCATAATATTGACAGTTGTGATGAACTTGATGTCAATTCAAATTTAGTTCATACTATGTTCAAAAGATTTTTCCTTTTACCAAACAAGATAATACTCAAATATTTCAGTTATGATAGTTTAACAATGCATGGTTCAATATCATTTTTTTCTTAACTCTTTGGTCAACTGATAAAGGTAGCAAATCATTGCTACCTTTATCAGTTAGCAAATGCTACAGTCAACAAGTACACATTTAGTACATCATAAAATCTACGTCTGCAGAACCACTAAGGTGTATATCAGTCCATTCAGATTAGTGAGTGCTCACTACAGCACTTCTGTGTGTTTCAGTTCATTGTGATGGTCACTGACACTAAGAAGCATGCAGTGAGAGACTGTGCTGCAAACACACACTCTCCAGACGTTACTAAACATGCAAAGAGGGACTGACTTACTTGGACCTGCTCCATCCACCAACACATGAGCTCAACAGCTCTGCCAACCACAAACCAGTTGGAGAGCGCATACCTTTGCTGAACAGTGACATTGGTATCAGGATTTGATTCAAACACATTTTTTTAAAATGGGGGAACATTTTTTAGTGTAGTGTTGTCACTTAAGTGAAGCAGATCTCACTAGGCTGTAAACAAATGTGGGTAGAATGCCTCTGTATTATGTTGGAAATGGTTAGGGTTAGGAAGTCAAGTCAAAGAAACATGTGTAATGAACTGTCTATAGCCCTTTTCAGACATGACCTCTGGGTAAAATCTGAAGAATTGTCTTCGGAGTTTACCCAGAGTTTGCCTTTCACACATGCACAACTAAGTGGGAGTTTATCTGCACAGACATGTTCACAACAACAACAAATCCTCCGCATTATTCAGAGAGCCGGGTTCACACATCGACTTCTCCTGGATTTCTACAGATTTTATACGAGGAGGCCACTTGGATAAAGTACAAACTTAAGCTGCTTTCAGACATGCACTGAACTCCGGAGATCCTCTGCAGTTTCTTTGGAGTGAGTGAGAGCCTCCAGAGTTTCTGCTGTCTTTCTCTGACTGGCCCTCTGGTATAAAGTCCGCCGAAACTCAGGAAGAGCCGATGTGAGAAAGCAGCATGAGATCCTCTGCAGGATCCATTGCAGGCGAGTGGGGTGATGACATTTCTAACTCGCCAAAAAAGAAAACAACGAAAGAAAACAAATATCTCTGCATGAAAAAGCAGTGTCATTCAGGTAGAAGACACCGACAAAGATGTCAAGACAATTTTTTGTGATAAGAGTCGATGTACTGTAAACAAAAACACGTGATCTCCACAGCAGAATAAATATGTAACGTCCTGCCTCTGCCTGCTGCACCACCCCCTCACCTGAAGGATTTCCTGCTTTTGTAAACATGCCTAAGCGGAGAACCTCCCGCTGCGTTGTTCATGTGTGGAAGGAAACGTCTGGAGAAAGTCTGGACCAAATTCTCCAGAGTACCTCTGCAGAGCATGTCTGAAAACGACTTTTATGTCCTTGCACTGCAACTAAGTGGTGTCCTCCACCTTGCTGCATATTATTCTGCCATGTAATTCAAACAAAGTACAAGTTATTTCAAATTAATCTGCATTTGATTTTTTTAAACATTGACGGCTCGAACATACGATCACAGAAATAATTTTTTCATCGAATTAAATAGGGTTATTGATAATTATATAATGAACATTTTCAAATATGTGCTTGTGTTTAATTTTACAAAGCTTTGGGATTTGGGTTCGTACAAAAATGAATCACTGGTGTTTGTTATGTGGGTCTTATACAGCACATATGAAGTCCTTGTGTCCTGTGGCTGCATCCTATTCTCAATACGTCTGTGCACCTTTGACCAGTTCCTCTTCATACTCCACTGCAGAATTGTTTCTCTCCACCAGTGGGAAACAAAAGATGCAACCTCCATCAAAATGACATCACTGGCCTCTGTGGACCCTCCGTCCCCTCTCCCTCTGGTGCCACCCCCACCCCCACCTTCAGAGTCAGTTGTTGGACCATCAGCCATCCAACCGGCCAACCTTTCTTTCTCTGGGAACACGACTTCATTACAGAGATGAATTGTTTTATTGTGAAAACCCAACTGCCCCCTCTTGCAGGAGAGGGTGGAGCCCTCAGGGGTCATTTCACCCACTGTTTGAAAAGCATTTCACGTAACGCATCACTGGATGACTGCCTCCTCTTCTCAGTCGACGGCCCTCTCACACCATGGACCAATGTGCTGAAGTTATTTGTACATCTTCTACCAATCTTAATGAGTGTGCACTTACGCATGAACAATACAGTATATAAAACATGAATTTTGTTTTTGTATCGAAATGATAAAATAAATCATTCCTAGAGAAGATTCTAAAATACTCAAAAAGCCTGAAGAATTTATACTTTTCTTAGGTATTTTTTAATTTTATATTTGTTCCCAGTTTTGCACTGTACCTTCGCTCACAGTTATACTTCTATTTGAGCAATATTTCTGTATTAATATGTACTTGTTTAATTCCCACACTTGGAATTTGATTTTGGTTTCAATCTTCAATATGACCCTGAAGGTACCACCTCCTCTGAAAGGAGTTTGGGGAGCTTCATTTAAAACAGACATACAGATACATACAGATACAGACATGTAGACTAACAGCTGACCGTGGTCATCATTATTCAGGTTCAGACAGGTTTATCAACTGTGTATGGAAAATCAACCCTATTTTGCAACGTAGGCAGTAGATAGAAATCCCTTTGGAGGCATATATGAGGGTGGTCAGTTTTAAAGTGTCGGGCAGGTTGGGGAATGTTTCATCAGCTCCTGAAAGGTGTCCTTATCTATCTGTAATTTAAATTTTATTAAAAAATCACATGGTCGTACTACAAACTTAAAGAACCGAACTGAGTAGACACGTGTTCTTTTGCTATCACACCTTACTTCCTCTCAGCCTCTCCCATGGATGCATTTAATACGTAAGTAGCTATCTCTCCAGCTGAAAATCTTGTTTCGCTGACCTCTGTTGGCATGACGTCTCACGTTGCTGCAGTGATGTACAGGTGTACTGTGGGGCGTGGACAGTACACTCCGATGTCATTGGTGGGTGTGGCTACAGGTTCAAAGGTACTCACTTGAACTTGAACACTTGAACTTGAGATTACATTTTTGGTCGGTCTACCATCTTGGTTCTATATATATTCACAAAATAATGAATTTGAATCCATGTTCCCCAGATAATGAATAAGAATAACATTGTTTTTAAAAACATTAGTGAGTAATAACTTTTTTATTTTGTATAGCACTTATCTAAGCAAGGTTACAAAGTGCTTCACAAAAAAAATCCATGGCAAAAAGAAGAATGAATTAGAATAAAAGGTATTCAGTTCAGTTAAATTTTAAGAGCCATATCATAACATAATAAGGTCAAGACCTTAAATGTATAGAGAAAACCCAACAGTTCCCACAATGAGCAGCACTTTGGCGACTGTGGAGAGAAAAAACTCCCTCATTAACTGGGAGAAACCTCCAGCAGAACCAGACTCAGTGTGGGCGGCCATCTGCCTTGACCTGCTGGGGTGAGCGGAGAAAAATGGGGAGGAGAGGAGAGGTGGGTGGCAAAGAGGGGAGAGAAGAGAGAGAGATAGGGGGAGAGGGGGAGAGAGAGACCAGGAACTTCACATTTGAACTCTGTAAGACTGGTTGTTGTAGTGAAAATAATAATGATATAATTCAATTGTACCTTCGTGTCATCAAGTGTTTCAGCCTTTTAATCATTATAACATTAAAAGCCGAACCTGAGGGTACACTGAGGCTAAAGGTAAATCTGACTGGCTTGTGAAAAATGTTGGCTTTGTATAATATTTATTGCACCAAATACCCACAAAACTAGTGACTATCGACCTGGGCTGAACTAAGATAGTGAACATGGTAAACATTATACCTGTTATACAAAATTATGAGCGTGTTGCTAAGCTGACACAAGCATTTAGCTGAAAACTGTGCTTCTAGCATTTCTGTGGACTTATCTCATTAACTTTTGTTTTAGCTGGAAAGCAAATTAGCTTACCTATTGTTTCCAAAGCAGAAACTTGTACAGTATCACATTCATGGAGTTACATGTTTGTGAAGTTGTCCGATGTAAACTAATGATCAAAAAGACGATCTAAAAAACTGATGCTTGTTATTAATATGCCATTGCATTTCCTTTGCACATAATTGATCGAAACAGTAAAAGTTATGTTGAAAGAAAGAAATCTGCTTAAAGGTTAAAACTTGGAATCTAATTATGTTCTGTCATTACACTCGCACCATATTCAAGTGTTGATTTGCATGGGCTTGTACCAGAGACAGTGCTATAAAAGGAATTAGTATACTTTATTATTTATGTGTTCATTTTGACATAGAGTCGTTAAAACATTTCGTAGACACAGAAACCAGCCTGTAAAGAATTTGTGTTGCTGTTCTTTGCTTTTCTGCTGAAATATCCTCGATCCTTTCTTGCCAAGCGGCTACAGACAGATTTCTGTGGGGTGGCTATGAGCCAACTGAGAAAGATTTTATTGTTGTGGAAAAAAATATTTTAAGTACTTCTTTACAATGCTGCTTGAGGCATGCCTGTTTCTGCTCTGAGCTCTCTGTAGCCTTTGTCTGGGTAAATGGTGTGCTTTACAAGATTTCTTTTTACGTAAACGCATAAAAAGAACAATGTCAAAACACTTTGTTGTGAAATGCTCTTTGGAATAATTGTGTTCAGAGAGCACTTCATATAATGTGATTTTCTCTTGAGTAACATCAATGAATGCATGACTAGTTCAACGTACCTGATTACTTCTCAGGCTAAATCTGAGCTCTCTTAGGAGATGTACAAAGTGCATCATTCAGGCATATCATATGTTCATGCATGCAGGAAAAACAATAGCCTACTCATTTCTTTAATGGATGTTTGTCCCCTTTCACTTGAGAACTTCTTAATTACTGAAAAGCAGTTTTCAGACATGAACTAAGCAAAATGCAAAAAATTTGGCCCCAGACATTCTCTGGACCTTGCCTTTCGCATATGAAGAAATGGGCAGGAGATTGTCATTTAGTTGAGGGTGGTGCCTGCGGGTAGAGCATGCAGGAGGCAGGACATGATGTTTAAATTCCACTGCGGAAATCATGTGTTTTTGTTTATCAAGTTGACATCTTTGTCAGCGTCTTCTATGTGTATGGCTCCTCTTTTTATTGAAATTCTATTAAAAAAATGTAAATGTTGCGGGTTAGATATGTTTTCAATGGGCTCACTTGCTCACGGAGAATTCTATGGACATAATTTTGCTGTACGGGCTCTTTTTGACACTCTGGACTCTCTAATGGGGGGCAGGCAGGAAAGTCCTCGGAAGATTTCTAGAGCAACTGACTTGGACATTTGCATTCTGTCATACAGCCCATCCAGAAAATGTCTAGAGATCAGTGCATGTCTGAAAGAGCACAGTTTAGCACATATTTTTGGTTAAATCAAGACACCGATAAACAGACTGGACAAGACACCTACATAGACTGCATGTTATTGCTCTGCTGCCTAGAAGACTCTTTGGTATTTTGCAGCTCCAGTAACTGTAGAAGCCCCTTAGCACCAGTGCTGCCATGTTGCTACAACTGTTACCCAGCAATGTTTCTATTCACCAGTGACAAAGTATAGATGTTATAGATGATAGGATGCATTGGTGGGATTGTGATGACTTCCAATCAACATCGGCATAAGGTACCTTTCTTTACACATAAGTATTGAATGTTTCCCAACACATGATTAACTTGTGATGACTCAAGACATCCTCAATATCAAACTCTATAAGACATAGTAGATTAGTGTTGTTGTGCTGATATTTTTGGTCTAAATTTTCAAACTGCATTCCTGTGGACCTGTAGGTGAAAGGTCACAGGTCCGTTGACAGGAAGTCTTTCTGCAACAAGAGCCGAGAGGCTTGCAGCGCCAGCACATAGCTTTGTTATTCTGACACAGGGGAAGGTGCTGCAAAATATTTAGGTATTAGCCTGCCTTGTTTTCCTGTGCGGACCTGAGCCTCGCATCTCAAACTGAATGCCACGGAAGATGATATAACACTCGAACTGCCATTTGATCGTGGCCGCTGTGATTGAACCCAAGCAGAGAGTGCAATTTCAAAGCCTGCTGAAACTATTCAAAACACCACTGGCCCGTTAACGGCCCAGGATAATGAATTCCATGGCAGTGCAGGCCTCTATGTGTGGGAGACGCGGAGCTTAGCTAAATAAACCTTGTCTGGCTGAGTGGCCCCACTGGTGCCCGGTCCTATGGGGACGAGCACAGCCTGGTCTCTCACAGGTCACTGGACGGACTCAGTGTTAATGACAGCCTCGTTTACCCTAAACTCACCGTGACATCCACTAGCAACATCCCACAAGTCCCACCTCTGCTCCGTCACAAAGGATAGGCTACTGTTGGCAAGGGCATTGTCAGTGGCTCAGCTTGAAATGACAAACTGCGTCTACAGAGGGTTCAGAGGAGTTGTGCTGGTTGAAGCTGATAGCAGAGATCACTAGTCCCAGGCTCTGATTTTTCCCCTTCTCTCTTCATTAACTATTCACATTTGGACCTTATGTGCAGATCATCATCGCCACTCAACATGAGTCTGAGCAGTTCAAAGGCAGCGATGCTTGGAAGTGTGTGCGCCACCCCAGGAGTCACTGGGCCTCGGACACCTGCAGAGTGGTGGGTGCTGAGAGAGCTTGGGCGTGTTTGGATCAGGGACTGAATTTTTCCTCTGAAGATGAGGAAAAGGTTTATGGCACGCTCCCATGAGAGTGTCTCCTGCTCTTTGAAGCTCCTGTCTTGGTGGCTGCTCTTATCTCGGGAAAGGATTATTTTATCTCCGTCTGTTCCCTTCTTTCTCTTCTTCTTCCCTCTCGCCTTAACATCAACTCAGGTTTTTGTGTGGATCTCTTAGGAGATCTTCTCCTTGCTCTTTCACTCCTCTCATTTCCAATTTCCCCCTTTCAGAGTACACCCAGCCCTCTTTTTACTTCCACCCCCACTCTCCTCTCTGTTTCCTCTGCTGGACCCCACTCTCTTTCTCTTTCTCCCTATCTCCTCTATTCTACCCTTCCAACACATGACAGACTGTGTAATTAATGAGCATCATAAACCTCTCTTTCTATTAGCTACCCATTAGTAAACCTGGCAAGCCTGTCATTTTGGACAAAAACACACAGCTACTTCATTTGATCCCCACATCAAAGGGGGAGCCCCACTGTTTTCGGCTGAATACACTAATTGTGTCCTCGTTCTGGATGGGTCTACACCCCCATCGCTTCAAAAAAGCAGCCAGTGCCGGGTGCAGATAGCAAAGAGAAGTACAGAAGCAGAAAGTATTGATTATACAGGCCTAAATTTGGAAGGTTTTTACATTGGAAAAATTACAAGTCATTCAGGAGCAGGCCAAAAAGTCTGCAAGTCTGTGTTTATTATACCGCACATCAATTTGCTCTGTTAATTTTTACTGTAGAAGCTTTTAGCAAAAAAAAAAAAAAAAGATATGTCTGTGGGCTTAAGGCACAGTTTTGAGTGTTTTTATGCGGCTCTTAAGATAAAAAGGAATTTTTAAGTGGAGCGGTAAGGATGCCCATATTTTACACTACACACCAATAATGAAAAATACGGGATTGGCAATCTTATTAAGATAAATCTTAGAAATTCCGACCTGGTCCTTAATTTCTGTGGTTTACATATATTACAGTCTCACAACATCCACAGTGATCTTGTGCAGCTTATTTTTTTGATAATATGACAAAACAAATTAAGAACAAAGCAAGCAAGTTTTACCATAAATCTTTGAACTGGACTTTATTTGTTTTAATATTAAGAACACGTATATGATTTAGTTGAAACCTCAATACTTTACACATGCTCAACCATTCTTTTCAAATGCTTTGTCTATTTAATAACTACTAATAAAAAATGAATACAAGTTTAAAATGTAAATTTTGAACCTTATCCTGTCTGCTACGCTTGTATTGTTTCTCTTGTATACACTGCCATATAAAACGACAGTTGTTATGTTGTTGGACATAAAAGGCTCTCAAAGGTAACAGCTGCCACCTGCCAGTTAGTTCAAATACATCAAAGGTGTCCGCTTTAAAAATTACTTTGACTTCACAAAAACGTACAAAAAGTATAATGCTGTAAAAGTATATACCATTGTGTCTAGGAATACTGTGAATCCATACATTTTCATTACTTCCAGTATTCAGAATGGCGAACGCATGCCAGGCTGTCTCTCCCTCCCCGCTTCCCTTTCGCCTGACACATCACACGCTGGGCCACCACAATGGGCTGAGTCACGACCACGGCAGGAATCAACACTGTACTTCAGTCACGATTGTCTTCTGCCCTTTACAACATTTATGCCCTTTTGTTCCCCAAGATAAAGGCAACAGTCACATGTTAGAGCTTTAAGCGCCCAGCAGCTGCTCCTCTCTTCCTCTATATGCCTCACATCCCCCTCTCCACTACCAGGCAGCATTCCTTGGATGGCCTCTCCAGGCATCGAGCCTGGGGGCTAGGACATAAACACACACAAACCGATACCCCCAAATCTGGCCATGTGAATGTCCCCCTATTATGCATGTTTCCTGGGAGAGTGCTGTGATTTATGTTGGAATGAGCCGGAGTTGGCCACCAAGGTAGGAGCTCCCCCAGGTCCGTAAAATACCTACACCAATCAGGCAGGTGTCTAAATAATTTAGCTTTTGTTCTATGAAGCTTTTTAACCATTAAAAAAACAGAAACCTAACTGAAATCAGAAGACAGATCTCCACTGGATTTGACAAATGCCTCAATAAGAGCCTAATATTTCCTTCATTTATTCTCTGATTTCATGATGGGTCAGGCCAAAAATAAATGTGCCCCACAATAACAGTGATAGATTGGAGAGCTGGGGGTTCATGACCATGAGATGGGACTCTGGCTTTAAGCCCCCGCCACCTCCTCTCTCTCAGGCATCAAAGGCAGAGCTTGGAAATAGGGCCCGCAAAGCCATCTCTCCGTTGGCCTCTTCAAAGGACAGGAAGTGTGTCAGAGGGACAGGCCTTCTTTCCCAGCAAATTCAGACGAGATGCTATAATAACAAGCTCATCTGTGTGTCTGTGGCAGACTAGTTCAAAGGCGAGCCTGATTCCTCTTGGTACAACATGTGATGATATAGTCAGGATGCGGAAACCACTGTTTAGTGAAAATCCAACTGGAGGGCTGCATCAGGGACATCTGCCCAGTCTATAGCCATGTCCCTAAAGATGTGAAAATCCTTCCCTGAAAATTGAGGGCAGATTGCTTTTTTGATCTTAACCCAGAAATCATCCCAACTCTGATATTTGCATTTGTCACCTTTGGCTATCACCTGTTTAACTCCTGAATTTATATGACCTCATCTGCAAGTAGTCGCATCAAGCTCTGGCTTGACCTCTTTATGGCCCTGTTCTAATCTGGTATTAACATCCAACACAGGTGATCCATCGGAAGTCGGACATCTCTCAGTACAAATGGGAAAGCATCCCAGATGCACTGAGGACACATTTGAGGTCTGATCACTCAGACCACATTTGAGGTGGTCTAAGTGCATCAATATGGTCTACATCCATACTATTACCTTTCAGTGAAAGCTACGTCATCGCGGAAAAGACCCAAACAGCAAGCGGTTGTGAGTGTCTACATCAGTGTTTCCAAAAAATCTCTGATTCTGCCCATCCAGATTTAAACACTGCCCCAGTTTGCAAACTTCTCTGCTTTAGCAGCTTTAAAACTCTCACACATTCCATATTTGTTGAGTGTGTGCGTGACTATACTGTCTTGAAGAGAGTTAAAGAGTAAAAATGTAAAATACAAAAAACTAAATCAGCTTGCCTTCAATGCTTTTTTTTATTTCTTGTGGGTATGCTTGAGGCACATGGTTACTGCCCAGAGGGAAATTTTACTGTTCAAAAATGTCTCTTCTACAGCTCAGGAGACAAAAGTGTGATTGTCACTACAGTTTACTTTCTAGTTTATCTGATATATTTCCAAATTCACTATAGGAGAAATAGGTGAGACAAGACATTTAGCAAGTCAAACGTAAGCCTTGTGAGAAATACCTGACTGAAGTTATTAATGGCTCCTTTTTCCTCCTTTGGAAAATTCTCCAAGTGAATTTTAAACTAAAATATGAGAAACATACCAGTAAAAACAGAAACTAAAATGCGGCTGAAGTGAGACTTTAGTCTCCTAAGCTGCAGAAGAGCAAACTTTGAGCAGTAAAACTTTCCTCTGGGAGGTGTAGGAAAAAACCAGACCTGTAAACTTAAACACAGCTTTGACTCCTTAACTGTAGAGGCCAATAATAATTTAGGGGTCATTACCATGCAGCTGTATGAGAGCTGTATCTGCTAAATAAACCATTCAAGCAGCAATCCAACCAGTGTACATGTGGACATGTCGTTTCCAGATTATGTCTTATTTGAACAGAGCCACACCTCAGATATTAGTCTGCTGTTTTTACACTTACAAAGAAACTGAGTTTTGCTCTAAAAGTAGACAATCAGTTTGGACTTTGTTGAACTTCACTGAACATCCCTTTTTAAAAAATACCACCTGACAGCCAGCAAGAAATCATTTTTGATTGAGCATATTATCTAAATATATCTAAGTGGACTGTTTTTGAAGATGCAGCCGGGATTATTAAAAAATGCTTTGTTTTCTCTTGGAGATATTTAGACACCACTGGGAAATTAACCTTTGTAAATAAAAAAAAACAACAACATAAATTTATATATTTATATTCTAAACAGTTTTCGGTTTTATTTTTTGTTTGGTTTGGTTTTGTCCTCTTGTTTCGTACGGTATATCGTTGTGGCTTTTTGTTTTGTTGATGCGGATATAGTATATATTGAGAGATCTAAAATCTTTAATTAAGAATATGGAAATTATCTTTCTTTGGGCTAAATAATGAAGGCAACATTTTATGAATCTGATCTGGTGAAGAAAATATTTCAGGTTCATAGATTCAACATCGTAAACAATAGATGTAAAAACATGCATCTGAATATCTTAAGATATTTAAGTTATTTTTACCACACGGTGTTGATTAGAAGATTCCTCTGGTATCTCTTTAAAAACTCCCAACCTTTTACTGTTGCTTTCTCACACAGTGATGCCCACAGTGTGTATGTATTACTGTCACACTGAGCTGCTGGCAGCCTGGCATGAAATGGCACAGTGGCTTCTGTCTTTTATTATAAATTTGAAGACTTCAAAAGAATCTCAGCCTGCTTTCATCTGCTGCCGCAGTCCAATAAGACTGTGATTTCTAGACCTTATTCTTGTGTCAAAGACAGATGCACGCTGGCCACGCAGCCCAGTGGGATTTTGTTCTTGCTGATATGGTTTATTACATGAACAATTTTTCAAATCAAGAGGGAGGTCAAATCTGATCCGAGCATGAATTTAACTGCGAGATGTCCTGCTCTATTAAGGGTGTTCATTCATTCTAAAGTTGGAGAATCAAAGCTGTAAATAAAGCTTTGTGGTGTTAATAGTAAAACATGACAGAGAGATCAACTTCCAAGCAACTTTCTGTGTTATTTTGCTTATTTGATTTGCTCTAAAATAAAATCTTACACAGTATTGACCCTGGACTCCTTGTTGGCACCCCTCATGTAAATGTCCTGGGACCCCTGCTGGGACCAGTGGTGGTCCCCAAACCTTTTCGGGAAGCACTGACAATAATGCAGCGACGTCTCCATGCGCTTACTAGCAGTCAGAGCTGAGGTGTAAATCATGAGCAGGCGGCTGACAGAGGTTTTCTTTGCGCCTCCTCTCTGCTTTGAAGACAGAGGCAAAAATGGAGAGCTCAGCGAGGTGCGTCAAGTCAGCTGGAAAAATTCAACTCACACCGGAAGTCACAACTTTTGTATTGAAGTATATTGATTTTTGTTCTCCTTTTAACAGAAACTATAGAAAAATAGGTTCGTAAAAATAATGAGTGTATCTTCCAAAGCAATTGAAACAACCACTTGTGTAACAAATCAACAGCAATGAAAATAAAATAGTAATGAAAATAAATTAGGAGGTTACAACATCTAACTTTCATAATAAAAAAGGGTAATTCATTTGAAACTGACAGATCACTGGCTGCTGTGGGGTACCCAACTAGTCTAATTTTAAGAAAATGCATATTTAATATAAGATAGTCTTTATTAATCTATTCTTGTGCTAGCTTGCTCCAAGATAACAATAACACTACATACAACATAGCACAGTAGAATAAAACAGTAGAGTATTAAGTCAAAATAAAAGGAAGTGAAAATAGAAATATAAAGAGTATATGTAGTAAATGCAGACCCAGTGCCTGAAATAACAACACAAATGAAATCACAATAAGTTCCATGGGACAGAAAAACTGAACTGAAGTAGAAACACACATGTACTAGCCTGTACACTTTTAATATAATAATAATTTTGTTTTCCTTTTTCCATAGTGAACAATAGTTGGTCATTTATTTTCATCATTTTGGCGTCTCATCAGTTTACTGTGAAAGTGCTGGCAGGAAGTGGTGTGTGCGCCTGTGTGTGTGCTGACAGTGGTCTGTGGATCAAACGCTGTGGTTCCTCCAGTCGCACTGACTGAGCTCAGGCTGCTCTCACGGGTTCTCCTCTGTCTGGATACCTCAGCCCGGCTCCTTCTCCTTTGTACATTTCCTTCTCTGGATTATATTCGTCTGATGGTTTTCAACTACACCTCGATGCATAGAAATGGGTAAACTGCACTCCAAACATGGTGAGAGCTCCATTAGTCCTCAGACAAAATCACGGCCACACTTCGTCCCTCTGCCGCCGCGACACTTTCCAGTAACACTATTTCATTGTTTTGTGTCTGTCTTGTCTTTCTCTTGTCTTTCTCTCCCGCAGCCGCTATTTGTAAACCGAGGGAGAGTCCAGAAGGTAAGAGCGCCCGTCCTCACCGTGCCTCACTTTTCATACATGTCCTCTCAGTTTTTCACCCCGGACCCTCACCGGGGTCCGGAGTGTCTTTTTTGAAGATGGACAAACTCAGTGGAGAGTAACGAGGCTCCTCTTTGTTTCCAGGCGGCAGTTTCGTAGTGAACGCGTGTTTGGCGCGGAAGGGACTGGACGACTGGCTCGTGAAGCAGAAGTACTACTGCACGAGCTCTCGCCTCGAGCGGCAGGACTGTCACCACAGGGGAAGCTGCGGCTTGACGGCACGGGTGAGTACCACGTCGTCCGCGAGCTTCGCGTCCTTCCACGGGGAGGCAGCGTATTGGGAAAGGCTTCCCAGAGGGGCTGTCTCGTCGCGCCGCGGTGCTCGTCCGCATTTCCCCCGAGAAACGAGGAGGTTTTGGTGCGATTTTAGCAGTGATGTTGAATGGAGCTACTTGGACGCTCCAGTGTGGCTTCCACTCAGAGTCCTGACTAACTTTGTCCGAGCTTTCAAACTTTAACCAGCCGTCTATTCACGTTGGCTGCACTCGTGAGTTGAAGGTTCACTCGCAATAAACTGCCTGAGCACAAACTCTTGAAGTGGACCGCATAAACACCTCGTTTCGGCGAAGCTGCTTTCAGACGTGCTCTGAACTCCGGATATTCTCCTGAAACTATCAGAAAGGGTTGCACGTGAGAACGCAAATGTCCAAATCAGTTGCTGTAGACATTCTCTTGACTTTCTCCTAAGTTTCTCCTGCCTTCCCCCTAGTGACAACTCTGGACACCTAATTGTTGTGTCTGTTAAGGTGCTTTCAGACATCCTCTGAGCTCCGGATTTTCCCCTGAAATTATCCAGAACGGTTGTATGTGAGAACGCTAATGTCCGAATAAGTTGCTGTGGAGATTCTCCAACGTTTTTCCTGCACGCCCCTTAGTCAAATCTCCAGACACTGTGTTACTGTGTCTGTGAAGCTGCTTCCAGACATGCACTGAACTCTGGACAATTTCCTGAAATTATTGAACATGAGAATGCAGCAAGAGATTCTCCAGAGAATCCCCTGCGAGTGAGTAGGTGCATTGATGACTTTTCTAGATGTCAGCTTGTAAAGACAATGAGATTCCAGAGCTTTTGGCAATAACGGCTGACGTTGGTGTTGTTGTGATGTAAACAAAAACATGTGATCTCTGCATTCAATCTAATACGTTTCGCCTCACCTGAATGCTCCAGACAAATGTCTGTTGTGGCAAATGTATCTCACCCAAACAATCTCCTGCTTTCGTTCTTCATACGTGAAAGGCAAACTCCGGAGAAAGTCTGGACCCCATTGTTTGAAAACCGCTTTACAGTTTATTTTTCATGGTGACAATTTGACAAGAAGATTATATTTAACACTCCTTTAGGTGAGATTCATCTGCTCGTGTAGGGAACACATGTTGGTATCATTATGTGCACTGATCAGAGGGATTTCTACAGGTAACAATAGATCAAGTCTTGAGTTGAAAGCATTGCCGTGTGGCAGACTGGTGACAAGTGCGGATTGTAAATGCTGGGGAGAAGTGTCGGAGGTCATGCTTGTTTTGTATTTTGGCACTGGTGTAAACACTGTGCATTTGTTGTCAAGTGCTGAAATCCTTTGGAACTGCTTCAGAGGAGCCTTAAGCCTCTTTGGTTAGTGATGCCTTCCTCAAAGGCAGAAATGTTTGAGGAATTAGAGCCCATCAAGGAAAAAAAAGGAAAATCCGTTCCTCCGCCCACAATCCAGCGACTTTGAACAGAAATGCATCTATCTATTGAATGCAGCCCAGACTCCAGGAGCTCTTGCATTTTCAACACACCATAGCACCTCCTGTGATTTTTTTTCCCCCCACAAGTTTCCCTTTAAAATGCTTGGCAGCTCCTTCAGCTGCTTGTCATTTTGAAAAAGACTTGAATCCTACAGTTGGTCTTATTTTGTCTTTCTTTCCCTCTCAATTGCTTTTATAATGGCAGCACTTTAACTCTTGCATCATGCAGCACCTTGCGCGTTCAGGTCACATTATACCATCATGTATTTAAACTCTATCGTGCGAGCAAGACACAACTGTGTTGGCTAGTTTGGATTCTTGGGAATATTAGACTTTGGAATGAGGATTTGTCTGCATTCTGGTGAAGAGGAGGCAAACAACAAACTTGAGGAAGTCTTAGGTAACAGGAATAGTCATGTCTAAAGTCCAGCGTTGTTTTGTTGTCTGCTGGAAGGCGCTCAAGGTTCTGTGTACCTGAAGAGCAGTCGCAGTGTTGCATGGCGGATCTGTGATGAGCATGGCATAGGTGCTTTAAACTCCTGGCATGAGTTTGTCCTTGTTGAGTGTCGGGAGGTTACTAGCTTTACATGTTGGGCCCACATAATGTTGAAATTGCAAATCCTGACATGCCCGAAGCTGCAGTAAACGTCACATAGTAACAGGATCCCGCTCACAGTAGACGCTGTGTCTGCAGGATGTTTTTTGAGACTGACTTGATGAGGAACCACAGAAAATATGTATGTTTTTTCGAGCGTGTTGATGCTTCTGCAGCAGAAAAGCTACGCGGTCACTTACTGTATGTTTTCAGTGGAATTCATACGCTTAGGGCTTTTATTATTTATATCCACATTATTGCCATGCAATTACCAGACATTATGACCACAAAAACAAACTTAAATTTTTGGTTCCTGGAGGTATTTATGTTCCTCTTTTCCTTATGACTTTGTTTTGGCCCAGGATGGAACAGCAGCCACCTGAAGATTTTGGATGTTTTAGAATAAGTTGGAGTGACTAGAGTTTAGTTTGTGTAAATAATGTAAGTCTGGGTGGCTAATGATTTTCTTAGCTCAAAGGGAGAACTTATAAAAGAGAAAAGCTGTTTCCATCATCAATATTCTAATTATTTTGTTCCGGACTTAAGAAGTCGATCCAAAATCTAAAATGTTTAATTTTAAAGATTGAACCATATATTCGCTTCTTGCTGTGTTTCCTAGAACAATTCTATACATATCTGAAGTCAAGGTTTTTATCAGCTTCACGCTTAGTGGGTAACAAATTTTGCTCATGTGGACATTGATATTGTAACAATCAAATGTCCAAGGCTTTGGCATTCTGCTTCTGATTGTGAGAGAATTCCATGTTGAGTATATTTACACATGCTTTGAATGTTCTGAATACAACAGCCAGTTTTCCCTTTTTAACAAGGTGGCACCACCTCTGCAGCGCAGAGTTGAGTTGTAAAACTACGACATAAAATGTTTTTTAGTTCTTCCACAAGATCCCTAAATATGTGTTGTATTTAGATATTCATCTTAGCAGCAGGATGAGTGATGATCATTGCTAGGGGGAGTATAACGTTTCTGTTCCCCTGTGAATTTTTTATCATACCGTTGATAAATAGTTTCATCAAACTGATCATCAGTCAGATACAACAGCGCAATAAGATATTGCTTTAATATCATAGGCCTGGATAAAAAAATCTGTCTAAATTTATACTCATACGTTTTGTGTGTTGTGTAAGCTATGTTGTTATTCAAACATATATCTTTCAACATTACAATTTGCAAGATAATGTTTTATTTGGTCATTCTGTTGCTTTCTTATGAAAATATATTTCCCACATAAATTCCATGTTGGAAAGTTGTGTTACTTAAAATTAAAAAAGACAGTAAAATTATTGTTATTAAATAATTTCAACAATCTTAGCGCTCTGTGAGAAGGACTTTTAAAGCTTGACCCCACAGTGCCCTCAGATAAAGACAGAGGCTAACGTCTTAGGTGAGAGAATGTGAGTCAACTCACTTAGCTTTAAAAGCTGTCTTCATTGTATAGAATACCTGGTGAGACAGTTATTTATATCCGCTGTTCTCTGAGCCCCCCTTCCAGCTGAACTGGGTACCAGGAGAATGTGGGTCGGGTGTCAACAGTGGGGAGTCCACGCTTGGAATTCCTTTGATCCAGCCTTTTCCAAATCGTATTCCCTGCAGGAACAATGCCAGTTTTAGGGAAGTCATTGTTTTGCAGAGCTGTTCGTATTAGGAGTTTGTCTTCATCAATGGGTTCAGATTGAAATTGTGGCTGAGCAGTAAAAGATAGACTGGGACACATAGATGCTCTTGAATGCTTGAGCCTCATCTTCGCTACTGTGAATGTTGTTTTTTTTTTAAACAGATATTCTCCCCTCCCTTAAAAAAATGTCTGTCCACACAACCTCTTTACAAAATATCTCGTCCAGACGAGAACACAATTACTACAAACACTCAAACAAACATGCCGGGCCAGTAGGTGGCGATAAAGTCTATATCAACGATCCGTCAAATACCAGAGAAGAAAGCTTTAGTCCAAGTAATATTGGGCGAGGCAGATGCCTGTGAACGCCAGTAATGTGGTGCAGTGATGCTAAATTTAGCTGCAAATTTGTAAATAGACCAAGCAGTGTGAACCAAATGCAGAGAAACTGGTATATAGCCGCCATTGTTTGTTTAGCAGAATAACTGCATTACTGTGGACAGGGTGTTAATTATTTTTCCATGCAGACCCTGTACCCATTCATGAGTTGTGTCGTCAGATGCAGTGTTCGGTGAGGGAGACAGTGAGTGAGTGGTGTGGGCAGGTGGATCTGTGGGTCTGAGATCCAGGTCATGTGAGCCTGGGCACACTTTCTCCCCTGTGTACAGCTTGGTGTCTACACCTACCCATTAATTTGATATGCTATGTGCACCCTGTAGAATTATGTTGCTGACATAGATGCTGATAGGGCCACATGTTTGACTGACTGAGGAGTTCAAATTTCTGGTGGCAAGTTTTTGAGGTGGCCTGTCTTGGCATCGGATGAAAAAGAGGTATTATGTTTGTCACATGTCATGACTAACTTCAGAAATAATTAGCTTTGATGGTTATTCCTCACAAAGTTACCTCGTTCTGTTCTTGAATCCCCCTCCCCCTCCCCCTCCTCTGGTTCTCCCCTCTCCTCCCTTCTCCCCTCCTAGCCTCCATCTGTTTCTTGCGTTTGCCCTGTGGCCGTGTGTTGGCCGAGTCTGCATTTGAAGTGTGGGCAACGCATTGAGGTGTTTGTTGTGACATTGATGGCTCCTCCTCTGCTGTGAAGCCCTACCCTTTGTGTAGTAAAAGTGACCCCTCCACCTCAAGTCCTCCCAAGCTGCCGCTCTGACAATTCCAAAGCTCCCATTTCTTTCTTCAACTTCCATCAACTTAAATGGAACGTAGACAAAAAGCAAAAGGTGCGTCTGACGACAGAATGCGACTCAAAAGTGAATCACAGTGGAACTTCTGCCCCCAACTCCATTGTCTCGCAGTTGGTTGCCAGCTCTTTGATTTTTTAGTTTTTATAAAAGTGGAGAGTTTTTTTTGGAAGTAGGCCTAAAGCTTTTAAACGCATTCCCTCAGCCTCCAAGTCTGATAAAAGACATGGCAGGTTTTGCACCCCCTTGATTTTTTATTTTTTTTTTTGCTTCTACTGTTGTGCTTTTTCTCTCCTTGTCGTTTTTCACAAAGCAAAGGCCCTTGCCTAGAAGCTGAAAGCACCTTTCAAATGCAGACTCCTCTTCCTCTTTCTCTCCGTCTTTCTGTCTTCTCCCTATGCGTTTTCTTTTCCCACCGGCTGGCCTCTTGTGCGTGCTGCGTGACGTATGCCCCTCTCCCACCGGGCTCTACCCCCTCTGTGCTCCCAAGGGACCGAGGGCCTGTTGTTGCTCTTTGAAGAGGCTGGGAGAAAAGTTTGGACCCACACTCTAAAGAGAAGAAAAGCTGTAGCCTTTGGGGAGGAGGGGTAGCACCTGGCCATAGAGGGCTCTGTGATTTTTATTTTTTTTTTCCCATGAGAAGATGGGGTTGAAGTCTTGGGCTGATGTCAGTATAGCTTGGGGACTGGGAGGTCGAGGACATGCAGGTGGCTTTAATGTCACATCCGGCATCGTGTGTCACATAGATTACTAAAAGCTGGAGGAGTTTGTCCTGTGTGACAAAGCAGTGGCTGTGAATCGTGCCTTCTAGGAAGGATTGTTTAAGGAAGAGCTAGACCGATACTGGATAATTGGGGCCAATACTGAAGGAAGTAAAATATTCCAACATCGATATATCAGTTTATATGTATGTATGTGTTTCATTATTTTGTTCCCCTGCTCCGGGACAAAGGAAATTGGCTAGTAACTGCCAGGTAGTATTTGGGATACATATTCTCTCTTTGTATAATATTTATCTATCTAACTAAAATTAGCCGGAGCATATTTTTTGGCATTTTAATTATGTAAAAAAGTTTATATGATGTCACATCATGTAAAAATATTTACACCAATATGATAAAATATATCTCAGATAGGCCAGTATCCATCCATGTATGCATCCATCCATCCATCCTTTGAGGGTCACGAAGGTGGGGGTGGGTTGGGTGGGGGGCATTGAATGACAGGTGGTGTACACCCTGGACAGGTCACCAGCAGATCTAGGATTCTCTTTTCTGTGCCAAATCTTTCTATGTGTTTCCCACTGTCAATGATCAGATTTTATTGATAAACACAGTATTGGATTATATTGTATAGTTACAGTGGTATCAATTCTTAAACAACTACCACAATATCTTTAAAGTTAGTAAAAACACTACTTATTTTAGATAATTGTGATTACCGGTTTGTGTCATTACAAATGAAACAGTCTTTGGTGTTTTCATTGTGTGTGAAGCGGTGCTAATGAATGTGCACATCTATACATGTACATGTATATGCATGTAAGTATGCTGTATGTCTGCAGTCAGCTGTTCGGATGCACTCCAGAGATGAAAGGCTTGTGCGGGAATGTGCTCTGAATCTCAGGGGATTAGCAGCTGAGATTTTGCTTTGTTTCCCCGAAATATACACTCAATTTGGAGCAACGGATAGCTGTTGATCAAAGGGTCTCTCACCACCCCTTCCACGCTTACATTTAGGCTGCAGGGTTTTGTTCTACAGTTGAGGGTGGCATTTATTAAAAACACTCTGAGGGATAGTTTGGTTTTTAGAGGATGTATATAGTCGCTGTCAGTTTGCCTCGACCCAGACTTAAATGACTTCCAAGTGAAAAGCATGTGCCTAGTAATACTTTAAATAGTGTGATAAACCGTCTAAATACAGAGTTTGTCTAAATGACATCATCGTCTTTGCAGCAATGCCTACATATCTTAACCCTTTTGATGTGGGTGCAAATGTCTGAGACACTAATTTATGTTGAAAAGCATCAGAAAAGTGTTTAAGTGATAATTAAATGATAAATATTTAGTTAATAATGGTTTCATGCACCCAATATGTTTGATCAAGGACTTCTCTGACGAAGGATAATTCATTTAATGGATTAATGCTAATTTAAATTGTTCAAGTAGATCTAGAGCTAACTACACTGAACGGGGAATGGTTCTATCATTTATCGCATACACCGATAAATCATACTTTAATCGTCATTGCTATATGAACATCTGCAATAAACACATCACAACTGGCTGCCTGAAACGCTGTGACGCTCAGGGAGGAACTCTAGGTGACTTGGACTCCTGTGGTGGCGCTGAGCTCCTCTGAGCTTTCTCTTGGAGCTTGGTGCCCATTTTAATCACCCACTTAAAAGGCTCTGCTGAAGTGGGTGTTTAAGTGTTTAAACCCTGAATAATTCTCTCTTGTTTGTTTATCAGGTTCCCCTGCGGGTTGAGCTATGGCCTGTGCAGCAAGTGCTGAATAGTTTGACTGAGCACTCAGAGTGGCTCTCAAATAGGACGAGACAACATCTGCATAAAACTGCTATCAAGCTCTCATGAGAATGCGCACATGCACAGAAGCGTGCATGTTCATTCATGGTCCATGAAGCACATAGGCTCCACAAATATACATACACACATTACCCATTTGTTTACTCTAATATGTGAAACCATTTATCACTGCTAACAGACACAGGGTCCCAGCGTGGTTCCCTTCCACTTGTTTTTCTTACAAACTAGAAGTAAGGAAATGCCAGTGATGGACTCCACAGCTTCCTTGGGCCCTGCTGTTGTATTTATTCTCCTTGGGTTGTAGAGCTTTGGTGACCGGGGCTCGAAGGCCACCTCAGGTAGAGGGAATAGAGGAAGTGGATTTAGGTAAACAGAGTTGGGAGAGCATTGTGCCTCCCACAGACAGAGGTTCCAGGGCTCTTCAGCTCTTCCTGTGGCGGCAGGGCTGGAGGAGGTCTGGATTGTGTGTTCGGGGATGTTTTTGGTGGAAGGAAAGCTAAACAGAGGAGCGGCCCTGCTGAAAGGAAAGCTGCCCTCCCCTGGTGTGTTTATGCTCCACAGGTGCCGCAACCCAAAGAGGACCTCACCCGGTAGACTCTCAACGATGCAGGCCAACCTTGTGCTCCCCTAAGAGCCATTTGCCCCAACCATGCTTGCTCAAGTTTGGGATGAAAACAGCTTGTTTGGACTAGAGTCTTTAGGAGACTGCAAATTGGCATTATGCTCCCTAAGGCTCACAAAAAAACCTTTACAATTTGACAGAGTTTTACATGTGAATGTATTTCCACTTGAACTTTATGTTTTGTAAGCTTTTGTCTCATTCAGAGGTGTACAGGGTGTTGAATTTGATCCCTCTCTCTGTTGCTAGTTATTTTATGGATAAAGTATCTTCTCACAGTTTTTTGTCAAAGGTTTTGTGACATGTTGCTACTTCCTAAATGCAAATGGTGTGATTATTTCACTTATATTAAAGACATAAGACAATATAATAGAGCTGCAAAATAATCTGAAGGTACAAAATTGTTGAGTAAATTCAGCAAGATTAAATGGACAGAGCATGTATGGCTTAGCTTTTTCAAAAATATTTTTAACATGTTAATCTATGACTAAGCACTGGTAGTAGCATTTAGTTGCAGTTTACTCAATCACAAGTTCATTGCAGTGAGCAGTGACACAAGCCACTAATTCCCTTCAGCTATGAATAGAAACGTGCCTCTGGCACCAGCATAGTTGTATATAGTAGTTGAAGTGTCTATTTCTGCTGCTATGTTTACTTGCTAAGCTGAAACACTCACTGTAATTATAGAGATTTTAGTTCCACAGTTTAAAGGTCAGATGTGAGGGATGTTTAGAGGTAGTGGCTTGTGGCTGGCAGGATGTCTGCTCCAAACAGTGTGTGTGTGTGTGTGTGTGTGTGTGTGTGTGTGTGTGTGTGTGTGTGTGTGTGTGTGTGTGTGTGTGTGTGTGTGTGTGTGTGTGTGTGTGTGTGTGTGTGTGTGTGTGTGTGTGTGTGTGTGTGTGTGTGTGTGTGTGTAGGAGAGTGTATTGATATGTCTGCACAGGCACAGAGGACGAATGGCCACCTTGGTGTTGAGGTCAGTTCCATCTGGTCAACATGCACGCTTCAGAGGTTTTCTTAACAGCCACCTGTCACATGGAGCTCTGCTGTTGATAGCAGTTACAAGGTTTAGTAGCCAGCTTTGAATAAATCTTACTAACCATGTCATTTAGATGAGGGGTCGAAATCCAAATGTAAAGATAAGATTTTAAGTCATGTCCTCATCTACATTTTGTTTCTCTTTCACCATGTGTATTTTGGTTCGACTGAATCCGCACTGCACTCAAAGTGTAGCCCAATAAACCAGATTCCACAGATCAATGTGAATTTTGAGTGAAAACCATTATCTGCCATGTGCATTCCAGCTTTAAAACTACTGTGTCCTGGCTGGATCAGATGATAAAAACCACTGAGGAAACTTAAATCCTAAACTGATTTGTCCTTTCAATTAAAAACATTGCAAACTCGAAAGATCATCTATTGGCTTTACACAAGAGAATTTTAGGTAACGTAATCTTTTGAGTTTAAAAAAACACTTTAAAACTTTACGCTGTAGCTAGTGACATGATGGGCTCCAGAGAAGTTTCCATTATTTGGCTGTGGAAGAAGGCTGAAGTGCCTATCACTTTCATGCTGCCCTCGAGGTAGACTTCCCGACTAAAACACTGTTCCTACCACACTTTGGAGCACTTGAGATTGGCGTCTAAAGCCACCCAGACGACTAAAGCACTGTCTCTCCTCAAAGAGAGCTTTGACTAATTGCTAAGACCCTCTAGACATAGTGTAGCACACTCAGTGTTAAAACGTAACACTTGGATCCTTAAGCAGGGAAGCAGGCATGCTGTCAACCATGTGTGTTGAATGTATAATCCATCCTATTTTTGCAGAAAGATTGACACAAATGCACACACTATGTAAGCCCATGTTAAGTCAGCTGGACCGCTCTGCCATTTTTGCCAAGGAAGTTAACGGTTGCAGAGTGAACTAACTTCCCACATGAATGGTGAGATTTCCTGTTCCTGCCCCACGAGCTTTTGGCGATGAGGTGTGTCATTTTCTCTCTCTCTCTCTCTCTCTCTCTCTCTCTCTCTCTCTCTCTCTCTCTCTCTCTCTCTCTCTCTCTCTCTCTCTCTCCTCTCTTTTTCTCATTCTTCGGAACTGAGCTCTACTCTGCATTCAGAGGGCCATAACACTGTGATTTGTTACTCTTGGCACGCGGAGACTACCTGTAAATCAAGGCCAAGCGACAGGCTGTCTCCATTCCCTCCCAGTCCATAGCTTCCTCTTGGGAATGCAAGGTCCCAAATTGGAGTTCATTGGCTGGCGGAGAATGTGTTTTCAGGATTCATCTCTAGCTCAGTTTCCCCATTAACTCTCTGAGTCACAACTTAGGAAATCTTAGCAGAAATATGAGAGTGACATTGCAAGCTTTTAAACCATAATCCCTGTGTGACTGGCTGTTTATTTTAAGTTTTACCTTAATGTTTTTACTCTTTCGACTGGGGTTTTGGTTGGCAGCGGGGGGGGGGATGACAAAAGCATTGGCCTACCTGGATTTGTCCTGGTAAGCCTGATGACCAGTCCAGGCACCCGGTAGGTGTGCCTGTGTAATATGACAACAGTTTGACTCTTGATCTTGACACCTTGTATCCTCCCACTCCTCCTCTCTGACGAGATAAGGCTTTGATAAACAGTGTGGTAAATGTTAATAGCTGTGGTAACATATTTTTCAAAAGCTAATAAATGCTGTTACCTTGAGTAACAGGTAGGTTTTAGTGCTGGAGGGGCTGGCTGAGTTGTAAAAGCTTATCCTCGCAGGTGTAAAAGTTTTTTAAATGGGTCATTAAAGTGTTGGCCAACTTCACACATAAAACACAAAAAAGGGTAAGGGGGAGGGAGATTACTTCAGATCAGCATGTTTCTGAAGCATAGAGATGAAGGCTGTAAATCTCTGCTAATATTCCACTGAGCCTCTCAGGAGGCAGCCTTTGATGTGGGTGAGGTAATGTGACAAGCAGTGTTTGCAATGTAAATCTGACATGGAGAAATGATTGCTGTCTGTGCACTATCGCTCCACAAAAGGAAGACATCAACAACACGTGCAAGAAAATTCACACATTTACATCAAAGTGTTGTTCCAAGTCTCGGATCTAGCAATGCAAGAGTGTTAATTTATTCAGCAACATAGTGGAATTTGACTTAATATAAGGTGCAAAGAGTGAAAGTGTGTGTGTGTGTGTGTGTGTGTGTGTGTGTGTGTGTGTGTGTGTGTGTGTGTGTGTGTGTGTGTGTGTGTGTGTGTGTGTGTGTGTGTGTGTGTGTGTGTGTGTGTGTGTGTGTGTGTGTGTGTGTGTGTGTAATCTCTGCATGACCTGTGTCACGGACTGAAGTTAACACAGTAATCCCTCTTTCTCAACCCCTCCAGTCTTGGTGTTGCTGACGATGCACACTTTAATCATAGAGCTGCTTCCTCCAACCTGCCTGGTGATGGATCCCAACTCTGTGGCTATAATTTCCTTCCTGGGGTGCAGGAAGAGGAGTGGGTGTGCCGTGACTGAGAGGTGTCAGACATGGGGCAGCAGTGTCTGCACAGAAGGGGCCTGTCTTTGATTCTCCCTCGGAGATGTCAAACCCCCTTTTTTCCAGCAATAGTTTAAGGATTGCTAATCCAGTTGTTTGTCCTCTCAAATGATTGGTCTTCAAGGTAGAAAGTCAAGGTAGACAAAGCGGTTGAGATGCAGAAAAGAAACATTTGCAGCCTACATGTGGTTTCTAAGTTGGTTATTGCAACCACTTGATAATATCTTTTCACTTGATTAATCCCCTTTATACTTTTTTTCTATGCTAATTCCAGTTCAGAATTTTTTTGGCTTAGACTAAAATGGCTTAGATTAACAGCATCCACCAGGTAGTGTATGTTATGTTAATGGTTCATGTGAGGGGCTCAACATCAAAGGGTTTACAATCTGTGACCTCGAGAAAGGCGTTGAATTTCTTATCAAAGGCTTTAAAACACAGCAGATTTGACTTCCTCTTGGCGCTGCAGCCGTCTCATGAGATCAGTTTTATCCATTTGTTCGCTTTGTTGTGAAGCTCCGACATTGTATACTAGCAAACATCTGTTTCACCGGAGCAAAGTCAAATAACCACCTCAGTGTATCATGTGATGATGATGGTGATAATGATGATGATAGGCCTATTGGTCTCTTTGTAAAGCAAAACAAATTCATCTTGTTTGGCTAGAGTGAAATGCAGAGACGATAATTTGCCATGGCTTTCAGTTTGTAGGTGTTGTCTCAAAATTGGCCCCATCACCCCTCCTCGGTAAATTAGAGCGTCTCGCTTCAGCTCAGTTTTGCTACATGATTATCTGAGATCTTTATTTCATGTGTGAAAACTGATCCTCTTTGAAGCTTCACTCAGAGGCAGCGTGGCGCTTCACTACCTCACATCAACACCCTCTATCTTGGCTCCATCTCTGGGCGTCATGTTTTACTGCTACGTGGTGCTTTGAATGAGACTGTTTAATGTCGCTAGAAGGTGAAAGAAGTGCAAAAGACTGGGGCCAGGGTTTAAACTGCCGTCTGATGATGACTGGTGGTCCGTTCCAGCAGCAGCAGCACCACACTTACCACATATTGCAGGACAGGCACTGCACCAGATTCTAGGAGTTGTGCTGTTCGGCTCTTTTGAAACTGCCTCCAGTGTATCTCAGTTTACTCTTTGGAATGATAGAGGGGGATGGGTATTTCCTCTCCTGAGGTCCTCTGTGAGTAATTCTATGCCTTTAAGCTAATTTGCAGCTCTGAAACTGAGTTTTTTTGTTTTTGTTTTATTTCTCAGTTTTCAACATTGAGGCTTTTGAAAATCCCCATGCTATACAGCTGTTTTCTCCATTAGTTATTCATAAACGTTAATTAATGGCTGTAAATGTATGGGACAAAGTACAAACACATGTTGAATGTTCTTAACATACCTGGTACAAGGACAGCTTGCATGTCCCTTTTGAATTTTATCATATGGCCTGTATCAGTCTATATGCACATATGCTGATACTGGCCCTCTGTGTGAAGATTATGACAAGAGTGAGCACAACCACTTCACACTTTTCAGTTTATATGACTGTCGGCAACCTCCGCTGTATCCAGTTTGAAAATTTCAGTTGAAGCAGAAACGTACTGCCACTATTCCCAGCATACTCCCTTGTCTCTGTCACTCTTCTTGTCTTTCCTTACACTTGGCTAAAGGCCCTTCTAATGCGCTTCGCTTCCCACTTCATGTCAGCGCCACTGTTCCGAACATCGCAGTTCTGAAGGTGATTCCTTGCGGCGGGTGGAGAACGAAAGAGGAGGCACCCAGCCACAGTCCTAATGAGATTTTTCCTAGGTTTTGATGGAGTGCCAGTGGTGCTGCTATTGCTCTAGAGGCCTGCCCCCACTGAGCCCTGGCGCTCGATCAGGGGGAGCTGTCGTCGGCCACATAAATTGTCAGCCTGTGTGGTGGGTCGTGGAGCAAACAGCACAGAGACCAAAAGGCCTTGTGGGACTTTCCCACAATCACATACAAGTACATATTACTTGCACTTTAATGTACCCCTTTGCTTTCAAACAGAGTCACAGAAAAAAAATTGGCCCTGTGGGTCCATGTCTGCAGTGCCATGGCAAAGATGACGCTAGAGGCATCTTTTCTGTCTCAACTTACCAAGTGGGTTCTGTGCCAGCATGTGCTCACTGTCTTTCTTCCTTACAACATGAAGTCTGCAATGCAAGATTCAGTGGCAGAAGCTCAAACCATTTTAACCTTAATATATCCAGGGCAGGCTGGTTGAGCACTGTCACTTTTCAGCTGCACCCTGCTCTATATCAGTTCAAGATGTACTCAGTCAATTTTTTATTCATTCCTATTCATGCTGATCAAGAGATCAGTTGGGTCATTTAACATTATCTCACCATTTTGAAGAAAAATGCAGTGATTGAAACTGCTGAAGAGATGGAGCCTTTTAACTCTGTGAGGTTATCTCCCCTCTCAGAACTGACTAACTTTGTGGATGTAAAGCCAAGGATACAGCTCTCACATCTACACTGATGTGAGGGGTTCAGTAGTTAGATGTCAGAATAGTTTTTAAGTAAGACAGAATGTTTTTCAGTAATTAACACATGTCCATGGGCTTTATCTTTGGGATGTATCTGTAGAGACGTAGGGCTGTATGTGCAGCAACACTAAGGTTGGAGATATTTCTGTAAGGTGTGTAAATTACAGTTCTATTATATCTTATATCTCCAGCAAGGCCCAACAGTCCCCTTAAATTTAATCAAGCTGCACCAATTTCACACACTTATAGATATTGGTTCCCTTAATATGCCTCATTATGAATTATATAATGGTAAAAATGTTGAAAAACGCCCTATCTTACAGCGTGAACAAAAGTGAAAAAATTGTCTAGTTTTCAGGAAATTCCCTGATCTGGATCCAAGTTTTATGGAAATCTGCTCTGTTCGTGTAATCTTGCTCTAACAAACCAACCAACAAGCACACAGACAACCAGTGAAAACAACCTCCTTCACATAAGTATAGATAATAGCAATCTCAAATGTGTTTTAAACTTCATCTAACTGTATGTTTTTTTATATTGTCCACCATAGTGGTTTAACTGAACTTTATCAAATAAGTTTATAATAGTTAACAAGAATCAGAAAAAGCACTGGTGTTGAATTAGCATCCCCCTGCTGGAGGTTTCAGTAAAAATGAAAACAAACTAAGGAATGTAGAGTGGTCTTTATTCTTAAAAAATAACTTGATATAGTGTTTGTTCAGTAAATATTATCATTCTTAAATATGCTAATCTGTCTTTGGGATATCCATATTCATAAAGTCTGGAGTAGATCTGGTTGCCAAATGATTCCAATGGCCAACCCAAACAGACCCTCAGGCTGGCGAGTGATGTAGGTGGGATGTTGTAATGGTGCAGGCACAGTATGTTCTGTGTTGTAGTCCAGTAATAAATCACTTTCTGTTGAGGTGCTCAAACAACTTTAAAACACACTGGGGCCATACAATCCCTTGTCCCAGAGGCTCAGGAGAAGCTTTGAAGGACCTGGCTGCTGCTGAAAGCAAAAAGCTTCATGCTCTGCTTTCCACAGAACATTTAACATCATGTCTGGAAAATTGTTTTCGCTCATCCCAAGTGCATCAGGGAGATGCTTGTTTGCGGCCAGCACCTCTGACCGCATCCTGCAAAGAAGAGGGAAAGTGACACCTTTGCTGAAGCTACAGAGATAAACTTGAGCAAAACACTGATACGCTGTAACAGCCAGTGTACTCCCTATGAATCACATAGTTTATAGTGCTGATAGTTGCTGCAGAGAAGCTTGCCACCTCACGTTTTCATCGTTTGCATAGTCGTTGAGCCATTGGGGGGGTGGGGTAACTTCTCCATTGGCTTAAAATGCTCTCCCACAGTGACCTCTGACCCTTGAGTTAGTAAGGGTTCCAAGAAAAGCTCACTATTGGCTCATTGCTTGACCAAAGGGAGATTGATGGCTCTTTTGTGCCTGCAGCTTTACATACATATATATAGCATTGTGCCCGCATGCCATATGTTCCAGAAACTAATGAGACCCAATGTCTTCATCGATGGTGAATCTGAATGATCAGGTCCAACTCTTTGTGAGAGTTACAACCGTAGAGTCTCATCTGTTCTTATTAGCGGAGAAAATTACTTTCGAGAGGGGTGACCAGGATCACAGTTTTGGACAAAATCCACATTGAGTAGTTTCATCTCAAGTCAGACTAAGTGGAGAGAGTTTAA
The DNA here is from genome assembly GCF_022539355.2 of Hippoglossus stenolepis. NCBI lineage: Eukaryota > Metazoa > Chordata > Actinopteri > Pleuronectiformes > Pleuronectidae > Hippoglossus > Hippoglossus stenolepis. The sequence continues at coordinate 23,908,539 of NC_061483.1, read as the reverse complement.
GGATTTTACATGGTACATCCTCTGAAGCTCCTCTCACTGTCACTACAACTGCTGCATCTGTCACTTCTTCAATAAGGAATAATGCCGTATTCTGTATAACATTTCTGTTCAGCTGTACAAAAAATGTAATCTATTTAATAGTATTCCAGTTTGTCAACACCCTTCAATGCTGCTTTCAGTTTGGTATATTTAGGATCATATTGCAATACTTTGTGCTTTTTTAACACAACATTTTGACTCTTCACTACTTGGTAGTGTCTGTGTAACTCAATAAGAATATTGGGAATATTTGCAATATGACTCTTAAACAAAGGACATAAAGGCAGATATAGGAAAATCTTGAACCAGATATGGTGCTGTTTATTACAGCAGCACATTGTGTGTTACCTGTGTGTTTACTTCTGTCATTGAAACCTCCCCTTTTCTTGAGTGGGACAAGAAATTGCCTCATTGTTGCACTGACCAATGGACTTATGGGAAAATCGCCATATACCATAACACCATATTTTTAGGACTCCTCCATGTTGTCTTTTGGCTCAGGACAATCTAATCAATCTCTGCTACAGACAATCTTGAGAGGTTATTGAGAGATTTCATACTGTACTGAAATTTCTTAAAGTGGGATTAATTCCTTGTTAATTAAATAAAAAAGTAAATGTAGACTAGTCTGTGCTAGTCTAAAAGAGAAGAAAACACTCAAAACGGACTCACATTTGAGCACTTTTGCCTTTCACAAAGTTAAATGGAAGTTTATCTTGTGCTCAGCTATGTGATCTCAGTGTCTGTAGATTGACAATAACCTTTGTGTCACTAACGTGGTTTGCCAGATCTGCGGTTTTCACTGATGGAATTGGGCTACTTGAAATAATTAATTTACACATAAATACTACTGATTCCAGATCAGCATGTACACACATGTCAACATGCCTCCCTTGCGCGCACGTACACACAAAATGTGCTATAATGGTCTCTGCTGCCCAGCACCCGCTCCCCGATCCTATCTCACACATACACACACGAACGTACGCAGGCAAGTGTTTATGCGTTTCGTGACGGTGCCAAAGTATAATTGTTTAGTTGACTAATTGCACACATCCCTATACTAAGCAAGAATAACCAGGATTTCCTGCTTCAGAGGGAAAAAAATGCTTTGTGTGTGTGTGTGTGTGTGTGTGTGTGTGTGTGTGTGTGTGTGTGTGTGTGTGTGTGTGTGTGTGTGTGTGTGTGTGTGTGTGTGTGTGTGTGTGTGTGTGTGTGTGTGTGTGTGTGTGTGTGTGTGTGTGTGTGTGTGACCCCAGTATACTAATAATACAGTTCGCATTCATCACCACAGACAACGACCAATTAGCACATTCCTCTTCACCCCTCTTCTTGTGTTCTTGGCTGACCCCTCAATAATTTTCATTCATCAAAAAACTCGAAATGCATTCAAGTTACTGTTTTTGTGTTTGTGTGTGCATTTGTGTCTCTGTGCGTGAGGAAATGAAGGAATTTTGATTGTGGAGAAATCTTATTTTTCTATGGGGAGTTATAGATACAGAAGCCAGTCCTCATGTCTAATTTACGGTCACTCAGTTATGTGGGTCAGACCCATGACTGTGACCTATCTGAATGGGTCACGCAACCCTCCTTTGTGGACATCTCCAGATCTGGGTGATCACAAGTTGGAGACAGCGAGTGTGTAGATGGACAGAAGGAGAGAAAACAAAGTTAAACTTTACTGTAAACCACTGAAATATGTGTAATTACAGTCTACAGTCATTGCTAAATTTGATAACAAGTCATTAACCTTTTACAGTTTTCTCATATGACAACAACACAAACTTCTGAGCTGAAATAAAGCTTTCTGATGATCAAAAACATCCATCAGTTTAACAAGGAAGTATTTTTAATTGCTATTATTATTCATTTTCTTTCAATATATTAGTTATCATGGAAAATATGGGGTGGAGGCTAAATCACTTAGGAATAATTTTCATCATTCCACAGAAAGCACCACAAATCCTACAAATGCAAGACCAGTAGAAGTAACCATCCTCTATTAAATATACATGAATGAATCCCATTTGGGGATGGGTGTTCACTGATGCACAGCCCATTCATGATGGTCAGGCACCTGTGTGGTGTGCACATGTACTGTGGTTCCATGGCTGTCTCTTTTTTTAAAATTTCTTCCTCTTTCTCTCCCACTTGTCTCGAATGGGCGTGCCATTTGCTTTTGTTTCAATATAAAAGCATTCTGCTTGTGATTCCATGACATCACACCGGCCTTGTTAATTGTGCAGTTTGATGCAGAATGTATTTAATTGAAAGACAATTGCATTCTGTTCCTTACCCAATCTTTCAGTTATCAGTAGCTACTGTCAGACATGCAATGAACTCCTCAGATACTCCGTATTTCCTCCACAGGAGGTGCATGTGTGAATGCAAATGCCCTAGTAAGAGAATCTGCAGTTTCTGCGGACTTTCTCAGCCTGGCTCTCTAGTATAAAGTCTGTAGAAATCCAGGAGAATTTGATGTGTGAACACAGCAGGGGATCTCCTACTGGATTAACTGCAAGCGAGTGGGGGGGTGAATGACGCTTCTAACGCGCTACAGACGCAAAAATAAAATAAAAAAACGAAAAGAAGACCTAGAGTTTTGGGTGTTAAGAGCTGACGAAAATCATGTGATCTCTGCCGCAGAGTTAATGTGTCGCTCCCTGTCTCTGACTGCTGCACCCAGCTGCTCCGCCTCTCGCCTGAATAATGCAGAGGATTTGTTGCTGTTGTGAACGCGTCTGTGCAGAGAACCTCCCGATGCGTTGTGCATGTGTGAAAGGCAAACTGTGGGTAAACTCCAAAAGCATTTTACCTGCAGGTTATGTCTGAAAACAGCGAGAGAAACTACTGGTGACACTTTTATCATATGAAAGCTGAGCAGTGTCAGACCTGCATTAAAAGCTATGCCGAAATGTGTGATGACCTGTTCATACCTACAACAAAAACAAGTTTTTCCTGCTTTAGCCAGTCAGTCAGTCAGTCCTGTGATCTGCTGTATTCTCTTCCTGAGGCCACCCACAGTGATGCAGCCTGGCTGCCACTGGTGTGAGGGGGGAAGGATCACACCATCTGACCTTCTACGTCTCTGGATTACACAGAAATCTCCTTTCACACTGTCACAGCTTCGCCTCTTACACACACCCACACACTTATGAAAATGCCAGCATGTACACAATGAACTCACATGCTGCTACATTTACGTTGAAGGACTTTTATGAGGTTAATTATTAATTATTAAGGTCAATCATTGACTATGATAAGTCTGCTGTGAATGATCTGTCTTGACAGTCTTTACAGTTTATCTTGATGATTGACTAAACTGACTGAATTTTGTGTTTAATGTATGTTTATGTAGACATTATTTAATCAAATGATTCAAGTTATTTGATAACTCAACATGATAGAAAACATTCATTTAAAGTGACCCTTTACATCCAATTTATTTAAAAAAGTTACATGGAAATTTAATATGTAATTAAAATACAAAAAGTCACAGTTTTAGGCATAATATTTTTTTTTTTGTGTATATGCGTTTGTCAGCCCCATGATTAATGTTTTTTGGGGCCAGATGACTGTAATGCTTCATGGATACCTGAGCCAGACTGTTCCACAGTGAAGCCCGGGTATCACATGTCGCTCCCGTCTCTGTGGTATGCAGATAGAACTGCCAGGAGAGGGGGCCTGGGTGAAAATGGTCCGGGACAAAAACAAGCCTCTGAACGTATCTCTGCAACCATAGCCCGCTGCCGAAATAACCCTACTACCAGGCCTCATTCCCAGAATTCTCTGCAGGGCTCGGCAGTGGTGATTTAGATACTTTTTCATAGTCACAATGCTGAGTGCCAGTCTTACGCTCAGTTTGTTTCAGCTCTACAATTACTATCCTCTTCAACTTTCCGCCACTGTTAAAGCTCAGCTCACAGCTGTCAAATTTTGTTCATAAATAGATATATAAACGCTATAATTTTAAATATTCGCAAGCAACTCTGTGTTGGAAAGCTGTGTAATGGATCTGCAACATTAAAGAAGTTTGTTTTTTGTGAGAAAAAATTATACTCCCCTATGAGACATGAAACAACAATTATATGTGTCCTGTTCTCTTTCCTTTTCTTTCTCCAGGGCTCCATGGTTGAAACATGCGCTGAGGGGATCGGTGATGAACATTACCGCTTAGAAGGTAGGCCCACTGCTCCTCATCAAAGGAATCATCAAAGGTTACACTGACTCATTTGGAGCCCGTTTTTTTAAAATCAAATGAAAACCTGCAAAAACTAGTGTTTGTGGATTTGTTTGGCTCTTCCTGTCCTCACCCATTGTCTAAGCTCCCAACAACGTGCTAATGAGTTCCTCTTTACCTTCCCTCCCAATTCTGCCATCTCTTATCCACTCCTCCCCATGGCAGTGCTCTGCTAAATACCTCCATTCCTCCCATGTTTTTCCCCCTGATTTGATGTGATCCTGGATCAAGAGCTCCGGGAGCAGAGAGTTTCTCACTCCCATTTAAAGACTGGATTGGACGTGAGGTGCAGGCTGAAGTGAAAAGTCGAACGAGAGCAGCCCAGAATTTGGAAGTGTAGCAGAAACTTTCATATTAGTTCTGCATCACTGGAGAGCAGACAAACTAGCAGCTGATAAATTATGTTTAGTCATTGGGTTGAGCCCAAGTCTGGTCCGAGCCTGTCCTCCCTTCAAGACTGATGTTAAAAATAAGAGTATACTGTTCATTCTCCATGATAAAGAGACAAAATAACAAGATAAGTTACTTCAGTAAAAGATTCCATAGAAAATGTGTTAATATTTACATATATCCAGAATACATAATAAGATTATTACCAAGGCAAATTCACTCATAAGAGGAAAATGTGTCATTTGGGGGCAGGAGGTAGAGCTGTCTCCCTCATTCGGCAGGCATTGCCCTTGGGCAAGATACTAACAACAAATTGCCCCCGATTGCTGTGCCGGCAGTGTGTGAGTGATGTGTGATAGAGTGTGTTGCAGATAGATGCACTGTGTTACTGTGTGTGAATGATACATTTTGTGGATTGAAGTAATCAACAAGCTTTTTTTTATATTTATACCAGCAGGCTTTTTATCAACCAGCACACTTTTGAACATGGTTTTGGAGTGTGGACTTCAGCCAGAGAGAGTTATTTTGACTTCCAGAGAAATTGTTTAATTTGCAGCTACTGTGTCAATGCATTTTGTTTAATCTCATAATATATTTTCATGAAAACAATTTAACAGTTCATAATTCTGGTATGGAATAATTTGTCCGCACAGAAGTTGCTTAACCAAATAAGGACAGCTGCGGAAGATTATGACATCCCCTGCATGAATTCTAGTGCTATGCCAACATCCACTGTCAAAAGATTTAAAAAATGTTGGGTACAATAGAAACGAGAAACTAAAGAGAATATGAAAGGACAAACAACGTACGGTACAGAAAAGCCTATTTTCTTTTGGATTTAAGGAAGCACCTCCAATGATAGTTTTGTGTGGATTAAAAAAGAACTAACTCTCTGGTAAAAATTGTAATGGTGGGATGAAGGGCTTGGTGATGAAAAAGTCTTGATGATACGTAACATTGGTACTACAGCAATGTAATACGTACTATATCCTTCTGAGAGGCACCTCGCTTCAGATAATATCACATCTGTTCATGTGGTGGCTGAACAGCACAGCTGGTTACTATGATACCACTAGAATATAAGATGTGTCTTGTTCATGTCATAAAATCTCCTTGGTACCCAGCACTGTGCTGTCGAAAGGAGAGGACAGGATCAGTTATGTGTAATAAAGTAGCCTAGCTAAGCTGGGTGTGATGAGTGTATGCATGTACTTGTGAACATATAGGGATGCTGGAAAAGGTCCGTTATGGAGGCTGCCAGCCTCGACTGCCCTCGTGTTGCCCCTCAGATCTGATGTGCAGCCAATCCCCTTGCGGCAGCTTCTCTCATAAAGAGCTGGCTTATGTCTGTGGTGGGGGGGTCACGGGGGGAGGGTGATAGCAGATTACTGTTACTCCTCCCGGCATTTCATTAACTCGGAGATAAGCATCTCACCACCATATTGAGCCTGCTACGGAACAGATTTGCCCTTGCGCACAATGTTCCCTTTGAGCACCTCAGATGATCAAGCAGCGGGACCCCAAATGCTGCTCCTCTCCAAAAAGTTGCTGAAAGCTCCCTGGGATGATGCCTTTCATTTCTGGCATTTTCCACTATCCAGGGATGAGACAGGTCTGCTTTGATCTGCTTTGGATCAGGAGGAAAGAAATTGGGCTGTTGTGTCTGCTCTGTTGGCGAGCAAACAAACAGTGTTTCAGATTTGACTTGGCTTAATTAATTAGTGATTCTGTTTTACAGCCCGTCTGATCCTCTTCCAAAAGGTTTGAGAATGGAACTTCAAAGTGTGGCGGGAGGAGCGAGGAGTGGAGGAGGATGGGAAAATAGGGGTGTGGTCTGTGTGGGTTTATGGGTGTGTTCTTGGACTACAGGTTTGTGATTGGATGGTTGGGGGGGTGTGCTTATGTAAAGCAAAGCAAATGAACAGAGGTGAACCATACAGTGGCTACAGAGTTGTGACAAGCTTCAGAGAAAATCCATGGTGACATCCATGAAGATGAAGCAAGGATGTTTCTTTGTCCAGAGGAGGTGCGTGTGTGAACTGTCAGAGTGAGAGCCTCCGGATTATCTGCAGACACGTGACAGACACAAAAAAGCAAAAAAAGATCTGTAACAGGCATGGTGTGTATCTGCGGCCCATGTGTCAAACAAATGGTGGCTGTCAAAGCAGAGAAGGATTTGTGGTAGCCTTAGATGTGGGTTAACATCCACCATTGAAACTAAAACATCCAACTGTTCTGTTTGTTTGTTAGGCAGAAACTATTTGATGGATCACCACATAACTTGGTGGATGGATGTGGTATGAACCCATTGCATTATGGTGCTGGTTCAGAGGGCTTGTCCAGAAGTTTTTTCCACTTAGCTTAACTTTGCCAAATAAGGCTTTCTTATTTATTTATTTTTTATGTTTTTCAAGAGCAGTTTGCAGAACATAAACTGTGAACATGGAATATGTATCTGATCTCAATATGTTTTTTGCATGCATTCATGCCCTGCATGTTAATATATTTTAATATAATCAATCAGATAGAGCCCTACTGCCCCAGATAATAAATTACATACATAAAGAATTGCGAGCTGCCTCCGTCAAATTCCGTGCCCCCTCCGCCTCCCGACAAAATTGTAGTTCAGTGGAAACTGCTAGTGACTTTTGTCCCGGGCCAAATTGATGTCTAGAAACGGTTGATAACTTTCAACCGTTAAACTTTCTTCAGAGCGGTGCACGCATTCATCAGCCGGCCACTCGCTCTCTTCCTCTCTCGCTGACACACAGACACCCACAAATACAACGTAATCGGACATGTGTAAACTCAGAGTAGGTAAAAACCACAGAATTTGTTAACTTGGACAATGTATGTAGAGTCGGAGGAGATGACGGGCTCTCAGTTTGGATCGATTCGGTAGAAATTAAAACATAACTTTTTTACGGTCCGAACATGTATGATGAGACACAAAATGATCACTGTAAGCTGTGCATGGCTCCCTGGGTGTCTGCCCTGGACTTGGTGGCGCTGTGGCTGGGCTGTGCTCCCTCTCTCTCGGGCTGTGGAGCTGTATACAATAAAACCATGTTGTTGGAATGGAAATAATGCATTTCCTTTTTTCAGTGTCTGCATAGGCTACTCACTGTATGGGGTCTATGTTAGGAGTGAAACCAAAGCAGCAAGACTTAAACACCGTATACTAAAGCATGTGTTTATTTATCGCAAGTCATATCTTCATTGCAACATTCAACAACCCTATCGCTTATGGATGTTTTCCTAATACTGTGAAGCCCTAATTCTCAGGTTGACTTTTTCTGTGAACATTTCTGCTATAAAGTGTCGTACAGTGAAACTTTCATTGATTTCTATGGTATAGCCTGTTGTTAGGCTCTCCACGGGTTGGTCTGGCCATCAGTGTAACCAACTGGTTATATATGCACTCAACTGAGTGCATATGACAGATTAGTGCTCCCTCCCGACCGTCTCCTTCTAGTCTTATGTCATTCCATAAAATGATGAGCTCTGCGGATCGGAGCTGGGTACTCAGGGGGCCTCATATAGCTCTTTGATGTTCATATGCTCTTTTAGTCGTTTTTATTCGTATGCCACCTGATAGTCTGTCATGTCATACCATTCGGTTTTATGTTTGACATCCCCTTTTGAAACCACTGGGATATATATACTGTAGCTGAGAATTGAAAAAAATATTTCTATATATGTGGCTGATGGAAGAGCTGTTGGCCCAAGAGCATCAGTGCCGTCATAGTTTCAGCATTTACATGCCTGATTTCCGACGACAGCAGTGGCGGGATTCGTTAAGTTTTCTGTTTGTCCATCTGTCACGTTCTCGTGAAATATCTCAGACACTCCATGAGGGAATTTCTTTAAATTTGGCACAAATGTTCACTTGGACTTGAGGATGAACTGATTCGATTTCTGTGACCTCACGTCCATCCCACTCTTGAGGATGCGATATCTCAGGAATGCCTTGAGGGAGTTTCATTACATCTGGCAACAAAAATCCATTTGGACTCAATGAACTCGTTAGAGTTTGCTGGTCAACAGTCAAAGGTCACTGTGACCTGATAAAAAAACATTTATGGCCATAATTCAAGAATAAAATTCACTTTATACCTTTTATTAACTTATTTTAAAGTCTGCACTACATAGCTTATGAGTCTGGACAGACATGGATGTAAATTACAACTTGACTGGTGGTTGGATGCGCATACTACCACAAGGTGATAATTATTGTTTATGCACAGTTTGGGCTCCAGTTCCAGTTCTGATGTTTTGATTCTTCTCTGCAATGATTCTGAAAAAAAGTTATTATTTATGATGGAACTCAATATAAGTTACTTAAATTTTAATATAAGAAATAAGTGCGTTCAGTACAGGCAGAAGCACCTTAAAATAACTTAATATCATATTCTTGAATTTTGCTGAACCCTGGACTGACCTCAATGTACTATGATTGTTTACTTATGGTGTTTTAGGCCTGTCATTAGTCTTAGTGCTTTTTAATATTATCACTAATACTTTACTGTATTATACAAGTGCTGAATTCTCATCTGCAAGCCACCACTTTTAAATTTATATATTATGATTATGATTTATTGTAAATATATTACAATAAATCTTGACTGAGGATTTAATTCTAACTAGAAATGCTTGAATGTGTGACACAACTTAATTGCAGCTGCCAAACTCAGAAGCAGGAGCTTACAAGCAAAACTTAAAGGCGACGACGTATCCTCAGGTTATGACTGCACCCAACATTTCCATCCTCAGGCTCTCTCTTTTATCTTTGTGTGTGTGTGTGTGTGTGTGTGTGTCGCTGCAGTGGCTTTACCCCCGGAGAAGACAGGCAGCTGCTGTGTGGAGGAGAAGATGCAGGACAGGGACAGCCAATCTCCCGCAGGGCCACAGAAACAGCTCCAGTTTGAAGTGAGTGTCAACACTGAACAGGACGTTTATTACTTCCCCTCTGGATGAAACTGGGGCAATGGACTCACACATACAAATACACACACGCAGTGGACAATGTTGATAGGCTAATGTTCTGCTGTTTCAGGAGTTGGAGTGTGCCGTGTCTGTGGAGGAGGATAACAGGCAGGAGTGGACTTTCACCCTCTACGACTTTGACAACAACGGCAAAGTCACCAGAGAGGTAATAATTATTAAAACAAAACATCTGCCAACACCACACAAGATTTACTCGCTCACTTTTCTGGAAAAATATACCTAGTTTACATTCTGCCAGTTTCCCCTACATTTTCATTGCATTAATACAAATTAAACATTTATGGGACTGCCCCAAAAATGTTACTCAGCAGCTTGCTTGTTGTAGAAATCCCCATCCCATATTTGCCTGGATATGAATCCATAACTTCCTCTTTTCCTGGTGTTGCCACACCCCAAAACAAAGGGAGGATAGAAGTTCTAGACCTCCAACACATTCTCACTCGTAAGAACCAAATCCAGAACTGTCTGTTTTTTTTCCATCTCCTGCGAGGTACCTTGTGTCTTGCGTCTGCCTGGTACAGATCTTAGCTCCCATCCAGAAAGGCCCCTGTTTTTTGAACAACTTGAAACAGCGCAAAGAGACTCGGAGCTGTCCTCTGTGTAGTTGGCTGTGCAGCTTTCTTGGCATTGCCTGTGGCTCCATGGCTCATGAGACGGCAGGCGGCAGCGGCTTGGAGGAGGAACGAAACGCTTTCTTCTCCAACCCTTTTTTTCACCCTTTCATACAAATAAAAAAGAGAAGGAAGCCACAAAACTGATATTTCTATTTATTTATTTTTTTTTGCACATTTCGTCTATATCTGAAACCAGTATGTGGAACCGGGCCCTGAAGAATTCATAATCGTCCTTTTTTGCCGTGAGTCAGAATGGCATAGGCTTTGTGTCGCATAGGCTTCAATCCTCAGCAGTTTTGTCAGATGAGCTCTGATGATGAAGCTGCACTAAGAAAAACACTTGAGATACTGTATAAGTTTCACTTCTATACCAGATGAAGTACAAATATAATTGGGTTTGAAAAGACCTTGTGCTGTTGCTATTCCTCAGTGCAAGGTACAGCTTCTGAAAAGCCACTTGAGACGGCATTATTCATATTAGGTCGTCCAAATGTGGTTAGTTACCTCGTTCTGTAGCTACTGTGGTTTCACTTTTAATTTTTAAGTTATTGATAATTTTTCTTTTTCTTTGTTTTCCATATTTCTCTGTGATCCTTAGGCAGAGCTTTATAATGACCTATACATGAAAATTCGGTTTGTATGCTTCTGATACATGCTGTTTAGCACAAATATTTGAAAACCTACATTGATGCTACCCCCTATGTAGGTGTGATATCAGTCATTTAAGAGGCATTGAGGAATTAAACAGAGTGTGTAGAGCCTTCACAGCTGTAACATGAGTCATATCAGGCCTAACATCTCAGTCAGCCTCCTCTGCTACCGCCAAGACGTTTCTTTTTATGAATTTATAACTTGTCTCTACACCCCTGTCTGATCGCTTCACTTGGAAAGCCGAGCTAAAACAACTGACATCAGTGTTTCTCTGTTCACTGTTGTCTGAGGCACTTCTTTAAATTCCTAGCTAGCATGAAGTTCATGATACATGCGCAAAGCTACAGAATAGTGAAATCAAACAGTGCAGTAATTAGAAGAGTCTCCAACATCATGCTCCCCCTTTTCTGTAAAATATCTGCCCTGAAATTCTGAGTCTCCTCACCAATGATAACAAAAATCCCCCCCAAAAAATCAGTTTGTGATCAAGTGATTGTGACTCAAAAAGCTTGAAAGATTGAACACATTCCCATAACCTCTCTCCTGCAGGATATCACCAGCCTGCTGCACACCATCTACGAGGTTGTGGACGCCTCCGTCAACCATTCTCCCAGCAGCAGCAAGACGCTGAGGGTCAAGCTCTCTGTGGCTCCCGATTCCAGCCAGCGGTGGAGGAGCTGTACGCAGGGTGCAGCAGGTAAAAGCCGCATTATCACAGTGGGTGGGGGGCGGCGGCGGAGGAGAAGTGAGGGCATTTTGGGGTCCCCCTCGCGTTGCCTGCTGTCAGCTCAGCCAGAGACGTGTTTGTTGTCATGCAGAAAGGCGGCTGCTTCAGGCCTGTCAGAGCTTTGTTCCGTGCAGTCTCAGAGTCGCTCCATCTCTCTCACTCAATGGGGTTCATTTTTAATGATGGGGGGGAGTGACAGAGCCAAGAGTGGGCCCCCTCCCTCAGTGCCTTCAAATACTCTGAAAGAAACCTTAAGAGATCTGCCGAGTCCTTTTGATAACCACAGCCATTTTTCTTTTCTCCAAAGTTCCCTTTTTTCCTCTCGTCTCCCCCCTCTCTTCCTGCCCCCCTTCTTGGAGCTGCCGGGAAAATATAGCTACGTTCAACTTAACTTTTCTCACTGATGACTTGGTAAACAAGTAGTCAGTGAAAAATATCTCAAAAAGTATATATTCCTGTGTGTTTGCATCCTATTGTTTTCGGCTATAAATATCCGTCAAGAGATTCAAACAGAGCGAGCTTTGAAAATATCGCCGGTTGCCTTCATGCTAATTTCAAACTGCATCAGATCTCGCAGCCTTAATAAACTTTTTTTTTTTTCATTCCACGCCTTATAAGAGGCTGGGAGTTGAAAATAGAATAAATGAAGCATTGTTGTTTTTCCTTTTCTATAGATCTTCAAAGTAAAACCCCCCAAACAAAGGTTGCTTTCTTCTGAGGCTTGTGTGACTGTTGTCGTGTGTAGGTGTATGTTTGTGTATTTGTGTGTGTGTATGTGGCCGCTGTGTGAAGCTCTCTTTGATAATAGCCCCCTGTCTTTCACACATACACAGAGTTGTCCCACCCCAGAGAGAAAAATGACAAGTGTATAGAAGACCCCAAGAGTGCAGACAAGAAGAGTCGAGCACTCCTAAGGTAAACCACCTCCCCTGCACACTTTAATTTCTATTATTCAAACTTGTGTCTGCAGGAGGAGTTTGTTATTATCATATTGTTTTTATGAGATCACTGGTTTGAGCATCTACTTTTTCTGACACAGTGAACTAGACATTTCCTCCTGAATAGTTGCAAGGAGCAGCTGTTGTTCACACACTTGGGATCTGCAATAGTCGTATATTCTTAAATTAGTTTTGCCCTTCCGCTGTACCCAGGAGGAGTCAGACCTCTGTTCATACAGTGGAGATTTAAACCTGTGATTTTCTAGTCACAATCTCACTTCTCTAACAATTACTCTGCAGCTGCCTGATCATAAGGAACACTAGTTTTACTCTATGCGAGCACTACCACTGCTGACCAAAAATGCTACCTAATGAAAGGTGCCGCTTGTGTCCACAGGCGCCACCACAGTGACCACCACACCCAGCCGGGCTGCCAGCGCCACTGTGTGGATGAGAACCTGGAACGCAGGAACCACTACTTGGACCTGGCAGGCATCGAAAACTACACGTCCCGCTTTGGAGCCGGTGAGTGGACCGGGGCCAGGGGGGTAAGGAGGGGGAGAGGGGAGGAAGAAACGCAGACCGTGGCCCCTTTGAAGCTGCATCCAGGGGCCCTCATTACTGCGGCACCTGCTTGGAGCCATTAGGTAGAACTACCAGCCCGCTGAGCTCCTCGCCAGTACAAACATCTGGGCTGAGGCAAGCACAATATACCAAGTGTTCAAGGCTGAAGCCCATCAACAGAACAAGCTGCTGAGAAGTGAAATATTAGGTCTAATGAGCAGTGGCCTTGATCTGATGGTTAGTGATGACATATGATTAGTTTAATATCGGTTCTGTTAGGAAGGTGCTAACAGAGATGTGCTCTGAGTCACTGTGTGTCTTCAGCAGAAGATAGAACCTAATACAAAGATGTTAGAATCTTAACGTGGAGCTTTTGAGTGGATCTGAGCTGCTGGCACTATAATTTTCACATAGTTGGTTTCTTTTTCCTCTCCTGTTTTGCTGGGTCATAAGTGCCAATGTAATGAATTTTATAATTGTACCTGTCCTGTGATGAAATTGTTTCTCCTTGCTTGTTTAAAATGAATAAATATCCGTGTCTGTCTCACAGCTCCAGTCCCAGAGCCGACAAAGGCAGAGCCCCAGACCCGCTCGTCCAACCAAACTCGCTCTCGCTCCCACGAACCGGAAAACGGCCACTCCCATTCCCACCATCGCCGCTTGCCGACCGTTGTGGACACTGTCGCCCCAGACAACCTCCACCCTCCCCGGCCGCGAGGCCAAGACTCAGGGAAACATGCCATCCGTTCTCCCAAGTCCCACAGCCGCACACCTCCTGCACAGACCAGTGGCAGGGTGATGAGAAGCCGAGGTGTTCCTCCTCCCCCTGCCCTGCCCAGCCAGACCCCTCCTCACCAGTCTGCAGCGCCCTACCGCAAGCACAAGCAGCGGTCCAAGGAGAGCCAGGGCTACCGTGCCTTAGGCCCTCTGGCGGCTTCGGGACCAGTGGTGGAGAAGGAGCAGGTGAGAAACCTGCCCAGCGTGCTGCTATATGAGGGGGGGCTTGCGCAAGTGGTGCAGCGGCACGAGCACCATCACCACCACGAACACCATCACCACTACCACCACTTTTATCAGTCCTGAATTTCCACTCTGCCTGGGACAGCTCAGCACTCCTGCAGCCCCACATACCGCAGCCAGACCTGCAGACACTGACTTGCAGTGGCCTTCCTCCTCAAACACTGTGCAGTCCAGTGGCGTTGTAGTTGACATGGGACAAGGGGAGGAGATGGGGGTCACTGGAGGGGCGATCCTGTACTGAGGTGGGAACAACCAGTGTTAGAAAGAGGTTGGTCAGACAAACAGAAGCTTGGGTATGCAGCAGGACTGAGGATCACAGCTGGGGATGGAGAGGAGGGATGGAGGGACAGATGTGATAAACAGCTCAGAAGCTCCTCTCCCCTCTGACCTGGTGTCCCACTACCTGATGAACTCTACGGCTCCAAACCAGCACCACAACCCTTCCAGACCACTAAGCCCAAAGGTTTCTAAGGAACAGGAGGGAAGACAGGAGGAAAGACTGGTGTAAAGATGAAAATATATGAAGGAATATAGGTGGTAGGAGAGCAGGGCATAGCAAGAGTGTATGCGTGTGCTGAATATTGTTTGAATGTGTGGGCGTAGCAAGAGAGTTTGTGTGTGTGTGGAATATTGTTTGAATGTGTGGGTGTAGCAAGAGTGTGTGTGTGTCTGTGTGTGTGTGAGTGTCACGACACTGGTGTCTGTTGAAAACCACTTGAGAAGTGCGCTCATGGGTGCGTGATTATTTAAAGCTGACTGTCAGGCAGGTTTTTGAAGATGAAGATTCTGATCTGAGCACGCAATACCCCGTCAGCAAGTTTAATGGGAAGGAAAATGCTGAAATGTTATCAAGTAAAAAAAAAAAAAGAAGATCCCAAATCCGCTGCTACCTCTAATTTTCTCCTAATTGTTGTTATAATGGTGACTTTGACTAAGCATTCAGAGGTTATTTTCAAATTACTTGGAAACATTTTTTTGAAAGAATAGGAATTGTGTCACAATCTGTTGTACTGAAGTGTCGAGAAGCTCCTTACTTTTATTAACTAATATTTACTGTACATAAGGTATATATTGTTATCAATTTTACAAGCTTTATTGATAATGTGATATCTTTGTATTCACTATCTGATGCTCTTGTTTGCTTTCCTACTCAGCCGTATTTTATAAGACCACTAGGAGCCCCCGTTTGACAAGAATGTGTATTTCTCACTCATTCTCTCTCTGCTTCGACTCTCTATGCCATTGGATGTGATATGTAAACGTGACCAAGTAATTATGGCTGAATGAGTGAAATCCCAACTCTCAACAGTGCTGCAGAATCGTTCAGTAGTGTTCATGGTACATGGCTGTACTTTAAAAAACATATCAAAGCATAATAATGGGGTTTAGTTCATGTGAGCTTAGCTGTAATTGAGCGGCCTTTGTGTAGATGTTATATCTGCATTAAAGCTAAGAATATCATCAGCCTTAACCCATTGAAATGCAAAAACTATAAAGCTTTTGTTAAGTTCCTGGAACCAAAAGGTCAATTCATTTTGAAATGGTCAGCAGTTAAATCCCATATCTTTAGTCCCATCAACACTTAAATACAGAATAAGAGAATGTCTGTAGCTGTGTAAACCAGTTATTTCTCAGGCCTTCTTGCCTATTTTGCATAAGCTGAAACCTTGTCACACCCAGCCAATCAGATGTTGGTGTATATATTTATCAGTATGGAGTTTGACCTTTTTTTGACAAGTTATTTATGTCAAGAAATGCTGAGCGTGCATTTAAGTTTTCACGAGTGCCCCGCTTTAGATCCAAGCAGATTCACATTCACATCCACGGAGTTGTCACGTGCCACGATATTCTTTTTGGACTGTGTGACTTTAAGGCCAGCACTTTCTCCAGCAGTTCTGTTGTCTGGCCCCTGGCACTGAGGTCACATGGCTCCTCCCTGTGTTTCCAGCTGTCAGCAGGTCTTTCTTCTTTCAGCTGTCTCATTCCTCTGGTGCTGGATGACACTGGGCCCGGCCCGCAGTCTCCGCAAGACCCATAACTCACCGCTGCTGCTCTCCTGCCAACAGGGACTGTCTGCTTGTCCTGTCCCATGATGCTCTGCGGGCGCTGCAGTAAACATGCAGAGGTCGATGGGACCAGCATGCAAAGAAAAAAAGTGTTTTTACCTGCGTCACATCTGGTCTGACAGAGGCAGCGGAGTGAAGTGTTCCCCAGGACTGTTTTTCCTACTGATAATCTACAGCACTTTCCTGTTTCTTCTTTGTAGTGGAGTATGTTTCTCAACCTTTGGAGCAATGAGAGTTTAAGTGCCTCGCTCCAAGGTAGCCCACCCATACAGAGGGGAGAACACATTCTCGTTAGCAGGCTTCATTCCCAAACAATCCAGGAGACTGTAGGATTCTGTCGCAGGCACGTGTGTTTTTGTGATGAGCAAGAATGCATTGTATGCCAGACTTGTCCTCCGCACTGAGATGTCCTCTCACAGCTGCAGGCTGTCCTTTAGCGGGAGGCACCAGTCAGACGGGTCATCTCACGGGACCCAGTGGTTAAAACGGCGTCATTCCCCGAGGAAGATCACAGCTGCGCTCCATACCTCAGCTTCTTAACCTCACACTGCTTTTCCTGGACGAGTCCTCACCACTGGACCCCTCATAACACTGTAGCTCCTGTCGATTCTTTCACCTCTTCTGAAATAAGTGTAGATACTGATGTATGGCTCTAAATATAAGCAGTGTGGAATAAGGTGACTGTTTGTCCAGCAGGGAGGTCTGATTCACGAGTTGAGCAAAGGCGAATGAAGGGAATTGGCTAAAAAGATCAGTCAGACCAACAGTCAAGTTTAATTTGTTTTTATTTCTTTCAGCCAGAGTTTAACTACAGACACATTGCTCTTGTTAATTCCCTGCCTCATATGCATAGAGTAACCTGAAGTCACACTAGAACCTAACAACTACTCTATAAACTACAAATGTACTTTCATACCTTTGGCCACAAAGCACTGTCACAGGAGCAACAAGGGATGTTTTGCTTTTCTCAAGAGAACCTCAACAGCATTTATTTAGGGTTGTGAAAACCGTAACCTCCCACTGCCACTATCCCTCTCCTGTCTCATCACATCATGGAAATGTATCTATATTTTGAGAGAAAAAAAGATCATGTGCTGGCGTTTTTTTCATTTTACCAGCAGCCAAGTTGTCAGCCATCCTGTTTAAATCTACATTTTATTTTGTTTGCCATTATGATGCGAGAGCAGGTGTAACTTTAAACCTTCAAATTATGAATGTCTCCATTTGGAACACAAAAGTCAAATCATGTCACACAATCTTCTGTCCTGTTGTATAGGATATCCAGAGCCACATGTCCATGTTACTACAGTATTTAATGCTCCACTAATATCAATGTGTATCAACATTTTCTAAAAAATCTGATGTATATAGTGGACTACAGAGGTTAAACCAGCATCATGTAGAAAGAAATTAAGTCTTATTTGTAATTGATGACTGTCAAGCTATCTCACTTGCCTACTGTCAGCTAGTACTCATAATGCAGTATCCGCCACACCAATCTGACTCAGCAGGGAGGAATAACTCTCCACCACAAGCTGTTTGTGCCCACACACAGACACTTGGTATTTGTTGTAAAGGAAAATTGTTTAGCACTAGCTATTCTTTCCCTTTCCCCCCTTCCTCCTATTGTTTTTCATGACTTTGTTTAGTTGAGATAGATTGTATTTGATTAATTGCTCTATTTATTTGATAGCAGATCTGTGCCAAGGGAAATACCCTTTTATTAAAGTATGAACCTGTTCCTTATAAACTGACTGACTTATCGAGTCATTTCATTTCAGTTTTCACCAGTAGTATGTGTATTGGTGTGCAGATTTGCACAGTGCATGTGTATTTATAATAAACATTATTTTGAAATAATACCGGTTAACAATATGAATTTTTTGTTTATTTATGCTGGAACAACATCTATTTTAATGCATGTCTTTCATTTTTGGGAAATAAAACCTTCTTGTTGAGGAAGAATGAGCTGTAACATTGCGAGGTGTCTGTAGGTGAAATATTAAATGGAGCCACTTATTTCCAGTCTATATGCTAAGCCACAATAGATGGTAGCTAGATAGGGACACTACAGACATGAGAGAGGTATTCATCTTATTTAATTCTCTGCAAGAAAGTAAATAAACAATACTGTATGTTTTCCTTAAGATAATAGATATTCTCATACAACCAATATTATTAACATACTTATATCTGATCATTTTCTACTATTTTTCTATTTGAGATGTCAGATTCTTACTCGATAATTTTGCAATTCACTTTGTTGGATTGTTGATGGATCTGATCCTCATAGAAGCTGGATGTAGATCATATGCAATAGGAGTTTGTCTGTATCCTCTTATCCCATATAGGATTGTGGAGGCCTGGACAGGCCGTGAGTCTTTCACAGAGCCAAGAAATACATAAATAAAACAAAAACAGACAGACACTCTTTCTCAAACCATATTCCACTTACGATAAAGCCCCATTTCAACCTAACCAGCGGAAAACATGGAGAACATGCACTCTCCACCATGTGCGATCCCTAAATCTGTCGGAAGTGACAGAGCTGTCCATATGGTGAGTGTTGGATCAAAACAAGAACACTGGACAACATTTTTAATGTTGCCTGGCTATACAGATCAAATTCAGTTTTAACATCTTTATACAGTATATCTTCCCTTAAAATCTGTTCCTGCAGCGGAGATACACCTTTTGTTCTGTTAATCCAGAGAGTGTGTGAATCACTAAGAAAAAGCAAGTGCTGCTACTTCATCATCTCATTCACAGATATCTGTTCCTTGCTGCCATTTGAAGGTGTATTGATTGTGCACAACTGCAAGTGTCAGTTGGTTGATGTGAGTTTCTTTAAGGTAAAGAAATCTGACCTTCTGTCCCTGATTCGCTCATTTGACCTAAAACTGTTTTTGCAGCCTCCCACTCACAAAGTCAGCAAAGAATTTGACCTGATTCTCATATGAAACTGCCACAGACTTCTTAACAGTCACACTGCGTCTGCATGAATCCACTTGCACTATATGTGTCCCACCTCTGGTTTTGTTCCGCCACAAACTGTTCCCTCAATAGCAGTCAATGATTTCTCAGAGTTCATCTACTCTACTGACCTCATCTCTGAATAGCCTGCGTCTAGTATCCATCAAACCTGCTCGCTCTAACCTGCCTCAAGCTTGGTAACCTTAACCTCATCTGAAAGCTGCGTACTGTTCTCACAGCTGCTCGGAGAAAATGGCACAAAACCAGTGACCCTGCTGATTTCAAGGGTTGTCCATCACTCTGATCTGCCCTGTCATCCAGTATCAGTATCACCAAAACAAAAAAAAATTTCAATGATAAAATCTGCAGTGCCAGTGATATTACTCAATTCTGCACCACCTCCACCAGACACTGACCTGTCAACTGATATCTTTGCCTCGTCTTTACTGAAAACATGGCAGCCATCAAATCTCTGAAACATTCAAAGACAACCTCTCCCCAGGTCCTCCCAGTTAACGTCTCTCTCTTTGTTTGGACAGCACAACAGCAAGGCAAACATGCAGCACTCGGCTCAGCTCTTACACTCTTCTCTGGCTCCTGTTGATAGCCCATCATTCCACTCACACAGCCCTCTAGCTGAGTGCAAGGCTCCTAAAAGTGTAACATGTTGAACACTTACTACATATACAGTATTTCTCTCTCTCCAATGATCTATGGCACAGTATCTTATTCACACCTCTCACTGAGAAAAAAGTATAAAAACTCCTGACTCGTCACATGACTGTTTTCTTGTACTCCACTCCCA
Organism: Hippoglossus stenolepis; assembly: GCF_022539355.2. Taxonomy (NCBI): domain Eukaryota; kingdom Metazoa; phylum Chordata; class Actinopteri; order Pleuronectiformes; family Pleuronectidae; genus Hippoglossus; species Hippoglossus stenolepis. The sequence continues at coordinate 23,888,505 of NC_061483.1, read as the reverse complement.
CCAACGACCTCAAAGTTACATCTTCCACCACATTTGATAGGTGCTTTTCTGGCTTAGGAACATTTCCAACTGCATTTAAAGAGGATCAGTTAAAAGCCTGCTGAAGTTCAGAACTATTGACCAGTCTCATTACTTCTTATCTATGACTATCACAAGGGTGGTTGTCAAAGAGGTTTCACAATTCCTAAACGGAATAAACACGGAATTCCCTCCTTGATCAAAATCAGTCTGGCATTAAGGTTCTACTGAAACTGCTCTGTTATCTGTGACTGAAGCTTAACGGGCAGCTAGAGCTGTAGCTCAGTCTTCTGTACTTATCTTGCTGGACCTATCACCAGCCTTTGATAGCCTGCATCCTGCTATCGGTTTTCTCCGATATGGGCATCTCGAGCAACTTGCTGAGTTGGACGTAATCGGGGTACCGAGAATTCCTTCGATGTGTCATGGCATGGACAAACATCCTAATGCCATCCCCTTGCCCAAAACCAAGGTTACGAGAAACCAAGATGTCATGTTTGATGGCCAGCTATCCTTCTCTGACCACAAGGCATCTGTCTCACAGTTACACCACTTTGCACTATACAACATATGAGAAATCAGGCCTTACCCGACTGTGAAACACAGATTGTCCAGAATGTAAGAGGCTACATGTCACTCAACAACTCATCGATCTCCACTGGCTACCCACGCTCGCCATGACAAAAATCAAGTCACCTATGCCTACAGAGCGACGTCTGGGTCTGCAGCCATCTACTTCAAATCAGTCATACAGGCTTATGCTCCTCGTCGGCCACTACAAAACTCCAAGGAACAGCATCTGACATTGCCACCCCTGCACACAAGGCATTCACAGTAGAGACAGTTCTCTTTTGTGGTTCCCAGAATGAAGCCAGTTACCAAATGCTATCAGAGCAGGGGTGGCCCTTATTATCTTCAAGAACCTCTTGAAAACCCATCTCTATCTAGAGCACCTCTTGTCCTGACACCCTCTACCACCATATCATCAAGTCTAACCAGCATTTACTTTGCACTTTTGGTGCACGTCTTCTCCTATACCTTGTCTTATCAAACTGATTCCACACTTACTTTGTGGTCTCCTACTGTACTGAAGCTTTAAAGTTGTAAGTTGCTTTAGATAGAAAGTGCCAAATGAGTAAACCTAAAAGTAATGCAATATGAATACATTTTTATCTTTAATTTCCAAGATCGACTGATATGAAAGGTAGGGGGAAGTGTGTGTGTGTGTGTGTGTGTGTGTGTGTGTGTGTGTGTGTGTGTGTGTGTGTGTGTGTGTGTGTGTGTGTGTGTGAAATAAAGCTCCTCTCCACTGTATCTTAACCTTGGTGTCATAGAAGGCTCCCAAATCTGGCCGACCACAGCTGCTCACCACGCCACGCTCTCTACATGCACACACACTTTCATCTGCAGCTTAGCAGCTTATCTCTGGTCGGGGCAGCCACAGAGAAGCCGCCTCTTGGCAATGTGATATGCCCTCCTCTCACGTACATGTCTATTTGTGTAAGCGGGGCAGTGCAAGACTTGTATCGTCATTACAATTTATTTCTATCGTAACGCAGCTTACCAGGTTATTACCACTGCTTCACACATCTCAGCTATTAAAAGAATTAGTCATCTACATCAGTGGTGTAAAGTAAGTGGTTACAATCATAATCACATGGAATTTACACATCTTAAAGGTTATAGTACAGTATTAAATGAGGGCCCATGTAGAGTGTGAATATTGGACATTTCTTTGAGTTATTTTAATTGTAATTGATTAATAAAGCAATATTTATTGTTAGGCTTTCAACTAAGCCAGATATCTGCAACTAATTATGCAGGGCACCTTCAACTATTATTTTTATGAGATTTCTGGGTGGCCATCTATTTACAGGCACTCACTTTTAAAGTCGTATCCTATTGAAACAGGCTTACTTTATAAAAAATATATATTTAGTAGGTGAGAAGAAATAATGAAAAATTAAGAAATGTCTTCCTGGCTTATAGTGATCATAGCTAATACAGAAAGGGGCTATATTGAAGAAATTTGATTCTACTGAGCCTACACTTTTCTCCTTCAGCCTGCAAAGCGAACATCATAGTACAAAAGAAACTGTATTGTGTCAAACCCATTAGATCCCATACTTTGTATAAACCTGCTTTACTATATTTGCCATTAGTATTGGAAGACCCAACAGCTTTGTACTACAGCAAAATAAAAACACACGTTAGCACCATGCTACTGAGGCCTGAATATGGGAAGGTAAAGGCCCAGCAAGCAATAGTTAAAGCTAAATTATGATAGTATTATGGTTGTTTTTACTCTAATGTTTTCTCTCTGTATCACAAGATTCTGAATGTGAAGTGGTGACATGTTGTTTTGTTGTTGTGTGAAATGCAGATTGTGGACTCAATCCAGCAGGAGCAAAGATCCTTTTGAGCGATCTTTAAAGGCGTAATAAGAAAAAAGATTAAAAAAACTCAAAAAACGTTTCTGCCATCTTCATTGCAAGGGGGCGATTTCCTACTGTATCCTCTCTTCTCTGTTGCCTGACTTTTTTAGACATGTTCTTTTTTTCCCACTTTGACTTTGATCTGAGCTTCTTTCAACTCTTCACATATGTTGGTAATAGCCTTGGCGTTCATGGAGATTTCCTCTGCCGTGCAGGGTTACGGTTTGATAATGCATTCACGCCTTTTGAAAGGACAGCACTGGAGACACTGTCCTTCCTCTCATGTGTCAGCCGGTGTCTGCCGCTCAGTGTCTTTGGTTCAGGACAGGCACAGAGGCAAGGAGTGTAAACTAAAGTTTGCTTTGGAGTTTTGAAGAAAGGTGACCTATACACTTGCTTACATTACATCTCAACTGCAGTTAAATGACTTTATTATCAACAATACTGTACTCTACATCTACATTTTTTAAATTTTTTTTTTTAAGTTTTTACTTTTTGCTGGAAGCACAGCCGACGTTAATCCTCTTAAGCCGTTTTCAGACATGACCTGCAGGTGAAGTCCAGAGAACGGGGTCCGGACTTTACCCGGATTTTGCCTTTCACACATGCTCAATGCAGCGGGAGGTTTTCTGCACAGATGCATTCACAACAGCAACAAATCCTTTGCATTATTCAGGCAACAGGTGGAGCAGCCTGGTGCAGCAGACAGAGGCAGAGAGTAAAGTATTAACTCCGCTGCGGAGATCACGTGATCATGTTTACAGCACCCCGACACCTTGGTCAGCGCTTATCACCACAAACTCTCTTGACATCTTTGTTGGTATCTTCTTTGTGTGTGTCACTGCTTTTTCACTGGGAGATATTTGTTTTCTTTTAGTTTTTTTCATTTTTGCATCTGTAGCGCATCATCAACCCCCCCACTCGAACGCAGTGAATCTAACAGGGAACCCCCACTGTGTTCTCACATTGGATTCCCCTGAATTTTAACAGACTTTATACCAGGGGGCCAGGTAGAGAAAGTCAGAAGAAACTGCGAAGGCTCACACTCGGACACTTGCGTTCACACCGTTCACACATGCACCTCCTCCAGAGAAAATATGGAGGATTTGCGGAGTTCACTGCATGTCTGAAAGCAGCTTTAGAAAACGCTCTTGCAGCTTAACTTGTGTAGTTTACTGTGTAAGTTAATACATTTGTTTATCATGGGAAGGCCATAAATGCACAGTGTAATAGGATTTCTGAGGAAATGTTGCTTTGAAGCATATATATGAAACACTGACATACTGCTGTATAACCAGAATAGTGAAATGGTTATCATTCCTTTAATATGAACCCAATTTATTTGAATGATGTAAAATTGTTTTGCAGCTGTACAAATATTTTGTGAATGTGTAATTGTTATTTTCAACAGTGAGGTTTCACTTAGTCATTCAATTGTCTTGTTTGTGCATAGAACTGAAATTACAAGCTTTGAGTTCTGAGCATTAATTACCTCCACCAAAGAGATCATGTTTTTGCCCTTTTCTGTTTGTTTGTCAGAAAAAGTGGGGAAACGTATTTCAATGAAACTTGGTGGAAAGATGGGACATTGGCCAGGAAAGAACCCATTATATTTTGGTGCTGTTCTGTATAAAGGGGCGGACCCAGGTATTTTTCATTTATCACTTTCTTTAACATTTTGAGATTCAGAGATTAATTCATGGAAAAATCAGGCATATTTAGCAAACTGATATCTATCAGTGAGTACAATTTGATGTGGCCTGATTGAATTTAAGGTGACTGTTGGGCCTAGTTTTTGACCCTTACTGCCTGAACTGACTAGTCAATCAGCATGTTGCCCACTGACCACCCAATCAGACAAAGTCAACATTTTCAATCAGTCACTACAAAGATTAACGGTTGAGATGCTGAAATGATAGTTGTTTTTGGAAAACCCTGCTAAAAATGTGAACTCTCAAGTGAAATGACTAATTGCTGCAGATGGCACATGCCAAGAAGTCCCAAACTGATTCATTACATTTTAAGACCACTGAAAGATGTGCTTTATTGCATTCAGTTCAGTTTTTATCAAATGCTATAATCAAAGCCTTTCTGGGCTTTTATAAAAGTTGCACAGTGTGGACGTTTACTTACTGTTTACTGTCTGTTTCATCCTATTTATATTTGTCTCATTCCCAAGTCTCAACATAAAGCAGTACAAAGAAGCCTGATTAATTCTTTATTTCTGAGCAGTAAAGTGAACAAAGGTTAGAGACTTACGACACGGGAAGTTGAGCTTGGCGCAAAAAATACATGAGCATTTATGGATGAGCACTAAATGCAGCAATTACAGCGAGCAGTTACTCTGAGGATCTTCCTCCAGAGACGCGTACGCCTTACAGTGAAAAAAATAAAGAGCAGCAGTGAGGGGAGTAATGGTCTCTCAGTACTGCTCAGCACAGAGGTATTTAAGACTACAATCTGAAAATACTCACTCACTTATTTTAACCCTACTGCCCAAGAGGATATTTATGTGTAAGTATAAACTGTAAAGTGGAGGGACGGATTTTGCTGAGCATAAGGGTCGGAGTGTACCTGCTGTTAAGTATCCTGCGTCTGTTCAGTACGTAGGTTGTGCAAGTCCTCAGAAATTATAGTGATGCGAACACAAGGTGCAGTACCCACATAATAGGTCGGGGCAGTAGTGAGTCATCAGGGGCACGTCATTAGCGACAGAAATGGCGGAAACTTTTGAGTTTTGACAAGAGAAGTAAACTCGTCGTTTTCCCGATGTGTTGGATTTTGAGATGTGACATACCACCTAAAAATGCACGATTGTCGATTTTCCTTACTTGTTCTTAACGTTAGCCAAATGTTGATCTTCTCGACGGTCGCCATCTTTGTTAATGTTTACCACAAGCAAATCCGGAAGTAGCAGAAAGATCGGTCTGTGTCAAAGATGATAGAATAGAGCGCTCTACAATCTTTAGTCTGGGGTCTGCCCTCTACTGGAATAAACCAGTAACATGCGTAGTATTAAGGCAAGCATGTGAACAATCATGTTCAAGACGTAGCCAGTTGCCTATATGTATGCATGAGTAAACAGGAAGTATATCGTGGGCTCAAGGCTTCTTCTTACTAAAGTGAAGGCTAAACATCAGTCATTTATTCTTGCATTTATTTTTATGTAATTTTTCAGAGAGTAATATCCACATTTTGCCTTTTCCATATTTAGAGCTATGAACAGCTCACTGGCTATGATGGAAACATCCAACATCAGCAGGGACTGTAATGGGATAACTTCCCTGTGCGTTTGTATGGTGTTGTATGGGTTACAGCAAGTGGTCTTTTGGGGTAGAAATAAACCCTATCTGTGTGTAACCACAGGCGGAAAAAAAGCAATGATATTGACTTAAATATGGGGAAATGAGAGGCTGCCATAATGTGTTCTGTGTGCTTTGTTTCCAGCAGATAGGCAGTGGGCTTTGAAGTGTGGGCTGGCACAGCAGGGTGCGAGCTTCTGTAAAGGCAGGATGCTAAATGCTAAGGGATGAGAAGGACACGAGGTAGTCTATTACCAATACAGGAGCAAAGAGAGAAAAAAAGGCAAATCCAATGATAATGTACATCTGTTCCAGTGAATTTATGAGCTTTGAACATTTTTTCATGTGGGATAAGTGGATCCTTTTTCTTACAGAATCTCACAACTTCAAAGCAGATTTCGCTTTGGATAATGCAAATGATCGGAATATGCCGGTCCCTGCCTCCTCAAGAGCATGAAAAGCGAGAGGGAAAGGGGAGAATTAAACCTAATTGGCATGGCAGTCTTTTATGTGTGCGAAGAAGGGCAAAAATAAAACACTTCAATTATTGTCAAGTTCACTCAATTAGAAAACAAGCTGACGAAGTGCTAAAAGTTCAGTTTGCCTGACCCAGTGGCCATTTGCTTTAAATGTCACTTTTCACTGTCAACATTTCCCTTGTTGTATCTGTATCTGAAATTATAATTAGCAGGATTAAATTCACCCTGTAATCACCATGCTGGCACTAGAGAGAGAGGGACGGCTTTGTTCATCTGTGATGTTGTGCTGCCTGAGGCCCGGGGCCAGGGGCCTGCAGGGGGGAGGTTATTTGCTGGTCCAGTATTTAGCAACTCATGCACAATGCTTCTGTGTGTCATTAAAAAACATGGCCTGCACATATTTACAAAAACATCTTGATTTAATACAAGGACGGATCCAGCCACAGCTGAAATCTGTTTGGCCCCAGAAGTGTCCTTGTCTTGTCAGTAGTCTTAAAAAACTAGTCACATACTAGGACAATTTGTTTTTGACAATTTGCTAAATATGTACAATGATGTGTGGCTTTGCTCAAAGCTATAGAATTAACAGTAAACAAGGAATGGCTTAAATTATGCACATTACTAAATCATGAAATGAATATGGATGTTGGATATATAATTGGCCCCTCTGTGGATATTGTGGCCCCTTTATGGCCCCCGATTTAGAAAAATCCTACATCAACCACTAATTTAAAGTGACTCAATATGAGCTGCAAGTCACGGCCACTATTTTGAGTTTTTGCATATGTTTTATAATGTGTCAGATGTATACAACCAAGCGATTTACAAAGGAGCTATTTGTGAAGGAGACATTTTTCATCTAACTGTATTTTCATGAGTAAAATATTTTGAGTTAATTATTTTTTCATAAATGCTAAAAGTCAAGTAAAAACACTTCTCACTTCTTCTCTAGAATGCAACATTGGTCTAAGGGTAGAAGCAAAAAATTGTTAAACCATTATTTCCTCTAGATAGATAGATCTGCATCTTGGTCACACTTCCTTCTTTGTAATTAATGCATCATTCTGCTGCGATTCTGTATTTGAATTTTTCTAATTTTGGACACTATATTTTCACTTGATTAAAACTTGTTTGTCATGTGAAAACTACTGTGCCTGGTTGTTATAGAAAATGACCGAGCCTTTTTACCTTTTAACCCCTTTTAAATAAATTGAAACTGGACAGTTCTAAGAGATTCGTTAACAATGAGAAAATAAAGAAATGTACCAGTCTTATCCTATAAGTACCCATGTGGCAGTGTACGATGACATTCATCAGACTGTCAAAGTGTCAGACAAGCATTCTCATTGGAAGGGATGTTAACCTGGGAGTGTTAATACTGTAATTCTGTGTTAAAACCTGCACATCGAGGATGTTATTAATCATAAAGTCTTAATGTGATGTCAATGTAAATACAGTTTCATTAAGAAGAGCTTAACATGAAACATGGAACATTGATTTGTGACCCTATTAAACTGCAGCTGTGGCAAAAGAAACACAAAATGTTGCCTGAAAGGCTGAATTTCCATCAAAAGATTTAAATGTTTAAATATGTCGTGGTGTGGTCCATGCTGGTAAAAACCTGTCACAGTCTTGTTTTTCATTTTCATCCATTAATGCGTGATTTAATATAAAAGGGTAAAGCTGTTCCAATTTCTTATAAATAGTTGATTTGTAAACAGTTCTATATGTTTGCCTTTGCTTTATCAATTTACTTACACCTTAATCCTGAAACTCAATAACAATCATCTTCAACTAAGATATGACACCCCCCCTTCCTCCGCTGCAGCAGTATGAAAGGTGGTGTACACTGCTCTCTTTTCAACACTCATTCATTCAATTCATTTTTCAAAGGGCACAGTTCAACTTTTCCAAATTTCAAATCCCCTCTCTGAACTTCTAGAGAATGGCTCCCGACTTCTGCAGATAGCGAATGAATAAAACAAGGCTCCAGAAAGTTGCATTGGTTTTTAGTAGATCATTGGAGCTCTTTCTTTTTGCAACATCAAAAGCAGCCGCAGCTCTTTGATGTGGCAGCATGCTGTTTAAGGTACAGAGTGAATGGAGAGATGTCAAGCTGCAAGGTGCCTCTGTAGTTTACGTTGAGTGCTGCAGAGAGCTGCAGATGAAAGGAGCAAACAGAGTTTGATAATGAATGTCCAACAAGTAGGACCCATCTCAGACAGCGCGCGCTCAGCGGGGTGCCCATGCTAACCTTGAGCGCAGCACCCCGAACCTCGGGCAGACACTGGAGACCAGACTCCATCAACTTTGGCTCTCTTGAAGAAAGGAGGGCCCTCAGATGTGCGAGCTTTAATCTTCCTGTCAATTAAATCCTGATTGACACACACACCCACGTACATATGGTCACACGCATGTGCTCCCCTCAGACAGTTACCTGTAAGAGCAATGCCTTCCCCTTCCTCTTTTGAATGCCTCTCTTTGTGGCTCGGAGAGGCCTCTTCAGAAGTCTTTCCAATGTGTGAATTTCTGTACACACTGATCTTCATAAGTTAATGCCTCCATTAATCAAATTATCTAACTTTATTCATCTTTCCCTCTGTCTCAGGCGAACGTGAGATTACCGGGTGTGAATGTACAATTTACAGCTTTTTTGCATGGCACCACTGATAAAGTGACTTTAATTGTTCTTTGCATTTCATAAAAAGGGCAGACGACTTTTTGTTTCATAATTTTGTGTTTTGTGTGAAACTGGGACTTGTCAATGTGGCTTCCTTATAACCAACATATACAGACAGTTTACAGTATAGTGTGTTAAACGTTGATTAATTAAAATTTTATATATTATTAATATTATTTTGAAGTTTTAATTATGCGCTTAAATGACTATGTATCATAGAACAATTCACAACATGTAAAAATATAACAAGTCTGTGCCCTTGTAACATAACTGATCCCTGAAAGCAATATAAATAATAAAAAAATTGTATAAAATAATTCAGTATTGTGATACATTTTTAGCAAGTGAATTTAAGATCACTTGGTACTTTTCACAAAGTATATCTATCATTTTTCTCACTCTGAAGCAGATGATTCACTTCGATCAGCATTGATAAAGATAGCAATGGTAACTCAGTGCTGGTTATTATCAGTGTAGGTTCCAGAATGTGGGACAGCTTTACAAACAAATGGTGAACTGCATATTAACATGAGGTGTCAGTAGTCCGCATTTGACAAATCAAATGTGTTTGTTCCAGAGTTAGTTTTTTAGTATGCAATTCCCTCTACACGAACTCTCCACAGAAACTCAAGTGACAACCTAAATTATTTCTAAGATTTTTAACTTTGCACATTTTTTGCACAGGTTGAAGATTGTAGTGTCTCTTACACTGTAATAAATTTTTTTTATTTTTTTTTTTATATATGAGCTATATATCATAACACACACCTGGGTATATTGTATTCCAGTAGATCGCACCTATCCTTTAAGATTGAATGATCAGTTATTTGATACAAATTGTATTTAGACCTGAATAACTAGGTTTCCTTTCATGGCTAAATCTGCTCAGTTGTTTTTGTGTACGAATAAACCAACAGACGAACGGACGGGGGTGAAAGCATAACCTCCTTGGCGGAGGGAATATTTAATAAAAATACATACAAAAACAAAATTCTGAAGAAGAAGGGTAGTTGGCTACATGTACAACAACTTACCTGTGGAATTACTTCAGAGTACATTGACCTGCTCATTTGCTTCGGGGGTTCTGAGTCGAACCGATCAGTGCACATGCAGTACATCAGTCCACCTGGTCTAACACTGAGCTCATCATATGTGCTTTTCATATCCGCACAGAAAGAATGTGCAGTGAAGAAATAACTGGAGAGAAAGTGTCGTACCTCTGCACTGCTGCTCAGTGACATACACATTAAACTGACTTGGTGGGCAGAATTATGTAGTTCTGGGCAACAGTTTTAGTGGAGCACACAGAGCTGAACTGACTCCGTGTGGAGATAGACAGAACTTTCATTCCCAATAAACAGCAAACTGAGGAGTAGATCCTCCAGGTCAGGTTTCAATCAACCGGTGTGGGGGCGTATCTGCAGTAGAAACATGAAAACGTTCTCCTTTCACAATCTTCACTACAACTAGACAGGTCCAAATATCTCTTCAGTCATAATGAAGGAGGTTGTATAGTCAAAATGCATGAAGTCAGAGATACTTATTTCCCTCGCTTTGACACAGAGAAGTGTTAAGAACTAAAAGAAGAACAGGAACACTCAGAATTGTATTTTTGGATTATATCTGTATTATTTTATTGACAATTTCTTACCGCCTTCTTTCTTATCCATCCAAACTTGTCTGGACCCCCTGCTGTGGTTTGGATGACAGATCTCCACGTTTGAGCTTGATGCTGGGTGCCTGACAGAGAGTATACTCTGCAATACACTCCCCTTGGTAGACATGCCTGTTTTGAAAAAGAGGGAGGGAACAAAGAAACATGCTCAAGAAAGTTTTATTCTAGTCTGTCTTTGATTACTCGTGTCTTTGTGTCTTTGAAGATTTTGCCCCACAGGGCACAGTGAAGAAACGATCATTGCTGGTGGTGGGAGCACAGGCAGCGAGGACCCAAGCATTTTAAATGATTATTAAGTGATGAAGATCAGGCTCACAGACAGACAGATGTGCAGACAGACAGGCAGGCTTAGACAACTACTTACAAGAAGGAAGAGGAATTTGCAGCATGAGAAGGCCAAAAAGAGACACACAGAGACATTAGCAAATGATCCGGCAACTGCCTGCAGAAACAGGGCTTTTAATAATACTGGGGAACAGATGCTGGAAATGAAGAACAGGTGTATAGGTACGCTGCAAAGTTCCAGTGATTAGAAAATAGGAAATAAGTAATCAGATGGATCTGGACAAAGACAGAAAGTCCAGTGACATCTGGTGGTCAAGTGGAGTATGACAGGAGGCCATCAAACAGCTGAGACAGAAAATCAAACACAGAAAGACAATAACTTTAATCATGACAATCAGGAGGGAGCTATATAAACAGTATTAATAAATCACCTGCCAAAAGCTGCCTTGCATGTATTTTATGTAAAATGTACGAGGAGTAAGAAGCGATGACAATATGAAACTGTCTCCAGGTTTATGTTTCATATCCATTTTATATAGAAATGTAATCTTTATGTAATTATTCCTCATAGTTCCCATGTTCCCTCACAGCACAAGGTTTGCTGGTTCAATTCCTGGATTTTGCATGTTTTCCCTGTGTTTGCATGGGTATTCTCTGCGTACTCCAGCTTCCTCCCACAGTCCAAAAACAATGCAGTTTGGAGATAAGGTTGATTTGAGACTCGTAGGTGGGAATAGTGTTTTTGGCTCTATCTGCCCTGTGATACTCTGGCGATATTTTCTGATTATTTCATCCCTGTAAAACCACTCACTGTTTATGTAATTGTACAAATATATATTGTGTTATAGTTCCATCCAGTGGTTGCATGAGCAAATTGCAACCAGCACAGAGCTACTAACATGAAAACATGTCCCTACATTGTATTTGTGGTGGTGTTTCTTGTCCACATATAAAAAAAAACTTTCTCTGTTAAATAATCCAAGAGCTTCTGCTTTTCTATTGTGAAGGGAAGAGAATGAATTCCTGTCTTGTGATGTCCACATGCATGCATTAGTCCAGTTGGTCTTGAAAGTTTATTTAATTTGTTGGCATCGATTTAGTTTCTCTTTTACCAAAGGGACTTTTGTGGCAGAACAAGTTTTGCTTTCGGTTTGGAATGAGGAAGAGGAAAAGTCTGAAGTATACGACTTCTGTGCCCAAAGGACAGATGGAGGGAGTGGAAATTGTGCTGTGAAGACTCTAATGTGAGTGATAACTAAATGACCGTACTGTGTGTTGGATGCTTTAGCAACTGAAGTCATACGAGAGAAAACGTGGTTTTGTGTGATGAACCAACAACAAGTTATGCTGCTGAATACTGATTCTGCTGTGTTTTATGTACAGGTACAACCGAATGAAACTTGAAAGAAAAAGTAGGAACAAGATGATATATGACAGGTTGGGATACCGGAGGCAGCAGATGTTCAGAAAGCATGTTTGCCCGGGAGCTTGTGCTGAAACAACGGACAGAGATACTGCATGCACTGTGCAGCAGTGGCTCAGCTGAACTTCTGGAAAGAGTTCTGGATCTACTGCTGGCCCAGGGGGAGCTCGTGTGGGAGGAATACCAGAATGTACAGGTACCGGGTAGAGCTCTGTATACCAATGCCCGACACTTGCTCGACCTGGTTTACACGAAGGGTGTGGACACCTGTGAAATCTTCCTCGCAGCTTTCAAACAAGTTGTGCCAGAAAGGCAGGGGGCTGACCTCCCCTCCTCAGGATGCTGTTTAGATCTCGAAAAGAAAGACGAATCTCAGATCACAGCGACCCACACCCTTTTGATTGATAGACCGAGCCTCGTCAGCAAGCTACAAGACTGCATTGACGGTGCTCTAGAGGCTCTGACTGTGTCAGGAAACTTCACCTCAGCAGACTGTGATGACGTACAGCTTCCTATACACACCCCCTCTCAGCAGGTACAGTAAATATATAAACAACTTCCATTTATTGTTGTTTTTATTGACAACTTGGGACATTATAATGGAAGGAATAGTCGAGAGGTCACGGTCGACGCTGCACTTCCCAGGGTCCTCGGTAAAACGGCAACAAAGTAGTTTATCAACTGAGTGGTTGTTGAGAAAATCACAGCACAGACAAATGCCTCCATTTATAGTTACACTGCTCAAAGTTCTAAAGTTATTGCTGTCTATACTAACATGAAGTGCATTTGAACAGTGCTCATCTAAAGAAAATACACTTTTTCAGCTTTTTGCTATGAGTTATCACTGTAAAAAGTGTTTTCACAGAAATGTACTGTTTTATTTGACCATTTTTCCCAAGTTTAAATGCCATAAAACAAATTACCTTCATTAGAAATACTAACCACAAAATAAAGTCTTAATCCGTAAATATATTATGGGACATTATGGATTTTTTACAGGATTATTAAATTGCTTAATTGTATTGAATATGAAATTACATTTATTTTATATATTTAAAAAAGAGAAACATTAGGAAACAGCTAGCCTGGCTCTATTGACTCTGTTAGAGTTGCTCTACTTTCAGACAGAGTCAGCTAGCTGCTTATTTTTCCTGTGTTCATGTCATGATATGCTAGCCCTCTGGTGAAAATCAATTTTTTACATTGAAGCCATTTTAAGGCCATGAGGGGAAGTTGTCACGATAAACGTTTTGAATATGTACTTTTGAGGAACTTTTTATGGCGGGTACTGAAGAGGCTCTTTATTACTCTTCTTACCAATAATAAGGCAGTAAAAATAAATAATTGCATCTCACGAAATGTTCAACTATTTCCTTTTAATAATAAGCCTGTTGTCATTCATATGTTAATCAGGCAAGGCGTTTGCTTGATCATGTCCGATCAAAGGGCGAGTCAGCGGCAAAGGTGGTACTGCATTATATTCAGCAGCAGGGATCTGGAGCATCACGGACCCAAGAGAAACTGACACCACCGAAAGGTAGGTCATTATCATAGGCGTGTTGAAAATTACGCAATGTAATCAGAGAGCAGCGGTGGCAGTCCAAAAATAGAAATGACTCATTCAGAAATGTAGAAAGACCTGTTTCCAGCAGGCCACAATTATACAAATATAGTGTAACTTTTCAGTGCGACGTTTTTTAAGTTCATCTCATGTGTGTTCTTTCTGCTGCAGAGTTCCAGAAGTACCAGAAGAAGCTGAGCAGTTCCGTGTCGGCCCAGTCCTGTTTTCTCAGTACTTATGGAGGGACTAGCCACATGTCCTTGGATGAAATCTACACTGAGGGCCAGCTGGAATTAGCTCATGACTGTGCTGATCCACATGGACCTTTGGACTTGGAGGACATAATCGGTGCAGCGGGTACAGTTAACGAGGAGGCTGATACGGTGCTGGTGTCTGGTGAGGCAGGCAGAGGGAAGAGCATCCTACTCCAGAGGCTGCACTTGCTCTGGGCTCGTGGGGCAGCCCTCCAGGACTTCCTTCTCCTGTTCCCATTCAGCTGTCGCAGGTTGAACTCAGAGCAGCGTGAACTGTCTGTCCAAGAGTTGCTGTTTCAGCATTGCTGCTGGCCAGACAAGGAGCAGGAGGAGATTTTCCAGTTCATCCTGGACCACCCACATCTCACCCTCTTCACTTTTGATGGCCTGGATGAGCTCAAGCAGAGCTTTTCAGACGATCACAGGCTCTGCTGCCCCACCCAGCGTGCACCTGTTCACATACTATTATTCAACCTAATGCAAGGATCACTAATGAAGGGGGTGTGGAAAGTGGTAACTAGTCGTCCAGAGGCAGTGGGGCCTTTGCTGAGAAAACACCTTCGCAAAGAGGTCTTTCTGAAAGGTTTTTCCCCAAGTGGGATTAATTGTTTTGTGAAGAAGCATCACAGTGACCCAACTGTGGCTGCTAAGGTTTTGGAGTCCCTGCAGACAAACACAGCTTTACTTGGACTGTGTCATAGTCCAGTCCTCTGCTGGATTGTGTCACAGTGCCATAAGGAGTTGCTGGGCTGTGGAGAGGGTAGTCTACAAACAATCACAGACGTTTACATGATGATCTTGCAGCACTTTTTACAGCGCCGAAGCACCCTGAAGAACGCCATGGGGTCAGGTTGGCTTCAGGAGCACCTAAAAACAGTCTTGCATCTAGGACAGCTTGCGTTTGATGGGATAGGAACCACCTGTTATATCTTCTCATGTACAGATCTGAAGACATGCGGTGTAACTGAAAAGGATATCTCTCTGGGCTTTCTCATTCGAAGCAAAGATATGTCCGCTGCCAACAGTAAACACTATGAATTCCTTCATGTGACTATGCAGTGTTTCTTTGCTGCTCTGTACATTGTTTTGTCAAGTAACACTGACCGTGCAACTATCCCCAAGCTCTTCGAGCTGCAGGACATGAGAGAGACAAGTCAGAAGGGCAAATGCTTCATGGCCTGCTTGCCCACCACTGCCCAACAAGAGCAGACTCAAGGGACAAAAGCTTCAGCAGCCGAAACAACAAATCTTCAAATCACGGCCACCTTTGTGTCTGGATTACTTTCCCCGCACCATCGAAGCCTGTGGCTCTACTGCTGTCCCAGGTCTGTGATGGAAAAAAAGATCAAACAGGTTTCGAGATGCCTGTCCAAAGGGATGCAGAAACACTTTAAGTCTATCTCTCAACCTGTAGCAGGGGAGAAAAAGAGCATGCACGCCATGCCGGGCTTTGTCTGGCTTATCAAATGCATCTATGAGATGCAGGAGAGCAGAATTGCCAAAGATGCTATCAATAAGCTAGATGTAGACCACCTGAAACTGACCTACTGTGACATTGGTCCTGTAGAGTGCACTGCACTGGCCTATGTACTCCAGCACTTAAGGAACCCTGTCGGCCTCCAGCTGGACAACAACTCTGTAGGTGATGTTGGAGTGGAGCAGCTTCTTCCCTGCATGCATATGTGTAGTTCCCTGTAGTGAGTATGAAATAATAGATTATTTGCTTATTTATTTAGCTGTAAAAACCATCTTTTTAATATCTCTAACAAGCTCTCCCTACCTCACTGAGGGCAATAAGGCTGAAAAATAAATACTAAGCTTGAGTGTTGTTTATTTTTTCCTTTATCAGCCTCAGAAATAACAACATCACAGATCAGGGCATCTGCAAACTGATCGCTAAAGTTATCCAGTGTGAAAACTTCCAGAAAATTGCGTATGTACTGCTGAGATGATTTATAAGACCACCATGAAATTACCAATGACATTTGATCAATTACCTTGCATAATCATATTGTTTCTATCCAGGCTCTTCAACAACAAGTTAACTGATGCCTGCACTCAGCACTTTTCTCTTCTTCTGAAGACCAAGCAAGATTTCCTCTGTCTAAGGTCAGCACATCAAATATTTTCAGCAGTCATCACATGTGGCACTAGTGTGAATCTACAATCATAACTCAGTCTGTGTGAAAGAAAAGCAAATGAACTCCTTCATTTTCTTTCAGGCTGGGCAACAACAATATAACAGCAGAAGGAGCAAAGCAGCTTGCAGAGGGGCTGAAAGTCAATCATTCACTTCAATATTTAGGGTAAAAATAATCCTGAAATCAATCCTGGGAAAAAAAGATCTTATTGGTGGTGCATTTCCATTTACTAACCTTCTTTCTATTCCCAGGCTTTGGGGCAATAAGATAGGTGATGAAGGAGCAGAGGCCATGGCCAGAGCACTAGAGAACAGTCGATCTCTGATTTGGTTTAGGTAATATTTGCATTAGTTATTGGCACATTGCTTTAAATATTATTAGAATTAAGACGGTGTGGAAAATGTATTACAAGTAATAGAAAACCCCTCAGTAGAGTCCCAAAAGTCCCCTCATAAAACCACATTTGAATTCACTAGTTTTAGATTTTTATTTCATCTGCATTAAATTACACACTAATAAATATAATACATAATTTTCATCAAAAATCCATGAATTATTCTCTGACAAATGAATGAGAATGTAGAAATACGCCCGATCTCGCAATGTTAAAGCTCCGGATATAACGTGCATATCAGTTGTATAAAATGTTTCTGGAAGTCGCATGATATACATCTCTGCACGTTTTGCTTATCTGCAATTTATTGTCTTGTAGCTACACACTATTTTAATGTAACATTTATTGTGTGCCATCTCAGCCTGGTAGGTAATGGTGTAGGGAATGCAGGCGCGTGTGCCCTCGCCAACATTATCAAGAACAGCTCGTCACTGGAAGAGCTTTGGTAAGAGTCAGAGGCAACCAGACATTTGTATTCCGATCTGACATTTGAGTGCTCACTGTACAGTCGTGCTTACACTGCTCCACCCTCTCATTTCCTGTTAAAGGCTGACAGAAAACTGCATAACCAGAACAGGAGTGGAATGTCTGATTCAAGCCCTGGAACACAATACACATGTGAAATCAATATGGTATGTGATGTATACTGAGCCATGTACTCACAGATACAAAAGTTGCCTCTGTTTTTTGTGGTTAGTCGATGTACTGTAAGTAGTGGTTGTTTGCATCCTGCTTTTTTGGGGCAATGCATGACTGTGCTGCCAGTTCCAGTGCAAAACAAAACTGTTGATGTAAACGTTGCATTCTATTCTGGAACAAAGAGTTATTTTGGTTACAACTTCCTTTGTCATTCCAAACTAACTCTGCATTGTTAATGAGTAATGTTGCTTTTTCCTTTTTGCAGGTTGAGAAACAATGACCTCAGTTCGGAGGAGGAGGAAGAGATGACACAACGTGAATCGAGACTGGTTTTCTGATTTTGCATTAAGTTGACAGGGGACTGTGTATTGCTTGTGTTTTTATTTATTATAGGAACATTTTCTATTAAAATAGGGAATGTGAAACTTGTTTGTTAAAGTGCATTGCATGTCTTCTATGTAAATGTTTCTTTTTCTGTTTATCTGAGTATTTATAAGCATTATAACTAGGGCCTGACCACTATTGATGTTTTAGGAAGAGATGCCAATACGGATACATCGGCTGATTTATGTAATATTTCAAAAAGTATCGTTATCAAACCCAAAAAGAAATTGTAATTAAAGTTGATATTTAACAGTTTACCCAAAAACTATTCATATAAATAACTATAAATTAAAAGAAAACACAAATATAACCAAATATATAGAAGTTGAATTCAGAAAATGAAATTTTTTAAAATGTGAAACATAAACATTAATGCACATCTTTCTTGCAATGTTTATTCTGTAAAATAAAACAGCAGATTATATAAAACGACTGCTACCAATTTCCACTGTGACAGGCCCACATCGGCTGATTTTATCTGATCAATATGTTGGGTTCTTTATAATAGTCAGTGTTACTAGTTTTGAATTTTTTATTCACAGCATATGATTATTTTAAAGTGTGGAATAAAGGATTACAGATAAACATCCCAGTAGTGCATTAATCAGCTGCAGCCTTAAAATCTCCTCATCAACCAACATGGAAATATTTCTTACATACAGTAAGAATGTATCTTTAATTATAACGACAACAACAAGATTAATATAAATAATATTAATAATGCATAGGTTGTACTGTAGTGACATATAATTAACATTATATAATATATAACACTGAAATAGGCCTATTCGGATATTGAACGTTTCATTCTGAATACATGCCGCTAAGAACAATACTAATCTATTTACAGAAGTTACATTTTGAGTCCTGACCTGTATTACAATATATTTCTAATTTAGTGTTGCCTCTATTTCAGTAAACATTCTGATAGATAAATACCAGAGAGACAGAAGCAGCAGAGTTATCTGCCCTCATCTGTCCACACTGCAACCGAACTACATGTCCTGCCTTCCATGGGAAAACCCCACAGAGCGGGACCTTCCTACAGACACATCAAACAGCCAATCAGCGCCCGAGAACCAAGCGCACGTCCAATGGCTGTGAGCGAGTGCAATGACGTCAGGCAGTCAGGTTAGTGAGGTGATCTCCTGTAAATAATACATCTGTTAGCTGTAGCGGTGCACTGAGCTATTATTCCACTTATTCCCCGCGGAGAGCAGCTTTATCTAGATGCTGTTAGCACGCTGTGGAGGGGGGCAGTCCGCTGGCAGCCTGCCCGCTGTCGACCACCTCGCCGGGCTCACCTCAGCCTGATAGTTAGCTGGTTAGGGCGCTAGCATTAGCTAGCCATTGAGCTAATCAGAGGTTAACTGGCTTTACGGGAGGAAGCAGCTTGTCTCCAGAGGCCTGTATCTGACCGGGTGGATATTTGAAATGACTTTCAGCTGCAGCCTCTAACCGCAGTGAGGTGTATCTCAGGTAAGAGGGACGGTAGCATGGCTGTTTATTATTGTGTGTTAATGTCACGGTGCGTTAGCTACTTCCCTCTCTCGAAGGGCCTCTGACTGACAGCTCCTGCCTGGTGATGACACGCCGCTGCTCTGGTTGTCAGGGAAAAGGTTCATTAAAACGAGGCATGGTGTCGCTGTCAGTGATGCTGACAGAGGAATACATGGGACTGTAAGCACGTCTGTGTGTTCATTGCCTCAAACACCGAGCTAAATCCATGTTAAATCAGGTTAGCGTTAGCCCGGGTCAGGTGGAAATCACTTTCAATGTCCTGCTTGTGTGTTCGTCGTTAGCCTCTAGTGTTGTAGTGATGTTAGCGCTGATGAAACGTCCCTAAAACAACCAGGCTAACATCTGTCGTCATGTTGGAAACAAGTGACGGACTGTGAGAGTTCTTCACTGTGTCAGGTGGTTGATCATCATATCTGAGGTGTCATCAGGGGAAATCCATTCGTCTCCTACTGTGTGTGTGTGTGTGTGTGTGTGTGTGTGTGTCAGAGATACTTAACTATCTGCTCGTCCTCAATGTTTAAATACAAAATAAGTAGATATAGTCATCCTATACAAGATGCTAAAGACAATCATACTGCACAAGGATGACTGGACATCGCTATTACATTTCACTCATAGACTGAATACACAAACAATCACACAAGTAAACACAACAAGCAAATTGTACTAGAGATTAATGGTCAAAGTCACCCAGTACAGTATGTATAAGGATTTATCTGAAGTCGCCCCCTTTTCATTATTTCATAGTCCTCACCGTTATCATATTGTATCATCGTCCTATAGCTTTTGTTCAGTCATAGTTAATAGTTCCTCATTTCAGCTTGTCTTGTCTCGTCAGAAATCTGTCAAATGATTGATGAAACTGTTTCCTGTTGTTTATGCCTGTCTGCTTTTAAACTAAATAAATATTCTTACTTGTTTTCAGTCTGTGCTCATGAATGAGTTATGCAGTTGTACAAATATATACTACACAAGAATAACCGATTGAAGAAACACAGTGGAAAGTCAGGGTGGAACGGTTGTTACTTACACAAATTTTCTCTGGGTACTATGGCTTCCTCCCACAGTCCAAAGACATATGGGTAATTGGAGACTCTAAATTTTCTGTGAGTGTGAGTGTGAGTGTGAATGGTTGTTTGTCTCTGTATGTTGGTCCTGTGATACACTGGCGACCACTCCTGCGTGTACCCCGCCTCTAAAGTCAGCTGGGATTGGCTCCAGCTAACCCTGCGACCCTCAAAGGATGAGCGTTATAGTTTCAGCTAACCAATCTTGCTGTTATTATTTTGGTTACATTTCTGTATTGATCTCCTTGCTTAAAGTTATTTTAGAGATGGTTATGTGTGTTATTCTTTACCACAGATCGCAGGTCAAGCTTGCCTTGATGTTGGACCTCCTGCCTAGCATGCAGCCATGAGCTCTGTCCTGTGGAGCCAGGAGAAGCCCAGCGGGGGCTTCAGGGATGACTGGCGCTTCTACATGGTCGTGAAGGAGTGTACGGTGGAGAAACCTCCCCAGAAGACCCTGCGGATCCCCCGCGGCAGTCTTGGCCAAGCATGCCAGGAGCGCAACAGCCTGGGCCGAACACTGCCCCAATGCAAAGGCAAGAAAAGCATCCGCATTCTGGACCAGACCAATGTGGTGCTGAGCCTGGACGAGCGGGATGTGCAGGAGCTGGACGAGAAGCTGGCTGAGCTGCTGTTCCCCATTACCAACTGTGAGGAGAGATACGCCCTGCTCTGCAACAACTCTCGACTAGTGCGCTGCTGTGATATTGACTGTGGTTCCAAAGTGCGCGTCCAGCTGCGCTCAGGGGATGAACCTCTGCCTGGTGTGGTCCGCTTCAAGGGCTCGCTGCTCCCTGACAGAGCCCTCTCTGGAATCTGGTTTGGAGTCGAGCTGCTGGTGAGAACTTTAGTTTTGTTTGACTCTTTCTCCAAGTAGTAGATGCTTATCTTGTGTTTCCTGTGTTCATTGTTCATGAGAATTTCACTATAATAGAAATATTAACTCCAGTGCAGAGGTTTCACAAAGATAAATTACTACTGTACAGGACTACTGTAAAAAATATGGCGTTCTTAAAGGTATTTAAAGTATTTAAATGTAAAGGGCCTATTCTAGGGTAAAGAAAACAATAATTCGTACAATTTAGATGATTACACACACTAGTGAAAACATCACTGGGATTATTTTATATTCAGCCAATAGATCCCTTTCACCTAAATCCTATACACTAAACCTTGAACTTCTAGTAGATTCAAAACAACAGGTGCAGTAGTGAAACCCAAAGTAAAATGAATGGCATGAGTCAGAGATATGCAAAACTAAATGTCAGTAACTAGCCTGTCACACTTTAAACAAACTTTCAGTCCGAAACAAAACAAACAGCTTGTGTTTTGAGAGCCTTCTGAAAAAGGGGATTGTGCGTTACCTGAATAAAATGTTCTTAATTATGCCCTAATGTGCCTAATGAAGGACAAAGTATTTCCAGATTTATTCATCCAGATTCTTTCTGTGGAGGTCAAATGAAAATGTGAATATTCACACTTGTTGCTTTCACAGTGAGAATCTCTCTCACTGTCACAGTTTGCATCGTATACATTTTTGAATTGTCAAATGTTATTTCTGTGAATATGGAAACAAGGCTGCAGTGTTTTACTGACAAAAGTGCAAGCAGATAATGACAACATTTTCATTTTTGTTTTAACTATTTCTTTAACCTCAACATTTGATTATTTAATGTCATGCCATTCATTCTGTTCCACATGTACAGCAAGTCACAAAATACAAAGGGTTGCTTATTGCAGCACAATGTTGTTTTTCTTCTTCTGAGTCTGGCTGTCTTCTTTTTGAGTGGGCTGATGGAGCTCAGGCATTCAAACTGGAGCTTAGTATGAAGGCCTCAGAGTTTGCACATAAGCATTAGACCAAATTCTGATTTCATGCACCCTTTCTAAATAGAGATTGTTCTTTTGTGAATAAATGCCAGCAGTTATATGGATATGGGACTTTTTAATATCTAAATTGCTCATCAGAGAATAGGAGCACAATATGTTACAGTAAGGGTCATAAGAACGTCTCGTACCATTCTAGATTTTTTAATGTTTTTATCATCACAGCAAGTCAAGTTGTATTCCTGCTGCAGTAATCGATCACATGCTCTCACAGCTCCATGATGTCGACCTCCCTTCACTCTGAAATGCTGAGCAAGCAGCCTTGCTACCTGCCCTCCTTTTTATGACAATAGGTTGAACATCTTTTGCTCCTGCTCTGCTTCACTCTCCTCACTTATTTCTCCCAGGAGGAGGGCCGGGGCCAAGGTTTCACGGAGGGCTCCTACCAGGGCCGCCAACTCTTCCGCTGTGAGGATGAATGCGGCGTGTTTGTGGCCCTGGACAAGCTTGAACTCTGGGAGGATGATGATGACGGCACAGGCGAGCTAGAGGTGGACCATGTCAATCTAGTGGAAGAGGACCAGGACTTCCCTCCACTGGAGATCAACTCCAGGGTCCTGGTGCAGACCAGGGACGGACCCGAGAGAGGCACAATCATTTTTTGTGACCTGCTGCCAGGAAATGAGAGCCTGGGCTTCTATGTAGGAGTTGACATGGTAAGTGAGACTCTGTCCACATCCAGTAGGTCATTTTATTGTACCCACAAATCTATGTCTTGAGAGATGCAATAACAGGTTGTAAAATTGCTGGTATAGTGAATTGATTAAGCTATTGACAAAAATCTATTTAATATCTAGAATTTTTCCTGCTTTTCAAATTTGATGTGCTGCTTTTCTGTTTCATAAAATCATCACTTTAAACATGACAGTGATCTTAAACTTCTGCTCAGACAAAACAATTTGTTTAAACTATGTGGGATCTGGATTATTTATGATGGTTATCTTTCATAATTATCTGACATAGTACAGACTAAACATGTAGTTGGTCAAATAATTGATAATCAACAGTTTAGTTGGACTCCAAATCATGTGTGCTGACATCATGACTTGTTTCCCTAACAGAAACCGTTTTGCACTTAATGAAAGCTTCAGCTAAGAAGTCAATACCACTGTTAAATCTGTATGAAGCTTCTACCAGCAGCTGGCTAACTCAGCAGAGAGACTGGAAATATGGAGAAACAGCTTCCTTAAGGGAACATCTGGAGCTCACTAATTAACATGTTTCATATTGTTTGCTTGGGCTGCACAAAAATCTGGAATGCAAACTTAACAGTTTTGATTTAATGCCGTGGTTATGTGGTGCACAGATTTTTGATAGGGATAAGTAACTTCTTGGACTGTTTTGCAACTGATACTGAACAAGAAATAGTTTAGTCAGCGATTGGTTGTATTGATTAAACAAACTACATACAACTGGTTAATAAGTAATGTTCAAAAGAAGCTAAAAAGCAAATATTGATTTTACCAATTGTTCCTTCTCCAGTTCATTGTTGGTCTTTTATAATTTTTAAATATTATTTTGCACATGAGTCAGTAATGTTTGTCATATGCAGGGTCATGATGCATGGCAACATTTTTTGTTGTTGTAGTATTCTCTACCATATGAGTGTCATTACTGTAGCGGGCTGACATTACAAATAAAGTGTTCAATCCCAAATTCATAAAGTAAATGAAAAAAGAAACTTTCACCAATATTTTAAAATCTACAGAACATGATCCCATCCCTTCTGTAGTGTTTACTTCCATAACTTTAATTATTACATTCAGCTAAATTCTAATTAATGATGACGTGAGAGGACATCACAAACATTCTTTCATGCGCTCCCTTCTCTGATGTTGTTAAAACATTATTTATCATATCATTGTGTCAGTGGAGAGTGGCCACATGCTCAATGTCAGCTTTAACAATATGAGACAAATTATTGGAGTTAGCATGTATGCCAGGTTTTCTGTGGTTTAGTTTTTCCTTTTTTGTGATCGTTCTCAGCAAGTTTAGGCAACATGTCTTGTTGCCTGGGATCACAGTAGCCGGTATCTATGACTACTGTTGTCAGGCGTGTGTGGTATTGTAGTCCTAGAGAGATTGAAACACATAACTGAGGCATTTGACTGCTGATCGTTAGTAGCAGCACCAACAGCAGCAGCAGCAGCAGCAGCGGCGGCAGCATCAGCAGCCCACTTAGTGCATCTGAGCCACCCACACAAAGGCTAGGCAGTCACGCGGGGAGTGAGGTAAAGACTTAGTGCTGTATGACCCAACAGCGTGGCAAGGGGCCAGCAGGCAGCTGAGGAGAGCCCACTGCTCTGCCTCACTCTGCGTCCAGCCTCGCCCTGCCTTCTTTAGCAGGTGGCACTAGCCTCACGCTTTTCTTAGACTATCCCGCTGGAGCAGAATCCTGGATTCCCAACTAAAGAGGAATAGCGTGGTTGTTGCTCGCGGAGAAAAAACATTGTGCTTTTGGGTGGTAGGACTTGAGGTGGATGATCTGTTGTTTGTGTGGAGAAGATGAGATGGGCTCATGGATCATCACGATACAGAGGATCAAGCTTAAGCATTATTTTTAGGTGGAGCGTAAAGACAACAGACTCGATTAACCACCAGGAAGATACAAGGGGAAGAAGCACGTGCTGCACCAGGTTGTTTTAAAGAGATGAGGAGCGGCTGAGAGCGTTTTTGAGGTTCTCATGTCTCCAACTCTTACAGGACAATCCTATCGGGGACTGGGATGGTGTGATTGACGGGAAGCTGCTGTGTAATTTTGCCAGTTTGGAACACACTCGACTTGTCCCCATCTGTGACGTAATGCCAGGTGAGTCACCTAGTATTTGTCCCTGCTTTTGTGCCATGTGCGTGTGTCATCAAAAAAATATTCAGCCGTCCAGCTCTCGGACCAACACTGAGCTCCCTCGGAGCGTTCTGAGTTTGTGTTTTGCTCGCAGTGGGAACAGAGAGCCTTTTGTGTTGATGGCTCACTTGTTTTTGAAAGTCAAGTGAGATACTCAGGCTCTTTGTTCTCCACATTCAGGAATTGTTTATGTGTGCTGGTGCCGCCTCTCCAACTTTTGTTAATTTTGAAAATTTGTTATCTCTCTGTGAGACCCTTTCTTTTGCACTTTGTAGATGGGTTTCAGCAAGTACATGCTGTCACTAAGTAGAGCTGCTTTAAAATCTACTGACCAGAAAATATTTGTTTTTCATTGATTCTTAATTTGTGATGCTTGACAGTTGTTCTTTGTAGGAAGAAAACTTTATTTCCGTACATGTTTACTGACTTTTATTAAAGGCTGAATGTTGAAAACCAAGTCATTATTCAGAGGCTGTAGCATAACACATCATTCCATGTGGTAAATTATTTTAATATACAATTAGCTCATACATGTAAGTATCTTTCCTGTAGCTATGGAAACTAAAATAGAGTCTTCAAACATTTCTTTTGCAAAACATAATTATAATATTTTGCAAAAGATTATTCTTTAAGTTTGCTTTTTTGCCACACTGCTGCAGTGACAAATTAGCTATGAAATGAATTTTGTGCGTGGTAGTTAAAAGTTAGGCATAGTTGTGCTATAGTTATTGTTTTTTCCGTCTAATGTGTGTGTATTTCTGGGCCATACAGAATATTCCATGCAGGACCAAAGGCTGCAAAAGCACAGTTTTGCCCCCAGAGGCACCAACAGTGACAAGTCGTCCTCTGGCCAAAGCAAACCAAAGAGCAAAGGTACTTCACTACACAGTTTGGTGTAATAACTCTTAAAGGGGCATTCTAACAAGTTGTCTGGTTGTGATTCTGCATTGTGTATAAAAAATGCATCTAACAATTTCCACGTAGAGGAAATACTAAATTTGTAGTGTTATGTGTATTATCATGAGAATAAAGTTGTAATATTACAAGGAAAAAAAGTCATACATTTATGAGAGTAAAGTTGTAATTTTAGACTTGGTGTCATGTTAGAGTGGGAATATTAGAAGATCAGCTTGTTGCTTTAGTTAAATTGTTATACTTTAGTTTAGGTTTTACAAATGACAAAATACTTATTCTTTTGGCTCGTCTTCACATTATCATAAGTAGCAGGATTTTGAAAAGATTGTGCAAGAAACTGAGTCTATTCTGAAGAAAGGACCAAACAGACTTGGAGGAAATTGCCTCTTTTGTGGAGGAGGAAATGTTTGGTAGTGGTCGACTGTGAGGCTTTCATTGTTAAATCTTTGTGTTCTTCAAAGAGGTTTTTTGTAGTTTCTCAAGAAACAATGAGATTGGTTTAACATTTTGGATGCAGAAAGATCCCTTTGCTGCTTAATTTAGTTTATTCTTGTAAAATTACAACTTTTTAAAAAATAAAATGTGACTCAAGTCTCAAAATATTGATGAGAATGACTTTTTTTCCTCGTTCATTTCGTAATAATATGACTTTATTCTCATTAAATAAAACTGAATTCTTCTTTTCTCACAGCTCCTTTTCTGGAGCTGATTAAATTCTTTTTTTCTTTAGGTTTTCTACCCTTTTTGAATCTCCACTTGTTCTGCTGTGGAAACTTTCACAATAAAATACTCCCACACACGTGCACACACTGGCAGCCGCATACATGTTTTCCTTATCTTTATCTTTTGTATTTGTACTTCTGTGATTTACAGGATTAGGTCATCAGTGTGGCAGTAGGAGCAAGTCTGAATTTTACTATACTTTAAATGGCAGCTCTGTTGACCCCCCAGCCCAGTCCAAATCCAAAAGCACATGGTACATTGATGAAGGTAAAAGTTGGGTACTCGTGGGTGTCAAAACATCTTACCAGCAAGCTACTGTTCACAACAAGCTACCTACTCCTTGGTTTTGCTCAGGCTCACGTTTATTGGTGCTGGATAGTTTTAAAATGCCATCACACATAAACTCCAGCACTGTGGGTTTCTCTGACTAGAAGTCTCCTCCAAAAGAATAGCAGGACAGAGTTTAGATAGTTTTAGTGATTGGTACAGTTGTAGGGAACCTGTCTCCCACTTTCTAAAAATACATTGGTACCTAATATTTTTTTTAATGATCTTCAGTGTTTTTGAATTATTATTAAGTGAGTTTAGGTTTCTCATGATTTTGAAATATAAAGTCTCAATAATGATGGTCTTCTTATAAAAACTTTAAAGAACAGAAAGTTGATCATTTATCAGAGTTTCTGTGTCTCTATGTGTTGTTGTTTTCTTTCTCAAAGACACAGATCTTATTACTCTCTAATAAAACTAAAAACAAGACCAACAGGGAGCTTTTAGCTGACAGTTTACAAACACTTGGCTTTGGCAAGGCTATGGATACGTCTCTGAGATAATTTGACATTTAAAAGGTTATTCTTTACTTGATTATTCACTTTTTTTTTTCCAGTTATAGGGGATTGTAAGTAGTTCTGGGACTCTAATATTCCTTCATATCTGTTGTACTTTACTTACCTGTTAAACCTAATTCATTATGGTCTTCACAAAGTGTTTAACTTGTTAAAACCTGCTGAAATTTGATATAACTTTAATTAAAACTAATGCTTGTTTTACATTTAGTTTTGACACAGAGCTGTAGTGCTGAAACAGTGGTAGTCGGATGTCTTCACCATGCAGGCTTATAGAAGAAATACCACCAACACAACTTATCTGATCCATGAACAAAAATAGTTTTCAGTAGGACACAGAAGAGGTACATTTTAGACGAATAACAGAGAAACACCGGGAATATTCATCTTGTTTATTTTTTGTAAATTTATATTTAGCACAACCAGGCATCTCGATCTTCTACAGTCTGACATTGTGCACCAAGTAGGAGATTTGTGTGGTTTGGCTGTTTGCCTCTCAAGGTGTGTAAAAAAAAAACAAAAACAACCACAGACAAATAGATAGACTTTGAGACATAGCTGCGTATTGATCGACATCATAAAATGCTTCAGAAAACATTGTCAGAGTTTATCATAGTATACTAATTGTACGCTCATACTCATACTAAAAAAAGTCATAACAATTCAGGTGGGAGAATGGGAGTTCCCTACAAAATATACACTATGTAGGTTACACACTGTAATAACTGCACACTGGGGGAAAAACTCCCAAATTGTTCAATCTGCTATTATAAGGTTTTGGTAACAACAAGAAGTTACAAGCTTTAAGTAAATGTTTGCCCCAAACATGGTTTGAGGGGGAAAAAGAGGAAAAAGGAAAAACAAGAGTCAGTAGTTTGTTGCAGTAGCTTGCTATAAAACCCTCCACTAGTCTCGTCCTTCATCACCTTTTTCGTGTCACATCCACCTGCATGGATTAATTGGTGTTGCAAAAGGCTTTCAATGATGCTCAGTGCTGCAAATTACTCCTTAACTGGCTGTTGTCTTGTTCTGGCTGCAGATGTAGTTAAACAATATCATTTAAAAAAATAACAGTTTGCACGCCAAAGCATTAGTTAAAGCCTTTATATCTGGGGTTGGGACTGACGGATTCAGTCTGCACATTGTGTTTTTGTATTTCCATTGGTGTAGGGGGGGCACAAGTTTTTTTCATTTTCATGTCAACTCCAATATGTGTCATTTGTGAAGTCTTTGAACTATGTTAAAAAAATAAGTAAAGTATTTTGCATTTTAGAGGCAGATTATGACTGAGTGTGTTTTACATGTACGAAGCTCTGGATGTTCAACTCTCTGTTGTGGATAAATGTTCTAATAATCACGGAGGCACGAATGTGATTACTTTGCAAAAACCTCTCAAAACATCCAGAAAATATAAAAAGAAAGAAGTTTGAGACAGCATGGTTATGATTATGGTTATAATTGTCGTGTGACCTTATGCCAAAGCAATACACAATACTTGAGTGCCTGCAATATTATATCCGCTCTAATGCATGTCATTTAACATACTGTTTGATTTACAGAAATAAGCAGAGGTGCATGCCTGACTGCTCACTCATCCTGTGAATGTGTCATCACTTTCATATTCCTGAGGGTCATTTTCATTATTTTGAATTATTTGTCTTTATGGTTATGATGATGTTGTGGTGTCAAAAAAGTAATCCACGCTTTAGCTTGTATGCATTGACCAAACTGATGTAGTTTGATGTGGTTATGGTTTGAAATGTGGTAATATGTGGTTTAAGAAATCAACATGTTCCACAAAGTACTTTGATACTGTACATACATTTCAAGAACTTCTCTTCTTTCCCTCGGAGTGTCAGCTGAAAATTATAGAGGCATATTTCAGGGCTGCATACAATGGAAACATGAGTCTGCACAGCAGACATCACATGTCCACTAAGGGCATTTTAAAACTTAGGCCAGGAGCTTGAGTCCAGGTGAAAGCTTGCTCTTTCACAAATGATCAGTACTTCTATACATCATTCCAAGCTATGGATCAGCTGTAGTGGACCAGTGTATAGTACTGTTCAGTGATTCAGCACTATTCACTCTACAGTATGCCAGTACACCCCATCACAGATACCCTGATTCATTATATAACATTCTGCCTCAACAGCAGCAGCATGATCTAGGGTTTATCTCTGTTCATTCTGCAACAAACTTTGATCCAGAAGAGGTCAGTTAAACAGGAAAAGCTTGAAAGACTGACATCTCTAAACAGTCTACATAACATGATGTGTTCTGTACTGTAATATAGACATTAAGTTTGGTTTGTGGTTTCTTTCCTGCAGTTGGGGAGGACCCCGCCAAATCACTTACTGACACGCCCCCCGACTTCAACCAATCCTCCCCGCCCTCCAGAGCCCCGCCCTCTGCCTCGTTGTCCAGTGACAACAAGTTCCACTCTCTGCCCTTTAGCCTGAACCGGAAGACCGGGCCCATCGACAGCATGAGCCATGGGCCTCTGTCCCTTTCTGTCCAGTCAGTGATGGGAGAGCAGCCTGAGCCACCGTCGCCCGCTGCTCCTCCCTCACCACGACCGCCGACGCCTCCCCGAGGTCAGCCAGGCCTGGAGGTGGGCTCTCTGGTAGAGGTGAAGGAGAACCCCCCTCTGTGTGGTGTCATTCGCTGGGTGGGTCTGCCTCCTGGCCTGCCGGAGCCTCTCGCCGGGCTGGAGCTGGTGAGACAACTCAGCAATGTTAGCTTTTAGATTTAGATTTCAGTATCACTGCTTGGGAAAAACATTCACCGAAAGTCTATAACACTGGTGAAACAAATGATATAGACATACGTCAGGAGACAGTGTGTTACAAAAAACCTTATTTGCATACTGATAGCAAATGTAATACATTTGATTGTGTTACTGAGGCTCTGGTGTACTTTTCTTTACTCTTCACATCATAACTTTTCTGCTTTGTCGTACTTCAGTCGTTTGTTTCTGCATTTTAAAGAGTCACACAACGCACACATCCTAGCTGTCATTCAGTAATTCATATTCATTTATTAATGTTTCTGTTGCTAAATGGTACTCTGATGCCCCAGATGGTTTGTTACACAGAACCATCTGGGAAGGCTGTGTTGAAAAGTGTTTGGAATAGGGTAGGCACTTAAATATATAGTTGGCATGTGATTGGATAAACAATCTGTCTATCACCATCTATCCTGTTTGTCAAAGCCAGTCGTGAAATAACTCACTTGGCTCTTGTTTCAATAAAGAAATACTGACGCTATAGCAGGACCTACGCTAACCTCTTTAAGAGCTGCCATTGTTGTGGTCATACCTAGGAACCGTCTGTAGATGTCAGTAGTTCGTCCCTTAAAAGATGTTGCTTGGAATAGCTAGATTCTTATAAATCCACCTGCCTAGCAAAGGTAGCAGAATACATGCTGCTACTAACTGCTGTGTTGGTTGAAAATATGGAAAAGAAATGAGTGGAGATATTGTTCATTTTGCTTCAAGTGTTAAAGCCCAGTTAAATAACATAGTACAACTGTTCCACGACCTAAATTATAATCACTTTTTGGGAATTGTTTTTATTTGCTGTCTTGCCATGAGTTGAAAAAAAAGATCTACCTCTCATATCTGACCTGTCAATATAAAGCTAAAGCCAGCAGCTAGTTAGTTGAGTTTAGCATAAAGACTGGACACAGGGGAAACACTTCCCTGTCTTAAAATTAGTACAAAAAAACACATTGTCACCTGGTATTTGTACAGATTAAATGGGGGGCTTTACACCCGACTATTTGTTGGTATAGTGACTTCATGGATTCTCTACTGCTGACCAATCTTGTGACAAAATGACTCAGCAAAGTAAGAGGAAGCATGTTTCGTGAGCATATTTTCTTTCAAACACAATGCTGATGTTAGTAGATGTTCTGTGTAAAGTGCAATATCTAAAATATTTGTCACTAAAAGCCAATTAACGTTGATACATTTTGTAAACAAAGTCAGTTCCAAAATACCTGAAACCCGATCAGTGCAGCCTCAGGCAGAATAAATGTAGGCCTATGCTGTAATATTGTATACACAGGCAGCAGCTGATCTGAACTCGACCTTCCCTTTCAGGAAGAAGAGTGTCCTGGTTGCACTGACGGCACCTTCAAAGGCACGCGATACTTCACCTGCCCACCCAAAAAAGCCCTGTTTGTGAAGCTCAAGTGCTGCCGGCCCGACTCCCGCTTCCCGTCCCTGCACCACTCCTCCAACCCCATAGAGAGGTGCAACTCCATCGGTGAGTCAGGACCAGGAACACAGTTTATTAAAGACACAAACTCAATGCTTTATGTTTTCACTTGTACAATGTTTGTGTACGCAGCATTTGGGGGTTACCTGAGTGAGGTTGTACATGAGAACACGCCCCCCCGCACAGAGCACGATGGTTTGGATGTCATGGTGGGAAAAAAGAAAGGCATCCAGGGCCACTACAACTCTTGCTACCTGGATTCAACTCTCTTCTGGTCAGTGCTCTTTAAGTCTAACAGTAAATACTGTATCAGCTACAAGCGTTTGCCATTTTATATTAACGTCTTCAGTCATATTGATTGACTATGTGGTGCTTCCTCTGCCCGCAGTTGCTGTGTTTGCCCGGAGGCAGGGGCTTATTAGTAAACTGTTTTAACTCTGAGAGGAGCTGTGAGCTGGCTCCATGACAGTGGTACATCTGGTGTTTCTGCCTAAAGGCCTTTGAACAAAGCAGTTAACAGAAATTACTCAAATGACAGGGGACCCCTTTAAATATGATCTGACTGATTTGACTTGAGTTTTAAATTCTAAGTGTTTCATTAGTCTAAGTGTTTCCCATAGAAAGACTTGGTAGGGTCGATAAGATGTTGACGCAACACTTTTTTATCTTAATTGTTTAAATCCTCCTACCATCCTATGTCCTGATAACCTTAAATACATAAAGTCGTCTGAAACAAAAATAAACTAAGTGTATGGCCCTCACAGGACTGTAGTAAACATGACCAATTATTTAATTCGGACCAAATGACATCATTGGCTGGCGTAGCTGTAGCCGCTCTAGCAGTCATTGGGCAGTGAACGTTTCTTATGCGTTTGTGTTGCTCGAATTGCAGTTATACCCACATATTCGCGGTTGATCCGCAGGTCGGGTGGTAGGGTCTCAAATTCAGATTAATAGCGGATTGGTTTGGGTGAACCTTTGACAACACAGTTTACAAGTTTACAAAACTCATATCTTTTGATAATATCTGTTTTTTTCATTTCTGACAATTTGCCAAGTAATACTGTTTAACCATAATTTATTTTGATTAAATTAGATAAAAGATCCATTCATTTTAATGCCTCTGTTGTATATTCTGTTCTGCAGCCTTTTTTCATTCAGTTCTGTACTGGACACGGTTCTGCTGAGGCCACGATCAAAGACTGACGTAGAATATTACAGAGAGACTCAAGAGCTGTTACGCACAGAGATAGTCAACCCCCTGCGCATGTAAGTCACAGTGGTGTATTGTACATGCAGGTGTCACAGGTTGTGGAACAAACTGTACTAGTACAAGTCAGCTAGCTCGTAACTTGCCCGGTCTTTGTCCTCCAGACACGGGTATGTTTGTGCCACGAAAGTGATGAAGCTACGGAGGATACTGGAGAAAGTAGAAGCTGCCTCTGGGTTTACCTCTGAAGAAAAAGGTAGAAGAATGACAAAGATGATAGTCCAGTAATGTCTCATTGATGTTGATGATTATTCTAAAGTTACTTCCAAGTGATTCAATTATAATTTAAGCACATTTTGTGCTGCAGATCCTGAGGAGTTCCTCAATATCCTTTTCCATCACATACTGAGGGTGGATCCGTTGCTCAAGCTAAGGTAAGGTCCATTCTTAGAAGCCTCTTTGGCACAATACAAGTGTAATGTTGAATTCTATTACTGCAACAGTTTATTAACTTCTGTCTTGTAATGTGTTAGTTGCTGAGCAAAATAACTTCCTGAAATAGTTGATGATAGTTATTTATTTTCACACAAACCACAAAGTATGACTTGGTGTGATGTAGACGTCAGTATTTATCAGACTCTGCAAATATAGTTACCAAACACATCCCTGCCAAATAACAGAAATGTAACAGGCTGTAATATCTATATTTACACAGTCACACACTGTGTCAAATCTGCTGCAGTACTGACACTATAGATCAAATGACAGTGTAGGGAGAAGTGGTGTAGTAGTTATTTTTGTCATGTTGTAAAATCTGCATCAATGGTCTTGTTTGAGGCTCTGTACGTCAAATGATTAGAATTTATGTCTCAGAGAGGGAGATGTCTTCATCACAATAATAATAATAATAATAGTATAATAACTAATAATAAAGTCATTGATATTGTGTTATTTTTGTCCTGTGAGAACTGAAGCTGTGAATCAAACTCTCCAGGTCGGCAGGACAGAAAGTCCAGGACTGTTACTTTTACCAGATCTTCATGGACAAGAAGGACAAGGTGGGAGTTCCCACCATCCAGCAGCTCCTCGAGTGGTCCTTCATCAACAGTGACCTGAAGTTTGCAGAGGTGAACTTAATTTTGGTTTCATGTTCAAGTGTCAGCATGAGTAAAGTAGAACATTTGGTATAATACGCTGCTGTGGTTTTATTTGTCAGACTAAGATAATAGATGTATTCTGGTTTGGTGCACTCGTATCCAGCTCATAGGTTCCCACAGCGTCTCGTATCTTATTCTGCTGTGATTTCCTATGAAGGCTGTAGGTACAGGTTGCTTTGAAATTTATGAAAATTATTACCATTCAAAATAAATCCAACAAGGGTGTGAGGATAACATTTTTAGATAATATGAACTGAGTGTGCAATTTATGGTTCATTTATGAATGGCTGTGGTTAGAAAGGAATAGATAAATGATACACCTTTTAATTAATTTGAAGATACATATTTACTTTATTATTATTTACAAAATAATATTGTGTTTATACTTTTAGCATCTCCAGCATGTGGTATTGTGGTGGTTTGGCTCCACCTTGTGTTCATTATTTGTTATTGAAAGATAAGTAGTAGTCTACATGTGTAGTTTTTCTTAGTGTGTAAATATTTGTGTAAATATTTATTTTCTTTTTCAAAAATCAAAGTTAATCAAACAGAGTGAATTTCTTGGTTATTTAAATGCTGATTATGAGAACAAAAGTCTATGAGCTGTGGTCCTTGTATATCCTCATTTACCTACATGTCATAAATGATAATAACATTTGTATAGCAGTTTTCATAATATTATATTCAGCCCAATGTGCTTTACATAATAAGAAAAGTAAAAGAAAAAAAGACGTTAAAAATAATAAAATATATATTTTTTAAAAGGGTTAAACCAAGATAAAGATTAGGATACATTTCAGAGGATGAGTTTTTTAATGTTATTTATGAATTTTTCAGCCACCTAAAGGAAAATAAAATCTGAGATTTTGAGAATAAAGTCATAATTTTTTATGTGTGTCATTTAAGAGGGGGATATCAGAAGATGAGGAATATGGAGCTATTTGTTAAGTTATACTTTAGTACAAGTTTCACAATTAATGAAATACTTAATATTTCGTCACATCAGCACCACGTCAAGTATCAGGGCATTGAAAAGAATGTGCAAGAAAATGAGTCTCTTCTGAAGAAAGAACTGCACGGACTTGGAGCAAGTTGTCTCTTTTCTGGTGGAGGAACTCTTTGGTAGTTACTGTGAGGTTATTGTTGGTTACATCTGTGTGGTATTTAAAGGAGGTTTGTAGTTTCTCAAGAAACGATTTTATAAACAAGATTTTGGATCCTTGCTGCTTATTTCCTAAAACCTTTTTTTAATCTTTATTCATGAAATATTAGGACCTTTCTTCTCATAAATAATGACTTTAGTCTTATAACATACTTTGTTCTCATAATATTATGACTCTTCTCAAGAATGACTTTATTCTCATAATATTACAATGTTATTATGATATTATAGATCAAAATCAAAATGTCTGACGTAGTTATCTTAACTTAATAATTTTGTGATGTGATGGATATCAAGTACACAGCTGCTTGGCTTCAGGTTTCAGTCTCTGTGCGGCTGATCTTTGCTGACATGTCCTCGGCTGCTTTGTTGATGACTTATTAGTTTTTCTCTTTCTCTGTCCCTCACATCCTCACAGGCTCCCTCCTGCCTTATCATCCAGATGCCCCGGTTTGGCAAGGACTTCAAAATGTTCAACAAGATTTTCCCCTCACTAGAGTTAGACATCACAGACCTCCTTGAAGACAGTGAGTTGTGGCCAATATATTTTTTTGGGTGTGCGACTGTGGTGTGTACTTTGCCGATCAATGGTGATTCAGAGCTGTGTGCCGTTCGGTAATGAAATCTCACTGAGTTGTCACTGCAACTCAGCTGAGATGAAGGAACCTTTTTTAAAAGAGTCTTGCTTTACAAACCTGCTCTTAACTGAAGAACTACACTTGTCAGCAATGATAAAGGTACGTGTCTTTATTATCCAGCTCCAAGGGAATGTCGAATCTGCGGAGGCCTGGCTTTGTACGAGTGTCGAGACTGTTATGAGGACGGGGATATCACCGCTGGCAAGATCAAACAGTTCTGTGAAAAGTGCAATACACAGGTAAACAACAGAGGGCATTGTGGCAACACCAGTTCAACAAAAATAAGTTGGAAAGTCTGTGTCAGGATGATCCACTTGGGGGCGCCAAATCCACAGGAATCACACTGTGTCAATGCAGAAGTTATGTAGCAGATCAGTAGCTTCAGCAGTGGATTGTAACACATGGTCTGTTAATTTCTTTACTAGCAAATAGTCACATTTACAGAAATTATATTTCATTTAAATTTACTTTGCTTATCTGGTAGTATGAATCCTCAAATGTACTTTCAAGCTTTAATTTTCTGTCATTCTCTCTTATATTAAAAATGTTTAACACATTTTGAACCCATTATTAGGCCACAGTAACGAGTGTGTAAGAGTGTGTGTGTGATGGTGTGTCTGCTATCACTGATTTAGGTTCACCTCCACCCGAGGAGAAAAACCCATCGGCACGGCAAACTGTCCGTCCCCAAGGAGCTGCAAGACGGTACGGGGCGGCAGGGCAGTTTCCCCCGTCAGAGGATGGAGCTGTTCGCCGTGCTGTGCATCGAAACCAGTCACTACGTGGCCTTCGTCAAGTACGGCAGCGCAGATTCAGCCTGGCTCTTCTTTGACAGCATGGCGGACCGTGATGGTGGGTGTCGCTGCCTCTAGATGCTCTGTTTGCTATGACATCAAACTGATCCTTGCAATGAAGTTGTTAGTCAGGGGAACTTGTGAGTGCAACACAAGTCAAATAATTTACACTGAGTGACGCAGTCGATGCCTCAGAAATCCTTTGGTTAATAACCCCTACACAGATCATTCATTCAGTTTAAATTAGTGTTAGTTAGAATTTTATATTAAACTTTGCACAGTTAGTTGTTACACGGTGTCTTAAGGTTTAATAATTTCACAAAACAGCATCTCTAACACACACTGCTCTACTGCAATTAGCTCCAATCTAATTTGATTACAAATACATTTTCTGATTAATGTTTACATTTGATAAATACTTTT
Source organism: Hippoglossus stenolepis (assembly GCF_022539355.2). Taxonomy (NCBI): domain Eukaryota; kingdom Metazoa; phylum Chordata; class Actinopteri; order Pleuronectiformes; family Pleuronectidae; genus Hippoglossus; species Hippoglossus stenolepis. The sequence continues at coordinate 23,851,428 of NC_061483.1, read as the reverse complement.
AGTGAAAATTTCAAAGAAAGTAATACTGTATAATACTGTAAATTAAAAAAAGAAAATCTAACCGATACAGAATGATAGTAGTTGGAAACAGGAAGTAAGCTGTGTTTGGAATATTTGCCGAATATAACTTTTAGTTTCTTATTAAATAATTACTGTAATATTTTCTATTTTTTGTCAATGACTAAATGATCAGTCGAGTAAAGTTTCAGCTTCAGTGGCTACTTCATTTAAATATTGCAAAAACGTTTTAAGTTTAACTGGTGGGAAAAAAATCCTTTAAATTATTTGAAAATCTATTTGTTGTTTATATCTGCCACTGACATCTTCTAGGACACTGTAATTAGACTTGATGCATGAAGTTTTCTAAACAACAAGAATTAGTTGTGACTATAATATCCCCCAGACTTGGCTGCTACAAATGATTTATTATTGTTCCTAACACGTACACATGTGTCTCTGCAGGAGGGCAGAACGGCTTCAACATCCCCCAGGTGTCTCCCTGTCCAGAGGTGGAGGCCTACCTGAAGATGACCCCAGAGGAGCTGCACGCTCTGGACCCCAAGAGCATCCAGGGCCAGGCCCGACGCCTGCTGTGCGACGCCTACATGTGCATGTACCAGAGCCCGACCATGAGCCTGTACAAGTAGAACCCTCTCCCCAAAAACCCCAACCCCTCCATTCCTGGCCCTCAGCCACACCAACTCCCCTTCCCCCCAGGGCAGGAGATTCCCAGAAAGACCAAAAAATACAAAAATAAACTGAAAGAAGAAAGGCTGCCTGCCAGCAGGGGTGCTGTCTGGAGTTAACCCTCTCCACCCCACCTTTCCTCAATGCCTGCCCATCTCCGGAAGTTGTGGAGATGCAAGAAAGAGGGGGAGAAGCCTATTTGCACTGTGCATTAGTTCAAATGTCGTGTTCTTCATGTAGTCCTATGTAGCTTCCCTGTGTCTCACAGCTGAGCGTTGGCGGCGGATGATGAAGCAGGCTTTATGAAGATTCCCTCCCTTTTCTGGGAGGAAGGAGGAGAAGGGGGGGGCCTGTTTGCAAAGTTGTGGCCGACAAAACATGCAACAAAAACAAGACAAGAGACCTCATTTACCTTAAGAAAATAGGAGTCCTGCTTTTCTTAATCACTGTAAGAGACGGGAGACGCCACGTTCAGGAAGCAGATCAGCGCACAAACCCTCGTCCAGCTTGTGTGTACTGTCAGAAACATTTGTGTAAACTCTCTCAGTAGCATAGATTTCTCCAGGTAGTAAACCATCAGTGTAGAATCTACTGTGCAGTTGCATTAAGACCATTCTGCTCTCCGTGAAACAGTTTACATATTTCTCCATCACACTGTGTAAATGTCTTTACTGTACATGTTTTGCAGAAACAGATGTAGCCATTGTAAAAGTCTCACGTCATTACTGCATATATATTATAGTCGTACTCAACCAATGCTGCACTTTTGTTCTATCCCCAAGTGGACTTATAGGAAACGTTTAGGTTTTTGCTCTTTAGTTTTTTTGCTCTCCCATTGGAAGTGGCAGCGAGTGCAAATTTGTTGTTGGGGAGACATCAGAGATTTGTGTTACAGAATACAAATGCGCTTCTCCTCTGTAGCTGTAAAGAATGGGCTGCATTGCTAATGCAGAGTAGATGCCAGATAAATGCATGAAGGGAGACTTGTACAATGGCTCCTGTTGTAAAGCTCGGCCGGTGGAGCACTCCATGCGTTCGTAGGGTCAATGAGGTGAAATACTGGAAGTAAGAGTGTGCGTGTGCTGTGTGTGTGTGTGTGTGATTGTGTGTGTCGTGAAGAATTTCACATGCAGTGTTTTTAGTCTCGTTGTGTTGATGACTAAATCTAAATTATATTTTATGTTCGTGAAGCCTTTTCTCTGCCCGGTCATGGTGGCTCTGACTTCCTGCGGGTGAAGTGGAGCAAGTGTCGACTCGCTGCCTTTTCATGAAGATGCGACATGTTTCCAGCCATGCGCCAGATAACTAATGAACTGTGTTCAGATATTATTATTTATTATATTCTAATCATATTACAGAACTCATGTTGTCCCTTTTTAAGAAACGACACGGGTTAAAGACACTGTAAGGTTCGGGTACTCCTTGTCCACTGTATATTGAAGTGAGTTTTTGTAGTTTACGCTGTCTCATAGCAACTACTGAATGTTAATAGTGAAACGTCGAACAGCGTAGCGTTGACAGGATGGCAAATGAAGTGGCATGAGGCTGGTAACCTTGGGTCTCCATGTCTATGTATTTAAAGAATTAAGAATTAAAAGCTTGATCCATTGTATCCCAGTTTTGCAGAATATACGTAAACCAACTATACCCTGAGATATGAAGTAGTTGTTGGTTTTTTTTAATAAATCCCACAACATTGGATCAAACCGATCAACCCATCGCAGATGTTGGCATCAGCATTTTCGTGCATTTGCTCAAAGTCACAACTAAATCATGGACTCAGTTGTGAGCGTAAGGAAATGATAAAGGGTTTTATAAGTTGGGTTCCAGCTGACAACTTCCATGTAGTTGTTAGTGTCCACTGTCCCAGGGATTCAGACAGAGGACCTTGTTTTGTGCACTGCTGAAGCTCGTCGCTGACTGGAGCCTTGTTTTCTGTGAGAGACGTCTCGGGGCAGATGATTTAGATTTTTCTGTTGCATCTGTACAGTATAGACATACAGTATGTAACGGGTGGGAAATTAATGTCCGTGATGTTCCTGTAAATGTTAACAAAATAAAGCCCATTTTGAAGGGTAAGCAGCATGTTGTGTGTATTTCTCTCTGAAAAAGACGGTTTCACTTACACAATACAGCCACACTGATGGCAGTGAGAGGCCACCATGCAGAGGGGGGAGTAAATATTACTATACATGATCTGTGAGTGGTGGCTTGAACTGTCGTACACAGTAGGTAATTAGTATTGCTATTCAAACAAATATTGACATTTACTGCAAAATAGAAACTGCCCGTTTTCTACAAACAATTTATCACTTTAACATGAACTTACTGTTCAACTAGTAACTTTGATAGATTGAAGAATGTCTCTACTAGTATATATAATATATATTCAGTTTATATATGTGTATATAAGCCTCCTCAGGCTTATAAAGAAAGATTTTACTTGTTTATTTTTTTACAGTTTTTCCTTTAGTGTTCCTAAACGTAGCGAGAGGTATTAATTAATTACCTCCACCAAGGAGGTTATGTATTTGTCAGCGTTTGTTTGTCTGTTTGTTTGTTAATAAGCAGGATTACACAAAACAACTGTGCAGATTACTATAAAACTAGGTGGAACAGGATGTATGTCAGGAAAGTGAACATTACATTCTGGTCAGGGGTGGATTCAGGACATTTTCTTAACATTGTGAGATAGTTTTTCAACATTTTCATTGGTTTCTCTGAAAATAAGTCATGGACCTTGATATAAAAATCAAGGGACTGATATTTTATATATGAGTGTGTATAATTTGGTGCTGATCCAAATAAAAATCCAGATCTAGTGAATTTACACGTAGTTTCACAAAGTTCCTGCTGAGATTAGTTGACCTCCTTTTTACTGCAAGCTGCAGTAAGTTTTACCCTAGACTTATTTTTATGTGGATTCTGTTATTGATGCTGTTAAAAAGTGGGTTGTTGTGTGTGTGAGAAAAGAGGGAACTTTAAACCCACATCAACAAGAAACAAACACACATGTAGAAAAAAAGTGAACTACTACTGAGTGTTTCTGTAAAACGACCGGAACTTACTGTCATCAGTGGCTGGAGATGTCATTTAGTGTCATTGTTATTGTGATTATTACTATCACATAGCAATGTTTTGGCTGTAGCAGTAAATCCTTGTTGCTGTCGGTGTATTTTTCAAAGTGTGTGTGTGTGTGTGTGTGTTATCCACTTCTCGACAGATCTAGTTGTGCACTGATAGGATTACAATGATCAAGCCCAATTTAAGCCTCTGAAACAGTGCTCATCCTCTGACTTGTAAATATATAACATCAATATGATCACAGCTTATGTTTACAGTGGGATGAGAAAGATTAATCCCACTGTTTTGACCACTTGTTCGTCTCCAGTCTTCTATTTGCCCTATATGTTCAGATTAAGTCTACATGCACTGACCCAATTCCTTGTCAACCTCCGACTAACCGATACCTCGGGATAAATCATCCCTCATGCCGCCCCCCCCCCCACAACACACATACAGGAACCCTATCCCACGTCTTACCCCCTTTTTAGTTTTTAGTCAAACTTGAAACCAGCTTAGCAAGCTGACTTTAGAAGTGCCAGATAAGTATTTGTCAACAGAACAGCTGGCACACAATGCCCTCTTGTAGCTTTATGCCACAGCATATGCCAGCCGCTCGTAGTGCGTGGTAATTTAGCTGGGGCTGGTTCTACGGGAACAGATGGGCTCAAGTATTGTTATTCTCTCTCCAGCTCCGGGCCCCTGGGGGGAATCACTAAATAAAATCAAAGCAGATGGACCTCTCTGGGCTAGGCTGTGTTTATGATAAACAGCCAGCGCAACCATTGTCCGTCTAACACCTTAACCCCACCCTCCAACACAAACTAACTGGTAACAGGATTACAGTAGTTTAACCTCGCCGGCTCTGCCCCTGTGACTCTATTTCACCAAAACAGCAGCCTAAACCCAAACACACAGACACAGGAAGTACATCATGGCTTTACCCTCTTCTGTGGGTAGTTACAATAGTTTCCACGCACCACAACAAGTCCTTTTTTTTACCCCAGCTGACCTTAAAATGTAAAATTCTCTCAAAACAGAAACTCTTATTTAGGTGCAGATTTAGAACATCTGACGTCTCTGTTCTTTCTCACTCACAGAGTTCCCTGTTGTCCTTTTTTTTATAACCTTGCCAGGATTTTTCATCGCTGGGGTTCTCACATCTGTGTCGTGCACACAGGCCTTGGTGGCAGTGTGGTCACAGTAAACATCAGGTAACATGGTGTCCCCCCCCCACCCACACCCCTCCTCCAGCGTTGTTATACAGAACATGGGAATGCAGGTCGGTTCTCACTTACCATTGAACTCCACATCTACTTTCATTCCCATGGGAAAAGACAGCAATAAACAAAGGAATCCTATCAGTGCAGAGGGAAGGTAAATATTTAAGGCCATTCAGAAAACAGGAAAGCAGTGATTTCCGGCACTAAAGATGAAAAAGAGTTTGAGCTTGAACGGTTTTAAGCCAATCAGCCCTAACCCAATATACCACTTATGTGTTGTTTTAACTCCATCATGATAACTGGTTTTATTTAGTGTCTTCAAAGGTCACTTTCTGATGATGTCAAAGTAGCGTAATCAAGCTAAATATTTATAGCCACAAGTATCAACTCTGCACTTGCTCAATCGCTTTAAACTATATTAAAGTGTTTGCATTTTCTGTAGGCCTCAGCAGATTTTTCATCATTACCCTGATTGTTTTTGTTTAAATCCGCACTCATTTAGCCGCTCTATCTTTGTAAGTTCATCAGGAGACGACCTCTGACGTCTCTCTCTTGTCTTTGTTGTCTCTTGCTCTTTGCAAAATTCTACAGGTTGATCATCTACAAGTTTTATCAGCTCTAAAACAGCCTTTACAGAAATACCATTGTATTTTAAATAAAAGTAAATATTCATCTTATCCTTAACTAGAGCCGAAATCAGATGTCAGGTTCCATTCATCAAAATTTGACATGGCAGGAAAGTTTTAGCTTTGAATCCTGAACTGCGTCAAAACTGAGCTCCTCACAATAAACAAAAACCCTATTCAACAATTATTATTAATATTGTAGTTATTATTATTAATAATAATAAATGATGATGATGATGATAAAGAATATAGAGATTCAAGGAATTCATTTCTTTTAGAATCACAAGCAAGGGCAGAGAACATTTAGTAATTCAATTCCAATTTGTTTAACTTCTTGTTGTGTCTGGATGCAGTAAAGTTCCTGTTCATTGAACCATGACCAGCTCTGCATTCTGTATTGTTTTGATGCTACTGAAGTGAACAGTGATCTTAACATTTGCACTCATCTAAGTAACACCCAAGTCCCTCTCCACATTTTCAGAAAGGACCCTGACTGCTTGGATGAAGAATTAATTGCCTCTAAAGCAACTGCGACCAGATGTTGTTGCTCCTAAGAGCCAGGTGTGGATAAATTGCATATGCAGAATGTGTGTAAAATATTTAAAGTCGTATCTTTCACTTAAGGTGTGAAGTGCTTTTATTGCCCATCACTGCTTTGAGTATGGCGAGAGGAAAGGCCGGTGGCCCCCCTGGGCCTGCCATGCTGCAGCTCAGCACCTGTGGTGTTAAGACTGCACATCATGAGGCTGAGAGAGTGAGACGTTAGCGTGGCGGCGTGGTGGGTCTGCGTGGTGCATGGGTGGGTGTATCGGTGGAGGGTGTTCATCCACCTGGTCGGCTCCTAATTCCCTCCTGTCTGCCACCTTTAACACTGCATTATTTACAGGTGCTCTCTGGATGGAGACACAAGCTGCTCTCTGCTTTAAATATGGATGTGTGTGTGCGCGTGTGTGTGTGTGCGTGTGTGTCTGTATGTGTGTTTGTGTAAGAGAGACTGCTTAAAGAGAGGAACAGAGTCATGACATGTCTTTATTCATACCACATATCCACATAGAAATGTTCTGTTTCAAAAACATGAATTGGACACTCCTGATTTTACAGCAGCAGCTACAGAGAAGCTGCTTATTGAAATGTATGATGCTCTGTTTGTCGTCCTTTTACAATTATGCTCTAGGTGACACCGGCTATAATGATAAAAAAGGGGCTTCATTTGGTTGAATATTGCTAATCACATAAAACCTGTGATTCTGGCAGAGTCTAAAAGTGCAAATAAATGGACAAAAATCTATGTTAACTTTTCTTCTTGAGTAAAAGTGAGTGAATACTATATATACTTGAAGTATTAAAAGTTAAAGTACATGCTGAGTTTAGTCTATTCCCTGATGTAATGGTCTCCTACATCATTATGAGTCTGTGCGGCGGTGCCTCTGCTGCTGCAGACGCACTTTGCTCTTGTTGAAGGAGGCGGGGTCTAATGGTGCCCACCTGCTCTGATTGGATCAGTGGACCAATTCCCCTCACCTAATTGAGTACCTTTAAAAAAAAATACAAAAAATAATTGATTGTGTAACTTAATACACTTCAAAATGTAGCAGAGGAGAGAGTAGAGATATTTGCTGATATATCTAGAGTACCCCAAAATGAATTTACTTCAGTAAAGTACAGGTAGATAAAAAGTACAGTAACTATGTAAATGTACTTTGTTACAGTCCACCACTACCAGCAGAAATATCAGACTGGTCACCAGGTTAACTTGGCTACAATAGCTACTCATGCTTTATTTTAAAGTGATTGTAAGTGATCATTTTAAACATTTCAAATTAAAATGTGAAATGTGTGACACATGAAGGGGTTTTAATGAAAAAACCTAAACAACCAAGTAGGTCACTACCCTCAGACACGACCTTTACTTAGCAGCAGGCAACCTTTGTAGTCATGGAAACAATAATGGAGATAGAATCAAGTTTATGCTCATAAGATTATCTTCATTGATATTGTGTATTTAGGCTTTGAACAGCAGTCTGTGTGAAGCTGTGTTTTGTCGACACATCCATCCACCTTGGACTTTGTCGCTCTCTGCTCCATCAGCTGACCTCCACCTTCGCTCCTGTCATAATTACTACGGTCGCCAGAGCTCACCTGACAATAAAACATAACTATGGCTCGTAATAAGCTGCTGGCAGAGACGATGGGGGTCTTTGGGGTCATTTTTCTGTACAGGAGGAGAAGCAGTGGGGAGAGGATCTGTGACCAATCATCTGAAGGGACCGTTCACCCCTGCCACTCTGACGCACTCGATGCTATTAACCCCATTACCCACGAGGCAACTTCCAGTACTTAATGTACATAACTTCCACCATAATGAAGCACAGCAATACAAACTCTGGTTAAAATCATTACAAGACAGGTTTGTGAAGTGCAGACGTCGTCCTCTGTAATGAGCACAAAATCACAGTGAGTGTTTGATTAGTTTATGCGAAACGGGTTCCTCTTCCCTCTCCAATGACCTTTTATAATCTGAGAAACAATGGTCAGATGGGACCGATTCGTTCAAAGAGCCCTGACGTTATCTGGAGCAAATAATCATGAGTGGATCAAAGGCCAATGAAATAAGCAGTCATACAGACACATTATTCTCAAAATAGAAAGATTCACTTTAGTGTAGTTTCCAAGGAGCTTATGACTTCACCCCTGTTTGTTTGTTGCTTAGTTTGTGTGTTTGTTAGTTTGCAAGATTACACATAAAACCACTGAATTGATTCCAACACACTTGGTGGAGGGAGGCTGCATGTGTGGGAGAAACAACCCATTAAATGTAGGTGTCAATCCGAATGCAGATTAACATTCTGAGAACATTTTCTCAGTTTCCCTGAGAATATTTCATGGATCTTTATGAAAAAACTGGCACATTTAGAGAACTGATGGAAGAACCCATAAACTTTTGGAGTGGATTCCATTAAGGGCTGGATCCAGGATTTTTTTTCTCACTGTGTTTTTTGGATATTTTTTTTGCCATTTCTGGCACGTGTAGAGTGCTAATATCTATGAGCAGGTGAACTTTGGTGTGGACCTTGATAATGATCTGTATGTATCTGACCTCAATACATAGTACATTCAATATCGTGATAAAGTGGCCAGTCGCCAGATGTATGTGCTTTTCTAGAATAACCAAGGTATAAACTTTTAGTTTGGTTTACTTGTTTATTTGTGTATTTAACAGGGGCCATGCACAACACAACCATTGAGCCAGCTCACAAAATGTACAAACAGTACATAACATATGCAACATCATACAAAATATACATGACATGGTCTCCATGTTAAAAAACTGTTCAAGAGGTCAATGATCACATGACTGATTTATCTTGAGCCATGTTTTAAGTCCTGTTTTAAAAATATTGAAGCTTGGAATTCAGTTTGAAATACGATGGTTAAAGATACATTGCTTAAAAACAAATCTGGAACATCTTCAGAAATTAGTTAATGAAAATGAATTATGTCACCATGTTATAATATAACTTAATGTTTCTTCCCAGAAGCCCCTCTCGATACAGAATCCCAGACAAGGCTCTGTGCTGCCTGCTGAATGGACGAGGAGCGCCCTGTACAGATAAATGCATAAACACTCCTTGTACCCAAACAAAGGCATCAAGCAGGCATTTCATTAGACCATTGTGTGATATGGCAGGCCGCTGCTGTGAATGTATTTATTAGTTTGCGATACATGCCTTTTCCTGTTGTTCCCGGGGCAGAGGATAATGCCGGTTTTGTTCACGGCCCAGTGTGAACGGCGCCTCGGCTGCCAGCTGTCAGGGCTGATACTGTCTCATTTGGATTCCCAGCCTGCTCGCTGAATGGCTAATTAGATTTGCCATTTTCAATCCACTGATTGCTATACATAGAGGGACAAAGGAGCTGACAGCATGTAGCATTCAAGTCCAACTGTAACAATTAATAACTACGGTAATTAACATGTGTGCCGGGCACCATTGATTATGACATTACCTGCAGAACGGATGGCCTGGCCCCTGCCATTTCATTAAGGAGCACGCGTATAGATTGTTATTAATAAACTGCTCTCTACAGCTGAGAGGAGGTTATTAATTACACAAATTAGCGGGTGCAAGGGTAATCAAGTTAAAGCGGTTTTGTTCACAATAATTGATCTAATTTTTACTGACCATTCCTGTTGGATTGTGTCACACGCCCCCGTGCGAAGAGAAATCACCTCATTAACAAAAGTTTAATCCTAATCATAGTTCTCGCTGTGCCCGGCTTTAAGGTCATATCTGAATGTCAGAACCATTTGAAATTGATTGGTGCTAAATTGAATCAATGTCATGTTTAGAGAAAACAATAACAACTAATGGATGGAGCAAGCCGACCCAAAACAAACAGGTTTATTGGTGGGTGTCTGACGGTGTGTGTGTGTGTGTGTGTGTGTGTGTGTGTGTGTGTGTGTGTGTGTGTGTGTGTGTGTGTGTGTGTGTGTGTGTGTGTGTGTGTGTGTGTTTCCATGTCCAGAGGGAGGTCTGGCTTGATCTGGCACTTTCATAATTCATTATGTCCATAGTAAGAGAAACGTCACGATCTGGGCAATTAGCAGCAGCTGCAGGGACCTGTCGGTTAGTGTGTGTGTGTGTGTGTGGGTGGGTGGGGGGGGTTGCTTACTGGAGAATAGACAGAGATCGAGCACAGACAGCAACAGTGAGACTATATGAACTGAGAAGATGTGAGAAGTAATTTTAGGGTTCAACAACTATTTTATATATTATGCTCAAAAACAATAGGAATCGGGCAGTAAGTCTACAAATCTATCAGACCCACAGAAAAGTTCACTTGCAGTTGGGTGAAGACAAAACTGTTGAGTCTAGGGTTAGGGGGTAAGGGTTAGGGTTATGTTTAGAACTTGGCTTCTGAGAACAGAAGCCAAGCATGTAACATTTTCTAATTGTTTCTGAAATGACTCAAGAGGCGGACATTTGTTATTTTGTCATGTTGTAGTTGACGGGGCCACAACACAACACAACCCAGAGGTCCCTTTCCTTTAATTGACAGCAGAAACAAATCCTCCTGATCCCTAAAACAAAACTGGTTCAGTTTATTTTTGTGAGTGTAGTTTTTTTTTCCGTTTAAGTATAGTTTATTATAAATCCTGCACCCCCAACCTCAGAACACATCGCCTCTACTTCTTTGCATGTCAACAAATACACATCAGATTTCTATTTCCCCTCCACCTGGCAAAAAAACAGCAGCCATTTTCATCATCCGGAGCGTGTGAAGTTTCACGCTCATTTTTTTTCACAACACATCTTTTATTTTGCACGGCTCCTTTCTCCCTCTTTTTTTCCCTTCCTCTCCCTTCCCGCATATGAAATCCTTCCATTCTTGGCTGCCAACACCAAAAGATGCAGCCAATCATCTCCAAGCGATGGCAGTTACAATTTTCTGTGAACAATTTGCTGCCTTAAGAGGAAAATTGCTTTCAATATAAGGTCCCTTTGAAAGACAACAACAATAAAAAAGATACAACTGTAATACGTCGGCCTCTGTCAGCACTTGGCCAGGACGGCTTCAGCGGGAGCGTATGACTGGGGGATGAGGTGCTTACAAGTCAGCCTTGTATTATCAGCATCTGTGTGAGACAGTTCTGGCAAATGAATCCCCACTTTGAACATAACAGCGTGGCATCACATGAAAATGACGGCCATGAGCAGTGGTTGTCAGATATGCGCTTGCCACTGTGATGGTGAATTGTCATTTATTATATGTTGTGCCTGCCCCTGTCAGCTCCTGTTGACTGTGTGTATTGATTTGCAGGAGCCAAGGGGGGCAGAGGTCACTTTGATCAACACTGCAACACACGGCAATCGCATGGAGCTGGCATTCCATTACCTGCCACAAACCACGGAATATGTTAAGGAACAGTGGACTTCAACGCAGCAATATGACTGTAATTAGATATGGATGGCCTGTGCTGAAATGGTGAGAGGCTGTCTGCTCCCTGAGGCCATTGTGCGCTGGAGTCAAGTGTGGCGCCTCCTTGATCTTTTGACTCAACCTCTCTCCTGGTGCCCTCGCTGCGTTTTGTGAGCCTCTTGAAATTAAATATTTTCGTTTCAGATGCTCTAAAATCACCTGGAAGAGCAAAAAGGGCAGTGAAGTGATATAGATACAAGATGAAATGACAATTTAGATTTTCTTGTATTCCACTTTGAGCAATACCTTTAAAAGACTCTCCAGTCAGACATTATTTGGATTTCCAACCTCACAGGCTGCTCATATGTCATGAATAATGTTAAGGACAAATGCTGATACCAAATTGTATGTATCTAAAGAAAAGCAATGGGGAATATACAAACAAATATTAGATTTTATTGAATTGTAGACAAAAGCATCATTAATGCAACTTCTTACTCTGCAATTTATTTCTGTTCCATTTGAATGGAAGGCCAGGTGCTTATGTTACATTTGCAAGGTTTGTATGTTTTTCCTTGGGTGTTCCTGAAGTGCAAACTGGTTGTTTTGTGACATGTGACATCACAGTTGATAAAAAATTAAAAATAAAACATTTCAGACCTACACGAGAGCACCAGCAGACACTGGAACACAGAAACACATCTGATTCAAGGATAACACCAGAGCAACAAAATACCAGGGAGAAAACACCAAGAAGTCTCTGCTACCCTGCACCCCCCCCTCCCTTTTTAAGATAGGAATAAAACAACCAAAAGTCAATCCTGTGTGTATGCTGTACAATGGAAAACAGGTCAAAAATAAGAGATTCCTAAATATATTCTTCTTCTTTAGTTGTGGATCTAATCATAACAAATACAGAAAACTTTGCAGCAGTGATGTGTCAATCACTGAATGTTGCTTTGTGAGATTGTAAATACAAATCATTGCACCATTACTTTGTAACAATTCCATGTTACAATCTGATACACGGCCTGAGAGGAGAACAAATAGCTACCAGCCTTTAGATGTATTCTTTAGAAGTTTATTCTCTTGAGCAGATACATATTATTAAGAGTAAAATATATGTAGTTTGTCTTTTATTTCCACTGTTTAGGACTTATTTTAAAACCAAAAAAAATATTAATGATCACTTTTTTCTTGTATATCTTTACTTTAAGAATTAGACAGTTATGTGTAATATGTGTAGGACTGTTCAACCTTGGTGGAGATTTCCATTGAACCCATTTAAAACTCATTAAGATGCACCTTTGTTCATTTGAACAAAAAAAAACCTGAGGGGCCTGTGCTACTGATGCGACAGCAGCAATATGCTTTTATTTGCTCAGAAGCTGGTGGTAATAATTAGGTGTTTAGTTTGACTGCATTGTTGTAGAAGGAATGTGTCTCAATGCTGTGCTGTGAGTGAGAGCCTGGGTGAGTGGCGTTATTGCGTGGGCCAGCCGTGCCGCTGTCTGTCGGGCCTGTCAAAGTCATGAGAGGATCACTTTATCATCGTTTGTCTGCCGTGTCTGATGCTATTGAGTAGGAGGGAGCCCTTAGGGAAATGGGGGCAGGCTGCTGTATTTGCTGTATGCTCCTTTTTTTTACTGGCCTGGCTTTATCAGAATTGTTGTTACAGCCTGTCAAATTGCTTGGTAAGGTTTGTGACACTGCTTACAAAAACCCACAGCCCGGACTCATGTGGTATTACTCAATATGATGGCTCATCAAGAACTCAGAGGCAGTTAAACAAAGGCTTGACGGGGTAGAACTATGGCTGCATCTACACACCATCACAAAATATCATCATACTGCACTGGTGTGTGTAGTTTCTATTGGTTTATTGCACATTTACTGTACAGTAAAAAACTTTATTATCCCAGCAAGACTTTCTTTTTCCCCTTGTGACTTTTATTTAATACAGAAAAAGTTTGGTTATGTGTTTCCAACCGATGTATAACAAGACTAAATGCTTATTAATGCTTAATGTTCGATACGGAAACGGATGGAGCCTTCTGTCCGCACTCTTTGTTCATTTCATCTGTATAGGTAAACGCTTGATAAAAGCCTACAAATATGGACCAAACAGCGCAGTACCACTTGATATCATGGGGAGGCAGTGCAGCCAATAGTTCAAGCGAGACAATCAAAGGACACTAGGAAGAACATTTTTGAGAAGAGGTTTTGTGAATTGGTAAGAAACTACAGTTGTCTACATGATATTAATCTACTTTACTTTCTTAACTGGTACATTATCACAACCTCCTCCACTGTCGACATGTTTGTTGTTGTCAGAAACTCTCGACTCTGCGCCGCCCTCTTATGGATGTATTGCTTAACAGCCATGCTAACGTAAAGGACATATTGCAGTATGTGGACAGTTACAGTTGAATCGCAGACGTAACTTGTTTCATATGTAAAGGCAGCATTACTGAGTCTACAGCTATGTCAGCAGTGCTGTAAGACTGTCCTTTTATGCTAACATCACAACATATACACAATTAACATGGATGTTTGGCAGGTATAATGTTACCATGTTCATCATCCTAGTTTAGCAAGTTAGGATGCTAACGATTGCTAATTAGCAATAAACAATAAGTGAAGTTGATGCTCATGGGACTGTAGTTAGCTTATTTTTGGGAATATAAAAAAAAAAAGAGGAAACCATTCATAGAACTTTTAGATATATTAAATTTACTATGACTATATATTAAAATGTTTTGTATTCTCAACATAAAGGCCCAAAAGTGATTTAGGTGTCTCTTTACTAAGGCAGATATTAAGAGGGGTGTTTATATACAGCTTGTAATGCTCTAACAAGGTTAAATATACAGCCTCTCACCATCACTTGATATCAGTAGTTCCAGCTGTATTAAAACATGACACAACATTAGGAGCTTGTTCATGCAACATTACAATACACAGCAGCAAATTACTCGGGCTGTGAGCCTGAGCACAGGAAATCACCATATTATTCCGATGCATTACACTCAAATGAAACTGATGAAACTTCCTGTGAAAGTGAACAGTCGTGCTGCGGCCCAGCAGAATGAGGCTAATGAGCTCTGACTGGTATTATAACATTCACAGACCAGGGTGACTCAAACAGACCAGTTTGCATGACTCAGAGTAACTTCAGCCTGTTTTTGAGAGATTATCACGGGCAGCTCAGCAGGTATTATGAACTCAATAGGCTGTATCAGACATGGTTGGACAATATGGATGATTCACTTACTGTTAAAACACGTGTCACTGCCGGTAAGCAGACATGCCAGCTGGCTCTCCAGAGTCTGTGTAATCATCAATTAGAAAGCTCATATCTACATCTTTGAAATAAGTGGACTATTTCTTGGTGCATTTCCCAAGCATGCATTGAAAATAATTCTCTAATGTTAGCTCGGAGAAGCAGACTGTCACCTGGGTCACTGCAGGGCTGTGTGTGCACCAATACGATAAAGCTCAGTGATACTGAATGAGCGTCTTATCATTAGAAGTTTGAGCGGAGAGGTGTCTATGTACATCCATCTCGACAAAGACGCTGCATGTATTAATCACTGCTCTGGGGCGATCCACAATGCAAAATTGATTAATATTTGCTTTCAAAATGACATGGCTTGATGCATGGGGCCTCTCCACATGTAAATGAACACTTTAAAGGAGATGAATAGCCTCAACGGAGGATTGTAAAGTTCAAGCAGCAGATTTGCATATTTATATTACACGTTACTGATAATAAGGCGGGCAGGAAGCAGTAAATGCAATCCGTTTGTCAATGTACAATTCCTACATCACAAAACTGGGTCTTCTGCGAACAGATATGTTCAATTACTTGCTACAATAGCCGGGCTGAAAATGTATTGCACTGGGTTTTGACTTCATAATACAATTTAGATGAAGACAGAGACATGAGACAATTGATGATTCATTTAGGATGGTGCATCAAACAAAAAAAGATAAAACAGGGAAGAAAATCTAATTTCAGTAACATTGTACATAAAAACAAGAATGACCAGAAAGATTAAACAAACATCATCATATGTTAAAAAAAAGTGCTGTTGTTGTTTGCTGGAAGACAACTTAGAATCCGCAGTGATGCAACATCACAGCAGCAGCTCTACCCAACCAGCTATGACAGGTTTTATGTTCAAAGGTTTTTTTCTGCAGTCATCACTTTCTTTTGGTTGCCACAGCTCGCCTTCACATGGATTTCCTGTTCCTAAAGAGAGATACAAAAACTGGTGACCACTAGAGAGACACACTGCCACTAGGTTTTGTGAGGGAGAAAAACAGGAAGCTTGTGGCGTCCAGTAGTGTCCACGATGATGTCACTTTACTCACTTCAGCTAAGCACTATGCCAGAGTTTCCACTACTGCTGCTTCACTGAGCTGTAACACAGAGTCGCAGGCAGCAGCCAAGAAGGTCAACGCTTTTTAAATGTCAGTTGGTTTAGATCAAATTATAGATAAGTGATAATAGTTATAAAACTCATAAAAAAACATTAAATGTCTTACTGCAATCAGCACAGTGAATAATACTATTAACATAATAATGAAACAAGGCTTTTCCAGTTAGCTGACATTAATGATCCTGTAACAGTGAAGTAACAAAAGTGAACTGGCATGTTCATAAAAATAGCAATATATATGGTTTAACATACAGTAGGTAACTTCAGCCACTAGGGGTCTCTCTATCAAAACGCGAACAAAAACCTTGATTGTGTGGGATCATGGGAGTTATTGTCTTCACCACCATTGTTGATGAAAACCATGCATACAAACGTCATCATCCATTACGAATGCAAATACAAACAGTGGGAGGAAAAAACTGCCAACTGGCTAACTAGCTAACTGGGAAGCATGTTTTTCCTTTGTCTACATCGTTTGTCCTGTAAGTTATAGAAGAAACAGCCAAAGCCACAGGTATAATGTATATGATACAATTAATAGGCGACCACGATGAAACGTCCTGTTAACTTGAATTAAATCAGGGATTTCTCTGGGTTTAAACATTGTTGGAAATAGGAGAAAAAAATATTTACCATATACTGGTCATTTTAGACATTTTAATGATTGTCATATATTATATCTTTAAGTCAAGGTTCATAGAAATTAGATTTTTTGTCTGAAAATCAAACATGGAAAAGAAACAAAACATGTCATGGTATCTAGTCTCAATGAAGAAATGTGTTCAGGTGGCAAAGTGGTAAAAGGTTGTCAATAATTCTGCTCGATAAGTGACTGAAACCATTAGATCTAGTTGTATATCTCAAGAGTTAATTGTTTTTTGTTTATCAACAATTGATTGGATTTCTATGGGTTTAAGCTATACATGTTTGCATTCTCATTGTAGACACATTAGCATGCTGACGTTATCATATAGCTCTCTTGAATGGCTATTAACCATCTACTGCAGGAATTATTTCTGAAAAATGTAAACATTTTCTTATGGGTTTTAATTACTTCAAATTGCTTAAATAATGAAAAAAACAAAACTATCCTTAAATTGAAATCCAGACTGAACATATCCAGCTTATGTTTAGTCAAATGCAGTACCCAGAAGACCCTTTAGACATGGTCGTTGATAGGTTATGAATCTTGTTTGTTTTTGTTGAACACTGTGGTCTAAAGAATTTGTGAATATTGCGAGAACTTGCGATAGCTGCAGTTACTGCAGCAGTAACTAGGAGGAGGATATCAGAGGACATGGTGTAAACGCCGTTTTTGAGACAAATTTAAATTCTGGGTCTTGCGGACACTTGGATGACACCACAGGAGCAGTATGGAGGCATGTTATGTTTTTCTTCATTTTGGTCACTATTTACTTCAATTGTATTGGATTTGCCTGCAATGCTCTTTACTCATGAAACTCTAAAAGTGTTTTGTGGACTCCAACACTTCACCCACCTCTCCATCAGCATACTGATTAGTAGATAATGAGTGAATTTTCATTTTGAGGTGAACAATCCCTTTAAATCACCCAAACTTCAAAAATATGTAGTTGTTAAAAGTTTAGACTTCATAACATTAATGTGTCATGAGTAAAAGTTGTAATAATCGTAAGTTTTCCTTCAACAGCCTGCCCGTGACCATACTGCCACGAAACAGGAAGTTCCACTAATTTAACTATACATTGTCCAATCTGCACAAGACATAACATGTTTCATGACCTGGTGATTTATATGGCAAAATCCACACATGAAACCACCTACTAGCATCAGGATGCACACCAACAGGAATTGACATTTAACTGCTTCATCCACTGTGCAAACGAATAATGCAACCAACTGTGTCGACCAACCTCAAGCAACTACAATGCAAACGCAGCACGCTAACTGCGCAAGCCAAACCATCATGCTTGCAGCTTTAATTCTCATTCAATTTCATTCATATCATTTAGTCATGATCGACATGATTGTATTCCTCAACAACTAAGTGTCATTAAGCATGGCACTGAGCTCCGGTGTTTATTAGCTCCAGAAGTTTAGATTGGGTGGGTGAATACATACCAACTGTTAACCACAATCATAACACGTTCCCAGACAACAGGAACTCAATAAACCAGTTGGTTACTGAGAGCTTAGTGTTCTTTCATCTAGTTATGAAGTACTATAATAGCTGCTATCAGATACCAAATACCAACTTGAATGGCCTCAGTGATATGAGGGATGGAGGAGAACATATGTCGCATGAAGCCATTGGAAGAGAAAGATGATACAGCCAAAACAAAAACACAATATATGAGTAATCTAATATGTGCCATATGTTGACCATACATATAGGACCTCCTCTCTTTGTCAGAGTGAAAAATGAAATCAAATATCACAAATGAGCAGAGGCCATTAAATTAAGATGATAGAGGCTAACAGAGTGTAACACACACCATCCTTTGACTGGGACATTTTTTGTGTTTGGCTGACACTCAATATCTCAAGGTTTTTTTGCCCCCTCTCTTTTTCATCAGGTGAATTGCTCCCATTGAGCTCCTTAGCAAGTCATTATAGTGCGGTGCTTGGAGTGGGAGTAGCCGGGACTCCAGGTGTTAAAACGCACTTGGCTCGGACAAAAGGCCAGAGCTGCGGGAGAGTCAGTCCGCCTGACTGCTCCTCCTCACCTTCTCCACTCCTTCACCCTGTTAGAGGACACTTCAGGTCTGTGAGCTGCCTCATAGACACACTAGTTCACAGGTTTCCTATATGAAAGCACGTCAGGTGCAGACATTTGTTAAGCACATTCATTTATAAATCTCTAACTAACCATCTCTGCTCCAAGCCAAAATATTACCTTAATAATGACCTTAATAGAGATGGCTGCTTTGGTTCCCTTTTGGCCTCTGACTGAATACCTTTTTACCAACATTTATTTTAATTTCTTTTTATAAATCTATATACATTTTTTACATGGCCTATAATATCATCAGTTCCCAATTTAAAATGAGTTTTAATGCCCAACAACTGCAGGATTTTTCTTTTTTACTTTTCACTTTGGGTTAAACAATGGTGTTTTTCAATTTGCCTTCAATTTTCAGGGAATGATTCAGGCAAGTGAATCTAGTTATGTAGTAAATTTAAAAAAAGGTTTCATAAAAGGACACTTTGAGTGTATGAGTGCATGAATATATAAATGTGTACTCAAAAGATGCACAGGTAACTTTATTTTTATAAATATTGTAAGTGGGGTGCCATTTTCTTTTCCCCTTGAGCCCCTACCTCCAAAAATGTCTGTGCATGGCCCTGTATGAGCTCTTTAGATTTACATCATGATGTTTCTGCAGTAGGTCAGAACAAAGAAACCAAACACATGGCTTTAGAATGGTCTCATGTTTTTTCATTAGCTGAAAGTTGTAGGTTGTCGGCTGTTGTTGTTTTTTTCTGTCGGTTGCAACATGCAACTTTAACACTAGATGCAACTAAATCCTACACCCTGAACTTTAACCCTTGAGTTAACACAGTTATAACCCATAATGAAACTCAACTAACACCAAAATGTGTGGACTGGAAAATCACTCTTAATATGGATGAGTTTTCTGTTTTTGTGTTGTCCTGATTAATATAACAATACATGCGTCTAGAAACATACATTTGTAAGTGCATAAGTGGGAGGCCAACACCTCCTGAAAAAGTTTACAGTATTTCACATGCTTCATAGTAAAACACTCAGCAGATATTTAGTTCACGCTCTGCAAATCACCTTCTCTCTGTATCCAATAAGAATGTTAGTTTTGCTAATTAATTGGACATAAAAATCAAACCGGAGACAGATGCAGATTTAATTTAATTTGCTACAATTGCTGTGACTATTGGAGGAATACAAACATTTTGTTGGTGTATTTATGAAACCGGTGTTGGCAAGGACAGGAGAGCGGTTGAGACCTTGTGCTGTGGCCGAGCCATAAATCTCCATCATTTTAACAAGAAGAGACAGGAACCAATTTGTGAGATTTATGTTTTTTTCTCTCAAATATGAACCAAGAACAGACATATCTGTCAAGCGATGATGATAAAGCTAAATCTAATCAGGGTGGAAAATGAATTTTAACGGGCTTGTCGTTACAATTTAAGTCTAATAAGGAGCTACTCCTTCTGTCACGTTAATTCAATTCCCAATCACAATGATCTCCACAGAACGCAGAAACTTCTGAACCATAAAGAGGGGCTTTAAGGGCAAGCATTGCATGTTTGAGAGGGAGAGATATATTCTGTAATTGAATAATAAACAATGTCTAAATTGCATTATAGTCATCCAGAGTAACTGGATTAGAGGGAAAAATGCAAGTAAACCACATAATAATAACATATAAAGAAATGGATTGAGAGCAGTCTGCTGGTCATTGATGGGACAGGAAGGGTCTGTGCTGCGCGGCCTCTGTGGCTCTCTGAATGTGCCACTTTCAGCCGGCCTCGTCCACAATAGACGTCTCATGGCGAATGAGCGTGGACAAGCTCGCTCACACATGTATGCAGACATAAATCACGCTCCCGACTGTAAATAAAAACATACAACATGAAGTATTAGCTTCAGGTTCTGCGTGTGAGAGGCTGTGTTCTTTTACAGGCTCTGACCCGAGTTTAAGCAAATATTATCATCAAAGAATCATTGATATGTTTGGATACTATTAGTATTAGATGAAAGGTGATAGATGAAGGAATCTGACCTCATTCCAAAAGAGAGGGAGAAAATCCAAAAACAAAGTTAGCGTGTTGAGGTAGAAGAAAATGTGAAGTGCTCAATCCAATCATTACACATGGGGAGTCATGTAACTGTGGTGGAAATTAATCAGTGAGCCAATGCGCTGACTTGGATTTCAACAAATGAATTAGTTTTCTTCGCTAGAATATTCTCACACGTTCTGAATTGTTTAATGCAGCCTTCACAGCAGATACAAACTCTGCTGAACAGTGGTACTAAGTTGGAACTTTTGTATTAGCTTCCTGGATAAGATGTTATTGGATATTCTAGGACGCCCATCCTTTGGTTTTAAAGCCGATGAAATTAGATTTGTGAGCTTTATCTCCATCAGTGGGACCTCTTATACAAACCACACACACATTAAACACACACACAGCCACATGCACCTTCACCCACTGACCACAGAGCCAGCATTTTTTTTTCCCACTGGAGGAATCATGCGAGGCATCCTGAAAGAGTGAATAACTCAGTTCAGCTCACCCAGCATGCCTTGTCGTGCATGGTGTAATCTGATAATATCAATCATAATTGTGTTAGATGTAATCCATCTGACTTTCAGTTTGTCAGGGTCAGGGAAGAAAGCAGGCCCCCACTTGCCATCAATTATCAGACATGAGAGAGTAGTGGATGGAGCTCTCCTCTATAAATAATATGGTGGGGACCCGGCGCTGCCGATCGATGCCGTACAGTTCCACTGTCATAGCTTTAATGGCAGCTGGCTTTCTTGGCTGTGCGGATCAATAGCGTGTCTCCTCGGGGCTCAGTCTGGGTCCAGGTCATGCCTGGTGACGGGGACGTAAATGACACCTCTGTTGTGATTGGAAAAATGCAATCCTTTTGGGTTATTTAGTCCCACTACTGGGTGCTCGGCCTTTTCCCACCACAGCTCCTGGAGGGGACACCTGTTGAGACAAGCTGGATCTTCCTCTGATAATCTGCTGATACTTTTCTTCTGCAAAAAGTGATTTTTCCCTTTCAGAATAAAATCCCTGGTTAAATGTATTTGCACTGTGTATCCTAATAATAATCCGTCAAACTCTTATATTTGACTGATCTTTGTATCTTTTAATGAAGGCAAACCTCACAAAAATATGTATATATTTACAGTTTTCTCAAGAACAAAAAACCAAACACGAGAGTTTTATTTCCCATGTTCCCGGGGTGTATAAACAAGGAAAGTGAGCCCTTTAAATTCCAAACAGCGTGGTTTGAAGTGATGTCTAATTGAAAAACATGAAGAGGCACAGCTGCTCAGTCTGAATGTCAATGGAAGCAAGAATGACAGGCAGCACAGCAGGCAACCAGGCCAAGATTGCTTGGCCGAGACTTACGAGACACATAAACAAACACACACACAAACCGAGTTAACATGGAGACGCAGACACAAGCCAAACTAGGTGGTATCAACAAAAAAAGAAAAAACAGGCAAATAAAACCAAGAAGAGAGAAAGATGGTCAGTGTTCTTCCTTCAAAGAAATACAAGGTTAAACAACCTGACCCATGAAAAACCAAGATGTTTATCATAAAGACCTAATACACGTAATGTACTGAAACAATTAATACATTTCCGCTACACACACACACACACACAAAGCAAAACAGAAATAAATAATCAACAACAGGGCTAACAGAGACACAGTGTAAACATAATATTTTGCATGAGCAAAACGCTCACATGTCGGCTTCACGTGTAAAAATACTGCAACCCCATCTCTGGGCTGAGCAGATAGACGTGAGATAAGAGCTGTTCCTGTCACAGAGAGGCCACAGAGCCGACACAGATCTGTCTCCTCTCCTTTTTTTCCGTGGGCCGACTGTAAGGGTCTCGGGTGTGAGGAAGGATAAACTTAACATTTGTTATTAACAGAGACGTGGGTCAGTGGGCAGGCAAGGTCTCGTTTGCCAGTTGGCCTCTTCTGTTGTTCTTTTTTCCTCCCTGGTTTTTTCTAAACTGGGATGAAAATGAAACGCGAGAGTGTCATCTTTCAGACTTCAGACATTTCTGTTTCATTTTTGAAAGAGAAATGTCTCTGATGTGAATGAATCGACCTCTGGTGAAGCTCTCAGGGAGGTTCGGAGCCGAGAGCATGTCCCACTTGGATGTGAATACAATCCTCCTCTATAAAAGTGTGCTGGATAACTTTTGTTCTGCAGCAGTTCATATGCTCAGAAAGAAAAAAACTTTATTACAGGTTCTGCTTCACACTTAATACATTTATACAGGTTCTGGGGTAGCTTCATTATACAGGTGTGGTGCTGTAAAATACAGAGCAGAGGCATCAGATAGTTAAAGTTCAGCTTCCACTGTGACTTGTCCATGTTGTGTAGACATGACATATTTTAAGACGTCCTGCACTGATTGTTTTCTCAGTGATACATGACACACAGCACAAGCTTGACACAGAGGCCAACATCAAAGAGAAACACATAGTAAATGGCCCTTGGGGCTTTGACCGCACTAAAAACAAGACTCGGATAAAATTCCCGTTCACTTTTTCCAAAAGCTTATTTCACTGGGAACAAGAAGAAAGTTGTGTAAGTATAAATCACTGCTCCAGCGGCTGTGTTCATTGTCCACAGAGCTCTTTCCCTGGGAAGTAATTGAGTGTGGATGGTCGCTGATGCTGGTAGTGAGGGAGAGTATGTTTCTGCTCTGCTGCTGCCATCGGCCACTCAGGGCCCGGGTCGCCCTGGAACTAATGGGGCTTCCTCTGGGCTGCTTTTCCCCTCAGATGGGCACAGCTGGGGGACATCCACCACCCAGAGCTGAAGGGGGTAACACCCTCACCCCCACCTCACCACGCTGCTGCCTCCTCCCCATGCTCGTGCCTGCCAGTCCCGCTCCACCGCTGCCGGGGCTGCGCCTTCAGTCTGCTGCACAGCACAGCACTCCCTCCTAACAGAAGGGGAGGTGAGCGTGGGAGTTCCAGACGTGGGTGGACCACCGTGGTGAGCACTGTCAGGCTCGTATCGGCCCTCAGAGAACAGAGGACGAAGGGCGGCTGCATTTGCCTCAGCCGTTTCTACACAGAGGCCAAGAGACAGGCCTGCTTAAATAACATGGCCATCTAACGAGGGCAATGAAGCTGGCCTGTATGTGCCAGACCAGAGGGTGGTCGGCCTTTTGATATGCCTCTGTGGAGCAGCCCTGTGGGCTCGCTCAGCCCTCTCCACCTCGCTGACATTTTACACAGCCTGGGAGACAAGGCCGGGAAAAAGAACCTGTGTCATAAAAACATTACAACAGCGCTGTGAAGCAGGCACGCAGGACTGTTTGATGTTTTCACCCTGCATTCTTTGTCAACAAAAAAAACATGTCCATCTAATTTAACTTCACCAGCCTCTCAAATGAGCGGCCTGTTATTTGGTTTGACGAAATGTGGACGTGCTGGAGACAAATTAAGCAAATTACACTTTAATTAAATGGAAATATTCGTGTACATACAGCAGCCTCACTCTGTTTAAAACCGATCACACGGCCGAAGGAAAAGTTTGCCAAGTATCATTGTCTGCAGTGATGATCTTTAGCTAACAATAGCAGTGCGAGGACTCCCTCCTGCTTTGTGTGTGACGGATGGTGCGTGTGTGTGAGCAGGTTATAAAAAGTGTACTTCCACACTGTGGAACTTGTAAAACACAACCCGGGCTACACCCTCTGCAGCCACACAGCAGGATCCAATTAGGACTCTTATCTACTAATTATGTCCCTTACACATCTGCATTCCAGAATTTAAAAAAAGGCTGCTGTCCTCTCTCCGTATTACAAGCCCTCGAATTAATGGATTGCTTTGTAATTGAACCTCTTCATGGGTCCCTTGGCAGGGGGAAACACGCTGAGTTAAATTTGTATTAACAGAGCATCAATCATAGCCGATCAAATGATAAACAGTGTTGATGATCACAGGCGCAAAGTGCTTGCACCTTTATGTAAATGTGCTGTCCACCTCAGAGCAGATGCTGTTGTAGGAGGAGGAAGGAAGGTGTTCGGGAAGGTGGAGTGAGAGGAGACCTGTACTATGCTGGGCCACTGTGGGGCGCTGTGCTCCAGATCACTGATGTGTCATCAGACTGAACATGCACGGGGACACAAAAACCTCGTGGATGTACATGTTTG
Source organism: Hippoglossus stenolepis (assembly GCF_022539355.2). Classification (NCBI taxonomy): domain Eukaryota; kingdom Metazoa; phylum Chordata; class Actinopteri; order Pleuronectiformes; family Pleuronectidae; genus Hippoglossus; species Hippoglossus stenolepis. The sequence continues at coordinate 23,826,570 of NC_061483.1, read as the reverse complement.
TGTGTTTGTGCTCACATGTGGACAAAATACAGATATACAAACAGACACATATAGTGATTAACAAAAGGTAAAACCTGTTCTATGGAAATGTCTCAAAACTGAGTCCATAAATCTTACTCTTCATCAAAAAGCATTTGACATACACCAGGTGTTATTTAGCCCTATGAGGCAAATTGTGATTTGTAAATATGTCGTAATACAAATACAATTTGATTGATTGATTATCAATTACTTTTTTGTCTCAACTAATACACCAGACCACATATCAAACATAACAATTAGCTTTCTCCAAGGAGAACAATATACTTGGGCTTTAGTCTTTACTATGGATCAACTTCAGTTCAGTTCAGTTTGATTTAGATTTCCCAGTATCTCCAGTTATTTCACATTGAATTCATATGTGATTATATGCCAGGGCCTAATGATTACATTAAAAGATTAATCAGCTTTTACTAGGGATGAATCTGAGGTCCTAACAAGGTTTTACGTTTCCCATGCTAATGAATGTTTGTCCCATGCTGCATGAATTTCATCTCCAGCTAAACAAAGTCACAAGTTTCAGTATGACCAAAAAGAGTAGAGTTCATTCAATTTCCATGAACATTTATTCCACGAATGTTGATTCAATCAAACAAACCTTGTATAACTTGACCTCTATGTGCAGATGCTGGTAGGCGTGCACTATGCACATGTAAACCAGATACAAGAGGTTACTGAAGGTTTTTGATATTTCAATCAATGCTACAACAACATCAAATAGAAAAGCATGTCAGATGGAAGTGAGTATTGATATGGGCAGTATGATATATTTTATATCGAAAAGGATATTAACTTTACTCTTACTTTAACATTACCATACTAAGAGTAACAAGTTCTCATTCACAGATTCTCACTGCCAACATAACAATTTTCTGATTTAATACTATTTCAGCATCAAAGACTTTGTGCTTTCCCAGGCTGTTTCAGGTCTCCTCAGAAAACACAGTCATGCAGTCAAGTGTTCTCAGAGTTTAACAGATGCTTGAGAGTTAAGAGAGGGAGACATGCTTACACTGCGGAGGTTAGCGCAGGTATGTAGAGTGGAGTACTGGTGGTTAGCGGGGGAAAAACAGCATGACAAGATGGAACATATTCATCGCTTTGCACAATTCATCAATTTAACAGTATGTTTTCCTCTAAACACTGTTCTATTATGTTGTACTTTGTGTGTTTGAAACAAAAGATTTGACTTAAATAAACAGGCATGTTGAAACATTTTAATTATAGAATACACTTTTGTATTTATCATTCTTTTTCATGGAGCAACACAACAGCATTAGGAAACGTTTTCTATTCACAGTGTAGAAGAGTATTGTAAGTTTTTCTATTCATTTCATTTGTTCTCCCTTCTTTAACTTGAACAGTGGCTTTTGTCATTGTTCTTGTTTCCATTGCTGCGGTTTAACTGGAGCCTAACAATTAATAATTGTTAATAGATGTGATCTCTGACCTGAACCTTGTGTCACTGATAATCATAATAATATATAATTAAGAATAATATAAATCTATCTATCTATCTATCTATCTATCTATCTATCTATCTATCTATCTATCTATCTATCTATCTATCTATCTATCTATCTATCTATCTATCTGTCTCTCTGTCTGTCTCTCTGTCCGTCTGTCCGTCTGTCTCTCTGTCTGTCTCTCTGTCCGTCTGTCCGTCTGTCTGTCTGTCTGTCTGTCTGTCTGTCTGTCTGTCCGTCTGTCTGTCTGGAGGTGAGAGGAGGAGGCAGAGGCTTGCTGGTGCGCCTGAGCTCACTTTATTAGCATTGATTCTCTCTTTATGTATTTTGTCACAGCTAATGCTATCGATCAGAGCTGCCACCAGCCGTGCCCCCGTTAAAACTTTAACAAATTTGTTTTTGTTTGTGCCATTTAGCTTCAAAAGTGTCTGATGTCCTTAATCATCCTCGGAGAGAGATTGTGCTCCTGTTACAAACACACCATGGAGGAAGTTTTAACCATGCTTTAAAGTGGCAACAGACAACTTTCTTTTGCTCTCATTATGAAATAAATGTGATTTCACAATTTAATGGGTATAGAGTGACACCATCGACATTTAGATTGGTTCCATATAGACTTTGCAGAAAAATCAAGGTTTGCTTTAAAGCGCAAATGAAACAAGTCTGCTACTGTGCAACCAACACAGGAAGAGGAAAAACTACGTGTTTTCCCTGGTATAGTTACTGGTGGCTTTTCCAAGGTAAAAGAAAATGGTAGATGTTTCGCACAAGAAACTACCTTGGAAGGGAAAGGTAATAGTGAAAATAAATATTTTGGTATGATCAAGGAATTGATAAAACAGAGAGCAACAATGGCACATTTAGGGCGCTTTCTGACTTGTTTGGTCCGGACTTTCTGTATTTTCATTGAAGTTAAGTCCGAACAAAAAGGTGTGAAAGGATCCAGACTACAGTCTGAACCAACCGACCAAAATTTGGTCCAAAAAGAGATTTTCTCTGTTTGGATCAAACACAAGTAGATCGCAGGATTGCTTTTAGTCTTCACCTCCGAAGATATAGTTAGAATTTTTTGGGGTAGTAAGACCATAATAAAATTCAAATGGTAACGAAATTAACAAAGTGAACCATTTCATTGATTTTCTTCATTAAAAAGAAAAAGACTACTTTTTTCTATGCACTTTATTCAAAAAAGTTAGCAAGTATAAAAGCAGAATTTCCACCTTTTCGACGTTAGATGCACACACCCGTCTACAAACCAGTCCCATAAACAAGGAGGGTGAAGGTGAAGACAACAGGACGTACACCTCATAAACCTTTTTATGTCCGCTCTCAAAATTGCATTGTGAAAGCAAAACTAACAACATCAAATGCAAACAATGTAAAAAAGACGTGAAAAAAACTGACCATAAAAACATTGAGTTGGTCGATTAAGACAGAAGATTCTGCCTTGCATTTTGGTGACATCACCTTGTATTTGATGGTTATTTCAGCACACAGCTCTCACACCAGCAGCTTCTGAGAAATGAGCAGAAATTAAAGGAAGAGGCAGCTGGGTTTAAAGAGTCCTGGACAGTGTTAGTGTCAGCTCCCGTCTCCTCCCCACCACAGCCCAGCACTCTGACAGTACGACCATGAACAGCTTGGGATTGAGCGGTGTTCACATGTCCCGTCCGTCTCAAACAGGATCCCCACTGAGGAGGAGAATGGCAATTAGCATGCTAAAGGTAGCACTAATGCGGGACCGTCTTTGAACAGCCTTGGTAATGGGCAGATTGGTTCAGTGTTTGTACAGGATAATCAAGCATGTGGAGTTCAGGGAGCGGATTTTGGAGGCTAAATTATGTTAAACTGAGGGTCAGAGACTCAGTCAGCATCTGAAATGGAATCACAGTCACGATAATTCACTCCAATAAGACCATATTTAACGTAGAAAAGATAATATACAGGGCTGTAAATGATCTGATCTTTATCATTAGTAACAATTATATGTAGTCCGAGGTTACATCTCCAAAATAAATGTTTTATGACTGATATTTTTACAACATAATTTTTAAATGCAAGAAATGATCACGCTGGAGAGGCTGAAATAAGTGTTTTGCAGTTTAATAGTTAATTCATTCATTCTCTGTTAATGAACAAATTGATCAACCCACCAATCATTCAGCTTTAGTCTCAGCACAATTGTTCTGTTGCCTCATATCATCTTGTGATGACTTATTTTGTGTTCAGGCCAAACATACATGACCTTTTCTTATTAAAACAGCTTTCTGCCCACAGTTTAGCTCTGAAGTTTTAAACTGGTCTTTGAGTGAATCAAATTAGTCATTTCAGCTCAATTGAAAATCTTAACTATAGAAAGGACAGTATTTATAGTATATTGTCTTATCAACCGCATCAGCACACAAACCAAGTGTTTACAGTGAGTAGGAGACAATAGGAAGTACACATGTAAGTTAAGAAGCTGATGATCATATAGTCATCCTCTTCATTGAGGTTTTCACACCACAACATGATGTAAATGTCAAAATCCATCCAATCTGGATAAATTCTGTTTCCCGCGGTATAATATGTTGGTTGACAGTGAAAAGAGAAGACGGGGTTTTCAGATTTGGGTGCTCTGGAGTTGACATGGTCTGAGTCGCCCGTTTGACATCAGAGCTGCGGATCAGGGTGTGTGAGTGGAGACGGGCTCGAGCGCTCCTCATCAGCTTATGGTAATGTTGTGAACAGTGTGACTGCTCCAATAGAAAGCCAGCTGACAGCCAGTGACATGGCCTGCCTGTCACCTGACACCTGCCAATAGAGGGGGAGGGCAACACACACACACACACACACACACACACACACTCAAATAAACACATGCACACATACACACACACACACCTGATAATCATTGAATTATACTCACCGCGCCTCTTTCACTAACCTCTCCTCTCCCGGGACCCAGCTGTTCATGAAATACCTCCCAGTAAGACGGTGGGGACGGAGGAGAGGGGCAGCTGGGGGAGGCTCGAGGGAGGGATGTGGGGGGGGGAGTGGAGAAAAAGGGACAGAAAAAAAAAATCACGCCTCACTGGCTCCCAATAGCATGCACATTTTTAAGAGAGCCAAAGTGAAAAGATACAATTTCACTCGATGAGGCGGGCTGCAAAGGCAGGCACAAAGGAGACAAGATAGTGCAATCTAGAGGTCACTGACACTGCCTCTGCTGTAATTACTACACTTCCTTTAATACTTCTGAAATGCAACTGTTCTCACCATCCCCCGCACACACACACACACACACACACACACACACCCACGCACACACGCACGCACACACACACACACACACACACACACACACACACACACACACACACACACACACACACACACACACACACACACACACAGGCACACCACCTCGTCCAGGCAAACATGAACATATCAGTAAGAGAACAAGTGTTCACTATAGTGTTCAATGGTGTCTTCATTTCCTCAGGACCAGTTTTTTCAATGTGCTCATCTTATTGATATTTCATGACAAAAAAACACGTGTGTGTGACCCTGTCAACGACCTCAGAACCTCAGGATCCTGACAGAAAACATCTTCCCTATCCTCACCTCTTTCTCCACTGACTGTCAATAGGTGAGATACATAACCAGCTTCAGACATGCACGGAAGTCTGGACATTTTCCTGAAAATTTCCAGAGGGGCTGCATTTGAGAACGCAAATGAATTAGTTGCTCTGGACATTTTCCTTAACTTTTCCTGCCAGCCCCCTCGTAAAATGTTCTGAAATGCCCATGTGAGCCCATGCGAGAATACAGCAGGAAAGTGTGATGACATGCCCAGCAGGCAATGGACGGAAAACTGAAAAAGACAATAAAATACCAATATTTTAGGATGCAAAAGAGGAACCATTCACGTAGAAAACGTTGACGTCAACCTGGAAAGAAAACAAGATTTGAGAGCTTTTGCTGATTAGGGTATTGATGTGCTGTAAACAAAAACACGTGATTTTCACAGCGGAATTTATACATCACGTCTTACCTCCTGCATGTTCTATCCAGATGCCCCCCTCGCCTGAATGTTCCTGTTGTTGTGACAGTGTCTGACCGTGACGATGCTGCGTTCTTCATATGTAAAAAAACAAAATCTGTAAAATGACCCTTTCCCAATTTTCCGGAGTTCATGTCTGTAAGTGGGTATAATATCAGCTCTCTGGTCTCAGGTAACATGACTGTGGCTTTAAACTGCAGGTCACACTGACAAACAAGAGTATCACAGCTGAAACTGGTAAACCAAACCTGAACACGCACAAACTCAAATGGGCATGAAAGCTATTGCAGACCTATGGGTTTGGTCTGGTCTCCACCGAAACTTTAAAGTCTATCATTTGGCCTTTGTCTGTGTTTGGTCAAAATATAGGTCTACCGCAACTTTCCCCTAAAGTACAGGGTTACAGCCAGATTAATCTGGAACGCTTTTCAATTGCGATTCAGGTTCAAGTTTGCAATTTTCAATGGAATGTAATGGTAAAATCCAAAGGGATTCAAAGAGCGTCTTCTGTTTGTACACTGCTCAACACTTTATCATTTTTCAAATCAAAGTTCTGTCCCACAAGAGAAATTCAAGGGTTGAGTGGGAATGAATCACATCAAAAAGCAGTATATTTGTCTTGGGTTAAGTTTTGATGTGTGTGCTTGTGTTGCTGTTTTAAAGGATTGCAAGCTGGGTAAAAGGAAAGGGCTGCAGTCAACAAAAGGCATTATATACCATGCCCTGCCAACCACTTAAGATATCTTTGAAGATGAATCAATCACTATATTATAGTGAAAGTCCACAAGGTGCCTGGCTCATGATCGAACACTGCGTCTGCACTTCATAGCAGTCTACAGGGCATTGATGCTCTGATTGATCGCAGAATGGAAGTGACTGGAAAGAAGAAAAGGATTACGCTTGTCAAACGCAGTCAATACACCAGGCCGGTGGTCAAATGTTTGCAGTAAATCTCAAATAGTGTCTGCAAAGCTAAAAAGGAAAAACAGGCGGAAAAAAATTCATTTGCTCAGAGGACCATTCCCACTCAAACTGACAGGCCTGCAAATATGCAGTGGGATGAGTAGCCTGAGGCTTTAGGAGATTAGCAATGCTTTAAACATCAAAACAAGCCTTTCTATTATCTCAAGAGGAACCTGCCATCGAAAAGTGAACAGATTTATCTCAAACCAAAGAATAAAATCTTTCATACATTGATGTGTGTTATTGTTTCACTTCAGTAAGACTGTGATTTCCAACTCGTGTTTTCAGTTTACGTCTCTTGACAGTACTGGTATTAGGCATGGCCCCATTTGAAGAAATTATATGCACAAGTCAGAAGCATCGAATCCCTTCGTTGGCGTGAGGGTATTGGAAACAGGTAACAATGATATCTGCGCATCAACCCGAGCTCAGCGGGGCTGCTATTGGGCTTAGTGTATTCAATAGCTTGAGTGTTATTTACAGAGGATTTTTCTTTTATGGAAAAATCAAGATGTGATTGATTCAGGTTAATGTGACTGCGAGCCAGCACCAAGCAGCGTTTTCAGTGCTCAGGTTAACAGAAAACACTAACTTCCATAAAGTGCTATAGAGATAAATCACTGTTATCTTGACAGCACTGACAGCAGTTTAAGCAGCGGCAATCATCGGAAGCACCTCGGGAGCCCCTGCGCTGCATTTTGCAAAATGTCATGGGGGGGTTGATGGAAGGGGAGGAGACGGGTGAGCTGGCAGAGAGATTCAAAAAAGACGAGGGGTGGTGGTGGTGGGGAGGGGGGGTCACTGGGAGAGATAGTCATATCAACCACCCATCAGTGTGCAGGTGCTCTACATAAACATCCCGGAGCAGTAAGCAAATTTCGTTGACGAATAAAAGTAATAAAGCAGAGGGGTTGGAGGGGCGGGTCGATCCCCAGTGTATTCTCCTCGCACTGCGCACTCACTCGCTCGCCGGCTCACCCGAGTGAGATTATGGTGTTTGCTTTTATCTGTCAAAGATCAATATTTCAAACGTCCGATAAAAGAGGAAATTGAACTGGGAATAGACTGAAGTGCTGTAAAAGTACAAAGCACAATTATCAAAAAGCACTTAAACTGGCTAATAGGATACACATATTAAAAATGCTCAAATGGATGTCTCACAGCCATAATGAGAGCTGGTTCTGGTCCTATCCCCAACAGCATCACTGCTGCCTTTGATCTCAACACAGTGCCCTTCTGGATACAGTCACAGTGGTCAATGCACTCTGTGTAGTATATAGACCCCTGGAGGCGCTTGCTGTGTTTTAACACGCCACCATTAGGTGTGATTGGCCACTTTTGGCCTTTATGGGAAGTGCATTACAGATTTAAACTTTGTGTGAGAGCATGATACATGCACATGTGAGGAGCCGATGGAAACAAACAGAAAAGAAGTCCATAACCGTCTTTTGTTAGTGGAATGTTCGTCAGTGTACTCTGTGTAATGGTCTCTCTGCTGCCAACAACACTACTCCATGTCATGCCTACAGCGCAGCATTAGACCTCTGAGGTTCTGAGTAGCTCACCTATAGTGGCTTACTGACCACACAGCTGAGGATTCAACTCCCAGTTCAGCTCAATTGGTAGAGCATGGCATGGGTACATTAGCTCTGCTTCCCCCCCAAGTCTGAATTTCAACTCAGACAGTCGAAGGGACCTCATCACCCCCGACTTCGAAATCCAAAATGGCCGCTCTGTGTATCAACAGTGTGAAAGCTGTAGTTTTTACTGTTTATTAGCACTTCCGTCCTTAAATTTGTCGTACACATTGTACTGTCCAATTACTGTCTGTGGGTGTGTTACTATGGTGTTAGTATGCGTGAAATGCTATGTAATGCGTTATTTTGAGCCGGTTTTGCTAACAATGGCTAGCTGGCTAATGTAAACATTGTTCCTGCACAACTGGAACGCTATCAACTTGCGTTATTCTGGTTTGACGTCATTCCAAGGGCGAGGATGTAAAGGAACACGGCTCCCTGAACATGCTCAGAATGTTCTTCTTTGGTATTTGATGGATTGTTGATGTAGACTTTATCGCCACCTACTGGCCCGACATGTTTATTTGAGCGTTTGTTGTTGTATTTGAGTTCTCGACTGTAAATCGAGATATTTTGTAAAACAACGGAAAACCTAAATATGTATTGCAATCACTGAGTCAGAGTTTTTAAACTGATCAATATTGCAAAACTGCTATTGACTCCAAAACATTTACACAGAAAATGGAATTTTGCTACTTTGCGCTATGTTGTAGAAAAGATGAGAAAAAGCAAGGGCAGGATGCAGAAACTGCTTCCTACCGCAGTGTATTATATTAGGAATATCACTTTAAGAACATTAGATGATGAGACAGCGATGCAGGTTTCCATTATGAAGATATGGAAAGCTTTGCTTTCACTGGTATCCGGGAATCTTCAGATAAAGACATCCTATTACTACTTGACATGCTATGATACGCTGGCCTATTCTTCTCCACCCTATCTAAATGATCCTTCATTAGAAACCTGATCAATATGCTCTCTTGATTAAGTGGGATGAGAGACACTCATTTCATTTTCAAGCATTTTTACCAATCAATGGCAAGATTATCTTCCAACAAACGACAGAGATGCAGGGGAGTCATTTTGAAGGCAGGCCAATAACATCATCTTTCACCATCTTGTTTTTCTCCAACACACACACAGACAAACACACACACACAAATACTTTCTCACACGGTGATTCACCACTTTAATGCATGAATTGCACAAATTCGTGCACACGCAATAAACACGTAAACACACAGACACACTGACTACACAGCTGCAGAGTAAATCATGGAACCTGGTAATCACTGGCCTAATATAATTGCAGACAGCGCTTTTAATCGGGAATGGTAAGACATTAAGTAAATTAGTTTTTAAAGATTTAAGATGTTTAAAGATTTCATTTGCAGATACCTCTGATTCAGTGTAGCAAGGGGAATCACTGTTGATTGAAACTGATAGATGGTGGAGCTGTGTAAAATGTGTCGACACTGCAAAGCCAGGCTTCATTATGGAATAGTATTTACCTCACATTTTCTCTGTGTATGGGTTTAACCTTTAGTGTATAACTGAGTACACACAGTGTTTTCTCATAGCATTTTCTTCACTTTAGTTCTCTGAACTGTGTGTGAGCTTGTAGCTGTGCTGATGACACATTTTGCTATGGTTTTCTCTCCAAAGATACATAGACTTACACACTGTGGCTGCTATACCACGGACACAAGTTCATGAGCCCCTTGATTGTAGTTCTTGAAAAACAGTTCAAGAATAAGATAGTTAATGCCATAACTTTGGACCAACGATAATAATAAAAAAAAAAAACTTTTTATCCAACATCTGGTGTACATATGCTTCCGGTCATATGATTGCAAAAATGTGGATGTATATTTCAAACTTTGAGAGATTTATAAAAGTGTAAACCACTCAGTACTGTGACTTTTTACTTTTATTTACCATGGCCACCTGCAAGAAACGTGTATGTATGAGCTTTATAAAATCAATAATGTTAATGGTTTGATACCCCTTAGTGGTGACAAGACAGTGGGTAAGTCGCTGCATCCAATGCATCTCCCTGTAAAACAACAATTGCCTTCTATAGTGTAGCTGTGTTAATAAGTTAGCCTTTGTATATTTAGAATGAAAATACAAGGAACATCACTCCAGATTCTTATTTGGGAATGTTCATTCCTTATTCTGAAGTTGTTAGCCACTCTGTTATTGTGACACCATATAAATAGCCCAAATTAATTACTTTACTTGCGTTATATTTTTGGCATAAAAGCAGCATTGACGTAAAATCTGTGGCTACATCCATACTATTACATTTAGTGATCTCCATCTAGCAGAAGTACAGAAGTAATCTTCATCCATACACACCTGAAAACACATATAATTTTTGTGACCATTCACATACACTGGGCATGTGCAAGCTGGTGAAAACAGGAAGTAGATTGTCTACAAAGCAGTTGGTTGCTTTTACAGAAAATACTGGGAACAAGGAAGAAAATATATAAAAAGTTACATTTCTTGAACTGGTGACGAGGTGGAACTGTATGAGGTTTTGCATTTCCCGCAAAATAGTGTAGTCGAGCCATGACTGATTACAACCAATAAGGAAGCAAATGAATCTCTCAAACATCTTTGTTTCTGCCTGTCTATTGCAGCCCCAGATCTGTGGAAGGCAAACATAAGTGTAGCGTAAATGTAGTGATTCATTTTAGTTTTGCGTTTCAAAACTAAGACAGAAATGTGGATGTAGCCTAAGCCTGTATGCTAAGCTAGACTAATCTAACCATGTTGTACTTAACATAAAAGTTGTTATTGAACTCATTAAAGGAAAGTGCAGGTTTTCTACCTAAAGGGCTAAACTTTAAAATAATCCTAGTCAGTTTTCACCACAATATTCCCAAACTACACAGGTATTTAGCTTTTCTCACGAGCTACTGCTCCATCCCTCAAGTGAGCGCCATCCACTTGGCCTTATTACCAAGAGAAGATACTTGTGGTAACAGCAAAAGAAATCACAGGAAACAAGAGGCACCCATATAATTATCAGCCTAAGCCTGTTGGAGATGTTTCTTTTGTTATTCAAGTCCAGCAAGTTAAGTGTTTTTAAGCGCAGCTACATCCAAGTTCCCCTCTTAAGGACAAGGATGATGAGAAAAAAGGCCCATGAGAGGATACATTTTTTCCCATTGCTGTTCGGAAATACAACATTTTATGGGTTGACCCATTAAAGAGAGGGCGCATGAGTCACTCTAGGGACTTCAATTAACCCCGGGGGCAGTTTGGTCTGCCGCTCGGTGACTCCGCGGGCACCGTCTCTCCAGGGTTTGCCTCGTGTTCTAGCCAGCTGACAGTAAGCTAACCAGACTCAATCGATGCCTGTAAAAGAGGAGTGGAGCGTTGGTGGTGTGTTGTCACCTGCTGCACTATAACTGTTCCTCCTTCTGGTGCCCTTCAGCGTTAATTTTTCCAGGATTCAAATCACATTTTTGATATTTGCTTTATATGATAGAAAACTGAAGAGAAAAATCTTCAGGGAAGAATTAAAGGCTGTGTGCCGGCCTCAAGGGTGCAGATCCAAGGCCCAGCCTAATTTGGAAAAATAGAAAGGTCTTGCTGTGTTATTATCATTTGTGCTGGTGCATTTGATACTGGACCGCCTCTGGAGGTTGAGCAAACAGACGCCAACGGTGAGGGGCGACATCTTAAAGCGATATTTCACTTTTGTCGACTGTTTTCACTTAACGGAAGTTCAGGAGAATACAATCTCCAACATGAGCCGCCCAGGGGATGACACACACACGCACACACACAGACACACACACAGGTTTGCGCAGCTATCTTTGTTAGGACTTCACATTGACTTTCATTCATTGTGTACAGCCCAAGCAAAACCTTATTCCTAACCTTAACCATGACCAATTCATGACTAACCCTTACATTAACCTATCCACAATCCACATTAAACCAGTAACCTTAACTCTCTCTCTCTCTCTCTCTCTCTCTCTCTCTCTCTCTCTCTCTCTCTCTCTCTCACACACACACACACACGCACACACAGAGTTAAAGGCCTGGATTTGATCATAGAAACAGTAGTTGTGGTAGTAGTGGTAGCTACTTGTAGGGTAAGCAGTAAGGTCACAGTAAACTTTCACTTTGTTAAGTTTAATGATATTTCTGACTTCCAAAGATTAAGAAGATTTTCACATTGTCATCTTGATTGCAGAGAAAAGGGGGACGGGGTATAATCTTGAACTGGGTCAGATCAGTGTGGGAAAATTCAGTTCAATAAATTCAAACAGCTCCATGTTATGAGACGTGGGATAGTGCAGCTAGCACACACTGTCTTGGCCCCTGTGAGGATAATTCATTAACTTCCCTAATCCGCTCATGTGGTGTTGCAGCAGAAAAAAAGATGAAAAGCTCACTGAATATCAAAAACAACGATTTCTGAGCTCCTTGCTGTGGCCCTCATACTCTTTCACAAGTGTCTCTGGAAAAAAAGAGCTGCTACATGTTCCAAGCATGCACGTCCTCTGTTAATGAGCTTTGAAATACATTTTCGGCAGCTTATGGCTGCCGCGCACCGCTGTGGGATGAGAACAGCTCAATAAAATATACACAGGAGGTCGAAACGGTAGGGAAATAAAAAACCCTTTTTGACAATGTTAAGCCTCACAGCTGCTTTGAGGCAACTGAAGGGTTTTTATCAGCTCTTCAGATGTTGGATCATAGGGCGCAGAAAGCTTTCCAAGGGTAAGCAAAGTCAGAGGAGTCAGTACTGTACCAGCACATGCTTCTATCCACATGATTAACACACATGCCATTGTGCTGCCCTGCACTATATGCATCTGCACTACATGTCTATATGTGGTTTTGCTATATTTATTCATTGTACAGAATATTTATAAGACTATGTGTCAAAACTAATCTTCACTATTACTGTGCAAATATTCCCTTAGGTATTAACTAATCGGGATTTGATCTTGGATTTGCTTTTTTATCAATTAATATATATATATTTTTTTAGATTGACATTAATTCAAACCTTTAACTATGAAAAGTAAATGTAATCCAAGCATTTGCAGTTTACATTACAGTAGATAACACAGTGCTCTTCTGTGTATCTTTCTTTTTTGAAACGATGAAAAATGACACTATCACTCTCACTGGAGCTCATACACACTGATGCTGCAAGTAGCTACAGAAATCCCAAATTAGGCAAGCCTATTGTGTGTAGTTACAGATGCTAGGCTATGATTGGACAGTTACTATTGGGCGCAGGGGTTAAGTGACCTGCCAACTTTAAAATGTAAAGAATTAATAGTTTAGATGATTACAAGAAGTTTGGAAGTAAAGAAGTAAAGGTATATTTTGATAATAATAAAACCATGACATATCTGCTGATCGTATGCTGCAAAGCCTCACATGCTATTCCAAGCGAATTACAAAAAGCACAAAGATTTACACTGTGTAGATGTGTAAATCTAAAGTTGCGATTTTCAGTCATCTGTTGTACGTGTGTGTCAGACATGTTCCTCTTTTAATCAGTCCAGCTGTCACTGGACACAGAGCATGTGTAGTTAAGGCCTAAAATGTATCTTTATGCTTTCTTGTGTTTAGACGCACAACTGAATAATTGTGCTTCTCTGTAAACGTACTGATCACAAAATACCATCTGTGTAGACACAGTGTTTTCCACAGGTAATATATTTTTTGTGTGTAACATCTCAAGGAAGAATGAACTCTTGAAGACTATGAGGAAACAGTTTTGACCCAATAGATAATGGAGATATTAAAGGCAGTTCAGTCAATTCAGTTCACTATAACAGAGATATGATGCTGACATGAGGTGGGTTATGGTTGAAAAATACATTCCTTGAGTTTATTGATGCATACAATTATGGAGGAGAGGTCGCATAACAAAAGCCTCTCTCAGACAAACGTTGCTGGGGCGTTCTATGATGACCTTGCTCTCAAACGCCATCATAGGTTAATGACTCTGCACCTGGCCCCGGATCCTAACAGCGATTTTTCTGAACCCCTCGTGTGATGTATGATACAGTGATTGTTTGGGGTGTGTGTGTAACTTCAAGGAATGCTGCCTCGTTGACATTCTGGATGATGAAATAAGAGGCACTTTAGGTAATTCCTCTGATAAAGCAGCTCAACCCTGTGGCGGACGATAGAATCAAAAGCATTTGTGCAGGTCGCTGTCAGGATCATCTGTCTAGTCAGTCCATTAAGGCTGAGCACCACCACGTCCACTCCCTGCCAAGACGGCATGAAGCTCCACCATTCTAAGTGGGAACATCCTCCATGGAGACGACATGGTCTTAACCACACCACCTTTCAATGGAAGGGAAGATGAGGAGTCTGTGTTTCTATACAACCACAATTATGGGTCATTCTGCAGCTGAAAGATACATACTGACCATAGACTGTATATAAAGATGGATGACACTTCTCCACCTCCTTCCACTATCCAGAAATGAAACTAATCTATCCCAGATACAGCATTTCCCACAGAGTTAGTTCAATCTATGGCGGTAACGGAGGGCACGTGCACGCACACAAAGGTCACTCTCACGCGCAACTGTCTCCAAGTGACAGATACACAGTCTAAAGAATGAAAGATAAGTTCTTGCCTGTAACAACTGTCGGCGTTGACAGTAAAAAACATTATGGAGCGCGAGCGCACAGTAGCAGTGACAGCGCGAGTGAGCGAGCATGCAGCAAATAGCACTGCACACACCAAGTTAAATTCTTTTGTTTTTATGAGAGGTGTAAAAAAACATTTGTTCATTTGATCAAATAATATGGTGGGCTGCCACAGTCTAGATAATTAAAGGGATAGTTCACAGAAAAATCTGAATTCAATCGTTATCTACTCACCACTATGCCAATGGAGGGGTGGGTGAAGTGTTTGAGTCCAAAAAAGCCAAATCCAATACAATTGAAGTAACTGGTGACCAATTTTTCAAAAGTAATAAAACAACAGAAAAAAATCATAACATGCCTCTTTACTGCTCGTGCTCATCCAAGTGTCCTTCATTCAAATTCGACACGTAACGGATGTGTTTTTAGCCTAAAAGTCTGCAACCAGAAGTAGCGATGCTAGCAGATGTAACGATACTAACTTTAGCAAGAGCTTGTGTGCATTGTGTGTGCGTTTCTGGTGTGAACGCAGCTCCGAGGAGGAACATAGAGGATATTTAGGCTTAAAACTTGATGTAAATGACGCCGTTTCAAGTCGAATTTGAATGCCAGGGCTTACGGACACTCGGATGATTTTCTTCTGTTGTTTTATTATGTTTGAAAAATTGGTCACCATTCACTTCAGTTGTATTGGATTTGGCTGCAACGCTGTTTACCCCTTAGACTCCAAAAGTATTTCGTTGACTCAAACACTTCACCCACCCCTAGATCGACATAGTAGACAATAAGTGAATTTTCATTTGACTATCCCTTTAATGGGAAACACCTGATTTTTATAGCATCAAATAACAAATCAAAACCAAAATTACCAGAGGAATGAAGACTTAAACACACAGAACTAAAACGACAGAAACAATCTTTGAGAAAAATGTATTTATTATGTACTTTTTCTTTGTAGTTTGGTCCATATCTCTCTCACTAACAAGGAGGAGGCAGGGTTTTTAACATGCACTGCAGCCAGCCACCAGGTGGCGATCAAGACACTTTGGCTTCACTTGTTGGGAGCCATCATGTTGTCCATCTTTATATACAGTCTATGATTGTGACCTGTTGGTTATATGATGACCTCTCTGTCATGGTTACACTCACACACACACACACACCATTTCCTTTTTGAAAACTGAACTCTGTCTGCGAGTTGTGCTACTGGGTCCCAGTTCTAGTACCAAACCTTACGCTCTCTGATCACAAGGCTGGCCTGTCCTGAGCTCTGAGGTCTCTGTGCCACGTATGATGATGATGAAACAAACCTCTCACCGTGCTCGTAACAAAGAAGTCTGAATGTCGTTTTTATTTATTAAGGTGCAGTTTCAGAGTTTATGACTGGCGTCTCAGATTTACGGTAATTTTGACTCGCCAAGTGCAATATCCTGCCTGTATCCATATCCTGTCCCCTGATGAGGGAGTGTGTGTTTGCTGGGAGTGGAGTGTGTTTAACATTAAAAATGATGATATTGCATCAAGACTATAAATAAGTGAGTAAATATGTGGACAGGAAGCAGGATGACAGATAGCTGCACTCGCTACAGCCCATTAGTTGTTGACAGCTTCTGCAAGGGAAGCAGGCCGGAATCTGTGGCCTGTAATTCTGTCTCATTACCACGCCAGTCGGCACTTCCTCCCTCAGACCTTTAATTCATCTCTTATGGTTTGCCTGTCGCTGGCCTTTGTTTTATTGCAAACTAACTCATGTGCTATAATGCCTGATTCATGGCAGTCATTGAACGCCTACAAATCAGAGAATATTTCCATTGATTACCTCAAATTGTCTAATCTTTTCTATGTTCTTGGCCCCTGATTGGGTGGTATTTACTGATTGCCTCTCCCTAAGTTAAAAATCAATCAGTGGCCACAATCAGAGTATGTGGATGAATCCAGGCCAAAGCAGCTGCTCCTCCTCTGTCAAATAATCTCTGAGGCATCAAATGAATTCTAATTCTTGATGATGTTTCTATATGCAGCACTTATCTCCCATACAAAGACTAGAATTTATTTAATAGACTGGGTCCTTATTTTGAAATTAACTGTACACAGGTCGATGCAATCCATACAGGCCAGTTAATAAAGTCAACATGCATGCCTCTCACTGGAGACGCTTGGGCCTTGGGCTTTTATAAAATGTCATCATACATTCATGGTTGCTCTATTTTCCACCTGTACATTTCACAGTTCAATTAAGGTTTCAATCATGTTAATATAGCTTGTTAATTTGAAAATAAACAAACTTAAAGTGATAGTTCACCCAAAAATGAAATTCACTCATATATCAGAGGAAATTTAGGCTAAAAACACGGTGTATATGACACCGTTTCGAGTCGAATTTGAATGTCAGGGCTTACGGACACTTGGATGACACCACAGGAGCAATATGGAGGCAGTTTATGTTTTTTTCCTTTTTATTTCCGTTTGAAGAATCGGTCACCAGTTACTTCAATTGTATTGGATTTGGCTGCAATGCTCTTTACCCCTGAAACTCCAAAAGTGTTTTGTGCACTCAAACACTTCACCCACCCTCTTTGATTTATTTGTGTTTTACCAATTGAAATAGATTTTTAAGTTGGTTCAACGATTATCTTGTGTCATATAAGGCTCCAGAGGTCACAGTGTTGATCTGTTGCTTAATTGGTATACCTCTGTGATGCGATGCACCATGGTGGAATGTCTGCACAAAATGAAATTTTGTGCAGACATTCATGTTCCCCAGAAGATGAATCATGATGACTTTAGTGATCCCTGACTTTTCATACAGCGCCACCTTGAGGTTTATGTTTGTGGTTTTGAATGAAATGTATCGGTTATTGTAGGGTTTGCAATGAAACATGCTAGCATGATAAAGTATTATTATACCCGTTTCACATTTACACGTTAGCATTGTTATTGTGAGTTTGTTTTCATGTGGACATTGGCCTTTGGCTCACTTTTTGCACCTGTGCATTGTGGAGTCGCTCTTATGGCTGTAGACTTTTAGTTTTGGTATTTAGAAAAGATATGTTAGTTGGTCTTTAAAGGGCAACACAGATGACAACAGACTAACTACAAAATAACAAAGTGGCTGTCTAGATTCAGTGTGAGCAGGACACTACAAATAGAAGATAAACACAGTGCCATACACACATTCATGATAAACATGATAAACATTCAGTGTTCAGCGGCTAAATTTACAGTCAACCAGCTTCTGTTGCAGTCAATCTACATCTTATTTCCCTCTTCTGCAGCTGCTTTGGCGCTTGTCACTATCAGACTCATTTTCCTGACAGTGACCCCAGCTTTCACTTGCACTTTTGACATGAGCCGACTTCCTGATACAAGGTGTGGCGGATAATTATAGAATGCATTCAGGGCAGCAGAGGTGTGTTGCTGTCTGGGCTGAATCTAATGCAGTCACATCTGTTTAACTTCACCGAGCGGGAGCACCTACAGGTCTAAGAGGGAGAAAACAAGGCGACACAGAGAAGGGAGACACTGCCGGTGAGGCTGGACAGGTTTAACGCTCTGGCCACTGGCGCCTCGCACACGGTATTGAACAACCAGGTTAGATTCTGCACGTTTTAGGAGGGGACGTGGGATCAGAGCGTGTGATATGAGTCTGTGATGACAAGTGCTGATTTATATTCAGTTGGACGTGGATGTACAGAGCCCCGAGGGTGGCTCACCTACTCACACATTACCGTCACTGTCAGGAAGGGACAATAAGAGAGCGGGAGAGATAGAGAGAGTTTTCTTCATCTGAGGCAACCACAAGGAGCAAGACCCTCCACACCTGGAGTACAGATTAAATGCAACTGAATGAATAATATGTAAATATCCAATGTCTTCCTCATAAAAATGTTCCCCTCTCTCTTAAGGATTTTAGGTAAAACCATGAATGCTCTTGGATCATTGTAGAGCTATGGTTTCCCTCCAAAGACAAATAACAGCAACAGTCATTTCAGCAATGGGTCAACAAGACAAGTCATCAGCCAACCGAACTACCACCAAACTACCAATCTGATAAAGCAACCATGGTGTTATTACTGTTCTGTATTGGCAAATTGAAGCAAATGCAACTTTGGTTATTGGAGTGACAGCCACCGAAGAACATGGCCCAGCGCTGGTCCTACTGTTTACCTGTCTGACTCGAAAACTATTTAAATGGACCTTCAAGACGACATAATAACGGGGCGGCTATTACTCAGGAGGTAGAGTGGATTGTCCATGATGTTTAGTGGTTCGATTCCCCAGCTACTTCTGTCCGCATGTCTGGAGAAAGAGAATCTTGGGTATGACAATGAACCCCACATTGCCCCCAGTGGATTTGCAGGTTAGAGTGTGAGAATGGGATTTATGATACCATTTTTTAGTATAGAGGCTGAATATGACTCATAATGAATATAGACTGGAAACGCACTATATGATTTTTTTTACAAAGATCAAGTGCAGCTTATCTACTTAAAGACTAATTATTTTAAACAGGAAGCACTTACACCCCTTTTTTCCTTTTTGTTTTGTCTGTTTTGTTTCTGTCATGCATTGTTGCCTTTTTGTTTATTGTATATTTTGTACCAAAAGAAAAATATATAACAAAAATTATTAATAACAAAAAGGTACAGCATTTTTTCTCCTGCATTAAGTCTGTTTATTTATTTCCTTCTAACTCCAAGTGATGCAATTTTTATGCAGTCATGGATCATTTTTATTGGGAAAAAAATGTAAATGCTTTATGGTTTCTTTGACGGATTGAATAGATAGCTGTCAAACAACAAACTCTGAAAGAAGAAGCTGAGCAGAGAGATTAGCGACGGAGAAAGGTTGTGAGGTGAGTGCACGCTGCATGTGAGACAGAGAGAGAGAAAGAAACAGAGCGACAGAGACGGCGTGAGAGCTCCTCATCTGCTGACATACACATTGTAGGATCATTTGAACCTCCAGGTCTGAAATGGGAATTTTTAAGCTCAGCCATTAAAATCTAAGAATTCAAATAACTTTCTTCATTGAGAATTTTATAGATTCCACATTACGAATGACCTTGAAAAGGGGGGATGTGCTTGCTGGTATTGAGTTTCAGAGGAGGTTTAAACGGTGGACAAAGGTTCAAAGTGAGAATCAAGAGGGCCTGGGCTGATTCTGAGTAAATTAGTGAGGTTCAGTGTTTTTAAAGCAGCACTTTGCTGTGTACATTAGACAACATTATTAGGCAATATGGGCTCACTTAGGAATCAGACTCATCACAGGGCAGGGATAATACTGTCATTATGTAGCACTGCAATTATAACAATCAAAAGATTTCTGTGTCATGTTATCACAGGAATAAATTTCACATTTTCTCTTTGATGGTATCACAGCCTCTGATCTTGCAAAGGAAAAAACATTATGATCTAAAACTGCTCCGCTGCAATCAGGCCCTGATGAGTAAGCCATCTTTGACTGATTAAAAACTCCATCATACATTTTTGAGTGACTTCCTGTTTGGTCTGTCTCACATCCCTGCTTTAGAACAGCACCCTGTCTGTTGAGTGTTTTGCTGCTCGTTTCATTTAAGTCCTCTCAAATAATTACAAAGCTCCTTTTAATAACTGCATTTCCCTCAACCCTATTTTTGCTTACAAGCATCTTTGCTGATTTTTCTCCATGAGAGATTACAGTGATAAGAAAATCTAAACATCCGCCAGCTTTATCCTTCATAGACTGTGTTTTCAGTGGCGTGCATTGTCTCTGACAATTAACCCTGAGAAATGGAGTCCTCGGTCTCGGGCCTCGCCTTTATTGTATGCTGACAGACAATTCCCTCTGGGGTCACAACTCTGCAGCCGCACAGAGACAATAGAGAGACAACAGAAAACACAAACTGCAGAAATGAGCTACATGAGGAGGAGCGTGGCTTTTAACTCCTGTGGGGGAATAACTCCCCAGGACAAGTAAAGGCAGGTAACATCAAGCTCATCCACTGTCCACCTCGCCTGAGTGGATATCTACTGTTTTCCCCTCGCATCGCCTCACCAGCACCCGCTCGACTCCTCTCCCACCAACTCAACCCCCCACCTTCAACCGTCCATTCCCCGTCAATAAATCCATCAGGGAGATCAATGCTGCAGCGAATCACTAAAAGTTATCAGCTGAAGCCCTGCCAAATCAGCAAACACAATCACTATGTAAATCCATCTTTACTTCTCCTCCACAAAGACGTGCGTTCTTTTGAGCGCAAAGAAACAGCGAGCTTGAGCGGCTTTCTCGGAGAACTCAATGTGTGATGGAAATGGACAGTATTGGCAGCGCTGGCTGGTTGCTGAACCTCGGCACATTAAAGTATATGGTCCAGAACACAGTTTTCAGCACAGCGTGGAGAGTTTCCTCAGCGGAGCCACATGTTCTCCCACAATGACAGCACACAATAGCTCCATAATATAGACAAATAGACAGGAAATATAGTTGATTGTTAATGCACAGCAACATTTAATGAGTAACTGGCAAGTCTTGCGATGTTTTCTATCTGTATGAAATCACAATATAAATAACAATAGCTACTTTGTATGTTTACGAGAAAGGTGCCATGGGCTGGTCATTTATATGCTTAGATTGAGCTCTGATGGTGACATCTGTGCTTCTGTCAGTCATGATGCTGCTGCAGCCCCCACCTTCCCCACCGCCGTGGGCAAACACCCCGCTACTGCTCCTGTCCCCCTCTCTCTCTCTCCCTCCCTCTCTCTCTTTCACTCAGTTTCTCTGTCTCTCTCCCCCACCCTCGCTCCCGCAGACAGCTTGGTCACCCAGGCCTGCAGGAGAGGGACTCACCATGATGAAATAGAGGTAGGCAGTTGTTCCTTCAGCCCCAGGGTCATTATTTAAAAAGTGACAGAGACTCCACTGAGTGAACGTGAGAGAGGTGAGGAAGGAGGAGGGGGGGGGTGGGGGTAAAGAAGAAAGAGGGAGAGGAGAGAGAGTGAGAACAGCACTCGGGAAAGAAGGGAGGTGAAGAGACAGTGGGTGGGGGGGCCTCTGTCGTGCAGGTGTATTGTCCAGTGGAGGGAGAGGGTGCTGGGAGACAAATGAATCCAGCAGGCATTTGGTACACACCGGAGATTGCTTATCGATCCAGATCGCAGTATTCAGGCCGGCCTGAGAGAGGGCTGAGAATTTTCTGAGGGAGTTAATAACCTGGCAGCTCAGCTGTCTTGTCCAATTCACCAAAGGCAGAGGCCTAATCAGGGCTGGATTCCTTTTTCTGTCTGAGGAGGGGGCTCGAGCCCTCCACCCTCTCTTTCAGCTTTGGCCTCTCTCTCTTTCTCAGTCTTTCCATCTCTGTTGCCCTTCCCTTGTCTCTCCCTCCCTCCGCAGCCCCTCACTTCCACTCCATCGGAGCTCTGAAAGTGATTGAAATGACAGCCTATAGAAAGAGGCTAATCAAATTGTTTATTATCAGTCTGAATCAATATGTATGGATTGTTAAAACATCAAAGTCAGCCCCTGGAAAAGTAATAGTCGCCGGTCGGCAGCAGCTGCTCAGCCAAGGCTGGGTCCCCGGGAGCCTGGCTCCATTTAAAGGGACTTTCACTCTTACTTAAGTCCTGATGACCCGACGAGGTCAGTTGGCTGAAGGGGACGTTCATGGCTGTGCTACAGCGCCGCTGCCTAAAACCCCTCTAAACTTCCCTCCAGCTACCCACATACATGTCTGATGGAGGTGACTGATAAACAATCCAACAGAATAAATGAGCCACCACTGGGACTGGTACTGGGACCATCACTCACCCACTGTGCTCCAAGCAATATTTTGGACTAGTGGTCATTGGTTCCCTCAAATTCAATATTTTGCACTCTTCCTTTTCTTTAAGTGCAACTTTGCACTCTTCAGGAAACCAGTCTGGATTGCAAATGAGGTCAGGCTGATGAATGAGTCGGCTGAAGGGATCAAATTGCTTTGAGATGGACATTGTAGTTGGTTTTAGGCCATGAGACAAGCTGGCATGGAAGATTGATGGATAACCATTGTCCATTCATTGGCGTTGTTTGACACCTGATGTTTGGCCGGGGTCTCCCTCCACCTCTGACACCCCGCTAACACCAGACACTTTGAGACCTGATAGAATGATTAGACACTGAATGATATCTTCTTCTGCGGCTCTCCATCTTGACCACTTTACAGCCACCAAACATTAAGATGGATCACAGCGTCTGAAGCCACCAGGTCAAATGTGAAAGGAGTTTAGTTGCATTTATAACACACAAATTATGTAATTTGTTGCTTCGTGTTTGAAATAAGCAGACCTCTGCATTAAGTTAGAACATCAGCTACAACCAGCCGAGGTCCAGCGTCGGACATAATGAAAGTGAGGGACTTGTTTGCTTCTGATTGGAGCAGAGCCACCGTGTCATCCCATTGACCTCATTTTGTTTCCAAATTTTCTGTCGCTCTTGTCTAGTCGTCAGGTTGCCAATTCAATGACGCTGGATCACCATTTCAAACAATACCCTAATCCATATCACTATAGGAGAGGCTTCGTTAATTGGAAGTCCACTCAACTCCTTATCATCAGCTCCATTACATGAGCCACATAAAGGCGCCATCATCCATCATACTCCAAATGTGTTCTGTCATTTTTCTTTGGGATGGAAGATCAGGGCCAGGGGGCATATTGATTTTATAAAAAACATGAAGCGGAGACTTCAGAAGTTGAATGTTTGCCTGTTATCGATAATTGCTCTAATAACCATGACAGACAGGAGGAAGGGGGTGCACATCTGGGTCTGATACCTTTAGTTGGAAATATATATTGAACATTTTAATTTAATCTTCAATATTTTTATCTTTAGTTGAAATTTGTATTTCCTACCCCACTCCACTTTTATCATTTAATGTTCTTAGCTTGTCACAGTACTGTTCAGGAAAGTTAGAGAATCGAGACAAAAATACATAATGACAAACATAAGTCACTCCAATCTTAGGTGAGAGAAAAGAGTGCCTTTCATCTTTATTCCCCAACAGTTCAGAGGGAAATATTCATCTTTGTTTCTCTCTTTTGTTTTTTCTTATTCATGCATTTCAAGTTTCTATACAGAATCAACTGCATCAGATCAATCCGAAATGAAATTTCTGTTGATTACATCTGTGATCGTGTTAGCTAATTGGTATAACATAGCTTTACGTAGAGTTTCTAGCCTGTGTTTTGATCAACTATTTGATGAGCCATTAAGTCAGCTAAAAATAAACTTTGGTTTTGTAGTGATAGATGGAGTTGGATGTTGTAATGATCGTGTCACAGAGTTTTCTGCTGCAGACCTTGCATACTGCTTTTCTCTTTACCTTCATCAACAACATAATTCAAGTCTGCTCCATTATGGCTGCGTTGTGTTGGTCAGTGCTCCATTATGTGTGTGCATGTATTGCACGAGAAATCACCCAATCATGTTTCATAAAGAAAATGTAACTTCACAGTGTCTGGAAAATACAAATATTCAATAAAAAGTTACAAGTCATGAATAACAAGTCAGAGTCTTTTATGTGTGTTTGTCATTCAACTCTAAAGTTGATAACTTGATTCAAGTCAAGTCATGTGAATGAGCTACAAACAGTAATTACATTTAGTTAATGTACATAGTAATAGTAATATTATTGTATTTGTATGGCACTTTCAAAGGCAGAGCCACTTAACATAGATTTGAAAAGAAATACACTAAAGATAACAGCATAAAAACACAAAATAATTATACATTAAATTTCGGGATTTAAAGGTGGATGACTCATTGCAGTCATTTACATGTAAATACATTACATTCAAAGATAAATGTAGCCTATCAATGATACTGAATTTACTTTTTACTAGATATTTAATTACTGTTATTAAGCAAATACCAGGTTTATTTAAAATACTTTCAATGTATGACTGCTTTTGTCATAGGAGTGTTACACTGCAGTATAGCCTTGTGGAGTTTGTTACAGTATATAGTCACAATAATATAATATAATAATCTCTTTAATTATCACCAACATCGCACACAGCATCTTATAGCATCTGCAGGAGACTGTTATGTTATGTAAAGTTCCAGGTGCAAACTTTCTAGGAAATAAACATTTCAGTTGCTGCCTTGCAAAGGAACAGTGCACCTCTCTCTCTCTCTTTCTCTCTCTCTCGCAGAGCCAGCTTTGCACGGCGGCTGATGGCAGAGCTACAGTACAGTTCTAGCCAATGTAGCACTGGGCACGTTGCTTCATTGTAAACACCCAGGGTTTGATATGGTGGGGGTCTCTAATTAAAGAGTGTAACGAGACACCCTCAGCCAAGGCTCTCCCTATGTCAGCCCTACACCCACAATTAAATCCTCCATGGGATCCAAGGTGGTGCATTATTGATGGAGCAGAACGTTTGATTAGAAACTCTTAACACAATCCGGAACAGAACAGCCAGTCCATTGTCATTAAACACCACTTAAACCAAGTCAAAACATACCAGTTGGACATGCTCCTTAAACATCCGGGTTATGATGGAGTTAGGGACAAATGGGGGAGGGGGTGGGGGTGCAACTGGATTGAATATCAATGATTTGTGCAATACCCCCTGCTACCATGTGCTAGAAGGGCTTTAGCCACACAGGATAAGAAGGTGAACAGTATACCTGCAGGCCAGTTAGCAGTGGTTTCCTTCTTGATGACTTGCAGGGAAGAGGAAAATAGTGGATTTGGCATCCAGGAAACACATGTAAGAGATAAAATAACGCAAGTGAACCGCAACAATGTCAGCGCTCCATATGATGAGTAAGTGAATGTTTGAAATTATAACAACCCCTTCACCAGGAAATATGTACTTACATCAAAGCCAGGTTGCTCTAAGTGGGGTTAAACAGTATTACCGGCCCGCAGTCAATCAACTGTTGCCTAGCGCGTGGATAATGCATCACTTCATATCAAAAGCCCTGCTAATGAGAACAGGATGATGTATACAAACCTAAACATGCATACAGATGTGTGGATGTAGCATGTAGATGGAGATGTAATGGGGTGTCAAATTAAAGCGTGCAGCATACTGGAACATGTAGGCCGAGGTGCAGGCTTCACTTTATTCCTTTACTCCTTTACTCCTTAAAAATGAACTGCAGTGTAAACACAGAAGGTTTGTGTTTGTGTGGGAGTGAATTTGTGCAAGCAGAGACAATCAGACACATTTTCTTTTTTTTTGCTCCGCATGTGCATTCGTGTGTGCATGCATGCTCACGGGAGAGTAGCGGGAATGCTGCGGATTCGTGCGCTTCGCCTCTGCAATAGGCCTAATTAATACACACTCAAGGGTTGATAGCGTTGTGGCTGAAAGTGGATCTCCTTAAGAGATACTTAATCCAGCTACACATTGCACCGCTCCCCTATTTTCCATGGCATCACAATCAAAGGTATTGGGCAGGTCTCTAGTGGACTCATTAGCAGACTGCTCGGTGGTGGGGGTCTGGGCTAAGACGCAACACCCCCGCCCCTCCACACCCTCCTTCTGCCCCCTAAACCTGCAAATGCACACACATAAACCTCACCCTTCCAATCCCCCCCTCCCACACACACACTCGCACTCACTGCTTGCTGACCCGCGCAATCAGAGATGCTCGTGTTATTATGACATGCTTTAAGCATCACTGATGGAACCCCTGCACACACTCATCAGCTCTGTGATTAATCACCATCTTATTGGCAAGTCACAAACCTCCCACTATCTGTGTGTGTGTGTGTGTGGATCAGGTCTCTTCTTACTGGAGCAGGGGTCATGTATCAGAGACAGCAGCGATCAGTAGCTACTCAGTGAACATCATCCAGGCTAATGAATGTTCTGGCATCACCTTTACACAAGTGTTGCCACCTCAATGTATGTCACAGCAATGAATAGAACACCTGACCTGACTGATGGGTAATTTAGGATGTACTGTGTATATGAACTTGTCTGCATGCTACTTGTAGTTTATTATAGTAAAAGAAAAAGAGATTCATATTATACCTTGAAAGTCAAGGCCTCTGCATAGGAAGCTGTGGCCTTTTTTTTTTTACCAGGAATAATCTGTATATCTGTCCTTGTACCTGCTCTGAATTCATAATACTGCAGGTTAGTGAGTGGGATCAGGTTAAAGAGTGCTGAGCCATGTTAAACCACTGCAACACAGGGGCATGCATCATGTCCACGCATTAATAAAAGGCAACTATGCTATCATTATAAGCACCATACGTGCCTGGGCTCCACTTCCTGGCTGCTCTAATAGCTAACTGGTCAAGGGTGATTTATCTGATAAACTGCTTTTGTGTTCCACAAGCTTGAGAGATGGTTGAGTTTAGCCGAGTCTGCCTTGATGTGCTTTATAAATACAAAAACAAATGGTTGCCTAGGGAGGAGGAAAGATGTAGCTTGTATATTTGTGTTGGGCGGGGTGGGTGTAGGTCAAATTGTATCCTCTTGTGCCTTGGGGGGGGTAGAGACAGGAAAAGCCTGAGTTATAACTCTTCCATCACCTGCCTCCTGCCTCCCATGCATTACTCAGGATATAGTGCAAATTGCAGCCGGCATCCATTAGTTCTTTTCAGGGTTAATATTGATGTAGATATCATTCCTATCTGCTGTGTCATTTATTTGAAATACTATGTGTGAGGAGTAGCTCCGGCAGTGAATCAAATCAATTGATAGAGCAGTTAGCCTTGCAGCCTGGGCTGCCTGGGAGCTGCCGAGCGGGCATGAAATATTATGGAGATTGTTCTTTAAAGTGATCTCTTCATCATCATTTGTCTGCAGCCCGGGCGATCCTATCCCCCACCGCTGCGTTCCTCTTGGGCACCAGCTGTCATAACTAAATCAGCCGGATAATGCAGTCTTGCGCACAGCTCTTCCGCTTGCCCCTGCAACACCCGCCTTCACCCCCCGCTACACCCGCTCCCTGCAACCCCTCACTGCCTCAACCGCACACGTCAAGGAGCATCCAGAGAGTCGCTCATCATCGCCACTGATGGCCCTCCTCTCTGGGGCCTGCTTGTTTATGTCACTTCCTATGCGCGGGGCTGCTAGTTCATGTCACCCTGTGTAGCAGGGGAGGGCACGCCTGCTGTTTTACTTCATGTCTGGCTGCTCATGACGGGCAGCAAGGTACAGCACGGAGCTCGGTGACAGTCCTCCTGGATGTTATGACAGCCAGTCGAGCTGCCAGTCTGCACCGTGCTGTAAGTGAATATGACGGAGACAATTTTTATGGCGCTCTTCACAGTCTGTTAGCATGCGGCTGGATGACTGTTTTTACTGCCCATAAATGGAGCGGCGTGCATATTTTCTGAGTCATTAGGAGGACAGTCAGGAGATGTACTCAGAAGGAGACGCGCGCCACTTAGGCCGGGCCGTTTACCATTGTAAAAACCTAATCACTGAGCCTCTCAGGGTGATGTAAACTCTTACTTGAGAGAACATTTCCATGTGTCTGTGAGAGATGAGATGAGAGGGCATCTTCAATGACAGGGTCCAGAGGATACAGGGCCTCAGAGGAAAAAGCTGCATTATTCAGTGCTAAGGCATCGAGATCCGGGAGCTGACCATGTCATCCCGATCAGTGCTTCATACCCTACTGATATTACAGTCCACACGCTCTGGGCATGGTTACAGCAAAACGTACCATGCTCACCTCTCCAACTTTTTCAAAGTAATGCTGAGATGATGCTCTGGTCCAAATGCAT
Source organism: Hippoglossus stenolepis (assembly GCF_022539355.2). Lineage (NCBI taxonomy): Eukaryota > Metazoa > Chordata > Actinopteri > Pleuronectiformes > Pleuronectidae > Hippoglossus > Hippoglossus stenolepis. The sequence continues at coordinate 23,798,118 of NC_061483.1, read as the reverse complement.
GTGCTTACTTTAAATCTTTAAGGATATTTGTGCATGGCAAGTAGAATCACTAAAGCAAACACAATTTTATTTTGTTATGGTACATAATGAAGTTAGAAAACTTTGTGTTCATCCTACCAGGTTTATCTGCAATTAAGATTTTATAGTCAATGTGTTAAAATAAAAGTGAATTTGCTTTACTGCTGTTCATATGTGGTTTATATATAAGTTTGAATGATTTACTTAACTGCAGTTATTTTTCATTCACAACATGTTGGCTATTTCAGAGGTCTGCTAAGAAATCGACTCAATCCTCAGACCCAAGATCAGAACTTTTCAAAATAAAAGCTCTGTAATTCAGTTTAATATATAGGATTATAGCAACAAAAGAAATGTGTGCTTTTACTTTGTAGACCAACATCTTAAGAGGAAGTGATCTGATGATTCTGTTGTGAGTACCCGCGACACCTGTTAATTATATGGTGAAATAAAAAATTCTATCAAAATGATCCGGCAGCGATTTTGGTTTGAATTTGACCACTGCCATAGCTGATCAGAGATCGTAGAACAAGACATGTTCAACACGGTCCACAGACTGAAGGCACACTGCCCCGCCCCCAATGACTGCACCAGAGTGCTGGTCGCCTGTTTATTCTAAATGTATTCATATTGAACATGTTGCATGTCCAAATCGCATCAAATTAGAAACTGCACTTTCTTGAGATATGCATTCCACAGGCAGACTGACAAACTGACGCTTATGTATTTAGTAGGTTGATAAAGCTTATGTTGGATCAACAGCAGAAAAGAAACACACTTACACCACCATCGCCAAATAAAACACAGCCTTGATATTATTCTCTGGCAAAATAGTATCAAGTCATACATTCATACCAATTATGTGCTGACAAAATAGGCATCTATATTGTTGAGACAATGATGTCAGACTACAGACCGTTACATTTATATTTTCTAAACAAGTCACTGCGGGCACCCTCGCCAAGGCGGTGACATCTGCATGACTCTTCGCCAGACGAACAATGAGGGCTCTTAGCAGAGAACAGAAGTGCTATTTGTCACTGTACGCTGATAAAATTCATACAGGGCCATTGTATGGGTCTGAAAATGCATGTTAAATCCATTCATCAAAGCCAGATGGATTAAGTGCTCTATGGGTTATGTCCTATTGCTTACACTGGGAGATACAGAGGTTTAAAGGGCCACGGCGTGCATGCATGTATGTGAGTGTGTGTGTGGGCACGTACACATGCACTTGTGTTTGTCAGTTCCCAATGAGTGATGATGACCACTGGCCCACCATATTGATCAGGGGAGTCCGAGGACGGGTGTGAGATAGATAGCCACACACCAGTGAGAACAGCATGTGTACAGAGTAAAACACGGCCAGGGTGAGACAGTTCATTTGCAGCTCGGTGCATGAGAAAGGTATAATTTCAGCCTCGTTATTATTTTTTATGCATAAAGATAATTAAAAGCAACATGAAAAAAAGAGGCGTTCAAGTTCAAAAACAGACATTAAGTAGGCAAAAGGGATCAAGCAGGATACAGAGAATGCCAGGGTTAATAAAAATAATTGTTTAAAATACCACTGAGACCACCCATCCTTAAAATGTATGCACTCACGCCACTGTAAGATACCGTTGGCATATGTGATGCAGATGTAAGTATCGCTGAAGACCTGAGTTAAGGAGAATTTACAGGAAGCAGAAGGCGCAAAAAAAAGCTTTCCAGCTTCCTGCTCGGTCAAAAGATTTGTGTTAGTATAATGTCGAAGTGAAAACGATCGTGCACGAAGCCGTATGGATCCATTTTCACTTCCAGAGGACTACTCATTTCTACCAAATTCTTGAACCTTGGTTTTTTCCTGTAAGAAAAGGTCTGGATATATTTAATAACACAAAATAAGTGTATTGGACGACCACCAGATTGTGTTGGTTTCGTGACTCACTCCAACACCAGCTGGATCCCGCGTCCCCCCACCCTGTTTCTCGCCGCTGATTGGACAGGTAAACGCAGAGAGCATGTTGCTTCTCCCCACAAGTTTCCACAGATTCAGCAGAAAAGCGTTTTATTGTGCTTTTTTTTTTGTCTCACCAATCCAAACAATGTGTGTGTGCGCTCCATACTCTTATACACATGGCTCTGGTTTGGCTTGGCAAAGTGATTTCTCTCTCCCTCTCTCTGTCTTCCTGTGGTTATTAATTATACAGATATTGCTCTGGCACGGAGTGTATACGAGGGCTGCTCGATAGCTTTGGAGGTTCATCTCAAGTCAGACTCTGAAGTTTAATTTAAGCGTTGGACTTTATTATCCCTCTGCAGGGTCCAAGTGGTGATCTGTTCTGTCTCTGTCGACTGAGCAGTGCTGGGACACGCAGGGCTCTGGCGGCAGGGGGAACAGCCGATGTAGGACAGCTTCTTATGGCTCCCCGGGGGCAGATCTGTGCAAACTACACTACAAATTACACAGTGGGTTGCTGTGCACCCTGAGCCAGTATAAACAACAACACCATTTCCCCTCTTATACTATGAATCAAACTGAACTTATATGACCCATGTCTGAGTCCACACCCATACTTTGTACGCCCCCAAAAACCCTTTTAATGACACACCTACATAGTAGTGCACAGCCCCGAGCGAGCTTCCTCTCTCCTCCCCTTCCCTCTGACTTCATTCATGAAAACTCCTCCTCCCTCCTCCCCGCCGCTCTCTCACTGTGTCACACTCTGCAGCTGTTTCATTTTAGGAAGCGGGGGACTCCAGAAGTTTTGCCTCGCAGCCACCAGACTGCTCTCAGAGCCAATTGGAAACCACAGCCAATACTTGTCCGAAGTGCTCTGGCAAAGTTAAATATAGAGCCCCCTCAGTTGTTGTAAGAGATTTAATAAATTCCCCCTTCAAAGTTTGCATAATGCTCTCTGGTTTAAAAGACCAAAGTCCTCTCGCTTGTTATTTCCCAGGCCTATTTGTTGATCTCTCATTGCTGGAAATCTAGTGTTTCAGTAATGGTCTGCTGCAAACCAGCTGATGTGTTTAATAAACTTTACTGAGCCTCAGTCTGGGAGTTACCTCCCACTTAGTCACAGACATGGAGGACTGCAGTGCAGAATGATTCATTAACACTGTTCATTCAGCAATTAAACTGCCATACTATGTAACTTATAACCTATAATCAATAACCTATTAGTCATAGATGGATAAGTTCATTATTATTTAAAAAAAAAAAATCTGATAATAAATCAGGTCCTGAAATTTAGCATCATATATTTTCTGTTGTTGTTAGTACGGTGTAAGTTAAAAAAATATTTTAAAACTTTCAGATTTCATATAAAATATAAGAAAACAGTATCAACCAAAAGCTTTACACTACAGTTATTTCGGTAACACTAAAAGAAATAGTAAATTGACTATTTACCCAAGACTTTATATCGACTTTTACAAGGACTATTTAAAGTATTCCGACACAAACCAAGCAGTCTGACTGGTTGAAGATGTGTTGTGCTTTTATGTATTGGTCGTCATGCCAACTCATGTAATAAACGGGAAAATGTGGCAATCGCCATTGTTTTTACCAACAAAGAAAAACATTGTGATTAGTACGTTAAAACAGAAACACTGGTGCCTTAAGTCAAAATGTGTTTGCAATGGGATTATTTTTACGTTTTTATCTGCTTTAGTTTGTTTGTTTACAGGATTACGCAAAAAACACTCAACCTTTCATGAAATTTTGTGGAGGGGCGGGACATGACACAAGGAAAAATCCCTTAAAGTTTGGCGCCGGTCCACATGACGGAATAGATCCAGAGTGTGGGAACTTGGTGGCGATCAAAATAAAAATCCAGATTTAGTGAATTTAAATGTAGTTTCATACTGGGACTGTGGGGGTTGCAGTCTACTAGTTTGTAATGTGATCTATTTACAGAATAACTGAAAGTTACATACAAGATGCTTTATGCTTTATTTTGAGAATGCAGATATGAGTTATTTTTAAATATATTGTTATAAAGTTGACAAACTTAAGTCATGTTGGGAATGAAAAGCTACTTTTGAAAATATGTATAGATTTTGTTTATTTAGGTGTATGTTTACATTGTGTTGCTCACGGACAGAAGATCACAGTTCACTGAACTTTTAATTTCCTCCACAATGTTGAGTCTGCACATGTTGTTTCGGTTCTTCCTTGAAAAATAATTCTCAACAGAACCTCTTGAAACCTGCACGCAGTGCTGCACATACACATACGTCCTCATATATATCAGTAATAGTGGTCAGGTTGGCAGAATCCTCCACCAGTATGTGTACCAGCTGTGGGTCCCGGCCTGGCATTGTGCTCTGCCTCAGACAGAGGGGGCTCTGTGGTGGAGGTCTGTGTCACGCCATCAGAATGTGTGGCAGTGTGCTGTTGGTCCTGAGAAAAAGAGCCCCGAGCGCTGCATTATCAGCTGGGATGATAACAGCATGGAAACACTGAGGCCAACAGGAAAGACACACAGGAATCCTTCCCAAGACCTGGTCACTGTTCTCGTTTCACTGCCAACAACCCGCCACACGGCTCAGGTTCAGACAGGCTCTTGTCTGGCACGTGGTGTGTGGATGCAGGTTCAGGAGACTTGCAAATTTGAATGAAAAAATTAACGGGTGATTTCATGAAGACACATGTTGAGTAAACTAAACAGTTTTTTGTTATTCAAATAAATTTGAAAGATAGATTTTTTTTTTCTCACAATTTACACTTTTTATTTCAAATTAACAATTACAATTCTATTGCATATTTTGATGATTTATATATAATATGTTAATAACTTCTCTGCATTATATACTTTCAGGGATTTTTTTTTTTTAAAGAAATTGGCTCTCTTAACTGACTGTGTTATGTGCCAAATTTCAACAATTACTTTATCTCAATTTTACTGAAAGGCATAGACAAGGAATCCATGTTTTACTGTTTTGTTTCGAAAAGAAGATCTTTTATTTTGATAAAACAAATGTGCATCTCAGCACATGACCAGGGAATCCTGTTGCAATTTCTTTTCCATAAAACTCTCCCAATGTCTCCCAAGATGACAAATTATTATTATTATTAATATTATTATTAGAGAAAATTATTTCAAGGAAAATAAAGGGTATCTGGGGTAAGTTAACTTTAAATTTTAAGGATCAAAACCAGTTTAAATGTAATGAGTTCTTTGTAAAATGGAAAAATGTATGCAGGTGAATATGAAAGTGACCTGTGTGTATTGGACTGTATGTAGCATTTCATGCTACATTCCACAAAAAAAATATTTTACATTATTAAAGCATTTAAAAGTGAAAATAAGATATTAAAACCTATTTCTGATTAACAAAAAAAAAGTCAAATCTGATTCTACTCACTGGGAATCAAACAGCTTGATGTGAGCGTCGTCTGTGAATCAACGTGTTCGCTCGCCATGTGGAAAAACACCTACATCCCACTGACCCTCTTCATGTTGTGCACACATGACGTTACTTCCATGTATAAACACGTATCAGGAGCGGCTATGTGAACACAGAGCTGTAATTAATACCATGTACAATTTCCCCTGTCCCCCTACAACACACACACACACACACACACACACACACAAACACCCACCCACCCACCCACCCACACACACACACACACACACACACACACACACACACACACACACACACACACACACACACACACACACACACACACATACGTCCCCGAGCCCCACATCAACTTGTGGAGAGGAGCCGAACGAAATGCCCCCTCCACATCTCTCTCCTCCCCTCCCGTCTCCTCCTTCTCAGGGGGGGACGAGTGCAGATGTGAGGAGGGTCAAATAAATAGCCGTGATTCAGCCACAATTCCAGCCTGACATCCACTTAGCCCCAGGTTCCCTCTGCCAGCAGCCACCTGTTGCTCTTCTTTAAACACTGCCTGCTGAGGAGGAAGTCCTCTCATGTGGAACCGAGCCCCCACCACCAATACGCTCCCAGGAACTGTAATGGCTTAAATAAAAGTGTACCGGGCCTCGGCGACGTCATTCAAGTCTTTTACGTGCTGAGAAGGGGAGAAAGAAAGGGGGGGTGGCTCAGAGAGATATAGAGAGATGCAGCCATGTGGCCAGATGCTAAGACCATCAGGTCTGTGTGTGTGTGAACAGAGAGACAAGAGGGATCCACTGTTCAGGGTCTGGATATAAAGTAGCAGGATACAGACATCTGGTGTGATTTCGCGCTGTGAGGTAAAGTCAGATATAAAAGGAGAGAAGCACGCATGCAATTTATTTGAGTCATTAAAAATCTGAATCACCGTGCACGTTTTCATCGCAGTATTTTGCATAAAGGCACGGGGTGAAAACAGGTATACTTTGTTGCATGAACACATGGACGTGCACAGCAACCTCCTGTTAGCCCTCTTTGACTGGAGAAAAAAAAAGGTCATTATTATTGTCGCTGCATATATATATAGGTTTGATCGCGATATCATCCAGTCATAAAATATTTTCAAGATCATGCAAAGTGATGTCCTATGCCCCTCATCATGTGACACTGTCCAAACTGATGTTTACAATGTGACTGGGAGTCTGAATTTGCTAAATACATTTTTTACATTTTTGCTTTAGATGATGTATATGTCGGCTCATAATGGTCTGAATTTATCTATTAAGAATTTTATTTTCAAAAAGATATTGTGGTTTACAATGGGATAGCTGACAGTGTTAAGCTCAAGATGCAAAATCATATGTCTGCTTAAAGTAGTTTACAGAAGACGATAGCCTATCTGTCCTAATGTGTTAACTTACACTAACATGGGGGAGGGGGGCTGTTACCTTTTCTTATTGTAGGGCAATGGCTCCTTGAAATGTCTGTGCACGTCCCTGCATATACACAAACCTGGGACACCTCACACTGTTCTCTACAACTACTATGAGACTCTCTGCGGCAAAATGCAAAACACAGAGTCTAAGGTTATTTTTCATGTCAAGGTTTTTATAGATGTGATTCGACTTTGGGAGAACTTTGCACCAGAAACTTTGAATTACTTAAAATGCTCTTTTGATCAAACCTAATTAAACACAAGCAATTACCAAAGTGAAATTAGCAACATTTAAACGCATCCATTTACTTGATTAAAGTTAGATGATGAGAGTGAGATAAGTGGAGACCAATACTCCAGGAGATGAGAGCAATAGGTCTAGATATTGGGTGTCAGGTGAAGCTCTCACACAGACTCCGAGTGGGACTGTGACAAAAAAAAAAAAAGAGCGAAGCAGGCACAGGTAAATAAATGAAGAGTGATGACCGTGTAACATCCTCCCGGTCGATTGAGTATCGTGTAAAGCTCAGAGGAGTGTCGTATGCTCCTACATGGGCCCCGCCGCAGATGCGAGGGGCCTCTGGTTACAATGAGGAGAAATCCTGCCTGCTCAGACCCAGCTCCATTACTGAGGCCGGAACAAAGATTGAAGAGGGTAACTGGCTGTACCTGCGGTAAATGTAGAAGCATCCAGATTTATGCAGCTCAAACATGTCAGAGAGGAGATATGCTGCAGGACTGACAGGGTTAATTATGATCCCATTAGAAGGGGCTGCTGGGGCTGCTCCTTTGTGAATCTGGGGAACCAGGTATTTCACAGAGTATCCTCGTGTTAACCAGTAGCAGAAGAGAACAAGCGCCCAGCAGGGAGAAAGTAGTCAGAGTGAGCCTATTATGTTTCTCTGCAGAGCTCTGCCTGGCCTCGCTACTGTGGATGATTGTGTGGGCAACTGCTACCATAGCTGGGGGAACAGTAAAGCATCTGTCGCCTCTTTTAAATCCCCAAAGGAGCCAGAAGCAGGTCCAGAGTTTCACTGGCCTTACTTACAGCAGATGTCATAAAAAAAAGTCCCAGGACGTTCATCCAATCAGTGGCATTTAGAGGGGCAACACTGTCAAAGCAATAATTAGCTCAAATTGACCTGTTTCTTCCTTTCTCTCCTTGTCTCCTTCCCTCTCTTTTCAGGCCCTGATATGAATAATGAGGCGAGGGGTTAACGGCAGGTCACTCAAAGCTCCCTATCTGCCATGTTATTTATTCAGTGGAATGAGAAATTGATCACATTATTGTGTTAAGAGGGACCTGATTCGTTATAATCAGCCCTGTATTGGCAGGCCGGGCCCGGGGGCCTCGCTATTGCATTAGGAATGCTCAAGCAGGCATAGGTCAGCCCTGCTCTGGCCATTTTACAACTTCACGTCACCTCGCTGACCTTTTGATGACACTGACAAAGACAAAAGAAAAGCAATATATGACAGCGCAATATTAGCTGCTGAACACCATGCATGCTCACAGCAGGAGGCGAAACGTCAGGGGAGGCCGGGATGACCGTGTGACCTACAACTGTTCATGTGTGTTTGCAGAAAACTAAAAGTAGGATTTATATATTTACTGTGTGTGTGTGTGTGTGTGTGTGTGTGTGTGTGTGTGTGTGTGTGTGTGTGTGTGTGTGTGTGTGTGTGTGTGTGTGTGTGTGTGTGTGTGTGTGTGTGGGTGTGTGTGTGTAGAAGGCCATGACCTGCAGCTATATTTCTGTCACAGAGACGGACATTTATCGAGAAGGCCGTGCCACCATGAGCAGAAACACAATCATTCAGCGATTGAAAACATTTACAACTGTGAGCAGTGGTTGCTTTTTAAAACAGTTTCTAATTTTCTGACCGTTTGCTCCCTGAACGCAGCATTTTTCCAAATGAATGAAAAACTGTGTAAACGACCAGGTGCACTAACCTATTTTCCCCCGTGGTTACATCACGCCAGCTCATTAATCACATGAGTCTGCTGCTCTTGTTTGCACTAGGCCAGAACGCACTGGTTAGTGCTTGTTGATTTAACCATAACACCCCAGCACATAAAAATCGCCTCAGATCTGAGTTTAATCTTCAACGAGACTGCATCATTTTTCCTTCCATTGGCAGCAACCAGCCTGTTTCTCAGCTACTGTCCTTCACTCAATCTTATTCAGGTTTGTAATGGCATTGCAGAGGTGCAGCAACACGAAAGCCAGCACAGTTATCACATCGAGGACGCTCTCTGTGTTCAGCTTGTCAGGTGAGCCAATGAAGCTTATTCAAAACAGATCTCACGAGCACAAGCTCAGAAGTATCACACTTTTTTAACTGGCACATCTTTCAAGCTTTGCAACCTGATTTAGAAAAGTGAGAAGGTTGAGTCTTGACATCTTTTCTGTTTGACTGTTTCTGAGCAGATTCTTATGGTCTGAACCAAAGTGAAGAATTCAATGGATAACTAGAGCACATATCTCCGTCGACGTCCAACAGTCCCCTGAAATTCAAACTGCACCAAATTCTACACGCTCATAAATATCAGCTCCCTAAATGTGCCAGATTTCTTTCATCAAGATCCATGAATTATTCCCTGGGAAATCATTGGATATTTTAGGTTTCCCGATCAGCACCAAAATCTTCATGGTCATGTTAATCCGTTTGGTAGTTTTTGCCGAATCCTGCTAACTATCAAACTATGTATATAGATGTTATAAGAGCCATTTACAAACCATGGCGTGTCTGTGAGTCACCATATTATTTAAAGGAATCACACCTGGTAAAATGGTAAATGGTAAAAATGAGTTGGATTTTATTTTAAACTACAAAGTTCTTAACTGACACAATTCTCTTTTACTTGAACCGTTTTCCGTTCAAACTGCTTTTCGCTTTAATTAAAACTTAAATGAAGCAACACCACTGACGCTCGAGTAAAATATTTCAGTATGCTTTCCACTTGTGGAAAACACTCTCTCTCCCGACTTTCATCCTCCGACTCCCCCCTGATCGCTGCGCCTGTTTACAGTGAAAAACATCTGCATTGAAATTATTCCGCTTCCTGGGGCTTGAATAAAATCAAGTCTCCCCAAAACAACAACAGGAAGAGGGCCATTTTTACAATAGATGTGTTTAAATATGTGCAAGAATTCAGTGACGTCTGTGATCACACACTGTGTCAGCGGGGACTGGTGCAAAATAGAATTGTTTACACCTTTACACAATTTACACATTAGCAGACACCAGGAGAAATATCAACCCTAAAACAATGTCTGTCTTTGGCCTTTTTTGTTTTACACACACACACTAGTGTGCAGCTTTTCATCTTTTACCATTCAACACATCAGAAAAACACAAAAGCATTTTATTGCAACTCACTTAGTATTAATGCTGTATAACAGTTGCCTTTACTCTGTATCTTAAATCATGTAGTAACGTTATAGCATTTCACCAAACTACACTGAACCTTTAAAGATATTTTTGTTTGTCCGTTTTAACCATTTTATCGTTTCTCCTTTGTCTCACTGCAGGTCTGTCAGTGTGAGTGTCGACTTGCATGCAGAAAGAGCACTAACTAGTTAATTATTAGCCAATAGCAGCCTCTGCCTTACCTTAGGCTTTTAAACACACACAGGTTTCTCCTCAAATTTGCTCCCTTTACACACACTGAGCCAAGGAGGAAAAAGAAAACAACTAAAAATAAACTGTATTTCAACTTTGCATTAAATTCTTTCTTTCACAAAGGTAATTCAATAAATATATGTACCTGAGAGCCAAGTAGGACCACTATGATAATGTAACAAGGTTTTAAAAAGAAAAGCCCATCACGTATCTATCTATCTATCTATCTATCTATCTATCTGTCTGTCTGTCTGTCTGTCTGTCTGTCTGTCTGTCTGTCTGTCTGTCTGTCTGTCTGTCTGTCTGTCTGTCTATCTGTCTGTCTGTCTGTCTGTCTGTCTGTCGGCCATTTCTGTTGAAACCGACCTGTACAGAAGGAAGACGTTATTTAACGTTATTTGTTGTACATCTTATTGAAGACATGTTTAAGCACTTTATAAAAGGAAATGTTACAAATAAATATTCATATTAAATTGTCCTTGTGTACTTTATTGTATCCTTCCTCCATATTCCCTTTTATCCTTTCACGCCTCAGGACGTTTAGCTTCAGAGACAAAACCGTGACACCCGCCCCCAAAACACACACACACACACACACACACACACACACACACACACACACACACACACACACACACACACACACACACACACACACACACACACACACACACACACACACACAAAAGGCTGCAGGTACTGGTGTAAACAATCCCCGTCACTCTTCACGCTGCTTGAAACTTGTTTAAAAATGTCTCGGCGTCACACTGAAACGTTTACACAAGCAATTGTACACGCAGAATTAATCTTACCAGCTCACAATTAAGACATTGAGGAATTTCCATCGACATGAGATGAGGCTGGCCACCTCATTCTCTCCCCTAACAGTAGCCTTGAGAGCGATGTGTGTACACAAACCTCCTGTGGTTACTCAAATGTTGTAAACTGTATAACTAAAGCTTAGGCCTCATTCATAAGCTGTTTACCTTGTCGATAAATCACAGCATCCCTCCAGCGACAGGCACTGACAGGAGGCTAAAGAGAAGAGGGGAGGATTTGAATTTTAAAACTTGGGCCAAAGTAAACCTGGGTGGTTAGAAGTCACAAGTTTTTTCGTGGGATTGTATTAGATGTAACCAGAGACCTGGATACTTTAAGTCAGGCACAACAAATATTATTCATCTGTTCAGATAATTACTTTAAAATCCAAAGGAGGCTGTGAGGTGTTGGGGAATAAAAATACAGCTTCTCCTGCAGCGTCTGGAGTCCATGATGGACGGAACGCATTTATGTGTTCAACAACAAAAACTGTGAAGCTGTAGTAGATATCATGATAAAGTCAAAACACTTAATTCCAACATGGTCCCAAGATGTTAAAAGACCGACATAAAACATGTAACACTGAATGTAAAAACCAAAACCACATCAGTTCAGACAAACAGAAAAAGAAACAGCTCAGTAGTAAGACAACTTCAATGTTTTAAAAGTAGCAGTACAGATTGAAAAAAGGTGCAAGTGTCCTGAATTCTATATTGTATACAGTGTTCAAGTCCAGTGAGTAACTTTAAATAAAGGTAAACAATAAAATGCTCAAGAAAAAAAAGAAAAAAAGCCTCAAAAACAGAAAAATCATCGAAAACAAATATTTGTGGGATTAAAAAAGAGGCAAAAATATTTTCCCACAGCAGTGAAAGTAAATGAAGCCTTGAAAGTTAATAAAAAACAATCCTACTTCTGATGACTTTCAAACCCTCTCCAGAAGCAATGTTGAGAACAAAACCATACTGTGAGGAGTAGAACTGTACTTTTCTATCAGAGTGGTGAGAATAAAGGCACAGAGACGGGCTGGTGACGAGGTCGATCCGGTTGTAACCAGGTTGCAGCTGGTAAACACGGGGCCAATTGTAACTCGTATATAAACCACTGGGTTTAGCGAAATCTGTAATAATACATCTGAATGTACTTGTTGTTTTCTAATATAAATCAGTCATATATTAAAGCTGTAAGTTCAGTAGAGTGAATACTATAACAGTTGTAAACAAAGTAGAAGTATTAAGTATATGGAATTACCCTAGTACCACAGAATTGGTAGTATAAGAAGTTACGTTCTACTTTTGAAAACTACACATATACACAACAAATAAATACAGATTAAAAAAATCTAACAAAATCATGATACCAAACTGTCACCCTGTTTTATAATTTAGCTCTAATCTGACCTCTGAGAGTTTGAGTCTACTTCATATTCAGTATCATTCAATATGTCATCACAGTGAAAAATACCCAAGTCATCCGCTCACATTACTGAGCAAACACACACATGTGTTATATTGCACATGTGATGCAGTTTCTGTTCGGTTGCCACAACAGTTGATTTAAATGGTGCATTAACAAACTGTGGTATTTATTTCTCCTTGTTAATAGAGGCACCTTCTTGTGGTTGTTAGTGCTGCAGCTTTTTATTGCAGCATCACTGCGGCGTTACTCACACTCTAATGGATGTGTTTTTGTTCATTGTATCTCAGTCCCAAACACTGTTTTTGGTGTTATGTCGTAACGTAATAAGCCCGTTTCAGTCAGACAGTGTGGAGCTGGAACAAAAGGTAAAGACAGATCTGCCTCCAGACTGGAGGTGTGTTTACAAGCTGGTGAAAAGGCCTAACAGGTTCCTCGGAGGGGGGGCTTCTCTCTACTGCCGAGGGAGAGAGAAGATTACACATTCCTCCAGACGCTGCAGTCTGCTGGACACCACAGCGCCACATTCCTCATAGTTACAAGTAAGTGTTCACTTGATACCCTCTTCAAAAGGATGGCACGGCAAACCTGTGCCACGTGTCATACGTGGAGGTGATGGATGATCTCAGCTGGGTTTCATATCCTTACACGCAGAGCTACATATCCTAAAATCCTTTATATCTTTATGCCACAAGTGTTAAGTGACAGTATGCATTATGAATTAAGAGCATATAAAACTGTCAGTTAACACACTCGTGTCCTATTATTGACGCACTGAGGAGAAGCACCTGCTGTGACAGAAGCCCCCGGGGTCGTGACTCGTGGCTTTCTCAGCTACAGGGGGTGTCGAGGGTCAATTTGATTCTCCGAGCATTTCCTCGCTCACCTCTGCTAACCCCACCTTGGATCGATGATGCTTGACCCAACTCCACTGAAAGTCAGTCAAGTGCGCAGCGAGGAAACCAACAAGCAAGAAGCAATATTGATAAAAGAGACGGAAAATGCTCTCCTGCTTTATACATCTCATCTTAAATCCCCACTACTCAATACCCTGAGTAGTAGCCTTCCAGTACTGTTCACTATAAATGACATGAATTACAACTTCTCTTTTTATTGAATGGGTGATTGTTTATGATTCCTTCTGTGTGTGTTTGACTGTGTTTTGTTGTTTCTTCTATGTGCTACTGAAATAATGAAGACTTCTGAATAAATATTTAATAAAATATAAATTATACATAGTTAGAATTAAAAAAATAACCTACATCACGTGAGACAAAAGATCCTCCCTAACTCCTATGAATAAGAATTATTAGAAAAATATCAAACAAGTACTTTTAATCTTAATATTTTTTAATCAATTAAAAGAAAACAATGAAATTGCAGCTGAATGAGAGCAGCACTGACAGCAATCTTAATAAATTACTTATTAATTAATCTGGTCCAATGAAGTACCTCGGGTAAAAACTTTAATCCGACTGTTACGTTATTTATCATTCAACTACACTCAGGAGAGCACATATCTCTGCCAAGGCCCAACAGTTCCCTTGAATTCAATAACATAGATATCTGTTGTGCCCGTTTTTTCCCATCAGGATCCATGAGTTATTTTCTGCGAAAATGGTGAAAATGTCAACAAAAAAAAAAGAAGGAGATTTAATGAAAGTAACCCTCTTATCCGGATCCAGACCAAACTTTAACGGGTTCTTTCCTGAGCCATACCGCATCCTTCCACCAAGGTTTGTTGAAAGTAGTTTTTGTGTAATTTAGCTTACAAACAAACAAACAAACAAACCAACCAACCAACAATGACAACAAACAAACAGGCAAAACATAACCTTCTTGGTGGAGGTAATTATATGTCAAAAGATTTCAAAGGCTAATGTCTTAAATGACCCACGACTCATCAATGAATGTCTGATTTTGGACTGCTGTCCTCCAAACTTTAACAAGATACCCCACGGTGCAGCAGGCGTGCCGCTGTGTGCCTGTTACACTGGCAGTAATACTGCTTTCAGGTCACCCTGCAGCCCACACCGAGTCTGGCAGGGCCGAGTCGGCGTCTGAGAAAAAAGATACCAGTCCCATTTACGACAGGCCAGCCCAGTAAAGCTGGAGTCAGTCTGCAAGTGAAGGGTGGAATAAAAGAGTTTCTCAGGTTTAGAAGGTCCATCAGAGAGAACCGAGGCCCCGTCACACTGAGAGCTGTGCCTCTGTCAATTACACTCGCACTGCTCCATTAATCTATAATACACCTGATAACTGTACAACACACAACCGCTTCATCTGCTGTGAAAACGTATACTTTAACTCTCACCGTAAAGGAGCTGCTTCAAGGTGGATGGCCACAGGTTAGGATGTCAAAGATCATTTCAGGAATCACCAAATGTTTTTAAATAATAACTGGACTCTAATTCAAACACTGTGCACAAACAAGCTGAATTCCAGTAAGTGTTTACCTCCAAATGCCTGTTATTGCAACATATAGGATTACAGGAATTACTAAACAAGCAAAAGTGCTTACAAACACTTTCATTATGTATGATATCACTGAGAAAGTATGTAAGTGGAAACGTCTAGTTTTACATTTTTGGTCATGGACCTCTGTGGCGGCACATGGCCCCTTTGTCAGAGCAGGATTATCAGGAGCGAGCGCTCACAAAAGGAAATGCTTGTGGAGCTACAGTAACAGAAGGATAAAATCAGCCGTGTGATGATTGGGGTGACACATTTGTTTGGCTGTAATGAAAATAAGCCCATTGATGGAGCATTCAGTCACTGGCCCGATCCCCCCCACCCCACATCCTGTCTCTTTATCCTTCATACAAGTGGCAGACAGATAGTGGCTTGGGGGATATTGCAGCAGCCAGTGGCTGAGAGAGGGGGACTCACAGTGTGTGTGTGTGTGTGTGTGTGTGTGTGTGTGTGTGTGTGTGTGTGTGTGTGTGTGTGTGTGTGTGTGTGTGTGTGTGTTCTGACTTGTCAGCCTGTCACTTTGCATAAACTGCTGATATGTATGACGGAGCTGTCTCCACTGCCCACCAGCTAATCAATTTATGTTAATCTGTAAACCTGTGGTAAATCAAAATACAACACAGTGACAGGAAGGAAACAAAAACAAGCCCACACAGTTGTTTGTTTCAATCGAATAGTTTCTTTCAAAATTACTAGAATCTAGAAACCTAATTCAAGTTAAACACTACAAGGGCACTCAGAGACATCCACCTCAGCTAAGGACAAACAGTTGCCTTATGAAACCACATTTACATTCACTAGATCCAGATTTTTATTTGTATATCCATGAATTATTCTCTGGGAAATCACTGAAAATGTTGAAAATTGGAATGTTAAAGAATGTGAAAAATAAATTCTAACACAGATAAAAATATCACCTCCTTGGTGGAGGTAATGAAAATGCATTACCCATAACAATAGAAACATTTTCTATCATTACAATAAAATAAAATGAAATAAAATCCTACATCATGAATTATTCAGAATTTCAGATTTAAATTTTTTATATATTCCTGTGACACTCCAATAACATCAGATATAGTCATATATGCAGTATCTATATATATATATATATATATATATCTATAACTGCTGAATTGCAGAATTATGTTCTTAATACTTCAAGACAGAAGTTAATATAGTCTTTAAATACAAGAATAAACTAAATGAAGTGCAGAAAAACACAACCATATAAAAAGTGAGGCCACCGTCTGACACAACTCTAACATGTGGGACATCGTAAAGAAGAAGAAGTTCAAATGTCTGAGTGATGTCGAGGTTTTGGACCCTCTCACCGTCCATATCTGTGTTTTGTCTCTGAGCCAGGCACAGGACCACAGTGCCTATAAAACATCAGGCCTGATGGTTTACCCAGAGCCCACTTCAAGTGTTTGATCCTAGGATAGCAGCTGTGACTCACCCCTCTGTGTGTGTTTCAGCCACTGGACACACACACACACACACACACACAGTGAGAACATCTCTACCGGAAACCTTCCCTAACTGTGGGACTGGATAACTTCAGTCTGGCTGTGTCTGTCAGAAATGTAGCCGGCTCCCCACCCGGCTGCCCCTCCAAAGCCCTGGGCTCAGGCGTGCCACACACAGGATTGAGATCAGTGTTCACCGTGCCCATGTTCACACTGCCACATGTCTCAGTAGCTGTGTGCAGCTGTTGTATAAGCAGACTACTGAAGTGGCTCGGGCAGGATGATAAAGAGAGCAGCAGCAGGCCCCGACCACAGGACTTCATCTGGTCTGGTGAGGGGATGTCGAGCAAGATACTGATGTTGAGTCATTGATACAGTGCATATACAGATCCTCTGATATAACTGATCAAGAGTGAGTTTATTAGTAATATCACATTCTATCTCAAAAAAAAAAAAAACTCATTCAAGCCAATACATAAAATGTATGCCTGATTCAAACTTCTTCTAGCTATTCCTATTTGGTTGGAAGCCCCTGTTTACTTCTATCAATACACTGGATTTGATATGTGACGATAATGTTTTGTATGTACAGAGGAAATCTATTCACCAGTGGAATGTGACTGTGATGGCTGCTCATACAGCCACGCACTGAACCAGAGGACATAGTGGGGACTCTTTTGTTTCATTTACTTAGTTTATTGTTTTAGCACAACACTTAAAATACACAAACATAAAAATGACTAGAAACAGATTTTGGATCATACAACATACTCACTTTTATTAGCAATTTTGACAATACAGTCTTTCTAATCTTTTTGATTTGGGGATTTTGTGATATTACCTTTAGTCATTTAAGGTATTAAATGTTTCATGAAATTCATTCAGTTTTTTGGAGTTAACAGTCCTGGGGGCGTTGCTGCTGGAGTTGTCTGGCTGGTCACCAAAAGGAGTCCCAACTGTTTCAGACCTGCATTAATACTAAAGAAAACTAGTCTCAAATATTAAAATGAGCAAATATTTTTAAAGCAATTTAAAAGGTAATTCTATGGAAAATAACCTGATGGATACTTAAGTTTACACTTAACCTGTGTGTGTTTAAGCTGAGGCCTTTCGGTTCTGTAGCCCCGCCCAAGTAAATACCTGAAAAATAACAGCTTTGATTGTTTACCTAAAATACTGGTATTTTTCTGATGGGTAACCTCTTGTAGTTGTGTGAGCGAACTCCTCTCTAAAATCTCTACAGAAATTGTTGGTGAAGAAAGTGTTTTCAACACTAAGAGTCTGTTGTTTCCATCCTCTGCTGCTTTCTTTTTACCATAAAATCCAAATATTAACCGAATAGTTTTGTTGCTCAAAAGCAACTTAACCATAGAGGTGGCCGATCAGAATCGTATGAGTCATTTTTGGAACAGTCATATTCAGTCTTCTAAACAGCGTCTCTGTGCTTGAGCATCTCTTAACCACCAGCCCCCACCTCTCCACCCCCAAAATGTCTGCAAGCGCTCTGACATGGTGTTGGTGGTATTAGGTGTTACACAGGGGTCCATTTTTCTCTCAGTTGTCTGAGTGGAACACACCCGCTGCGGCGGGGCTCCCCCTCGGCTCCATGTGTGACAGTAATTTTACACAGCCGGGGCCCTTGGTCCCGGAGGTGGGCCATTAAAGTTCAGGTGAGGTTAATTACAGAGAATTGTTAAGCCTGCTGCTGTGTGCCGGGCGGGTGGGAGGGATTTGACGCCTCCAATGCCGATGCCTGTGTGACACGGCTTCGCCGGCTCCACGGGTGTTCAGCATCAGATTTACACACAACACCTACAAAGGCCAATCATTCACTGAAACAGCTCGAAATTAAACCCCACAACATAGCCACATGAAACCACCACAGCTTGTTATTCCACTTGACGCATAAATTACCACACACAACATGCAATTCTCCACATGAAACACATTGAAATTGAGTGTAACTACCTTTAAATAAGCAGCCAGATTTAGGAAGATGATTTTACATACAGGATGCCATCTCTAATTTCTTCCGAGAGGTTATATTTACCCTGAGACGAGTCAGAGGCAGGAGCTGCAGCACAAACAGGAACAGAGACACTCAAAGATGCAGTCTGATGTGTTTGAGTAAGGATGAGATTATATTGGATTAAAGGGGATTTTTGCAATGCAAATGAATGCACCTCAAATCAATAAGGCCTGTTCTACTCAATATACAAACTAATTAAGAGGTAATACAATCAAACCAGAATAAAATAGATTGTGCTGCTTCCTCAGAAAGAAATCCAATCAAACCTTTTTATGTGAAAAGATAAAATCTAAAGCGATCTTTCTTTGTACGAATAATGACCTCGGCTTTGTGTCCATTTAATAAGGAAAACTTGTCTTAAGAGGTTACGCTCAATGTGCATATTCTAATCAATATGAATTACATAGGGTTTTATCTATGTTATCTGCTCCAGACTGCTAAGCTAATTAATGTTTTATCGAGTGTTTTAACTCAATTATTTCGCAAAGTCAAAGAGGTTCAACACAATTTTCTATGAGCAGCCCGAACATCTTCAGTGGAGGGGAAGTGGTTTGAGTTCTGCAGCTTTTCAAAGACACACAACCAAAGTAAGACATGAATTCAACTCAGAAATGTACTAAGCTCAGAAGTTTGGATTTAAAAGAAATATAGTGGAGAATGGTGTATTCATATGGTGGAGTATTTGGCTGTTTGTAGAGCACAATGCCTCTCTGACACATTTTGCGTTGGGGCATCACTGCTAAAGTTCCCCCTCCTCTTGCGCTTCATTCCAGCTGATTGCTCATTTTCTAATGCTAATGGTGCTAGGCCGGGGCTAGGGTTTCTCCCCTGTCAGCTGGCCACTGGGGCTGTGGGACGGATCTAATGGGCTCTGACAGGAGGGAACTGATCTCATTCAAAGGGGATTTGATATGTGGCATGAATGTGGTGAACCTCAATGGACATATTAATGACCGTTATCATTCACAGACTTTGAGCCATTCATAAAGCCCCTTTCTGTCGGATGCACCGGTGCTGCGCCCGAATGCCATGACTTATGGATGAGCTGGCCATATATTGTTTTCACTTGCCTTTTAGGTAACACGTCAAAGTGACTCAGAGCTCTGCTCCGGTGGCAGAGGCGGTGGCTGGTCCAATAGTTTGAGCAGCGTAGCGCAGTAAATAATAACATGGTGGGTGTTGTTTACAATTCAATTACGGCCACACGCTGGCAGTGAAGAAGACAAAGACCTACAGCCACAGGAGAAATCGGTGTGGAAGCACACAGTCAATATTCAGCCTCACCTCACTGCTATTTATGACTGAGGAGTCTCTTCATGCATTTCAAAGTATTATTTGTGCTCATTCTTTATTATTACTGCCTCTATCCCAAAGTAAAGCTCCTCTCGACTCCTTTTTTGTTTGTTGTTTTTTGACAAACTAGATCCAATTCAGCAACTAATGTTGGAACAAACCTGCTGTGAGAAGTTATCAGTGTCACAGATTTAATTTATGATAAATCACAGTTTATGAAATAAAGTATTCTGCAGATAATACATGGATTATATTCATAAGATTTCTCCTCCCCTCCTTTCACAATACACTTGATGAATTCATGAAAAATGCGACTGGGCCAAAGGAAGGGAAAATCAACATGTGGACGCTTTTGAATAAACAAGTCTTAAAAAGGCAGAGCATTGCTTGTGCACAAAATGGAGCAGCCACAATTAAACGTCTCGGGCAGGATGTTCATCAGAGTGTGGTTTTCCCAAAAATCCCAAACAAATCCAGTCTGTCTATAAATGGGAGAGGCTGCAGGAACCAGTCATATTCAGCTGTATGACCGAAGAGGAGTGATTCTTCATTCACATACGGTGCAAACAACGTGTTGCCTAGCAGCTGCAACTCAAGCTATTCTTCCTGGTGTCTGTCCAAAAACCCATGCACCCTCCTAAAGACCAACAAACACATGATGCAACACTCAAAGGTTCACGCCCCCTGTTTTAATCAAAATTACTAAAGTCTCTTTTATTAAAATACAAAAGTAAACAAGCAAAATTAAAGTCTGCTGTGAAATCAAAGAGATGTGTGTTCTGTAAAATGTAAATTGGGACATACAAATGGTTGCTATAACAAATGTATCATTAACCTCTGATTTTAAGGTTACTAGGACTAATTATGAGCATATTACAAGTGTTTTCCATTCCCCCCGTTTTGATTGCACGCTCTATTAGCAGAGCTGAGGTGCAGATCCGAGCGCAGCAGCAGCAGCAGCAGCCTGGGAGGTGCCGGGAAGTGTTTCTTGACAGCTGCACAGGAAGTTACATCCCTCCACACGTCGAGGTGTCACCAGCAGTATTCTAACATTTCCAATTTTAATCTGCAGATTCCTGCCATGTGTCAACTTCAAAATAAAGTTCCCTGCTGCCTCCTAATAACAATCTGTTTGCTGCTTGAGATGCCAAAAAAAGATGCCAGGCCTTGTTCACTTTTTTCGTTCTGCTCAGTGTTTTGAATTGAATGTTTCAAAATAATATATTCCTCGTGATTTAAAACAGGTAAATGTTCTATACTGATCACATTTACTATGAAGGAGCAATGAAATATGCTTTATATACTGTAATAGTAATTGAAACTTGGCGGTGGTGAAAAATCGATATGGTGACGCATTTTCCTTGAGCTTTGAGGCACTTTCAGATGATATTACTTATTACAGACTCAGGAAAAAGTATTATAATTTTAACTTTATTGATTTTTTAAAAATATACTGGGATTTCAACTTTTACTAAAATGAAAGTACAAGTTGTGAGTAGTTTTTTCCCAGAATAGAGGAAAAGTTAAAAAACTAAGTACATCTGACGTACAGGTTTATGGGGTTTACACTGAGTCTTGATCAACGACAGCTTTAACCTGCTAAAACAGATGTAACAAAAGAGCGAAACAAGCACCAGCAACGTCACCAGAGTTCTGTTCATCACCCTGAGACCGAGGCAGCAGGACATTTTTGCCTGGCTTCCTCCACAGCCTGGAAAATCCTCCACACATTACGACCATTGTGAGAGCTACTTTGCTTTCACAGTCCAAAGATCAAAACAGCAGCCATGTTTCCAAGGAACAAATGTCTTACCAGCTGGGCTGGTGTGAACACAGATATAATGCTGACAGGAAGCCGAGGCAGTCACTTGTAGAGCCAATTATGGGCAGAGCCGTGGGGGCAGGTTTACAAACACGGCTTTTCTTGTGTGCGCTGCTCTGAGGTATATGATTAACTTCCTTGCTAAAAGTACCCGGGCAGCCCGGAGTCTGCCCTCACTGTAGGTGGCAAAGCTGGTGAGTCGTGGCACAGCCCAGCTGACACCAGACGACCAAGAAAAACAAAAAGTGGGCTGTGACTGAAAGGGCTTATTTTGTTGTTTTTATCACTGACTGTACTTCCACATTCTTCCACTTTTAATGGCTCTTCTCTAGGACGTGTTTAACTGTTCACTGGGTGAACGCAGCTTGCAGGCCTCTCCTGGAGTCAGGAGGAACCCAGATGGACCCATCCAAAGAAAATACCTTTGCTTTGGGGAGACTAATTACAGGCTTTTCTCATGAATGGAGGCTCAAGGAGCAACTTAATTGACCAGACTCTAGATTAACTTGCATTATTCCACTGCTGCCTTCTCCCAACCAAAATCATCACAAGACTTTTCCTTTACAGTTACACTGAAAATAAAAAAAAGCAATTCCCTGGTGTTCAGTCTTGTCTGACAACAACAAGAAGCGTCCACAGTGAGCGCCTCCTCCCATGTGGCATTGTCCTGGAGGCAGAGCAGGGTTACCAGCAAACAGCAGTCTTTTAACTATCCATGGTCTAGCAGCCCTCCTTCAATGTCGAATTTAAAAAGTTCCTTTCACCACATCTGCCCTATTCGTGCGGCCTTTTCTTCACCTGACTTGCTCAAGAGATTTGCTTTATCTTAAAGGTCATTTCATTCAACCGGGCAACAAACACAAGTGAATATAACTGTCCCCAATCTTTCCCTCGCAGAATTCATGCTTGAGTTGCCTCAAATAAAGGAGGTCCCTCCCAGCTAGAAGAAGGGGCTCACAATCTGGGCAGCTCTATAGAAAAGACTCCCTGTATCATACAGTCCCCCTTTACAACTCTACATTTCCATTTAATGACACCCTACATATTAACCCTGGTCAGCATCTAATTACACAGAGTAAATGAATTATCAGTGCCAGCGTGCAATTTGAAAATGTTTTTTGTGCGATTCAGGGATAAGGGGGAGCAGGGAGCTCCTTTTTTTCATCAGTCCAGCGCTCATTAAAGTGCAAGCTTGCAAGTTATTTCGAATTCATTAACTCTAAATATAGGTGATTCTGAGCCCCTTTCGAACACAGGACCACCGAGATTCCCTGTCATGGAGTGTTATGGGGTGTAGAGTGACACCAACACAACTGATTTGATGAGCTTTCCTCTCCAGGCCTGCGCTCAGGCAAAGAAACTGGCTGCGCCACCAACAGGGCCCCATTCATATTTAATTACAGCCTGCTAACGTTGCTCGTGGATAACATTACACCTGGCAAAGATGGAGGGAAGGACGACTATGAAATGAACAAAATACAAAGTGGAGGTTGACTTGATGCAGTTTTAAATTAAAATTAAAATGCACAAAGAGGATTTCTGATTATTTTATCCAGCATCAGATAAACAGAGTCAATGAGGGCAGCACCCGTCTCTCATTTAATGGCATGTAAATAATACCAGGTGGTGAATATTAAGTATCAAACATGGGACACAGCAGTCACATGACCCTCCTCTGTGGGTGTAAAGTCACTGCTGGCCTCCCAGGCGACAAGCGTGCTTGCGTGTGTGTGTGTGTGTGTGTGTGTGTGTGTGTGTGTGTGCGTGCGTGTGTGTGTGTGCGTGTATGGAGGGAGCGAGGGGGGTTGAGTTAGCAGGAGATGACCAGATGAGAGGTGGCTGAGTCCAGCCAAGCCATGTCAAGTTACTGGGTGCTGCTCTGCGGCTGAGCTGTAGACACACATCAGCAGCCATGTCTGTGCTTAGAAGACGCAGCAAACCTGCCAGCAGCAGTCCCACCGTATGTATTTTTTATAAGTATTAGGGCCACTTTAAGGGAAACAAATATGTGAGAGTTTGAGAATGAAAGGTTATACATTCATGAAAATAAAGTCGTACTATTACAATGATAAGGCTGTAATATTATTTTAATTTGTTTTGGTAAATTTACGTGACTATATTTTAAGTTATAATTATTTCACAAATAAAAATATACTTTGCAATGAATACATTATTATGTATCAGATGAAGAGTGTATAAGAGGATCACTGTGAAGACATGTTATGACATCTTATTCAAGGTTTATAGATTAATAAAAGATTGGTAAAAAGACAATAACAAATCCACTTTGTAGTGCTCACACAATTATTATTGGTCATTAGCATTTAAGACAGGCAGTCAACAGTCGCTCTGTGGAGGGCTGTTTTAAAGGGTAAAGGGTGCTGTTAAATGATCCTTTGGTATTGACCAAAGTATGTTACAGACATTTCATAAGACCCCAAGGAACCATATCAACGGTAATGGGTGTTTTAAGATTTTGGATCCAGAACGAGCTCGGGTTCTTTGCTAAAGGATGATTTATTTTTTCTTTATTCTATTGTGACTTTTTTTTCATTAAATTATGACTTAATTCTGGTAAAATCACAAATATATTCAAATAATATTATGACTTAATTCTCAAATTCTCTCCTTTTCTTTCCGTTGTATGGCCCTAATACTGCTATGGTTTATAATTTAGGCATCTGAAGCTAAATAAGAATTTCTTTATTTTTTAAACATGAAAACAGTCAAAACCCTGCTGCTGTTTGGTTGAATGTTTTCATATTCCTATCTACACACAGTGAAACCTATGTGACACCATTGTTGCAGCTATAGAGTGAAAACATCAAGAGTAAATATCAGGTCTTGGTGTTGATATGATCGCTGCAAGCTGCCATTTGCACTGATGTTTTGCAATCATCCAGGTTGAGCCCATCATAGAGAGAAACAGATACAAATACCCTCCTTATTTTCCACGGACTTCGTCGAGCTGCTCGCCCACTTTTCTTCACTCGTGGTAACAGATTTTCTTCTCATATTTTTGATCAAATCTAAAACGCAGGCTGTATACCACACATTACATGTAGCAGAGTACAGACCCAAGTGAATGCAGACAAGACAGGTTCAAGGAAACCCAGAAACAATAACAGTATTTGATCGCAAAAATAATTCCTGGAATAAATCGTAGACTGATGATAACAATTTAAAAGTATCTGAAGGTGAGAGTGACAGTCTCCATTTATTTCTTGCTGCCATGAGGAAGGTGGTTGGTTGCCATTGGTTGGTTCGCCAAAGACGGATTCAAGCATGTGCTGTTCACCTTTCACATTACCACTACACTTTGTAACACACCAGTACATCAGAAAAACTCCCTCACATAAGCAGTTGATAGATAACTGACGCATCACCAATCTCATGCTAGTATCCATGCTCACACGCTTCATCTGTGTAGGACAGACTGTCATCGAGAGTCAGTGTCACACTATACTGACAAACACACACACACACACACACACGCACACACACGCACACTGTTCATCATTGTCTCTCACCGCGCTGGCGCCTGTCACTCAGCAGGGTCCTGGAATATGCACCGAGGCCATCGACAGGCGTCTGTGTCAATGCCTGACAAACCTCAAGGCACCAGGCTGTAATTGGAACGACTGGCCTAATCCTCAGATCAAGACAGACTCATTGACAACCTAAGCGGGCAGCAATCCCAACAGCGCCTTATTAGTGGAGCTGGCCTCTTCGCTGGGAGCACTGATGTCAGCCCTGACCGCCAAAAGATGCTTTCTTGGCCAGGGAGGGCATTTCATAGAAAGCCACTGCCATGTCAGGTTTGTCATTTGGACTCTTTTCCAACTTTATGGTGTGTTGTTAGGTTCTCTGTGCAACTCACACGAGAGTTCGAGTCAGGTCACAATTTTGTGTCCGAACTTGACCAAGCTAGAGAAATTGAACCGAGCCTGACCAGAACTCATTCTGTTTATCATGTCTGAACCCGACCCAAGCCCGATGTTTCCCATTTAGAGGCACGTACAGCATAGCAATCAACATGACCGAACCTGACCCCAACCCAAATATTATTCGAAATTTTTGTCTATCTTTACATATTTTTGAACCAGTTCCTGCACATAAAAAAGACGAGTTTGTGGTCTTTGACATCACATTTTATTTTCCATTATCCCTCTCTCAGTATTGTGAATGAAATACTGTGAATTCATTACACAGCAGAGCTCAGTCTGGTGCGATCACACTGTAGAAGTTTACTAAATCAAGCTACGCACATTCCACCTCTGACATCTCTTTGGAGAGCGTTTCATTTTTTTTAAGGGGCATTTATAGGAATTATGTCTTTTACAATAGAAGAAGATTATTTGATTCACAGTTTAGGTTGTTTTTTGTGCTGTGGCTGTTTTATCAAGTTATAGCTGCTTCAGCTACAGGGTTGAAAAATACTGAGAAACACAGACGTTTCTTTAAGACTTAAGGTCTTTACACACTGTGTTCGCATTTTTCAGGTGTTTTTTTAATCCGTCGTCCAAAAAAACCTTGCACACTGAGTCCAATGCACTTTATTATTCCATTCGCTCTGAAAATTCTTTTTCTGAATAAGGAGCAGCGAAATTATCCCAAACGCTACCAAGTCTATTTCAGGATGTGATTGATCCAGTTTGGTATGCTACCAGCACTGAGGCCACATTTTGGAAAAACGGAAACACATTTTGTGATCATATTGATCATCAACTCTCCGGAACGCCTTCGATGATTGTGAAAAACCTGTTCCGAAAACTTTAATGAGGGACAAAGGTTTTGGAGTCAGTGTGTAAGTGTTATTGACACAATATGAGGTCATATATTTTTTTTAATGTGTGACAATTTCAGCCAAAATTACGGACTTGGTGTGCAGAGACCTGAAGTTCTAAGTTTTGTATATTCCTGCACTAGACTGAGGATGCAGCCTTATCGTCCTGACCAGAGATGAGTGCTCACCGTGCTGTCTTGTCTGTTCCCAAACTCTTCATTCAGGTGAGCATGTGAGTCTAACATAGTTCTTTTGTTTTATATCATATATTATGTGTAGTGGTTGCACTTTTTGAGACTTGACTGAGACTTGTGTAAAAGTGGTAAAACAGCATCAATGGCATATACAGTGAAACATCAACGATGGAAGCTTAACCCAGCCAGACAAGCCTCCTCCCTGTGCACAGCGCGGTGCATGTAAGGACTCACTCAGACTAACACAGCTCGTATCACTCGGGGCAGACAGGCAGCAGATAGACTCTCACACCCCTTCACTTTCAGTAGAAAAAGCCACAGTGCTCGCTTGAAATTGCCCGGTGTCCCTCTCTCTCTCTCACCTCCCAGACGGGTAATCTGCTCTCTGATGGCGGCGAGCATGTAGCGGAGGTTGGCTCTGACACCTTCTTGGCAGAGCAGCAGAGCCTGGCTCCCAATCCCATTGTCTAAAGCCAAGATGCCCAAAAACCTCTCGACACAGTGTTTTGCTTCGCGGCCCCTGCTGAGTGCCGGGATCTTGTGTCAATGAGCATATCAGAGGGTTTGACATGAACAGATACATACAGAGAGTACACTCCAGATATGACATGTTTCACACTGAATATCTGGCAGATAAGGTGTCACGACTCTATGACTGTGGCTCCAACAGACCAGTAGAAGGAGAAGCAGGAGGAATGTATATGTAGAGGCTATTTACCCTCATGCAACGATTATGTTTCAAATCATAATATGCCGCCGAAGCTGAAGCGGTCATGTGATATTGCGGTTAGTTCAAAGCAGAAAAAGTGTGCTTTTGTTTGAATGAGCTAAGTAGCCCTTGGCAAAACTTAAGAGCCATCAACTTCATGCATGATATGAGCGTTTCTATGCATGTCTATGCATGTGTGTGTATGTCCATGCGTGTGTGTGTGTATGTCCATGCGTGTGTGTGTATGTCTATGCGTGTGTGTGTTTGTAGTTCCTGGCTTTTGTAAAGGCACCGGGAAGTTTGAGCCGTGCACCCAGGCATGCCTGTGCAGTGTAACCAAGGCTGACTGGCTGACCTCAGACTGTGTGGGCCCTTTAGCAGAAGATGAAGGAGCTTTTTCAGTGACACAGGAACAGGAGGTATCGCCTTCCCTTTGCAGCAGCACTCATTCATGCCAGACACAATGCGTTATTATTGGTTTTGAATTGAAATGTTAATTTTGGGAACTGGGCAAGTGGGCCTGAGAGCTTGCCCTCATTTCTCATTTTTCACTTGGCTGAGGTGGTCTGTTTCGATGGGGGAGAGTTAACCCTCCACTCGCCTGGTACTGCTACACCTCGGCTCAGAGGACCAGGGGCCTGTGCCACATTTTTTAAGTCCGAAACTGTCAGAGCCTGCACCTGACACGCATGTTTATTTTTTTGTTTTACCAATTACAGACATAGATTATATAACCAGTCCGGAGAACGTGACAGACCCGCTGATCTGGACCTGTTCGGACCTGACTTGCTTGGGTCGGGTGTCCACACTCTACTGTGGACTGGGCCACACAAACGTTTCCAACATTTATAACTGATCCTGGAAGTTGAACATTGGCTCCATCATCACTAACACGTAGGAGCTGAAAGGTCAGGGTTAAGAGGTGATATATGTAAAACACTGTTACATACCCACGGAGCAGCCACTATTGATCCTGAGGCCATGGAGGTAAAAAGCAGCTCTTTCAGTGCGGCTGGTGTGAGGCACGCAGGTCAGCACTCTGCTGTACAACCTCACTGAAACGAGTGCATCAGCAGGGCCCGGCAGATCTATATGACGGGAATTAAACAGCATAATCAAATTGTTTGCGCAACCATTTAGCATCTCATTCCCCTGCTGCCCTGGGCCAAACTGACCACTGGAGACGGGCCATCCGCAGCAGTAACAAAGTGGGGCAATAACTAACAGCGATTAAAGGAATATTGATGGCCTGTGACACACAGCATCCTGAAAAATGCTATTTGGTCAAATAGCTGCAATAATTAAGTATATGAGGGTCAGTCAATTTTATCTGCTGCTTTTATTTGGATCGATTATTTAGTAAACTGGCCGGGCCTCCGAGAGCATTATTGCTGAGTGGGGTGTTGATTTCATAGAGCGTGTGCTTTAGCCAAGTCACAAAGTGGCAGTAGAAGCTTTCAGATATTACTCTTTTTTATACTTTAGATTTGATTGATATTTTCCACATTTATAAAGTCACACAGAACAAACAAGACAACTGATTTCTGTGTCAACTGGTTACAACTGCCGTCCTTTATCTGTTTTCAGACAGGACGTCCGGAGGAAGTCCAGAGAATTGGATCTGGACTTTATGCAGAGTTTGCCTTTCACACAACGCAGGAGAAGATTCTCTGCTCAGACACATTCACAAGAACACAGAAGTCTCCAGAGAATAACAATTTTGATATGAGCCGAAAATGACCTTTCATCTACTGTTCACGTCGACCTTGTTCTGAGATATTTGAAATCAGTTCTACACCATCATGTCCTTTAATTTCAGAACATTATGTTCCTGAATCCTTTCTGATTTTTTACAGACAGCAAAACAAGCAGGCCTGGAGCCAAATGTTCTAACTGATAAACATTAGCTGACAGCAAAAATAATGAGTTCTGGCTGCATAAACCCTCTGTGCATTTAATGTGATGCAATGGTTAAAAATCAACTCGGCCATTTAGACTCTGCCAGGTAATTGATTAAACATTAACCTGCAGGATATGGGATATTTCTTATTAATCACAGGTGGCACTGACTTAACTGAGCATGAGGAGGAGGGCCACTCACACCCCCACAGACACACACACATACACACACAAACACCCTTTTACATGTGCATGACATTGTGTAATCATAACATAAGCCATTTAGTAGATGCTCTAATGTGATGCAGTCTAAGCGCTGTGGGAGTCAGACATGTAAGTCTGGTGGTGCAATTGAGTTATACACACACACGTGCACACACATCTCCATATCAAACAGCACATTGTGGGAATTGCCATGACCTAATGCATTGCTTATCTTGCATTTGATTGCAGGTTTCACTGAGGGAACCGTTTTCCTCTCGCCTGTGCAACATGACGTCCTATGAGAAAACCAACCTTGACCAAAGGAGCGAGGAGTCTTTAAAGGAGTGGGTGGCAGATCTGTGATCCTGACCCGTCAGATACCGTACACTGTACAGCAGCGCGAAATCCCATGAAGACAGTAGGACGGAGCAAAATCTCTATCAGCCCGTCTTTATTTTCCCACAGTCGGTGACTGGGTAGGAGAAGCTATCGCACTCCAATAACGTCACTGAATATTCAGCTTCTGTAGCAGGCCATTGCTTTGATCTATCACTGATGTGGGTGGCCAGTATCCACAGCTACAACAGTCTTCAATTTGAGTCTGACAGAGCACAGAACCTGCCTCTTAAATAGCTACGTTCTTCTTGCCGTAACCCTGGGTAACTTTTTTGTGCTTTTTATGTGAAAATTGACAAAGTAAATTTCCTTTTCAGCCGTTTCCATGATGCCTGATGAATAATGTACGCACAAGCTGAAGGACTGCTTTCACCAAAAAAAAAAATCTAGAGCTTCAGGGTTGTCCCTGCACATCATCTGTCATTGCGTGATGCGAGTGGCGGTCCTGGCGTGGGGGCTTACGGCAGCACACAGGTGCCCTTTTCACTCCCAGGCCAAAAATGACAAATTCAATAAACTCAAGACACATCTCTGCGGAGCACCTATGGAATCACACACACCTGACAAGGGGCTGAAGGGCTTCTTCAGAGTCACTCTGACATCCCATCTTGATGCCCAATATCAATATCTTTGTCCGCAGCCATCGCAGCGGAATATCTTTCCATCTCACTAGCATGCTTTGACACTGTGAGAAAGAATACGAATAAGTGTCAGAGGTTGTGGGACTGGAGGTAAGACTGTGATGAGGAAACAGTATCTGTGAGATGACATTAACAGAGAGTGTCCCCAACTCTGTGTGTGTTTAAGCCCCCAAGCAGACAGGCCTGGCTAAGGTTACCAACCGTAATTCTGATGGTGAAAGGGCTACAATCAGCCTACTTAATCTCAAAGCTGTTCTTTAAAACCAAAAGAAAGACGATATGTCTCCATTCTACTGTACAAAACAAGGAAACATGTGATTCATCTTAAAATGGAAATGCACATTAAATTAAATTTGCCTTAAGGGGCACTGAGGACAACCCGTGACTACAGGTTTTTTTTCCTGCGATAACAAAAAAGGTGCTTGTACTCCCGTCAAAAGAGCCAGTCTCATAAACCTACTCTGACCTGAAAGAACACACCCCAGACATCAAATTTTAAAGAATTAGCATCACAATGGGCTAAATGTCTCCCCTGTAGTAAAAGCCCAGTGAAACGGCCCTGCAATTTCAGTGGTGATGATAAACTGGGGGACGCTGATAGCGGGAGCACTGTGCGTGAGACAAACCCTCACTGTATGTTCATTAGCATCCCTGAAGGTTCCCATCCTTCGATGAGGGAAACAGAGCACTGTGGCCGCTCTGCAAGCATGAGTGCCTTATTTAAGAGTTTGGTGAGTCTGCTCCACCAGGAGCTCGCATTAGGGCTCCCACCTGTTTGTCTGGGTACTCCTTTGACACAATAGGTCATGAAACGCAATATGGGCCTGTGCCTCTCTTTCTCACCACACAAAAGGCAAAGAGCGGATGAACTGCAAGATAAATGACCTTGACATTTGGACAGTCTCCAGATTGCTGCTCCATAAAAATAAACCATGCAAAGACTATCTCCAAACCCTCATAAGACCAAAGCATAACTTAAACGGAGAACAAACAGGAGCAAAGTGAGGTCAAAAAAGAAGTATCAGGTTTTTTGGGCTGGATGGATATTTCCTAGAAGACTTTGATTACTGGTGTGTGATAACTGTGAGAGTGTACAGGCCGTAAAAATCCTACTTCCATGTTTGTACTTACAATCTGGAGGTCTTGTCTTCCATCCAGCTGTGTACACGCTGCAGACAGGCTCCATTTTCCACAGGAAGCACAAGGAGAACCACAGGAAGATAAAACCAGCATGAAATGGCTGGAGGAGAGTGACGACGCAAATTACAGCAAAGCTTACGGAAACATAAAATAAAACCAATAATCACTTTTCTGTTCAATAAACTGCGATTTCAAGGCATATTAGAGGAAATTAAAGGCAGCACAAGCCGGTTAACGTTTCACAGATAAAAACACACTAAAGAATGAGAAGCAAAATCTGTGTTTCATTGGACACGTTAAGAGGAGACAACACTTGGACATGTTTTCTACGTGTTTTTTTCCATAAAAATATGTGCAAGCACCAAAGAGGTATGTTCCCACAGAGAGGAGGCCTCTGAGCGCATCCATCACCTGAGCATGACTGACAGTGTGGGCAGGTGTGGAGGGGCTTTCAGGGAGAGTGAGCTCCGGCCGCCATAAATGAGGCTCACCATTGTTCTCGGCGGGTCTTTTGATCTCCCAGCGGTGGGCCGGAGCCTCAGTGGGGAGTCCAGGGCAGGCCCGCAGGCTACAGTTTGTATCGACTCAGGAGGGCTGACAGCACAACGGCGAGCATGTGGGAGGGGGCGCCGACT
Source organism: Hippoglossus stenolepis (assembly GCF_022539355.2). Classification (NCBI taxonomy): domain Eukaryota; kingdom Metazoa; phylum Chordata; class Actinopteri; order Pleuronectiformes; family Pleuronectidae; genus Hippoglossus; species Hippoglossus stenolepis. The sequence goes on along the minus strand of NC_061483.1, from coordinate 23,765,759 downwards.
TCCCAAGATCGCCTCCGTGCAGCCCAGCTTCGTCTCAACTTGACCTGCACATTGAAGAACTGCAGAGGGAAGAAATAGAAAATAAACAGATTTTACTCCTGATTTGAGCTAAGGCTGATGCTGCTGCAGAGCTAAGGAGATGTGTGTTTTATTTCTACTTCCACACTCACACACACACACACACACACACACACACACAAACTGTTTGTCAGCTTTTTTATTTTACAAATTGTTTTTCTATCCTCATTTCTCCTTACATGACATGCACTATAATTTAAAAATACATAAATAATAAAATATTTTGACAAATAGCAAAGCAGAAAGAAGCTCATCCCCTCAAGTTCTGATATAACTAATATTGTGCAAGAAAATAATTCCCACCACACGTGAGCTCACACTGGAAACAAATGGTCTTATTTTTGCAGTGTGGCAGCTGTGCATACAGCCCTCACTAAAGGCCAGGCCTGTAATGAACCTTCAAGTGTACAGTAAGTGGACAGGAGTGGCTTACAGCTAAAGAGCATAATGTTTCTTTGCTGATGATTCCAATCCTACCCAGACGCTGCAGCAAGAGCCAGTGAAGCCATTTAACCCAGACAAGAGTCAAAATAACTTGAACACATTCAATAAAAATTCAAGAGTGAATCCAAATATGCAAGTGCGTAAAGTAGTGAACTATGTGTGTGTGTGTGTGTGTGTGTGTGTAGCCCTATGTGCATCTTGCCTATGAGTGTAATAATGGGTAGTGTGTAGAATCTCTGTACCCTGAGAAAACACTCTCAGGGCCATGGATGAGACTCGCAGTGTTACAATAAATTGTGACAGCGAGCAGGACAGACTGGGGACAGCCCCTCTTGGTCTGTGGCGATTGTGTTTCAGCGTGTTCGCCCCAGCTCTTCCTGTGGTGTTCTGTGTTGTGGAGCGAAAAGCCACTGCTGGGAGCCACAGTGGAAGAGATCAATTGTACACATTCCTGCCACCTGAGATTCGAGTGTTTCTGTAATACTGCACAGCTCAATCGATACTGGAGCGAGGAGCCGACTGGGAAGAGCCCACACCAATGATGCTTAGTGCTGGTACCACTCACACAAAGATAAAGCTTGTATTTACACTCCTGTATATATATACACACACACACCCACGTATATGTATGTATGTATGTATGTATGTATGTATGTTTTTTTTATTAATTGATCTATATACGAGGAGAAATAATTCAAGAAAATAATGTGTTACTTAGTAATATTATATATATATAGTAATATATAGTAATATGTATAGTACAAGAAAATACACAAAAATACTATTAATTAAATGTATTATTTTCTATAACTGTGATATAATTATTAATATGTATTGTGTATTTTATTTTCTTAAGACATGTAAACTAATATTAAATATTAATAAAAGATATAAATTATAGTATCCACAATTTTGAAAACTGCATAAATAGGCACATTTAAAATATGGAATTAATATTTAATAAACCTGTTTATATTCTAACGAATTAAAGAGTTTTATTATTATTGTTATTAATAACAATAATAATAGCAATAATACATATTGTAGCACCCATAGCATAACTGCATAAATATGAACGTTTAAATATTTTAATTAATATTTGATAAATACATAAATATTCAATTAATTAAAACGTTAATAATAAGAACAATAATAATGTGTATGCGTGCAGCAGTTGTATTTTAGTCCTCTGCAGGAATGTGTGAGGGAGAAGCCGATGCGCAGCACAAAGCAGCAGCAGCAGAGCGAGTGAGTGTTAAAAAGAAAACAGGCTCTGTGGGGAAAGATCATTTAGCTCCGATGTCTTGAAATATAAAACGTAAATATTGGTCAATTCGGCTGCATGCGAAGGAGGAGGAGGAGGAGGAGGAGAAGGAGGAAGAGGGGGAGAGGAGGGAGAGGAGGAGGAGGAGGAGGAGGAGGAGAGCGGCCGGGCAGACATGAACAGATCCTGTGTTGCAGGATGTGCAACGATGTGTTAAATGAAATGCAGCTGTTGAAATACAAAAGAAGAGATTTCTTCAGTTTGAATAAAATATAAGAAGCGGATGCCTTCAAAGGTTTGATCCGCTGTAAGCGTGTGATCGTTGTGACAACTTCTTTTAGAGCTTTGTGGAGACGTTAACTAGATCGTCGCTTTCTTCAAGAAAAGTAATTACTCAGAAAACACCGATCACACACCAGTGCCATCACACCGAATTGTGTCAGCATACGAAAATATTATTTGTATTATTTTCCCCGTGGAGTCTTTTTTTATTCTAATCTATTAAACGCGTACGGATGATGAGAAGAGGGACGCTTCTCCTCTCCGCCTTAAATCAACCTGATTCACATGATCAGCGATTAACCGGTGATTTCAGGGAGATTATGCGGTTAAAAGTGCGAAGATTTGAAATGAAGGAGCAGCTCAAACTGTCGGAGGCTGAATCCTCCGTCTCTGCTGCTGCTGAGTGTCGGTGCTCACAGAGCTGCACAGCGGCCATCAGCACGAGTCATTCACCAGGAAAAACTTTATTTCACTTTCATTTTTCTTTAAAATGCTTGATGAGTGAAAATATATATTTACATATATTTCAATGATAAGACAAAAAAAACTGGGAATAAAAGCACACAGACACAACCATGACTCTTTTGGAAAACTGATGTATTTGATTATTAGAGTAAAGAATTACAGTATCTTAGTTGTTAGTAGGTATTAAAGTGTAGAGAAACTGGACCCATAAAGATCTTCCAACTTTCCAAGAAAGTGCATGTAACAGTCCGAAGGTTTTCAAACCCAATATATATTTATATTTATAAAAACACTATCATTTTGTCCCCAGGCCTTGATGGACTTCTCTTGCGTGAGTTATATGTACATTTTTCTTGCGAGGGAGTTTGCATTTCCACATCTGAATGGATTTACCAGAAGCTTCGACACAATAACTTTGCACTTGATGTCATTGAGGATGCTGGGACTTAGCAGCAATGTGGAAATCCAGCTAAGAAAAAAAAAAAACTAAAGGAGAATCCTGCTCATTTGATTGGCTGTCTCAGCTCCAAAAAACCAGGAAATAGGCCAGGCCGAATGTTCCCCTTTTAGCAACTGTCTTGCTTTTCAACAACACCAAAATACGAGCCACGAAAAAAAGAGAAGAGATCGAGGGAAAAATATGGAAGTAAACAAAAAAAAGTAGAAAGTACAATACACAGAAACAGTAACAACAAAACAAGTTAACACTAAAGAAACCCTTGAAACATAGCAAACTTCAATGTTTTGTCTTCCTTAAATAAAATACAAGTAAATAAGATTTGGAAAGAAAGGAACTACAGCATAATTTAGTCCCTTGCCTGATTTTCATTGTTTTGTTTTGATGAAGGGCGGGGGAGCATGAACACACAGATGTTAGACCATCTACAGAAGATCAGTGTACATTATTTACAGCAAAACTGTTTGCTTATTACAGGGCTAATGCATCACATGAACATCAACAGTTCGGTTATAGCTACTACAGACAGAAAATAACTTAATGCCAAGGGAAGGATATCTACCCAGATATTCTAAGTTTCAAAAGCACATTTTTAATCCCCCATACATACCCATTCTGTCTTTAAAACAAACAAAAACCTAACTGTTAATGCTGCCACTTGGTTTCAAGCAAGGTTATAATCACTAATAAATAAGCTCCTTAAAACTATAACATGTACATTGTACAAAAAAGCAACTTGTCTTCACACTTGTGTTCGTAAAGATTCAATGGTCAGCGAAGCAGTTCGGTTGATTCTGTCCCTGTCTTGTTCTCTTTCTTTTCTTCTTCTCTGTGTGTCTACATGTGTGTACAGTATGCCCTCAGGCATCTTCATGTGTCTGTGTGCGGCTCAGGACAAACACTCTAACTGGTGACGATTTCTTTATTGTCCTCCATGAACCGTGTGAAACGGAAGTGGGCCCCGTTCTCTGTGTTGGCCATTTTCTCAAGACCAGCGAGAGCAGCGTTGGGCTCCATGCTGTGTAGCTTGTCTAGGCTGCCTGTCAGGCCGCCGATGGGAGAGCTACCCCCATTTCCCAATCCACCTGACATCGGTGGGATGCCTCCATTCTGGATGACAGAGATTTCATTTGTCTTCATCGCAAGGCCGTTGGAGAAGGCTGCAGCGTACTGGTTCCAGAAACTGGCCGGGTCCCCGTGGCTTGCCCTTGATACCATGTCCTTCTGGAAGATCTCTGGAAACTTAACTGGGTTGGTACCCAGGAAGGCCATTGGCCCATCCACAGAGAGCCTGCGGCCTCGTCTGGCAGGAGCGCTGTTCCACATGTGTGTGCCCATGTGAACCTAACCAGAGTGAGACAGAGGGAGAATAAAGGGGAGGGAGGAGAGAGACAGAGGAATGAGAGGGATGAAAATTAGTGATGTTTGCAAACTTGGCCACAAGAGCTGCACATGAGATGATGCAATGGAAAAAAATAATAATAATGCTTGAGTCTGAATTAACAGCTTCACACCCTGTGTGCAGCAGACTAGAGCAGTACCGGCATGATGTAAACATCTTATTTTGGCAAGACCGTTACAAGCAGTTTAATCTGAGCCTTAATTTGCTCATCTCACAAAGGGACAAGGGGGCCCGGGGGTAAAAAAGCTCTGGCCAGGGTTGCATCTGATATTACACATCTGCCAATATCCATTCCTTGATAAAAAAAACATGTAAAGTACAATGACAGACTCACAAAAGTTCAGCTATTTCTGTCTAAAACTAGTATCAACTAACAGCTGGATTTACTACAAAATAAAAAAATAACATGTATCTCAAATTCCTCACTATAGATACGTATTGACCCAGTCAGAAAAAAAGTCACCTTTTTTGTTTAGTCAACATAATTTTCGCAAGTTTTAGTAGATCACTGAGCAGATGGGATTCTTAAAGATTTAGACCTGCGGCATTTTTTCTTAAAATCTGATCTGGCAAAAATTCCGATTGACTTGCTTACATTGATTGCCTGTGATACTTAATTCTGAGCGGTGAGTCATTACCAGCCAACCACACTCTGGAGTTTCTATCCAATAATCATATTACTTGCGTGATTCAGCCTTTCCACTAAGGCAATTTTTATCACAGGGCTGCTCCTTTAATTAATTATACAACATCACCACCTCTTGATGCCTAGTGCACTGACACGACATATGAAACTAAATAGCAGCTTGGAGACAAATTTTTCCCAAACATTCTCAAGCACGAACTTTTAAGAGACCAACGATTTTCTAGATTATTTCGACATTTACCTTGAGGTTTCCTTTGGTGGTGAAAGCCCGGCCACAGATACTGCAAGCAAAGGGTTTCTCTCCTGTGTGAGTTCTCTCGTGGATCTGCAGAGCACTGGAGGAGGAGAAACACTTCCCGCAGGTGTTGCAGAAGTGTTGTTTGGGTGTCCTGCGTGGTGGAGCACCGGAAAGCACTGGGGAAGAGGAGGCAGATGATGTGACCAGTCCTGGTGGCATGTCCTTGTCAGGGTGGAGGCAATGGAGGAAGCCATTGATCTCAGGCTTGTTAATAGAGACAACAGAGAGGAGAGAAGGGGTTGGGCTGCAGGACAGGCTGGTGTTTGACGGCTCAAACAGCTGTGAGGGCAGGTCTCTCATTTGATGGGTCAGCATGTGCTGCTTGAGGTTGCCCTTTGTGGAGAAACCCCTGTTACAGGCCGTGCAAATAAATGGTCGTTCTTTGGTATGGCTTCGATAGTGAATGTCCAAGGCACTCTGACAAGCAAATGTCTTCCCACAGATGTCACATGATGTGTTCTTGATGATGCTACGCTCACGAAAGGGGAATAACATACCCATGGGGTCTTTTGAGGGATTGACAGATGTCAGGTCCAAGGCTCCAATGTTAGAGGGATGAGAGTGCAAGAAGTTTGCACTTGTGTGCTCAAAGGATAAGACCCTCTGCTGCCTTTCTTCAAGGCTGGGGGATTTACGTGGTTGGGGCTGCATGTTAGTGGGGGATGGCGCCTGCATGGAGGAGGTAGATTCTGACACAGCTGGACTCCCGACGCTTTGACTTTCAACATCTCCTCCCAGTGACGAGGAGTCATTGGTGAGGCAATCCCCCTCGACTAAGCCATTTGCCATAACCTTCATGTGGCTGGCATGTAGCTCCTCTGTTTCATTACTATGAGCATTACCATTTCTTGCTTCCCCCTCTTGGCCAAACATTTCAGGGGGAGCTGGGGAGTTACACAGACTGTCATGGTAGGCATCAGCTGACCTGGGTGTGTCTGGCACACTGCTATCAGGGCCCTCCTCTAATCCTTCCATGTTGTCATCAGAGAAGTTGTCCAAATCATCAAAGTTTCTCTCCTCAAATGAGCCAGTGTCAGAGACCATGGACTCCGGGTAGCTCTCTGGCAGAGGGGTGTTGGGGATATGTCCACCCATATGCATGCGAATATGTTGCTGTAGAACCACAGCATTTGTGAACTTCTTCTGGCAGATCGGGCAGGAGTGTTGAACTCTGAGAGGAGGCATGGCCCTATGGACGCTGTAGTGGGTCTTAAGATTCCCCTTGGTGGTAAATGCCCTGCCACAGACTTTACACTTAAAGGGCCTTTCCCCAGTATGAGTGCGATAGTGCATTTTCAGAGCACTCTGGCAGCTCAGCACCCGGTGACAGATGACACATTCGTTTGGATCTGTCACCTTCCTGTCAATGTTTTCCACAAGCTGCTGAAGCTTGGAGGTCTCTGACCCATGGAGAGGCTCCAGAATGCCTCCAAAGGGGAACTTAGCCTTGAACTGATCAGACATAAGGGGCATAAGTGGGTTGGTCATCATGGGCGGGCTGTTTGACGTTGTGTACTCAGCTGTACTTTCTGAAGCAGAGCTTAAATTTGTCATGAAGCATGAGGAGTGGCTGCCTTCTTCGGTTTTCTCATTTGAGGTAGGCAGAGTCGCACCTTCACCCTCTTCAGACACTCCATCATTACTTTTAGCTGAAGGCTCAGCAGAACCTGAGTCTCTCTTTGCAGTAACAGAAGGGCTAGTTATGGCTATTGAATGATCTTCCTTTTTGATGAAATGTGGAAGGCTCGGCATGGTTGGTGGCAGCAGCATACCGACTGAGGAAGTCAGAGTGGGCAAAACTGGTTTGCTGTCCAGCCAGCTGGTGACAGGTTTCTCAGGGGGCATAGACATGCCATATGGAATGCCAGTGCTGGTCGGTATGTTGTCTAAATGCTCAGGAACAGGGTAGGGGTTCATCTGGATATGTGGGTATTTTTCTTTATGACGCTGGAAATGTACCTTCAGGTTACCACGGGTGGAGAAGCGGTTTCCACAGATATTACACTTGTATGGTCTCTCGCCAGTGTGGGAGCGCAGGTGGATTTGCAAGGCACTGTCACTCCCAAACACCTTGCCACAAAACCTGCACTTATGCTTGAAAAAAGATTCCTCCGAGCTGCTCTTGTGTTCAAATGAGGTGACATTTGGTGGCTTGCCTTTCCTCTGCTGGGCCAAAGCTGCTAAAGAGTTGAGGTCCTCCACAGTGCTGCCCACACTCGGCAGAGAGCTGGAGAACATGGGGTTTCCAGGAGGGGGCTGAGGTAGAAGGGGATTGACTGCAGAGCTTAACAAGCTACCTATTCCAAATGCTGGCTTGGATGACTTAACTAGTGAGGAGTTGCTGAGCTGAGAGTGGAGGCTACTCATATGACTCGGCCTCTTGTCAGAGGACTGGGCATTGATTGTTGATGGCCCCAGTGTGCTAATGCTTTGAGATGTCTCACTGGTGCTTGGGTTGGGCTGAGGTAGCTGTGCCGCCGCAGCCAGTTGTTTTAAGCTGCTAATACTTGCTGACTGACTAGCCAGGTTCTGCGCTAGGCCTGCGGCTGCAGCCAGCTGTTGGGAGAGATGTGAGCTGAGTGTGGTCAGTGGGCTGGCAGCAGGCCCCATTGTGCCTGGAGCTGAAGTTGGGGGCACCTGCATTTCTGGGGACTGGGAGGCCAGTAGCAGTATCTGATGGCGAATCTGCTCAATAAGCTGCAGCTGGTGAATTTGTTGCTGTTGTAGGCCCAGGAGTTGCTCCATCAGTGCTGGCACTGCTACCCTGGGGCCCACAGTGGAACGGGCCTCTTGGGAGAATTGGGCCACAGCCACTTTGGTGCTCTGAAGATTTTCAATGATGACATTGCTGTTGATCATGGAGAAGTTTCCCAGTTCAGTCAGGTTACTGAGCTGAGGTAGAGGGGCAGAGATAGCTGAAGTACCCACTGCGGGGCCAGAGGTGGCCCGGCCACCATTGCTGACTGTGTTGATGGGACTCCCACTCTCTGTATGACTGCCTTCCTCTTCATGACCACTGCTCATCCCGGAAATGTCCACGTCCATGGATTCTTCTCTTTCTAGATGGTTACGCTCCAAAAGGTCGCTGCACTCTGTTTCATCAGTGTTATTAACTGTGCCATTCATCTGGTCATCGGGATTATGGTGGGGAGATCCAGGCGAGAAAGTCCCGGTGGGGGAGGCAGGATTTTCATTCACTATCAGAACTAACTGATTCTTAGTGCAATTCTTCTGGTGTTCTTCAAGATCCGATAGTTCAAAGAACTCAGCACAACATCTGCTACAGACGTGGGCGTCTGACTCCTTGCAGGGGGGGTCCTCTGAGCAAAGTTCTGTGTCCCCTGAAAAAGAGGAAACAGAGGATTAGTGATTAGAAATGTTTTGCAGCTGAAAAAGCAGCTTTATCTCCTCAAATTCCATTGTTGTTAATCTTAAGTTAATCAGTTTTACACTTATCCCCTTGATGCGCTCACAAAAACAACGATCGAAAGGCAACAATAAGCCAAAAGAAATGTGTAAAAGCCTTATTCAATGCAGTGGCCTCTTGAACATGATAAGAAGGGATACAAAATCAATGGGAACTACTCAAATATTGCTTAAAAGTGATCTTTGAAGGTGCACATCTGGGTCTCATCAGTCCAACCAAAGGTAATCATTTTCTCCAGATAATCCATCAAAATATAGAATAGAGTGAAGTGAGGACATTGGTCTTAATGAAATTTCATAGAAAGGCATTGATTTCCTATATTCCATGCCCTTCAAAGTCGACTTGTCCACTCGGCGCAAATCAAGCATTTGAAGGACTTATTAGACTTTCAATTTGCTGTCAACTTTGCTCATTTTCAGCCAACTATGGGCATCTTGGACAGGTTATCTATGTCACTAAACTAATTTGTATCCACTCAGGCTGCAATCACAGTGAGACATGAACAACAGAGCCTGTGGCCTCCAGACTGTTAACTCACAAACTAAATACCAGCAAAACAAAAGAAGAAAAGAAAAGACTTACAAAATAAATAGTGACTTAATAAGTATTTATGATATGGAATCCTTTTTCACAAATAATTTTTTTTGCAATATAATTTAAAAAACAACATACATTTTTTTTGTGAAATTGTGAATAAACTTTGACCCCCTATCAACTACAAAAAAGCACTCATCAGTAAATTCTTCGAGATAAACAGCAATGGAAAAAAAGTTTGAAATAATGGCTTAATCAAAACTAAAGAGTAGTGTGTTTCATCAGAGTGCAGGCATCACAAACTGATAAACTGGACACAGCAGCTCACAGAACACGCAGTACAGACACAGCAGCTTCTGTGGTCACAGAGATGAAGATTCGAAAGTGGTTACCGCCATTAAAATGCACATTTTTATACACAGGACGAGTCAGGGAGTGAAAAGGCAAGACGACACCCGGCCCCCAGAGCCACTGCTGTGCTCCAGAGTTTCCTTATTCTTTTCCCTCTTTGTCACACTAAAATCTTGCTGTTTAACATACAAGTTGATTTACAAATTGTATTTCTCTATGAATCCCTTTCATTGTGCCTCTGGCCCCTCAACACTTTCATCAGAGCCAAGAATTCATTTGCAAATGAAACCCAGAGAAGTGCAGCCCTGCCCCACAGAGAGACAGGATGCCTTCCCATTGTTCGCGCAGCATGGGAGCGGCGGGGATCGTCGGCACAGCCTGGCCCTGCTCATCTCAGTCGACTCAAAGCAGATCCTGTTTAATTCAGGGATTATCTCCCTCAATGTTTCTCTACTCAGAGACATCAGATAACGCAAAGTTGCCATGACAGTAAACCCTGGCCCTCACACCACCAAACCATGCAAACAGGGAAGACTCCACTTTAATGATAACTTTTTATGTTAAATCCCCCCTGCCACCCACCCACCTACCTACACCCAGCACTAATTTTGAAAAAATGTGTTTGATTCCTAGTGTGAGAAATCTGAGGATTAAATACATTTTTTTGCCTCTTTTCTCAAGACTGACTGTAAAATAAAAAGGACAGTGAGTGGGTGAAAATAGGAGAGACAGAAGTAACAAGAGAAAAACTTTTGTCTAACAAACTTTAAGAAGATGCAACATTGATAAATAAAAAATGTGTTTCTGAGTGTGTGTGGACGTGTGTGTGTGTGCGCGTGCATGCTTCAGTGTATGCAGAGCATTGCAAAAAAATTAAACATGGTGCATATATTTGAGAAACAGTGGTGAACACTGATATGAAAATAATTTACCATTTCATTTCTACATGTGTGGCTTTAGTTTAAACAGTTTCTTAACAAAACATTTTTTTATGTGGCGCACATTTTCAAAACCCCTAAAATCAATCAAAGATTTTCAATCGTGCTATTATTGACATGAAAGTGCCAAGAATTCCAAAATTAAAACTATCGACAAAATATATAATTACAGGGAAAAAATTTAAGAGAAATCGGAACATATATATTACTAAGATATTTTGTGCATATCTGTTTTAATTATTAACTGGAACTGGAGCAAAACATTTCCATCAAAGTATTGTAATGCAGCTGTGTACAGTCTCCTCTTCAGCCACTCTATATTACGTTTGAAATGTGAGAGAAGAAAGTAATAACTAAGCTCATGTAACTGTAAAATGATAGCTGAGAATGTCTGGACGAATATCTCACCAAATAACCTAAATCTTTACACCGCTACAGATTTTCTAATCTAACTGTACAACACGGTGTTTTGCTTTATCTGACCACAAATAAGGATCAAAATGAAATTCATGCATGTCTGAAAACCCACTGTCCACATAAGACTACTAAAGCAAACAGCGCAGATGCTGGCAATAGGCTTAATTCCAAAAATAGCAAGGATTAACTTTGAATTAAAATTAAGTTAAAGTCAAGCTGGTATGAAGATGGAGTCTGTAAAACTTCCATAGAATCTCTATCAAAAAGCACAATGTAAGCAGTGCACAGGGATTCAGGAGAAACAAAGAGCAGAGGACAGAGCCTAGAAAAGATTGACCAAAGTCTGAATATGAGAGGCGAGAAAGCGAGGATTAGTCAATAAAGTTGACGGAGAGCTTTGAGAGTTCCTACATTATTTTTTCGCGGGGGGCCTCTGTGAGCCTCTTGACACTTGTAACTTCAGGAGGATTTCTGCTCACATCGTCTCCAGCCCTCAGGACTCATCCCAATGAACACTAGATGGGGTTCCACTAAGCTGCCGTGGTCCAGGACAAGACTCCAATCTCAGAAGCTCTGCCCGGTGACACGCTTAAAGCTTAAGGGGAGGGAAAGAGGCGCGACGAGTCCCTCAGGCTACACCTGGACTCACACCACATAAACACTGGCGTAATGACGAGCAAAGCGCACTCTGTTTGTTGAGAACATCGGTGCAAAGGGGGCTGCCCTGCCAATCTCCCCTGTAGGGGGGCCGCTCTGATAGGGTGAAAGGGGATGGCCACAACATTGATAAGGCCTCACACTTGCACACACACACTTGAATAAAAAGCCGGGGCCTTGCTGGGCCGCCTGCAGCTCTGATCAGCAGGGTCAATGGCGTGGTGGAGAGAAACACACTGGGCCCTGAACTCTCATCACCTCTGCATAGAGGGACACTGGCAAAGGTTAAAACAGCTCAACATCCCACCCTCTGTGGCTCGCACTCCGACTTCCTATAGTAACTACAGCCCTAAGCATCACTGACATTCACCTACTAATACAATGACTTTCTGTTTTTCATTTCCGGGCGACCACAACCCTCCAGAAGCCAAACACAGCACTGTCTCGGCTAAAACACAGCTAATCTGAGGACAACATGTCCCTAACTTTATAATTTCACACACACAAGAGACATTGAACACTTTTAAAATGCAGCTTTGTTTTGGACACAATATATCATTTAGCAATCTGCAGTTTACCAGGGTTTGTGACAAAAGTAACATTTGATTAAGTTGATCAGAGTTTAAGGAAATTGCAGACAAAAACAAGTCCCAGGGAAAAAACTCGATTTTTGCATTAATCAAGTTCCAAAACAAATCACGTGAAATGGGCTGAAAATACCTTTCTATGCAAGGCTTCCCCCTGAAACACACCAGCACAGGCTTTTCAGGCTGCACTGAATACACTGTGACTTTTACAGATATTTACATCAGATTTATTACATTTACAGGCCTTATCCAATAAGTGTGTAAGCCAAAAACAATTTCTGACTTGAGCTGGATTTTTTATGTATTGCATATTTTAATATTATTATTATTATTCTATGTGTGGATATATTTTTTCTGGTGACAATTAAAATATTTATAATACAATTTCATCACATTGCATGACAGACCACAGAGAGGCCTTCATTCAGGTAAAGAATAGTTATTTAAATTGCAGACATTTTTAATAAGTATTATTTTCTTGGTGATGAGTAGAAGAGTCGGTCAGGCAAAGTAATACGTAGCGACGCAACGTCCTGTTACGAAATTAAAGGGTTATTAATGTTAACCTACAATCTATTCACACCGTAGTTTTGTTGACGTTTTATTTTCTACTTTCAAAATAGACGTGATAATTTACCATCTCTCTGAACCTCGCCTGTGTTTCGCTGGCCTTTGTAAGAGCTCCTGCATGGATTTCCAGCTCTGAATGGCACTTTGTACAAACTGATTTCACATTTTAGGCACAACAGCACCAGTAAAAGAGAGTATTGTTCACTTTACCAACAAAACATCGCACAGTGTTTAAATTTACAGCAGGCGATGGCTCATCCAAACGCGTAAACTCCTCTAAAGTTACTTTAAAGAAAAAAACGAAAACGTCTATTTTAATTTTGGTGGAGGAAACCACACATTATTTTGTAATGAAACAAAAACGGTTAGTGTGTGTATGTGTGTGTGTGTGTGTGTGTGAGTGTGTGTGTGTGTGTGTGAGTAAGACGTGACTTCTCTAAGCTGCTATAACAAAGTTGAGCAAAAAAACGTGTAAACGATGAGTAAACCGAGGGGATATTTTCAGGATGTGGAGAGGTTGTGTGTTTATTTGCGCTCTTCGCAGCACTTTGACCTCCTTTCATCCAACTTACAGCCAAACAGCTCAGCAGTGTGTAAACAGCGAATTACTAATAGGAGCGATTTCTTACATAAAACGAGGGGAGATATTGTAGGATTTTCTACATGAAAAAAATGCGGATGGTTTATCTGTGTGTCCGGGACCCAGGAAAAGTTGGAGAGTCCCGACAGGAGCGCCAGGGTGGTCCGTGTGGACGCACCGAGAGCGAGCACCGAGCGCAGGGAAAACCTCGGGGAGGACCGCGAGCCGAACCGGCTGCTGGTCGTAACTGAGTTTATACATTACCTTAAAAACACTATTTCAAACTGAACCGAAGTTTTGAAACTTTTTTACTCACACGTTGCGTAAAACTGAAGAGAATCGCGCCCCGTACGTTATTTATTATCTTTAACTAATTTATCTTTTATAGTGAAGTTGGTATAAAAGCGACCACAGAGGTTTAAATGAGGGGTAAATAAAAAAAAAAAAAAGCGTTAAATCATCTTTTTAACTGAAATACTGTACATTTATGGGACATCCTAAAGTTTTCTGAAAAGTGGCTCAGACTTTTATCAGGCACACGATGAAATTTGGAAAGAAATAAACAGATACAGAAAAGTATAGAGCTCAAAACTTAAAGCAGGAACTTTTACGCTCATGCTTCACCTCAAATAAGCTGAAACAGTTTTTTAAAAGTGTGTAGAATTCATAGTGGTGGTATAAAAGGAGCGAGAAGCAGCTTGGACTCACCATTGTGTTCCGATAAAGGCTGATGAGGGTCGGATTGGAAGTGTTGCGGCTTCGCTTGTTTCCTCCGCGACATGCTGGCTGGCACATCAGCGAGCGCAGAATAAAAAAATGACTACAAAAACCCTGCTCAAAAAATTACGTAAAATCGAGCCCATCCACCGCGCATGTGCCGCGTTATGATTATCAATAATGCTCTGCGATTAATCATACAGGAGGGGGCTTCTTTGAAAGGCGATTGGCACCTCGCCAGCCCCCCTCCTATTCAAATGAAGTCTCTTTAATCAATTAGCTCCTGATTTGCTGGGGACTCTTGTCTCTCTCTCAGCTCCCACCCAATGAGTTGATCCGTACGGGGAAGAAAGGCTGGCTCTTCCAAACTCCCTTTGGATACGGTTTAACCCCTTGTGTTAGCCCGAGTCAACGCTTATCTCGACTACTACAGGGGAATGTCAGCATCTCGAGTCCATGCCTGCGACAGTATCTTTCAATCTTTCACATTCATCAAGCAGCGATCACACTTTTTCCCTTCTCTCTTTCTTCTCCTCCTGTAGATGTGGACTGACCGGACGCTCCGTGCGCTCCAGCCAACTTTCTCCTCTTCTCCAACTCGGTGTAGTCCGTCCTCCGCTGAACTCGCTGTGCGCGGTGCGCGGACACCTACTCTCTGAAGAGTTTCGAGCGGAGGTCTCGGTGCGCCGAAACGCAGCGTCGCGCCAGCATGTTCCCGTGCGTAAAATGGCACCGGTTCACGTCCCCTTCGTCCAGAAAAAAGTCCACGGTGCGATCCGACGTCCCAATCAGTTTCATTTGATGATTATTAGTAAGGAAAAAAGAGGTGGGGGTCACTTACTAACACGTTTTCATCGCGCACTGCATTCCGCGAATAAACAAACTTTGCGGGGCCCGTGCAGCGCTGGGACAAATGTGGAGCCCGGCCCATCGAGGGTCTGATTGGTCACCGGGCTATTCAGTCATGCTGCCATTCACCTCCACCTCCTCCCTCCCTCCCTCCCTCCCTCTCTCCCTCTCCCCCCTCCCTCCCTCCCTCTCTCTCTCTCTCTCTCTCTGATTACGCACAGCAGATCCAAACGCTTTGTGCGCACCAGGATGAGCAGTGGTAAAGAGAGCGGAGAGAGGTCTGTTTGTCTGAATAGGGATAAATAAAGCTTTCACATTTCTTCCTTAAACATTTATTTCCCCCAGCAAATGGAGGCCTCACACACACACACACATCATGTGAAACCTTTACACCACCTATTTAACTATTAGATACAAACTTTAAAAAGCCTAAATGTCGTCACCATCAAGTGGGATGTTTGTACAGTAAAACCAGTTTGAATGAATAAACTGTATTCTTATAAATTGGATGCGTTGTAGGCCTAGTGATAAGTAAGCAAGGCAATGCTCCTGGTAACTGTACAGCCAATAAAACAATGTGTTCATCAAACCTGTAAATAAAGTTATGGTCCAGTTCTCCACGACACACTATTATTATTATAATTATTGCTATAATAATAATAATAATAATTATTGTTATTATTGTCACCTGTCTAAATAATGCAGACTAACAGTTGTGCGCCTTCCTTCAGTGGACTGGGATGTTTGAAGAGGGCAACATGTCCCACAGGAGCCCGGCTCCCTGTGAGTCGAGTAGATTTATTACGTGAAAAAGATAAACGAAGCTCTCAGTCGGCTTGATTTTGAGAAATGAAGATAATAACGTTACTATAGGTGATGCCTCGGATGCCATTATTTTTCACTGAATATTTAAAGAGCAGCTGCGGGCTAGATGGATCTGGTCCTCTCTTGTGTCAGCTATCTTTTAGTTTCGACGAGCCTCACTATTTACTTATTCATGAAAAAAGGGAAAGAGCAAGAGGAGGAAAATCAAATACTTCTGATGGCTCTGAGTGATCTGCTTTATCAATGCGTTCTGACAAAATCATTTAAGGATATATGTGTGTGTATATATATATATATATATATATAGTGTGTGTGTGTGTGTATATATATTTATATATATATATATATATACATATGGTGACAATTGATATATGTCAGGACAGTTTAAAAATGTGATGGATCGAAACGTGGGCTTGGTCTAAAAAAAAAAAACTAACAGCAAGTGATCATTAATAGAGGAAAACGTGCGCGCGTGTGTGTGTGTGTGTGCGCGCGCCGTTTAACCCCCCCCCTGCAATTACGTGCACCAAACTTGAAACTGCTGGGAGAGGAAAAAAAGGGGGTCTGCAATATTGTAATGTCCCGGGCGGGAAAATCAATGGGCAGTTAATTGATGTGAGTGTTGGTGTGAGATTGTAAACAGGGTGATTTGCAGCCCAGCCGAGCGGGAGACATTTTAAATGGGATTCACTCGGGACGGTGAGGATACAGTGTTAACAATCATGGGCTGAATGACACTGCGGAGACGGACACAGTTTGGAGACCCCAGCACACATAAGTCACACCCAGCAGCGACTGGGAACAAAATAAAGTTTCAGCTATGACTGAGGAGATAGTTCAAGTGTTCATTTTGCAGGATGCAATATTAATGATGAAATATTATTTATAATATCCAGCACATAATAATCTGTGAATTATTTTGGCTTTACCAAGATATTTATGATGTAAAAAACAGCAAATAATATACATTTAGAGTAGGATCTAATATTAACAATTATTTTCAAATGAAAAAAATATGTATTTTTTATTAATATAATTATATGAGTTAATTAAAAAAGCGGTAGCCTATGGATCCATCTAATCAAGCATTTTTGACTCGTTTTTTTGGGGAGGGGCTGTCTTTTAATCAAATGTTAGTTAGACGAGCCTTTTGCGCATAAAGAGCGCGCATTTTGCCTGTTACGCGCAATCCTTGCATATCACACCAGGTCCGGCCCGCGTGCCTCCATTCATTACCGCCATCGACATCCAGTGATGGATCATACAGCGCAGGAAAAGTGCGCATTTGGCCCCATAATAGTGACAGTTAAAGCGACGACTCTCCCCAAACCGGAGCAGTTAGTGACCCTCAGTCACTCAGCGTGTCTGCAGACCGGAGAGCCCACTCCTCCGTGTCACAGCGGATTCAACACGTGGTGGGTTTCTGCTCCCTGATCCACGCGACGCGTAAAGAATGACAACGAGCTGGAGCAGGGCCTTCATCTGGGTCAGCTGCACGTGTGTGTGTGGGTGTGTGTGACGTGTGTGTGTGTGTGTGTGTGTGTGTGTGTGTGTGTGTGTGGGTGTGTGTGTGTGGGGGTGTGGGTGTGTGTGTGTGTGTGATAATGGGAGCCCAAGTGGCAAGAGAAGAAAAAGAGGAAAACGTGTAGGTTTAGGCTCTATAAGGATGGTGTGTTAAGTGGAGGAGTGATTCATTAATTCACATGACTGCTGCTACTTGTGTCATTATTACACTCCATTATTATTTAATAGGTTGGATTTACATACCATCAGTTAAAAACAACATTTAAAGCCCTTTTGATAATAAAAAATCAAAGTTATAGCTATAGACAGAAGAGAGGCCTTACATTTTAATAAAAAGAAAATATGTCAACTCACACAGACAGCAGTACATTACCTACACATCATTTTCTAAATGAAGTATAAAAGTGTATCATTCTATATACTCGTACTCAAGCCTTATTTTCGATTTACTGTAAATACCGGAGACTCTGACCCTCGTGCTTCCAACACATATGAAGAAGTGCACGGCCTTATTCATGGCATGCTGACGTCTTGCAGGATTAGGGGCTTGATTAAACGGATTGTTGTAAGCTGGCCTCATGCTCAAAGAAATAAAGCGATAGGCCCACATTTTCCTTGTATCGAGTCACACACACACATGCTGTCACTGTGTGACTCTTACTAGTGCCATGTAGCTTTGGTTAAAGGTGTCCAACTGCAAGAAACTGTAATAATATTACCTCATTTAAAATGTAGACATTTCTCTGAGTATCACTAAATCATCATTTTCAATTTCTTCATATTTACAAGATACCAATTCAGAGGAGTGCCTTTTAAATGATCAACATTTACAATGTAAGTTATCAATTGCTGCAGAAACTATAACTTGTTCTAGTATGAAAATAAATTAGTGTGCCTGTCACATGATCAGAATGCAGCATTTACAGCTCCGTGTTGCCACTAAAGAAACCCCATTGAAAAATGGCCTGCATTAAAATTCAGTACCTGCAGCAGCAGAGAATAGCCTCCATTAATTAAGAGATCAAACCCTCTCTATTGTCCTCCAGCAGCCCTGCCACCACTTGTCCCGCAGATTGTCTCCCCCCATTGTGGCCCCTGACAACTTCCTGCAGCATCACCCGATATCAATGGGCCGTGTTTGTTTTTACATTATCTCAGCTGCAGTTACAGACATCCCCTTTCAGTCCCGTCTTGTTTGAGGGAAAACAAGCAAACATTCAAGGGTGTCACGGAGGTGCTGGAGGTCAGTGGTCCATCACACACACGCACGCACGCACACACACACACACACACACACAGCCTGCTAGTGTGCGTGTGCGTGTGTGAATGTAACTTTGCATGTGTCACTGATACAGTGAACTGAGACATACACACACTGCCCACTCTGGGTGAGTGAGTGTGAGTGTGAGTGAGTGTGTGTGTGTGTGTGTGTGTGTGTGTGTGTGTGTGTGTGTGTGTGTGTGTGTGTGTGTGTGTGTGTGTGCGTGTGTGTGTATCAGCTGTAACTGGCCAGGAGCAAGTGTACAAGTGTCAGGAAATATATACCTGAGGATCCCTGACTAGCGTCGTCCTCCCAGTCATTAGCGAGAGAGGAGAGGATGCACCAGTGTCTCATCCTCACTGGTGTCACTGGAGAGCAGACACCACAGGCGGTGTGCGTTTTCGAATAGAAATCCACAGTCACATCTTGTCGTACAGTTTGCACTGTGCAGTGGCACACTTCAAAAAAATACATGGAAACAAATTCATTGGTAATAATGATAATGTAATCTGAATATAATATACACAGATAATGTTATTAACTAGTTATAATAATTCAGAGTTAAACAATAAATCATTCAAATGATGGCACAATGCACAATATTATTTAAATCTGAACCTAAAAGGTTATTTATAATTTTTCTTTTCTTAAATTTACATCTATAATTTCAAATTGTACAGTATACAATAACAAAAATCAATACGTGCTCAAACACACAATAAACATATCTATTTAATTTCGGTTAGTTACAGTTACAAGACTTAATCTGTTTCTCATTACCCAGCACCCAACATGTTTTTTTTTCTGAATAGATACTTACATTCACAGAGATCCAATCATTAAATCCTCCGACTGTTATGATACAAATTCACTTGATTGTATTTGATTAAACATTCTCGCTTGACTTGCATTAACGAGAAACACCACAGCACTGGACGACCACCAAGACTCCCATTTTGGCTCCTCGGCATTCTTGAAGAAAAAAAAAAACACATTCTACTTTCATATGACATTGACGAATGATATTTGGATGAAGGGAGATGCTGAGATCGTTAGATGTTTCGCAGAACGGAGCCGGATTACACTGACACACATCACTAAGAACTGGAGGTTACCGAGGAACCAAAACACACCAGACATCTTGAAGAAATTACATCACCCCTCTGAAAGCTGAGTGTTTATGTATTTTTAAGAACCTGGAAGCAAAACTAAAAATTACACATTGAATTATCCCTACATTACTTTGCGTGATCGTAAACACAGAATGTAAAGAGCATGCACATGTGATGTCTGCGTCACAGCAGCAGAGCAAGTCCAGAGAGAGAAGTGTATGAGCACACAACAAAGCAGCGTGCAGGTAACCACCGAGCGTTCAGACACGCCACGTAAAGCACACACACACACACACACACATTCTTACAGTAAATACAGCCACAAAGTAGAAACATAAAGTGGTTTATTCGCTGCAACTCTGGGCACAAGATGTTTATCAACTGCCGCCAGACAGCTGTGTTGGTTGGCCAGCGGTTAACTGTGTCTCAGACAGCCCCTTATTGCTATTGATAGTTAGCATCAGTGTCCCGGCTGAGAAATGGGGCTGCTATGAGCAAACGCAAAGCTATTGATCTCCGGCTTGTCCCCTGACCAGCCTGGAGCTAGAGGGAAGGATTGGGAGCCGGACGGAGCCTCCGAGACGCTCCCATAAACTCACTGTCTGCCACCTGGAACAGATACTGGTGCTGTGTTCAGAAAGTTACTGCTCCTATCTGTTGTTGCTGTACATTCAAGTTGATCACCTCCATCCACAAATAGCACCAAAATGATTAAATCAGTCAGTTTTTATGAATCAGGTCACATTTGGAGCAGAGGAAGCCACACATTTCTTATTGGTTCTTACATTAACGAGTTTATCTTGAGCCCATGCCAGCTTATCTGCTAGCAGATATTAAAGGAACATATGGGACTTTCTTCTAAAAAGATGGTGATAGTTGTCTGCAGTGCCTGCAAAACAAAAATAACAACATCTATAGCATATCATATTGGTGTCTGTGTTAATGTTTGCCAATAAGTGCCAAAATGAAAACTTCATATAGCTTAAGCCATGCGGTACAGATGTGCATATATGTTAACATTTTACACAAGAAAATGTTTTTCTTTATTGAAGGTCTACAAGTTTGGTTGTATTTGCATCATTTATATATTTATTTCTAGTTATTTATAATAATGTTTATGGTTAAAATGTAAAATATTCAGCCTCATTACATTTCTTTGTCATAAGGTTTGATAATGACATCTTTAAGAATCATAAAGTATATATATTGGAATATCTGGAATTTTTCTATTACTTAATATTGTTTTCGGCATTGTGCCTCAAAAATTCCCATTGGTCGGGATCTACAATTTTAGGTTAAGTCAAATAGTGTTTTACCTTTCTGCAGAATTCCTCCTATCCGTTCCTCTTCTCTTCAAGTGACTTTTATTTTTTTGTGCATGTATTTACTGATTGGCTGGAATAGACGGATTTCACTTGCATGGGTTTAGATTTTCAGAGTACAATGTTAGTGTGCGGCCTGTAGCGCATAGTTCATCAAACTACTACTTCAGTTTGCCCTCTGCTTCCTTCCATATTCCCAATAAAGAAAATATGACGCCTTTCTATACTTAATTGCTCTTTAAAACAAGCACAAACACAGAATAGACTGCACTGAGGTTTCGGTGGTAAAAAAAAAATCAGCAATCTGTTGGAAAGAGCTTAATGTGAGGTCCTCATGTGTTTGCATGTGTGTGCTCCTCAGCTCCTTGTGACCACACAAGAGAGGGGCTCTAAATGTATGTTTGCGTATGTGTGCGTGTCACAGGGAAGTCTCCTTGTGTGCGTGTCTGTTTTTGTAAAGTGTATTATTTAGCTAAGCGGTGACCACACGATAAAACACGAGGGATAAAAATTTCGGTATAAATCTGGCACATCCCTCAACAAGCCAAACAGAAAGGAGGGGGGGGGGGAATGAGACGTTATTTGGTTAAAGCGGCATTGTTGCACACACACACACACACACACCACGTCTGTACTGGTGAGGGGAGAGGGATGAAACCTGCCAGGAGGTTAAAGTGGAGGGGGTGGGGGGTGCTGAGGTGCTTGTCATTCTTTATTTACCCCACTTGTGGAAGTCGAGTCAGATACGAGACGTCAGAGAAGTTAGGTCCCTGATGACTGGCGAAAAGACTACCCTGAGGGGGGTGTGGGGTAAACTCAGTGAAGTTCCAGCGCTGCCACCACTTCAGATTCTTTCTCTCCTTCACTCGTCTCCTTTTGTCTTCACAAGTCACTCTTTCTTCCCGTCGTCCACTTCTCTTCCTCGACTTTCTGTTATTGCCACATTTGCAGAAGACAGAATTTTTTTGGGCCATGCATTTATGCAAAACACTGGACACTTTGGTACCCACTCTTGTGTTTGTGTGTGTGGTCAAAACAACCAACTATCTCCTCACTCTCTCCCTCGCCCCCTCTCTCTCTCGTAGCTCATTTAGGCTGCACGTCAGACAGAACGGCAATCAGACTCTCTCATCGAACTCCACTGCACTTTTTTTACATCCCCTCCTACCTCTTGGCTCGTCTCGTCTGGCAATTTGCTGCTTTGTAAACTCCCATCAAAATGTCTGGCGAGGGGGACACGGCACAGATTTCCTTACCTTTTCACAACAAGGCCCCTGAGAGAGATCCACCCACCGTCCGTGATGATGTCACTGTGTTTAATCATTTCTGTCGGTCACCCTTCCAAGTATCAAAAAACGAAAGTGGGGTTATCTCATGTCTAAAACCTCTGCTGCAGGTATACAGGCTAAACGTACACAGGCAAACAGCTGCACACAAACATGCATATGGTCTCACTCTCTCTCTCTCTAACACACACACACACACACACACACACACACACACACACACACACACACACACACACACACACACACACACACACACACACACACACACACACACACACACACACACACACACACAGGACTCTTTTCAAAGAAGTTTGCTTTTTTTATTACTTCCTTTCCCATTCAGAAGCCTCCCCACTTTTCCAGAGTGCCCTGGGTGTGCAGTGAAAGAGCCGTGCTTATTATGTGCTCCGTGTTCTCCAAACCCAGCTTTGTTTTGTCCAGATAGCTGGTTTTCTCTCTCTCTCCCTCTCTCCCCCACCTCCCCTTCTCTTGTCTCTCTTTAATATTCAGAGTAACAGTCTTGGCTCTCACAAGACGGCTGTTTTCCCAGTTTTCTCCCCTGCTTGTAGCCAAGTGTGGCCCATGTGAGTGTAAACACGCAGGAGGGAGGGACATCTCCTGACAAATATCTCAGAGGATGTGCCACCCTGCCCCGTGTCATTCATTCTCTACCTGGCACCACAGCTAAACTGTTAACACCGAGGTGTGAGCGCCCGAACGCTAAAAAGACTGCCAGCGACTGCACTTGCCTGGTCCACTGAAAATCCACACACACATATGATCTCCATAAAAAACAGGATGCAGGATATGAGCATATCATTGTGTTTCTTAACATTAAATGGCTTTTGGTAGGCTTCAGATACTTGCCATGTTAATTTTTCTTTTACTTCTCAGTTTTAAAGGTAGGGTTGGTAACTTGTCACTGAAATATTTTTTTAATTATTTGTTGAAATCTACTTTACGATATCCATCAATAAGTAAAGTTGCCTGTTTCTGTGGGCCTCACAGGTAAAAATATGACTAATCATTTCATTCGGACCAAATGGCATACCTGTCTGTCACTAACTGACCTGCTTAACTGCAAAGACCTTGCCTGTTCCCTCACTGTGGATGACTTGTCTTCAGCCGGAGAGACATACACCACTATAGCAGAGACGACAGCAGATGTTAGCGAGCGAGTCACAGAAAAGTCAGCTTCTAGCAGTTGTCAGGCAGTGTACGTCCATGTGTTTTGGGGGCATAGATTTGACAAACGGGCTGATGGGAGTGGGACATATCAGTAACATTTTTAGCAAAACTCAAAATTACACATTGAATCATCCCCGGTTGTATATTTTTAAGTATATTTTTGGGCTTTTGGCCTTTATTTTGATAGGACAGAGAGCTAGCGTTGAAAGGGGGGCAGAGAGACGCGGTTGTATTTTTAAAGTGTAGCATGCTCATGCTAGCTTTTCCAAGATTACCAACCCTCAGCTATATACATTATCTATGCAGTGCATGTTAAATCCACTATAAGCACATGTATGCCTTCTATTGTCCCCTTTACACTGTTGGAAGTAAGGAGGTGTTGTTGGCCTTGTGTGTCAGCATGTTCCGTCAACACGAGCTGTGAATCCTTTACATTCATCGCACTTGGCAGATAGGGTGATTCTCATTTGGACTGTAACATTTTACAGTGGCCCTTTGTTTAACCAGGTGGCTAACACCCCTCACTGAGCAGATATCTGGAAAGACTTGCACCCACTGGAGAAAATTGTCATTACGTTGTAGCCCAGTGATCCGCCAGTGGCAGCACAGCGCTAGCAAACAGCATGAATTAGGAGTGGAGCCTATACTTACACAGAAGATACACTCCAAACATTGATAAGGCAGCGCACCGCATGGCAGTCAGGCCCCTGGTGATGTTAACAGCACTCTGCTATTATCACAGGTGTGATCGCTCACCAGCCCACAGCCACATTTACATCTTAATTACCAGCCTAATCAATGGGCTTGCACTTTGACTTCATTTGTGACATTCATGAAAGCTCATTTAAGATGTAAGAATAGGCCATCGTAAGTATTGGTGCAAAGAGAAAAGCACCTATTTTCCACACGGGATAAAAGGTAACAAAGGAGATTAAAAAGGGGGCCGACTCCTGAGTTCGAGCAGGTCTGATCACAGCAAACTGTGGGGTTGACAAAGTGAGTGCAGGGAGATATTTATGATAATTGCACGCTCCTCCCAAAATGACAAAGCAAATTGTTGAGATGTGCAGCGCATGACAGAAAACGGATGGCTTGCGGGAGTTGAGTCTGGTGATTTAAATGGCAAGTGATTGAACAACAAACTCGCATTAAGACCGTATTGATGAGTTCAGTGTTTCATTTGGGATCAATAAGACGATTGGTGGAGCCTAAAGCCAATACATGCAGCAGCAGGGAGAGACTGCAGAGAGGAGAGAGAGAGAGAGAGAGAGAGAGAGAGAGAGAGAGAGAGAGAGAGAGAGAGAAGTATTGAACTGTTACGTCGAATAGGGCTGGGATTTTTCAACAGGAGGCCTTGGAGAAAACTGTAACTACATGCAAGACATGATAAAACTCCGGGGTTTTATACAGTGTGGTGTGGCGTCGTCATAGCAACATACAAAGGATTTCTGATTATTTTTAGTATTAGTTTAATAGCAGGTTGCCCTTAATCTATATGATTCTGAACCAGAGCCACTCATCTCAAACACCAAGTTAAGATTTGGTTCAAATGTATAAACATATTCTTAAGAAGGAAAACTAACAGGATTATAAACTGGTGCGTTGCTTATCTTTTCTATACATGAAGTCACCAGTAAACTCTGCCTGCCTGTTACAACATCAGTAAGTTGTAAAACATAAACATGTGTTGTAAAATTAGTGAATCAGAAAACACACAGAATTAGCTAGCTTAAAGAAATGGGTGAATGAAATGAAAGTATATAATTGAAATAGTTTCTACAAGCTAATGGTAACAAATAAAACCAACAGTCAGTACAGTGCGTAGCTCTGCCAAGGCCCAACTGTCCCCTTAAAATTAATTTAGCTGCACCAAATTGCACACACTGATACATATCTGTTCCCTTAGTATGCTTCATTTTTTTTCAGCTAGATTCATGAATTACTCCCTGGAAAATTGGGGGAAATGTCAAAAAATGCTTGCAATGTTAAAGAAAGTGACCCCCTACATCTGCACCAGAATTTAACAGGTTAATCCCTGACTCATACCAGATTCTTCTACAAGGTTTCGTGTAAACACAAAACAAACACACAAAGAAACAAATGAAAAATAAACTCCTCAGTGGAGTTAAAAAAAGTAATGAATGCATAGTTGACAGTTTAAACAATTTTATTATCATTAATGAAATAGTTAGAAACAATTTGGAATAGTTGGGTATATAGGAAATAGAAAAAGCAGTTAGCACAAAGTTATGAAACAGTAGTGCAAAAACATTTGCAATCATTACCTAGCGAATAAAGGGTCTATTAGATTCAGCTAAATGTTCAAACAGTTGAATTAGTGAGCGAGATTTGATGAATGATCTGATGAAAAACAGTTAAAATAATAAAACGGGTATAATGAATAAATGGGTAAGACGTCTAGCAACTAGCAACAATGTGAGCTACACTACTACTGACAATGCAATCAACAAAATATAGTAAAACACAGTTTTAAACATACAGTTTTTACACTGCAACACATTTTAAACATGACTGGTTGTATGACAGATCTGAGGATGTACGTCAGACAAGGAAGGATTAGGAACTACTGATCTAAACCACTGAATATGCAGCAAAAGGCCTGTTTTTCTTACACTGAGTGTATGTGTGTGCAGTAATAAAATTAGAAATTAATTGTGATGATTAATCCAGACGCTGTGTAGTTGGAGCAGGCTGTGTCGGGGAAGAGGCCTGGTACTGTAAAGCTCACGCAAATCCCAGCTGTTTCATCGCTCTCCTCCCACAGTGTGACAGATGATGCTAACAATGAACATTTCATCTTCAGCCTCGCTGCCAGCTCCGATGCGACAGAGATGAAGTACATCCGGCCAGATGAATTACTGCACAGTGATTCATCATGATAGGCCAATAGAAAAAATACAAATGAACAATTAGCAAATTTAGCCTTAATTAAGCGCTCGCAGACAATAGATGAGCTTGTAGAGCGTGTGTGAACATGCTCTGAAAGAGTCAAAGCACACGGCTAATCTTCATGTAGTTTGTAGAATATTAAAATGTTAATTAGGGTTAATTGCATAATTTCCCTCGCTGCTTACTGATTATGCATGTCAAACACAAAGAGGCTATTTGATTAAGCAGAATGCTCTCGATAGAAGATGTATGGCTAATGAAGAAATGTGAAGCTGAGCTGAAATTCCCATACAGAGCGAATGGAAATCTAAATGTATCTTTTAAAAAGGTCAAAATGTGTGAATAAAGACAGAGAATTACTATCGATCCTCAAACATATAGGCAGCAAATGTACTTTTAAATAAAAAAAAATAATACAACATATTGCAGATGAAATTAAAATAGTTATTTAATTCTGCAACAACTCAAAAGTTTTCAAAGTGATGCAGTACAAGTCTGAAGAATTATGTACTGTTAAGTTTGCCTGGTTTGAACCATACTCAGGTCACATGTGTTCAGTTCTTCACTCAGCGCCTGATTTGAGACCATGTCGTTTCCCACACCGTCTCCTCATGAGTGATAATGCAGTTTAGCACACAACACAGTACCGTGTGAGACCTGGATGACATGAATCCCTCGTTTCAACACTGGCTTAGACATTAAGACCCACAAGATCTTCAATGTTACAAAGCATGCACACACACACACATACATACGCACACAGGCAGATGCCACAAAAACAAATTAAGACATATCTCATAATTCAATGTCACCAAATCCAATTGCAATCAGGAAAACTCAATTTGTCCCGAGCCCTTGAAATAATGAGTTGATTTGAGTAGAAGTTCTAAAAATATTAAGTGTTGGTAGACAAAGCATTTTTCTGTTTTAACATGGTGCAATTGAGGAAGCGCGGTAATGTCTGTCCCTAATGCCAGTGTAAGAATAGGATCTAAATTATAGCAGAGAGTTTGCTTAATTCAATGGTAACAGAGAGGTGAAGAGTTGCTCTGTGTGAAAATGACATGATGCTGTTCACAGAAAGAAACCCAACTGATAGAGTTTGGGCAGAAAGAGATATTTGGATTTTCCACCCCCTTAGTATGTGTACTTTATATATCATGGTTGTTTTTGTGTCTTTCTGTGTGTGCTTCTGTGCATTTGTCCCAAACGAGTGTGTTTGCTTTGCAGAAATGGGATGATGGCATCATCCAGGGAGTTGGCAGCAAATATCTGCCTAACAAATGATGATGTGAAACATGGGCTCATAAGCCTATAAATCAGACTTCCCCCCTACAAATTAATAGAGTTGTTGACAGTCGAAGGCTGAGGAGAAAAAAAGAAGTAAATTATATCTGGCACATTCAAACGGCACAACAACGGGAGAGAATACCTGTCACAGAAGAGTCCCACGCCTGTTTTTGAGTTTTGCTTTCATTAACATGACATACTTACCATTTAAAAAGATAAATGCCTTGTGGTAGTATTATAGTCGTATAGATATGGGCATAAATATATTTGATCAAAAATTAAAAACACCAATAACTGCACCTCATGTCCTCTTAATAGTTAATTTATTATTTATCTATTATTATTTTGTATTAGGCTTGTGACAGAGCAGCGACACGTCCGTGCACCCGCATCACATTACAAACAACTGTGAAGGAAATGGCAGTGCAGACTTATTGTGAAACGGCATGGGCATGACAGCGAAGATGAAGGAGGAGAAGTCAGTAAAAAGAGGGAAAAGAATAAAAAGGGACAGCGGAAAACAAGGGAGAAAAAGAGGGGGAGGATGAGAGGAGAGCTAAGTACCAGGGAGCATGTCAATGTGGGGGGCTAATGGTGGGGGTACCAAGGTTGCAAGCAATTTCTCTTTGTTATCAAGTGAAATGACTCTGCAAATATGACAATAAATCACAGTGGAAATCAATCTGAGAGGAGGCGACTGTGAGCCACTGATAATGCATCAATCAATATTTAATGTTTAGACTTTAATTAATCCACAGGCGCCAAGCATTCTTTAAGTGACAAAGGGGGAGGAGAGGGGGGAAAAACGAGCGGGGAGTGCTTTTGCATAGAATAGCTCTTATATCAAACGGAGACACAGAGCTGAGCGGCCCCATCAGTCGATTTCCCACAGCTTCCCTGTGTTGCTTCAACGCCTATTCTCTTTTTCAGGGGAGCTTGAAACCTAGTAGAACAAAAGCGTTTGGTTAAAATAAAGAGGCACATAAATAAATGTAATGTTTACATGATTTGTTTTGTCCTGCTCTAAGATGAATCCAAGCATGTTTTATCAAAATGTGATCTGGATTGACTCCAAGTCTTAGTAAGCGAGGATTGGGTCACTGATCTCACTTGTTCCTCATTGTGTTGCAGCTAATTTGAACGACTCAAACAATGGGTCCCTAATTATTTTAGAAATTAAACAGCTGTAAAAACACAATAAGGATTATTAATGCATGAGTGAGCACAGCTTACCTGGTTTAGGTCAACTTGTTGCATTATACAGTAGCTAGATAACAAGGCTATATTGACCTCTTAGGCCTATGAGCCCAGGGCCCCTATCAATCCCAAAAGACCCTTTCAAATAGAAAATGATTTGCACTGCACTGGCTGCTGGGTTTATCATATGGTCCTCCACCACCCTTGGTTTGTGTCATGCTGGCATCTGGGTTCAAAGCAAAATATAACCGAATTTAAGTAGGAACTATGTCACTTTATATAATCAGAAAATATTGTGTTTGAAAACTATACCTCATTTCCTAAATCAGGAAACGTTAATAGGTCTGTAGAGCTATGGGGGGGGGGGTTACACATTTTCCCTACATACCTGACTGTTAAAACATACCTGACACGCCTACTTGACTCGGAATGGGTTTCCATGATATAGCTCTCCTCCAGACGTCTCGATATACACGTAACCTGCTGTCATATATTTTGAGGAACTGAAACACTGACAATATCAGTATTTCACTTTAGGCCGGGCTATACTTGAAAAGAGGAAGGTGCTCTGACCACATAGTTAGGACAAATTGTTCATAGCTTTCTGAATGACCTTAGAAAAGAATCAGGTCAAAATCTTCAGGTCATAGAGGGTATCAGTTTTAACTCATATGTTGATGCAGAGTAAATATGGACACACTTTCAGATGGTCTTCTCTGATAGGCCCTCGTTTTTACATCCAAATGTGACAGAGATAGATGTGACTACAAAAAGAGAGTGTGAAGGAGAAGTTCAAACTCTGCTTACTTTCTCAAATACACACAGTTACAGAAATTGCTGGAACAAACAAACTCTAAACTGATATTCGAAACGTGAGACATTAAACATTAAACAAATTGCATAAGAAGAGTTATTTGCATAATAAAGGACAGGCTAGACAAAAAAAAAAAAACACTGTGGCAAATAAAAAGCCCCAGATTTGACTTCTGGGGCAAATCTAGAGATCATCAACTTCACTTGATCTCCCGTTAATGCTTCAGTCACCGATATTTCGCCTGTCTCCTCTGCAGAACTACTTTCAAACTTTTAAAAGCTCATACTTTTTTCTGTCTTGACAATTGTGGGAATGCAACTCTCAAGACTGTGAGAACACTAAGACCCCCCTCGATACACCAGCTGCCCTGGCCTCCATACCCGCACACTGCTGACACCGCTGTGACGTCTGATTTAGGGGCTCTATCGAACAAAAATCCCTGTCTGCACAATGCAACCACAGAGCTGTTATGAAGGACCGCTTGAGCAAGGAGCCATGCTTAGCCCTCTGATCACACTGACACATCCCACAGGTACTAATTACTGAATCTAACCCGCTGAGGAGTTGTGGGAGAAATTACATGGAAGACGCTTGACATTTGGATACCTGCTGCAAGATTCACAGGGATAATTGGGACACAACTGAGAAGGAGGTCCACCAAGTCTGTTTTAGTTGATAAAATGGCTTTAGGTAGCTCTCCGAGTAAAGCACATCACCAAAAACATGACCTGTGGAGAGCACTGAGTGGGTCAGCACTGGAGGGCGAAAAGAACTTGGGCATTTCAAGTTTAAAAAGTAGCAGTTGGTGGACAATTATTGGAGGAGTTCCTGGAGATGTGGATAAAAGGCTTACCCATAAGAGCTACTGATATTCTGTACCACACATATTGCTCTTGATCCATTGCGCCATTGTCCACAGATTTAAAGGTGATTTATCTTCAAAGAGGATCCATCTGAAGCCGGGTAGGATGTGCTCACATCAAAATGGAGCAAAATGTTCTTGAAAATCAGCCATGTAAATAAAAATTTAGAAGAATTTTCTGTATTGAGTGATTTTGAATGTGTTTATACTCTAGCACTTAAATGATACTTCACACAAATGTCTTCAGATACATTTTGTCTACAAAGAATACACAACGCTGCAAGAATGGAAAAAAGGATATGTCTCATTTCAACAGATATCGATCGGAAACAGAGAGCGCGGGTATTAACTGACTTTGGTATTTAGTATTTAACCGACTTTTATGACAGTTATTAAGTCATTTCCTGCAGCAGTGGTTTATGTCGTTGCAATAACCTCCATGAATGATGTAATGAGAGATTATGATACTTCCTCCCTCTTTTATGATCTGTACCTCGAGCGTCATGTCAACACACTTGTGTTGTGCGCTCCCACAAATCAGGTTAAACCAATATACGTCCAGTATTGTCCTTAAATTCATTAAACAGATTTACTGGATATTGGTCAGACTGATCGCATGCAGGTTTACATGTGAACAATGATTAATGAAGGCAGTCTAATATTTGATTTTATTTGCTGATTTTATATTTGATCTAATTATAGTGAGATTTTGTTATCCAATAATTTCTAGTCTTTTATGTTTGGGCTCTTACCACATGCAAGATATTATAATATTATCTAAATAAAATCAAAGTAATTCCATTATCGGTGTAATTAATCAATTTTGACAATGCTGTTATACCAACTGTCCCCATGCTTACAACTGTGAGTAATCGGTACTTTAACAGAAAACTAAATTGACTGCCAAATCATCCTAGAGATACGACCTTATGAATAAATATAAAGTATAGTCTTTAATCATGTGAACACACAGTGCACAATCAAATACAAAAATGATATAGAAACATTTGTAATGATATTATCATTTGAAGCCGATTTGCCATGATTCAATTCAGCTCTGATTAGGATTTTATATTTTCAGTCTTTTAGCTAATTTTTTATAACAAAATACTAATTAGTACTCCATTTTTAAATTCTAAATGTCATCTGCCACATAAACAATTTTCTTTATCCGTAAGCTGCTGACTGGGTTCATGGGTCTGTGGGTTCTTGAATATGGCATTTCCAGAATGCAGCCCCCTCACTGAGAGGACACTCCGTCCACTCAGAAAAGATGCTAACACAAAGGGCTCCAGTACATAAATGCAGGACAAATCAAGTTGTTGGTAAACTTTGGCACCATCTGGAATACCTAAGCATTGACCAGTCAAATACATGAAAGCAAACTTTCCTGGTAGAAGCTATTCAATCCACCCAATGGGGTCAAGTTGGTTGTCAGTACACACACACAAGAGAGTTACTTGATATGATTACCTTTCTAAAATCTAATGTTTTTTTTCACATTTCATGCAGAATTTGGCTTTAATTAATGCTGTTGAAAATCATGGATACACAATGTTGAAACACTGACAGACACTGGTAATTACACACAACATGAAGTTTGTGCCACTACACAGTCTGTAGATGGGAAGTCACATGAGACATATTTACAGAGTGTCACACACAAGTTAAAAATCCAGAGGGGCCCTCTTAGTTTTTATTCACAATGGAGCAGTGTATGAGAGGAGCAAGACAGTTGCCAACAGAAAATATCCAATTGGTCATGGTCATTAAAAAAGAGGGACTAAAACAAGCTACACTGAAAGTGAGTTATTTGAGTGGGGAGATGGCAGACGAGTCAGAGGATGATATATTACGACGTATCAGTGTGAACCACAAAGTGAGCAATGAAATGCTCCACAGTGTGAAATGCAGCAGGGTGTGGACAGACAGGGCCGTCATTTCCAACAGGGAGAGTATGACATCGGCCAGAGACAGACAGCCGAGCGTCATGTATGTCTTAATTCCCTCAGACATATGTGAACATGTGTAACTATATTATCAAATAGCCAGAATGCCAAAGGCTGACATGTCTGCAGCCGAGATCATGTCTGAGAGAAGGAGGCGATAGTAGCCTGCTGTCATCTCCTGTCACTCTCACAGAGGGAACTGACAGACGAGACGCTTTCTGCTGAGATGACACATTACACTGTCTTTTGGGTAAATACACTTTAAAAACAACAGCAGTTTAGATATGACAGGGTTTTACTGTCATGTACATTGTGATGTGGAGAAGAATTAGCATGGTATTTAATTCAGTTTGCATCTGTGTGACACATCCACAACAACTGTGACGTAAGGCGTCAATCTCATACATGAGAAATTACAATATGTTCCACATGTTCATGTCCTTTTCTGGCGTCTTTGGAAAATGTTAGGCGATACATTTACGGTTTAAAAACCCTTTTACCTCCACCATGGAGGTTATGTTGTCATCACTGCTTGTGTCAGTTGGTTTGTTTTATCAGCAGAATTACGCAAAAATTACTGAAACAATTTCCACGAATCTTGGAAGGATGTAAGGATGGGACATGGGCCAAAAAATTCCGATTTTCTTCACACCGTGGTTCTCCTTTTTTTAACTACATACTGCCTCTCCTTCACATCTTTCCTTGACCTAGTGACGTTTTCCATCTGGGTCAAAGAATAGTGGTTAAAGGAGATTATTTTGACTGTTTGACCGCAGCCCTGGTCTCACCCATCTAATACCGACACAATCCCTGTGTTTACAGTAGGTAACAAGCCCACAGTCAAAAGGTTAAGTGATAACTTGCTGGACAGGAGCCTGACAAACAGGATTTAAGACAACTACTCTCTGCAGACTGGCCATGGTCTGAAACAGAGTTTCACAGATAGCATTTCTTCCTCATAAAAGACAATAACAGGGAGGAGGAGGAGGTGAAAAGAAGCAGGTGATGGTAGCTGCATTCATTGTCTCTAACAAAACGTCCCAGCTGAACCGGAATCTGTATGATGATCTCATCCATTTTAACATCCCGTTGATTAATCCTTCTGTCAATTCGCAGGCCAACCTTGCTGCTGCGGATTTAAGAATGCACCCAAGCAATATACAAGCTGATTGCAAATAAAGTCATATATTTGGTCATGGTGGAGTGCATGTGTATGTGTGTGTATGTGTGCGTGTATGAGTCTGGGTCAAGGAACTTTAGGAATGCTGCTCTGTCCTTTTGTACAGACTTGCTCCTGTGCCAGGACGAGGGCCTTCTCTTTAATCCAAACTGATTTGGTAAACACTGACGTTAAGACCGCTGCAGGCTAACGTCTAATTCTGTTGTTTTCTCCTCCAAAGAAAATGTGTATTTCATTGGAGATGTCTTGAAGCAGATGGAAATGTAGGGTTAGATTTAATCTGACTAAGGCTCATGCTTTGATTGGACCCCAGATTAGGATTGCAGCCTAGTATTTCAATAATTATTCTCCAGTTAAATTAAAACGTATCCTCTTAACACGAAAAAACATACGCTTGCCGTGCATGTCTGCCCGAACATCTGTAGGATCACTGCTTTTAATCTCAAAATATTTATTAAGCAAAGGAAGAGCTCGGCATGCGCAGAGAGCCACATACATGAAATACATTCAGTTCACAGTAGCTGCTCTTAAATAGATGTAACACACAATTTTCCTTGAAATCTCTTCAGTTGAACTTAATTCCTCCTCAGCTTGTATGACACAAGGGATGGGATAGTTATGTTACAGCTTTATTTGGAACATTCAGTTGGCTGAAATCATCTTGGAAACAAGCCATTTCCTCTCCTACCTGATGTCATTCAGACAGTAGTCTGGAAACGTATCTCTCAGCTTGCTTGCTCCTCACTGTTTCATAATCAAACACGTATACCGTTCTTCTCTTTTTGTCTCAGAGACAATCCAACCACTGGGCTTGTTTGCTAATTGATGGCAAAGTGGTTGCGGGGGCATTCATGCTCCGACTCCCTCTGTTTGTAGGTGTGGAGCCGTGGAGGCCCCTCTTCCTGTGCTGAATTAGGAGCACTTACCCAGCCCTGTTAAGTCTCATTGTTCTTTTTATCACTGACTATTTTCATAAATCTCAGGTGGTAATCTCCCAGTGCCGCCCACCTGACACTGTGTAAGTCGCATGTAAAAACAGCTACCTGCCACAACAATGGCTGACTTTATCTGACAAGTGTTGACAAAGGAGGCAGCTGCCCAACTGGACACGAGGTCAAGCTTAACTACCTGTCTCCCTCCTCTTTCTCCTTCCAGGAGGGAGTAG
Organism: Hippoglossus stenolepis; assembly: GCF_022539355.2. Lineage (NCBI taxonomy): Eukaryota > Metazoa > Chordata > Actinopteri > Pleuronectiformes > Pleuronectidae > Hippoglossus > Hippoglossus stenolepis. Next base: position 23,730,905 of record NC_061483.1, on the reverse strand, counting down.
GAGAAAGGGGGAAGAAGAGGAGAGGAAAGAGGGTGGGTTTTGTTGGGCTGGGCAATTCACTGTTACCTCTTTTACATCAAAATTTACGTTTTTTTAAACATGGGTAATCCCGCGAAAAAGACGAGCCTCCTCCTAAAGGAGTTTGCCTTTCTGTGTTCCCCCCGGTGAGTCATGATCAATGTCACGAATGTGCTGGAAACTGAGAAGCTCTCTCACCCGTCTGTCTTAATAGTGTTGCATCTTGTACAATACAAAGAAAAAAAATATTGTTTGACGTTGTTCCCAAAAACAGCAAGTACACAAACATTCATGGCTATTCATGCACCAATGCCCAAACGTTCAATGCACGTCACACACTGCCCAATTAAAGAAGAAGAAAAGGGTATTAGCACATTCATCCGGGTGTCATGTTTCCATCACTGCCAATTGGAGCAATAGCCCATAAAACCTTGTGTCCACTGCAGAGTCATTTGACCCGGGAGTGAATGCTAATTCTATCCGTCCACATTGTGGACAAAAAAACACATGTTGGTGGGTGTTAGTGTTTTTTTTGACCCGTGGAAAAGGGGCTTGTGTAGCCTTCCTTGGTTTTTATCAGGAAAGTTGAGGACCACTGTAATTCAGTGTATTTGTGTGTGTCTGTGTGTATTTGTGTAAGCATGGTTTAATAAAGGGCAAAAAAGCTCAGGGCTGCAATAAAGCAATGAAAAAAAGAGAGAAAGATTAAAAAAGCATATGTTTTAGAAGTCATTAAGAGCGACTGAGTGGAGCCTGCTGTGGACTTGATTTACACTGGCTGGTAAGCCGTTGATGGGTGTAAATAATGTATTAATTTTTAAAGAGATTTTTTTTCTCTCTCTTCTTTCAGCGATATAGAAAAAAAATCTCCATCTGGTCAAGTGTGAAGTAGGACAGCGCTAGATTAGAGAATGTTCTGTGTTATCTTATCTGAGCATGGGCTTAATGTCGGCACAATCAATGCTCCTCAACAAGTGGTTCATTAAAACAGAATGGCAATGTTTAATTCCATGTATTGCAAATGTGAGCTGGCATAAAAAACTGATGAGAGGGAGATGAATACACATTACTGTCATGAGTAAATTCACAGATGGAATCTGTGAAAATGAAGAGACGGAATTAGAGCTGAAATTATTAGTTAGTTATTCAATTAGTCTACAAAATTGAAATGCAACAAAATAAAATGCAACTATGTCAATAAATGATTAATTGTTTCAGTATTTTTCTTCAAAAAAACATTTATTGGTTTAAAAGATTTTTAAATTAAGATTTGCTGCTTTCAGCAAACCATTTAGCCAAAGCAGTTAATTTGAAGACGTTACCTTGGGCTCTAAGGAGTTATCATGAGTATTTTTTATATCTTGTAGACTAAATAGTAGATCAATAAATAAATAAAATATGCTGCGGATTGATAGATAATTAAAATAATTACAAGAGAGATAGTAAAATGAGCCCATGTGAGAATAGAGCAGAAAATCCTTAGGATTTTCAGTGAGGCAGAGGATGTGTCGATTACGTTTCTAACGCACGACAGACACAAAAAAATTCAAATAAATGAAAAATCAAGATGAAAAAGAGGCGTCATTTATACGTAAAAGACACTGACGACGATGTCAACTTGGAAAGACAATGAGATTCGAGGGATTTTGGTGATAAGGGCCCACGCTGGTGTTGATGTACTACAAACTAAAACCTGTGATCTCTTCAGCGGAATTTATACTGCTCATGCTGCGCCACCCCTCACTTGAACCCTCTGAAGATTTCTTGTTGTGAAAGCGTCTGACCAGAGAATCTCCTGCTGTGTTCTTCATTTGTGAATGCTGGAGTAGGTTCAGACCCCATTTTACTGACAAAAAATGGCAACCGCAGCAACCTTGTCAATGGAAAAAGTATAATTTATACCCTTTAATGACCACCCTTCAAGCTGAGGACCTGCATTTTTTAATAATATTGGTGCATATTTAGGCCTAAAGTGACATCAGCAACTTCCTGCCGCGGCAGTTTTTCTCCATCACGCTCTCATCATAAAGTCAGACTTTTAAAAGAAAGTCTTTAAAGCTCCCTGTAATGGATCTATTTGTCAAAAACACTTTAAAAAACACATCTGACTCGCCATCAGCAGTCAACAGCGTCTCATGACAGATTCGCCTTTTACTGCCGATGAGCTGCCACAACACAGGACCTGCTTTATTCAGCATACCATCATTAATCTGTGAGAGCATCAGCATCCAGCAGGACAACAGGAACAGCAGTGCATCAGCCGAGCCACATCCTGTCCCGCGTGTCCATCGCTCACATGGCCTCGGCCCCGATCCTTCACACTCATATCTATAATTCATGAGAGTCCTCTAGCTCCGCTCTCATGCCACTGCCAGACTCCATAAAGGAGTGCAGAGGTATAAAGCTGTTTGGTGCCAATATTTTGTCATGCTCAGAATTGCAATGGCTCTGTCCAGTCTTCATCCATCACGTGGAGCGAGGCGGGGCCTGCCATGAGATTGCCCAAATATTATTAAAACTTTAAACCTCTGTGCAACCATAAATTAGGAGCTAATCACAGACGATGCCACTACGCGGGGACAATATATGGGCTGCTTTAGCCATGGAGTAATTACACACTTAAAGAGGAAGCGTGGCTGAGCATTTTGCCATGAAGAGAGTGGACAGAACAAATTGAGGAAAAAAGGCAGGGAAAGATTTGCAGTTGGTTTATTACAGTCCCGGTTGTTTGTATTTAGGAGGATGGGACTGGGGACTGAAGATTGCCACTTTGACTTCTTAGGCTTTCTGGGAAAAACTGGGTGGGGATAAGTGAATGAGTAATGTTCGTCTCCTTTCCCGTAACAAGTAGTGTTGACATGGCCTCAGGCGAGGGACTGTTCACTAGTGGACAGAAGACAGTGGAGAAGGAGGAGTTGGGAATATTCGGTGCTGCTAAAATGACAGTGAACCTAATTTTTATAAAGATGGAAAATAAAAATAAATTGTATATATTATTCATTCACTAGGTCAGACCAACCTGGATGGGGAACCACTGCCGGAGACGGAGAGACCAAACATCTGTTATTAAATGCAAGCAGGCTGCAGTGTGACATGTTTGCAGTCTTGTCCTCTTCAGATGTTTGGCCTAAAGTGATCCACTTCAAACACTTGGCTTGTTCTGCTCTCTCTCTCTCACTCTCTATCTTTCTGAGCCTCAACTGAGCTGCACCACTGATACCCTCTTCTCCTTGACTCCTTCATTCCTCTCTCCAGTATCTGTAAGCTGTTTTCTTTCTCTCTTCCTCTCTGCTTCGGTTTGTGCACTCTCTCTCTCTCTTACGGGTTCATCCTCACTGTCACCTTCCCTTCCCTCGCTCACTCTGCTTCCTCTATGTATTAACATCTCTGAACCTTCGCGTGCTTGGTGATGATGAGATCTGATCCCCCATGCTGGATGATCCTCACCTGATATCCCACGTCAGGCAGATTCTTAAGCAGGTTAACTTCTAAGTCTTAAGAGGAAAGGACACACTGCTTCATTTTTCCCCTCTTGAATTCAGTGCGACGTAGGCTAAGCTGGCATTAAAGTTGAGCAATGAGCCCATCAAACTAAGTACTATGTGACAGCACGCCACTCGACTGGGATCATGTGTTTCTGCACAGAATGTAACTGTTATCATAAGGGGGTGTATAGTCTGATTATAAAAAAAACTGAAAGACTAAAAAACAGACTGTAAATTGTGAACAATGGGATGAGATGATGAGGACATCAGATCCCTGTTGAAAAGGACAAACAGGTGTAGCTAGGCTGCGGCCACCTTCCAGGAACCGGGGGTGGGTGCTGGGTGAGGCTGGTGAAAAACAGCCAGTGATAATTGACGAGACATCTGCTGAACTGCAGGTGTCCGTTACTTCACTCGTCTCACGAGAGTGAACGGATGACTTCACCCAGTGACACCATGCTGTTTATAGCAACAGTACAGAACAAGCATAAATTCAATTTCAGTGACATCTAACAAATACATAACGCTAGCCCCACGAGGGCTCAAACAAATCCAGTGTTTAAATATTTTTGCCACAACTGAGACACAGAACAGTACGATTACTTTTCTTGCTTGATTAATCTGTCAGTCTATACACGGTTTTGTTTGAAGTTGATGTGCAACAACAACACCATGGAACTCAACCACAACATGTTTATTTTTACATAATGCACTGTTTTTTTTAAATCATTCATCTCATTGAACAATCAGTTATGGCAATTCTGCACTGAATTTGGCTTTGTTAAATCAGGAGTACATTCCACATCAAACGTTGCCTGGTACCTTATGATGGTTGACAGATTTGACACAACATTATGGGACGTGTTCGGGAATAGACTCATATCTCATGCCCAGACAAACAGCTTTAATGCCCTCATCATGACTTCAGAGGAAAGGCATCAGCAATCCTCACATGAGAATGAACCTCCACACTGCTACATTCACCCAGAGATGAAGAAGAAGAAGACATTATTTTTAAAATACAGCTGGCAGGCAACTTAAAAGGGCCATTAGACTGTTCTTGTAATTGTTGAAAGATAAGAGAACAGAGAACTGGGAAAAATGCAACCAGGACAGAGACAGGAGAGTGGGTTGGGGGGAGGGGGGCATTCTTCAAAGCAATATCAATTTTGCCATTAGTTCAATTGGAATAGATTTTCTTCTCTCCAACACTAAAAAACAGATGCTAAGATGCTTTTCTCTACACCGTCTCCAAATGTAAAGCCGCAGAAAGAAACTAAGAGTGGGTGAGAAATAGAAGGAAGGAAAGATAGAGACAAAAAGGAAAGAGAGAGGGAGAGCATGGAGTTCAGCATCTCTTTGATTACTATCTTGGGGCTATACTGAGCAATTACTGGCTGGAACTTTTAAAGAAGCTGATTACAGGCGGTCACAGACTGTGGAGCAGACGGACAAACCTGGTCTCAGGTATCACTCAGCTGTCTGCCGGCCATCTTACAACCACGCACCACATCGCCGCTACCGTTATGGCGCCCTTAGATAGAAACGCCAGCACCCAACTGCTGCGGTGGAGCTCCTCAATTACTACGTTTTCCAACTAAAACGGTCTTTGTCCACGTTATGGCGTTTTGGCTCCATATCGTTTTAATCCCCGTCCATTCTAACACAAACCACGTGACCGCTCACATACACTGGGCCTGCACGTACTGGTGTAAACAAGAAGGTGTGCAAGAAATCACTTTGTTATCAGGTGCATAAAACTATGTGGTGAGCAATGGTGGTAATTGATTATTCATGTTGTGTTCTAAACTGGTAGCCAAGGCTAATGCTGATTCATGTGATAGGAGCCTGATGAATCAGTGAAGGCTACGTTGTGACTGAAAAGACCCAATCAGCAAGCAGTTGTGAGTGCCTACGTCTTCATTTCCAATCATTAGTATAGACGTTTCTACCCGTCTTTACTAAAACGCAGCCCCAAACTAAAACGGGGTCAGCAGCGTTTCCAAACATTTCTGTTTTGGTGTCTCTAAAACTCCAGAGTAGTGTGGATGCTAGGTGTATCTGGAGCAGAGTTGATGTATTTTCAAATGAAAACATAGTATTATGGATGTAGCCGCAGTCTCTTGAACCTCCAGACCCCATGCTGCGGACGTCGTCCCATTTTCGCCCTACAGTTTCATCTTTCATTGTCCCTGGAAGTCAAAGGCGGAGTCCGACAGTGAGATAAGGTGTTGGAGAGACGAATGGTGAGAGAAGGAAAGGGTAGGGGAAGGGGCAGGTCATTTGTTTCCAGTTTTCTCACAGCTCCAGGCCTGGCACTCCTGCTTCTGTTGATTTACAGCCTTTCTCAACACGACCACATCTGAGAGAGGAATAATTAGAAGGCTCTAAAACTGTGCAGTTTAGGGCTGTTGTAATGAAATTTGTTGGCCTGCAGTCGTGTTTTTGAGATGGAGTCAGGGCTGGGAGGTAGTCGGGGGAGAGACAGGGGAAAACGTAGGTGAGTGTCTTAGATTCCAAACAGTCATGTGCAAGACAACCAAGAGTCATGCATGCTCATACACTCGTGCGCTGAGATCTCACCCTCAGCTTCCCACAAACTCTGATCCAGCTTGTTCAGAGAGCTTTGTAGTGCCTTTACAAGATCATTTTATTCCTACCAACTCCTTGTTATGGTGATTAAATATATCCCCAGTGCAAGGCATCAATTACTGGGCAGTGGAGCACCACAAAGGGGCCTGGCTGGGAACTGGGGCTGGGGAGGGGGCTTGCCTGCCTGGCTGGCTGGCTTGGCGGCTGCTGTCCTGGCTGCGATGTGCAACAGGGAAGAGTTCCAGGCCTCGTCAGTCCCCAGCCAGGGGAGAGCAGGGAAGTGCTGCAGGGCCTGGCTGAGGGGAGCCCTGGATCGGCGAGCAAGCAGCTGCCTCCTTGGCTCCAATGATACGATGCAGCTCCTGAGGGAAGCGAGAACACCCCCCGCCCAGCTCTGTTTTATTTTGTCTCTCTCAGCTCTGAGGTTAGCTGCTCTGACGTAGCTGCTTTAGACAATAACCACCGCCCCCCAAACAACAGCTCATCTCTTGCACTGGCTGAAGTAAAAAAAAAAAAAAATTGGAATGGCTAATGGCAGCGACAAAAGCCTGAAGGTGGATGCAGCGGTTACTCCATCAGTTTGATTTTGTTGAATTACTTAACCTTCCTCACGGCTGAAATGACTATGTCAGACATCTCTCTGGAAGATAAGTGAAACACAACAAAAGAATAACGGCTATTACTGCCGTCCTCTACAAACAACTATAATCAGGTCTACGCCATCAGCCCCAAAGCTATTTCCATTTATTTCAGGTCTTTTTTTTTTGGTGAGTGTCGTGGCCCTTGACCACTACTTCAACAACATACATCAGTACCCTGCCCCAATCCCCTACTTCAACAAGAATAACACATTCATATATGTTCTGACACACAAAGGTGTACGCACTATTCTTCTTGAGCATGTAGTCCTGCTAGAGACACTGAGCTAGGTGACCCCCCCGACATCACTAGCAGCAGGAATGGCAGCTATGCAGGCTGCCATTCTTTAATGGCACCTTGCCTCTTATTTACTGTTGCTGGGGTATGCATCATTTACTCTGAAGCTATTGGTTTTTGTCCACCTGTCACCTGACCCCTTCCACCACTGTTGGAGGGGGCATGGGGCTCAGGTGGCGAAAACAAAGGGGGGGACATGGAGGCCATCACTCACCCTTGGTGGTTGTACATCTCAGACGTCTACACTGCAAAAAATATCCCTCTTTTATTTATATCAGTGTGTGTACACATTGTTTATGTTTGTTAAGATTTTAACATGACATATTGGTACTTGATGGGTTGCATGACTTGTTTAAGTCTCAGTATAACATGATTTAAAGATGACAACCACGTAAATGGCGGTGTGTAATGTAAACAGTGAAGGAAGCAGGAGAGGAGACGAATAGGTCAGGACCAAGGGCATGCGAGTGGATCTGAGGACAGACGGGAGGAGTCAGGTATTAGATTCCGAAAGGATAAAGTAAAAAAGACGAGCGCTGTGGTGCCCTTGTTACTCTGGGCGTGTCAGAGCATGAACTAAAGTTTATATTGGGCGCATGGGAGCTATACTTAAATCAACTAAAACACTTAAATCTACTGTAAAAACATATATTATAGTTTGTCTATTAAAAGGAATTGGAAGTATTAAGTCAATAATGTGTTATACACAGAGATTTAAATAACGCAAATATTTGTCGTTTTAGGACAAGAAAATGTCCATTGCACATTCACTGAGAAATAAGCTCTTTACAGTGACTTCAATGGCAGGATTTTCTGATGAGTCCAGACTGACACGTCTCCCTGTAAGTCTACTCCATACAACAGCGCAACACTTCATTGGACCCTTTCTGGTCCAGGCAGCCTTTCCCTGCTCACTTTCTAATCAGGGGAAGGGAGGGTTAAGGGGCGGCTGGCCAAGAAGACTGAAGAATCTTACTAGGATGTAATCCCGTCCAAGTGGCACTGGCTCTTTCTTCTCTCTTGTTAGGGCTCCTTTGTGAGGCTCCAGAGCTTGGGGCCCGGAAAGGAGCTGAGGATGTGCAGTAGATGTGGCAGTAAGGCCCGGGGAGAGGTGAGGGTGGGGGTCAGGGTTTGAACCTACACTGCAAAAAATGCCCACCCTATAAGAAGCTGTTAATTCCACCAATGGGATTCATAATATAGTTTCTATACTCCAGAGAAAACATACACGTAATTATGTATTTTAATATTTCTGATGTTAAATACTCGGATTTTAAATGTGTTATTTAATGTAAAATTAAAAAACACTGCTTTTTAATACTCTGATCTGTGTTTTTATTATATCAAACAGGTACCTGTTGCTGATGATAGAAATGTGGCTGCAAATAGTCATTATTAACTAATTAATTGATCATCATCCATTTGATCAAAAAAACTATTGATAGCTTATAAACTGGCCAAAACCTTTAATTATCCAACAAAGAGTCCAACTGACATTATATTTCTTTTTTTTAAAGATATACAATGTAGAAAAACAAACTTTAATAAAAGGTTAGATTTATTTTAGCAACATTTTTGGGGGATTTGAATTCAGGGTCTTGCTGTCATTCAACAGGTGCAACACTGGTGCCTACACAGCGTTTAGTGTCCAGAAATGCAGCTTATAAATCACAGTAGGCTCTTATGTGGTGCGTTTGTCTCCAGCGAGGACAGACACGCCTAACCACTGAATATCAGTGACAAGAACACAACACTGGTTTGTCATCTGGAAATCATTTAGAAACCTAGTGATCTATGACAAATGTGTATGTACCCCATTAAAATAAACACATTGGAATCCAAAATCCATAAATGTGCTTTTTTTCCTCTTCCCTGCTTCTCTGCACATCTGTCTCCCTGTGTATGAAGGATCCGCGTGCACGTCTCCTCCTTTGAAAATGAATGGCGTATATATCCATACCTATACATGTGTATATATCTTTTTTATTGAGGCCTGTTTGTATGACAGCAGTGTCACTGGACCATCTGTGCATACTCAACGTGACAGCGCCCATCTTTCTGCTCCTCTGAAGTGAAGCTGCCTAGTTAGACAGTAACGGGGCGGGGGCTCAGTAGGAATGCTGCTCTGTGTATTGTTTGTAAAAATAAACCATCTGGACAAAGATATTTGAAGGGAATTTATATTAAACAGCTGCAAAAGCAAGCTTCTGTGTGCGGAGGGGGTGACGCAACAGGACCACACCACAAGTCTGAATCTGATCATCTCCCAGGACGAAGGAATAAAGAAATCAGGAGAGGAGAATTTGTGACTGCGACCTGCACTGATGTCTCCCTCAAAATACTCAGATCCTGTCACAAAGATAGTAAAAACAGGAGACTGACGAGGGAAGGGAGTGAGCTGGGAGAGCAGCAGACAGGTGAAAGTGGGGAGAAATCACTCTGCAGTGGGACAAACCTGGGTGCACAGGGAAGCTCTAACAAGTAAAGCTCAGACACTCGCCCAGTTGCTGGCACATCACAAGGAGCAGATGTGGAGGGCCAAGAAGCCTGCTCCATGCAACCGGCCATCTGGCCAAGCTAAATATTGCCTCAATGCACCCCCATTCTATTTGCCTTTGGCGCATTTGTATTGTCCATGGTCACACATAGGTACACTCCAATCACTGTCGACAGGGAGGGGGATTTATGGAGGTGCCATCAGGGCGATTAGTTCCACTGGTAAACAATGGCCTACCCTTGTTGTGTTTGACTCTGTGCGCTCTACAGCAGGCGTGAATGGCACGCAGCAGAACAGCACTCCCACTACTCAATGGTGTCTGTCTCTTTCTGCTAAAGTAACATCAAACAAACACTGCAAACAAAGGGGGGCTACTAAACGCAGACACAGAATCAAAGGGTTGGTGTCTGCACAGAGCCACTGCAACACTTCACTGGTTCCAAACTGCCTCCTGCACAGTGAGGCCAACATTTCTGGACACAAACAATTAAGTAAAGCATAGCTGAAGAGGTGGGCCAGCTGTATCATACAAAAGGAAAATAATAACCACTTGTTGCATTGCCGTTTGAGATGTCTGTAATAAAAGCCAAGATGTTTTCTGTATTATTATCTGAATTACACAAAACTGCTGCTGTTCTGTTTCAGACTGCAGCTACACATGGTGTTCCACTGTTAAATTATGATTTAACTGAACAGGTGTCAGCTGAGCACTACAATGAAAATGAATAGTGAACAACTATCCACAGCATGTATCCTTCAGAAAACACTGATAGTTAAAGTTACACGATTTCACAAGACACTTTATAAAAATCAACCTATGGACTTAAGAAGAAAGAAACATTATTTGATGATTAAACAAAATCACCATTATATAGACCACTGTTATTTATAAGTCCACAGTTTAAGACATTAAAAGAAGGTTCGACCTATGATAATCTGACTGGTTTTAGTGCAGAGTGAGCTCTTCTGACTTTTTTCAAAGTATGTTTCTCATTGCACCTGGTATAGATAATGTCTTTTAAGAGAGGGGTGGTGAGCGTCTGGCACAAATGTAGCCCATACGAGTTTGTTCTGGCCTGTGTGGCAATTCACTACAAACAAAACTCAGAAATACTAAAAAAATCTCACAAAAGCATTTCATGTTTTTTCTGCGATCTGTCGGGTCACTGTCAGGGTTAACGAAATGTAAATATTATGGGTCATTGTTGAGATGCATCATGGCGACTGTCAAGAAAAGAAAAGTAGATGCAGGATACAGTGTTTTTCTAAATAAATTGACAAACAAAGGCATGATGGTGTGTGTAAGCTTGCTGTGATGAAAAAGGCCACTGTCATTGCAGCTGGAAACTTACACCACTTACACATACAGTATATGTGAAAAAAATATAGATGGAGGTCCCTCCCACAACAACATACTTGAAATGTATGTTTAAATATAAATGTTAATGTGTTCTTGGAGGAATGTGTATGTTATGAGAATCCAGGCACCACAACTGTCCTCTTAGTACAGATATGAGGCCCACAGGAGGTGCAAGCCTCTACTGTAGGATATAGACTTATCTGAAGACATTAAAAACTGCATCCGTCATTAGTCTCACCTTGGTCTGCTTGCATCACAGACCAGGCATTCCATGTCCTCCTCTAATCATCCGAGGACCAATATCCTGCAATTAGTTCAGTTTCCACACTCTGCCCTCGGGTCCTGCTCCAGCCTGGGAAATGGGATCCAGTCCCCTCCTAAGCCTCGGCTTTGGTGCTGCAGAGCACGACACGCTCCCAGTGCAGCCTGCCAGCCATGATGTGGTTGTTATCTCATGTTTGCATGGGAACCACATGTAGTCAGTGCTTTCCTTTCATATGTGGCATGTTAGTTAGCCCAGACAGGGTGGCAGCGCAGGCTAAGGATTAGAAACACTGTCCTGTAATGGTTAAGTTTGGCTAAGAGTAATGATAAAGTTTCCCTGAGCAAGGTATATGTGTGTGTTTATTTCTGAAAGGCAAAATGTCTCCTTGCTATGATGTGGTCAATTCTTTCTTGATAGGAAGATATGAAAAGCAGGTTGGAACATAACTTCTCTCATGTTCCAACATGCAGGTTATCAGAGAGAGAATATGCTATGGATCAGTCAACATGTGTGACTCTGGGGAATTAACAGGTTCAGTTTTCCTACACAGGAACTGGATAACCACTGGATTTAGATCACATTAACTTTAAATATCACAGAGGCGCACTTGTACAGTTACTTGTATGATAGCAAGTGTGCACGCATGCATCAGCGGGGCCCTGCTTATCCCATCACAGAGAGTTAATAATAGCTGCAGAATACTGCTCTTTAGAATGTGCTTTTAATTGGTTTATAAATTCTGCCAATTATGCAGCGGAATTCCCCTCGAGGAGTCACCTTCACTAATCTGCTTCAAGCCTAAGTGGAATCAAACAGGCCGGTGTCATACAGTCAAGTCGCGAGAGAAGGCTGCGGACAGCGGGCGTGTGCGTTTGCCCAGATATATGTGTGTGTCTGAACAGAAGATGGCTGTCCTGCAGCCTGGCAGATCATGTGAATACGGCAGGCCAATTGGATTAGCAGATTACCACAAGATTTGCCCTATGACCTCTGGAAGGCACTCAGACAGCCATGTAGTTGGCTGACGTTGGTACAGGCTGTCACTTCCTCCCACACTTATACAGAGTTCACACATACGCACACTCTAACCCTAACCCTAACCCCATACTTGTACATCTATCTTAGTGAGGACACCCATTGGAATGAAGCATTCCCTAGCCCCTTACCCCATTGTGAATTATGTGTTAAGCCTGTCAAAAGAAGAATTTCTGTCCCTTGGGACAGATAATAAAATCTATCTATCTATCTATCTATCTATCTATCTATCCTTAACCATCAAAACAAAATGCCTAACCCTAACCTAAACCTAATTCTAACCCTAAAACCAAGTCTTAACCCTGAAACAGCTCTTTGAAAGTGGGTCAGAAAAATCCTCACTCTGTAGGTTGTAGGCTCAAAATGGTCCTCAAAAAGATATATGTACAAGTACACACACACACACACACACACACACACACACACACACACACACACACACACACACACACACACACACACACACACACACACACACACACACACACACACACACACACACACACACACACACAGGCATTGTAATGGTGTAACCTTTCCCTGCCTGGAAGGACAAAGATAAACAGGACACAATAACGTAATGTTCCTGCTTCGGGAGGATTACAAGTATGAAGGTGATTAGCCCATCCACTACAACAATAAGCTGGGTTAAACCCAAGTATTCTCAAGTGCCAACCCTAATGCGCCAGTATTAAACTGGAGGTATAGGCCATACTGAGACTTAGCTGGAGATCATAGGACTGGAGTTATTGGTGTAACAACCACCATCTCATATTTTATTTAAAATTCTTGATTTTTACAGGACTCTTGAGGTTTGAATTTACTAGCTGCTTTCAAATTGTAACACAAATGTCAGGAAGTGTGAGGTCTAGAAAATGAGTCAAACAGAAAAACAACACTAACCAGGTTGTGTGCATTGTTTGAGAGGTTGAGAATGAATTACATCCTATTCTGTATTTCCCTTATTACGGTGAATTAAGAATATCTATATTAGATGGAATGTCTATAGAAAATCCAGAAACGTTCTGGAGCAATGGCGATGACAGAGTGGAATGGTTGTTTCATTTAACAAATTTAATAAAAAAACACGTCAGGACGGTTTATTTGTTCAGTTTTGTTATTGATGCGGTTACTCTGGGTTCTTTCTAATTCTCTTTTCTAATGGTGTCCTGTAAGCCTGTTTTAGGCTGGGCACATTACGTGCATTACACAATAATAAAAATCGTTCAATCAAAGTCAAATTATCCATACCAGTCCAGTGCTAGTTCTAGTTTGGAATGAACTGTTTTCTTGGCCTGTGTTAATGCTCCGGAGCTATTAGTGTGTCCTCTTTAAACAGTTCTACAATCTACTCTCACTTTTCATTGTTTATTTGCTGGACGTTGTGTGTAGAGCTTTTTATTAAGAGTCTATGGTGAAGACTGATGTTAGAAAACTTTGCCTTCATCCTACCGGGTTTATCTGGAGTGAAGGTTTTAACATTAATGTTTTTCATGAAATGAAAACATTTAATGCTCGACTGTGAAGTCAACTAGATAAATAGTTCGCAAGATATCATATGGAAAGAAAGTAGACCAGTAATTAGAGGAATAAAACCCTCTACGTCTGTACAAAGTTTCCACAGTGGCAATCCCCCACATCATCCATTACAATAATGGAACATACAACCTGCCGGTCGAAAAGCTTTAGGCTGTCATAGCTCCTGTCAAACTTATATAAGTTCAACATGGGAGAGCTTTTCTTCTATAGTAATCGTTTTAGACACGCTGGGCTCTGTACAGTAGGTCATGCATGGCTACTTGTGGTTTGAAGCCCACCTCCCCTTGAGACTAAACCCAGCAGCTCTCATGTGCGGACACATTTTCTCCAAGTCAGAAAGCGGCTCGCCAGTGGCCCTCGCCGTATACCTGATGACCCGCAGATCACCCCTGCCACTCAGTGATGTATTTCACTTCCCGAGTCTCTTGGCTGACTGACAAACGCAGGTTATTCACACATGTTGCTGCCGTTGTTCCTAATCCATTACACAGCTCACATGTCCAGGTTTGCCAGTAGCTGCTCTCTAAACAAGCAGAAAAGACATAGCGCCGCTGTTGCCAAAAGCCTTTGAACAAAATTACTTCCTCTCACACGCCACGGCTTTAATTATATGTTGGGGAACATAAAACAGGTCGGACAATTTGTAGTGGGAAATCATATTTCCATTGAAGGGGCACAGGACATAACCAATGATTTATAAGAGGAATGTCATAATTATTTTTCTCCACCGAGCCAAGGATCGGGTTTCCGCTAATGGGTGTTGAGCTGAAAGCACTAATTAGGTTTTGTAGTCGACTGACACCGGCAAAGAAAGAGAAGGTGCCACAATAAATAAGTTCTCACCGTGTAACTCAAAGCCTGTAATTTGAGTCGATGCTCCTGTATTAGGTTGTGGGAATTATAAACGTCTCAACAAAATACAGATAAGTAATTGCGAGGTGTCTCACCCCTACTTTGGCAGAGTGGAGGGGCTCTGACAAGTATGATTACTGGAATAAGCCTGGAACAAAGCTTAGTGGGGGCTGCTGTATGAAATTAAAAAAAACAAATGACATTTTACAAGCTTGACTTTCTTCACAGTGGCTACTGTACTGCTACTATATGAAACAACAACCTATCTGTCATCATATATTTTAAGTATATTACATATTGTATTATGAAAGACTTGATTATATTTCCATGCGCTAAATCAACACACTAAATTTCAGATTTAGACACATTCCACTCTGAGGAATAATAGTGATTTTTTTAAGGAAATTAGGACCCTGTGTAAAGATGGATTGTTCATACTTGTACAAACACGACATAAATCACTGACTAACTCTGAGACACATGTTGTTTTTGTTCTTCCTGCCCGACATAAAAGCTATAAAATTATACAAACATAGTCTGGTACCTTTTTCAGTCTTGCATGAGCAAACAAAAAGGTCTGGTGGCCTGAGTGCATGAACTCCAGGGTTTGGAATTTTCCATTTCTCCTTTAGAAGAGACTTAAACATGACAATTACAGAGCAGATGACATGACCTCTTGATTCATGGATATGCAGTGGGAGCTTGCACATACATAAAACTGTTCCTTTTGGCTTCCTACAACGTGAAGAAGAACTGGTGCGGGGTGCCAGCCAGGTGCTCTCAGCAGGCTGTCATCTTGTGAGACACACTCAATAGTCATTAGGGATGAAGGAGGCCCTATCTCTCCATCCAGACCCATGGCCCTTAGCAACACGCACACACACACACACATACACACACACACACACACAGCCAAGTGGCACGTTCCTGTAAACAAACAACACGCAGCAGCGGCAGGACATGGCAGCGGCTCCTCTCTCCCTCCCTTCACAGGGCTTATGTCCCTCATGCATTAGTGCTCTCCTCTGGCTCTGAAGAGAGAACCAGCTGGGCAAGCCAGGACACCTGATGGTTGTCAGGTCAGATACTGCCAGGAAGGAACACCTTTCAACCACAGTGCAGGAGAAAATGGCTGCAGGCGATACCTTTTTTTCTTCCTCTTTTAAACAGAAGATACAACAGCGGGTGGTAAAACTAAAACGACTGGGTGCAGAACTCAGTAATGCAGGGTTTCAGTGTTATGTCAAGACAGAGATGGGATCTAGCACTGATTTTATGAATGTGAATATGTGACATGAAATGACTAATGTAATATCTGTATAGCTCTAACTGAGACCCAATGTAAATATAGACATCAGTCCCTGCATTTGCTACTGCAGCCAAGTGATCTACTTCTGTCTAACCACAACTATCTTTAAAGACAGCAGATACTAAAGATGTGTTAATTGTATTATAATTATTGTGAGATGAAGCTACAGTGTTATTTTATATAGAACTGTGGCAACTGTGATATTGTTTCAATCTTGCTTTTTTTTTCACGTTGGCTTTAAAGCTCCATTACTGTTGAATAGTTTTAGCTCCATCACCCAAACAACACCAAACCGCACATTAAGAACCCCAGGAAACAAGGTTTACATACTGAATAAATGCAGTGGTGAAAGGAGAGCGAAGAAGTGGGATGTGAACATCTGGATGATGAGTTCATCCATGGCAAGATTGGCTTCTTCTTGATCCTCCTTTGGATCAAAGGCTGAGAGAGGCAGTGGAGCGGGACAGGCATATTACAAAAGCAATAATAAACCAATCAGGTACCTCACAGTGCAGGTCTCAACTGATTATATTTGGACATAATTTTGTAGTATCTCTCTGTCTCTAATTATTCAAAACAAACAGGTACATTAATTCAATTAACTTCTTTGTACTTTATTCTTTGTGTAAAAGCATTTACACTGATTCATACTGATGAATTTAGAGAAGCTGATTGGCCACTTTACCCACATTAAAAAAGTTGGTTTCTGCCAAAACAGCTCCTGTAACAATCCACAACAGTGTGGAGTGACATGGTCCATATACGACAGAGAAAAAGGGCCCAAACCAACACGGTAGATGAGATGGGGGTGTTTGAGAGGGAAGACGTTATATATGTGCAAATCCACAAACACCCAAACCCCTAACAGACACAAACACACACTGTGCCCTGTTTCGAACAGGCAGCAGAATCCCTGGCCCCTGTCATTCATTAGTTTACAAAAGCTGTGTGAGGCAGACATGAGGTCACTGTGCCGCTTTGAAGACTGAAACACACAGACAGTGTATTAGAAGGTAAAGAGCATCTGACTGGGAACAAGACAGAATACTTATTAACCCGGTCAATGAGTGCTGCTTTTGTGTCTCCTCTCACCTCCCCAGCAAGGAGGAGCTCCACTGAACAAGACACTGGGTGTGTGAAGGGCCAGACAGGTCAAATGCTTTCCCGTACCGGGCTGAATAATGTCTCCCTGATACTCTGAGAACATGCCGCTCCACTGCAGATTGTGTAAATATGACCGCTGATCTCAAACAATTTGTGCAACCATGCAAAGTTATTCTTAGAAGGCATAATATGTGGACCAATGCATTCATACACATGTAAGCTCTCACTCGCCACTTACACGAACACACGAACACTCAAAGAAACACACACGCACACACCACGGTTGCTTGCTGAGTCAGTGTGTGAGGTTGCTGGTGTATGAAATGAGGGGAGTACCTTTCATATCCTCCCCGGTTCTCCTCAACTGCCAACAGGAGTGTTTGCCTCCCCACTCGGCTGTTTCAGCACGTCACTGCTGTGACTCAGAGCGAAGAGAGCAAACAGGAAGGATGTTAATCGCTGTGTGACACACAAGTTCACACACACATATAGAACATGGCCCAAAGAAGCTTTAAAGAGTACATGGAGAAGGGGGAAAAAAGTGAAACAACAAAGGTCTAAGTGGAGCAAAAGCAGCCACAAATACATAGGACTGAGCACATGACACGTGTAAGTACACAAGCGCTTTCATGTTTGCACACAAGCTCATGCACTCAAGCGCGCTCGCACACACAAATACAGTGTCTCTAACAAAAAAAAGCCCACACACACTCTTGTCCTGTCAAAGGCAGGGAGTGAGTTCAAAGGTGTGACAGAGTGTGATTGCTGGTGAGACGAAGACGTGAGAGGTGGACAGATGGAGAGAGGATGACAGTAAGAAAGACAGACAAAGAAGAAGAAAGAGAAAGCGGGGTTCGGTTGAGTCGGTCAGATGCCGTCACTCACCCCCGTGCTCACCTGGTAACTTTTCTGTCACCTCATGCCATCACCTTGTCACCCGGCGTCCGTGCCACCCTGTCACCTATCCCCTTAGCAACTGAGGCTGTCAGCCCGTTGTCATGCGACCAGATTCACCCCTGACCTCTTGTTTCTTTCAGACACGCTACAGAGAAAAGAGCCGAGGCACAGGAGGGAGGGCAGTCGTGTCCGGACATGCCTATCACCTTAGATCACAGGCCAGCGACATAAACGTTACAGGGGCCATAGATTTATGAGGCGGTGTAATATTGTGGGTGCACTACCCCCCGTTAGTCCTGTTACTAACACAAGGGTAGGATGTCTGGTTCCGTCGCACACACACAAACACAAGTACACCCACACACACACACACACACACACATACACATGCAAATGCCATTAAAATTGAAATTACAGAGGCCTCTTTCTCTGAAAGGAAGAACTGTCGCTTCATCTGAGTGTGTGTGATTGGGTGCTTTAATATGTATATTGTTTATGTTTTACAAGAGGAGAAAGTAATTACATGACTAAGTGTTACTCACATTTGCGTCAGAACAACGAAGTGGGTTCTGTGGCCTGTGCTGATGGCAATTTGGGTGGAAAAAGAAAAATTAAGACCACAGACTAATCATGAAAAACTTCAACAGGATAGCTGGGATATGTCAATGTTACCTGGGCCTAGTTATGTAAACAGTCTCTCCTGTTGACTGTTGGTTTTTGTGGTCTATGTTAAATCTGTATTCTTATGATATTTAACGAATGGGGGACCTGAGAAGCTAAAAGGTTAGAGAAGACTGTAAATGAGTGGAAACATGCTGGTTCAAATTCTGTCGAGATGGTGGTACTGAACAAGGAACCGAACCACTGCAGTGCTATTCCGTGGTCAACAGTCAGGGCCTGTGCCTGAACTGGGTCTTAAAGTAATTTAAGTAAGTAAAGGTTTCACATTTTGTAATTGTACAATTGTATGAATAAGAATGACAAGATGAAAGCAAAATGCTCTGAAACTATTTTTACCTTCCCGATACCAATTCTGATACTTGGACATTCCAGATCGACCAACACAGAGGAAAGATTTGATGGTTTGGGGCAGTCTTTGTCAAAGTTATTGCATCGTTTGAATGCAGTTTTCCAAAACATCTACAGTATATTAGGTAATATTGTGCCAAAAATACTCTGCACTTAGGTACTGTACACATGTACAGTATGTTTTGTTGGATCCGAGGGCAGGGTCTAAGTCTAAGGGTCTTATGTCTAAGTTGTTTGGGGAGCAGAGAAAATTATTCTTATTTCTAACATCTCTAACTTATATTTCAGTGTTCCACTGTAGGAATGAAATAAAACGATATTAAATAATCAAAAAAAAGGGGTAGTGTGCACACAGCTACACTTTGCCATAAGCAACAATCCTGTTTCCTGTTTCAAAAGTCATTTCGTCCTTCACCTTCTTATGCAATATATCAAAAATTAAAAGTATCTCACATGAAGTCTTCAAGTAATTCAACTTCAACTTTATATAGGGATGGCAATTTTGTAAATATATGTGTATGTAATATAATAAGGTTTAAATTAGAGTACACCTTATTTAAATGTTTATGCTCTATACTTTTTACTAATGGCTGAACGAGTAGTACCAACTTAGTACTATTTTTCACATGTCCGGGGGGTATTGCAGTTTTTGTATGCATTGAAAAAAATATTATGTTCCAGGGGAGGGTCTTGCAGTTTTAAACTGAAACTAACATTAGCTACACTCCCCCATAAATGCAAATTATAGTACAGTCCCTTATTCATCAATTTCCCCAAAAGGATCTCTCCGGACATATTTGAAATCATGAGGCTAATGATGAGAAGAGACAACAGAGTGAGAGAGGAGCCAGTCTCAGTGAGTTCGGTCAGCAACACTGAACACTTTGCCACGAGGGCGGCGAGCCGAGGAATGCATCATGAAAACAGAGTGCAGCAAGCTGCACATGTCCAATCAGATGCCACGGAACATTACCCATAATCCTCTCGACAAACACATGCATCTGATACCATAACAACGCTCGGCCAACACTTTGGAAGGGAGAGTGTGGGACACATCCTTAGCAACACACCATAATTACAAAGAGAGCTAGGGCTGACTAAGTTTAGAAGACCCAGTACCAAGAACCCCCCCTCTCCCCTCTTCACATGCTCCCACACTGATATTTAACAAAACATTAATCTTCTTGCCAGTGGCTCCAAAGAATACTGGTGATGTAGCTTCGGCGCAAAGGCTGGGCTGATAGTAATTCCATTGTTCTGCCCTTTTATTTATGCCTTGGCTCAACCAGGCAGATGAGGTAAGTCTCTTTTTTCATGTTATTATTCAGAAGTGGTGATACATAAAGCCAGATTACACAAATGTCTCTCTGTTTCACAGCGCCGCCACCTCACACCTCCCTCGCCAACGCTTAATGTCCCCCCCCCCCCCCCCCCATCCCTCCACTGGCTTTCAATAGCACATTTCCCCTTTCTCCCCCTCTTTTCTAAATCACCCTCAACATTTGCATGTGAATTGCTTGTATATCTTCTTTTATATGATGCACCGACAACACTGGCTTTTGAAAAAGAGAGGGGAGGGGAACTGCCCCAACTATACCCCCCTCCACCCACCTCCAACTCACATACACACACCATCACCAACTCCCATCAAAAAAACAAGATGTTACTTTAATTCCCCTCCCTGCAGGATTGGCATAGCAGCAGTTCCATTTAAAAAAAGCAGGGGAACAGTGCAGGTTTTATGATATGGAGACAAGTTCTTTTGTGCTCTCCAGAGACAAGCCCTCTGTCTGTCGATGTTACTGGGGCGATAATCCTGCTGGAATTTCTACTAAGCACTTTTACTGACATTTTCAATTATCACCATGCCAGGGCCCGGTAAATGGCATTTAAGGGGCCCCGTCATCTCCATGTTGAATCATATTTGTGAATCAGAGGGGGCTGGAGTTGGACCTTGTTCTGTTTGCCTGAGTGTGGGAGGACAGTGTGGAGGTCAGAGTAGCTCCTGCGAGCCAGTAGTCAGGGACAAGATGAAGTCAGTGGGTCCAGGTCCAGGTTCACAGGGATCAGATGTGCCACCACGTAGATTTACACTGGCAAGTGTGCGCACACACGCGCACCCACACACACACACGCGCGCACACACACACACACACACACACACACACACACACACACACACACACACACACACACACACACACACACACACACACACACACACACACACACACACACACACACACACAAACTCCTCCAACCATACCTACCTTGTAATTTACAACATCAGCATAGGCCATCCCATTTTCAAACGGGACTCAGAAAACCCAACAGACTGGCTGACCTCCCCAGTGCACAGTGCAGAGTGCACGGGGTCAGACTTGTTTTCCCTCACCTCTGACAAGATCCATTTACACAGACTCCAAAAGCACTCCACATCTTTGGCTAAGGTTACATACTTAGATCCCTGTAATAATTCAGACATGTATTGCAAAGAGATTTCCCTCTCTGCCCCTCTCTCCCCCACGTTCTGTTTCAGTGAACTCTGCTTTGTTTCAAAAGTGGATCAACTTCAAAGCAGTGAAAGGGACAGATTGATAGTTGAAGACAAATGCTATTTCATAAGAGATTGAGTTTCTCATACATTAACTCAAATGCTTTTTTTGGGTAAGTGTTAGAAGCTGCAATGACACACAATAAAGCCACGTAACCACTCTTTTATGCGTCGCATGTTCAGATTGTTCGAATAATAGCTTGTCTCATACGAATGTAACAAATGTTATCATTTTAAAATGGAAATTTAATTACACAACAGCCGTTAGAAAGTCAACATGGTCAGCAACATTTGTAACTTATTATCCATGTTGCGTTCGACACTTGAAGCCGAGGCTAAGGCCGGTTGTTTTTTTCCAGAAGGGGGTCATGTGATAGGAGCCTGACAAATGAATTACGTTCTAACAAAAAAGACCGAATCAATAAGCAGTTGTGACCAGGGATGTGCAAAAATACATCCAAATGGACATGCATATTAAAATAAAATACCAAATACACTAATTCTAAGTGTATCAAAATAGCAGCCACGCCATTTATCGAAATAAACCATATTATTTTAAAAATACAAAAAAATACTCGTACAATAACGCATTAACACGTGTGCATTTACTAAGTTAAACCATCTTGTGGCATTATAAAGTAATGTTATAGAACAACTCTGAAACACTTTGTAGTTTTTCCACTGTACAACCAACAAAAACTTAACAGGCTGAAAGTAGCTAACATTAACTTTGAGGTCTGCTAACTTGCTCAGGTTAAATAGTTTGCTACAAAACTATGTACATTTTATTTAGCCTAGAATACTAAAATGAACACCAAAACCTAACAGCAACTGTTAAGAATTTAGCAATTTTTGCTAAAAATCAACGGAGAGCTAGCAACCAACACGATTCTCACCTTAGGCTTTTTCTTTGTGCGGGATCATCAATTTTCTGAACCTCAATCTTCTGATCTCAACAAGCCTGGGCACGTATACGCCTCACTGAAAGTATTTTACAGTATTTTTAAACTACCAAAATACAAAACACAAAAGTATTTTGATACGAAAAAATTAATACATTTTCATCAAACCTATCAAATTACAAAATACTATTTTGTATTTCAAATATGTATGTATCATGAATGCTGCATATCCCTGGTTGAGTGTCTAAGCCATTGTATTCAAACTAACTTCTCTGTTTCTGCTCGTTCAGACTAACACACAGCCCTGGAGATTTCAAACTAAAAGCAGCGTTTCCAGACTTCTTAGTTTTAGCGACTCTAAAGCAGAAAATCCTTGGCAGAGTTGATGAAGTAGTGAGGATGTAGCATTAGAAACCCTGTTGCTTTATCAAACAGCAAATAGACTTACAGTGCACAGTGTAGTGCGGCGCAGAGGTGGAAGATGCAACTCCTGATGCTACAACACTAGGAGTGTGCAATGTGTTTGTTTAGTCTGCGATCACACAGCATGTCTCTTCTTTAAGCACGGGCATGTTTCAGTGTGTCAATCCAGTAGTTGTGTAATCGTCTTTTTTACAGGAGAGGCACTAATTAACTTGGTCAGATTCCTTGTGTACCCACTGAGCTCAGTAACACTGTGATTCTGATAACATGACAAACACACGGCACGCTCTGATATCCCACTGAACCACAGACAACCTGAGGACAGCTGTTTACATGCCTCCGTGCCCCCTCTCCCCTCCGACAAGCTGACATCATTCCAGCATCTCCTCCTTCCTGTCTCTCTTTTGGATGGGCTCTGTTATGACAAGTTTAATTGAGGGTTGTCAAACCATAACATTTCTGTAAATATTAGACTTGCCAAGAGCGTCAATAAGAGGAAATGGCCTTACTGTATGTTGTTCTCTCCGAAGCACAATGTGTGCTTTTGTAAGTGGATGGCCACGAGGCATTTTGATACCCTACTTTTGTCTTAGTGAGCCTGCATGGAATCTAATTGTCATTATTGAACTGTACTCACATAAAACAGAGATTTTCATAAGAACTCTCTTTTACTTGGAATAAACTGGAAGAGATAATATAATATTTTCTTGGCAAATGGAAAAGGTTGCACCACTTAAGAGTGCAGCTCAATTGAACTAAATACTAAACAATATTTGATTCATGCAATGTGTTTAAAGCTCTTTAAGAAACTGATCAAAAAGTGCCTGGTGTGAGGATGTGGTTGCATTTGTTTGATTCACTTTATTCCATCAAGATGAAAAGACTGATATTTTTGCAGCGTCCAAGGATGGTAGCAAAGCTGACATCATCTCTTATGTCTGTGTACACAAAAGCCTCCTCATTGATCAAGGCGATGACAACCTCGGCTATGAATGTTCATGTGTTATTCTAATCCTTTTCACTGTGTTTAAAGAGCACCTGGTCCCATGCACACTGGAGGTTATTTTGGGTTTCAAGAGGCGGCGATATGGAGGTATGGGGATGTAGAGAGGAAAAACACTCTTTGAGTCATTACTGAAGGCCTGTGTGATTTAAATGGGTATGGGTATGTGTGTGTGCGTGTTTTTGTGTGAGGCCTCCATTGTGTTTCCAGAGAGTGTGTTCCAGTAAGTGACATGGAGTCTTACTCACCTGGGGGGAAGGGCGTGAGTCAGCGTGCATCATAATTCATGGCTAGCCAGGCAGGGGCTTTTAGCAGAACACTGCACTGATATTAATGAGGAACTTAGAGTGGTACATTTGAAGTTATAATAAAGTGCGGTACAAATTAAGTTTATTATGTAACTCTCCTGAAAAATGAAGACAATTCTGGCCTTGAACATTTTCAGCAGTCTTTTGTAAAATGGAAAATATATTTGGGTTTTATGAAACAATATATTTAACTACATCTTATACACCAAATGATTCATCATAATATGAAACAATTCTGAAAATTATTATAATCATGTCAGTGTTTGTATTCAACTTTAGGAGAAACAGACCAGTGTGCATGTCTGCAATAATCTATTTTGAAGTATAGGGTTCTTCACAATAAAATTACATATATGTTTTGAAGGAATAAGGCGCTATAGCAGCAGAGATGCCAGGAGGTGGTTGGGGTGGATGGTGGAAATACAAATTGTATGATTGTCACACCAAAGGGTTCCCTCTCTCTCTCTCTCTTTCTCTCTGGGGTTAGGTTTAAGCAATAAATATGCTTTGGTTGAGTTTAGAGAAAGACTTTGCCAGAACATAATCACATATATTAATGCTGATGTCATTTTGTAGAAAAAACGAACACATTTTGCTGATGGATTCTTCAACATATTTGTGATTCTCCAAATACTTAAATTAACAACATTTCTTTATGACCTTAACAGAAAACATGACCGGGTTCCAATTAAGTCTCCTGCAAAGAATATCTTCTGCTGCAGGTTAGGAAATAGGGTTAAATTAGTAGAGAAAAATAAATGCACGAGCTCCCAAAAACGTGCAGTGTATGGTAAAATCAATAATGGTACCAGTAATTCTGATTTGTATCAAAAAGCAAGAGGAAAAGATCTCAGTGCCTTTGATAAAGGGGTCGTTGTTTGAGGTTTCAACTGGAACAATGACTTAAGTGACATCTGCATTTACATTTATAGGACAGACGTCAGTAAACAGAGTTGGAAACTGTACTTGACAGTGCACATTTGATAAGTGTGATGCTCGTGCATTAGTGTGATATATAAGGGACGTTGGGAACACAGAAGATCAACTCTTCCCCTGGTGACTGAAGCTGCTTTCAGACATGCACTGAACTCTGCAGTTCCTCCCTATTTTTTCTGGAGCAGGTGCATGTGTGAACGCAAATGTCTGACTGAGACACTCCGCAGCTTCTGCAGACTTTCTCTGCCTGACATCCTTATATTAAGTCCGTAGAAATCCAAGAGAAGTTGATGTGTGAACACAGCAGGGGATCCCCCGCTGGATTCACCACAAGCAAGTCGGGGGTTGATGGCCCTTATTTAATGAGAAATAGGAAAGGAGATCACATTACTCCAGTTTTAGCGTCTTTACACTGGCTTCCAGTATCACAGTGGATTGATTATTTACAAATCATTTTATTTGTTTTTATGTATCTTAATGGTACAGCACCCTCATACATCTCTGATTGTTTATCGGAGTATGTTCCAAACTGTTCCCTAAGGTTTTCTTCCACGGGCTTGCTCAATATCCCCAAAACAAACTACAACAAGTTTGGGGAAGCAGCTTTCTGTTGCTATGCACCAAAGGTTTGGTACAAACTCCCACCAGACATCAGACAAGCTACTTCTGTTGATAGTTTTAAGAAACAACTCGAGACCTATTTCTATGATCTTGCTTTTAATTCATTGTATCATCTTTTTTTTAACACCATTGTCTATATTCTATTTTTTTAAATGTATTTTTATACCTTTTGCTAGTTTTTTTGAATCCTAAGTTTTTGTTTTATTGCTCACGTATTCTTATTGATCTCTTATTTCATGTCTTTGATTTTATTGTAAAGCACTTTGAGCTGCATTTTATTTATGAAAGGTGCTATATAAATAAAATGTATTATTATTATTATTAATATTCTAACATGCAACAGACGAAAAAAAAATGAAAAACACACGTAGAAGAAACTGACGAACATGTCAAGAGAGTTTGTGGTGATAAGAGCCAACACCGGTGTCGAGGTGCTGTAAACAAAATCACATGATCTCCATAGTGGAGTTATTACGTCACCTCTGTCTGCTGTACCCGGCTGCTCCACCTCTCGCCTGAATAATGCAGAGGATTTGATGCTGTTGTGAACTGTTGTGCAGAGAACTTCCCGTTGTGTTGTGCATGTGTGAAAGGCAAACTGCTGGTAAAGTTCATAGCCAATTCTCTGGATTTTATCGGCTGAAAACGGCTTGAGAGTGTCAAAGCAGGACATGATCAGACTTCGTCAGCAAGAACAGTCTGTCTACAAGACACAGAACAGGGATTTTATAGTAGGATTGAAGTGCATAAACCCCTTAGTAGATGATGAAGGCACATTTGAGTCTTCAGTGGTAAAAGAATTATAGCCACTGGTCTACATTGATGTAGAAAACAGTGAAATGGTCAGATCAGCCTTCCTTTGGCATATTAATAAGTGGGTGACTGGTACAGACCTGAATCTGTGAACCTTTCAGTATGGGGTAGCAGTGGCTCTGTCTAGGGGCTGGGGGGGGTATTTTTCTGACATGGTTCGGGTCCACTTCTCCCCTTAAAGGGAATTATCACTGCAAATGAATACAAAGTCGTTCTGAGCCATCAACTGTTTCCTCTGATGAAACTTTTCTATCCTGATTGGAGTGGTCTCTTCCAGGATGACAATGTCCCATCCTTAGGACATGATGAGTCACTGAATGATTGGACCATTAAAACACAAAATGAGGGAACATGTGGAACAGTCGTGTTTCCAACACCTTTGTTTTGGTTTTCCCATTAAATATGTCACCTTCTGTACCTTCTTCAGGCAGGATGGTGGTGAAGTCGTACACTGTCGAGACCCTACAGTAAGAGACAGAGGGATAATATTGTAGGGTATATATGTCACTGTTATGATTAGTGATGGTGCAAAATTAAATTAGCTGGAAAGAAGCAACACTTCAATTCTCTCCGCTCCATAATTTTCTCACATTACCTTTGACCAGTTTTCTCTCTTTATGTGCTCTAAATTTCCTGTTGGAACCCGAAAGAATCTGAACCTGTTTCCCCTCAAACGGCTGTTTGCACAAAAACACAAAGTTTAGTTGTTTACACTACATCAATATTATGTGTGTTCGTGAAACTGAAGTACATATTTCAGAATCTTCAGTAAATATTCCCATCAGAATTATAATTATACCTTTCTCCAAAACTGATCAGAGCTGGAATTCCAGCACACTTCAACTCCACTTCAAACCTCAATGTCCACAGTTTTGTGAAAACATAATCAGAGATCTAGTGTTGTTGCTTATCAAAAGATGAGGACAAAAAAAACACAGACTTATCTTTGTATTTTTCTCTAAAGCACTCACACTGGGATTAGAGTGTTCATGTCAAATAAAATAAATGAAATTGTGTTGGTACTTGGAAGGATGAACCAATACTAAAGAGTGGAATTGAACAGAAAAAGGGTGTTTTCAGTATTAAAATAAACTAGCGCAGCGCCCGTTCTAAACCTGCCTGTTTGGAATGGGTTGTTCTCTTGTTCTGTGTTCAGAGCTACTTCTGAATTATTCCTTGTCATTAGTGAGTCCTCCTCAAACAATTCTATAATATGCTGTCACTTTTTTATTTCCTGTGTGCTGGACGTTGTGTGGTATGGTGCAGAGTGAAGTTAGACAACTTTGTGTTCATCCTACCTGGTTTATCTACAGTGAATCGACACAATCTTTAGACCCAAGTTCACAACTTTTCCAAATAAAAGCTCTGTAATTCCACTCAAGCATTGCAGCAACAAAACAAACACTGTGCTTTTGCTTAGAAAAAAAAAATTCCAAACAGGTAGTGATTCTGTGAATGTGTGTTGCCATCGAGGGCAGCACCCACTGCTCCTCTGAATGTCTGTGTTAGTCCAATGTAGTTAAATGATCTGGTAGCGATTTTGAACCACGGTTAATACGAAGACATACCTACACACCTACACTTCTACAGAGCACCGGTTGCTTGTTTCTTCACATTTGTATTATTATTGAACGTATCACATGTCCAAATCGCACCAAACTTAGTACTGCTCTTCCCATGACCACTTAGAATGCACGTCAAGTGTAAAGTTGATTAGATGAATGATTTGCGAGATATGCATTCCACATAGAGAGAGACAGACATTTGTGGAATTAGTGGGTAGATCATAATACTTGTTTATTGTCTAAAGAAATTTTACAAGCTCCTACTTTACATTTGGAAAATAATCATGTGAATTAATTCCTCTGCTCCCTCCCCTGCTTGTCAGAAGTACGAGTCAACGGGAGCAGCTCGAGAGCCCTCCTTAACGAGAGTCTGCCACAGATATAACTCAGCACTCCCACCCCAATAACTGATGAAATATGAAAATTGACAGCGCCATCAGGGCGGCCATGCCACATGTTTACGAGTGGCTGTCTTAACTGGCTTCCTCTGTGCTCCATAAGTCATACGCAGAGTGCTCATCATAGAGCTGGGATTTATGGGGCCTGAGTCTGCATATGACCTCCCCCATCGGCTGCCTTGCAGCCATGGAGGAGGAATCATTATCTCGACCCAGCCACTATAAGCTTCATAGACTTACTCAAAGCAAATTGGCTCTGGGGTCCGCTACTCCTGTAAACACAGCCTGATCTCATGTATATGCAGGAAGTGCGCCCCGCAAAAAACCCTGCATCGAGGATGAAAGAATATTCCTCTTTCATTTTTGTAGATTTTTTTACGTAAATTGGAAATAAGAGATACAAATTGCGTAATCACTATAAGGAACTTAAATAAATAATATTTTTGAAACTTTTAGAGAGATTCTTGCATGTGCATTGTTCTGTGAGTCTTTAATCTGCAGAGGAAAAATCCTTCAAGGTGTAACCCTTAAGGTTTCAGTCCTGGATGCTTTGGTAATGCCTTTGGTTACCGTGGTAACAGCAACAGTGTTTAATAATACAGCAAACACTAATTGAGCACCTACTTTGTCAGAAGTGCAACAGAAGAACTAGTGTATCTGTTTACAGCACAGCCAAACAAAGTCACGTTGCTTTAATGACAAAGTCGGTCAATAATTACTTCTTCATCTCACAGCTCCTCAGCTGCAGCTCACTGCGGCAGCTCGTTCTGGTTCTTTTCTCCATACGATATTTAAATCTGATCGAGTAAAGAAACATGCAGAGTAGAAATGTCTTATTTTGCAGTGATGTGACAAATTCACTGCATTTCCACTGACTCTCTCACAATATAAGCCATGAGAAGCAGCAAACCTTCTGTCTGCATTAGTATTCATTTATTAAAGTGTTAAGGGAGCAAACAGTAAACAGGAGAGTTGATATCAGAGACATAAAGTTGCATTGTTTTGTGTAAACCCTTGTGCAACTGAAGAAAACCTGGATCCAATTCTCTCACAATGAAAACTTTTATATAGAAAGATAATTACTTCATGTAAATACATTGAGTGGAGGTTGTTGAAGATACAACTACGAATACTATTAAATCATGGGTTTCTGTTCATGAGTAGATCAAATTAAACTTTTTTATATATTTTTGTGGTTATAGTAGCCTTTTTTATTTTTTCTAGGGTCGTTATAATACGCACTATAAATATAAACAAATTTCCACACGTGCAACTATATGTATATAACGTCTGCGTATCTGTTATGCAGTGTAAGTCTTTGTAACAGGATCTAAAACAATAATAAATCTGGCTCTCCTCTGTTGTATTCCTCTCGTGTCTTGCAGTCTAGCACAGCGTGCAGGACTCCAGTTTGTTTGCATTTTTTGCACAGAGAATGTGTGGCATTGACGGGGAGTTTGGTGAAGGGAAGTGCTGAAGGCAAAGCGCCAGCAGGGACAACAGCTATTACAACATGGGAGGCTGAGGATGAACACTGTACACTGCCGGTCATGTTGCCTCTGGGCTCGGTCCTGGAGCAGCATGACCTGGATCTGAAACACAGCGAGAAGCAAAGCCTGGACTCATCACCCACAACCACACAGGAAACACTTGCTGTGTTGTTTATTCAGGAGGAGTTTATTGAACATGGTTGAGAAATGTAAAATCAAAGTACATGGTCACTTTTAGCAGTTATTACTATAACTAGTGCAGTGCCAGTTTTTAACCTGCGTGTTTGGAATAAAATGTTTTATAGTAAACGTTTTTCATAAAATAAAATATAATTTGCTTCATTACTGTTTACTTGTGGCTTATATAAAAGTATGAATGATTTACTGGCTATTTCAGAAGACTGTTGAGCAATTCACACAATCTTTAGGTCCAAGTTAAAACTAAATAACTCAGAATTAAAGCTCAACAATTGAGCTCTTTAGCTTTTACTTTGAACACATGACGGAGATCAGCACCTGTACTGTGTGTCTGTGTCTTCCCTGGTTGTCTGTTTATTTAATCTTTATTAATATTGAACGCATCAAGTTTCATGCCAAGTGTGAAGTTGAACAGTTCCTTAGATATGCGCAAAGAGCTCAACTCTTAGTCCAAGGCTTTCAAACTGAACACAGGTTGAGATGCTGAATGAATGGGACTTTGAACAGAAGAGTGCCTCCAGCTAAGCTCAAGCCTTGTCCCACTGCTACGGAGACTGACATCCATGCAAATCATAACAGAAATGACAGACCAGGCCTCCCCGCCACCCACCCAGGCAGTCATTGCGGCCCGACTCGCCTGCCAGCCAGTCGGCCTGCCAGCCCGACAGACAGCGAGCTTCCCCACCCGAGGTTCCACCCCTGTGCCTGCACAGACAGACAGACTGGGACAAATTGGGACAACCCCCCCCCCTCCATTACCACCCACTCTTCCTCTCAATTGCGCGCCGCAGCAGCCTCTGCTCAGGGGGCTAATTCCACGTTCAGATCACCATTTGTACTTATTATGCTGACATAATTAATCCCCTGTTGTGATCAGCGGGGGCATGAGGGCCTCTCCGCTCCATTGGCCTACCCCTGCCATGACACAGCCACTCCCCCCTCTGCTTCTAATGGAAATCTGCGACTCGCTCCCTCCCATGTCCATCTTGTCTGGCTGAAGAGGTCTTCTGTCTGTCTTTCTATAATCTGCACTGTATCTGTCTGTGTTGTTGTTTGTCCTGCTGCAGACTGACAGCTCGACAGGTCCACAGAACAGTCACATCAGCTCATGTTTGCGTACTCAGTGAAAAAAAAGTGGGGCAAAGTGCTTGCACCAGTGTTCCAGGCTAAAATGGACATATTTATTCAAACTGAAAAATTGCCTATGATTTATGTGTTCGTGGTCCTTTTTTGTAATGAATGTAATCTACACTAGGCCTCTGGTGTTGAGTAGATAAGTCTTAGGATATGGGTTTGATTTCCACTGCCTGCCTCTATAATTAAGAACCATCAGCAGGAGGTAAACAGGTTTGATGGTAAAGTCAACGCTAAGGACAGAGGAGCAGGGGAGGGGAAGGGAAGGAGAGAGGAAGACAATAAGAGAGGGGGGGAGGGGGATACTCATCAAAAAACACCAGCTGGATTAATAAATCCAACCAGTGACTGTGTCCACATCTTAATGTGTCTGGCAGATTAAAACAGAACCATCTAAAGTTGTGAAACATATGTCAGCAAGGCTGAGCAAACACTGAGTATAATAACTGAGGAGACGAGTGCTGCTGTTGGCCCCAGATCGCTGCTCTGCGACAGTCCGGACCCGCTGCCGCCTCGAATTCAAAGACCCAATCGCTGAACTTTGATCACGTTCAGATGGGTGCCATGTATGTGTATTTGTGAGGTCAAAGCTCTAAAAAAAATTGCATGAGAACAGACAAATATACGATTCTGGGAATTATTTTTCCAGTTCCAATATTATCCAGGCTGAGTAAATACATAGAATTGAAAACAGAACAGCTTCCTGAAACTTGGGTTCTCATATCTATCATTTCAGCAAAAGCTGGTTCAGTGGATCTCTCCAGCAAAGCATTATTATCTATTTGATATTTCAATAAATTACTTGAGCCTTTATGGTATAAGTTCTGCTTTTTTGGAAACTATTCTGGAGACTGACAGATGCTCCAGCTGTCCAACAATCCCTTAACAACAATATTTTAAAGGTCCCATTTCGATTGCAGTTTTGTATTTGATAATAAAAAATGTGATGTTGCTATACTTCAAAATCAACATCCTGCCCTTTTGGGATTAAAGGAAACCAGGTTACCCAGAACACCTGCTAGTGCTGGGAAGCTCTGTGTTATTCTGGCCAGAGAAGAGAGTGTACAGTCAACAGGTCTGCGTGTACCAGCGGAGGAATTCATCACAAATACCAAGAAAATACACATGAAAGGGAAAGAAAGATCTGCTTCATTGAGGGTTCTGTCAAATTTGGAGGCAAAACTTTGCACAAATTTAACACAGAAATACAAAGTGAGGGGAAGAGTAGCACATATTTATAGTCATGTGAGTGACGTCAAATTCCAGGAACATTTACTCAAAACACCACTTACCCCCTCGTACTGGAAACCCTGCCCCCTCTCTTCCCTCCCATCACACACACACCCCTCGCCTCCCCCCTCCCCAACTCCTCATCTTTACATAAAAGTTCAGGCTGCATATTAAAAGGAGCTAAAATATTCACACTGTCAAAGGTGGTCAAAGGCTCCTGCGTTCACACAGGAGCTGACAAAGAGGAGGCACCCAGCTCTTGGCCAAAAGAGCACTGCTGAAATAAATCAGCACATACAAAGACACAGAGAGATAATGGGGCTGAAGCTGGGCCTGATCCAGAAAACAGAAACACACACTACGCACCAGAACACACACACATACACACACTTACACCCGGAGTGTCTGGCTGGGAACAAAGTCTGTGCATAGATTAATATTTAGTTTTTCAGCACACGTTGTTCAGCACATACGGTATCAGGAGACTAAAAAAACATCATAACTCCCCCTGTGTGCAACCTTGCTGTGAATCCCATGGCTGAATCAAACAACATAACAAAAATAACTAAAATAACAAGAACCAAAAAAAAAATTTGAGTCCACAGATGGTTTCACATGGGGGAGTGCATGAGAGGAACTGTGTCTTTCAGACACATCCATGAGCGAGGTGAGTGTGTTTCAACAACCTATGTCTATGTATCTGTGAGGTAAATACTATTAGAACAGGTTAAATTTGAATAAGCAGCTTGTGTTTTGCTATGGAATTCCAATAAAGCCTTTCAGTGTGTGCGTGCATGTGTGTGTTTGCGGTCTAAGTATTGCTTGTGTTGTGGGGACCTAAATCTGTTAACATCGTCACATAGCGCAAACCTTAACAGTTTAAGATGAAGACATGATTTAAGGTTGGGTTGGGGTTAGGTTAAGGTTTGGTTAAGCTTAGTGGCTTCAGGTCTAGTTAAGTAAAAGTTGTGGTTAAGGTCAAAGTAAGTTGGTGTAATGTCCTCTGAAGTCATGAAGACACAACTAAGTGTGTGTATGGTCCAGGTATTACTCATGTTGTGGGAGCCTGAATCTGTTCGCACAGTCACATTTTGGGACCAACAAAATAAAATAGAAAAAAAAAAACTTATTTTTGGACTCACTAATTCACTTCTTCATCTTCTTATCAGGAATTTATATTTAGTTTTTCCTAAAAATATATATATGGGTTAAAAAAAAATCGCTGAGTGTGACGGAGAGAAGAAAAGGTCATTGTTTATCAGCGAGGGTGTATTTCCAATAAGTGGGCTCTACTTTGGCGGTCGGCCCAGGTAGATAAAATCACTTTGTTTAAACTTACATAAATGTTACATTAGAACGTCTCATTTTACCCTTCAACACGTTTTTGGCCTCACATCTGTCTGAGTTGCACTGCAGGAACCAAGTGGGGACTGGAGGCTTTCTCTGTGTGCTGCAGCCTAACCAGCATCTACAGCCTGCATGTGAAGCATTTAGGGGGCATCAGTAAATTACAGCTATAGAAAATAACTTGGGTTATGTAACCCTGTTTCCAACCTGTTGGTGCGAGGTGAACTATGACTTTTTTTATTCAGTCACAAAACAATGCATGATAACCCCAATTGCTATTGAGTAAAATATCATGATGCAATGTATTGATCTGGGAGAGAACTTGAAAAAAAACATTGTATTTTTCCCCATTCATGATAACCTCTGAATTCTCAAGTGTGCATTGATCATACTGTACTTTCATACAAATGTTTCTCTCCTCAGTCCAATTGAAAAATGGCAACCATTCAACTAAAAGTGGATCTTGTAAAGTATATGGAGGAAATTTAAAACTTATCCTGAAAGTCGCCTGGACATTTAGCTTCAACTCACTGAGATCCGCGTTTACGCAGCCTTTTTATTTGCCCCTGTATCAACACAGAGAGGAAACAGAGGCCTCCCTGAACTAATTTCGCTCATGAACACTCAGTCATTTGTTGAGCACCACACAGCAGGCCCTGCTGTCTGAGGCCCGAGGATTAGGGCTCAATATTTGTAAACCTCGGTTGGCTTTAGTGCGGAAATGGGGAGTGGAGAAAAATGGGAAGCCTTGGCAAAGCAAAGTGTGAAAACTATCAAATTGTCAGCCATGACAGAAACAGTTACACACACTGGCTTCTGGCTGACACAGAAACAATACACTGTTAAACCTATCAGACACTATGGCCTTGTTTGCATGAACGTGCGTGAGTGTGAGTTCATAGGTTTTGGGTTCTTGTGTGCAACAAAAAGCAAATACATACACTTAATAAATACATTCATGACACAACCAACTTTTTACAGCAACAGATGTTCCAATCCACTCATTACTTCATTAATCTGATTGTATAGTATGTCTGTTATTGTAATAATTTGTTCTATAATTAAATCCCCTTACATGTAGGCCAAGCCCCTTAACCTCTCTCATAGTCTTTGACCTCCTCCTCACTGGAATATACTCCCACAATGCACATTATCAACCTCACAACGGGCCCATAAAGAACTAAAAATCCCAGGGCCTTATTTCCAGCTGTGACACACAACCCAGACTTACTTAAGTCCTCTACTTTGACCTTTGTTTGAAAAGTCTCGTTCAGCCCAAGGCCTCGGCAGTAAATTCATATAGCTATGAAATTAATGTGGCAGAGAGCCCATCGAGTCTTTCATTAATCACGGCCAGAGAAAGGAAGAGACAGGTTACCCAGTCACGTTTTATTTTCTGTTTTTAGAAAAAAAATCCTTTTTCTTTTGTAACAGGGCAGATTGTGTAATGATTGCACCCGATATTAACTGTGTTCCGCTTATCAACATCCACCCTCTTGTGAAATAGAGAAGGTGGTGCAGGGTGGGGGGCGAGCACATCTGACACATCTGTGGGATCTCAGTGGCCTTAACGCTTTAACCTTTAGCACCTATAAAATGCATAGATCCATACAAACACTCACACATGTAAACATTTTAATGAATATAATGGAAACATTGAACTTTGCAGCTCTTTTTGTCAGATACCATAACAGCTGGAATTACAACACCTTTGTCATCTGTGGTCAAATGTGTGTCTGCATCTGCCTTTGATGAATAAACTGAGGCGAGGGTTGACAATTAAGAAAAACAGGCAGATGCCCTTTGTACCTGTGAAGGTGATGTGAAGTATAAATCCTGCGGGGTAATTGTACAGGCAGTGAACCGTAGCGCTGACAATGAGGCATTGTGTCTGGTCGTGGGTATTAAACATCAGTGGTGTGGCCGGCCACTCTATATGGGACGTTCTGCGCGGTGCTTAATTACACATGTCGTGAGCAGCAAGTGCTCGGAGCAGGAAATGACAGCCGAGTGGCGCTCACTTCAAACACGGAGGCGTAAAAGAGCATTCAATAACAACAGACCTAAACTCTAAGCGGGTCCTAATGGCCTGTGGGTGGTGGATCAGAGGGGAAGGGGGACGCACGCAGGCCTACAGTCAGGAAAGTGAATTTCACTCGAACACAATAATAAGAGAAATTTCATTAAGACAAAAGAAAGAAAGAAAAGAGAGATGATTGCGTTTGAGAGCAGTAAAAGATGAAATTATTGCCAGAATAACATTAAATGAGAATTACTTTACATGGAAGAAACAGATGCTGGTTGGTTTACATCCAAATACATCAAACTAGTTGTTTACAGTTTTTATGGATATTTCAGTGTTTGAACAGGAAGTTAAGACAAAAACTCTCAAATTAAAATGTAGTTGTTTCTGCTCAAAAAGTAGAAGAATAATGTGGAGTATATGGGACCCTGTGTGTAGAGGCGTGGGGGGCTGGGCGACTCAACTCAGCAGACGGCTGGCATATCTCAAAACTCTCCCACCACTTGATGTTGACAATTTAACTAAATCATTCAAGTTTTGAACCAAAATAGCACTGCAAATGGCTGCTGGTAGAGAAGTCAACCTTTTCCAAATATAATATGAGTGGTAGAGTAATGATTAAAGCGGAGAGGGGGGGATCCCGGGTTGGGATCAACACATTTTCTAAGCTTTTTTGGAAGAACCCAATGTGCTTGAACAAGGAGCAACTATCAAAATATATTCAATGATGTGTGGCTTTGCTCAAAGCACCTTAACTTATCAGGAATTGTGCATGGGTGTTAAACATATAATTGGGCCCTCTATGTAAATGTCCCCCCTTTATGGCCCCCGTGTTAGAACAATCCTGGGCTTGCCACTGGATTAAAGAAAAAAAGAAGACAGGCTTTAAGAATATTAAACAAGATTATTTGAAAATCTGGAAACAAGTGAGAATAAAACAATTACAAGTGACTCCCTCAACCAAAGATATTGAATCCTGATGGAAGCCCACAGATAAAGTTTCAGTTTTTGTTTTTCTGGACTTGGAGTGAAACAGAAAAGAAGAGGAATGACTGTGGATGGAGTGGGCGTGGTGGAAGATCTGAGAAACACTTGACTGGACGGACTCACTGGCCCTCAGTGATCTTTACAAGTGGCACATTTACGCACATCCACACTTATAAACACACGTATACACAAAGTCTCCTTTTCTGTGACTCACACACACTGAGCTCCAACTCCAACTGCCTTTCTGATCACAATAGCCCTGCTGTGCTGACAACTCAACTGGAAGAGAGCTTAACCTTTGACCCCTGGGGTCAGCTCATTAACACTAACACTCCTCCCTGGGATGCAAATGACCAACTTATGAATAATATGACACGCAGGCTTTATGGATGATTGATAAGACGCTGCTGCTTTGTGTTTCACAATATTTAATCTGTTGTTTTACGTGACCTTGGTAGTTTGTATTAAAATTACTTCAGGTTTTGAGTTGTGATAACAGTTTTTATTTGATTGTTTGAATCAAGTGAGTGTTAGGGACATATTGTTAATGAGGAAAAGGTCATACTATTAGGAGAATAAAGAATTTTAATTTTAAATTATGTTTCTGAATGATCTGCAAAAAAAGTGATCCACAAAATATTAGGTCATATTTACTCAATACACAGTATAAAACGTATTTTAAACTATGGCTTTTGTTTGCACATTATTTATTTGGAAATTCAGCATGTTAGAGGGAATTAAGCAATAGTCACACAGCTTGTGGATCCACTTAAACAGCTCATCTGTTTCTTTTAAACAAACCACTATCACTTCAGACAGAATAAAATAAATTATCTTTTCCTGGGTGACACTAGATGTTTATGGAGGTAAATGTAGAAGCTTTTCCTGAAGTGGCTAAAAGTGGTATTACAGCTTGTTGCATGTATCATATTATGGTTCATTACTTAAATGCACCGTTGTTGAGTACTTTTAAAACAGGTGAAGGCGCTTTGCTGAATTTTGCAGGTTGAGCGCAGGACTTCTCATTAGGAGCGGAGCGGTTACAGAACCTCATAATTTGAAGCGCTGTAAGTGCGCAGATAA
The DNA here is from genome assembly GCF_022539355.2 of Hippoglossus stenolepis. NCBI lineage: Eukaryota > Metazoa > Chordata > Actinopteri > Pleuronectiformes > Pleuronectidae > Hippoglossus > Hippoglossus stenolepis. The sequence continues at coordinate 23,692,972 of NC_061483.1, read as the reverse complement.
TGTAAGGTCACTGTCGAGAGCGAGGAGGCAGGCGGGCCTGATGTTTAGCTGCATGTAATTGGACAGAAGTGTAGGAGGCAGGTGTGTAGCCATTGTTCAAGTTGATGGGATTATTTGTACCTCTCAGTGCTGAAAAAACAGGTATCATCAGGAGGCAGTCATCTAAATTTACAATGGCTGGATTTAGGTTTTCCTCTCTTCCTCCCTCCATCCAGGTTCTGTAATTACAGCTGCTCTGTAATTAGGGGCAGAGCCTTCAGGACCACGGTGACTACTGTCTGCTTTAGAAAGGGTTTAGCTGAGAACAAGACTTCAAACTGGGGGATGTGGAGAAAGTACAGTATTCCTGTTTTGCTCTTTTTTGCTTTCAGTGTTGGTGATTGAATTTCCATCCTTAGATGCATCTTAAACATAATGCAGTTAAACATTCAGTAAGTAAAAGTAAGTACAGTTCAGATTGAGCAAAGGGTTCGTGAGGATCTTGTGCTTTTATAACATGTATACTACTTTTGAATCAGCTACTATTTGTAGTTTGCAGTCGAAATAGACTTTTAAAGTTTCCAAATGATTATTTAGTCAATAGTTGCACAGGAAACTGCTCAGGGTCTGTGATCATACACCCAGTCAGGTTGAGTGATGGACTATGTGGAGAAAGGTATCATTAGCTGAGGCCCTGGCTGTACAGTATGTACATAGACACAGAGAGAGCGTAGGATTAAGGACAGATTTCCCGGGTTATGTCTGAGTGAACTCTGAGTGTGTGCGTGTGTTCTGTGTGAGCATGATAAATAAGGTTAGTGGTAAAGACTGTATTAGGTTATTCCACCCACCTGTGAAGTCCTGTCTGTATAAGCTAGCCCTCTATGCAGGCATTGATCAGACTCCTCCCCTCCTCAACTAAAACATTACATCTGCACATTTTTGTATCAAAATATAAAATGTGCTTATATGTTAGAATTTCTAATCCTTGTTTGATTAGTTGTGCAGGGCCTCTTTTTAAAACTGCTAGTTTGGAAACTGCAAAAGTGACCAGATTCTGTTGTTTTGCACTGATTTTATCAGCATAGTTTTTCATAAAATTAAACAGAAAATTCTCAATTATTGTTCACAGACGTTTATATATTGGTTTGAATGATTTACTTAACTGGCTTATTCTTTCATACATTGTATGTCGGCTATTTCAGAGGTCTGTTTAGCAACTGTCACAATCTTCAGACACAAGTCCACCACTTTTCAAAATAAAAGCTCTGTTTTCCGGTTACTATAAAGCATAGCAACAAAGCAGATGTTGTGCTTTTACTTTGAGAAATAATTCCTATAGAGTAAGAGATCGAATGTTGTTGCCATGAGAGATCAGCACCCTTGACTCTGATATGGGGAAATTAAAATAAATAATCAAACTATCTAAATGTTTGTGCGGGCCAGTTTGAGTTCACGGGCCGCTAGTTATCTGATGAGGTAAAAGAAGACATGTTCAACTAGATCCGCAAACTGTCCCATTGACTGCAAACTGCTGCAGTCAATGGGACAGTTTGTTACATATTATTATTATTATTATTAAATGTATGTGTCCAAATCGCACCAAATTAGACACTGCACTTACATAATCCATCAACAATTCACATGCTCAGTGTGAAAGTGATAAAATGAACGGTTTTCAAGAAATGATTTCCACATACAGACAGACATTTGTGGATTTAGTAAGTGGATGGTTGAAGCCAGAGACACACTACAGTTAGCAACCTCCATGACAAAGCTATGTGTAAAGGGACAACAATGCAAAAGTTACATTGTTAAACAAAAAAACTACTACTACTATGTACTTTAGTTCCTCTACTATTCAACCAAATTATGTATCAACCAAAAATGTACAGCAGTAAATGCCTGTCAACTGTTTTACATTTGATTATGTAACAACAGTGGTACATTTATACTGGCATTACAAAGTAGTTCCAGCATAAAGCTCAGTGTCATGGTCTTTCTGTATAGTCCTATATCACTATCCACAGCACCTTTCATCTCCCATTCGTGCCATCAATCCAGAAATATAATGGCAGAAAAAAAGAAACATATGCTTAAGTCAGGCGCATTTACTCCTGACCTTCCTTGCCAGGGTGCTCTGTAGCTAAGCTGCAGGGATTTGCACCAGCTCAACATTTACACCATATGGATGCTTTATTACACAGTAATGATGTCTCTTTCTGTCTCCCTCACTTCTCTCTCTAACTAGAGATGATTTGAAAAACCAAACAGCCTCATGTGTAACCAGGTGATTAGAGGGACTTAAGGGGGATTTAATAGAATTCTGCAGAGGAATGTGGAGGCATATTTCTGCGGGCTTTATGTGAGCCCCCTGTCAGATACAGAGCATCCCGCAAATGACTCCATATGGAGTCATTATATCAGATACAGTTTGTTCTGTCATATTTAACTAACTCCGCTAATAAGATGCACGAAAAGTACAGCAAGAGAACAATGTAAACATGGATGAAACAACATTGTAGTGAGAAATTACCATATTAAAATAATGTATGAGGTCGATGTGAGGTTACAAGTGTTACGATTGCCTTGCTATAAATATAAGACATAACTCACCCTGTATATGTTATGACTATACTAAACAAACACTAGTGTTGAAGTCATTATATATGGGCAAATGAAAATAACATGGCGATCCATTTCCTAACTCATTTCTCCATCTTTACCAATAGCAATAATTGGATTTATATTGAAACGAGAGCCCGGCTACTTATTGATTTTGGCTACTGCATATTAGCAGGGAATAATCAATGAAGTGGATTCAGTACTTATTAAACTGGAATAAGCTGGGATGGCCTTTTTTCATTTGTCAGCCAATGACTGTTAATCTCATAACTGCTCATGGTAATCCATTGTTCCTAATAGGGCCATATTACTATTGACAATGGGTCAAATTACAGCAGTGGCATTGATCAGAGTGTGGAAATTTAAACATATTTGTGCAAATCGCAATCAATCCATCAGGGAAATCCTTTAAATTTCAGGTCCCTGTAAATCCCAAAAGAAAAAAAATCTAGTATTCCACAGTATAGTTACTGTGAGAAGCAGCTTGAACAATCCAACCAGTAACAAAAAGAGAGAACCTTAATGAAAGTAGGAATTTAAGGCGGTGCTGTCAGGCCAAAGTCAAATTATAGCTGCTCATTACTTTCTTTATCAGCCAGCTAGAATTTTAGTTTTAGGGAATAATTTGTAAAGGGTCAATTTGCAAATGAATGTGATTTCAGTTGTGAAAATATAACTCTGGGCTCAGTTTGGGATGTTGGGACAAACAGCTCTGACACAGAAGAGAGCGCTTCTTAATTTATTAGCGATCTGCAACATTTTTCACCTAGAATCCAAGGCAACTGGTGTGTCGAGACTGAAATTAAATTAGTGCTCTTCCTGAGCCGGAGAAAACAAAAGGCGTCCCCGAAAGCAAGTGAGGTCCCAGTCTGGCACAGTGAGGTCAGCGGGCTGAGGCCTACAGCCAACCCTGAGCCGAGCTGTGGCGCTGTGTGCAAATTGACCGCTTTTCTCCCATTTCATTTCTCATGCGCGGCGTTTGTGCTCTTCTTTTCATGAATGTAGGACCCTATCTTTGGCCCTCCCCCTCTGAAAGGGCCTTCCCGGTGACTAAGGTGACCTGCCACTGAGAAAAAGGAGGACCTGCCATGAACTGAGTGTCAGCCATTAAATATGATTTCGCCCCTGAATGGCGCGCAAACACATTCAACCACTGAAACTCATTAAGCCCGCATAATCTCTCTTTTCTTAAGCATAACAATGATTTCAGCTGGGAAATGCAATGGTTTTGGGGAGCCGAGCCATTGGTTTGAGTTGCATTCAGAGTAATAAATCAAGTCCAGCTTCACATCCCTGGCCCATTTGCCTAATTCAGTGCCTTTCACCATACTGGTCAATTAGTTTAGAGCAAATATATTCAATACACAAGGCAATTCACAGACATGGCATAATAAATCCTGTGGCTTGGAGACTGTCCAAAATAACCTTTTGCTACCATTCTTCGCCTTTACAAACTCTACAAAGGTACCAAAAAGTGTCCGTTACCGATTAAAAACTAACTGTAACAATCACACTCTGCATCAACGCAACTGTGGCTCAAGGTTTAAACAACTGAAAACTGTTAGAGATAAATCAGAGGCAGTGACAAACCATGTGGTGAACTAACATGTTATGGAAGCTGATCCTGCTTAAAACTCAAATTAGGTCACTGGGAGTGAGAGAGGCAGGAAATGTAAAAGATGCCAGCTCCTGTCTGACAAAGCGAGCTGCCTGTTTGATTCCTCTCACGCCACTTTCACTCTGTCCGTCTCTACCCATCCCACCCTGACACACAAATACCTCTAAGGGCCTGCGTTTTTCTCAATTATTATTTTTATTTCTTTTTAACAAAGTTTCCGTGCAGATTCTATTGACTTTGCTTCAAAGCTTGCAGAAGGGCAGCTATAGTGGCTCAGCCTGCTAAATTACAGCCGTGCGGACTGGGAGAGGTGGGAGCAGCTGTGAGGAGGGTTCTCTGCAGTCAGACCATTGTAATCTGCATTAACCACATTGCAAGGGAGTGCAAGGGGTCAAAGTCTTTAAGTGCCTGCAGGGATGGGTGCTTGTGGATTACATGCTATCGCTTAGAAAGGTTGTAATAATTGTACAGTGCTGCTTGCCCGCTACCTGTTGTTCACCTAGGGTGACTTACATTGAAGTGTTCATTTTGAAGACAACCCTCATTGTTATTTTGGTCTGAGGAGCGTAAAAGGTGTCTTTTACTAGCATAGTAAAAAAAGAATAAAATGCCATTCTCTTAAAAATAAAAAACAGTGTTTAAATTGTTACAAAGATTTCATTTGACGTATATCGAGGTGAGAGGACATGCCACCAGGATCAATCCATACTTTATCTCTTCCTGGTAATGCTGACCAGATTAAGTGCATTTCCTGGAAGGTGTTTGCTGGAATAGCTTTGGCAGAGGCTGTATCCTGCGATGATCTGCTCTGTGTTCTTTGACAAAGCATTAAACAGTGAGCGGAGCAGGAGTAACCTCGTTTTCTGGTGGCCCTCTTTTCAAAGAAGCCAAAAAAAACGACAGCAGTTTAATTTTTTTTCTGCACATTTCAATATGTTTTCCTTTCGCACATCATCCATCACACAGAAATGGAGTGAAAATGATTTCAAAGAATTAATGAAGTAAAGTCTTGCTTTCCATCCAGACTATGAATTATTTATAGCTACATTTCAGAGTGATTGAAATCGCGAATTAATCCCATTAACCTCTCCGATGGCAAGAATAAAAGCATATGTCTTGATGAATGTTTGCTGGACTCAAATTTAGTGCCATTGAGAGCAGCTTTTCCCAGGCAAAGCCCGGCAGACAGATTGTATGCCATGTCGCACGGAGCTTATACAGATCCTCGCAGTCTCTGTCTGAGTCTGCGGAGGAATGACAGAAAGCTCAATGGAGGCGTCTGTCTCACAGCCCAGCACCCTGTCCGATCCTCTCCCCGTATACCGGCGGGCCCGTGATGAATGCACGCAGGGCCCTCTTTCCCCCACATACATCTGACATTATTAACACAATATAAAATGTGATGGAGCGCTCTGCCATGCTGCCGGGGCCCCCGATCCAGCACAGCATCGCTACGCCGTGATTTATTCCCACAACCATGAAAAAGTAAGCGTGCCATTAAAATCACAGGTGTTTGGAGGCCACACGACTCACCGGGCGCGATCGATAATGTCACTCTTTTACATGGCTCATTTTGAGGCCGCCGCAGCATCATATGCCATTAGTGGAGCCTTGATCTATTGAGGAGCAAACCCCTGTCTGGCTCTGCAGCTATGGGCATGCATACATGCAAGCTAACGAGGAGTATGCACATGCATGCACACCTCCTCCTCAACACACATACATGCATGCACGCTCACAGAGCTCGTGTTTACAGTGTCTCCACCTGCACACACATATAATTCAGCTGAGCTAATGTAGGAGATAATGTACTGTAAATGGCAACAGCTCTGATTGATACCCGCACTTAGAACAATTACTGGGTGTAAAAAGATTGGGAAAAGACAAAAGTTTGTGCTACTTACCGTAAGGGTTACCTACAGTGGCCCGGGAAAGTGATTTGTTAGTGTTTGTTGAGCGTGTTCCCGAGGCTATAAAGTGTGGCACCGGCCACAAATAAGGACTAATGTCCTGATTCCAAATGATCACGTAGCACAACGTATAAAAGAGTGTGCTGTCTGTGCCCTCTCACAACAACACTCATTATATACAACATATTTGCTAATATCCCTAAATGATGCAATTTCATTTCGGGTTAAAAGAAGACAAATAGCCACCTGATTTATTCATTTATACAGATTTTAAATAAATATAATAAAAAAAACTTACAAAAATTACAAAAATTACATTTCATCCAGAAATATTTGAAACATGTTTTCTACTTTCTGCTATAAACTATGACATGAGGTAGGTGCCTTTAAAAAAAATTGTATTATTGTATTGTTTATTGATTTATCATTTAATATCTAGCAAATATCTATATGAATGTATTTTAAATGTTATCATAATGTTATAATTATAATGTCATAATCTAATTTACATTACATTTTTCCTGAATCTTTGAAAAAAACTATTTTATTTTATTTTAACTACATTGGAATTTTTTCAGAAAAGAGGAAAGTATTAAAGTCAAGATCCAAATTCTAACGTTATTATATTGTAATCTGATAATATAATAACAATTTAATCTTGTTTAAAAAAAAATCACATAAAGTCAATAAACATGTTTGCTTAAACTTTTTCAAGCAGACATAAACATGTTTTTATTTCCATGCTAATTCTGATAAATTCAAGGAAGGTATGCAAAATATTTCTGGAGAGGAAGACCATTGTTTCCACAGCAATTCCCTGATAAAATACAACAGGAGATTATGGGAAAGCGAGGATGGGGCGGCCGTCCTTAACTTCCTGGTCGCTGAGAACGCATTCCGGATGACATTGTATAGTCAAGTTGGTGAAACAAAACGTCTATTCAAAGCAACTCCTGCGAAAATGCAGAGACTTGTGTTTTCTGAAAGCAAAGCATTTGCATACGGCTAAACAATGGACATAAATATTCTTTTATCGTGTATTTAATTATTTGAATTAAAAATGAAAACAAAGTTCATAAAATGATGAAATGAAAAGAAGTCCTTTTCAAAAGACGCCTAGTTTTTCCCCTCACTCACCTCTCCCTCTCCGTTCTCTTTCTCCCTCTCCCTCATTCTCAGTACAACTGCCATGAAAATGAACTATTAATCTGTTTCCCAAAGGAATTCCTCATGCCACATAGGCCTGACAGCCGCAATACGACGGTTGTTGTGTGGTCAACAAACAATTTTCCTGGGCTTCACTGCCTTTCAAAGGCACTTTTTCATCCCGACCAGATCATGTGAAAAATGTCGTTGTCAAAGGTTTTTCTCCTGCTTTTCTTCTCACACAAAGATGTCAGATGGAGAGAGTTAGAATTTCCAAACATGTTAATCCGCGTGAGCATAAACTCAGCCCCTTCCTCCACAGTGCTCGAGAGTTCATTCAGCATGTTGGAAATTTCCTGTGCTTGAGCAACACAAGTGTGCCTTTGAGTCAGGATGCAATATGTCCTTAAACTGAAAGAATACAGGATTATGGCGTGACGCAACCCCATCAAACAATCGATGCACGCTGAGAAATGTCTGTTTCTCAAAGCTGCCCCTGATTTCATGAAAGAAAATGACACCTGTTGTGTAACAATGGAAATTGCTACACAAAGCGCTGAACTATTTTGTCGGACACAGTTTAGAATATATTAGGTGAAAATAAAGTGGGTATATTAAATGGGGATGGATGTTAGATGAGCGTTTCATCAGTGTGTGTAAACCGAGGGAATTGTCTTTCTGCTCTCTGACACACCCCCAATAAGACCATCTCTTACCGGGTCGGCGGGTGTGCAAAGGTGAGCCGCCTCATTACGGCCGCACAGCGACCCCGCCTCTTCCTGCCTGCCGCCCAAGCGCCACCGAAATCCACCCATCATCCCTTCATCCCACCCCTCTCCTCCACTCTAGCCTCTCATCACGATCTCTCCTGTCATCACACACACATCGCCTGTCACACATGCCTTCTGATTGATGAGGACACTTTTGATAATGGCATCAGGAACCGGGGCGTCTGCCTTGTCATTAGATAGTATCAGGGCTGTCTTATTACAGCGGAGGGAGACCCGAGGCAGACAGACGGGTTCCTCGGAGCTGTGCGCGATATGGCCACAGATACTGAAGCTCGGCAGCGGCTCAGTTACTCCATCCATCACATGTACCAAAGTTTGGTGAGCTCCCTCTGATCATATAAACTCCCCTATTGTCAAAGTGATGCCTTCCTTGTAGGAGGGAGAGAGGTGACAGAAGTTTTTAGTTATTGTGTTAACTTTTTCCGAATTAATCTGCTCAGTATTATTCTAATGCAAGAGCAAGGGGTAAGAAAAGTACACAAGAAGACGATAAATACAATTGTTTTGTTGTTGTTAGTCAAGCTGCTGTACATTATTCTTTCTATCCTTTTACAACAACTTGAATTCAACCTCATTTCGCAACAAAGAAATCCCACAGGCAACGAATGAATTATAATGGTTTTGTTATCTGTGCGTCTTCTATTAATTCAGCACAAAGGTGACGTAATGATCAAAAGACGGCAGAGTGAGAGGGGCCCTGCGAACCAGGATAAGAACCATACAACGCTCACAAAAGGCCTGGGCTCGCCAGCGGAAGAATAACTATGGTTTGAATTATGGAAAGATCTGAATGGTGACTCTCTTCTGTACAGATGGTTGCACACATGAAAATCTCAAGGCCTGTATAATTGTATTGCTAATAAGGAGTAAAGCCAATTAGGCATTTAAGAGCGCTGTAATCACTTGGACAGACAGAGATGAAGAGAGGAGCATGGGGAAGATAGAAAATCAGGCCAAAGGACAAATGAATGCCTCCCTTATTTCTCTCCCACACTGACAACCATAATTAGACATAAATTGTATGTATGCCACTGAAAAGTCCCCACAGAAGCTTTGTTGTATCTTTGCTGCTCCTATACTGTGATTCATGTTTAAGAGGTCTGTATGACAAGAGAAACAAAGGGAGAAAAGAAAGGGGCATTGCTGCATAGCAACCATACAACAGAAACGCCGTATGAGAAATCATGTCACTTGAGAATAATATGACAGGAACAAGAAATGGTGAAAACTTTGTATTTTTCTGTGTTCATAATCTTTGTAGACTCACAGAGTCAATGACAACTCTTTGAATCTCCCAATGATTAAACCACATTTTAATATGACGGTACAAAAACTATTTTTTCCCTTTTTAATTGTACTCTTAATCCATGTCATATCATTTTTGAGTAAGATTTTGATATTGCAGTGATTTCTCTCAGAATTGTGCAACAATTGTCATTCACTGTCTTCATTAACATTATAATTCAAATGAGCATATTGCTATTTTTTTTCAACTATTCATTCTATGTTTGGTTTTAGACTTCAAACCAATCTATCACTGTTTTTTATTTTCATCTGCAAAATCAATAATTTAAGATAGTAACTTCACAATAGTTTACATCCTGTCTGCAATCTCAGTTAAAGGGATAGTTCACCCCAAAATGAAAATTACAACATTATATACTCACCACTATTCTGATGGAGGGGTGTGTAAAGTGTTTGAGTTCACAAAACACTTCTGGAGCTCTAGGGGTAAACAGCGTTGCAGCCAAATCTAAAACAACTGAAGTATTCTTTAAACGTGAAAAAAAAAAAACTGAAAAAACATTAAAGGCCTCCATACTGCTCCTGTGATGTCATCTAAGTGTCCGTAAGCTCCGACGTTCAAATTTGATTCAAAACAGCGTAATTTAAACCATGTTTTTAGCCAAAATGTCCTCTGATATCCTTCTCCTAGTTACTGCTGCAGTTACTGCAGTTATCGCGAGATGAAATCAGCGAGAACTCGTGGAAAGTAACTGGAGCTATTGTGATACTCACAAGTTCTCACGAGAACTGCAGCAGGAGAATAACAGTGGACATTTAGGCATTGTGGTGGGTAGATAAGTGAATTTTCATTTTTGGTTGAACTATAATATATATATATACATTGAGTTTATAAAGTCATAACTGTGAGAGGAGATCAAAATAACTCAATAAAATAACTCAGAGTGTGTCATACCTAAAGTATGAAAAAAGAAGTAGAAGTTTGTATTGAGCTGAGCAAATGATTAGTGGACATGTAGTATTCAGAAAATATCCGGTTACTTGATTTGATACTACTTTACTTTAAATACAATTTTTAATCAGGTGTGTTAAATCGATACACACAGAATGTTTTCTCAGAAGCTGAATCAACACATCGACATTAGAATGATGCAGCACATATTTGAGGTCATCAGGAAAAGTTGAACACAAAAACACCAGTGGATTTGTTTGAAAAGGAGTTAATAGGTGACTTTAACCCCATGCGTCATCATGTTTTGATGCTCACAGCACGACATTAAAAACTTCTTCTCTTACTGTTCAAATACAACTGTTTTCATGAGTTGTTAGTTTGAATGAGTGTATTTTGTATTTTAAAAGGTGAAAGGTCAGTTCTGGACAGTTCTCAGTGGACAACCTTGAGAACGTGCATCAATTGGGCAACCCATCTCGGAATAAAAATGAACACATTTCTGGTAATTTGTCAATCACGTGTTTTCATGGTTAGCCTTGCCCTTTTCAATTTGTGCTACACAAGATCTTTCATCACACCTGATGAAAGAGTGGAATGAAAGCTCAAACCAAACATAACAGCATGGGTAGGACAGAACTAAATGTACCACTGCATGCTGCTTTAAGTGTTGAGGGGGCTGCTCTATGTACCAACAGTGCAGACAGGCCATAAAATCCTACAGACAAGCTGTCTGTCACAACATTTGTTTGCCAGATTGCATTCCTTTCTGCCACTGAGAGTGGCCATAAAATGAGGGAAATTCTTCAACCAGCATTGCTCTGGTCTCTCCAACTGCAATATGTCTGTAGTCAAATATGTTTAGCGGCGGTATTGTCAGCACAAAGCCTTGTGCCGGGTCCTTTTTTTCCATGTTCTGGAACTTTTTAGATTTCAGGAGGCCATGAGGACAAAAGATGGGGGGATGTCTATGAGGACTATCAATACATTTAAACAGGGGCATGCATTTCTCATAAAGTGGCTCCAAAAGCAGAGCGAGCCAATGGGAGGGGGGCTGCTTGATCAACCCATAAAGGGAACCTCGGTTATGAACCAGAGAAAGAAAAAGAGGAAGAAAGAATTGGGCAAAAGGGGGAGAGAGAAAAAAAACTTTGAAAGAAAAGGTCATGAGTGGCAGTTGATTTGAGGAGTTTCTGCGACCCCACAAAGGGCCATGACATCATCAGGTATTGAAGTGAGAGAGGAGGAGAAGGGGTTCTTTAAAATGCTGGCCGCTTACCGAGGCCGTAATTACATTTGCGCTAAACATGCCCAAGTGCTCCTGTGCTGTTGGGGTGGGTGGGTGGGGGGGATCATTTTCAGGGGTGGGGGTTGGAGGCCTGAATTAATCAGCTCTGTTTACTGTGGGGACTCTTTACAACAAAAATCTTTCTCACCAAAGCTTATGTTCCAATAACATCATTTTCCCTGTGTCCAAAGAATGAATCTCCCTAAAGTGCCTTTGTCTTTTGGACTACCTGTTCACGTCAACTGTGATTGTAAAACCACCCAGAAAATTCAAACTGTCCTGATGTCAGGATTTAAAAAAAAAAAAAATGTTTTACCCACTTTAACACCACCCCTGACGACCCCTCAAACTCTGAGCCTTTCCACAGCACCGGGAGCATATAAAGCCTTTGCAGTGCATGGTGGGTAGGCATGGCATGAAGTGTAGAAGGAAGGAATGCTATTAAGCAAGTTATGCACATAATGAATCTGAGTAATGCTTGGGAAAACTTTCAGTTTAGCCTATTTCTCAGTGAAAAGAACAGGCCAAGTGGTGAATACAGTAAATCACTCTTTAGTTCTGCCAGAGCTGTTTTCACCCAAGGCCAGTGCCCCTGAAGTCTTCATCTATTTACAACCACATGGTGAGGCCAATCTCGTGTCAGGTTTTTAAATAGGCTCAAAATATACAATGTCTCCACTGTTCGTAGTGTCAGTTTTAACGCCGCAGAGATGAGCCGAGGAACAATGATTACGTTGAAGCAGATTGACAAGTGTTTTAAAATGCGGTTTAACCACGTCCTGGAAAGTGGGAAGATATAAATCAGGCATTGAGCTTGGACAGTTGTGGCGACTGCGGTGTGATGCGAGGGTGACAAATTCACCAGTCAAATGATATTTGCGGGCTCGGGGCTTTGCTTCGCTGCCGCTGACACGCTACAGAGCAGCATTACGCGTCATCACCATGCTGACAGACCCACAGCGGCTGGACTGCAGCACACCCAACCAATAAATCCAATTACATTTCCCACGATGACACCACTCTGCTGTCAGGATGACACACTGTAATATGATGAAATTATACTCAGACACTTCTGATTCAGTCAGAGCCCTGCAGGACACTGCTGACAAGAATCACACAGCACCATGCTAACAGCTTATTCCCTGCATTCGGTTTTATCTGCTTCCGGCTGAACCTTTATTTTCACACCACTAGATCAATTATGGGGGAATTATTCAACAATTTGATGCACAGGATACTTGTGCCTTAAATACTGTTTTAAAAAAAAATTATAACAGGACAAATTGCACCTAAGGTTTGGAACATTGTGTAAAACATTGTGTGTTTTGTGTGAATGTGTAATATGGGTGCAGTTGGTGAGTTGGGCTAAGGAAAACATGGATTATGAAAAGCATTGGAGGTTAGATGCAGAAACTGCACATGTGCTGTATATGTGGCTTCTCTAATCTTATTGGTTGCAAAAGTCAGTGTTTCCCATAAATCACGTAGGCTGTGGCCCCCCACCATATTCTAATCTGTCCAGCTATTGATTCATAATGAACCAAAGAAAATGTTTACATAACAGCATGAGAGATATCTACCTCGCTATTTGTTCACTTGCGCTATCATCCGTAAAGTTACCATCCACTCAGACCTCATAGTTTACATACAAGTGGCATGCGATACACTTGTCTCTCTGTCATGAGAGAACTTCCCTTTCACTCTTTAGTCAGTGTACCTGTCACTTTGAATCTGTTGTGCATGAGAGTGACGTTTGTGTGTGTGCATGTACACCCCTGTGTCTGCCTTCGATAGAATTTATTCTGGGGGAAACACTGCAAAAGTTATTACAATACTAAACTATATGATGTCATCTTCTGACTTCATGTTGATGTCATTCTTAACATGTGACCATGAATATGTTTCTTTATCTATACAAGCTTTAAAAGGTCCAGTGTGTAAGGTTTAGGTGAAAGGGATCTATGAACTGAAATTGAATATAAAATAATCCTACTGATGTTTTCACTAGTGTGTTTCATCTAAATTGTAATAATTGTTGTTTTCTTTACCCTAGAATGGGCCTTTTATATTTAAATACTTTATATTTACATCAGGATCGGGTCCTCTCTACGGAGGCCGCCATGTTTTTTACAGTAGTCCAGACTGGACAAACTAAACACCTTTTGAGTTTTTATGACAACTAAAAGCTACCACAGGTTCTATTTCATGTTTGGAAGGGGAGGGAGAGGTGACGGGTATTCAGCTGCAACATGCAACTTCACCACTAGATGTCACTAAATCTGGCACACTGAACCTTTAAGTCATGTCTATCATCTTATATGATGATTTGAACTATTCTCATTGTCTGACTTCACTGTGACTTCTTCATGACATCATGTGATGCATGTTGTTACTTTACAACAATACATGTTAATAAAAGAGTAAATATATCACAGGTATTTTTTGTAAATGAACCTTACATTGCCTTTTAAAGAATGTTTGAGCAATGAATGTCCCCAAAGACATGCTAACACGTTTCCATACTGAGTGGACTTTAATTCAGCAGCAAAAAATGATTCCCTACCCGATGGATTGGATCTTTCTAGCCTCAAGCTCTTATCCATTTTCTCCTTGCCATGATCTATTTTATGGATGTTCCTCCATGATGGCCGCATGTTGCCATTGATGGTTTCCTTTCTTTATTTCTCCAAGGACTAAGAACACCTGTCTGCTTTAATCGCTAAGACCTTCCCAGCAGGAATGCCATCGCTGAATGGACACTGACATCGACAGAAACAAGATAGTATAGATCGTCATTCGGCAACAACAAAAGAAACAGCAAAGAGATCAACAAGAGAATCCGTCGGTTCGCCGGATACTAAAGTTGTCTCTTTGCAGTCTGCTGCTCTATGACTCACTGATATCATAAAGGAGAGAGACGGGGCTCTCAGCCGTGACTCACTATGAAAACACAAAGGATTGTTGAATGAAATCATATTTTCACAAGTCTCTCCAATTATGTGTCATCCTCATATCCACCATGACACACCAATAGGATTTTCCCAGAAGCTCAAACAGTCATCAACATCATGTTACAGCCAAAATAATAAACTAGAATCCAGGAAAAGCACAAAAATATTGAACTTGTAGCTGGTGTTACAGTGCATTCTAAATTTCTCACATAAAACTGCTGATTGACAGTAGAAACTTTTAGCATGAGAATATATTTTCCAACCACAAAATTACTCCAACATCTTATTGTGATTAAGCTTGTGTCCATTATCACCTCGACCAAGGTGGTCATGTTCTTATCTGTGTATTTTGTCAGTTAGCAGGATTACACAAAAACTACTGGATTGATTACAACAAAACTTTTTCATGGATTTCTCAAAGAATAAGTCATTATTCACATTTTTTTCAATTATCTTTTAAGTTGTTTTCACAGAAACACACACACGCACCTGCACGCACACACACGCACACACACACACACACACACACACACACACACACACACACACACACAGTAACTTCATTATTCTCCATACAACATGAAAGCATATCCAGAGGTCACCAGAATCGTTCTGGGAATTTACTTCCAGGGGTCGACTATTTGTTCCAGTGAGGTACGGCCTTGACAGCTATGAAATAATCTACCAGTGAGGTTAACAAACTACATAGCTGCCTCTGGGGACAAAGCAAATCAACACTCATCATTTGACTAAAGAGACGAATGCCCTCGACATCAGTCAGCTGTCCCTCGCTGGAATTTTTTTCTGAATGCAAATAATGGCTAAAGTTTGCTCAGTGATGAACAGATTGGTCTATCAGTTTTTCATGGAAAACAATTTGTCCTTGAATGTGCAAACGTTTGTACCATTGGACTTTTATGAAAGGTTCCATTTACGATTTCACATGAAACTCCCCAAACCCCCACCACCTCTTAGTGAGAGATAAGGATGGGAGATTAATAAATATCCAACCTTACAGGAACACACACACACACACACACACACAACGTCTGTAGCTTGTCATTACACCGGCAACAACTCCAACGTCACAAAATAATTGCATTTAAACACACCGTTTGATCTCCAAAGTTTCTTATGACATCATTTTATTTCATCTATATTTTTCCTTTGCAAAACTTACTAACTGTGTCAAAGTTCATGCATGGATACAAGGAAACAATCTGCAGTGAATGACGAGGTTGTTTGGGAGGCGGTGGTTGCACAGATGTACAACAAATCCCACAATTCCTCTCAGAAAGTTTCATTTTAATAACCAAGAACAAATTCACATTTACATATTTATAGCACGATATTTTATATGATTATAGTCCTGATTTATCACTTTTAACAACATACGGTCATATCAAGAATAAGTAAAATAAAACTTGCTCTCAGCCCATGGCTTGAGGCATTGGCATGGGCGTTAATTCCTGCCAAAGCCAGTGAAGGTAGCCTTCTTAGCAGCAGTAAAAGGTAGGATTATCGCCCTGCTTGTAAAGACTGCAAACCTATTTGGGTAAAGTGTAAAAAGCGTCAGGAACAACAGCTGATAGTTAAGTCAAGGCAGGTGTTTGGGAAAATTACAGCTGCTGAGCACAGAATGGGTGATCTGTCAGAAGCATCTGCTTTGTTGGGTATACTGTATACAAACAACTGTATACTACCTGCTTTAATCATAATATCTCTAATGTATACAGTGTATTGGCTTAACAAATAACTGTTAACGTCATACATGAGTGGCCAGACACGGACATCAGACACGGACAATCTATAAACATACACCTCTGTGCTAGCGGCGTGGTTCTAGGGACGGAAATGCTGGTCTGAGGTCTGAGGTCTGGTCCAGGTTGAGATGGCCCATCACATAGGTCACAGGATGGACTGCAATAATATTATAGACAGCCATTCATAGTACACAGAGGATGAACCTGACTTTGGAGAACCAATAAATGTTTTTTCAATAAGTGGTACTATGAGGCAGGCATTTTAGTTTTTTTTTACTGAAATTATTAAACAATTGGAATCTTCTGGAATGGAAATTACAAAGGCATAATATGTTCCCTAGAGAATATTTTTTTAATTTATTATTAATGATGCATTAATATTTCATTTTATGCCAACTGCAGGTCAATGTTAAAAAAAAATTCAGTAAAATATCTCAAAGTCCAGTGGTTGCTGTGAAATTTTGTGCAGGTATAAATGGCTCCCTGACAATGACTAATGATTTTAATCTATCCCTGAGTTTTCTTTTAACACAACTATGAGGTTAACATTTCTGGTTTCGATTAAAATGCTTGAAATCTTGGTAGAATCGATCTATAATGATAAGGAAATTAATCTATTTTGAGAATCGATTGAAAGGTTGTGTCATTTACTCCAGAAAGAATGCCGAGCATTACCTTGATTTAATTACTCACTTGTGAAGATTTTCTGCATTTGTTTGGCATGTGATAACAAATACATAATTTTGGTGTTTCAGACTTTTGATGAAAAAAAAAAAAAACTCTTTGGGGACATCAACACAAGCTTTTGAAAGTTGTTACAGGAACGTTTCCCCCTGTTTTCTGAAACTTCACCAATACACCAAACAATTCAACTAGTTAATGCCTACTTGCAGCTTGTACACAGTCATGTTCCCCTCAAGATGAGTTGTAATAACTTTGGTGAGCCCTTGACATGCATTTAGCACCATCATCTGGTAAACATTCCCATAAGCAGTGGTTATCCTCTCTATACTAACATGCTGAACTAAGATGTCATCTCAAGATCTTATTTTACTGAAAACACGTAGATGCAGAGGAAGATGCTGAACAAATACATTTATGCTGTAGCTTGTAAGTAGGAACGAGGACATACATCATGACTCTCCTGCCTGTCAGTGTGATGTAAATGAAGCCAGAGTACAGTAGTGTGACGGTGAATAGGATTCCTGTGAAAAGATTAAACCCTAGCGAGGAAACAGGCCCGTTCCAGAGTGACAGTGGCTGCTGAGGTTCAGGGATAGAGTTCAAAGATGACAAGTTTCCCACAGAGAAACACCCAGGGACTCAATTCAACGTGTCTTTTTCCATTTCTTTGGAACAAAATTCAGCTCGTTGTGAAATAAGATTGTGCTTCATTAGGTTTTAAAAAGCTTTGCATATCTTATAGCTCCTCTATTTGACATGGTCCGGATATTTAAGAGGCCTCCAATGGGATTATTCTCCAGCTGTGGGGCTTGTGTGTCTGAGCATGTTTGCCCAGCAAACAGGCTCCTAAACTCACCGGCCAGTCACTCTAGCCACTGGTCACTTCTGCCTCCAAAACTGCTTATAGATTTCCTTTGCTGTGTGGCCTGAGACAGGTCAGGGGGTCAGCCTCTTGCATGGCATGCTGGGAGTGATTGTTCTCCAAAGGCCTTGGGTTTGGAATCTATCATCATTAATGCACCAGTCTGCTCTTGTTAACTGGCTGCCGAAACATGACGGAGAGAATGGAGGTCTTTTGAATTGGCTGCTTTTGAAAGGAGATCCGATTCGTCATTTCTTTTAATAAGTGGGCCAAATAGGCAAATGCCAAAGAGGTCACAAGGTCGGCCTCATATGCTGATTTGAGTCTACATTGAATACTGATATTTTGAAAATGGATGATTAGTAATAGCACAAATACTGCATTATTAAATAGTGTGAGATTTAAGTATAAGAAAAAATTCCACTGTGTGACAGATACATGTGTAACTTCTAAAACAATATACAAGAACCATCTGCGGCATGACTAACCTGCAGAAAGACCACCAGTGATGAGCACAGGTTGCATAGCAACAGCTGCAAAATCTCACTCTGATGAATATGGCCAAATGTATGCATCCTTAGAAATGTTTACTTTAAGATTGTGAACCAGGGTTAGATATTGCGACCCAGGACTAACATTAGTGTCCTCCATCACCCGGTCATGCACTTCTTCCAGCTTACTGCTATTAAAACTGTCCACATGATATAGGTGAGAGAAGCCAGCTGCTAATGTTAACATGAAGTCGTTCTTCCCCCCCATCCCTGGTCCAAAGCAAACGATTCCCTCATTTTATCATTGTTTCAGTTTAACCTTTGACCCCACGTGGGAAACTAAATAATGAATTCCATATTTCCCTGTGGTAGATAGCAGGAGTGGCTGTTAGTGACCATCAATCAAAGCTAGCAGGGCTGAAAGGTCACATGACACTGACCACTGACTCACACACACAGTGTCTACTGCGCACAGACAAACCATCATGCAACAGCAGTGCAAAACCAGGCTTGAACCTCCATTTGCTAAACTACAACTAGACATGTTAATCCAAGTACATCAGCAGAGTCCGAGTCCATGTCTAACTTTAAAAGAGGTCAAAACGACCATTATCCAACTATAATCTAGTAAGAAAAAAAACATGTTTAAATATGAATTAAATACGGATTAAATATGAACTGCCAAAAAAGACATGTGAAATGTCAGGCTTGTAATCGCCCATGGTTTTGTTTCACGTCATCTCTTTGAAATTGGGCAACTATGCACATTATAGACTCAAAAGCAAAATGCACATGTTCAATTTTTTTTGGGGAATTACATGTTTTCAATCCTTTATTTCAAAACATAGACATAGCATTGCAAAAAAACCTGTGGATGTGCATTTTCATTTGTCCATAATTACACATTAATTTGTAATGAAAAAGAATAAATAAGACAATTTGTTATGAATTTTATTAAACTTTTTTGAAGTACACAATGTGCTTGAACAAGCAACAATTTTCCAAATATATTCAATGATGTGTGGCTTCATTCAAAGCTATAGAGCTAACAATGAACCAGGAATGCCTTAAATGTGCACCTTACTGAATCAGGAATTGTGCACGGATGTTGGACATATATAGTTGGCCCCTGTGTGTAAACTGTGGCCCCTTTATGGCCCCTGATTTAGAAAAAAACTAGATCTGCCACTGCCAAACACAAGTTATCTACACAATTTACATTATATTTGTTCTATACATTGGGGGCGAACAAGTGTTAACTCCCAGAAGGGAAGAGAACATCAACAACATCCGTCTGGAGAGAGAAGCATTCGTTATTTGTATACTTGGTACCTTTAAATTTTGATCTTAAACCTTGTGGGTGGTTATAGCTGATATGATTCATTAAGTATGACTAACAGATAATAAGATAAGAGTTTTGGATATTCTCTTCCAGCAATTAACTTGAAATATTGAATGCCACAGCTTTGTCATTTCATGATGTTAATAAACCGTGAACATTATGATGTTTACAGAACACAGGAAATGATTTTTATTACCTCGTACCATGAAGATACCAGAGCAAAGAGAGAGGTAAACATCTCACATCAATGAGTCCGACTATGTCTGATGTTTAGAAAAGAGCGTAGATTCATTATTTCTTGCGGGTAGAGAAACATTTCTGCCAGTGCCAGCACTAGACAGCAGAATTTAATTAGGGCAAAAAGTGCAGAACAACAAGGGCTTAATTACACAGGGTGGGTCACACGTTTATTGCAATTCCGCTCTGTGATGTAGGCTCCAAAGGTTGCTGCATTACGACATGGAAATCATGCACAGTGCACGTTTATATGATAAAAACAGGAAAGCAAGATAATCACAGAGAAGATTGTAGAAATGAGAAAAAACTATGGAGAGTAGAGAGAGATATGCACAGATGAGAGAGAGCGAGTGGGAATTGCAGGTGTGTGTATTACATCTGAAATGACACCAGTTTTAATAGAGAGAAGGAACAAAAACTTTCTGAAACTAATGCTCAAGATAAGAACCGTGTGAAAAATCGATGGGGGAGCTCAGTTGTCAGTATGACGATGTGCTGACTAACTCTCGGAGGAGCGAGGCAGAGTGGGAAGAGGGTTTTAAGGACGCCCACTAGAGATAAGAGACCATTCACATGGGAACAGCGGTAGCCCTTTAATTTTTTTTTCTAAAGTCACCAAATCTTTAGAGGAACAGAGTTGAGTATTTGCCTTCCTCCTGATGGAGACTGGGATGACAGCTCGAGGCCCGGAGGAGAGCACCGTCGACAGTGGGAAAAGGGGAACGGGACGAGTGGAGTAATCTCCTCCTAAGCCTTGCCTATTTATCACGGAGGTAATGATAAGAATCAGATTTAAAGGTGAACCCTGAGATGGGTCAGAGCCTCACACAGGCGGTAATGCGATCTGCAGGGGAGCGCTGATAACCCAGGACAATACAGGGGGGACGCCTGTCAGATAAATAAAACAAACGGTGCAGGGCTATAAAAGGGAGCCCATGTGGCATCTGCTTCACAGAACAAGCGCACCATCAGTAAGAATAGGAAGAGAGGGATGGCCGGAGAGAGGAAGAGAGGGATGTTAAGGAACAGATAAAGGAAGCAAAAGAGATGACTTATTTCAAAGGAGCTTAGAGACAGAGTACATTCAGTGTGGTGACAGAGACAGTCAGGGGTGGTGGGGGGAGGGACATCTATGATGTGCACAGTTTGCATGAGTGTGTTGCTCTGCTATCATCACACAGTAAATTAAGAGTAAAGTATTGATCAATCAAACTCAATTTTGAAATTGCTATTGCAAAAATACTGGTGAATAAAGCTGGTTCCATTATAACCAGAGTTTTGATCTACTTGATTATGAAACAATGAGTCTGCACTCGGCAAAATACATAATTAACTCACTGCAACATATACAGTAAAATGGTGGAATATAAATAAATACTTTATAAAATGAGAATTACTTCTGCCAAGGAGGTTCTGTTTTCATGTGGGTTAGTTGGTTTGTATGTTAGAATGATTAAGCAAAAACTACCAGCATATCACCATGGAACATGGTGGAAGAATGTGGTATGGGTCAGGAAAGAACCCATCACATTTTGGTGCTGATCTGAATCAGGGGTGGATCCAGGATAATTATTTTTTCCACTTTCTTTAACATTGTGACATAGGGTGCTTTTCAACATTATCATAGATTTTTCAGAGAATAATTCATGGATCTTGATGAAAAACAATCAGACGTGATGTGGACTGATATCTATGGGTGTGGCAATTAAGTGCAGATCCAAATTAAAATCTGGATCTTGTGAATTTAAATGTAGTTTCATTAGGGCACAGTTGGTCCTTGGTGGTTGTATGTGTTTGGTTCATAAACTACATAAAGAAGTCTATATTAAAAAGGGAATAATGTTCCCATTTACCAAACATAAAAAAAGTAAAAAAAGCCAGACTACAGGAACAGTGTTGTACTTCCCTAAACCACAGAGAGCCACAGAGTGTGCTGGTTTGTCATTACAATCACCAGTTGATCTTAACGTGCACCATCAACCAGAGATGAGGATGTAATCAGTGAAAATGCCCTCTGCAGGGTGGCACTGGCATGAAAACCTGCAGACATGTACTGAACATTGCTGCGTCCTACTTCCAGCGTCAGTACAGGGCTGCTCGCTGGTGGGAGTCTTGAGCAGATTGCCCTCTGCTCGATATGTCGCCTGAGTGAGGTCACTCAGTGGCCTCGGGGACCCTCGGGCACTTCCCCTCTGAGGAACAACAAGTTCTTTGACCCCTGGGAATCTTCCCTCTCTGCAACGCGCGTGAAGTCATGTTTTTCCAGACCCTGCGCATGTTCTGGTGTTTTTCGTCCTCCCCAGCGTGCTGTATCAACACGGCTCTGCAGTTATGAAAATATAGCGAGGCACACAGAGGCATATCCTGAGCCATCGAGTGAACAATAGAAGAAAACATGTCACTGATATTGCACAGGTTGGTCACCTGAGAGAGAAAAGGAGCCTGTAATGTGTGGGCTGTTTGTCACTAATAAAAAGTCAATAGGGTTTGGAGGCGGACAGTCGCTTCCCACACAGTGAATTAATGGCCAGAGCTGCTGAGAATAGATGACTGATGACTTGGAGAGAGCTCTGGGGCCTATTGCCACTGTCACCTCGGTGTCTCTTGTGGGGTCTGAGTCACTGGATCATGTCACCCGGCACCAAGGAATCACCTCTGTGTTACAAGAGATAAAGATGGTATGATGCTTCGCAGGCTTCAGTCAGTGCTCAGACTGTGTAAACCACCTGTAAGCAATGCACTGCGTGACTCCAGTGTTTTAACCCTTATTCAAAAAAAAAGATAAAAAATGGAACAAACTGAAGAATTGTGCAAAATGCTGCTTAGCACCACCATTGATTTTGTTTGCTTTCCCCCCTCTTTTTGGAGAGGGAAACAAAGATGTTGTGGAAACTTCTGTGCAGGAAGTGAACGACGGAATTACTATTTCCTGCTTTTAACAATTCCCCCAAAACATATTTGTGAAGTGGGCGAAAGGCCTCATCCTTTGGGTAGCTTAAACAAAACCGTATTAGTCATATTATATTTACGCAAAGACATTTTTTTAACTGCTTTTAATTTACAGCCGGACCAATCTAAACACCACTGTGTGACTGCGATGATTCACTGGATCACACAACTATGAGGCCGGGCTGTTTATATCTCCCATGAGATCATGTCTTACTCATATCATCTAAACACACAATTAGGATGCCAGCAGCGCCCAACCATGACGTCGACCATCTTAATGCTCGTATGATTTGTTAATGAATCACACACAATGGACAGATAAGATAAACAGGAAATGTTTTATTGTTAGGAAGTGGTTTGTTCTTTTTTTCTTTATACTTTTATTGTTTCTATATTCACTAAGAGTTTGATCCAAATGAATTCAATAAATACATATATGTGAAAACCCAGTCCAGGAATCCTTTATCAGACACTGCAGCAGCCCGATAACTTGCTATTTACTAACAACAACAACAGTAAACAGATTCACACCAACACCCCCCCCCCACACATTCCACAGGTTTTGATTCCCATGTGTGCTGGAAACTCAGATAACTCTTTGCCACATAATTACACATGCACACTCTTAAACATGCACATGTTTGCCCCCAATATGCCACTGTTCTTCTTTTCTGTCAGTTCAAAGAAGTTATTTCTCCAAGTTCTTTTTATTTTTTCTAGCATCAGGGTTTTTCCCTTTGCTCTCAATCTCACTTTCTCCTCATTCCTCTTTCTTTGACTCTCTTGTATGCTGGTGTCTGCAGCTGTATTTTTAATCAAGTGAGGGATCCATAGAGAAATGGGCATTTCTTTCAGAGCATTACATTCTTCCCCCTCCTGTCTGTGCTCATGGATCACTGGTTAGCTTAGAAATACAGCCGGCAACAAAAGCAGCAGCTGACATGTGGGGCTTAATGGTAATAATGGCCATTTTTAAGCCCAATCAATCACATTTAGTGGACATCTCCATTTTTGCCCGTGAAAAGGTATAAATAATAATAATGATAATAAAAAAAAGAGAAACAGGAGAGGAAAATGTGGTCGGTGAGGAAAAGAAAAACCCACCTCGGTAAATATTTTAACTGCTTATTAAGATTTGGAGCGCGCCACAAAAGGAGCATCTGTGCTCCACGGAGCCGAGTGAAAGAAGAGACCCAGATGGTTCCTAGAACTAAACAGTGAAAACCGATCCATGAATTGGGCAAAGGAAAAGCCCATTTATTTAACTATTTATTTATTGTGTGTGTGTGTCTGGGCCTGTATGCAGGAGCTTTTATACATGGGAGGACTGTATGGGTTCGCTTTTGATTGTGCAAATTGATCTGTAGCACTAAAGTTGCACTAACAAAAAAATCCTAAGAGCACAGAATTCTTTGGACAGCCTATAAAATGTGCAATGAATACCTCAGTTTGTTTATCTTTGCAAGGTCTAGATATTTCAATGTCTCTTCGCCTCTGCTTTTATGAGTCTGTGCGACTTGTGGTGCGATTCGTACACACGCAACTCGCAGGGCAAAAAGAGGAGGAGGAGGGGGCAGGTTGTCTTTGAACAACAATGTAACTAATTTATGATCGAGTCCATTGCCGTTTGCTCGTCATGAGGAAGAAAAAATATATGTCAAAACACTAAAGCAAAAGGTATTAGTAAGAATTAGCAGTGAGTGTGTTGGGGATGACTTGCTGAAAGTTCAAATTACTCCCTCTTGGGCTCTGTCCTTCAGAATGATTAAGGTAAATGTAATAAGAGCGAGCAGAGAACATAGCTTTTCACAAGATAATATGGAAAATTTTACAGCTTTCATCCCTTCCTAATCCTCCCTGCTCTTTTATCTTGTTGGCTTTTTATTGGCTGTGCAGCTCCTGGGAACTTTAGCCTAATAAAAAACAATCCTGCTGAATTTTCCAGAGGATTTACGCAGAATGCAAAAAGATGGGTATGTAGTTTCTCTGCGGACAGCACACAATGTCTGTTTTATTTTTTAATCAGTGCAAATAAGTGCGTGGAGGGGAGGGCTGCTGGCACAGTTTGTGACAATCAGAGAAATCCCGCTTTGTAGACAGCAGCAGGGAAGTGATATGAATTCTGGGTGACTGTAGTGAGTATAACTGAGGACTAACCACAGCAAAAGATCTAATTTAATTGTCAGATACTGTACAGAGAACCAAAGTGTAAAATCTAAATGTTCTCTTTGTCACAGTGTATCAGAAAATTAAATGAATAAATACATCATGGAGCAAAAAGCTTGATGCCATTGGATTTACTTCTTCACACAGTCACACTCAAATCTTTGTCCAGGTATTACATTACATTTCATCTGCAACAGCTCTGTTCATTTTCAAAATCAAACTCATAAAAGCATCATATAAGCAATAACCCAAGCAAGCCCTCGTAGAAATTTACATATTAATCCAATGTTAAAAATCCACCTCTATTAAAACTTTTACTGGCTAAAATAAAACTGAAAATGCTTCATGACAAAATTAATCCGTCCTCTGCCAAGACTTTGTTCTGAGCGAGCTGCATTTCTACAAGCATAAATTCCCAGAATCCGCAGCACGCAGAGGTGTAAAGCAGGTGACTCTGCCTCAAAGAAACACGTCCTATACACAGCACATATTCCTTCACCTTCTATCCCGGTGCAGGCTGTTGTCAGCAGGGGGCAAGAAAACTACCCACTGCTGCAGACAGAGTCACTTCCTGCACACGAAGCACGAGTTACACATCCGCAGCAGGGTGACACCAAACTGAGCCTGGGAGATAAAGACATGGTACACAGGAGATTTCTGTTTGGCTTGATGGGATAATTCCCACAAAAGGTTTCTGTGATATAGCATTATAGTTTATTGACGGAATCAGGAATTAAACCATGGAGAGAGAAGTATTTCTCCACTTGGTAAATATGACAATAGCAAAAAACGATTGGAACGATCAGAAAAAAATAACTCTGACATATGATATATTCTTAAGACTCCTTTTGAAACCTCTATCTTAAAAAGAAAATAAAAACAAACTACTCAGTTGTGAGAAGGATAAGATCAAATCACCACACCACAAAAATAGAAAGAGGCACCAACAAACTGAAACTTTTATAAGAGAGAACCCAAACTAATTTATTCGAGGGAGGCCAGCTCACACTGAAAAAAGGAGATGTTTTGAAATCAATACATGACAGAGACAGAAGAGTTAAAACTACTGTTTGTTTCTGGTCATCACTTCCTCCATCTGTTGTGGGAACAATTATTTTACTAGCTTATTTGCTTCCCTGCCAAGAGTCACATGAGAAGTTCGATTCCACCCTCATGTCTGCATGTTAAAAATGGAGCTGGGCACAGCAGGCCTCGCTTTGATTAGCATAAACACATGGAAGCAGAAAGAAACGTTAGCCTGGCTTTATGTAAGGGCAACAGAATCTACCTACCGGCACCTCTGATTATATATCCACTGGCTGGATCCTTGTTTAATCACTACAACAATTTAAATTAAAAAACTTTATATGAGTACATATAAACAACTGTGACCACAGCAGTATGTATATCTATAGGTGTCTGCCTGTTGCCGAGCAACCTTACTGTGATGTCAGGACTCCAGAAAGTTCGTCTGGATTTGTGAATGATATTTGATCACTTTGAAATGATTTTCTCTGTGTTTTCTGGACGTGGACAGAATGAATGAGAGGCTACTGTCAATTACTGAAATGGACATGTGACAACACATC
Source organism: Hippoglossus stenolepis (assembly GCF_022539355.2). Classification (NCBI taxonomy): domain Eukaryota; kingdom Metazoa; phylum Chordata; class Actinopteri; order Pleuronectiformes; family Pleuronectidae; genus Hippoglossus; species Hippoglossus stenolepis. The sequence continues at coordinate 23,666,387 of NC_061483.1, read as the reverse complement.
TCATGACGCAGGGGGAGGGGACGCATTTAGGTAATTTCTTCAGCTTTTCTTGTGAAAATGTATTTTATTTATTTATCTATTTATTCAGGCAGGCTCATTTTAATGATGTGAGACTAACTATCCTTTGGGTTCCCACATGAAGAGTGTTTTGTAAGGTGTTTTTTAAAGTGTCGTGTGGTGGTTTAGTGTTCTCAGAGTCTTCTGGCAAGAGAGTGAATCTGTATTCAAAAATATGAACTGATGGAGGAGTGTTGTTGTATTGTTGTAGCTGTATTGTTGCATTGTTGTAGCTATTGTTGTATTGTTGTAGCTTTATTGTTGTAGCTATTGTTGTATATATAACATTTACCAGCCTCCCTTCAGAAAAATCATTTAAGTCAAAAATGTCCGGTATCTCTGTCCTCTGCTAAATCCTTAAGTCTTAATATCAATATTCTGAGGTCATAAGCTTACAAGTACACATTCTGCACATTGCTCTGAATACAAGCATCAAACCTCACCAAACAGAAATCTGCCAGCAGGACTTTAATGATGTTAACTGGTTGGTTGTGGATAACCATGAGGAATACAGACTGTGGGTCATAGTCCACGGCCTGAGAGCAGGAGTCCAGCGTCCACCTGGGGTTAAGATGGTCACACACCATGTGCCTCTGTGTAAATAATCTAATTACAGCTGCTCAGCATCAGATTGATGTGAAACTGATTCATTTATCATGTGAACTGACAGGCAGGGGGCTCAGCGGCTGCATCCAGCCACTTCCTACTTAAAACACACCCACAATGTTTGTGACATGTGAAGAGGGGCCCAGCTGCTGCTCCTGTTTCATAATACTGACCAAACCAAAAGGATTTGTAGAGGATCATTATCAGCCAGTGCCCAGATAGGAATCAGCCCTTTTTCATATTTGGCCCTTTGTGATCATTACCAACATTATCATTTTAATTTGTGCAAACCTCCTCCAAGGTCCAACAGTCCCCTTAAAGGGATAGTTCACCCAAAAATGAAAATTCCTTCATTATCTACTCACCATAGTGCCGATGGAGGGGGTGGGTGATGTCTTTGAGTCCACAAAACACTTTTGTGTGTTCTCATTTTTGGTTGAACTATCCCTTTAACCCAATTAGACCAGATACATAAATACGCTTATATATGTAAAAGAAAATTATTTACAATGAAAGCCAAAGGTTTAAGCTATTCAATGTTTTTATTTTGTGTCTTTATCTGACTCAGAGGCTTAGAAATTGAAGTTCTTGTAAACGTTGGCCATTCTGTCAGCTCTTCAAAAAACGTTTTTGACAATTAAGTTTTAGAGTACGTTTTTATTTACAACTTAGATCTTAGGCTAAACTTGATGAAGCTGCACCGAATTTCATTTCATATATATCAATCCTGCAAATATTCCCAATTTTATGAAATTTTGATCCACAAAGTATTCCCTGAGAAATTGGTGAAAAAGTCAAATTAAGTCTTATCAGACAATGTTAAGGAAAGTCAAACAAAAATCCTGGATCTGCCCCAAAATATTATTAATGTTTTCCTGACCGCATCCTTCCACCAAGTTCTTTGTAATCCGTCCAGAAGCTTTTGTGTAATGCTGCTAACTAACAGACAAACAAACAAACATGAATGAAAATGAAACCTTCTTTGCAGAGGCAAAAGGGTTTGTGAGCAGGTGTGAGTGACTGACAGCTGCTTGACGCTGCTACAGTGTTAAATTGTCAGTGTTTGAGACAAACTAATACAAAATATTTCACCTTTTTTATTTATATTGCGGGACAGTACAGTGAAACTAGGGGTGTATATATGTCATATAAGGATATGTTTGCTTTCTTGTATTTCCGCGGCTTTCATTTGAATTCTTTTTTAATGTTTGATGAGGTGTTAACTATAGTGACAACTGGAGAGGCCAAGAGTCCTGTTTCACTGAAAATGCAAGATTGAGCATGATGTGCTTTTAAATAGGGTGTCTGTGCTCAGTTTCAGGGACAAGGTGAGAAGGAGCTCTGAGTTTAACCCACTGCTCTTTTGTTTTGAAAAATTAAAATGTGAAGATTCTAGTGTGGAGAAGTGTGTTTTACAGGAAAATATATTTTGTGATATGTGGCACTGGCTGGTGTAATGATACAAATAAATAAATTGTAAAGATGCTTATAGGCACTTGGTCACTGCATCAGTATCTTTGGACCGTGATTTTGGAGATTCCAGGGAACACTTTTCATACAATCTGAAATGGACAAGTTGTCATGAAATTTGCACAGCATATGAATATTACCAAGGACATGAACACTTTTGACTGGAGTTACATTATTTTCCTCAGGATAAACCTCACAGTCCAGGATAAGGTTGGGCGGTACACAGATGTCATAGTCATCACTGGTGTGATAGTGCACCACGACATGGATTGTGCAATACCTTTGTCACTGTTATAAATCCACAGCCTAATTATAAAATATAAAGCATTTTGTTGTGGACTGAATACTTGCAATATATATTGTAGCAAATTAAACAGTTAAACATAATCACTATGTCAGGAGCATGTCCCAAAACCACACCAGTGTCACTCCAGGAACCGTTTACTGCTGCCACGCCATGTACGACAGGGCTAGTAAGAGATGGAGAGATATCATGTGACAAAACAGGCTTCGCCTCCCAAAACTTTTAAATAAAGTAATATAGTGATAAAATACATCACCTCATAAAAAGTGAAAAATGCTCTGATATAAATTTTAGGTCATATCACCCGCCCCTACCAGGTCTTAAAAAGCTCTACAAACACCAAATCCATCAGTTTATTGTCAGCTGAATGCTTTTGTATTGAGGCCTGTTATCCAGTTACATCCCAGATAACAGACTTTTAGAGTTTCTTGAATAATTGATGACTTTTAGAGTTTTTCCAGTTACTTGGCATCAATTTCGTTCTGAATAGAAAGACACAGGAGCCGTTTTAAGATGGTTCTGCATATTTTAAAAGAAAGAAAGAGAAAAAAACATCTGTTAGAGAGAGTTGAGTGTGGTTTGCAATCTGAAATATGACAGACTGTACAATAGCCACTAAAAAAAGAAGTCACCATCTGAGTCCACCTCAGTTCTATTAGTCAGTTTGAAGGTCTTCTGTGTTTTTCCAAGCAGACGTCTGTGGCCTGTCAAACAGCTGTGTCTGTCATTGTGGCCTTTAACATTAATCTGATTATAACACCCTGCAACAATCAACAGCAACAAAGAAGTGGCACTGATATACATAATTGTAATCAGGTTTGACAAAAATGGCAAAAGAGAGCCTGCATACATCAGGATGTGGTGTTGTGCCTCCACTGGGGCTCCAGTGACACAGGCTCTTGAGAGTCTCCACTGAACCCAACAGAGCATGAGAAAAAAAAAGAGTAATGTTTGGTTAGTGACACTTGCTTCCTCAGAGGGACTTCTGCATTACATTCAAGTCCCTTCCACACACATAGGACAGTATCTGCTGTGGGATTGGAGCGTGTAATGAGAGCCAAAATAAAGAGCCACTTAGAGTGTGGCCCCAGCACCCACAATGGCTTCCTCAGTGTGGCGTATAATAGGGCCTGACCGTGTAACCCCTCTACCCAAGCCCACCCCCACATCTGTGTTATTAATGTAACAGGGCTAAACATGGGCTCCAACTTGGCCTCGCACTGCCAAACACACATTCAACATCAGCCCGTCCAGATAAACTGGGTATAAAGTTATTACAAAAAAAGACCACAACCATTCATCTTGGCTTTGGTGTGGAATGACACATTTGTCTTGTATTGTAACCTTTAAGTACAAGTTAGCATTTTTATTTCACACAAAAGAACATGAAGGACATTAAATTGTATCTCTACCACACCGTAAGTGACATGCCATTGTCCTGGGGCTGCGCGAGTGCAATTCCGCCCTGTTTTATTGTTTGTCATTTTTCTGGAGCTGACATCAACCTCATGGTCCTGTAAATCACGTCCCTTTAAGTGCCAATGGAAACACAGGCTCGTGTTACAGCTTGATTGCTACAGCACAGGGAGCAGAAGGGAACAAGGGCAGTGAGACCTGTGGATTCTCAGAGATATCTCTTCTCAGAGCCTCATGGACCATTAACTGCCTATCAAAGACCCAACAGGCTCCCCTCTCTGATCTGCTATCAGCGTAATGGGGAGACATTCAATCACATGCCATTCTCTGAGCAAACTGGCCAAGATCTCCTGGCCTGCTGGGTATGAAGTGAATTACTGAATTGTAATTTCAAATGTTTACTGTTAATTTCTGGGAAAACATATTTGAGTAATTGGCCTAAGGTTATAAATATTTTTTTATCCCTTCACTTTTTATTGATGATTTATTTGACTCTGGATGGAGAAGGAAAGGTGTTAACAGGTCCTCCATTTATCTAATTCCAAGTGGACGTGGTGTTAAGGCTCATTTATGCGCAACATCAGATACGTATATGGAAACGCACAGAGCCCTCAGTTTCTACTTATGTTCGTATTTGAGCACATCTTCCGAAAGCTCGTGGATTCGAAAGAAACAGACGAAATGGAGTAGTACCACCGGAAATCGTTGGGGGCAACGAAGCAAACAGTTCAAGTGAGACGACTAAAGGACAACAAGGAAGAAATTTCATCAATGCCGGAACTTTTTGATGAGAGACTTAGCAAGTTGGTAAGAAACTACAGGTATCTATCTAACGTTAATTTGCTTTGGCAAAAGGACAAAAGAGTATGTTATAACAACCTCCTCCACCGTAAACATGTTAGTTGTTGTTGGAAGCTCTTGACCGTGTGCTTCCGTCAAGAGGATTTATTGCTTAACATGGTTGTCAACATAAAGGAGGCATAGAGGTAAGTGAGGCTATATCATATGAAAATATTAAAATAATCTTTCCCCAGTTTCAATGTTTATCTGTTGAATATTAAAAGTAAAAGCACTCCAATTCTGTTGATTGAATCTTTAATTTGTTTAACAAGGTTTTGATTGTTATCACATGACCGGAAGATGCACAACCTCATACCGTAGTGTCCTGACTTTTAGTTGAGTACCTAACCTGATATTTATATCAGGTTAGATGTATATACAGTAGTTATACCAGAAACCTCACTGAGCAGCTCCGCAGCAGAACTGCAGCAGAGATGCTGCCTGTGTGAACAGCAGACAACCACGACACGCAGCAGTAATGCAACAGGGGCGCAGTCATCATGCGGGTGTCAGTCATTTGGCAAAGTAGCACTGTTGCTATCAGCTGCCATGTATGTGTAAAAACTCTCATAAATTGTATTTGCCATTCTCAGGACAAGAACAAGAGGGAAAGGCGAGCCATTGATCCTGTCAACAGTGTCCTGCATTTTATATAATTACCATGTTTATTGGATTTTTTATTTTCACAGTGACAAAAGGACCATCTGCCTACAACAGCACTCCAGTGAAGCTCTAAGATCAGCTGTGAAACATATTGAGGAACGGATCAAAGCTCCCTGACTCCTCCCCATCAAGCCCCAGTTAAAGAAGATGCAGCAATAACTGTGTCCTAGTCAAGCTTAAGCTATGCAACCTATACATATTTTATAAAAGTCAAACTTGCCACAAATTATTTACTTCATGGTGGTGAATTATCCCTTAATGTTTGCGTTCTGTGATCATAAAGTCAGTTAATATTGAATATTGAATCCTGGTGGGAAGCACCAAAGAGCACTTGTAATTCTTCAGTTTTATTTCCTTTAACATTACACATTGTTATTCATGAATTCAGTTATCTGTGATGTTTGGGGCCAGACAAACATTTAAACATTCATGCAGATTGAACCATATCTTAGATAACAATTTCTCTCCAAACAATAAGATATAGGTTGTCTTTATAAATACCTGGTTCCCCTCCTTAACAATGTTACGCACTGGACCACCTCGTCCTTAGAAAGCAAATCACCCATTCTCACAAATATAGATTTGGATGGGTAAAGAATGATGATAGACTTTTTCTGATGAATTGTTTACCCAGCAGGTAGTAGGACACCTTATCAATTGTTCCAATACCTAAATGCAATGATGTGAATAACAGTACTTTCGCACTCATCTCATCTGGTCTCTGCCCGGGAGACGTGTTAAAAGAGAAAACAAAAAATCAATGGTAAAAACACTTCAAAGTTTGCTCAGGAGCTGTCAGGAAACCTAAATCAGACTGGAGTTGTTCTCAGCTCCTGTGTTATCCCACTTAGAGCCGCAGATGGCCAGGGATTATATCATTTGAACAATTCAGCCAATGCCCGGTAAGTTACCAAGCACAAAGGATGTCAAGTTACCGTGTTAAGTTGTTAAACTAAGTTGTTGATTTGGGATTTGTTTTAAGTCTAAATCTATTTATCCCACTTGAGGAATCTCATTATTGTGATTGTTTAAACATCATGAGGATCTGGTCTGACTTAATATATGAATCAAGAAGATGATTGGTGACAAGGACAATTTGGAAACGAACAATTCCACCAAAATTGTTCCACCTTGTTTACAACTACAGTATTTCTCATGACAAGCATCATGTTGTTACAGAGCATGAAAACCTCTTTTCCAATTGTCCCGACTGGCTCATCTGTGTCACTGGGGCGCCCCTCGACACGCAGAGGTGAGAAGCCTGTTAAAAGACACTCCGCTGGGAACAAGGAAAGTGGAGAGACTGCCTCGCTCCCTCTCTCACTGGGATCGTATTTCTGAGGGTTATCAAGCGGCTCATTTAAATGAGGGCTGGTCACAGCAGGAACCAGCTGAACAAAGTTACTATTACCAGTGCCTCTCCTGTGCTGCTCTCACTCTCCCCTAATTGGGTTTGACTGCATTTGTTTAAATCCACAGTGGAAGAAAGAGAAAGGAGGGTGGAGGGGTTGCAGTGAAACTGAAGAGTGTCAGTTTGTCCAGACATGGTGGCACTTTAGAAAGAAGGGGCTACCACTCCCTGGGCTTATTAAACAAAGGTTGGGGGGACACAAGGCTTGGTGGGTCACAGTACAGGCCTAGTCAGTCATTGACTGGAACAAGCCAATCGTGGTCTGTGCTTGCACATGCACAATCACCTCTGGTGGTCCCAGCTCATTTCCTCAGTCAGCGGGAGCACTGACACACTGTGTACGCTGGTGCACGGACACCCACATAGGCATGTAACACATTAAAACGTACACATCCACCCCTAATCCATAACCACTAAGAAGTTCAGAGTTCCACGGTACATACGTTTGCCCTCCAGCTGTCATCACAAGAAGATATCTCTGATTTAAAACAAACAAGAGTTGACAGTGGCAAAGAGAAAGTTAAAGGACATTAAAGGCTCAATATGTTTGAATCAGCAGCTTTGCTTTCCAAGGACACTACTGACCTTTTCACATGCACTAAAACTAAGGTCTCACACTTCAACACAGTTACCTTCTTTGACACACTGCAAAGTCAGACGTTGCTGACCATCAACTAACTGCATTCTGAGGTAACCAGGGACAAAGCCGATCAAATGCTGTTTAAATGTCAGCCATCCGTAGTTCCCAGTTCACATAAACAAAGATAAATGATAACTTTAATGGCCCGCTACTTTTTCAAGCATGTTTCTTCCCCTCTTGACCACACTTTGCTTCGCATCACGCTAAAAAGGGATTCCTTGTAAATTTTATTGCAGCAGTGTCAAAAAGACTCCCATCGAAGAAGCAGTAAATATCCTAACAACGTCGAGATGCAAGGCCATTCCTGCTGGCTCCAGGCACTGAATTAGGCCGGCCTGTTTCTAGTTAGACAGTCATTAAAGAGATCTTACAGCCACAGCAAATGGTTTCCTGTCCTGAGTGCTTAACTCCTGTAGTAGGAAATGTCCTAGGCCGTAAAGGGTGAACCAAACTTCCTGAACATTTTTTAAAGTTACCACAGAGGGCATGCGGCATGTTCCAGCCATTCGATGTGGCCAATCAAATAAGACCCTGCTTGACCCTAACATGGCACTGACCGTTTAAACAGGTGGTGTCCATTTATTGGACGAGCGTTGTGCTTAATATGGGAGTGACAGGCTTGTTCACACACCGGGGAAATACTCAACCTGGTATGAAAAAATAACATTTGGAAGATGGAAAAATAAGCATTGGAGGCTTCATTGCTAAGAAAACACCATTCATCAAAGTAGAGATGGTCAATTTTAAAAGATTTTTCTCTTCAGGGCACACAATACAGGAGTCTGAATAGATGCTCTAAGGACAGAGGTTGTTGTAATGCTGCAGATTGCTAAACCCCTTGGGGGGCATTTCTGACACGGGGCTATATAAATAAAGGCTACATCCACACTACGTTTTCATTTGAGAATGCATAAATTCTGCTGCGGATACACCTGGTGTCCCCAATAGTCTGTTTTTAAAGCTGTTGTTTTAGAGACGCTAAAACAGAGAAGTTTGGAAATGCTGCTGGCCCCGTTTTAGTTTGAAATATCCAGGTCAGCATTTTAGCATATGTTTGTAAACAATGATAAAGACACTCACAGCCACTTGCTGATTTGCTCTTTTCAGTCACGACGCCTTCACTGATTCGTCAGGCCTCTATCACACAACACGCGACAAGAAAACAACCAGTATTAGCCTCTGCTAGAACTCTGTAGAACGCAACATGGATAATCTATTACCATTGTTCTGACCCTCTTGTCTTTGCTAACAGCTGTTGTGCAGTTAAATTCTTTTATTTAAAATGTTGCAACTAATTTTATGTGTAGGAGACAAGATATTAATCGAGCAATCTGACACAATTCCTGTGTACATCAGCAAGCGCTGGCCTTCCTGTTTACACCAGCATGCCCAGTGTACGAGTGGTCACGTGATCTGCATTTTCAGGCGTTGTTATTATGGACAGAGATTAAAACTGCTTAGGAGCCAAAATGCTTGTTGGAAGACTACTTGTTGTCGCTGGATCACAAAGCACAGTTTAAATGGAATCAAACTTTCACAATAAACATCATTAAATTCTCAACCAGCTGGTTTAGTTTACAAGTTTATAGGAAAATATTTATAGTGCCTTTATTGACAAGTTTTATATTATATACTGGAAGTGCTGCTCAACTCCTTACAGTAATCTACCTTCTCATCTCCACCTCCCTTCTAGCAGCCAGTATGCAGGCAGCATAATTGCTCCCGGAGAAGGTAAAGGTGTTGAGATGTGAGAGGCAGAGCACCTGCCGGCTCCACTGTGCAGGTGACTGTGTTTCTTTGACCTTAAAAAAAAAGAAAAAGAGGGTTTCCTGTTCCCACTGTCTGGCCTTTGACTAGAACTAAACCTGGCCTGGCAGACAGCACGCATCATCTATTAGTCATGTGGAAACACATTCACATTCAGCTTAGCCGGATGTATAATGCAGCACAGGCGGGGTTTATGATGCTGTGGTTTATTGGGCCGTGCATATGTCTCCATGCCCGGGGCATCGAGTTGAGACAATGAGTGAAAATATGATATTACGGCATCGGGGGGGATGGGTGACTAATATCCCAGGAGATGAGTACTTACATGACTGTTATGAATCAATGCACTCAAGAGTTGATAAAAGTACTGTAAATGTCAAGTTAATAGCTGGCTGCTATGGGTATATGAGTTTTAAAAGGAAAAGATGAACAATGCCCACGTTGTAAAAGAGGAGGGGTTGTCTGCAGGTCAGATTCCTTTAGTTCATTAGCAAGCCGTACACCATGTTTGAGACTTCAGAGATATAAAAATACAAGTAACTTCAGAGAGACGAAGGTTATAAACTCTGTGGTGACTGTCGGTGTCTGAGCCAAGGCCTGGAGCAAACAACATAAACCATGCACCTGACAAAACATTTAATCTTATAAGACGTGGGCCTGTTATTAAACATGGACAGCTCACATTTGCTCACTGCACATGTTCAGGCACACATAAAACACATAAAACAGATATATGCATACATGCAGTGGGTGCAGTGTTGCTCTGTTTGTGCTGTTGTGTCAGCGGAGGCAGATATGTAACTGCGGAGCAGAGTGTTGGTAATGATGCTGTCCAGTCATTAATCACAGGCTGCAGAGAAAACAGAGAGTTCACTCATGGCAGAATCGGCCTGGCCCTGGGACGGAGATTAGAGGCCTAATGAAAGCAAAACAAATCTGGACATGTGAAATTTATTGGCACATTTAGAAAAGCAGCCCCAGAAGGACACTGCCACCAATAATCATTTCAGAATCCCAGTCAAGTGCTGTTTCCTCGGCCAGACGCAATCTGGAGAGGGGATATTTGTGGAGTGGCTGAACAAACACTGATTTGCTGGTATCTTCATCTTTCCCAGCAGCTGGGAAGGCAGAGGGAAGGCAGGTCGCTGCTGTGCTGGCGGACGCCCCGCCTCACTGCAGTTGACTTCTGGGAACAACACTATCTGTCCTCCTGGCTCCTCCTATGACCCAGTGTGCTGTAGTATGTAGCAGCTCAACGTCTGCCTCCTCCCACCTCCTTCCTATTTGTGAACTGAATCATACTGGCTGCCTACAGATACCCACAAGGAGGTGGGCCAGCAGAATGGGACAGAAGAATACAGTAGACAGTAGAATACTTCATATTTTAGTGTTGTGTGTGTGTCTGTAAAGATGTTGTTTTTCTGTCGGTGGTAGTGTTTTTGTTTGTTAGCAGGATGACGCAAAACCTACTGGACAGATTACCATAAAACTTGTGGTATGGGTTATGAAAGAACCCATTAAACTTTGGTGCAGATCAGGGGGCGGCGCCAGGAGCGACAAGTTTATAAGATTGAGATCATTGATTTCTCAGAGAATTGTTTATAGAGGACGGACATTATTTATCGATCCATCTAGTGAATTTAAATCTGGTTTCCTAAGGTCACCATCCCAGTTAACATCTAAAAAGCACATCAAATATGAAAATACATTTCTGTTCAATTTTATGTTTAAATTGGCTGTTTGCCAAAACGTACCAACGAATTGCTTTTATCAGTGTCAAGTCACTTTGAAAAATGAACACAAAACATCAAACCACATTATCAACATATGTGCTCTATTAAATTGTTAGCAATAAGTAACAGTGTGGAAAAATTTCATGCCAAGTTATTACAAATCCATCCGAACACAGAGGGCATGGAAGATAGAAATGAAGATATTCGGACTAATGGCAAGATGCCTAATGTGTACCACATGCAGCAGGCTGGAAGGAAGAGGAAATGGTACTTAAAATGGCCATTGTTCTAATTCAGAGCCAATCTAGAGATAATGACACCAACATCAATAGCAGACAGTCGATTCACAGATAAAATCTTTTTTTTCCTTTCGGTTGATGTGTTATCATCAGCTTGGGGATAAAGCATTTTTGATGTGGAGGTTGTGACCTTGCTGCTGCAATATTGTCTGATTTGAGTCCTTCAAGATGTGTCTAAGATCTATTAGAATAACTCATTGAGACGTGTAAACAAAAACAACAGCTGGTACAAACAGGTGAGTGGATTTATTTGTGCAGAACACATGTTTATTTGATAGAAAAATGTACCTAAAAGTGAAGGGTACATCATAAACCTTTTAACATGTGTATTTCCATTAGACCAGTCCGTGGTTGGAGGATTACCCAGGTTTCTATCTATGACATAACCAGTGCAGCTAATTACAAGTTGCACTTTGTCAAATCAGTGCATTGCTCTGTTGCTGGATGGTGTGATACTTGTGTTCTTTGTATTTGTCTCACTTGCTCTGCCAGTCTTTGTTTCACTCAGTTTACCGAGCTGTTCTCCATGGTAACCACTAATTAGGGATGATTCCACTTCTGCCCTTTGCCCTTGGTAATTTGCCATTTTCATTCACATTCTCCCTGTGTTGTAATGCTACACCGCTCCTCTGAGCACAGTTTAAATTATTCACCTCTCTAAAACAGGCCTCTGGGTGCATGAAGCCTGGCTGACCTTTAACCTGTGCAGCTCAGGTCCTTTGGTAAAAAAAAATCTATATTTTTCAATTTGTGAAACTCCAGACATTCAGGAGGTGAAGCTTATCAATGAATGTGTCACTAGGCTTCTGTCGATGTACACTGACAAAACCAGAAATGTAAGGCAGAGGACAACCTATTCAATTGAACTATCCAAGATAGAAATATTCATGTATGAAAATCTGTCTGAACTGTCTTGATTTTGAATGTCCTTCGTCCCCATAAATACATCCTTGACCAAGCAGATACAGTTGGTTTGCAACCCAAACTAAGAAGGTCACACTTTTGCTTCTCTTTGTTTGCTTGTTGATTGTGAGACGGGGCAAAAATATTTTTTTATACTGCAGAAATTTGAATCACGTGTGAAAGAGATTTGGGCAAAAACAAACTGACCCATGAATAAAAATTAAGAATTTTTCCTTTACTTCGGATTTCTTTCGCTGCCATTGGTTAAATCCAAAATGAATCATTAACGATCAACAATAATCGTCACCAATTATTAACCCAAGAATTATTTTAGGAGCCTTAAGGTGCTGAACCTTGTCCTGTGAAACAACATCCATTGGATGAACTGGGACAATATTTTGTGCAGATGATCATGATTGAAGATGTGTTCTACTGACTTTGGTGATCCAATGAGTTGTCCAGTAGCAGCGGACATGTCTGAGCACCAATTCAATGCATATACCTTAAAGTTTGGAGCAGACATTAATTTGCCCTCCAGTATGAACAACAATAACCCCCATATACTCTGACTTTTTCATCAGCACCATCTTCATGTAAACATTTTAAATGTCAGACCCTGAGCTGCACTTTGTGTTTGTTGCAAATGCTACCATGGCAAAATAAAAAAATTGCAGACCCTTCATCTATCAAATCTTCTGAGGCTTTTCCTATTCCAGTTGATGTCAAAGTATAGTGTGCTATTTGTATGGTAGTATACACCTGATTGACAAAAAAACTAACATTTTACACATAGTGCAACATCAAATATATATATAATTCAATAAATTGGGAATAACAGCCAAAGAAAAAAGACAATTCTGGAGACAAAAGCCTTAAAGGCGATGTAATGTACTTGACTGTGTCAGTGTGTGAGCTCATATGTGAACGACTGAGCGCCGTTTGGTGCTTGGCAGTGCAGAGGCTTGAAAATGCAGCGGGGTGCCACCACTGACACAGAGACACTTCAAACCGCAGGCACTAATCTCTTTTGAAGCAGCCCAGGCACTAACGTGGGACCATATGTTGAGGAGGGCACAAGCTCTTCCCTGCGCTTTTTTTAAGGGGGAGAGAGAGAGATGAAAACATTTTGCCAGCACCTCCATCCCCCCCCCCCCGCAATCGGATCAGTCATCAAGTCATGATGAGAGATCTCCGAAGTATTAAAAAAAAAAATTGCGCTCATAACACAATCAGCAATCCGAGGACAGAAAAGTAAATTACATAAAACAGACGTGTCCTTCTGATTCCACTCACATTGTGGATTACTGCTTTGATTAATCACTCTTTAATCTGAGTGCAGAATATGTCCTCCCCATCACAGAGAAATAAGCTTATTCCTCTTCAGCAAAGGGCCTTGATTATTTCTTTCTTCTACCCAAGCTATTTTTCATTGCCCCAGGATTGCAACTCAATTATCTTTGTGTCAGACAATTATCTCTGGCTTTAATTTAATCTCCATTACGCCCCAGTCATATTTCAATTGAACATGCTATCATAGCATTAGAACACACTGTATTTAAACCTCTTTATTTCTTTAGTTAATATTGTGCTGAGAGCTACTATGGAGGGTAACAGATGTCAAAATTATGCGCTTACTAAACATATTTCACACGTGTCTGTGCCGGCAGTATGTCGAGACCTCAGTATGCAGTGTTATGACACACAGAGTTATCAATCTAAGAGCAATATGCTTTAGTGGTGTATTACTGCCACAGTCTGCTCGGGTCTCTGCTTAATTATGACACACGGAGCAAGTATGAGTGTGTCGGGTTAAGAAGGTTCAAGCGCTACTAAATTACTCAGCATATTAACTGTTCGTCAGTGCTGCGATAAAAGCTGCCGTAACAATTCAACCTGTGAGTCTGTGTCTATGAAATGTGGATATGAGACACACATTTCCAAGTGTATTGTATAACCTGCCGGATGTATATCATTCAGCACATAAATGATTAACTAGTGGATTTGTGTTATTGTGTTGTGAACATGACACTTTTTGGGGTTTTGTCGGACACCAGTCACCTTGTTATTTCTAGTGACTCACTGTGAAGTGAGGGAAAGTCAAAGTTCGTGGTGCATGTGCCAGATATTGTAAAACAAACGCGGGGCAGTTTTAGTGTGAAGGAGAACTGGGTTTTGTGTTGCATTTACCAGCCTGTTTAGACACGGTCAATACTCTCCATTTCAAAGTGCAGTTTTGCAGTCATGTTGGGGTAAAAGATCCAGAACACGCCGTTACAGATGAAGCAATTTTAAAATGTCTTAGGCCTGCACCTCACTGCCTGCATGTGTGGAACGTTTGTGTCACAGAACGTCTTGCTTTTCATTTTTATCAGGTTAGACCGTTCACACTGCCTGCGTGAGCTCAGCCACGTCCCAGCTATTTTCTCAGATTACCGCGAGCGGGTAACATAAGTAAGGCAGAGAAAATGATCTTTCAGCACAGTTTGAATGTCCATCTGTCGAATATGTCACACACACAAATATTTGCATCACTTCCTATACTAGTATCAAAGTAAAAGCACTCCACCATTTCCCTGACTGAATCTGTTCATTTGTTTTAACAAGGTTTTGAATGTTATTGTAGGACTGGAAGATACACAGCTATATATTGTAGAGTCCTGGCATTTAGTTGATTAAATAGCTCTACTTTTATTCAAGGAAATACAGTAGTCAATACCAGAAACCTTACATTGCGGCTCTGCTGCAGACACACAATCTGTGTGAACATCAGATACCTGCGACACGCAGCAGATTCATGACGCAGCCGCTACGCGACACGCGAACAGCCAGTGTGGCCCAGACATAAGAAAGCACTGTCAGCATGTGGCTAAAACTATGACATTACATTTAATTTGAGCTGGAAATTACAATATTACAATGTCATATTCCTAAAATTGTATATAGCTTTTTCTGTATTCTGACCACAAGTACAATATAAAATAATGATGGACGTGAAAAAAGATGAGTTAAGATATAAGGTTATAGTTGAGGAGCTTGTTTTCTTGCTTTTCTATTCCATTAAGTGTATTTTTAAAGGACACAGTAATAACTTTTATTATAAGATGCTGGAAAGTGATTAAATGTTTCAGTTTTGTTTATGTCAGAATTATTATATTATATATCCTTGGGCCAATTCCACTTTTTTTTGCTGTCCCTTCTCTCAAGGTCTTCTTATCTTAAAAAACAAAAAAAAATGCTTTTATCCAAGTCCCTGCATGATATGATTTATATTTAACAGTGTGAATCATGCAGACAGTGGATGGACACGTCACTACTCTAATAGGATAAATTCCAGTTTTGATTCGACACATTTGGTGTAAATAATACAAGGACAATGATGTTAGACAACCACAAATAGTGTTGTTGATTTGTGGATCTGTTATTCAGAGATGGATTATCGACGAAATCTTCTTTTTGCGCACTTGATCTCCTCACAGATTATCCATGTATTTTCCTCCAGAGGATAAGGAATCCTAATCCCTCAATAACACTGCAGCAAAGGAATACTGTATGGGTCACTGTCACACACAGCCCTACAACATGAGATGTCTTACCCTTATTTCATTTACTTCCTCTCTTTGACAAACTCTGTTCATCTTATGGAAATGTAGCACTGCTCCAAACTACTAAGAAAAAGTTGAGCTATCTGATCTTTAGTTGCAATCAAGGAAAGCCAGCCAAGTATGTCTCCACGTCTACCTCAGCATGATAATGCAGTAACTCTGTTGCCAGTTCAATGAATCCAGACACTGGCTGCCTGAGTTTCCTCCTGCTAAGAAGGGAGAATAGATTACCAATAGCTCAGGCAGGGAGGCAAACAAACATACAAATAAGCTGCACTCAGTCGGAGCACGCCTAGCAATTAAAGCAAAATGCCTGTGATGCCCACCAGATAGGAAATGTGTGGGACATGAACCAAATGTGCAGAGCAGACCTGCCAACTGGCCCACGTTGAGCGGAAGACCTGCAGGGCAGGCTGTCAGACATGTAGGAAACATTATGCAAGAGAGCAACCTTCAAATCTTGACTTGGTTAAATCAGAAACAAAGGATGTTGAGAAGTCCTTAATGAAATTATTATAGAAATTCATATTATCAGATGAATCTATGGATAATAGTCTATACGCAGTATTAGCTATGCTTTGTGTGGGGGAACTATCAAAAGCAAGGGGAACCGAGACACCCACGTTTCTCTCTGGCTTGTGTAAAACACCAACTGATTGATGCCCTGAAACAAAGTTCGCCCGCTAATGGATGCTGTGTGGTGATCTAACCCAATCTGGGATGTGTTTGAAGTTGAGCTTGATAATCTCTGCAATCTCAAAGGGATATCCTGGCGACTAATTTTTTAGAATCAACACTAATATGAATAATATGCGTGAGAGGCTGCAGGGCCATTGGCTGCACTGCTCTGAACATTGTGTGCAGAGCAACAGCAACGGAAATCCCACACAAACGTATGCACAAACACACACACACAAACACACACACAAATGCAGGTGTGTTGTTAAGAAAAATAGAGCTATTTACTTATGCTGCTGATATTTACCAGAGTTGGGGTAAATGGATGGTGAGCGTGAGCAGAAGAGGACAAGAGGCAAAATAGTTGAACACTTGAATCCTGAAATTCTAAAATCAGCATCAACACAGCCACATGTTACAAAGATCCATTGTACACAAGTATAGATGCCGAGGGCCCTTACATAGGCTCTCCATAGATTCTACATGCTTTCTCTCCCAGATGATTTAATTTGCTCTCTTACCGATTGTAGCCAACCTTATTTATTAGTTATTGTCTTTATGTTTGCGCATGGTAATAGACGACTCTATATGTAGTCCCGGAGGAGGGAAGGAGAGGTGGACAGAGCGAGTGGGTGAGAGAAGGGGGAGGAGGCCGGGAGCAGAGGCAATCAGGGATTATTGTCACTGACAGGGCTGCACCTTGATGGGCCAGGCGCTGCATTGTTTGTCACCCAACCAACCTCAATCAATCAATCAATCATCTCCCTCAGCCCGCATCACCGATCAATCAGCTCGGCGCTACGCCCACAGAGGGCCCTTCTTCGCCTAGCTGCCTGGCTCGGGTTACAGCAGCCAATCAAGTGTCACCGCAACGAGTAAGACCCACATCAGAGCACTTCGCAAAGAACTCAATATTCACAGTGACCAATGAATTTTAACTTGCTCCAGCTAAAAAACTCAATGTTTTATATTCATGTAATTTCTTTCTTCTTCCTTTTTTTCATGACAAATGAATAGTGAAGAGGCAGGTGGACCACAGCAGGTAATTATCCCCGGTGATGGGTAGTGGTCGAAATTACACACATCTAACAATGCTGTTGTAATGTTATGTTTTATGCTCGCCTGCTGTTTGCAAAGAGTTTTAGGCTAATTCCTCCTCCTGCATTTTACATGTATTTTTACAGCATATTTATTTGTTAACCCCAACACATGGAGTGTAGCTCTGAGGCATCATTCAAACGACGTCTCTGGAAATCCTAAGGAAATGGATATAAGTCAAAGATATGTGTGATGTGGTATTATTAGTGCGGGGTTAAAATAAATCTTAACTTTCTTAACACCTCTAGTAAATAACAATCGATGTTACACATTTAATGAATAACACTTCTCAGAAGACTTTTTACACAGTGTTAGCTGTATTGGCAAAAGAGCTGTTATATATTTAATTGTTTTAAAATGTGTGTCAGGATTTGAAAGTTGTTTTATCTACTACAGGCTGCATTTGTATTCTTTAACAATAAAAAAATTATCAGAAACAATCTATGCAAACAATCCTAAACATAAGTTAAAACACAAACCTTGCTATTCTGTAGTATGAATCCGCTCACCTTATGTCTAATAGCATGTAAATATATAAGTCTGCATATGATTCTGTCCACAATGGATGTAAATGTATTGGATAATCACGTCCACCAGCTCTTTCTATTGATCTCCTGCATGTTGTGTGGAAGGTGTGTTTCATCCGATGAGGGTTGTCTCCCTCCCAGAGCCCCAACTGGGGCTGATGTTTCTTTTTTCAGCACATTAGGTTGCAGCCTTAGGGGTGCTTTGACCAGTGGATCAATGGCTCTTGCGCTCTTGTCACCATTCATTTGGAGTGAGCGAGCGTTGGCTCCAGTCCTCGTCTGCCGCTGGCCCTCCTTTCACCTGGGCTCCACTCTCTCCCTGAGCTCCCCTGACAGCTGGCTGCCACAACCAGCAGCAGACAGACGACAAGTCCTTGGGCTCCACAAAATGCATGCACGCCTTGCACAAACACACACACACGTCGCTGCGGCGAGTGGTTGTGATGCATCTGGATGCTGACGCCACACACCCCCACTTTTTTTTTTTTACTCCTCACTCACACTCCCCCTCAACTGTTTCTCTACCCCCTTCCACACATCCATCCGTCTGTCTCTGCCGCTCTCACTCTTCGTCTGGGTTTTTTAGCCTCTTCCTCTGGTCTCTGGAGTCAGGGGGGAGCAGATCATCTAGTTGGAGGGGAACCAGCTGTGGGCCAGAGTGGCTCCGACGTCAGCTTACAACCGTGATCCAACATGTAACCTCTCCTGATGCTGCTCCTTCACTAGCTGGCTCTATAGCATGTTGATTACATCAGGAGAAACAAAACAAACCTCACATTAGAGAGTCAAATAAAAAAGGAAAATTATGTTTGGGATTTCTGTCAGTTAATAAGCTTTTTATTGCATCAAATATGATGTGAAACAAGTCGGTGTAGCTGGAATACAAAGTCAAGTTTTCAACTTCTGGTATGTGAGGCCAAACCAGATCAAACCGTTTTTACTGCAGCATTAAAACTGTTTACTATTCAGGAACAACAAGCGCTCCTAAATATCCCCACTAGTTATTGTGCCCTTGTGCTACAGAACATATTGCACTGTATGTAAAAATGAACAAACATCGGCTGGGCGTCAGCCATCGACGAGGAGGCTTGTTTTATCACCTGTACTTTATTACAGTTTGCCATCTGCACGGAGGTATGTTAATAGCTAGCTGCGACTATTTACACATATGAAAAAGTACATCCATCTGCCATGTTCCGCCGGTCTCGCATGAATCAGTCCCGCCTTCCCCAAAGAACAACTGCTGTTTATTCACAAGGTGACAGGCAGCACCAAACCCTGGCGACACCTGCACCTTACATCCTGCCGCCTGACATATGTGAACCTCGCACACACACGCACACACAGAAACATCTCCCATCTCACCTTTCCATGTCACACCCTCCCCACAGCCCACTCTCTCCATCACCGTGCTTCTCAAGGTTACAATACACAATATGTTTGGGCCCCTTGACATTTGTGTTCGTTTGGGAAGGATTCATATGGCGAGGCGCTCGTGTCAACTGAGCAGCAACCTATCATTTCTAATCAGTCAAAAAGGGATTATGAGGTTAATTACTTATATAGTCATTTAGGTTAATGCCCTAGCCAGGCCTTGGCTTAACACACTACCAGGTGACGAAGGCAGGCTGGGTACACTGGGCCATTTAAGGCAACCGCAAGATCCATAGCAATTACGACCCCATAGAAAATACTGTATACACATTCCTTATAAAGTGACAGAGAAATGCCTCGAGGAAAAAACTAAGGCGCTTTTAACAGCAGCAATAATCAAATAATATATGGTTATGCATAACGTGCTCTACTCTGCATCAAATTACAGCTCCTTTTTCCGCGTACATATCAGCGCGCTATATTGGATGAATAATAATCTATATAAACTAAATATCAGCGTGGAAACTGAAAAGTAAATCTTGATTATGCGCACAGACGCATCCCTGTCTGCGGCGTGTACAAGACTCGCATTATGCCATAAGTGTGTGGGTAAATCACCCTGTGTGAGAATGTATGGCCCCCCCGCCATCAGTCAACAATAGCAATAATCTCACTAATCAGTGTTTTCTGCAGCAACAGCAACACAAACAGGAATACTTTTTCAGAGGTGACAGGCTGCAAAACAGACAGAGAAAACTAGTTTGTTGTTTTGTGGCTTTATAACCACAATTAATTCCTTAAAATAACAATAATTATATTATATATATATATATATATTATATAACTCTTTATTTGTGCTCTTTTTACTGATTTGATTTTCACAACATGGAACAAATCTTCATTGTTTATCCACAACACTTATCCAACATGAGAAATACATGGTGTCAGGGCAGAGAGCAGATCCAGGTAGAGTACAGTGTGCCATGTCGAAGGTGAGGGAACATTAAGCATTAATCCCTACCTGACACTAATACTTGATGTATGATTGACCCTGAAGCAGGACACTGCACATTACAATCTGGGCCATATGGCAAGACATTAGCCCTTCAACCCTCCAGCAGGATAATCTCTCCATTCTGGCAATGCTTTTTCTTCACAGATTTCTTTGCACAATAATTGCATGACAGTATTAACGTACTTGGACAGATTTAGCCCGGCCTGCGTCACTGGACAGGGGGAGGGGCTTGTGCAAAAGGAAGGAGACATAATCTGTGATCAAGGAAGCCATGCACACATCCTGTACACGACTAATGCTATACACTTACTTATTTTTAATCACAGATACATCTAATATTTCTTATTTTAACACATTAAGAAACACTAAGGAGCAAATATAAAACTATTATCACTATGATTATATACAATAATATAAAATAATTTTAAGATATCTGGACAATTTTAATCAATATTATCTGCTTTGTGTCTGTTATAGAGGACAAAGGCACACAAACTACACTGGATTATTTATATATGCCAATGATCTGATGAACATGTTTGTATGTAAAGATACATACAAAGCAAACTACTACTTTTGTGATATGGTATAATTCACCCCTCTTGCTATCTTTCATCTTTACTGATTTATTCAGTTTCTTTTACAACAACAATTGTTCAAGTCATTTGTGGTGCAAAAAGACACAGAAGTCTCTGACAAAGGACAAAATAAGACCAGCACTGGATCTCACCTCAAACCAGTACACCCAGTCTCCAGTTACACTTCCCTCTAACTCCTTACACATTTAACAGTTTAACGATGCTCATGATAAATAACAAAGCACAGTGCCATGTGCTGTAACTACTGCCAGCAGACATATGTGCTTTACACTTTCATCAGTGAGCACAGAGCAGTGCTGCTGTTTCTATACTATATGTGGTGGTACGGCTTATTTTGTCTGGCTCCGCCATTATAAACTGTGACTCCCACCAACTCGCCACCAACTCATGCAAGACTTGAGAGACTTGATGAGAATTGATGAGAATTGGCTACTGATCAGCAGTGCAGAATGGGAAGAATCTAAGATTATTGGTCACATTTTTTAATGATAGAGACAATAGAGATGAAATGCCTCTAATAACAATCATATGAATAAATCAGATTTTACAGATTCAAAGACACAATGCATATAGAGTGATGTTAACATTAGACACTGTCTCATTAATGTTGTAAATATTGTTATTTTGTTGATGTGTACTTCTGTCCGTCCTAGGAGAGGGATCCCTCACATGTGACTCTCTGAGGTTTCTCCATTTTTTCCCACAGTTAAAGGTTTTGGGATTTTTTTGTAGTTTTTCCTCACTCCTGACGAGGGTGAGGTAAAGAGGATGTCTCACTATGTACAGATTGTTAAGCCCCATGCTATGCAAATAAAATTTGATTGAGAGTGTATCCTAAATAATCGCTTCACAATCGTTTTTTATGCATTATGAATGTTTGTTCCAGTGTATCAGTGAGTCCTAACATCCCTAATACCTAGTATCCAATGTTCACCAAACCTCTTCAACCTCCTTGATCTGTAACGTTCCCCAGCACGGCCCCCTTTTATACAGCCACCCCAATGTGTCTGTTACACATACCCCACACACACCGAACAATACACACACACACACACACACACACACACACACACACACACACACACACACACACACACACACACACACACACACACACACACACACACACACACACACACACACACACACACACACACACACACACACACACCACATCCCAGGTACCAATCCCCTGCAACTCCACACACACCCAAACACACACGCAACATATACATAATCTCACCACCACCATCAAGGTGCCCCCCCGAACCTTCAATCCCCCCAACCTTGAAACACTAGTCTTCCAGCAGCAGAGTGTGGGTGAAACCTCAGCCCTCTCCTCTCCAACCCGAGCTAGTAATGAACAAATTCACTGCGCATTACTCTGGACTTGATCTCTAGCAAAATAGTGCTGGAACAAACAATTTGGTTTGTCAACACCTTTCTCTGGACTCCTCCATCAATGTCAGGGGTCCAAATTTAAACAGCAAAGTGCATTTGACTGCAGGACCTTGAGCTGATTAGACTTCCCAGCTCAGCGAATTGCTCCAGACAGGACGGCAGCTCTGATTGCTAACCCGGCTTGAAAATAGTCTCCGCTGCCTGGGATTAGCATGAATATTTTGATATAGATCGATAAGCAATCTCCACTCCATAAGAAATGCCAGCAGCCTTCATTTGGCTGATCAAAGACACATCAGGCAGCGGGCGACAGCTGGCTATTGTTTTTCAGCCAGGCCTCTGTTGAGGGAGCGAATCCATGGGAGGGATCCACAAGCACAGCTCTGCTGCTCTTCCCACCTAATCGTGGAAACAATCACTGCTTCACAGGATCCCATCTCCCAGGGATGGACCCACTCAAATGAGGGAGGCAGAGGGCCCGACCGCAGGGGGACAGAGTTCATTATCACTGTGTGTCTCAAGCTGCTCGGCCACCAGGTGCTGTTGACCCGGAAGTAAAGGCAGGGTCACCAATCTATCTGTTTACTTTTTCCTGCACCTAAACGCATTTCATCGGATTAGACAGTAGACTGACCAAGGGGTTGAGGTTGATCAAACTTCTGGTGGGCAGCTGCAAAGAGGCAGGGAAGTCGTTATGAGATCATTTTAAAATTCAGCAGGAGCTCCAAACTGGACGGGGGATTAGGTAACTAAAAAGTAATATCCTAAAAAAAGCTTGTGCATATTTACAGATGCCACTGTCCATACGAATGTCTTAGTCTTGCATCTCCTTAACGGCAGGGGAGGCCGCACCGATCACGCTCTTCACAACACTAACCCCACTGATTTGCCAGACCCCATAAAAGGGCGCAGGTGTGACCCAAGCATTTAGCAGTTAACTAGTGTGGAGAGAGACCACACGCCACTGACAGAGTGGAAGCTCCCACACGGGACTAATATGGGAGACTGGAAAAAAACAACAGAGAGAATAGTGCGGCAATTGTAAATTGCAGGTTTAATTCATTAGGAAGTGTCACTTTATTCCAGGGCAGCCTGAGCAGGCCGATTAAAAAGTGGTAATCAGGATTAATTAGGAGAATATATATGTGAGGATTAGCAGGCCTATCCCCTGCATGGCCCAGCAGCTCTCTCTCTCTCTCTCTCTCTCTCTCTCTCTCTCTCTCTACTCTATACTAGCCTCTCTCTGCTGGTGAGAATCCAGCTCTGCTACCTTTATGTTTCACTCTTCTCTCTCTGGAGCCTTATTTTTTTCTCGAACTCTCTTTTATTCCCTCTACTGGTATTTATGACAGATCCTCAGGCAACTTTTACATGCCTGCCTCCGTCTGAGGTCACACTGTATGACCACCTCCTGTGAGAGAAGAATTACTTCATGGTTTGCTTGATGATCTCAGAAAATAATTTAAAATATGACAAAAATCCATCTACCGCAATTAAATGTGAATCACAAATAAAAAAAAATGCTGGATTTAGTTCCATTTAAGGACATTTTCATCTCGTTTTGTAATGGTTTTTGAAGCAAATCCTGATGTTATTGTTGCTTTTTGATTTGTTCTCATAGGAGGACTCAAGAGCAACAAGATATAAGATATAATAATAATAATATTAATCAATTTTGAGTATTAATGACTTATGACTTATTTATTTATTTAAATACTTATTCAAAGCTTTCACTAAAATGCACCACTAAACCTGCTGTGGGACGAACAGCGGATAGATGCAGAACAGATGCATAATGGGAGACTTTTACATTAACAACCACTTGATGTCATCACAAATTTCGCACAGACCCCCCCTGGCCAGATTTATGACTGAAATCTTCCAAACTGGTGGTTTATCACAGTGTTTATATTATTACTTCAGCATGTTTCAGTTAACATAACCTTGAATCACTGCAGTTCAAGTGCGAGGATGGGCTTGTTTTGTTTGCGGTGCAGACCCATCATTGATGTTAGCAGATGATGCATGACCTGCTCCTTGGCACGAGCTCAGACCAAAATCTTTCATCCTGCTCGCCTCTCGAGTGTGTGGTCGGGACAGCCCTCCACGTTTGAGCTTGAATATAACTTCAACAAACAGGCTTTACTTTAAGTTAGGTTCAATGAGAAAAATAATACAGCAGGCAGAAAACCTAAAGAGGTTTTCTTAAATGTATGAGCAGGCGTTTAGATTTGTTGTGTGGTTGTAAGAGTTTGACTTTCAGGTCGCATCCTCCGAGAGCAACATGGCAGAATGAAGACAAGGTCAGAACAAAAGCGCCAAGTGACAACCTACAGACTAGTTTACATTCACGCCCATTTGAAATGAAGTGTCGCTGCAAGGACTAAAGTGATCAAACTGCACAAGGCGACCAAAGTTGAAGGCTACGCACTGTTTTCATTTGGAAACAGACTTTTTTTAAACTACAACAATCTCTGTCCACAAAAGCTCTATGACAATTTTAATCCTGCATATTTTATAACCACTCACGTACACTGGGCATGCGCATGCCGGTGTAAAAGTTTCAGAAAGAACTAAGCTACAACGAGAAACAGCAATGGCGAAAATTAACAGGCAGAATTAAACTGTATAACAGCTGTTAGCAAAGACAACAGGGTCAGCCACGCTAGTGGTTGATTATCCATGTTGTGTTCTACACTGGTAGTCGAGGCTAATGCTGGTTGTTTTCTTCTGGAAGGGGGTCATGTGATAAGAGAGCTGTGTCATGGCCAAAAATACCCTGTCATCAAGCAGTTGTGATTGCATTTCAATTTCTGCTCATCCAGACTAAAATGCAGCCACAGAGTTTTCAAACTAAAACGTGGCCAACAACGTTTCGCTGATTTAGTCTGGACGAGCAGAAACGGAGATGTTTGGAAAAGATGCCGTCAACACTCACAACCACTTGCTGATTGGATCTTTTTGGTCACAATGTAGCCTTTGCTAGCTAGGTGTTAGCCAGGGACACCAGGTGTATCCGTAGCAGTAGTTTTTAAATGGATAGTAATAGTAATATGGATGAAGCTGAAGTTCATGGCAAATCTGTAGTATTTGCCAGTTAAATATAAAATACATACATGTAAAGATGTTATCGTTAAGTGAATCTAACCCAGCTAAAAGACTAAGACAGCCACTAAACAAGTCAGGAAGTGTCTATTGGATGCAATCAAGAGGGATACATTATAAGCAGTTTAGATATTTCCTCCTCTTCCGATACTTACAAACACAGTTTACTTCACTGTGCAATTTAATGATTTTGTGGATCTGAAAACAGGTTTGGGAGAAGCTGAGGACTTAAATAATAGCAGAAGCAGTATTGAATCCCCTCGCAGAAGATCAAATGCAGCTTTCATTAGTTTAGTACAGCGCCGAGGCTCATTGATGACTTGTCAGACGGTCTTCCCTTCAATACGCAGCGAGAGGCTCTAAAAATCATCCTTTTACTGAGCCCTCTCAGCTGTAAATTCAGCCTGGCTCAATACTGCGCCCCCCCTCACATCTAAACCTCCATTATTTCTTACCATGGATTAACCCTATGCTGCTGATCAAAAGGAAGCTTCTCCGTGTGTCTGCTCAGACCTAGACCCGTCCACCCATTAGACACTCATAATGAAATCTTCAACTTATTATTATGGAAAAATCCATTGTTTGTCCACAGGTACCGCGTTTAGTGGAAGAGCATGATTTTCCGGAGGATTAAGGAAATGCTTCAGGGGGTTTTGCTGCTCTTCAGGGGGAGGGAGGAGGAGGAGGGAGGTGCTGGTGGTGGGAAAGGGGAGGGGTGAGACTGCCTCGCAAAATCAGGGGTCTTGTGCACCTTTTGTGGGGTGAGACTGTTTCCAATTAAGACAGCATGAGCCGCACAATATCACATTGTCACGCAGTAAACAGACCTCTGCTTCCCACAGAAACAGCACTGCATCCCTCTTCAGCGGCTAATGACTGTGTCACAGTCCTATTTCCCTGCACTCTAAAAAACACATATTGCAGACATAACCTGAACGAGCATCAAAGCACACTGAACTAACATCAGATACTGATCATATTTAAACAGCAGTGTTCAGGAGTTGACCCGTGCATGACTACAATCCTTACTCATTCTCGTTGCATTAGTGTGCCCTTGTGTTTGAAGTGCTTACAGTAAATATGATACATACACCAGGGCTAAAAGCTTTACATAAAACTGTCTTCAAAGAGCATATTAACCCATCTTTGTTTACAAGAGACGGGTCGGAGAAAAAGACAATTTGGCACAATGGTCATAAAATGTCGTTCCCCACCTCGCTGGCATGCACACACACACACACACACACACACACACACGCACACACACACACACACACACACACACACACACACACACACACACACACTCTGCAGACATAACGCAGACACGAGGCTAAATCACTTGGGACAGGAGCATTTAAGACGGAGTGTCACATTTCTATGTAATAAATAGCAGAGATTGATTTGACCTCCCTGCCAGGTCCTGCAGTTTACTTATACACAAGTTAAGAAAAATGGAAGCGTTCACTCTCTGGGGATCCCTTGGAAGGAAATCAGATAGCCTGTTGTGGGTTTAAGGGCTGCAGCAGTTCAACCGTGTCAATATGGCCCTTACTATTAGGCGGCCCACCTCTCCACGTGCTTCTACGGCCAGATGAGAGGATCGGACAGAAGCAAACTCCCAACATCTCCATCTGTTATCTCAGCTCTAGCTTCAGAACAGAGAGGAGGGGAAGGTGAAAGGGTTTCTGTTACTCCCAAGACAATGGTCATTTGCATTATTCACAAACAGCACCATACTCATATTGCAAATATAGACATTTTTAACCAGGATTATCTTTAGAGGTCAAAAAGCTCAAATGATCTGTCATCCATTTGCACAAGCTGCCTGAAAATAAATCCAGTGGGGTTTTTTTGCAAATTTGAAACAAAGTTAACATGAACATCCAGAAAATTGGGTTTGGACTTTCTCCTGAGTTTGCCTTTCACAGGCCAGACGTGTGCAGGAGCATGCAGGAGCATACAGCATGCAGGAGGCAGGATGTAATGTATAAGTTCTGCTGCGGAGATCACATGTTTTTGTTTACAGCATATCAACACAGATGTCGACTCTTATCGTCAAAAGCTCTAATCTCCTCTTTTTCATGAGATATTTTTGATTTAATTTTTTTCAGTTTTGCATCCGTTGCATGTTAGAAACGTCATCAAGGTGCCCACTCGCTTGCTGTGAATCTTAAGGAATTTCAACTGCCCCTCCTTCTCACATGGGCTCACTCGGATATTATCCTGAGTTTCGACTAGGAAGAAAAAACTCTTGAGAATGTTCGCAGCAACTGACTCTCACATTTGCATTCTCACATACAGCCCTTACGGATAATTACGATTATCCGGAGTTCAGTGCCGGAGTCAGAAAGCAGCTTTAGTGTCGTGCTTTTCAATTATTTTTCTTCCAAAGGTCCATCTCTAAGACAGCATCTCATGAGCTGCCCTCAGGGTGGGAGGAGCAGACACCAGCAGGTGTAAAGTAAGATCCCAATTTGTAGCACATCACCAGAAGGCAAATGGCTGCTTCCTCTTCCACAGCATATATCTGCAACCCTAAACAGGGGGCGGTGTCTCTGTAAGCATTTACAGTGACATTAGGGGAGGAAATTGCCTGAGACACAGGGCAAAAAATGTATGTATGTCTGGCACCCAGCTGTGGGCCAAAGCTCCTCAAACAGTTCCTGCCATACCATACGACACACTACACTCGCAACGACGTCTGGCCGACTTTACAGAGTTTTAAGCCACGCACCTGCCCCTCTCATCCCCTGAGAACACTGGTTTCATGGAACATAACATTGGAGACACAACATTGAAAGCAGAGTAGAAAGACTGGCCCACACTGAGGAGAGTGGAAATACACAGAAGCTGTTCCCAGACAGCAACATGTGGTGCCCATAAAGCCCACATCCTATTTAGAGTAATTATATTGCTACAGCCACATGAATTATCAGTGACGCAACACATAGTGACAACATCCACAAAATATGTCATCCATACCAAACAGGAGCTAATGATTCAGAAGACTGCAGTTTCCATCACAGGGTTAGTGAGAGCTGAAGGAATATGAATGATGAAGTGAAATATTAACAGAGTTATCTACGTGTTTACGCATCTGTCTGCCAAATACGCTTTGGGCATACACTCCCACCACCTCAGATGGCCCTACTCCTTGACGTAGATGTGTTTTTCCCCTCTGTAAGTGCATGTCAGCAGGATGTGCAAGAAAAATTTTAAATCACACAAAACGCTTATTCTATTATTCGATTTTACAAGGATAAAGTCCTCATTATCTTGGAAATAAGTCAGGGGCTTTCATTTTTAAGTACACTTTACACTCCATTGCGGGGAACGCCGGAAAGCTGTGAACACGTTGGCCGGTATCGACTGCCCAGCTTGCCTTTCCTCTCAGCACTGCAGAACAGAGGGAAACCAGCCAGTGATGAACGATGGCAGTGCAGTCAATGAAAAAAATCAACTGGGAAGCACAAAGCTCTTATGCTCCGCCATATTGGCTGCTGACGGGAGCAAATAACATCAGGATAGCACTTACAGGGACCAATCATACATTTCCACCAGCAACGACACAGGTTCTGGACCGTAATAAATTCTTTCCCCTGATTAAACAGTAAATCCTGCATGCCTATCAGGGTCCCATTAAGTGGGGGCCCACTTTCAAAAACATCATTAATCAAGAGAGAGATATGGCGCAAAATATCAGTCATCGATTGTAACTGCTTATGACAGTTTACACAGCTTTATATCTGCAGGGAGTGCTCGCTGATCTATCAATTACCAGCAGCCCTTACTGCATGCTAATTGTGCATTTTCCCCTCTAATGCATTTGCACTGTTATCTTATAGGCTAATGAAACCAAACAAATCAATAAATATAAATTATACATGCAAAGATGTACTGCTGCGAACATAAAGCCTCTAATTAATTGCACTTGATTAATTTATATACTTTAATTATCTCTCGGAGCTGCAGATGGCATAAATATCTGGACAATCTGCTTATTGCTATGTCAGTCATAAAACGGCAGACGCAGTGAAACTATTAGGTGAGGCTGGGTTTGTCACTGGGAAACACACAGTTGCTGACATAAAAAAAACCCTCGCCTCTGAATAATTTAAAGAGAGCAAATTGCCAGACAATGCAGGGGCTCGGGATTGTTGTTATTTCTATGCTGGTGTGTTATGGTGAGTAGTATGTCCACTTTGCATGAGCAGAGCAAAATCTCACAACTCGTAACTACATTTTTAGTTCCATTCTTTATGTCCTTCCCTTAAATGGTTTGGCTGATGCATTCAGGCAATTTCTATGGACAATTTTCAGGAAGCATTTGTGAGTAAAGTGAAAACGAGTATCCAATAATAGACATTAATATCTGCCCATACTCCTGATCTGCTGTGTAATACATTTGCACAACTGCTAAACACCTTAATAAAGCTGAGTTTCACTTAAATCAAGTTAATAAAACAATTCTGACATGCTCAGTTTTATCCATACTAAGGTCAACAGCCTGTATGTGTGTGGCCTATTAGTTGTGGGTGCTTCTGTTTAAACCTGCCACTTAATTGGTGAACAGCCTGTAAGCATTGTTAGCATTCTTCATTTAAACCTATTGCTGCACAGCCACAAGCTAACGAGTCCCAGAGAAAATCGGTGAATCCATGAGTTTCAAGCCAGTTTAAGGGACGTTGTTGAACGATATCACTTGTCATGCAATCGTGCAATCTCACTATAATGCAGCACATTTAATGCAACCACACTAAAGGGCAGCTGTATGATACTGCAATGTACTGCAACAAGCAAAAAGAAAAGTTAAAGTATGAAGCCAAGTAAGCCAAATAACTCGTCTTGAGAGCGTGCATGAGGGGAAAAGATAGTTGGGCTTCTGGGGGTTTACATCTTGATGCAGCTAATGAGGGTGTTTTTAGTATAATTACCCCAACAGGGTGCTTGGCAGTATAATTACCAGAGAGACATTAGAGAGGAACATTAGTGTGTCCAGGTACAGTAAATATGTCGGGATACAGGGCGACGAGGTTTATTTTTCAAACATGTGCCAAGCTGCACCCCTGAACATTAGTTACATTTCATCACTGAAACAGGGTCCCTGATAACACTCTATATATAAACATATATAAGTTATAAAACTGCATGTGCTGCATGTGAACATTTAAATTCAGGGTCCAGTGCCATATTTTGTAAAGTGCCTAAACAATCCAGATTTTATGGCTGAAGCCCATTTTCCACTGGACAAAAAAATGTGCCCACACTGTCTGCAGTGGGAATGCAGCTCCAGCTCCGATATGCTGTGATGGAAACAAGACATCCGGGCTAATGTGATAATTTGGTAAGACAGCGGGGTGAGGGAGCTCTTCACCTTTCAGCGTGTACATGACGTTGAACAATCAAACTGCAGCAAATCAGCTGCCTGCAGTGGAATATACTTTATGAAGTGAGTAAATACCTGACTGGGATGTCGGGCACTTTTGTGCAGGTGAATCCAGACATATAGCTTAGACCACATAAATGTCACAATGCCTGTAAAATCACCTGGACTTGTTGGCCTCAACTTCAAACACTGCCTGTGCACTGTTTACTCTGACAGATGTTTCATGTGGTCAGGCTGTTCAAAAAAAATATCTCAGCTCATCAGAGCGTGTGGCATCTGAAGGTGGTATGAGGTTGTTACGTGTACATCACTTATAGAGGCAGGGATGTAAATGAGTCCTGTGTGACTGTTCTGTTCTTCAATTTTTGTATGTGCAGATGGACTAAAGACAGAAACGCAAGATTTCTCTAATAAAGCCAAACCCACGTTTTAACACGTAAACAATATTGCCATTTCTTATGAATGTCCCTTAATTATAGCTCGAATCGCTCTTTTTCTCATTTGTTCCTTTGCATCACATATTGTCCTTGTACTTGTTTTCCTTGTGTGCTGTTAAATTCTACAAATAATTACTGTGCATCAATTTCTACTGTACTTTGTTATTGAATTGACTGATTCAAAATAAAAGTCCCTTCAGCGTAAATCCACAAAAAAATGTGCACAACACCACAACAATAGACACAAAATTTGGGGATAGAAGCACAATTTCCAGACATCCTCACTTTACTTTATCTTCCCTTCAAGTCGAGACTGTTAATCATGCCGATATGATTTAGTCACTTTTAAACAATAATGATCATGGAAGGAGCATCATTTGGGAGGAGGTGATCAATCAGAGGCTCATTCAGCTTTAATTCATGTAGATGCACACCTAATACTCATTACAAAGATGCAATTTCCAGCCAGTCAACACTAGATTAATGGCCAACCGTCTCTCCTAGTGTTTCTTTGCGCAGTGCCATGCCTCCAGCAGGATAGATGACTTCCATACAGACACAACTGGTCCACCGGCTCATTTGTTTAATAGACACGCTTATGACAAACTGGTGAGCTCGCAGCATTTTCATCAGAGAGCAATCAAAATGACACAGACGAGTGTTTTGCTTTTGGTAGTTTTATTGCATTGGTTTGACATGTTTACAAGATTCAAGTCTCAACTGTTTCCATGCAAAATGTTTTTAGAGAGAAACAACTATTCTCTCACCTTCATCAGAATATGAATCATGTGATCCCAGAAGTATTTGATTAGTTATTAAAATCCCAGACTGTCCATATCATACAAAGAGTATCAAGAAGGTGTTCAT
Source organism: Hippoglossus stenolepis (assembly GCF_022539355.2). Lineage (NCBI taxonomy): Eukaryota > Metazoa > Chordata > Actinopteri > Pleuronectiformes > Pleuronectidae > Hippoglossus > Hippoglossus stenolepis. The sequence continues at coordinate 23,634,186 of NC_061483.1, read as the reverse complement.
GATGATTCACATAGTTGAAGATGAATTTATTTAGTGTATTTTACTTCAATATGTAGAATCTATTTTGTAAAAATTGTGAGAACCGGTGACTCGTTTTCAATAAAGCGGGTCTGTTAAGTCAAATCTTATTTCCTTCTTTTATAAACACTATCCTGTTAAAGATGAACTTGAGTTGTCTATGGTTATATGAATAAAAGAAAAACTGGTTCCAAATTATTTTATGTAACCAACAATGATAACCCTAACCTTTTTTATTCCAAATATGTCATTGAGAGATAAAATACAATCCCTCAAAAGTGATACAGATTATAAATGTGTGTGTGTGTGTGTGTGTGTGTGTGTGTGTGTGTGTGTGTATTTTAAATATTTTACCAATATTTTAAATTACTATTTAATTATTTAATTATTATTTATCTTTCCAGACAATAGTTATTTAGGGTCATCCACAGACCTTAATGTTAATGTTTTCATCCCAGTAGTTATATGATATTGTATTTAATTACAAATTCAAATAACAAATATCGAGACATTTTCCTATCATTATTTCATGATAGGAATAAATATTAAATATTGTTTAAACGTATACCCACAAACTCATGCAAATAGTTTCTATTTAGAGGAAGTCTCTTCAGAGTCCTGATGAATAGATACAAATGAGAATTGGGATTTTCCTTAAATACAAGTTAAACCTTAATGAAATAAAAAAGTGGACACTATCACATTAATTGAAAAAAAGCAAACTAATCAGGATGAGAATTACAGTATTTTACACACTTTAGCATCAGTTTAAAAAACAGATTTGTATTTTCCCTGTCTGCCAGAGAGAGAAGGAGAATGTGAGAGAACCTTGTATGTACCAGCCAAGAAAATCTAGGAATTGTGACATTGAATAGACACTTGTGGCTGAAATCGTCATTTTCCTGCTGCAGCTCTCATTCCCCTCATATCAGCCGGAGCTGGTGGCTGAAGGTGGCTGGGGGCTGAGGGGTGGCTGGGCAGCTCCCTGGGCTGTGTCAGTGGTTGGACCAGCAGCCCTCCCCTTCCTCTTGCCTATATCCTCCTTCTCCCTCAGCAGGCCCAGCCATCCATCCTGCATTAATTGGGTTTGGTGTTAGAATCCCCCTCTCACGGCACACACTCACGTCCCGCCGCCAGCCGTAAAGACAAGCATGTTTAGCGCAACAATTATGATAATTGCCGCAGAGCACTCAGCTAAGGGAATAAGCAAATCTGATTAAGGGCCCTTCTGCATGATCAAATATTAATCTGATGTGTCTTCACTCTGACCTGGCTTGGAACATAAGAAGCTCTTATGGTCTTATGCATTAACAGATTTGCACAGGCTGAACTCATAGGAACTAATAATATTGGACATGCCAGTCGGCGTGCTGGAGAAATCCTCTGCAGAGAGAATCCACTTAAAATAAACCAAATAAAAATAGCACAGATATTAATCAGACACATAAGACCTCAATTACTTCAAATGACTGACGACAGTGAACACGTCTTACAGGACAAAACTCTCAACCACCTGTTGGACTGGACTGAATGAAAAAGGTTGCAGTCTAAACCTTTTACTGAGCTTTGCTTCTGATATATGTAGCAGACACATACATTAGCATTAAGGTAGGTGGATGACCCTACATAACTATTGTTTCTGGATGGACAATTGTGAAATTATTACAAATATTGGTTTAAAATCCTGGCATATTCTAACCAAAAGAGAGGCGCACGCACGCACGCACGCACGCACACGCACACACACAGAGAGAGATCTATCTGCATCATAACAATAACTGTTTATGTTCTTTTGTCTTTAGAAAAAAGCGAGAATCAACATTTTTGAGAGTGGAGAAGCATGATGAAATATAAATATATATTGAAGTGACTGTCACCAGAGCAAGTTGCTTTTTGTTTCAAGATGCTGCTTTTCAAAAATACTGCCTGCAGGAAGCAGTGAGGAACAGCCTGAAGTTTTTTGTTAAGGGTTGTGGTTAATCACTGTCATACAATGTCTACATATGAACTTAAGCAAGAAGAGAACAAACATGATCAGAGGTGCGAGCAAAAGACACATTTTGTTTAACAACTACAAAAAACAAAATGTGTGAAAATTAATTTAGTCTAATTTTCAATATTCAACTTCACAGATCAATAAACAGATCAACAGTTCAAAACAATCTATGAAGTCCACTGCTCATCGTATTCAGTCGGCAGTAGAGAGCAAGCGATAAACAAGATGAACCAGACAGCAACTGGCAGTTTAAGGCAGATTAGAATGATATTAAATCAAACACAAATACGCAGGATTTACCAACACAAAACAGCTTGTAAGAATCATTGGATTATGAATCTGGATTACATCTCTGTGCCCTCATTGCTAAAAGACTGAGCCTACAGGGGGGAGGGAGGGGGATGACCTAATCTACTTACAAAGCATATTTAACTCACTATGATTTATAAATAAGATAAAGCTTATTCCAAGGTCAAATCGTAATTCAAAACATATTGTTTACTCTGCTGGGCATTAAAGCAACAGATGTCTGTGCTGCCCGTTGCTCCCTGATATTTCAGTATGAAATAAAAACAGTGGAACTGTAAGACTGAATGAGTCAAACCACAAGACACATGAAATAGCATTAATACATACAGTGAAGTACAAAGATGCAGCGCATATCTGTACACAGGAGCTGTGACAGTGACTACCAGAACGCAAAGTGATTGCTGCACAATGTTATAATTTAAACCGATATGTGGTGTAATTATAGATCTAAACCTAATGACTAACTATGTAAAGGCTATCATGATGCTTTCATACATTTTATGCATGAACACCTCTGGATATTTGGAATTCAACATGTTCTCTGAGTTGAGATCTTCAGAACGGTTTTCAAGCATGTGAGTTTATGTTCAAACCTCTTTTCCATTGTGACTCTCTAAAGTGATGCATCCTAATCCACTAACACTTGATGCACTTTATTTAGAACATAGATCCGTGAAACAAGACTGTTTGTGAGAATGATTCTTCTTGACTAATAAGAGATTAACTCAGAAGCTTTGTGCAAGAATAAAAACACACTCACTGGTAGCTTGATGGTAAATACACAAAGACAGCAGTGCAATGCATAAAAAAATTAAAGGTGTACTCAATGCAATTTACTCATATTTGATATTTAGATGGACACAGTTAAGTTTCAAATTTAAATAGTGCATTATAAAAACTCAGCTCATTATTCAACATCATCACTGCTTGTGAGCTCCCTTCCTGTTATCTAACTGCAAGTAACCAAAGTAACAAAACTGATGCTTTGCACCACATTAATGGTTAAACTCACTTACAATTTAAAACAAAATACAGTTTACCCAGCGATGACATCAGACAAACAAATGACATTGTTTTTTGTTTGCCAGTTAATGTATTAATATAATGTGTACACCATGATTTACCTGTGCCTGCCTGTTATTGCCTATACAGAGGCATATAGAAATGTAACAAGGGCTATGTAAATTAATAATGGAAATTTAAAGAACGGTCATATTTAGACGATTACTCGCAAATCTAATAAAAAGGACTCAAAAGCAGAGGAGTAGGCTCATGTTTGGCCAGAGGAAAAACACTTTGTTATTCTTCTCCTCTGCACAGAGAAGGCTCTACACTACTGTCTGCCTGCTGCGGTCATTCCACAGCCCAATCTAAACACTGAAATGGGAGAGGAGATTGAATATTTTCATGGCACGCTACGTTGCACCCTGACACCACAGACTGACCAGTGTTAGAGTGACCACAGCTCATCTGGCTGCATGGGAGCAGGTCAATAATTCTTCCTGGACGCCCGAGGAGAGAGTGACAGGTTCAGGTCAGAGTATACTTTGTGAAACACCACGTGTGAGCATACGTGAACAGTAGTCTGCTTCTCTGCTTCCTATGTATGTCTCTTGTTCTGTCCTCATACACAATTGGATTATAGCAGCACCCCTCTAATTCTGTCTAATTCTAACAGTTCCCAAAGATTTAATATGCCACTGGAATTTGATATATGACTTAATTTAGATGGAAACCTCATGACATGCAGCTTGTGACTGCCTGTCGAACCTGTCATTAACTCTTTGTGAGCATATTAATGCTTTTGGACGTGAAAAATTCACAAGCTTGATAAATTTTATTTCATATCCATCATATTAATAAATTAAAAATCTTAAAATTGTACATATCTGGGAGGATTCAAATTGTTTTTTAAAGTGTAATAGAAGCTGTCATAAGACTTTGGAACATAATTAGGCAATAAATTCTAAGTCAATAATAAACATAATTTCTTTAATTTTCATTATCTTTAAATGTGTTTTGTCATTGTGTGGTAATATGCCTTAAAAAAATAAAAACCAACAAAATGAATGGATTACATTAAAACTATTTCATCGTTTGAACAATTTGTGTTTAAAATGGCCATTTTCACAATATGCATCAATATCAAAATATTATTCTGTGGCTATATCCAACTAGGTCAATTTACAATCTCCTTGACCAAAGTTGTATGTATTTCCCTTTTAAATATGACACAATTAATAGAAAATATCAATTAATAAAGTATTTGTTTGCTAATGGTAAGGAAGTGTAAACACCACATGCTATGATGCACAAAACAAGATGCCATGCATGTTTTTCTTGAAAGAACTCTAACTTTAATGACTGAGCAAAAATAAATTGTTAGAGTGAAATAATAGTTGAATTGTACAAATTATTATTAATATCACAAATATTAATATGTAACTCTGTAATCAGTGGAAGTGTGCTGCTACAAGTGGCTGAGATTTATTTCCACTTTGGTGCACACGGAGGCCCGGACAGGTGCACGCAGCCCACCGTGGGGTATCAGGTATCCCCCTCGGCCGAGGCCTCTCCCATTTGTCATGGTGAATGAGTGGTCTGCCTGACTGCACTTTCTCATTCCATTTCCTCCCAGGTTGTACTGAGGCCGTACCACCCACTGTACGCTGTCATTTCTTTAACCCCTTTTCCATTCACATGAAGTGTGGGCAATAATGCTCTCTCACATTCCTTACTTTCAATAGCTTACACACTACAGCCCCCCCCCCAACTCACCATACACCCCCACAACCCTGCGCCTCTCCCTCTACACACATGAACACACACCTCTCTTCTCCAGGTCAGCCTACACCTTCCCTCATGGTGTGAAAAGCAAATGTTATGCATTTGACAAGTCACAGGTGTTCTCTAAAAAACATTGACTCACTAATAATAATAATAATAATAATAATAATAATAATATTGATATTATTAATGATTTTAAAAAACTCATTTGATCATGAAAGAATAACAATAAAAATGTCTATTTTGTTCAGCTCTAACATGAAGATAAACAAAACCATGGCAGATGCTTAAAAGCTTAATTATTAACCTCTTTAGCAGAAGTCCAGCATGCTCTCTGCTCTCAGTCCACTTACTAAGAAAGATGTTACTGCTGCTCTTACTTACGTCCGGAGTGCCTCCCACCATTCCTGCTATAGCTGTGATATTTGGCCCAGCCATCCTACCCAGCATGCTCCACATCGAGCGGTAAAAGCCCCAACACCGAGCCCACCGGCACCCTCTCTGCGACTGTAAGAAGCAACTGGAATGGAAAACACTGTCTGTTCCTACTCAGCGAGGGGAAAAACAGCTTGAGCGCAAGTAAGGGTAATTGCAGAACACCCCGAGCTCATCCTATAAAGAAAGTTTGCTCCTTTTCTTTTTTTTTCCCCAAACTAAAGGAAAACCAGGAAATCTCCACTTATTTCAACAAACATTTGCCTGAACTCAGGAACACATCGAAAGGGTGCAGTAGGAGATGAGGGGAGCATATGTTGTGTAGCTCCGCTGGAGACGCATTGTGAAGAGATTGCAGCACCATCTGCTGGTCAAAAGAGCGAGTCAACGAAATGAAAGTTAGAGAGAAGTTGGCAGAAAAATGGGTACAATGTGAGTGCTCCAGGTTCAGTACTCACCTGGGTCATATGTATTAATTCTCCTGTACTGGTGCTTTGGATGAAGACACCAACGTGATGAATAGAGAAGCCCCACACACTGAGCACTGTATGTCAGCATCATAATTCAACTTTAAATCACACACCACTGATTTGCAGAGGTAAAAGTTCACTGAGGCCTCTTCCTCACATCACATTCATAACTCTGACCAGGAGAAGTATAAACAACCGTTTTCGTTCTTGCCCTCATTTCCTTCAGTGGATCCCTTGGACAACTACGAGTTAATCAGCCTGATTGCACATTCATCACTGTGATCCGTTTCTCTTTTTTTTTTTCAGCTGACGAGGAGGGGGAACCATGTTTTACTTGGGAAATGAAATATTTAGTGACCTGTGTCTTTTGCTCTTCCACTAGACACAGAGGCCCTACAGCTGAGTAAACAACCGGGCTGCGAGTGGACAGGTAAAGAGCAGCGCCCACTCTCCCCAGCACTGACCAATATAACCATTGTTAGCCTGGACACTGGGTTCATGGTTAAAAATAAAAACATGGCCATTTTCTGTCTCAATTGATAAGTGCAAATGTGTAAAAAAGTTGAATAAACTCAATACATGAATCGCCTACATTAGAGGCATGACTTACAGAGGCATAAAATAAAATAAAACTGAGGGAAGACAAGAACACTATTTATTTGATAAAAGTATGGTTATATGGGGTTTTCTTAAAGCTGATCTGATCTATGAGTTATTTCCAAGATTCAGTTCCTAACCTGAAATCTTCTTCACCAATGGACTTTGAAAGATTCTGGGCAATTTCTGTGTGTAACTCAGACCCTGATGCTCTTGATGTGGTCAGTAAATGCAGATATGTGTTATGGTAGTTTTCTAAAGTCCTTCAGCACAAAGACATCTAGAACAATGAAGCGATCTAACTGTAGTGCTCCATCGTAAACCCACATCTCAAAAAGCACAGCCACGGAACTTCAGGGAGAATTAAGATCTTTACTCAGCTCACTTCAAAGTCTGATATGAAAACCAACAAGAACAGAGAGCTCAGGAGATGTTGGGGAAATGAGGAGAATCAATAACTTGGAAGGAAAGTGGTGAATTATATAAATGTATTTTTCAAGTTGAGGAGATGTCTAAAAAAAATGTTTTCCCTGCACCAACACCGAACGAGTAACCCAGCGACATCTCCACAGACGTTTGTAGAGAGGCAGTTTAGGAGGCAGTAAATACACAAAGGTCTCAGGGGCATTGATGCATGTTAAACCTGAGGTGGCCGAATCCCATCATGCAGTGCTTCTGCATCACACCCTCTCACAAGCAGAATTCAATATTTTAAGCAACAAAGCTTGAATCTAACAATCAAGCATTTATCACTGTCTGTACATGTAACACCTCAAAACACTTTGAGGATTAAAAAAGGAAGAGCACCACTCAGACCTGTTGTGTGTGGAATGAGAAAACACGTTTTTTTCCCCCCTCAAACATATGTTCACAGTCTCTGTTTTGCCAAACTGAATCCTTCTTGTACATTACAAGGTGTAAGTAAGGTGAGGACAAAGGACAACATGAGCTGACTAAATGGCTTTTTTCATTAAGCAGCTATTCAGTGTTCTTACTTTAAAAATTGTATTAACTAAAATAACCAAAAAGTCACAATAAAAATCTAAAAGATGAATTCATTATGATTCCCATCCTGAGCTTGTGTACAAAGAAGAAGTTGAGGATTGATGAAGATAGATCGGTTGTGCCTGATCAAGGTCTATTGAATTCTTACCTCTCAGCCATCCCTAAATGACCAGTCAGCACTAATGCGCCCATATCGTGTCTATAAGTGTGAACTGATTTATATTGCTGCAAAACATCCCCAAGACATTGAGAGAGCACCATTGGAACCCAATACCAATTATATATGTTTGTTTCTTGGGAAATGGCCACTCAGTACATTGGATCAATGTGGACATCAAAGGTCAAAGCAATACATTTCTGCTGAAAAGTTAGTGTGCCATCGAGCAGCTCATCTGCCAACAAACCTCCTCCTGACTGGAAGTGAGGGGCAATAAAGATGGACAGATAGACATATGTGACGGTTTCTAGCATGCACCAGTTTTCAAATGAGCACAGCTTGTGTAAAAATAATCACACTCAAGTCTACTAAAGGTGACTCTTTACCATACTGTATATGTTTAAATATATAATATACCATACTGTATATGTTTAAATATATAATATCTACTTACTAGTTCCACAAACATCTGTCTGTCTTTCTGTCTGTCTGTATGTAGAATGCATATCTCGGGAACCGTTCACCAAATCGTCTTTGCATTTGGCATGTGTATTGTAAATTGCCCAAGAAAGTGCATTGCGACCACGTCGACCAGCACTATGTAGTGGTCAGTGGGTCGGGGCAGTGTGTTAACAGATGAACATGTCTCCTGGTAATCCACAGCAGCGGACAATTTACAAAAAGCTTTATATCGAACTGAATTGCAGAGTTTTTATTTTGAAAAGGTGTGAACTTGGGTCTAGACCTGTGGAATTCTTGATATGTGATCTATACATTTTTTTTTTTTAAAACAGCGGTTTAGTTAATCTTTCAGACTTATATATAAGCCACAGACGTGAACTGAAATAAAGCAAATTCAGTTTCCTTTAATGAAAAACAACTACAACATCTTAATTGCAGATAAACACAAAGTTTAAGGTAGGATGAACACAAAGTTTTCTAAATTCACTCTACACCATAGACTGTTTATAAAAAGCTCTGCACACATCCAGCATGCAAACAATAAAAAGTGACCGTATATTGTGGACTGACTATTGACAAGGAATAATTCTGAAGACGGCTAAGGTTTACAACAGGCACTGCACTAGTTAGAGGTAATGGAAGAAAAGCAGATTATGTGTGAGTTTGGTTTAAATGGGCCGTTTTGATAATAATGGGCAGCCTCAGTAGTCTTACCCACAGAGCTCTAAACTTCCAGTACAGTAACGGTCCCAACGGAGCAGGGCCTATCAATATTCATATGCAAGTCTCATTAAAGACCATATTAATTACCTGGTCCTGAAAGCCTCTGCTGAAACCAACACCTGGCAAGCCTGCAGAGAGGATATCCTTATGCAAGCATGCCTTATAGATTGTTGCTTTCCCCCCCCTTTACTGCTCGCGTCTCTGAGGAGCTTTTGAATCCATATTAATTTCCTCTCTGGCAGTTATGTGGACAGGGTATGAACTGTGCTATTTCACTTTTAATCTGTCAGTAATTTAGTAATGTGTAAACTAATTATGCAGCAATATTAATGTAATTGGTTCTGGGAGCTGTTCAAAAAAATCAATGTGTTTGCAGAGAATGCAGTAAATTGCATTGGGTTATTATAATCATGTGTCAAGTGCTGATTATGTTATGAAACTAAGAAGTGGATGTCAGCCACAGGTCAATACAACCCAGCTCCATAAAAATCCATGCCTCTCCATTCATTAATGTGAAAGGAGTCGGTGAACACCATCTCTGCTTCCTCCCAAGCTCCCACCGCAGCCTGTCAATTTCCACTGTACAATACATGATAAAGAGAGAGACTGTGTGTATAAAATATAATAAAAAACACAGATCAAGAGAAAACAGGGTGGTTAACAGACTACCAAATGTTTGACTTGAAAAGGATTCTCATCATCTGATAATGTCATAGGTATTACTTCAGTGTGATATTTGAAACTAAACTCCGTCTGCATGATGACTTACTGTCTATGATTCAATCTAAACAGAACATTTAAGCAATCGAATAAACCAAAGGGACATGGAAAGAAAATAGTGCAGGGTCATAAGAGACAACTAACTTAATATCAGAAAAAGTAGGTGATGCTCTGCAATTTTAAAAAGAGTGATGGGCCGAGAAAAATCAGTACAGCTGCAGCAGAGACTGAAGTAATTTTGTTTGATGTTCTCATCCACTGTGAACTCAAAGAAGACAAAGACTTACTTTGCGGACTGCCAAATTCATCGGGCCATAAAGTCCCAGATGACACGCAATTTGCCCATAACAGAAAAAAAGGCTGAGATAATTAAGAAATCAGTTCCAATAAACAGTAAAAAGCACAACTGTTTAAAAGTTTACACAAATGGAAATGGACTACAATTCACTTCAACATGATACTTTGTTGTTTGATGAGACTGGCAGAGACTACCGTGGGACTGAACGATGTCTTAATGCTGCAGCGAGCGAGACGACTCGCCATCTCTGGTAGCAATTACAGCTGTCAGGGGTTATGATTGATAGCCTTTGTTTACAGTGTTTAAAAGGGGAGGCAGATTTCAAAACATCACTCTGGTGAATACGTAAATAATTGGGTTAAAACTGAGTGCGAATCCAGAGTAAGGACTTTTGCAGTTGCCCCAAAAGGTTCAATAATCAAACAGCAATAACATTTCCCATCTTTACCATGAAATTATGTCCGTTTTACACACCCGCTCATACATCTTAACTTGACAGGTTGCAACCAACTGTGACAATTACTGGAGGTAAATACAGTGCTTATGTCAAACTGTACATACTCATCAAGGGAGTGGTTTGTACTTTTCCTCCTCTGAAAAGGATTAAAATGAAACGTCTAGAAAACAGAGCATATGCATTTTTTACTGCCTTCAACAAGAAATCTTTGGGGAGCACATTTTGAGAATAGCAGGATGACTTCAAATAAAATAATTTAAATTATCATAAAAAATAATTTCTATGTAAATTTGGTTTAGCTTCATTTGCAAGAAATGTTACTTTGAAGAATTTCTGGAGGCTACTTTTTCTTGGCCTTAATCAAAACAAACCAAGTGTTTGTAAAAATGTCTGCCTCCCAGTCTGATACATTTCAGACATAGTTGGTGACACCAGTCAGTCGACTAAAGCTTGTATTCCACAGAATTAGCACCCCTCTAATTCACAGTATCCAGTGTCATGCAATGAACAAGGAGTACATCTTTCTGTGAATCCAGCAATGGATTTTAGTTGTTCAAGTGCTGGCAAAATGCCTCAAGATACTCCCTCCCCCGCTACCACCACCCCATTTCTGACTTTATGCCAACTACACTGTCTGGAGTGTGTAACCTGAAGACTTAATATAATGTTTTTTGCAGAAAATATTGTATGCATGTTTTTTTTAAACTCATTTGAATCAAAGGAAAATTCATGTAGTCCACAAAAGGACTATTACCATCGTGGTTTTCCAGATACGTTGTTATGCCAGAAAAAAGGAATGAGTCACAATTGTTTTAACAACATTTTCCACTCTAATCAGTTTGTTTTTCAATATGCTTGTTTTAAACAGAAGATATTTTCTGGGGAGAAATGTTTCATGACAAATTCACATTTGTCTATAAATCGTTATTGTTACACAAAACATATTTTGCATTCAATAAAGGCCCTGTTTGGTTTAGTGTTTTTTAACAAAGCTCTTTAAGTGATATCTAAACACCTGCTTTAGAAAAACAACATATTAAAGCTAATGTAACAAACACAATTTCAAGTCTTTCTTTTGACAAAAAAAAAAAGCAGAGTCTGTTGTAATGAGCCAAGCGGACTTTTCTTTTTTGTAATTTTATTCTTTCATGGTGGTGTTGGATCACCAGCGCTTCTCTCAGGTCCTGAGTGTCTGAGCTCTGGGTTAGCCAGGACTACTGAAACAACCTTTCACTCCCAAATCACACTAAACCACTCTCCTGTTTAACAAATTGCCTGAACCACAGAATTCCTTGTCTGGGGAAGGCTTGATCAAGCTTTGAAGTCTGCAGGTCAGTGTAAGGCCAGCATTTGAAGTCACTGATTCTGAGGTTAGACTGAATTTCTCTGGTGAAGGCACAGGAATACAGTGTAAGCCAAAACACGGACAGGTTTTATTTTTCACTACTAAAAGAAAATAGTGATGACCACAGATACAAAATGTTTGTCAGATTATTTTTGTAACAAATGGTAAGATTTTCCCCTTTTAACAGAAAAGCAGAGAAAATTAATTTAAAAAAACACATTCATCATGCAAACCAATTGTAATAATCACTAGTGGAAAATTAGCAGCAATTAATAAGAAGCAACAATTAAAAACAATAGTAATGAAATAAATATGTTTTAGTCTCCCTCAGCAGCAGTTATGGTGTAGCAGTATGGTTACATATTTCACATGTGTTAACATTTTAACAGGAAGGAGGAACGAGAGAAAAGTATGAAGACAATTTTGTAATAAGATAAAGTAGGTACAAGAATGTTTGCTGATCGACTTTGACTTTTGCAGTATGGCAGGAATTATCCATTATATGTATGTATATTTTTTCAAACTAGGAAAACAGTAACAGTTACACTAAAGTGTCAGCTCTTGAACATGCCAAGAACCAAGCAAGGACTGCAGTGAAATAGCTCTTGATGAAATATTTAACCTTGTCTGTTATAGGGTTTCTGTCTGTTATTGTTTCTGGTCAAAGATTCAAAAAGTCAGATCCAATACACTCAACATTTCAATTACACTTGTACAGCATTTAATAATTCAGCACATATAGTTTTTCTGTCTGACAAACCGTCACTCACAGCTGTGGCTCCAGGGAAGCAATTTCATATTTCAAACCGACGAACGCTGTAACCACCCAAATAACAGTCACAAGGCAAAGGTTGTCTGAGCCACTTACTCTCTCACTGGTTGCTGGGCATGTGGCGCTCTGTCCCTGAGTGAATGACTCGCTTATGGCCGGGCTGGTCAAGCAGGGAATGATTCGCGAGAGCTAAGGTCACAGGCAGATGATGAGGATAATTAATCTTGCTTTGCACTCGACTGACTAATTATTTGCTTCCATAATTATGCCTCTAACACCACGTTACCAAACGGAACCACTGTGACCCGTCTCGACTTCCTGCCTGTAGCTTGAGAAACAGCCCATAAATTTGTATTTAAGGTGAACATGGTGAAGAAAAAAAAAAGGAATCGCATGGTTTCATATGTGACAGCTGCTTCAAAAACAGTGAAATGTAACTTTGCACCACTCTGACCCTGTACCCTCCTGCTACTACTGGCAACAACGAAGTGCTTAAAACGCTCTTCTTCACACCACGTCCCAGCAGGAAATCTCACAGAAAAGTGGAAGGAGGTAGAGGGTGGAGGGAAGGGAATCATTAAGTGACTCATTAATTCTACATAATCACTCTTTCAGACACTTTTCTGACACTTCCTCCGTGTGTGCTTCATACTGTTAACAAGCCAGCCTGCTTGAGCCTGGCAGAGACTGCAGCACCAGCAGTTAGTAGCAGCTTCAGATGGTAGTGTTGGTTTGGTGTTCGGCGTAGTGAGACAAGTGAGACATAGACAGGCAGTCACAGATCTGGGGGGGGAACACTGGAGTAGCAGGAGAGGGTGGGCTGAAGACCCCAGGGCTCAAGCAGAGCTAGATTTACCCTTATGCGCAAGTCTGGAGGAGCCATGGTCATTGATCGAGGCTGGAGAGCCATGGAAGCCGCCATTTAGGCTGGAGCAATACAACTGTGCTGCTATTGATTGATGAGCTTGGTCCTGTTAATATTATTTATGGTAGAGGGGCCACACAGATCTCTGGCAGAGTGAGCCCCACCATAATAAGTGGTAATTGATGGCATGGGAGGCCAGGTCTCCCTCACCCTGCCCCCCCAACCCTATACTCACTGACCCCAGTCCTGTGAAAGTCAGATGGATTGCCTCTAACACAGTTATGATTGATATTATCAGATTACATAACCCGCTACAGAAGCCTTGCGGCCCTACTCAAGTGGGAACATTGATTTTTGATTAGGACGCCACTCAACACATCTTGGAAATAGCTGGGAAAATATATCCTGCAGATCCGGCTGCTTCTCAAGATTTCTGAAGGGATGTTTCCAATTGTACAATATCTGGCGACCGCAGCAGTGGTGTGCATTAATATGACTCATGGCTGAGGCAGAACGTTTTCTTGGTGGTTTGTTACTTATCATTTCTCCTTGCTAAATGAAGCTAATGATGATCCCAGCAATGATTACAATTGGAAAATGTCATTGTTAGTATGGTTATAGACGTGCCATAGACCACAGGGTATGTTGGTGCTAGCTGGAAACCACTAGACTAAATTTTGATATTACATTTGTGTTTTAAAGATGTGGTTGGTAAAGTGTTTCTGAAAATGTATCTTATTTGTTAAAATCCTCTTCATGTTCCGATAGCATCAATGTCTCTTTGCCCCTGACGGACTGACCGAATGAAATGATTGGCTGGCGTACCTAACAAACTGACCTGCCTGCGCTCTCAGTGCACATGACTAGACTCTTCTGTTAGGCAGACATGCACAGCTAGCACGATAGCCAGAAGTTAGCGAGGGAGTCACGGATAAGTTGGCTTCTAGCAGTCAGTTCACGTTCATGTATTTTGGGGGCGTAGCTTTGACGAAAGGGGTGATGGGAGGGGTTGAAATGTACCAGTTGCCTTAGACTGCTCTTGCCAACTTCTCCAGGATTACCAACCCTAGCTGTTTTTAATTGATCTGCATAGCAGGAAGTTGTAATTTTACTGGTTCACTTCGAAATGTAAAGTTTTGTAATCACTGTGAAAAGTAATACTTAATATAAGTTTATTCTTTCTTTGTTCATGAAAACTACACAGCACAGAACATTAGCTCTAAAATCCATGTAAAGCCCAAAACGATCATTTTATTTTATTTGGCTTGCAATATAATAGAAGTTAGTCTTCCATCTAACAATGTGACCAAATGAAAATGCATCTGACAATAATTCAAAGTAGAGAAAATAAGGTTTTAATCTGTGAAAAATAAATCACAGTTTTATCCAACTTGGTTAAACAATACAGTCCTGAGAACAGAGATGGCTTTCTAAAAAGGTACCTGTGCAGTAAATGGCTCAACTGCTGCATGACCACATTTGGAGTGCCCCCTCCCAAAAAAGGACTTTCTCAATTACTGCGGACAGATGGACGACATCCAGCAGATCTCAATGGCTTTCTGTGAGTCAGACAGAATTTTCATTTTCGGCTCGCAGTGAGATGAAATCAAAATGTGTATGAAAAACACATTAGTGTTTCCCCAGAGGCGCGCCACAGTTTGTACATGCACATGGTGTTAGGGTGACGGTTGAGAGAGGGGCATATGTGTACCTGCGAATGTGTGAGGCAGGCTATGATTAATGTCTCCTCATGACTTTTTTGACACCTCTGGCGTAGTGGGTACTTATTTTAGAAGTCGCTAATTATCATTTAATTTCACTTAAGAATTTTGTAGTTCACATTTTTTTCCCTTTCTGGCAGGGTAATGTTCAGCTTGCATGAAAGCGGCCTGCCATATGGAAAAATATTAAGGACACCATAGAAAGTGTTATGAATCCATAAAAACATTTAATGTTCCCAGTCTGATGGCAACTACATACAGACAGCGACAGAGTATCAGTGAGGCAGCTGTGTGAAGTGACCTCTGGCTGACCAGAAGGAGAGGGAACAAGGCAGGCGTTATGTAGCTATGAAATATATCTCCACATTAACAGCTTTGCTATTCAAAACCACAATGTTTGCAGATTCTACAGAGGTGACATGAAATGAAAACAACACACAGATAAAGGAGACCTATGGAGTTATTTTAGCTAAAAGTTTAATTTTGGTTGTTAACACACTTTTATTTAATTACTCAATGTTGGACAAATGCCTCAGATACTGATACCAGCATTAGAAATGCCTCAAATGTGGCAGAAATGCCAGGTCAGGCATTGAGTATGCAAATCATGTACCGATCCGATACAACGTCTTTAAAGCATATTAGTTTCACCCGGATAAAACTGTTATTTTCTTTTCCTGCAATCACTTTGCCGCTCCAACACGCACTTTTGTTGTAAGGCCACTGGCAAGTACAAATTAAAGAGCTGCTAGGAAGACGACATTATTTCTAGTACTGTAGTGTTTTGGGCAATATTTCATGCTGGTCCCATAAGTAAAAAGGGTGCGTGTACCATATGCAAGAGTGTTGCCAATTACAACATTAGCAATAGGACATACAAAAATGATAGCAATCATTACTTACATTAAGGGTTAGTAGCATACAACTGTTAAAATACATAATATGTATATAGGTGTATATAAGTTTTTTTTTTTTTTAATGCACCGGTATCAGATCAGTACTTGGTATTGGCTGATATCTAAAGTCCAGGTATCGGAATCAGTATAGGAAAGGGAGAATGATATGTGTACATCTCTACTCAGGGTAAAACATGATGATAAGCAACATGATGCAACCTTAATATTTCTGAAAATATGATTCCTTATGGCTTTACAGACTGCACAAGATAATATTAACTATGTTTAGGATTTCTATTATTGTTGCATTTGTTCTTCATAAAATATTGCTACAACATAAACAGGGCTCTGACAGTGCTGGCTCCACTTAATGTCTTGTATAAAATGAGGCCTGTAGTTGAGAGATGATAAAATCTCCTGGCTCTTTTGCATTGGGTCAATAGACCAAAAGGTAAATTAGACTTGTAAATATGATAATAACAAATTACTCCCCTTGTGCACTTCCCTCATTGTTTTATTGCACACTGTGGGCAATCTTCCAGATAGAGTTGAATTGATTTGTTTAATGATCTTCAATCCCTCCAATGCTTTTCCCTCGTTCTCTAACAGCCTGCCTCTAACCCCTCAGCATCTAATGCCCTAACCCCCTGCCTCTTTATCCCAGCTTCACTCTCATCAGCACAGAGTGAAGCTGTGAATATGAACATTATGAGCTTTGGGTTCAAAACTTAATGGTTCACAAATCAGCTACTATGGATTTTCTGCTGCTAGAATCAATAGCTGCTGGAAGGAGTTCATGATTTCCAGCTCTTAGATATACTTCCACTCCTAATTCATATCAGTGAGTTAAAACCTTGTTTGCAGAGTCAAAAGATAGATTCTTAAAGTGTGTGCGTAGCGTTGAAAAGACCCAACTTCTGCTCATTTAATATATGACAATGTAAAATGCAGCAAGCCACTTGTCACAGATAAACCTGCGAGTGCATAATTTTTACATAACTGTTAATATACATTCTATATTTGCTGTACTGTCATCATTGGACATCACACCGGGTTGTCATAGTTCTCTGACCCTAACCCTACTGACAAATCACCAAGGTCATAAAAATAATTAGCCATCAGACAGTTTCTCTGAATCCTTCTCTTAAAAATGTATACATTTTTGTTCAATACCCTTTCGTCTGATAGAAGGACCTTTAGTTTAGCAAAATGTGTAACTATTGCTTAGTATATTTGACTGGACAAGAAGAAAAGATAATGAAAAATCTGTCATTATGATCACCACTTAACAGGTCAATAGGCCATAAGCCCACAGAAGTCACCTACCTTTGTGTAAAATTAAGTACTGTAGTAATAAAGTAAAAACATATAGAGTTGCATTTATTACAACCACACCCAGACTGTTGACTCTAATGAACCCTGGGGGTGTGCAGTCTCAGAGTTATTATCCATCTTGAGCTAATTGCCCAAGTTTTACTGCTTTTAGCTGCTGGCTGTTATTACACTGGGCCAGGGTTAACAATTAATTAAATATTGATTCAAGAATCAGCGTGGCAATTAAAAAATTTGTCCCACCCCTAATGGTTTCAACAATTACTACAATTACTTTACTGTTACAAATGCTACTAATGATACAGCTTGACCATAACCAAACTCTTCCCATCATGACTTGGAGCTGGCTTCTAAACAGAAGATCACTACATGATGGTCAAAAAGCAAAGAGAATCACAGGACTGTTCACTGCAGGACACCCTTACATGATTAATGACCTCCAATTAGGGCCTGGGTGGCAGGTTTCATAGGTTCCTACTGCCCACGCCGCCCCCCAGTCAATGATAATCTCTCATGCGTGCCTCAACAGCTCCACTCCCCTACATCAACAACATCCCAAACAGGGACAAGACGCTCTGCTGTCCAGACAGGACGGGGTCCAGCTTAACGCTCCACTCCTTAACATACGTAGGGTGATATCATTTTGTTTCACTGCTAAAACAGATTCACATTAAGGATGTTTAGAGTGACTTGTTAGACTTTTCAGCAAAGAGTAGTTTTCTCCTTTAGTTGTGTATGTTTATGTAGGAAAGAACTAGTCTTGCCTTTTGTACCTAAAGCTTCATCTTACACGAACAACAACAGTGTTTCCAACAGAATTAGTTTCGATCTGTGGTTGTAGCCACCGAAGTGGAGGATGCTGGGGTTGACAGGTACACAAAGAGGACCAATGTTATGCCAAATTCCATCAGGTAAAAACTTAGTGGATTTTTAGACGGTGCTCAAATACAGCAGGATTTCTCCAGGTACTCCTGGTGGTGAGTCAGACAGACAGGGCAATCAATGTAAAAACAAAGCAATGACATCAAACACTATGCTAATTATTTTTTTTGTTCTAATGAAAAGTGTAAGAAAAAATGTGGTTCATTCAAGTGTGGGACAAAATAGACTGTGGCAGGCATGAGACACCTGAACAGTAAAAGTCAATTCACAGAATTGAATAAGAATAAGAAGAATAAATGCTTAATTACCTAGTGAGCTGCAAAATGTAAATGTTGGTGGATTTAAAAAGATAATCTACAGAAGAGAATAATTATATTTAATAGTTCATTGTTTGAGTTTATGGTATGGGCATGTTGTGACAACAGATCACAATACCACTGTAGTATGGTTTAAGTTAAGTGAATTAATTTGAATTGCTGTGGGAAACAACAATGTTTTTTTACATTGTTGTAGCCCATGCCAATTTATACAGTATTCAGTGATTTTCTACAATGAACATTTCTGACACTGTTTATGTGTTTTTGATAACAGCACTCTTGAGGTTTTAGCACATTGGTAATTGTTTTTTTTCTAAAACAATGTAACTAATAATGATTTGGTTGGATTGGACATACCAGAGTATGTGAATTTATGGATGCAAGTGAAAAGATGGCGGTGTTGCTCTGTAAGGCTAGATTTTACAAAGTCCACATATCAATCTGTCTTAATGAGTATTGTATTGTGTTCCATAAGAAACTTCCATTTGGGCAACATACTGCCTGCTGGAATGAGCACAGGGCTGGAAGAACCACTTCTGTTCATGGAGTTTTGACTCCGACATATCCCTCTAAAACCACTCTGTTATTAAGACCTGGAAAAGGCTTCAGTGGGTGGTGGGCAAAAAAAATCTGAAAACAATTAAACAGAAACCGCATTTGTACTTGGGGGAGTGGCTGTTGTATTCCAACCCCAGAGGACCTTCAGGATGCCACGGAAGTGTCATTAAAAAGAGAAAGGATGCGTGAACAGCTGTTTTCTTTGACAACTCACACTGCTCACCATGATTTCCCTCTGAAACACTGGGTCAAAGTTACCACAACCCCCCGGCAGCCAGCTAAACGTTCTACACATCATACAGAACGTCTGTGTGTAGATGTATGTGGCAGGAGACATAAGCCACAAGAAAGTAAAGTGTATGTGTTTGTGAGAGTTGACAACTGTGCATATGTGGGGCAAAGACATCAGTCGTCTATCAGTAGTAGTATGTGTGTACAGGTGGGAATGTTATTGAGGACGATTCTTAAATCTTACATATTGAGCCACAGAGACTAGAAAGAAAAAGACATTGAGGGTGAGATGTACAAAAATGAGCGACCAAGCATTTGCCAAAAGGGGGAGGAGGAGGGAGAGAGAGAGAGATACAGAGAGTGCTGGAGGAATGTGATTAAGTCTGTTTATGGAGTCCTATCACTGCCACACAAGAGCAGGACCACCTGCAGTCTGGAAGTCATTACTCCAGGGTCACGGGATATCCTACATGTAAACTCTGAGTCACTTCACCTCAAATTGGGTGTAAAGATCCCATTTCCTCCCATCGACAAACTGAACCACCTGCAGGCTGATGGGATATGATGCTGTTGATGTCTACAATCTACAGCACTGATATTCTATCATACTGTTACAATAGAGAGGGCTGTGAGCAAATCTGACAGCTTGGAGCTTTCGTTTGGTCACAGTAAATTTGATTTACCACATAACTCTTTCGCTGTATAACCCGAAAATATATAATGTCGAATATATCATGTAGCATTAACTTGTATTGTGTGTCTATGTGCAGTTAGGTCCACTCTGAACTTCCAGACCCCAATATATGTAATATTAACATGTGAACACATTCATGCTACATTTAGCATTTGTGTGTCATAACGCAGTTGGGTCGATTTATCTGTGTTCAATTTAAAAATTCAGTTTTCATATCAATATAATTATTTTTTACATTTCAGGTTTAAAAAAAAAAACAACCTTTAAATCAGAAGGTGAGGTGTCGCCCCTGCTACTGAACTGTAGTTGAGTAGGACACTGGAAGTATTTCTCCCATAGTCCCATTTCATTTCGAGTGAAAACATGCTGCTTGGCAGAGTTTATAATTCAATTTAGCCTTCCTGCAAAAACTGAAACAGAATCTAAAAGTAAACTCCAGAATATTTCACCACGGAATCTATAAGTCAAATCTGGCTCCAGCAGCAACATAATGGTAAACTTGGTGACTAGAACTCTAATGGCCATACCCCTACTGAGCTGCAATGTACTTTTCTCCTCAAGATTTTAGACATTGACTCATGCAGCAATATGTACGTGATAATATTGAAGCTGAAAAACAGTCACAAACAACAAAGAATATAGTTAGTAAACATATGTTTCGGGTTTTTTCAAAAAGCACAGAAAACACATAACTGGTGCATATGCTTTGCAGTGAGCATGTGCACAGTTTCAGTTAAGATTTCACAATAATGGTGTTTGGCAAACTCCACCCCTCAAAATTAGCTTTGTTTGTAGCTAAAAGGTCAACACAGCCAAAACTATACAGAAACCACAAAATATCTAATATATTTATATTATTATTATTATTATTATTACTGTTGTTATGAGCTATTCCTCACTGTACAACTATTGTAATTCTGCTTATTTAGTGATAGGCTTAAAACATAACATTAAGCTATTATATAGCACAAAAGAAAATCTACACACAACTGCCCCAAATTCCAAATATAGGATTAGATGCTATGAAAGCTATGCTATGCATGTATGAGTGAACTAACTCTCTCTCTCTTAGTGTGGTAGTATAATTATAGGAAATAATTATGAATGTAGATGTAAATAATCAATTCACCCTTCTCATTCTACCATTTTCAGGGCAAAGCTGCATTTTAAAAGAGAAAAGACAAATCTACAGGACTGGCAGGCAACATGAGCCTGAATTCCTAATATTCCACATGCAATATTCATATGAAGGTTTTACAACTGTAATGGCTCAATTATGCCTGTCAGGTAAATTGATATTAACATTTTACTATGAATTCATTTGTAGAAAATTACTACCACAAAGTACCAACACTGGCCTCCGTTACCTCTTTTTGAATAAAAGAATAGAAAAGTGACACTTTGGCAGAGACACTAAACAAAATAGTGTAATGGAAACACAGCCTCATATTATTTGTGTACACTTTTCAACCGTCTCGTGACTGGAAGGTAGATGAGCTGACGGTGCGGTGAGTTAGATTGATGCATCTCCTCCATTTGACAGCGCTGAATCATTGCTCGAGCCACACACACCACCAGCAGCTCTGGAATGTCTGATAAAATGATATTAATTCCACACATTAATGAGATTAATGAATCAGTGCAGCTCAAAGCAGAGGAAGCAGCTTTCCCTTTTTGTCTGGCCCTGAAATAATAACACAAAGGTAATTATAGTGCATCCATCAATCTGCTGCCGGACAGTCTAATTATCTGGGCATTTCTGAAGTGCTCTCACTTCTTCACACCCATTTGTATTGTGTGATATGTTATTTTTTCATTAATGGAGAGCTCATCTGTGGCTCCTCCTGCATGTTACAGTGGCTGCCTGTCAGGGGCCGCAGGAGCAATGATCGAGAGCTGAGGGCCCGGCGATTGAGAGATCCAAAATTTCCATGATGGATAAAGATGTCATACGGCTAAGAGGTACACATCATAGACTCATCGTGCATCTTGACAAAGCACTCTTATCCTCCAAAGGGAATAATGAGGATGCTGACAGCACATCCACTATAATCAATGGCTTTCAAATGAATAATCAACTCCACTAATTGAACAAAGAATTTCCTCTTGGCTTTAGTGTCGTAGTAAAACTGACTATAGCCTTATCCTGAATTTGTCTTAAACTGCCTATTCCATCAGCCATTTTGAAGAACTACAAATGTTTTACAGAAATGTTTTTTTTTTTGTGTTGCTTGCGGTTAATAAACAAAAGGCACTGGCCACCATACTAGCCATGTTTCATATCAAACTGGAGAACATTATTGGTTTCAGTTGTATACATGGTATTGCTATGATTTTGCAGCTCTTGAACCTAGTCATCACTACTAGTGTGGGTCTTTTTTTTCCTATCCTTATTCAAGGCTGTGGTCTTTGAGGTTGAGAAAAGGACTTATTGATTTCACATTGAGATTTTGTAATGCTCTCACTCATAACCCTTTATGTTGCACTCAAATATACCAAGCTCCGGCTTAGATTTGCTTTGCTTGTGCTTAAACTGTGCAGTGACTCTCAGATACTTTATTGCTTGGACAGATTTCCTGTGCTCCAGCTTCAGCTCTTCTTCTCACGCTTACACTGCTTCTGTGCACACATGAAACGTCTGCTCTCTGATTTTTTTTTACTGCACTTAGATATTTTGGGGCGACAAATCTGTTAATATTCCCCAACCAATAGAATGCTAGCTGTGGTGTTGACAAATTAAATTGTTCCTCCTTCCATGTAGGTGCATTAGCTTTATGTCCGATAGGAAGTTGGTGTAATAATTAAGCCATGGAGGGTGGTACTGCATTAACCCGGGTTAAAGTAATCACTCTCATCTCGCATAGAAGTAAAGCTAACACGTCCACAAGTGCAGCAAAATGTTATTTGTCCACATACTACAATCTGAGAGCAGAGGAGAAATCTGGGAGCAGATGTTTCATGTGCACACAGAGGCAGCATGAGCGCAAGAAGAAGAGCTTAAGCTGGAGCACAGGAAATCCATCAATGCAATGAAATATATTGAATGCAAGCACACCGTTTGAGCACAAGCAGGGACTTGGGTGCAAGCACAGGGTTTTGAGTCAAAATTTGCCAGTGAAATCAGTAAATCCTTTCAAAATGAGAGACCACACTAGTATAAAGATAGGAGAAAGAATATACTGCCAAAATACCAATGCAAAATAACCTCTGACGTTTACAGCATTTCCAGTAGTCTTAAAGGTGCCGTGCAACTATTTTAACCTAAATATAACAGCTGGCGTTCAATGCTTTTGTTTTCCCGCTCATAAATGTAGTAATTTCAACAATTGTATGCATTTCCAAATAAAAGCATATGCAATGCTTAACACATAATAATTAATAAATACCACAGTACCAAAGCCCTCAGTGTGTTTGCCAGTGTGCCAGAGCAGCTGCATAAACCCTTACCAAAACTCAGACTTCCTCAAACAAACTCTTCAGCTCCATCATCTGGACTGTAATGGATTTCTAAAACAATAATAATTACGCAAGTTGACCGAGGCGGAACAAGGTTTGGCTCGGCCTGCCCTCTATCCCGACTAATTGTGAAGCATACAGAGAGCCACTTCCTGGAGCTTCCTCGCTAATGGTTACAGACGACTGACATTTCAGAGCAAATAAAATGTCCCCCAGCTGTCTAAATAACCGGTTTAGAGCCTCTTCTCCCTCTATTTTAAATTTCTGCAGCAAGAAACGCAGAATTCATCCCAACATAAGTGTCACACAAAGACGCCAACGGCTGACCTACAATTTACATCCGTTACACTGAGTGACTATAGGTCCCACTACACCTGAACAAACTATTACACAGAGTACATCTGTTACTTTTCTTTAACCCATTGTTTAAGGAGGATGGGGCTGTCCAAGTTTCCATTAGCTCAAAAAATGAATTGAGAAGAAATGCCTCTAAAAGCCTTTATACTCCGAACACGCCACAAATCATTTGACAGACAATGTTATGATGTGTCTCCTGGCTCGAGGGCACAGTCACCCCTGAATGATAAACACTCCCTTAGCTATCTGTAGCTATGGCCCAGGGGGAGTGAATGGGAAAAAGTACAGTGTGTACTTGGGTTACAGCTGTGGAGCCAGCCAGACAGGTTAATGGTAATATCATGTAGCAACTTTAATTTCAATAAACTCGTTAAAATTTGAGACAAGTCATTCCACTTGATTCAAGTGTCCAGTAAATGGCTAATAAATGTCCATTTCTTTTTATAAACACCAGGGTGAGTCACTTAGTGTGCGGCTTCCAGGCCTGACTTACTCAAAAGAGGCTCTCTTCTTTGTTTTTACGTAGAAGCAGCACAGATGACAGTAAAATAAACAAATGAAGAAGAATATAAAACAAGACGCAGACCTTGTCCTGTCAATGTCAGAGAAGCCCTTACATGTACATGTACTGAATGATGAGTTTCAGATAAAGTATCATCTCATCTCCCACAGCCTTTTAAGAAACTATAATAAAAATATAAGTCCATAAACACAATGTGCCGGGAGTGACCAAATCAGAACAGGTCACGTGATCACCACGGACAACAACAAAAGTTCAGGGGTGTGAATATTTACGCCTATATATGTACATCTATTACAAAATAAATGGCTGTAAAACTATTAAGATCTTTTCAGAGCATTAAGAGCATATACCAAAATGAAAAATATAATGCCACATACATAGTTTGGAGGTCAAATATATTGCAAATGAGCTATTTCAGATATTTATTTCTGTTATATTTGTGTGAGGACACTGAGTTGGATAGAGCCAGAGAAAGAAAGTAATGCATATGCTGTTGTAAGAAGTTATAAAGATTCTTTGCTGCATATAATGGGTGAGCAACGCTTGTTACCCGAACACAGCTAAGTTTGGATGCACCATTCAGTGTTAAGGGTAAAAACAAAAAAAATGGAGGTTTAAGGGGAAAAACAAGTTTTTGTAAATCTGGCAAAGAAGATGAAATTGTGGATCTGCATTTGATGAATGATGTAGATGGATGACAACAGTTCTCATAGACTTTATTCAACTTAAACTGTAGCACTACAGTTTACCAGGTATTCAGTGCTTGCTTCAAATCCATCTGACACAGATTGAGACCAAGATTTTATTAGACCTATCTCACACTGTGTGACATGCAATATGTGCTTCTTGTTGTCGCACAATCTAGAAAATCTGTAAACCAACACACACATATGCACATGCCATATGTCAAAATCCTTAACACTTTTAAAATGAACATCACACATGAAGACACATGACCCATTATCCTGCTTTCTCTGCAACCACAAACATGCTAACTGTCAAAGTGACAATAGAAAATAAAAGAAGTGAATGCTATAATAAACAGAATATTGCCAGAGGGGGCTAAATATCAGAACATGTGCAGATGCTTCAGACACTAACACACACTTTCACTCATCTCACCTACTCTTACTCTCCGTTTCTCACCTGGTTTGTTCGAAGTGAGAATTTTTCCTTGAAGTAAAATTTGGTATAAATAAGACCAAGTGTCTGTAAACGGAGTCTGGCAATAAAAGGAACGAGAGTGATGACTTCTGCTCGTCCATATTCATTGTTTGAACTTACATTTGTATTGCTATTAGCTTGTGTCACAGGTTTCCATTTGTCCCAAAAGACAAACCAACCCAATACTGTTGTATTATACAACTTCTTATTGAGGATTAGAAAAAGTAAAACACAAACCAGATTGTTAACAGTGGTTTTGTACAATTTAAGCCTTTTTAATCCTTCGTCTTTTCTGCTCATTTTTCTCTACTACAAACAACGTTTATGTTTAATAACAGCTCAACGGACAGATATGTTTACAGCTCTTTATGTGTGTTATGATATAAAATATTATAATCAATTATTGCAGTATACGTCTTCAAAATACAGTGTTGAGATTATTTACACGTCAGTCTCTGGCATACTTTGAGTCACATAAACAGTGAACGTGACAGACTCAAAATGTCCCATGTGAATGCCACATGTCTCGTCTGCAGTCAGACAAGGGACACGCTTCCTCTCCTTGAACATGAGGAATCCTGCTCAACCGAGACTGTTAGATCTTTTAAGTTGACTTATTCGCTGCAGTATCTGATAGATCACCTCTTTAGCTTGACTCGTGTGGTTTGAGGCGATTTCATTTTCCAACCCCTCTCAGAAGTTATCTAAATAGATTGTACAATAATCTGTTGTGCCCCGAAACCACACGGCAAATAATTATTCTCTGTTCAAATGTTTGACAGGAAAAATTAGTAACAATCACCAAGAGAGCAGGTGTTTCCCCCCCACTCACCAGCCCCCCTCCCTGAGTGCCTGCAGCAGAAAAGGTTGTGTACAAGGCTAGTATTGATTTTGAAACCATTTGACAAAGGATAAATAAGACGGGAGAGGAGGGAGGCCTTAGCCATGAGCTTCTTGATCAATCAACATGTCACAGCTGGAACTAAATTCAATTCTTATTTATCAAAATCCCCTGCTTGGTTAGAATGCTATGCAACGATGCTTTGCAGAGGCCCTTAACAGTCCTGTGAGCCACAAGCATCACTGTCACCGGCATAGATTTCATGACGGAAATACTT
Organism: Hippoglossus stenolepis; assembly: GCF_022539355.2. Lineage (NCBI taxonomy): Eukaryota > Metazoa > Chordata > Actinopteri > Pleuronectiformes > Pleuronectidae > Hippoglossus > Hippoglossus stenolepis. The sequence goes on along the minus strand of NC_061483.1, from coordinate 23,607,521 downwards.
TGCAGTGAAATCTTTATCATGTAAAAGACAATAAATTCATTTAAATTGCATGAGATCATTGCATTTTGTATTCATAGAGAAGACTGTCTATGTCAGGGAATGTACCAACCAACGATGTGCTTCAGATTAGACCATAAGTCCAGGACATAAGTATGTGCACAGTTAGACTTCTTGTTTGCCATTTTTGTTGTTGCTTTTAGGCTTTATGCCTCAGAACACGCAATTCAAGTGCAGAGTCTCATCTTTAACATGAGATAGGTTGTATCACTATAAATAAAACCTTGGTGGGAGATGGAGCACTTTTAACACATAGTGCCCAAAATGTAGCGGTTCAAAGGTATTTGTTACAAGCTTCTTGGGCATCTTTGTTTCATTTAATTTCATGTAGCTAATTCAAAAAGAGCTCTCGCATGGCTCTGAGATGACTGACAGTTGAAAGCTGCCATTTAGATTGAGGTGAAGTAGTCTCTCAGTGTGAGGAGTGAAGAACCATGTAGGTGAAGATGAAGAGGCTTAAAAAAAGCTAAAATCTATCAGAGATGTCTGTGGCTCTAAAAAAGTTGGCATGTACAGAAAAACTAGAAAATGACAATGGTCAGCTGAAGAGAACATTCATTTATGACTGGATAGTATGTCCAAGACCTAGGCATATATGTTTCCTTGCCAGTGATCAAGAGAGGAATTGATGTCCATAACCTCAGAGGATTCACCTCAGGATCCAAACTCTTAGTAAACATGAAGAACTGAAAGATCTGCAGAGTTTTGGAGCAAAGCTCTTTGGACCTCTATCAAAATCATGTAAATAAGAAAATTCTGAGAAATATTGGAACAGCTCCTGAACCAAAGCCATGAGCTCATCTGCTAAAGGTTGGTGGTGTTGGTTTGGTTATGGCTTGGTCGCGTGTGTCTGCCAATGGAACTTGCATAATGGTATTATTAATGATTTCACTGCTGATGGAAGGAACAGAATAAATTTCAGGAGCACTGACAATGATCCTAAACACTCAAAGCAACCAAGGTCACCTGATCTCAGCCAAACAGAAAGACAATCCACTTGATAAAGACAACACTAAAGGCAAAGAGACTCCACAACAACACAACCACAATGCTGAGGGTGACTGCACTGAAGCTCTAGGAGAGCATCGTCAGGTAAGAAAAAAGTGTCTGATGATGTCTAATGGATAAAGACATCGGGAAGTCATTGACATCATAATATATGAAATGACTTGTAAATTCCTATGTCCAATCACTTTTGAACAATTTAACTTAGGAAATATATATAAAAAACGGCAAATATATATATACACAAATGAAAAATGCTCAGTTTGGCCTGTATGTAGCCATTGCTATGTAGCTTGAGTATACGATTGCATTGTATGCAATCATATGTCCACAGATAAGTAGCTATTACTTTTTATCCCGATGGATCTGCCCCCACACCCTGTAATTTCAGACTATACATGTTCATAAAACAGGGAGCAGAGGTCAGGATGCAACCAGTCATTTTACAACAATACAGTCTGATGAACACTAAACACCTAGAGCACCTTCACTCAAACACGCCTGATTAAGAAATCCATTTTCTGTCATCCAAGTCAGACAAAACCTTTCTTGACTTGTTATTACTGAAAGAAAATTGAAAACAGGTCACATTTTTACAGTCATTTAACAATCCTCCCACTCAGCCACCTTTGCTCCACCATAATGCCGTCATACACTTCAACTCAACCCATGCTACACTCAGTGACACTGGCACGGTATCATTTGGTAAGGATTGGGATGCAGGTTGGAGAAGAAATAGAACCTCTTTGATAGGTCAACTACCAATCACAAGGTTGCAACAGACAAACACAACAGTGGATGATGTCAGTTACCAGTACACCTAACCTAATTGTCTCTGGACTGAAACAGGATCAACTAGGGGGCACTTACAAATAGAGATAAAACAATGCATGGCACTGAGGCATCACGTCAAACATTACATCTCATGATTGGGGCTTTGAAATGAAAATTATAACATTATGCCTATTTGCATATCAACCACAGATTGCTTGTGTAACAGAAGTCAGGATGAAGGGAAATTAAAGCAAATGTTCCTCTGATTGTAATAGTGGGTTATTGCGGATAATGTCTGCCCTCGCAAACTCATGAGTCGTATCAAGTTTCATATAATTCAATCCTGTATTTTCTCAACTCACAAACTTATTCAATCTGTTCAGGGTTATTTTATAATAATGATTTATCTCATGCTGGCCTGATTCATACTGTGATTCAAATACTTGGTGGTTTGTTAACAGGGGAAAACAGCAACAGTAACATCACAAAGAATGAATGAGTCACATGTTAATTCTGTTTTAGTCACAGGTTACACTGACTTCTACCGAGCTGCTGCAGCGGGGCACACAGACATAACAATGTAAATGTTGTTATCCCATTCAACACCCATTTTCTATTCCCACACACAGCTTTGATGGTAAACTGGTTATCAAATGACATAAGAGAAGTATACATCTGTAAGCTTAATGCCCACTTGTAAAAGTTGGTGAACAAAGTGTTCAATGATTCACTAAAAGCATCCAAGCAGAATAAGATAAAGCAGGAAAACAGGTTTTGTTTGAATGGTGGAATAGAAGGGCAGCCCACAAGTTTAAGAAGTGTAATCTTAGCTTCACAGTAGTTAAGAACATTGTGTAAAATTAAATAAAAAATTGTGAAATTGAGCAATACTTAAATAAACACCCTTAAACAAGGCAGTTTATCTGAATCAATGTAACTCTTTAAAAGGCCAAATACAAGACTGTGACATCATTTTCAGATTTACATAGTGTTTCCTTGATATACCATGTGGTGAATCATACCATATTACAGAACAGTTCAGTTTTCAGTTCAGATTTCAGAAAACCAGAAACTCACCATCATATAATTGTAGCAGGACGGAGAGAGAGGAATCATGTGGCAGAAAAAAGATATTCAGTTGATATTTCAGATGAATCTGTTAGTATGGAAATATTTGTCTTAAAATTAATTTTGCTAATGATCCCCTTTAGCTATGTGAAAATAAAGAATCATTTGAAGGCAGGTGTTTCAATGACATATCTATTTTACAACAGTGAAAATCATGAATGAAGGCTCATTCCCAGATGTTCAAATAATCAATCTGAAATGCTTGTGACAATTAACAGTGTGAGATGCAATAAGAGCAGGGTGTTTTGACAGTTTAGGTTTGGATTAAACCTGACTTAATAGGATCATTTTTCTCACAAAAGGTACTCCTTCAAACCAGGGTAATCAATTATTATGAATTATACATGCATTGAATTAAGTGCCTAATGTCATTAATATGTCTCATTAGTTTGCACTGAGTGCGAGAGATTTTTCCCTCTGTGGCTCCTCCATCAAAAGAAGGATGGGAGGGGGCTGGTTGGTTGGTGGGAGGGAAAATAACAGTATTTGCATTGAGCAGAGGCGCCATTGTGTCAATGTCAAATGGAGTGTTTGTAATGTCTCTCTCTCTGTTGCTAGAAAGCATGAGCTTTATTCATTTCAAATATTTTCAGTGATGCATTAGTGTCAGGATGTGTCGCTTCCATTTCTCAGAGACGAGCAGAAGCCTGACAGCCTGGGTGGATGTGTAAATACAACACAAAACACTTAACTATGAGATCATCTGCACCGGGTTATTAATCTTGCTTTTTAAAGGGCCTGTGTGGCCTGACTCCATCTATGATCCTCTGGGCCTGGTGTTGCTATATTCTGGTGCCATGTTATCCAGCAGAGAAAAAAATATCCATTAAGGAGATGGATGTATTTTGGGGATGGTTGGAAGACAAAAGGAACACACAAGTGCTGATAGGGTCGGTTATGGGTTAAGGGCACATTTTCAATGGGCTTCTTTGTTTGGATGGGCTGAAAGATACCACACATGGCAAAATGGCTGCTGCTGCATGCTGTTGCTGTAAATCCACACATCTCACCCACTGATGAGTGAAACCTCAACCAGTGAGCAATGCAAACAGAACTCTGCTGCAAGGCATTTTTCTAACATACCTGTGCTAGATGTCTTTATTTTGAATGTAACCTTCTTTACGTGAACAGCCTGCTTCACATTAATACAGTCGCACACAGTCACACTTGGGAAATGTCATAGCATACCATTGCAACTTATTGGTATTCCCGGTCATGTCCCTCACAGACAATGGGTCTCCTATTTATTCAAGACACATCTCAAAACTCAAAACAGCCACTAAGCATGTACATAAATAAAGATACCTGACATAAAAAATGTATCATTATCATTAACGTTGTAGACTGCTTGAAAAAGATCATCTGCAACCGTTTCATCCTAAGTGTATTCATAACAACTCATTGAGGTCATTCTCGGCAATTCCCGTACAAGCCACAGCATATATTACTATTTGAGGCACTAACTTCAAGATGTGCAATGACCCCGTGTATCATCTCTGCTGCTGCTGAATGAAAAGGTGAAGAATTTTTTGCTGCAAAGCCCACAGCACTAAATGATGTTGTGTCACTCTACAAACTCTACAATGTCCAGAGCTTTAAAACCTTTATGTTAAGACAGTGATCATGCTCTTGTTGTGGGGGCCTTGATGGTAGAGCCAAACGGATATATCGGCTGGTTGATAATATCGACTGATTTGTGCCTTTCTCAGAATAAACAATGCAGATAAGACTGCATTTATCTCATTTTACAGCAAGTCTTAATTCAAGTTCTACATATTTGGTTGTATTTGTCTTTCTCTTATTTGTTAATTAAGTTCATGGTTAAGCTGTAAAATATCAAGCCTCGATTACATTTCCTGAAAACGAAATCTTCGAAATCATTGCAAATTTGTTAATGGGCCTATATTTCGGTTTTAGAAAGGTTTTACTCCCTAATATCGGTATCAGACCTCAACTACCAGATCGGCCGGGCTCTACTTGATAGACCATGTCGCCACATGACCAACAGAGGTCAAAACAACCAGCACTCTAAATATAATCACGATATGTGCTTTTATCATTAATGATTTTCTATTAAAAACTGTCAAGCTGTAAAGACATAGCTGTAGAGTGCAGCCTTGATATAGGACCAGAAGCTTCCTTTGAGAAGACAGCAACCTTAGCCTTGTTGAATTCAATCCAGGTATACTTCAATTAATTAGAACTAAATAAATAATGGGCACGGAGCCTATTTAGAGGTTTTATTCTCAAGACATAAAAGTCATTAATTATCAGGGTCAATGGGAGAGAGGGAGATAACAGAGAGGAGAGGGTGCATCAAATGAGCCAAACAGGTGGAATTCTGAATGTCAATTAAACTAATAAACTTTATCGCTAAATAAATCACATATGAGAAACAGCAGCAAACTACTGATCAGTTTTTTGTGCAGATGGCCGTCTCACACGTGCCATCTTTCTGAAATGAAAATATAGCGTGCAACTAAAACAAATTAATGACAAACAACATTCCCCTAAAATTACTCTTCCTTGTTTTTGAATGTCCAGGGAGGCAGGTGAAGTCTGCCCTTATTACCAATGTCAGAGATTCGATTAAGCACGAGGAAAGCAAATGATCCCAATGAACTAATGATTAATCCGGCAGGTCTATTTACTAATGTACCAGAATGCATTAGAGGCATAAGTTAATGGGGACAGGACATCAATTCAAATACAAATGAACCACATTTGCATTGGACGCTTATTGACTGGTGTAACAAAACGAATTACGTAGGTAATCTACTTATAAACCTTAGAGACGAATGAAACATGATTCCAAGCATATTTACCTTGGATCCACTCTTGCCTCCAGAAATGACAGCATCAATATGTGCAGACTGAACGATCGCTTGTTAAAACAAAACGTTTATTCTGACTGGACAAGACAACTTAGACTACAACCTGTGAGTATGATCAACAGGATAATTTAATTAATAAAACATATTGCAGACCAACAAAAAATAATTCTTGTCTGTACTGCAGTTTTCGAACTAACCGCTATCGTGCCTATTAGTGGCAGAAATGTTCCCACACTCCCATCTGCCAGGCAAAAGACGATGTGGAGGATCGTCAGACCTGCCAAAAGGCGACAAAGCTATGGCACTCCTAAAACGGCTCCAGCCAAACACAGGGCCCTCCCTAGGGTTGAGTAAAAAAATAAATAGATAAAAAATATACTGGTCTCACTTTGTGGATGAAAGGACCAGACTTAATCCTCGCTTTGTTCTTGTACATAGATGAACATGAAAGCCCACTTCTGTGGATTGCTTCTCTTTGGGCCCCTGGGCACAGTGCTGGACCCAGATCGAGACTTATCAATAATGCTGCGCTCTTAACTATAGGCTTAAACTGGTGGAAAATATTCTACAATTTGACGGAAATCTATCCATCCCCTCTTCCCAACGGTAATGACACTTTTGCTAGCTTGTCTAATACCATCTAGTAAGTGATTTTTTGTAAGAGGAGGAGGAGGGGTTTAGAAAGAGAAAAGCAGCGGTTCTATTTGATGTTTCGATCTGGGATTGATCTCAGAGGAAAGACTCACATTCTGAAAGTAGGATTATTGGCTTCGCTGGCTCTCCTCAGATGTCAAAGATCTTTGAACAGCCTTGTAAAGTGCACTGCTTCCAGGCTGCTGGTGAACTGCTTATGAACTCATCAAAAGAGCACCTGTCTCCATATTAATGAGGCACCGTGCACTTGACAAGGGTCCTCTTCCCACACATACCTGTCTTCCTGAGAACCTCACCGCTTTTCCTGGAAAACGCAGAACAAAGGTGCTTCTCCTTCTCGGGTCTCCTCTAATTCAGACTTTACAGTAGACTCAAAGGATCATCTGAGGTGCAGGTAGAAACGATCTGAAATCCTGATCAGAAAAACAGAAGTGCATATATGCAGTATATTTGAAAACAATTACTACATGTAACAACAGTGCATATGGGCAGCATAAGGCTGCAAGGCGCGCTGCACGCTGCTGACTACAAATTCTGCAGTTCATGTGTTCAACAGCTGAATAGCTTCTGCATTCAAAACTCCTGTAGTGGTAAATCAACATTAAAGCTTTTTTTCATTACTTCCTGTTGTTTTGAATTTGTGTAGGTTTTACTTATGAGAACACCTGTCTCATGAGCATATATTTACCAACAAATGTCAGTCACACTGTCACAAAATACAGTTCTTTAAACAGAATAGTCTAATTTTAAATATTGGCCAGATCATATAAAAACCGTGCGTCTTGTGATAAGTAATTCAACAACGGTATCTAATATTGGATAAACATTTGGTGGGAAAACGCAAGTGTTTTAGTTGCATACTGCAGAATATGGGGGGGGCTCGTATGTGTGGGTGGGGGTTTGCAGCTAAGCCTGTGGTGGTGGGGTGGGGCGTAGCGGCATGGCTGAACTGTAATTGATAATGTAAAGGCAGATGGGGGTCTCCAGGGAGACGGAAAGAATCCAAGCAGATGGCCAAATTGCCACTTATTTATGTGGAGCAGAGGACTCAGCCCTCTGGTCCACATGGTATGATGGATCATTATAGCTCTCCGTGCATAAACACCAATATGCTTTTAAATCTGGATGGCAAAGCTGAAGACAGCCGACAAGCAAAAGTGCCATATTTCAAATGTGCTGTCAAGAGCATGGGGTGGAAACAGAGAGGGAGAGAGGGGAGGGGGTTTGGTAAACCTATGCTACAATGAATCTAATTAAAGACCATCCGCTGACTACCTCCGCTGTCTTCCTCCCTTACTGCCACAAAAATGGAAAGCGGAGGTTTGCCAAGTACAAACCTCCAAAGGCTCCATCTGCACTGAACACTGGCATGTTAACAGCTGACCGACATGGAGAGCCAGTGCATGCATGTTTTTTTGTTCTTCAGCAGCAGACATCTAGATTAGGAGGAGTCTAAGTAAACAGTGAAGACAAGCAGCCACAAGCACACAAGCACACACACACACACACACACACACACCCTTAGTGGTCAGTGTGTTTTGATGACTGTCATCATCTTCGATCAGCTGTTGTGTTTGCAGACACAGACAGATTGGTTAATATGGTTGAGGCCGTTTGATCCCCTCTCCGTCCCTGGGTTAACTCTATTAATGTCAGCCCGGACCACCTATTTCATATTTACTAAGACCCTTTCATCTCCCCCGTGCAGTAATTGGTCTCCTAATGTGAGAGTGCTGACGTGAAGGCCATCCGTTGCACTGAAATTACAGAGCATGCTCGCACTTCTTCTCATAAAGACACTTCAATACTAACCAGCTTTTCACTGTTGGTGATTGTAGCTTTAAGCAACTGTTCTAAATCATCTGTACAATGTTGTCCAAAAATTGCATTAATAGAATGAAAACACCACCGAGAACTCATTTGTAACACCTCGGATAAATGATTATGCCTCCATGTGCAAGACACTGGTGATAAATGGTTTACATACAGGTTCAGCAGTTGACTGGTTCTCTGAAACCTGGCATATGCTGATAGCAACAAACGACTGTCTAAATTCACTGAGTAAAGAAAGAATAAGGTTGTATTTTTGGGCAATTTTTTCTAACAAGCAAACAAGAACAGGTATGATGAACGCTGACACGTGCACAATGAAGAAGATGAAGAGTTATTTGAAAAACAAAACTGCCCATAGAACAGGAACGTAAATGTGTCATTAAACGGGGAATGCTCAACAACTCCCTGGGCCTCCCATATTTCACATTCCAGAGTAACACCAGCGAATATTAATATTTGCTTTTCATTTCAAGCAGCAGTGGTACTCTGTTCAGGAGGTGTGAAAAAAAGTGTGAGTGTGGCAAATGTCACCTTCAGACAGGATATTATAGTAAGTAAGAGAGCTTCATTCGGCCAATGAAATAGAAGTTTACTGTGATTGAGGATATTTTTTTTTCCAAAGATGAAATGAAAATAAATGGTCATGAAAAGAGTCACATTGTGGGACCTCATTAAAGCTGACTGTGAGGTACAGGCTTTCTTTGTGTGCAATGATGATTGACAGAAGATGAAAAAAATGGCCCAGTCACAGCAACTGCCACCACGTGTCTTGCTGAGAGAAGGAGCACTATACACTTAAGCTGCTTTCAGACATGCACTAAAGTCCACATATTTCTCTGGAAGTGGTGCACGTGTGAACCTGAGTCCGGATTACCTGCAGAATTTCTCTACCTGGCCCCCTAGTATTAAAGTCCAGAAAATTCTGCGACAGACGCAAAACAAATTTATGCCGATGAAAAGGTGGTGATACACATGTAGAAGACATTGATGAAGATGTCCAGAAAATGCTGTGGTGATAAGAGCTGACACAGGTGTCGTGTGTTGTTAAGAAAATTACGTGATCTCTGCAGCGGAATTGATGTGTCACTTCCTGTCTCTGACTGCTGCACCCACCACCTCTCGCCTGAATAATGCGGAGGATTTGTTGCTGTTGTGAACGCGTCTGTGCAGAGAACCTCCTGCTGTGCTGTGCATGTGTGAAAAGCAAACTGCAGGTAAAGTCCGTACCCAATTCTCAGGACTTTACCTGCAGGTCAAGTCTGAAAACGACATTATAGTCACAAAGAGGACAATCAAAACTTGACAAAGCTATAGCAGAGTGCAAAAATAAGGACCCTGACTGGAAAACTGATCACTGAGAAACATCATAGGGAAACTAATATGTTAGATAGTTACAGCAAAGGGTCTCCTCTACCCTTATTTAAGAGCTTCTGTGCTTTTTCGTCTGCGGTAGTTTTGTTTTTTTGTCTGTTACGTAGCAAGACTATACAAAAACTACTGGACAGATTACCACAAAACTGGTGGGAGGATGTGTTATGGGTCAGCGAAGAGACCATTCAATTTTGGTGTAGATCCGCATCAGGGGGCAGATCAAGAAATTTAGTTCAATGGTTTTTCAGAGAATAATTCATGCATCTTAAATAAATAAATTAGATATGTTTGGGGGAGTGGTATTTTTGAGTGTGTGCAATTAGGTGATGAAAATTTGGATCTATTGAATTTAAATGTGATTTCATACGGACCGTTCGGCCTTGGTGGAGATATGTGCTCTACTGCGTACCTTTCTAGTTTCTTCGTTTGTTTTGCCACAGTTTAAGCCAATGTGTACCTGTAAGTTTATCATAACACAGCACAAAACAACATCATCGAAGAGACTGTAAACATGAGTGCTCAGGGAGCAGTTTTACGAGCCCCATCATCGAGGAAAATGTAAAGCTTAGATGTCTTTAAAGTTGAATTCTCAAAGCATATAAGTTATTACCCTGAGATTATCTTTTGCATTACAGAACTATCTTTTGGTGAAATGAAAACGAGCACAGTTGTTTTTTTGCTGAATAAAAAAACTGGTTTGAGGCAAATATTTTCTCTACATAGAATTTATTTAAATGTTTCCAAAACCAGCATTTGTGTTGACAATTCCAACAATAACTTTGAGGAACATAGTATTACTTATCCCATACATTGGTCCAAACTACAACATTAAGAACCAAGTTAAAAATTATTGAAGAAACAACACAAAATTTCCATGAAAGCCGCACGATAGTTATGACTCATTTGTACCATTCACCATGGCGATTGCTTTGGGACTGATACTGTTTCAATAGAATAAAGAGCTGCCACAGCTGGTGCTGATAATTCACTGTAATCTGTGGCACTGAATAGAGGTCTACTTTCTACCTAATACATGAGCAGCATATGCAGGAACCACAGATACGTACAGAGGGAAAACTGGGTCATTCGTTTGAAATATTGGGCAATTTTCCGTCAATCAAAAATTATTCCTCTCCTTCATGTGCAATGAAATCCCGGAGGAGCACTGATTTCACACATGAAACAATAGGAAGTGGGTAACTTGTAAAAAAAAAAAAGAAAGGGGGCCATGTTTCAGATTTAGGAGAGTACCCACTCATTCTACACTTCAAAGAGAAATGTATGATTCTGCTAAAATGGTGTCAGTGTCTGCACTCAATTTTGGTAATAACTTGCTCTGAGAGAAAGAGAGAATCTGGAAGCAATTTGTGATGGTACAGCCAAGTTTTCTTTTTCCTCTAACGAAAGTTATTATAACTATTGACCTTTCCCGGGCTTGAATGGCATTTCCAAGCATTCTGGGATGCCACTGCTGCTCTCGAAAACGGAACTTTTTAATTCTGTGCGTCAGTGTTGTTTCAGGCCTGGTCTCCTGGGTAAGGCACTTAAACTATTACTGTATGCTCACTCGTTCACCGCACTATTTGAACAGCAGGGCCTTTCTGCTATTCCTGTACCGTCACTGACACATTGTAAAATCTTATCCAAGGGCTTTTAATTATAAGGAACTTAGATAAAAACTGCAAGAGGGAACTTTAGAATCTATGTATCCATTCCAACGTTTTAATAAATCTGAATTGTTGCCACTAATCTTAAAATAAATTCTCTACATGTCTATCACATCTTAAAGTTGCCACTCAACACCAAACATGTCGAACTCACTAAAGAGGTTGTGTTAAAAAGAAAATCAAAACCAATTTGAGGGCCATACTGGTCATATATTGATACAATGCTTTTCACCCAAATCAATCTTTTAATCAAAATTTGTATTGTGTGAAAATAATGACTCATAAAAATGTGAACTTTGTATAAAACAAAACAAGGTTATCCAGAGTCAAAATGCAAAATGACATGAAGAGTGCACTGGATCATTACTTTTTATTGAATACCTTCAATGACAAATAGTTTCATAAAAAATAACCAGATAACCGATATTTTGAGATATATATATATCGGCATGAAGGTGTTTTGCAGATATAACAAGGCCTGGTACATGGGCCTTTAGTTTGATATATTTGGTTTGAACAGAAAGAGAAATGAGAGTTGGTCTATGACTCATTTTTACAACCTGCTTAGCTCCTTCCTTTTACACTGCTGCTCCCTTGTGGTGTATCCATATAAGATAATCTGAAAGATAATAAACAAAGACACTGTTGTGTTCATTCTTGTTGTAGAGTTAATGTACAAACTAAAGCTTAAAATAGAAATTATATAAAAATGTCTCTGTTTAAATTTAACAGGAAAAAGTGTAAAAGACTACAATTCAACTGAAGTGCTTCAGTCTGTTTGGTTTGATATTTACGTCTTGTTGTTGTTCTCTATTTGTCAAACAGACCAGTAGCAATAAACTGGCTTCATGATAAATGTTAATTCATTGCTCTATTTTAGAAATCTGATAACTGAAAAGCAATGTCACCCATCCCAATCACTCTAATCCACATGTGTCTCTCAGTCATATCCTTGTCCTGCTATCCAACCACCTTCATCCCAGCCCCCCGTCTCTCACCAAAGCAATCAGGTAAATCCCACATTAACTCCTGGGAAACAGCCCATTAATATTTCACTTGTTTCCAAGCCTGTTTGCGCCATACATCACTGCCCAGCCACTCCTTTCAAAGCCATACATTAGAACTATTTTCAAAATACTTCATTGTCAGCCTGTGGCAGTCTCATTACTTATTAAGATAAGCAAAAAGATGTGCAGGAGCAGTTGGTGGCTCAGCTTGCTTTAAAAGCTCCTTTCTACTGTTTCCACCTCCCCTGCCTGCCTCCTCCTCCTCCTCCTCCTCCTCCTCCACCTCCCCCTCTCTACTCATTTGAGTGCAAAGGCTGTCTGAGAACCTTTAGGAAGTTACTTGGCTGAAAATATGCGGGTTGTTACTTTGGTTAAAGAATAAAGGAAAATATTCCCACCATACAGGGTAAAGTGTACTAATATAATGTAACATTTTTGCATCATGTAAAGCTGTGGTGCAGTGACCGCCAGTGTAATGATAAGTAGTATATACTCTGATACACAAATTGATGGCAAACTTGCAGGCTCTGAATTCATAGGATAAATTGTGTCAACTCTTGAAGGTATTGTATCAGTTTTCTCTGCAGTCAAACAACTTTACAGGAGCAGTTGGTGGTGGTGGTCGCTTGCCAAGAGCTTTAGCCATTATTTGTATACAAGACAAAGTCAGAATTCGCCCTCTGAGCGGCTCTACTTCTGGGCAGACTGGATGCTATGACGACTTACTATTGGAAAGAGAACGTAACAGCTGGGCTGGCAAACATGACTTAACATGGGTATGGCTTTCCACCGCTCTTAGTGAGTAAAGAAATTTAGTTTGATGCTGAAATCTCAGGTTGTAAATGCTAATGATGGCTATAGCAAAAATGTAGCCATTAAAACATGTGTATGCTTTTGCCACAAACCTTCACCACAATATGTTTTACAAAATATTTTTCAAATATATTCACTCAATTATAACAGTTTGGGTTGGTACACGTTGTGGAAAGATTCTGGCTGCATAAACATACTGTTTAAAATCATAAACTTAAAAGGAGTTACATTTGAATATCTTTTGTGATAACTAAAGCTCGTATCTAGAGTATGTGGAGAGCAAATAGATCAGGAGCAATACAATGGAATGACAACAAAAGAGAGATTGCCGAACTATTACCTCATCCTTTCTGAGGATACATACTAAAAAAGTACATTACTATTAAGAGATGCAAAATCTACTACAAAAGGTAGAGAAAAATCAGAGAGGAAGATGTAAGAATGTTATAATCTTACTTTATAACTTCACTTGTCTGTCATTGATCCAATGTTTTATGACAGATAACAATGCCAGTTTTAAAGTAGTCTGTAACACGATAACACAATAACTATAGATTGAGTTTAGATTTACAATAATAAATGCTATAATTACACAAAATCTGTGTTAATAATTATTAGCTGACATGTCTAGGCTTCCATAGCCAATATGTGGAACGTTCAAGACCATGTTTCTGTGCCCTATGCTCACTTTTAGGAGAACACTCCTTATAAAGAAGTGTCTCCCTCATCACCTGTCCCCTTTTTGCTGATATACTCCACAGAAGACAATATGGGCATAGAAAATGTCCATATGTCAGACTATCTGTTATTACATTTATTACATTACAGTTCATGTTCTAGCTTAAAGTGATTGGTTAGTATGTTGACATATTTCTGGAAACTGCCCAATCCTCCAATCCAAATTGGTGAAAATACTTTGGCTGACTCTCCAAAAACCCATAACAAACCAGTTAAGAAATGGAAACGAGGCAAAGCTTTGACAATTACCCAGGTGATGTTCTAAAATTAAACTCTGTGAGGTCAACACTGGGTTGGAAGGAAACTGTGACTGGCATTCATTTCCTATGGTGACAAAAAATTTGCCTCAGTGCCCATGGAAAGTCGGGATGAAAAATAAAAATAACACAATAACGCCTGGTTACATGCTGCCTGGTTAAAGGTCAATGGATCAGATCAATGAGTCCTCATCTTTGACTCTGTTTGTCAAACATGTCATTCACCATGTGACAAAGACCCCAACCTATTGATTAGTCAGCTAGCTGCAGCTACACTGTAAACTGGCTTTAACACAGCGGACATTTAGACTTGGCCTTACGCAGGAACCACAAGTGTGAGTAATAACACCAATTATGGCTGTGCTCCATTTAAGTGTCCCATGCCAGTCAGCTAGAAGGTGTAATAGTATGACTGAGGGCCTGAGGAGCTGAATGGAATTTCACCATCAGCAATGTGATTAGTTACACCTGCGGATTTTTTTCCTGCTGTTGCGAAACAAAATGTCGGTAAAAATGTAGCTAAAAGAACAACTACTTCTGATGCTAGAGAGCGAAACAGTGACCACCCACTTTTAACATTTGAGAAAATCCTTATAAAAAGAGTTTTAAGACTGGAACCAGACCAAACAGCCATGAGATGAGTCATGACCATAAAACGTGATTCGCAGCAGGAAAAATGTACTAGACTGTGTAAATAATTATTTAAGTAGGAAACCAGTTCAAATGATCCCATTCTAATTTCTTCCATTACGGTTCTTCTCGAATTTAACCTTGTTTTGAATATAGTGCAGTTTGTGTCATGTATGTATGTATGTACAGCATTTATGTAGCACATATAACATTTCATATGGTGTGTAATTTAGTAACCTACGTAGTAACACTGAATGATCCGGTCTTAGACCTCATGAATTTTGTAAATATAGAGAGACAGCACACGTTAAGAGTGGCAGCGGCAACTACCTGCCATTGTCGCGACAGCCACAGCATAACCTGCAACTTCAGCTGACCCCGTTTACGACAGCTATTGAAACTATTTCTGAAGTTCTGTTGGGTATCTTTATATTCGGTGTGGGTAAACCTATAGGGGAGCCGCCCCACCTGCTGGTGCTACATTGTAACTGGCCTCACATGTGTTGTGCTTCGGTGAGTTGATGAAATGATGGAAAAACAGTTGTGCAGGGCGATAACGGGCAATAACTTAATAACAAGTGGTCTGTGCGTGAATGAAAAAGAGTGAGAATTGTCTGTTGCATCATTGGCCGTTCGTGGCAGCCCGGTTGCAGCTAAAAGTTGCTGCTGCCATTATTTGAGCCAGTAAACATCTCCATGGTAACAGCAAGCACCACCAATCAAAGACATTGCTTTTACACATGAGGATTGGAAATAGTGTAGGACTTCTACTTGACATAATTGACGTCGCGAATAAAACGTGTTTTTCTCAAAACGCAGTTGATCTCGTATGAACGGCTTCTGCTGTTGCGTATATCAATACCAATATTATGGCTGATAATCAAAATCTCTCATCAGACAATGAATGGGATTTTTACTTCTGGAACCACTGCTGAGCTCTATCAATGTTGTTATTTATAGTGTTTGTTCTTTTTTTAACCTTGTTCAAAACTGACTAGCTTACAAACATGGACAAAACAGAGACTTCAGGGCACCACATTATGACGCAAATGAAAAACATCAGTATAGCTAAACGATAATAAATATGATAATACACGTACCTAATAATAATGAAAGATACTAACTTAAGAAAAAGGTAGGCAACAAATTAAATGCTTTTCAAAATCAACTCTAAAAGATTCAAAAGACGTTGAGAACTTGGCTTATGATGTTTAATGTCCTTATTAAAATGAATAAGTTGGTTATAACTCTCAAATTGTTATTGTATATTAAAAAATCTCGTCGATTTAAACTAGTGGTTGGTTTGAGTGGTAAAATAATGATGAAAATAATTATCTCTATTACACTTTTCATAGTTTAAGGGAAGAAACGCATCGTTACAGTGACGTCGGAGTACACCTGTTGTGACGCATTAACGTATTTGTGGCTAACTGGCTAGCTTTAGCTCGAGTTTGTTAAAAACAATGTCGGGATCAAAACTGTTTGAACTATCAAAATGTAATTAGTCCGGGAGAGTGAGAGGACAAACTTTGTGACGTTACCTCGTGTTGAAGCCGCAGAGCGTGTGTCGGTGAGGCAGGCTGCGCAGGTGGAGTTAGCATCACGGTTAGCATCACGGTTAGCATCACGGTTAGCATCAAGCAGCCTCCTGAGCAACATCCTCTCCAAAATGTCTCCGCAGGACAGTTGAGTTAGTCTCCGTTTGTTCTGGTCGCTGTTGGAGCTCCTCTCTGCTCGTTGTCTTCTTTCCCACTCCTGCTCCATGTTTAATGAGGAGGGGTGAGGACCCACCATGCTTGTTTTGTTTACCTTAGGTAACGTGACCTTCCACCTCTGACTCTTTTCCCGTCTCATCTCGCTGCTTCATTGTGATGAATCAACACATTGTTCTTGATTCATATGTCAAAATGAATCAGGAAAAGGTTTCAGTCATTTTCAGCAGTAGAGAAACAGGTGCATTTCTACTGGTAATGTTAAATACATTTTTAACTTATGGGACCATCTCAACTACAGCAGCCTGTATATGAAACAAATGTGAACCAAGAGATGAATGAAGTTTAGGAAGAGTAATCAAACCTATTCGTCTCTATGGAACGTACATTAGTCCATCATTTACTTACGTCATTAAAACTGCATTAGGATAAATAATCAAAGCTTTTAAAACATAAAATTGCAACATTGAAAAATCTCAACGACATTATTTTCTTTGCGTTAATTTCTTAGATATTTGTTTGTCAGTCACTCCAACTTAAATCTTCTAGAATCATCAGAATCAGACATACTTCATTAATCCCTCGGGTTTTGTTACAATGGCTCCAGACCAAAACAATAACAATGCATAAAACTACTAAATATCGGTCGAAGTACAAAATAAAAAAAGGTGTAAATGTGTATTGTACAATATATAAAAAGAAGCTGAATAAAAACATGTAAAATCACAGTGTATAAAATAATACATTATATATAACTTAAAGACAGATTAACTTCCTGTGGCGCTCTGTGGTGCATCTCGGTGGAATAAGTCTGTTGCTGAATGTACTCCTGTGATTAGCCAGCTCGTCAGGCAGTGGATTGTCCAAGTTAGTCTGTAACTTGGACAACAAGCGTCCCTACAACGTCACTGGCCTTCAAAACAGTTGTGAGGAATATTAGGCTACTTTGAAAGAAATGTTAAACAATAGGGACCTTATGCCGACATCACAATGCAACACTTCCTGAAATATAACTGATGTCAACAGCGGGGAGTAGAGTTGTTGTTCTAAATGCAAAGGAACATCTTGTTGCCAGGAAACAGTGAAACAATATTTGGGCTGTGTAGCTCTATGCAGCTGGTAACAGTGTCAAAACAATAAACTGTGATGTATTTCTCTTGATTTAGTGGCAAATTGTGAAAACATAAATTATTAATTCTTAAATTCTCTTTAACTTGCATTAAAACTCTTTGTGGGCAGTGAGCACTGACTTAGTAAAGTTTAAATTGCAGGTTTTTGTCCTCCTCCAGTGAGCTGCACTGCATTAATCAAAATAAATTCTTTGAAATGTTCGCCAAACTAAAAAAGCTGCTACATTCTTCACCAACTTTAATAAAGGCAAAGCATGTTCGGCACAGGTAAAGTTGATTAATGACTGGAGCCGGGCTGTATTTTTCAAACCACTCCCAAAGTGGGTACTTCCATGTACTTTTTCTAATGGTTTTCGAAAGCTGCTCCAGGGGCCACGCAGGTACAGTACGGGGAGCATCATCTGTTCTCGAGCAGATTATTTACACTGTGCCTTTATCAGCCATCTAAACTGAGGCTATTAGTCATCACGGAGCAGATGGCAAGGCCTGGAAAGTGAGTATTTACTGGTAAATGGTGATGAATGGAGCAGCAAATCAATGGTCATACATCAACCAGGCTTCACCTATACACTGATCTATCTCATCTCTCTCACAATGAAAAAGTTTACATTTACTATAGGCGTCATTGGCACATTTGAAGTCATGGTCGTACAAAACCTGTGACACCAAAAATCTTAATTAAAAAGCCTTAAGATATATATACTGCTCACATAAGATTGAGTTTGACCCATTAAATCATGGCTGGAAGTTACAATGCTGAAACAAAGAGAGAGGTAAATGAATTAATCTACTTACTGCATAGGGAAAATCTGTACTCAGAATTTTGATTCATAACGCTTTTATATTCTTCAAACCCTCATATACTTAAGCCACAGCTGTTTATTTTGCACATAAATGTATCTGTTAAAGATTGCAGTCATTGCGGCAGCAGAGCAGATGATGAGAAGACTCTAGTTTGGGATTCATTGGGGGTTCTGAAAGGAGAAAATGCAGTAAAAAGAAAAAAAGAAGAAGAAAAGATTTGGCTTATGCTTGTAGTTTGTCAACTTGGTTCCCAGCAGGAAAGACTAGTTGCCTCCGTCAGTGTGCATGAAGCCAAGATGTAGTCAGTCGCTTGGATTTGCTTGTTGGCTAATTTCTCTCAACCCCTACTCAAACAAATCAAGTGTGTATGTGTGTGTGTGTGTGTGTGTGTGTGTGTGTGTGTGTGTGTGTGGGGGTCATGCAAGTGGAGCAAATCCCTGGCAAAGAGCCGACAACTCTCTCAGCAGACACAGCAGGAGTGTTTGGACAGTAAACATCAACAGTCTGCCTCATCCTTACACAGTCTTTATGCACCCACCCAGCACACACACATGCACCCATGCACACATGCACACATGCACACATGCACACACACGCACGTGCACATAATCATGCTTGATCATATGCCCACATGTTTTCTTTCCATTTATTATGTTGCGCAAGTCTTCAATATACTGTTTTGTTCTCCCTCTGTTTATACACACACTCATAAAACACAACAAGCACATGTAGCCTATGCACTGACCATCATGCAGGAACTGTCATCTACACACAGTACATGAAATAAAGCTGGATGAAGAGAGAGAGGTAACAGTGGTGATCCCGGTAGATCTACAGGTACTGTCCTGTATATTGTGTGTGCATCTTTGTGCGTCTGTGTGTAGATGTGAGAGAGTTCGGGAGGGACGTCCCTGTACTTCAGTGTGTGGCTCCCACGACAGCCCGGGGTGGCACATCCATCTATGTCTTTTTGCCAAATTTGATTTTAAATATTTATCACACCATACATCTTGGCTGAAACAAATTGCTGGCAAAGTGCTATTGTCTGTGAAACATGTAGTAAGAAGGATGGAGGTTTTAGAGGGAACATCAATGTTTCATTTGGTAAAATATATGACTGGGTATGTGCAGCTACAGCACTTTTTTAAAAACAGGAGGATGACACAAAAGTGCAACTTTGTGAAGTGCACTATTCCTATGGAGTAAAAGGTTCAAGCGAATATAAAATAATGAAATGTCCTTTGTTACGCTGCCTTTTTCTGAAAGTGCACTTGTCTATTAAGGCACACGTCTCTTCATGTAAATGTGACCTTGTTAAAAATAGCACTGCAAAGAGGGTTACTGAAGCTTTTTGTCTTTTTGAAAATGTTCTAATCTTCTACATCTAACCCGGTTTACTTTTTCTCCTTATGTTGTGGCTTTGCGAGTCGTCCTGATGAAGCCTAAAGGGATAGTTCACCCAAAAATTATAAATCAATACTTATCTATTCACCACTATGCCGATGGAGGGGTGGGGGAAGTGTTTGATTCCAAAAAACACTTTCGAAGTTTCAGGGAAAACAGCGTTGAAGCCAAATCCAATACAATGGAAGTAAATGGTGACGACTTGGTTAAACGTACAAAACAAAAACAAAAAACATTAAATGCCTCCATACTGCTCCTGT
This sequence comes from Hippoglossus stenolepis, assembly GCF_022539355.2. Taxonomy (NCBI): domain Eukaryota; kingdom Metazoa; phylum Chordata; class Actinopteri; order Pleuronectiformes; family Pleuronectidae; genus Hippoglossus; species Hippoglossus stenolepis. The sequence continues at coordinate 23,587,443 of NC_061483.1, read as the reverse complement.
GGTGTCATCCAAGTGTCCGTAAGCCCCAACATCCAAATTTGTCTTGAACCTGCATCATTAACACCATGTTTTTCATCAAATTTTTTGCTGTTATCCTCTTCCTATAGTGAGCAGCTAATGCAAGTTTTTGCGGTACTCACGAGTTCTCACGTTCTGCATGTTCTGCTCGTTTTATGTTTCGTTTCTGTAGTTTTTTTTACGTTTAATGAAGGATTCCCCAGTTACTTATATTGTATTTGATTTGCTGCATCAGCATAGTGGCAAGTAGATATTGAGTGAATTTTCATTTTTGGGTGAGCTTTTCCTTTAAGTGTTGATTCAGCATGCCAGCAGGGCCCCAGTTCTCCTGCTGTGTGTGTACTGCTCGGTGTCATGAAGCTTTGGTTTAATCCAAGGAATTGATACCTGACTTTTTCTTTTTCAACACACACTTTGCATTTGTAATTTATATTTAGATCCAAGAGTTACCATAGCGTAGTACGACCACTGTATTCTACCATTAACCACAAAACAGCCTCAATCAAGGGCGGTTACATCGTGTTGGTTGGGAAACAGGTGAGCAAAACCAGCTCATTTTCCTCTGTTCAGAGAAGCCAATATATTGGACCTGCTGCTGCTGCTAACTGCTATAGTAACACTGGACCAAATTCAGAGTAATGGTTGCTTTTCCAGCAAACAAAAGATGATGTACAGCTTACCTGGGGATAGGAAAGCCACCCCAGCGTGCAGCGTACCTCTGCTGGATGATGCCAAAAAACACAGCAGAGCCTGGTGACTTCAAATATTGCTCCACTTCTGTTACATTGCTCCGCTCAAGGGAAGGTGCTGCCACAGAATTTGATTTACTACATTGGTTTTGCAACAACACACATTATATGATTGAAAACAGTAATACCCGAGGAAAAGTCTGTCAATATCATATGGTGGTGAATATAGCAGAAAGGAGTAAAAACACAGCAGCAGATAAAGCAACACTGCAGTAGGATTGTAATGAATAAATGATGAGTTGACTTATTTTAGGAGGAATAGTCCACATGCTCAGTGCCTTTCATATAACTCAGAGTAAATTATCCGACTGAATGCTTCCACTAAATCCTTCTACCCTCCATTGTTTCACAGAAGGAAAAAAAACAATATACAACATTGTGTACTATAATGCTTCACAACATCTGGCTTTGTTTATCTCCCTAATTGATGGATGACTCTACTTGTGCAGAATATACCCAGTATAAATATAAAACTGTCTCATTATTATTACCCATGGATGAGAATTAATCTGCATGTGTCTGCACGATAAATATTCACCTTACTAATCTCAGTTTACACAATAAATCACACCTTAGCTTTCAGCTGTGCTTTGTGCTCAACCATGGGACGACCACTCGATGGCGCTATTGTCTTACCAAGGATAAAAGACAGTAACAAAGGGAAAGATTATACTTATATTTAGGACTGCATATCATAATAATGTTTATATTTTGTATCTGATATTTACCTGTTTTTCTGATGTTTAGAATTTTAATGTGCATATTATAAGCACCATCCAGCTTCATAACATCACTTTTGCATCATTGGGTCCTCAGAAAAACTACTCTCTCCACCGGCAGCTAATTAACAGGTATTTGTGCTATTTGTGCTATTTATTCCTCAAAACATTCCCAAATAGCTTTGTAGTTTAATGGTTAATAACTATGAGACATGATACCTGTTCCTCTTCCCCGGCAACCGCATCATCTCTCACATCTTCCACTAGATGGCAATAGTGTAGCACCACAGCTGTGGAACCGGCCTCTGTGCTGCCGCCATTGTCTAAGTCAACACCATTCCCTTAACTACAGGACTAGCTGAACAATGCAGCAGGTATTAATTACCAATTCAGTATTAGTGCCCATTATTATCCAATATTCAGAAAAGGAGCACGCAAACAGTGCTGTGCCACCAAACGGTACACAAGAAATAAATTAATCAGGAGTTTTAAGACCATTTGGAAATGCATCCCACAAAGCTTCTCAGCATATAAATATGTATTACATCTGCAACTCAATTAGGCATGGTGAAATCTGGCCTTTGGGGTAGAAACCTGTGAACCTGCATAGATTTGCCTTAACCACTTCTCCATATGCCTTTAGTTGCGCGGCTTTTGCTATTACTGATAATCATCCAGCTGACCTCTATATGGAGGCTGTAATATGAAATACACTTTTGATCTGCGTGCACCGCAGGATTATGGTTGCGTGCATACACCTGGCCCACACCATAAAAGTGGATCAGGGTCCGTCTGAATAGCTTCATTACCGTCAACTGTCTAGCCGGCATATGCAAATATCCCAGAAATCCAAATGGAGAACTACAGCTTCATTAAATTTGGCAATAAAATATTTGCAATACCTCATTGGCTTCTAATGCCCATAATGAGGAGTATGACTGAATCCAATCGGCCTGCGTTAGATTTAATTTGTTTGGCATTTCACAGATGAGAATGCATTTAGAACTGTGAGTAGACATGAGAAGTCATTACAAAACCAAGCTGGACTTGTGGTGAGCCCAGGTCGCCACAGAGACACGGAGGGCCTCCGCTCTTACTAGTGGGGATGATTCCCAGAATGCTTTGATGGAATACGCAGAGGCCCGAGCCCCAACCACATACTGGAAATGCCAACAGTTGATTTTACCATATTGCGTTTCAACATATTAGGTTGCAGCAACTTAATTAATGCAATTCCATTCCTTATAACTATCTGCAACTGGCTTTTGTCCAAGCCCAGATAAGATTGGCCAGCAGACTCAGCATGAGATACCAGAGGAATAAACAATGAAGCTGTTTGTCAGCTGAGAAAGGAAGCAAATGCAGTTAGAGGATGCCAGTGTGATGCTGTTTTGCAGACTTTTGTTTTTATTATTCGGTTAAAACAGCACAGTGCAAATCAGAAGAGAGTAAATCAAATAAAGACACAATGTGAGCTGTTGCTCTAACAAGCAGCTGATAAGCCACAGCAAGAGGGGACTGGGGAGCGATAGTGTAAGTCTCAGTACAGCAGCATCCAAGTGTACGATAATTTAGAGAGAGCAAATAGCGTCTTCAGAAACCGATGCCTCACAACCTGACTTGGAGTGTAAACAGATTCTTGTATGTTTTTTAATCTAATAAAGAGCAAAGTGACACACATGGGTAAAAACAGATTACCTCATTCAGGGGCTGTTTGTTTTGTTTTTCATAGCCAAGTCAAACATGACCCTCCATATGTCTGCCAGCATTTTTCAGTCCGTCTGTCTGTCTGTATTTGTCACATGTTCAAATAATATAATATAAACGCTAGTGGCTGCAGGAGACAGTCTAATAAAAAATCTGCTCAGGAAAGTGAATAATGAAGACGACAGTGTAGGAACAATAAACATTGCAGAGCAAACAGTTATATCCTTTCAGGAGAATAAGACTCAATTTGATCCCAATCCTTTCCTTTTTCCTACTGCAATCTATTCCAAATACACAAACTAGCTAATCAATTACAACCCCCAGCTAATGTAAAGATGCTTTTCATACATAGCCCCCCTCTCTCTGCGCAATGCTAAGATAAATTGGCTGTGACCCAAGCATGACCCTGGCTGATGTTCATGAGACCATTAAATTTCCTGCAAAGAGGGTGTAGCAGGGCTCTGCGATTGTGTATGTGCACATGTGTGTGTACACAAGTCTGCATGTGTATGTGTGTGTGAGAGTGAGAGTGGGAGAGGGAGAGAGAAATACAATGAGAAAAGAAGAGGGGGGTGCAGAGAAAGAAAATGAAACAAAGAGAGTGGCAGAGAGCAGTAACACAAAACACTAGTTACATGTTACCCGTTCGTTTTCTGATTTGCTTCTCTTGAGCCATCCTATTTTTTTAAATATGCATCAGTGTTTTGAAATGTCAATGTTTAAATAGAAAATGTATAATTTGTATAAACTTGATTTGTCTCTAACTGATTTTGGTACACGTAACATTAACCTTTGCATTCATACAGGTCCCTGAAACCCTCATCAACCCTCCATTTTGTGCATCAAAAATGACCCTTATTAGAATCAATGTGCTAACATATGTTCATAATATTTCACAAAATAATCCAAATGTACACAAGTATAACATTTTGATTGGTCATTTTCTAATAAAACATGTAATTTCTACTCTGACAAACTGCATCTCTCTAGTCATGATCATTATTAACTGCTAAGCTGCAGCTCATTTTATTGTTTACTTTACCATCGCTTTCAATGGGCACATCTGACTTTTTTCTCACTTGACCCTTTTTGCTTCTCTCCTGTGGCTGGGTTGTGACCTTTGCAACCACATGCCTTTCTATTGCCTCAGTGAACTGCAGTGATTGTCAGGGGCAAACGTCCAGTCAACTCACATGCTTCTTATATGAACACTATGAGGTACACAGCTTTGATCATTTAGTGATTGTTCTGGGTCATTTTAATCTTAAACTTATCACTGATTCTGCACTCAGCATCTCTGAGACAGTATATCATATGTCATCAAATTATACAACTGGTAAATACTAGAGTGTGAACATATCTCCCTAAATGATGCTGCTCAGCTACCAAGCTAAGTAGGAAAGTGAATGTCACTGTACAAGCAGATACCATCAGACACAAATTTCAATTTCTATCAATTTGGTGATAGACTTTGTTTCTAAAATTCACTGTAAAAGGGAAAAGTCATATGTGTCTAAGGGTGAACAAATATAACATAATAGTTATCTGGTGCTTGTTACAAGAAAGATGGACACACACTTCACTAAAGCTTTATTGACCTGCTATATTTAGCAAGAGTTTGACCTCAACCGATACACTACAGTGCGTATAATCTAATTGCTGTGTTGTTTTCATGGAGATGAAATGAGAAATCTCTCACTGTATATCACTGTATATTAAACAGAAAATATCATAAAATCTGACTGACTTCTGGACCCCACTGTCCACACAACATATTGTGGTCAATACATTTAAATATTATTACATTGTAGGTTGAATATAGGTTGTGATTAATGTGCATTTACAACTGTTCAGTGAAAATTATGAATTATACAATATAAAGCTGCATGTCCCTCCGTCTCTGAGGATGAGTGTTTATTTATTTTCTCAGTTCGAAGATGTATATACGTTTATATCTGAGCTTTAGGGAGAGATAACAGATGTATTTAATGTAATTCCACATGTTTGAGTGCTTTGGTTTACCATCAGGTGAAGATCCAATGTTGACCTTACAATCTCGTTTTCCTGTATGTTCCAATATAATTGTGCTCTGACACAAGCACACGTGGAGCACACTTGGTGTAGCTGTGGGATTTGTAATGAGGAAGATAGCAAAATAAGAGACTGACAGTGATGTGAGGTCACCCTATAGGTCTCCACACAGAATTACATGAAAATCATTTACATCCATGTGGTTGATTGCTGGGAAAATAAACGATTTGAGTTTCCTGTAGAATGGTCCCATATTGTCATTTCAAATCAATGAGTCAATCACTCTCCCAGAGAAAATTTATTTATATATTATATCTGCAAATTGGACAAATCAGATGCTCTCTAGTATATTGTAAATACAATTTGCTAACAATTTGAGTGAGTATACAATACCCATCAACATCACATCACACCCTCACACTGTACTACACCCAACCAATTACTGTAATGCCATTGGCACAGCAGAGATCATCTGTACAATTGTTAGCTTCTATTAGCAAACAGACATTGAGGGAGAATGCCACAGGGGGGAATGTGAATCTTTACACATTATTTTCATTGCACTGCATCTAACTATGTGCACTCTGCTATGTACTGTGTCCCTGATCCCCTCTAATGGATTACCACAGTGTCCATGGATCTAAGGGTCAGCTCTCGTAGCTCTGGGGTATGACCTCAGTGTACTGTCGCCACAGTGTTAAAACACTTCCACTCCGCTGCAGCGCTCGCTCCTGCAGAAGCATGTGGACGTAGAGAGAGGCCCCCTCCACAGTAGTTTGTCATGTTAACATAATCCAGAGTGATGTCTGGTTAATTTGTTTCCCTATTCTAATAACCTCGCGTATAAATAGTTACTACCAGCATGCATGTTTCATGCATTTTCACCTCTCGAGCCTCAGAGGAAATTAGCATTCGAATTTGTAATCATGTCCCTTTTAAGCTGCATCACATGCCAAGACTGAAACGAGGAGACAATTAACCTGCACAGCTAAGTGGACAAGAGGATCTGACAAAAATAGCTCAGAGGCAAATGAAGTCAAGTTACATATTTCATGTGCTTCTTCGAATCAGGTTGGCAACATTGGCTGTAGTTAGATTTTTGAGTGTATAGTTTTGAGTGTATATATATACACTCAAATATATATATATATATATATATATATGATAGAGACAGGGGGAGAGAGATGTGTGAACTTTTCAGCAACTAAGTAAACCAGGTTTATTTTGGCTGGATGACATTATACTTGTGCCATTATCCAAAGTGTTTTCAGATGGCTGTGTGGGTTTTGAAAAATTGTCTCAACCCCCAAGGAGCATGTAATCCTTCAACTTGTTTGAAAGCATGGAAATAACCAAAATAAGACTTATGCTTTAACATCCCTCCCTGAGCTGGACTCATAAGATAATGCAGGGAGAGCAGCACTCGACTCCAGCAGAACAGACAACAATACAGACAACATAAGGTTTTCTGAAGCTGCGTAATGGACAAAAGATAAGAGCCAGATGTGTTTTTTATTGTTCACATTCAACGTTTCTCACCACAGGACATTATGTGTTTCCCGATTCTCAACAAATATGTTAATATGTTCCTCATCAGATATTTTCAAAGCTAAAATTCTGAAACCTGCTTTGTTTACATCCGTTTGCATGCTTCCTATTCCTGGACTAATTCTGGTTTACTGCTATGTAGTAGTCTGTTATCGTCACCGGCTGTCAGTCAGTGGAACAGTTTGAAACCAAAGGATGTCATGTAACCACACTTGCAGTGACAGACAAGGCATATATTTGGTGATAAATGCCAGTTTCATTTACTGTCATATAGCAAGATGACCTGCCATGCAGCTGCTGAGTTGTTTCTAACCGAGGTGAGATGTCTGCTCCTGCCTCTTGTTTTACCTGTTTGTCGTCTCCTCCTCCTTTTCCTTCTTTTTATTGTTTTATGGTTTGCATATGTTACACACCCTGAAAGAAGAACAGGTTGATTTAGGTGCCAAGTATGTAAATAACTGCAAATACAGCAAAGAGAACGGTTGCAAACCAATACAGGCTGTGCATTGATGTGCTAGCATGACTGTTCTACGTTCTGAGTGTAGCAGTTTGCACATATGCATGTACAACACTAATAATATTCTGTCCATGCACTTTCTCAACCAAAGAGACATCCAGAAATGATTCATCGGCACATTAATGTAATAAAGGGGAATTACCTGATAACACAGAAGGTTAACTGTGCAACAGAGTCAGTCACAAAATATTTATCTCAGTATCAGTACAAGATCAAAGGTGGCAAAAATGTAATAACAATACACATAATGACCAGTGTAAATTACTTTTTCAAATTAAGTTAACGCAACTAGTTAAACAGGCTTGTTATGTGTTATTTGTGTCTTGGTGAGGGTGATGACTGTTAAATTGTGATATCATAAAGTTACTGAGGTGCTAACAGATTATTTTAAGATTTTATTAAACCAGCCTGTGTGCATTTCTCTCTGTATTGAGAGCTTTAATACTTTTATAGTATTTATATAACATCTAAACCTGCTTTATAATCCAAGATGACATGGGAATCTCACATTCTACAATATAGGAACAATAAGTTTCACTAAATAATTAGTTTTATGCAGTAGGTAGTGTTGTGCAATAATGCATTAAACGTGATACCATAAAATGGTGTGCCTTTCGGCATTCAATACATTTGGTTATCAAAATAAAATATTGAATATTAATAATTAAAATAATATAATTATAATTAAAATAATTAAATAATAACTTTAATTGACTAAAGTTACCTCGGGGCACCACCCTTCAAAGGAAGGAAAAAGATAGCCAATTTATTGATTAAGTCTCATAAAAGTACTAACTACAAATTTGGAACTCTGATTAACAATTAAATTAATAACTATAACCAAATTACCATATAGATAGTTAGCTAAGTTGAAGGATATAGAGTTATTGACAGTGTAGAGGTTGGCAAAATTCACTTATGCAACATTAATGAAAAAACATTTGTGAAAGACAAACATTTATTATGAACATAATAAAGTATAAAAACACAAAAAGATGTTGCTGTGCTGTTCGAAGTTCTGTGAAATCGTCTTGCTGGTTGTGTGGCTCCTGCCCTTGTGGTTCTGCTGTGCATACAGCTCAGGTGCTGTTCTTCGCCAGGCCCTCGCGTCGCTGCTTGAAGGTTGGTAGAGCTTGGATTTGGAAGAGGTTTCCCTCGCTCGGTGAGTGGAAAGCTGCACCTCTTGCGCAGACAGAGAGGTCGGCTCCTCTCGGTTGAAGAGATGAGTCGAAAAGAGCGGTGTGCTCTTCTCGAAGAGGTGAATGGAAAGAGAAAATGTGAGCTGGAGAAGCCAGGCTTCTCCCCTCGGCATTTTCTGGAAAGAGAAAGAAGAGGGGGAGACCCCTTATATTGGCCCGGTGACCTCACAGGTCATGGGGCCCAGAGTGACCAATAGGAGTTGAAACTTGTGTCCCTGGTAGGTTTTCACACCTCTGTGTGACGTTGAGGCATCCTGGGAGACCGAGTTCTAGAGGCTCTGGTTTTCTCCAGAACAAAGGGACATAGGCTTTTGACTGCACATGTAGGCCTAACTTTGGTTCCCCAAATACCAGGTCCCAACAGTAGATACTTCTCAAATGTAACTCTGGTTACTCTAGTAGCTCTAGTGACTAGAGATGGTTCGGTACCAGTTTATCATTCCCAATACCAATTCCAAGTACTGCCACTGGGATGCGGTTCTGGAGCGGTGAAGATGTGATTTCTGGGAAAAGGAAATTGCAGTTTTTATCTGGGTGAAATCAGTATATATATATATTTTTTGTGCTAGACTTGCCCAAAACATGAGCAATGGAAGTTAGCTTTAGTGACATGACACAGTTCAATCCTGCGGAAGCATTTGTGATTCGTGAAAACTGCAACTGTGACACATTTAAGTATTTTCAGTTTCAATCTAGCTCCACAGTACAAACAGAGCAGGTTTGTATGAGGTATCTGTCATATTGTATAAATTAAAGCATCATAAGTAGAGAGAGCGTCTCAGAGGGACACAAAGTCAGGGTCAATTAATATTAATAAGTAATAGTAACTTTATTTGTATAGCACTTGTCTAAACAAGGTTACAAAGTGCTTTACAAAATCCATGGCAAAATAACGAATTAATAAAAATAAAAGGTATTCAATTCAGTTCAATTTTAAGCACCAAATCATAACATATTAAGGTTGAGACCTTAAAATGTATTTAGTAACCACAATGGGCAGCAGTTTGGAGACTGTGGAGAGAAAAAACGTCCTTATTAACTGGAAGAAACGTCTGTCAGACTGGTTGTTATACTAATTAATTTTCAATAAGTTAAAATAATGAAAATAATAATCTTCAGTTGTGCCTTTGCGTCATCAGGTGTTTCGGCCTTTTAATCGCAATAATGTTAAAAGCCAAATCTGAGGGTACACTGAGGCTAAAGGTAAATCTGACTGGCTACTGGCTTGTATAGCAGTACTATGGAAGCCATGTGGCCCACTCAGTAGATCAGACGTCATTACCTCTATGCCTTTAAACTAAACACCTATGGCATAGGCGGCAGAGTCAAAAGCTGTCCCATTTAAGAAACTACATAAAATGTAGCTGCAATAAAAATAAGATAAAAAGGAATAGAAGTAATTGAAACAGCACAGTAGCACCAGAGTACAAATCATTTGTTAAAATTGCTTTCCTATAAAAATATGTTTTGAGTAGTGAGACAGGTAGTGAGTTAGCGAGCCTAATGAGACCGGGAGTTCCAGAGCCTCAGGGCCCTGACGGAGAAAGCCTGGTCACCCTGAGTGGCCAGCCTTGACCTATGGACAGCTAATAAGGACAGGCTAGAGCTAGTGCCATCCGAACCTCTGCATCTCATTCAGAAAGCAGCAGCTCCACTGGTCTTTAACTTAAATTCACTCACACTACTCCGCTCCCTTCACTGCATGGTTACCGGTGGCATCAGGACAGAAAGTCTACACATCTTCCGCCGCAGACTAAAGACACATCTCTTCAGACCACAACTTGGATTAAAACATTTTTTCTTAACAAATAAAAAAGTTTAGTTCTGTTTAGTTGCACTTACATGCAACACTTTGTAGTTTGGCTTTTTTGAAGCTAATGTAGTCACTTGATTCTTGTTTTTCTGGGTTTGTTCCCTCATGGTTGATGCACTTATTGTAAGTCGCTTTGGATGAAAGCGTCAGCTAAATGAAATGTAATGACGCCGATGTCAGGGCTTCCGGATACTTGGATGACACCACAGGAGCTGTATGGAGGCATTTTATGTTTTTATTCTGTTGTTTTTTTTACATCTGGGCATCGAGGCCACATCATCTTGCGTAATAGAAGCGAGAGTTATTCAGTAAAAAATTAAATCAAGTAACCTTTTAAGAATGTTTCTGATGGGAGGAGACAAACTAACACACACACAAAACCTTTGATGAGTTGCCATGACAAATAAAAGTGTAATCAAATTTCGTCAAATGTTCAGACCTGTGTGACAGGTCGCCCTGTAGCCAGGCCCATTGTTTACCTAAGAAGAAATTAATTTAGCTAAAAAGTCTCTTGAGGCACATTTGTTTTAAGAGTAGAGAGTGAAGCAGTTAATCATAGCCACTGTTTGAGAAGCTACACAGTTTCTCTCATCAGTCACTCAGGAGAAAACACGCTGGTGTGAAAGACAGTCAACATTCTTCATCATGGCAGTGAACATCCCAGGAGTGATATTGATGGTGCTCTTCTACCTGTTGGTCCTTGGGACCGGCATCTGGGCTTCTTTCAAGTCCAAGAGGGAACAGAAGAAAAGTGGAGCCAATGAGATGGAGATGACGTTACTGGGAAACCGGAGCATCAACTGGGTGGTGGGGATCTTCACCATGACAGGTGAGGACAGCTCGGCTGAAGACAACAGGATGGAAACTGTCTGTCGTAGGCATGGAGGCAGAAAGATCTGGCAATTTATAAAAGCAGTACTTTTACAAGAAAACATCATGAATTGTTGTTTAGTATGAATAATAAACAGCCAAATCAGATTTAGTCTTTGTCCAAATCTCTGCTGTGTGTTGATCCATCCTGCAGCTACATGGGTTGGAGGAAGCTTCATTGTTGGAACAGCTGAGATGGTGTACACTCCGTCAATGGGAATAACCTGGGCAGCCACGATGTTAACTGCATACAGCTTATCTTTTATTCTATGTAAGTTTAAGTTGGCAATTTTACTTCATCATTTCACCTTAAGTTGAATCATTATTTTTGTGATTTCTTGATATTATCATTAGTTTCTGTTTTTCCCCTCATTACATCAAGGTGGCCTGGTGTTTGTTAAATCACTAAGAGAAATGAAGTGTGTCACAATGATGGACCCTTTCCACATCAAGTATGGACAAGTTCTGACAGCTGGAATGAGCCTGGCCTCAGTTCTTAATGATATACTATGGATAGCAGCAACACTGATTAGTTTAGGTAAGTAAGAATATACAGAAGCACTTTAACCTCTCCTCATATGTGTGTGTTTAAATGTCAGTTTACAATAAATGTATTTGAAGGAATATGAGTCAGTGATATTTGTACAGTCTGTACTGTATATAAGTAGAATTCCACTGATACAAGGTGTTTAACAGGAGGCACCATGAGTGTGGTCCTGGATTTGCCCTACACTCTGTGTATCTGGATCTCTGCTGCAGTTGTCATCATCTACACTCTGCTGGGAGGTCTCTACTCTGTGGCCTACACTGATGTTATTCAGCTTGTTCTTATATTCATTAGCTTGGTGAATTGCTGTTCTTTAAGGTTTTATAAAGTGCTGGAGTCCTTGTCCATTACTTACATTTGTATTTGTCTCTGCAGTGGCTGTGTGTTCCCTTTGTCTTGATGAACCCTAACTGCTTGGATATCAGCAAGACACTGATGAACAACACCTTACACGCTCCCTGGATTGGTGCACCAGGACTGGAGAAGACCGGGATCATGATTGATGATTTCTTGATGTTTGTAAGATGGAGCAAAACTGTGGCTGATGTCAAATGTACTTCACTCTGGTGTTGAGAGAAATCCTCAAGATAAAGACAAATGACTCATATTTTAATTCTGTTTAATTTTCAAGGCACTGGGAAGTCAGGGATATCAGTGTTTACACCAGAGGACGTTGGCAGCTTCTTCATTAGCCACAGCTAAGCGCTCATGCTTTGTCGCTGCGTTCCTCATACTTGTGTTTGGAACACCTCCAATACTGCTTGGGGCTGCTGCTGCATCTACAGGTACTGACAACTTCTACATACTTATGGAAACTGTGAAATCTTACATCCACTTATCTGTTGTATTTAATGTTACCGAAAGAACAAAACATGTTAAATCAATAGTTATATCACAGAAAAGCAAGGAGCAACATCTTTGCATAACTTAGTGAGTAGGTATAGAGCAAGGTGACCTTTTGTTGATTTGTGTGTACTAAACAGTGGGTTTTGAAACCAAGGTTGATCCATTACCATATAAAACAAAGTGCTGAGTCCCAATCCTTAGTGCAGGAGAGTCAACTGTAAAAAAAAAAACTATTTTACCGTCCAAACATAAAAAGACCCCAAATGATCACTGTAAGCAGACTACTTGATCACTATAACCAAATTACTTAACCAGCCTTTGAATAGGAGCGATTCTGTTGCCGATTTGGACGGTTGATTACTTTATCTTTGATCACTTTATACGGTGTCCACTGTAATGTTTTATTTTCTTTGGTCTGCTCCTCAGATTGGAACCTGACGTCTTATGGTTCTCCATTTCCATATGAACGTGGGGTAGCAGCTCAAGTCCTGCCCATCACATTACAGCACCTCACCCCCTCATTCATCTCCCTAATCGGAACTGGATGTGTTGCTGCTGCTGTGATGTCATCTGCTGATTCTGGTTTGATTTCTGCTGCTTCTGTCTTCACCTCCAACATATACAAGAACATCCTGAGGCCACAGGTGAGAAAATTGAATTATAAGATACTAGTTAGTATCTCAAACCTCTTCACCTCCTCCTCTCTACTTTTTCTCCAGGCATCAGACAGAGAGATTCAGTGGGTGATCCGAGTTGCTGTGTTGGTCGTGGGTTTGGTTGATACATCACTAACCAGCCAGAAAAACAGTGTCTTACTCTTCTGGATTCTTAGTGCTGAAATGAACTACGTCATAATCTTCCCTCAACTGGTCTGTGTCCTCTTCGTCAATATCTCCAATGGTTACGGAGCTGTTATGGGCTGTGTGGTGGGATTGGTGCTTGGTGGACTCCCATCACTCGGGCTGCCAGTTGTCCTCCACTTCCCAGGATGTGTTCTTGAGGATGGAGTTTATGCCCAGTACGCTCCAGTTAAGACCATATCCATGCTGTCTGCCATTGCTGCCATCGTGTTGTTCTCCTATCTGATGTTTGTGCTCTTCAACAAAGGCCTGTTACCTGAGAAGTGTGACGTGTTCAAGGTGAAAGTCCAGAAATCAGCACAAGAGCTGACACTGGTACATGGGGCCAAAGAAAACAATGCGAATGAGACACTGGATAACACATGTCCTCAGACTAAGGCCTCAGAGCCAATGATTAACTCAGAGTGTTAGAGTCCCTGAATATCTGTTGTTTGAATTCTAACACAGACCAGGAAGTTCTATCGCATCCTACATCCCGATGGAGACTTCTGCATTCAAAACACAGGGGTATTAAGAAAAGTGGACATAGATGGCAAAAATTCACTGAGCACATTTGTCTACAGTTCAAAAAGATTGACTTTCTTTCATTAAAATAAGTTCTTATTGCAACTTTGATCCTTTATGACAAATGACAGCGAGATCTGCTGAACTACAAAGATTGTGATCTCACCATGTTCTGTGTCTATTATGATGTAAAGTGTTATGGTGAGATACAAAATCAGATATCGTAATGGTCAGAAATTACTCCTTCATATTGCTGGCATTTTAATCTGTGATGTTTCAGGGCACTTCAAATCTCTTGTATTTACAGCCTCTTTCATTTTAACCACTACACCATAATCTTTTAATAAAGTTGATTAAATGATCACTTTTTAGAAAAGACATGACAAAAAATCTTGTCTATACTTGCTTCAAATTCTGAAACAAGCTCTTCCATTTGATTACAGCTACATTATGTGTTGTCCTCTCTGACCCAGAATAAGATTAATATCAACATGTAGCATACAAAAGGGAGGGAAAAGCAAGAAGTCAGAAGCTCATTAAATGACCACCTGTCTCTAGTTGTACTTAGAAATTTGCAAACAAACAAGATATACAGCAAGTAGTGGAAATATATATATATATATAAATACATAAAAACTGGCTCACACGTAGAAGGATGGCAAAAGAACTCAGGTGATACAAAACTGAAAGTATAGACAACAGGAAAAACAGGAGCAGGACGACTGAAAAAACCCAAACGTAAAAGTCAACCTGACAAAGAGAAACCCAAAGACTCTACACACAGAAGAGGCAGAGACAATAGACCACAGGTGAAACACATGAGGAAAAGATGGAGACAAACACAACAATGTTAAACAGCCTCTTGCCTCATGCCTCTATGCTCTCGTCCCAGGGGCAGGTGAAAACACAGAGTTTCTCTGGTCACAGCTGCTCAGAGATCAGCGCTGCAGCTTCTTGATCAGAGCAGAAGCTGCAGTTGGTTTGTACCGAGCTTCAGTTTCTGTGTCCGCCTCCACTCTGACCTGCTCTCACCTTTTGTTTCAATATTTCGTCAACTAAAATATGCGTCACATCCTATTACGTCTACGGCCCGGCGCTTTTTCCTGCAGGTGGCTAATCTTGAGTTTTCCGGCCTCGGTAGGCTAACCATGGATAAATCCCAAAAAAGAAAAGTCTGCAGCTATATGTTTTATTTATTTCAAAGTGGGCAACTTCTTATTTTATACATTTCCCACAAATATGGGAAGGACTCAAATAGGCCTGCATAGTTCTGTGTTTAATTTATTTCAAAGTAGGCCTACACATGCCAGTGTATTTTGTTCTACTCTTCATAAGAGTTTGGTGTTTTCTTTTGTTGTAACAGGTAAAAATAGCAATAAAATGTCAACAGTTTTCTTTATTGTCGTTCTATAATTTCATGAATACAACAAACTATAGTTTATAGTTTATAGTATAACTATATATAAAACTTGATAAGCTGCGTATCAAATATGTTTTGCGACTCCAGACAAATTTAATTTGGGGGAAGAGGGGGCAAAATGGCTCTTTTGATAGTAAAGGTTGCCTACCCCTGGGCTGGGTGATCTCAGGTGGCAACTTGTAGTCAAGAGCTGCGAAATGTAATTAGGCGCCAGCCCACGTTAAGCTTTGAAAGTTATTGAAATAATCTTAAAATCAATCCTGTATTTGAATGGCAACCAGTGAACTGATGCAAGGATTGGCGTGATATGAGACCTATGGTTTGTTTTAGTTAAAATACAAGCAAGTGGAGGAGAAAGAACATTATGCTGGTAAGTAGGCTCATGAGCCAGCAAATTGAGCTTGCAAATACTGAGGCCCCACAGAGATAGGCCATTAAGATCCCCAGAATGAAACCAAGAAGCACATTTCTCACAGAAAAGATCCTGTGTGATTCTGAAATTAGGTTTTTGTCAGTTTAGAAAACAGCAGAGTCCTCTCAGTGCTATACAGACACATTTAGACAGGTTCTCCACACAGGCACCTGCTCTATGCAGAACCATTATGGTGTTATGCAGAACCATTATGGTGTTATGCAACCATTAGAAAGGGTATGAAGCTTCAAACTAAGGTCCTCAGCTTCTAACTCCCTCCTACAGCAAACGCTCAAACCACTTCACTTTCAATATGTGAGATTTATTTTTGTCTCACATATTGTGAGCACAGTAGTATTAAACTGACAGGTGCGGTGTGGAAGCACTAATGGTTTTGCAAACATCAGTAAAGGGCCATTGAGAGGTTGTAGGGCCCCTCGATATGGTGAAATTTCAACGGCAAAATCTGCGATAGATAAGGTTTCATTCTTCAAGCGATCGTTAAGAGCTAAACTGAACTGTGATTACTAGAGAGTATCTTCTTGTTAAAGATGGCTGACATTACCTCTACAATATTTATCTGCTCGTCAAGGACATACCTTTTGTTTAAAAGGGTGTTTAAAAGAGCATTTGTATATAATTTTTTTACATGCTGTGAAATGAATCAAAGGAATAAAGGAAGGGAATTTAATTTCAATACCTCTTTATTTGCTCAAAACCAGTCTATTGAAAACAAAGAGAAAAATAAAGAACAAAATAAAAACACTCTTTAGCTCAGAATGAGCCCAAAAATCACACAAATGCTTTAGTTGCTCTGTTGGTCAGGCTATAAAAGTTGTCCTTTATCATCTACACAAAAATCTGATTTAAACCAGAATCCTTGGAGTCTTTCACCTCGTTTCTCCTGCTGACGAAGATAGCCGGACCCAAAATTAAAACCAACACTCCGGAGATCCAGTGTTGGGATTTCCCTTCTATATTTCACCCCTCTGGAGATGCCATCAGTGACCTGATGTGATGATCCAATGACCAGAAGGTCAATGACCCGACCGCTCGAGTCATGTAACTGGGTCTGTATCACACTAGTTATTACATTTTCTATCTCTGAAGCATTTTTCTTTTTAATAACCATAGAAATGATGCAAACACAGAGGCTGATTATTTAAACACCAATTTAAATAAACAGGGCAAAAGGTAATTAATGCATAGTATGGAAACAAGCACATAAAAAAAAGATGCAGCAGTTATTTTACTGAGTGGAAATGTGTGTACATGTGTGCATCTCTGTATGTATGTGTGTAGGAAATGTTTTGCCTTTAATAAACCACAGGATTATCTCCTCTTTTTATGACCTCTCAGACATATAAATATTAACTAACAAATAAAAAACACGCACACAAAGCATGCATGAATACAAAACAAGCTGTTAAGATTCACCAGTGTTACTTTATTAACACTGCAGAACTACTAAAGTATGCTGCCATTAGGGCCGCAACAGAGATAAGAATGTGAAAAAAGGCAATTTCCGAAAGGAAGATCTAACTAATCAACAACTCTCTTTTCCAGCCCATCTGATATACAAATTGTGCCTAATGAACCTTGCAAAATCAATTACCTGGGTAATACTTTGCATGCTAGGGGAAACCAAACACGGAATGCACGGTGCATACATAAACAGACATTACTCACTGCAGATTATTTTGCTCCATTTACATTGCATTAGCACCAGAAACAGAAAACTGACTGGTGCATGTTCCTCAGTCATGTTCATTACATTAAAATGAAACCAGGCCAGATACATAAAACCCACAACCATGGTAAGAGCATTCATTACCCTTGATTAATACTAAAACATGGCGTGGACAAGATAGCAAACAACTGTGTGTGTTGGAAAAGCTAGGGCACCAAATAATACAGCATAAAGTATTTAGGTGACTCCTGAATGATGGATGATGGTGGGCCTTTCTGCTGATAACGTTCTTTTTTTTTTTACAGCTCTGTTTAGCACTGTCACTTTGGCATCAAATACTGTATCACACATGCTGCAGATAACATTCTTAATGTATTGTTTGACTATAATGTAGTCTGTGTTCAGGGGATGTAAAGAGAGAGCCTGTTTCTTGTGGCGCGTTGAGACTTGACATATACAATATTCATACCTAGACGTTATCAGGCTCCCTATAGGAAGTCATTTTCAGAGTAAGTGGGCTTTAGTCAGAGTTGGCAAAAGTACAAACTCTTTACTTGAGTAGGAGTACAGATACTCATGTTAAAAAGACTAAAAGTATAAAAGTACAAGCTCTGAAATGTACTCAATGTATAAATGTGAAAAGTTCTCCTCTGAAGGTTCTTAATGCCGGCTGTAAACAAACTAAGACTCATGTCTTGTTACTATAGTTCAAAGACACTTTAACTTAAACCAGTCTTATTTTAATTGAAACAAAAAAATACAATATCCACCTGCTGAGGAAACTCAGGACTTTCCAAGTCAGCAAGGACATTTTAATCCAGTTTGGGTCACTTATTGAATCTATCCTCACCTTCAACATCTCATCTTGGTACAACGCCCTAACCACCGTCAACATCTAAAAATAGACACTGCGCTTTCTAACAGTCCCTCCTTATGTGCCTCTTTTAGAAGTTGGTTTAGATGTGTGCTATGTGTTTAAAATGTAAATTGGGAGCACTGCTGAGCCATGTTTTTAAATATGTGCTGTGTGTTGTCAATTGTGAATTGTGTGTTGAGCCAGTACAATGAAGTTAATCTGTCTGTCTGTCTGTCTGTCTGTCTTTCTGTCTGTCCGTCCCTCCGTCTGTCTGTCTAACAGGTGAGCCCACATATTGCTTTGTATAAAGTCAACAAACAGCATCAGTTATGTTTGTTAATTTTCTGTCTATGATGTGGAAAACAAAACACTTACATACTCTGCTTCTCAGATATTTTGGTGTCGTGATTCTCCTCTCAGAAAGGCCTTGCTTGCTAGCGTCCTCCAAACAACGTAACATTACTGACTTTAGCACAAGGGCAGGCATTAGGTTAAGCTGGTAGTGAGCTCCCTATGCTGGATCCGGAGACAAAGTACTTGAGACGGTCTGATGTGCTTCTCTACTTTTTGCTTTGAACAGGTAATTACAGGTTGAATATGAACATTTCCCCCCCCACATGAATGTTTGAAATTCGAATAAAAAGTGACAACCAGACAATGTACTGAATGAAATATTATCCACTTAAACAAGGGCAGGGATGGGGAACTTTTTTTGTTGCTCTGCTTCATCATCGACGTTGTCAGCGATGTTGATTCTTTAT
The DNA here is from genome assembly GCF_022539355.2 of Hippoglossus stenolepis. Taxonomy (NCBI): domain Eukaryota; kingdom Metazoa; phylum Chordata; class Actinopteri; order Pleuronectiformes; family Pleuronectidae; genus Hippoglossus; species Hippoglossus stenolepis. Next base: position 23,568,376 of record NC_061483.1, on the reverse strand, counting down.
TTTATTCTATGTTGTTACTCCTGATGTCAGACATATGCACAACGCCTCTTTTCCCCAGTTAAGTCTCCCTCTCTGATCTGTTTCGTCTTGATGCGCCTTTTACTGTGTGCTATGTATGTCATGCTTGATATGCACTGATAGATATACAACAGGGAATCGTCTTTTCTTTGTTATTCTCCATTTAGGTTCAAATCTGTAAGTAACAAGCCTGTTAGTAGTAGAAAGTACAGATAAAATGAAGTAGTGTCATGAGAAAAACAAATACTCAAGTGAAGTACAGATACCTGACAAATCTACAATAACAAAGTATTTGTACTTATTACTTCCCACCGTTGGCTTTAGTGAAATGTTCTGAGATATAATAAAGAGGCACAGCACATACACTGGATGTAATTTATCCTTCAGTTCTTGCTCGGTTCCATTTAAAATAAAGTGGTATTTGATCAACAGTATATCAGGCTTGGTGAAAAGTTGTTGAACTGTACATGAAACTTAAAAAAAAAAGCTGATTCACCGCTATTCTGCAAAGCAACACAGTGGAGAATTTTCACTTTCTGAGCAGCAAGGCACAAATCTAAATCTGGCGTCATGAATTATTAAAGGACCCTTTATGGAGCTTTTCTTCAGAGGAGAATATCCAGCACAGTATAGTACAAGCCAGAGATCAAACAGAGCAGAGAGACAGAGCCAAATGTAATGCCAAAAGTATTCCTACCAAAAAACGTGTTGTTCTGCACTTGAACATAACGGCAACTTCAGTCGGATGAAATATGAGGAAAAGGCTCTGTGATTATGGGTAAAGACAAAGAGGGACTGGACTGTTTTCACATGGTCTGTGTTGGTCTCCTCCATGGCAACCATCATTTGAATGTATACACAGAGGAAATGAGAAAACTTGGCGTACATTACTGCATGACAAGATGATGACAAGAGAGCAGATTTATCTCTGCTGAATATCATCAGACAATAAATAGCTTTGGTTTGGAGGTGAGTGTCAGTTGTGGATGAATCACTCCCCTCGGTGTCATCCAACTCGGCGTGCCTTTGTGAAATTGCTTTTTGAGTCTGAGCTGCATTTACTAAACATTTTTTCTCATCCCTTAACGTGTTTCTAAATGGCATTTCAGTGGAGTTTCCTGCAGGGAAGCAATATACAAAAGTCTTTTATGGGCTTTTCATCCAGTTGATTTGGGCTGTGGAGTGTTTGCGTCTCACACTTGTTTCAAAAAACACACTTCAGTAAAAGGTGTCTTTATTTTCTCACAGCGATATCCTGGTTTGTATAGATTTAGGACACAGCACAAAGCCTCAAACAAGAAAATGTTGTTGGATGGAATGAAAAATATGTTTATAATCATTTGGACCATATTGTATTTTATGATATTCAACACTGTCTCTTACTTTCTTTTGCTAAAATGTACTTGGTATTACTTTGGTATTAGCGCACTGTTTAAATACATTATGATTTAGTATGAATATGAATTTAAAATAGGTTTTTTTAAAGGTTCATAAGGGTAATTTGGGACTTATACATACAAGCCATTTAGACATTAAAACTAATTCTGTGAGCGAATAGAAAAAGGTTATTTTTAGCTGTGCACATGATCATTATGCACAACCTATTTTGCGCTCCTTTAAATAATGTCTCAGTAAGTTATCTTTTTGTTCCTATAGACCAAATCCATAGAAAAAACTCCATTAAATAAACTGAAACCAACAACAAATTGATCCTATCAATAAGTTATGTCTGTGCAGCCACTGCCTGATACATAATATGCCTCTGTTTGAGCCTGATAAGGTTTTTCAGAGAAGTAAAATAACATAAAAAGCCATAATCAACATGTTAAGACAGATAAAAGAGCCATGCTGCTGTGTGCGGTGACACATTTCTTCATGACAATAAACATGACCCTCGTCAAGCTAATTAAAAAACAGCAGAGCAGCGTGGAGATAAAGCTCTATTGCTGAGCATGGTCAGCTTTATTCTGACTGAAAACACAGACGTGGAGCTGTTTCAGAATCCTGCTATTTTCATGTCATAAATAATCTATATATCAGTCAATGCAACAGTAAAAAGAAATGTAGTAAAAATGTATTATTTGTTCTTTTTCCTTGAAAGTGGGTTTCTGTGGCACAGAGACAGAAGCCCCTGTATAGCAGGCTGTAGCTACTATACTTGGTCGCTGCATGCAGTCACTGGTTTGGTCCTTTCAGGTGAAGTCTGAATAATCATCACAGACGGAAATAAATAAATGACACTGTAAAAGTATCCTATAGGAAATTTTGAATTTACTGACACCAATCAGCTCAAATGTGTCAGGAACTCAGACATAAAAAAAAATTTGTAACCTATCACACCATAGCATAATACAACAAATGTATATGAATGTGATACAACATAAATGACTTGTCTCAGTGCAAACAACCAACCATCATTGTGGGCTTGCTAACCAGTATAACAGAAAAAATGTATGCAATTATATTTACTTATCTGTACGGCAAACGTGTTGGTTGCTTATATAAAATTCACATTCAGCAGTATTGGGGCAACAGAAGCATTTATTTGGAATCGTGATTATGTCTTCTAAGTAACTTTAAGTCCAATATTTGCTTTTCTTTAAGCTCTGATTTGTTCTCCACCAGCTCCTTTAGCGATTTAATGCTCCACTGCTGAATTTTAACCAGCTGGTTGGTAAATTTGTCCATTTGCTATTTTGTGCTGAACTTAGTTGTAGATGTTTTTCACTCACGACAACTGCCTAACACATAGAAATAGCTAAAAAAATCCAAACAATGAGCGGGAAGACGCTAAAACGCCTCCTAGAGCTGAGTGAGGTGATAATTATCTCTGGGTTTGTTTCTTCAAGTTATTTTCACCCCTAGTCATTTCATTTGATTCAAGCTGCTTTAACACAATCATTGAAGTAGAGGTGTATGAATGTCTCATTTTAAAGTAATTACCTGCTGTATTTTAATTATGTAACATGTTTCTTTACCAAACTTTATGCAGCTGCTGAAATGTCAGTGGCAGAGTTAGTTGGTTGGTAGGTTTAAAATGGTTTAAAATAGTGTGTCACTCTACTTGGATTACAATGACTACAGGTCTATGCTGGATAACTGGATACTTTTATTGGAAACAAATATATGTTTTCTCTTACAATGCTGCTGAATATACTATCTGCTCTAATTGTATCTCATCCACTTAATATGTAAACATCACATAAGAATTTATACTATCACTCACATGAAAAAGTGCACGTTGTATTGTACTGCAGTCAGTTACACCGTGGGTGTGTAGTGCACCTTACTAAAATGTCTGTCTATGATTTAAACCAAAAATACCTACAAACTAAAAACTGAGAGGAAAAAAAACAGAGAATAAAACCATGAAATATGAAAGAAGAAAAAAACACTGACTTGAAAGTTTTCACGCTTGGCTGAGATGGAACAGATGGCACAAAAGATGATGGGAACAGATTTTTCAGAGAAAATAAACCATCCTCTTCCTTTTGTTAGATTTTTTGTGTCCATGGATTATCCACATATCTAAGTGTTTCCTATGAAGAGTTCTCAGCAAAGTCTATGGATTATCCTGAGTAATCTGGACATTTGTTATGGAAAGAGGCATCAGTAGTGAATCTTTTAAATAATAAAAAAAAAATGTCATGACAATAATACTAATCTACTCCCGTGTTCTAAACATGACTATATGAATACAGGATTTAATCAAATTCCTTTTATGTGTCGCAGCAACTGAAATTTGAAACAGAAAAAAAGTGCTCGTGGCAATCTCTGCAACTCTTTAACTTGTAATAAGAATCAGAGAAAAGCGAAGCCCTCGTCTCTTTGGACAGATAAACTCAGCTCCTGGAGTGAAGAGCTTTCTGTGGGGAGAAAATGATTTTCCAATGTTTATACCATTTGGAACCACTATAAATTAGAAAGAGAAAGAGAGGCTGATATAATTTTGTTCCAGCAGAATCTCTCCACTTGACTGAATGTGTCTATAAAATTCTCAGAGAAAAGTAGGTTGCTAAAATGCACTTAATTTGGCATGATAGATTGAGTCCATGCTTCACTGACTGTAATTGAATCTGTGACCTATTTCTTCAGAAGAAAATTGTCTCTTGGGTTATTTGTCACCATACATTTTAATGGAATTCAATTGACAGACACTGAATTTACACATTTTTATCCAATTATTATCACTCCCCTTCCAATCTGTAGGCTGTTTCAAATTTAGTCCTACACACAGTGATATCTCAGCCTTAAACAAAAGAGGCTCTCATGCTTTTCATGAGGCAGATTTGTCTGTAGACACCAGTGCATTTATCACAGGTCTTATGTTAAAGAGTACAATGGAAATAGGCACCAGCGGCACTGAATTACAGAACAGGGCTGTTGACTGGACTGCTATTTATCTTTAGCTAGTGCTCAGTCTAAATCCCACCAGAGATCAGCTGCTAAAACGGAAATCACAGCACAAGCCAACCACATCCAGCGGTTCATGGACTAAATGTCTCTATTAGCAGAGATCAGTGCTGGTGCTTCTTGTCGGCTATAAATAATGACATGGAACAAACATCATTAAAATAGCCTGGCATAATGTATAGCATAAATGGAGTGCTGGAAACAGATAAGATGAAAGAGAAACATAATTACAGTCTTGGAAATCTGTATTCCACCTGTCAGTCAGATAACAGTGGATATAGACAATGTGTGTAAAAGCAAGTGTGACTCACGGCTGCATAGAGGGTAACATCATTTCCTTCTACTTCACCAACATAGGCCTTTCACATTTTGATTATTTCATAAAATAAATAAAAATAAATAAAACCAACAATTATACCTAACAACCAAATACTCAGTCACATTTAAGCTTTGGCAGCTTTATTTTTACTTGTTCCAGACTACTTCAGGCCACGGAGGGTATTCCTTCGCAAACTCAACAGGACAAGTTCAGAGATAAGTTTGTCATTCAACACGATTTTGTGATCAGACAGAACATATGTGAGTTGAAACCACGTACTCTATATAAAGACGAACGACATTTCTCCACTTTATACCACTATGCAAGAAATGAGGCCAAAATATTCGGGATTTGAGCGCTGCCGTCTTGTGCCGATAACATCAGTTGGAGCTAAGTCTGTAGAGTAGTGAACACGGAGTGTGGAGGTACACACACTGGACCAAGTCAATCAGCACTTGAACATTCATCAGTGAGATAAGAACTAGCCTACCTGTTATTTGAATGTTTACTTTGACTTTTTTGTTTGGTCCATGTCCCATCTGCTAACATGGAGGAGGCGGGGTTTGACTTCACTGTTGGGAAGCAGGCATTTCAACCATCTTTGTATACAGTCTGTTGTTGAAACATGACAATTTGTATGTTTCTCATACAATCTAATACTATACAACCAGAACTTGTCCCAGTAAACCACTGGATTATAGACTCAAGTTTCAATTTTAACTGTGCAATATTCATTTCTGCCTGTGCATTGTGTCATCTGTGTCACTGTACATATTCTCACATTGTATACATTCTGTTTACACTGTATATATTATTTCTATTCCATCTATATTTTAGTGATTTACTGACGTAAATTTTTTTTTTTACTTTGCTCTGTTATCTCATCTCATATAATTACTGGCTATAACGTCTCCAGTTATTTCCATCCTGACATGCACTGCATTAATGGTGCTTCCATTTGTGTCCTTATTTCCTGCTGATATTCAGAACTGAAATATTGGATACAAACACAGAGAGTATTTCTTAAAAAAATACACCATCCACATCCAGTTCTTTATATAAAGCAATATAGACTCCTATAATGAACTTGTAGTCACAACGTTTCCATTTATGATTACATGACTTAATGTAAGTAGGCCTGTAATGATAAAGTACTTCTGGAGGTAAAATGCAATTAGTGTACATCAGTCAGTGTGGCACAGCTGATGCCACCAGCTGTTGTACTTACATTAATGTGAGTTATAAAAAATTTAAAAAGAATTGTTAATTCAGTGTCCTCTGCTTGTTCAATTACGTCAAAGTGAGAATGTTTTCTTCACTACTTCATAGTAAACTGGTTGACTCTCATTGGAAATGTTATCCATATTACACTAATTAGTTCCTAGTCGTTTTGTTCTAATTACTGCTACTAATTCCTTTTAATAAATTGTTGCCGAGGCTCACTCCTTCTGCTGAGCCCCAGAAAGGAAAATTGGGTCATTTTAAAGAGGTAAAAAAAAAAAATCTTGGTAATATTGAAATATGGGTTTGGTTTTCCCCCCTAATTTGTTAAACAAAATGCCTCAGCAGTCTGCCAAGTAGCAGATGAAAGCTAATGTTTGCGCAGGCATCCATTTTGCATGAAAAAATCTGTCTGTTAAATGGTTTATCATATTCATGGAGTAGCCAGATGTAAAGCAGTACAGAGTGCCAGTGGCAGTCAAATACATTCAGAGTAGTATACTGCTCGAATGTTAACGAGTGGAGAAACTATCCACATATGAATTCAATACCATAGAGAGGTGAAGAAGAAGAAGAAGCTGATAGAAACCAGCATACATCCTATTAGCAAAGGAAGCTAAATTAATAATAAAGATACTAATCTGAATCACATGAATCTTTACGTTCTTTGCACCTCTATCCTCAGTTGTTATAAGACACTGAACCTGCTGAGCTATGCAGCATATGGTGTGTACTTACTGCCATGTGCTTTCCATGGTATCTGATCATTTGCGTGTAAGTGCTTTTGGTGGTGCTGCGTTGATAAAGGTTAGACTCACACTGCCTGAAGGACCACTGGTCCTCACCAAATTTGAGCTGTTCATTTTGTATTCAGCCAAGGCCTTTCAGATGTGTACACTGGGGTTCTGTGCAAATATTTGAGGCTGAAATGTGTAAGAAACTGCAAGTGAACGCATTAACCTTCACTGGCTTACATTAGAAAAAGTATGCTGAACAAACTGCTTTGCATTGTGACTCACACATTAATAAAATGGGTAAATTATAAAAGTACATTCTATTTATAAGTGCCTTTAAATAACGTTAACATAAATAACATGTAGCATAGTCAGTTCATCATAGTCAGTATGACCTCATCCGGGTGCCATGAATCTTTGTGCAGAATTTCAACCCAATCGTTCCAAAAGTTTAGAAACTTGTTGTTTGGATCAACACACCAATTGACACTAGCATGGGTAAAAAGGATCTACGTTCCACATTCAAATAACCTATGTTATATACTTGTGGTAGTACGCAGAGTAAAATCTAAACATGGAGAAGCAGCTTTTAGTCACCATGAAGTACAGCGCTGGAACCAACTGCCCGATGATCTTAGGAATGCTCCATCCATTGCAATTTTTTAAACCAGGTTTTATTAACAAGTGCCTTTAGACAAACCATCATATACCATCATTGCACCTCATTCTATTTTTATTTTATTATTCTACACAGCTCTATAAATTGTGTTTTGTTTTAGTTTCTTTCTCAACTTATTTTAAAATTTTATTACGGCTTCATCCTTTTTATTTCTTTTACCTCTTATTATCTTTTTATCTCTTTTATACTTCTCTTGAAGAGGCCTTGGGGTCTTACGGTTTGATTCCCCTCTCGTTATTAATTACTTTGAAAAGTATATTGTACAATATGCACATGTAATGAAATATATCATAAAATGTTGTGGAGTAGAAAGTAGATATATTTGCTGATATATGTAGTGTGTTAAAATTGAAAAGTACATGAAAATAAACTACTTAGGTAGAGCACAGATACATGAAAATTGTAATGAAGTAAATGTACTTTGTTACATCCCACCACTGGGTACTCCCAAGCCAATTTGAGGCAAAAAACTCTTTCATCTCTCTTTCACTTTAACCACAGATTTGCTACACCAAAGAGAGGGGCATTTTGTGTTCTGCTACTACTAGGGGCTAAATAGTGTCATGTGAACAAGACAGTGGCCCTGCAGAAGACACAGCCATTGGGTGGCAGTAGGATAGACTGATGGACACACTGCCCATTACCTGGTATAACAAGTCAAGGATGTGACATGAACTGTGGGCTGTGGCTGTGTTGAAAGGAAAACATGAAATATGGATACACTTTGGTGCAGATACTCTGTGCACCCAGTGGTGCTGCCAAGATAAACGCTTCTACAGAATTTGGTACATTAACGACAGCATGCACCTTGATTGCTTATTTTTAGAGCAGCTCCTCAACCTTGGGGTTAGCACAGTGCTCCACATAGAGTCATGTACTAAACAGAGCCACAGGATATCTCTAAGACTCATGTACCTCTTTTAGTTTGTTCTATTTCTTATATAAAAATAAACTGAGGAGGCATCAAATCATATATGTGTCTGAGCTTCTTCTACGCTTTTACTAAATTACAAAAGTATGACACACTCACATTCACATGGCAACTTGACAACTGGGGTTCTGAGACTGTGACGACCTAAAAACAGTGTCAATGACAAGAAAATACTGAGACACACTGTTGCAGGGAGTCATTAAATTGTCTTATACATCGTTGCTATTGCACAGAGACCAATTAACAGTGTTGCGCCGCCCAAAGATACAGTATGATCAAAACTGCATTTCCCTGTCTGATGGTATTGTCCAACAAACACCGGGGCTATTAAAGCTGGCACTGCTGTGGAAAATTAACTACGCTCCTCTGAGATGTTAGCGAGCCAGACAACAGGAGATGGCAGCCAAAACCAACATTATGTTTATAATGATATTGTATTAAGACCCCCCCCCCCCTGCACCCTCCTACTGAGAAAAAGTGCAATTTCTGTAACAGAATAAATGCCACTGATGTGTGCCAACAAATAAAGTTTTAAAGCGACTGTGAAAAGAGTGTAATTAACATCATCTGTGGCACTCTGCAGCGTTTGTGCTGCTCAACGACGTAACCAGCATATTTGCTGACTTAACCCCCTTCACTGGTGAAACAGTCTGAGCAGACATGCCACCACACTAACCCGCAAACAAACACAGGAATGGAGAATTAAACGGTCATTTATCATCTCACTAATCTTTCTGTGTGTGTGTGTGTGTGTGTGTGTGTGTGTGTGTGTGTGTGTGTGTGTGTGTGAGAGTGTATTCGGACCTAATGAGGCAAAACATAATTTCTCAGGTCTTAGTTAATGTTAGAGGTAAGGTTTGGGTCAGACAGTCCACAATGAATGTAACTCAATGTAAAGTCACAAATCTCTTTCTGTGTGTGTGTGTGTGTGTGTGTGTGTGTGTGTGTGTGTGTGTGTGTGTGTGTGTGTGTGTGTGTGTGTGTGTGTGTGTGTGTGTGTGTGATCCATGTATTACTGATGTTGTGGGGACCTTACAGTGAATCCCATGGCTTAACCAAACAAAACCAAACAAAAAAGAATCAGTTGGTTTCATGTCGGGAGTGCACGAAAGGTACTGGGTATCCACATCTATTGAAGTCCTGTGGGTGTGTATCAACATGTAAGATTGTGTGTGTCTATGCATCTGTGCTGTAAATGTTCTAAAACATTTTAATACAATTTTAATCAGCCAATTTTCTTCTGTTATTGACGCCTAAGGCCGGAGATATACCTACTGTTTCAACACGTATTTGCGTAGACAACCAGCTACGTCGTGAACGTAGTTGTTCACATACTTGCAGATGTACTACGAGTGTTAGCAGAGGATACCACTAGAGGGTACACCAAAGAAATCAGACCGTATATAACTTACGGATTTGCATGATGTAAACAATAAACATGGAGACAGTCGAGGTGGTAACTAATTTGTTCATTCTGAGATCACGACAGAAAAAGAGACAGCAGCGCCATCGTAGACGGTCTGTAAGGCCCTTACATCAAGCACGTTGTGACAATAGCAAGTATGTTTCTCTCGTTCTGCCAATGAGAGAAATTGATAATGAAAAACACCACCAGTATTTTCGAATGTCCGCCAGGACGTTGGATGATTTGCTCCGCCGGATTAGCCCGCTGATGATACGCCACAACACACACAGTGAGCCAATCAGTTCAGCAGAGCGGCTCGCCGTCACCCTCCACTTCTACCAACAGGCATCAGCTACCAAGCCTTGTCAGCGAGCTACAAACTTGGAACCCTGTCACATTCCCTATTCTACCGCCACGGCCCCTACCGATTAAGTGCATATTGCATCTGGCGTATACGCGTAGCATTAACTTCTGAGGACGTGCACAACCTACGCTCCAAATGGACGCAGGATATGCCAGACAGCCATCAAGCGCACACTTACGCTTAGTTAACAGCAAGTATTTCTCCGGCCTAATGACACATTTCAGTGTGTGTGTGTTCCAGGTATGTTGTGGGGACCTTCGTAAATCTCTACAGTCACATTATGGGGACTTTTCTTCCTTTTTGGGACAAAAACCATGTCCCCATAATGTAAACCATTACATTTTAAGGTGAAGACAAGTTTCAAGGTTAGAGTAAGGTTAGGTTAGCTTAGGTTAAGATTAGATTTAAGTTTAGGTTAGGGTAACAGGGGGGGTTAGGGAAGTAGTAACTAAGATGAAGGTTACATTAAGTCTCAAGGAAATCAACATAGACCAATGTAATATCCTCTGAAATCATGGAGACACAACTCTGTGTGTTTGAGTGTGTTTGAGTGTGTGTACACATCATTCTGCACTTTAGTCTACAACAAGGTGAGAGTCAATCTTTTTTAGTCTCCGCTGAGCATGAGATGATGATCCACAAAGATTTTCTATACTTTTTTTTCCCTCTGCTGTCACTAGATAGTATGTGTAAAATATGATGAAAAATAATTATTCATCCCCACCGATCAAAGAATATAAATCAAACCCACTTGGACATTTGACCTTGCCTCAAGGCACAGAATTGTGCTAGAGTACACAGTTTGAAAACCTCTTTATTAACCACCAAAACTAGGGTAATAAGACATATACTGCACTTACATGTACATTGCATCATAGATCCATACGAAGCTTTCCTCCCTGTGCTATCTTTAGCTTTGTTTATCCAATCATTGTGACTGAACATTACAGATCCATTTAAATGTAATTTGCATTTATTGGTGTATATATTTCTTGCTTTATACAGAAGCATAAGGAAAGGAACTGCATCAGTATTAGTAGTATAATGAAGGGGTTTTGTTTCATAAGAAACAACATGTTCAGGGTTGTAAATCCATGTAACATAATGTGATTTATGGCGGACACTTACTTTACACATTAGACATTTATCACCAGAAGGCCATGCATTCCTCCACATCCAGGTTTGAAGAGCACACAGTGATTTAAAGGCCAACATTTATACTGATATATGTCCACTTCAAGGGCTCTTCATGTTTCCTGCAGTATATTTGAGTGAATCTGTTTGATGTTAACTTGATCCTTTCGACATCTTCGACATGGCTGATGTTGACTGGCTTTTAATAGGGAGGTACTTCGGTCTCTGTAACAGTAAAGCTCCATATTAGCTCTTTTCTCAACAAAGCCAAGGCCGCATAGAAGATAGAGTTGAAATATAATAATAAAATGAAATCAAGAGAAATGGTGCTCACAGAGAATTTTCACTAAATAAACCCTCCTGCTCAAGAAGACGGAACAAATATTTAATATGAAAATAATCTTCCACTGGATCATTGCAAATGATTGCCCTCTTCATACACAACTCAAAGCAACAACATTAAAATTAATTTATTATTCTTATTCAAATGAGCAGTGTTACTATCATCAGCATCATGATACACACTGTTGCCCCGATGTGAAGCAGCAGCAAAGAAAGACTCCATAATAGTACCGCTGTTTCTCACAAAGCAATCTAATCCACAAGGACTCCAGACGGTATCTCAGTAAGGTGACCTCTGTTTAACTGTTTTACAAAAAAAAACCCCATCCACTTCTAGATCTGCCACAGCACACAAAGACTACCTTTGTTCAGCAAAGCGATGCATCAACCTGAGCGGTGTTTTAGAAAGCGTAAAAGTGGTTGAAACACCTGCACCTCACATGCGACGCAAGCATATTATTGAGGTCTACGCAGGAGGCCGCACAACAAGAGAGATTTAAACCACACAACCTGTAGTTTCCTGTGGCTGTTCAGGCCCCAAGACATTCATTTCTAAGAAAGCATGACTGTGGAAAACAGAACTAATAGTCAGTCATGTTCTCTCAGGTGAACACATCGTATGTGATTGTATGTTTTATAATTTAACAGAAGACAGGGGAGTGTTTTCTGTCAATAATCGCTGCAGGTTTTTTGCCCCATCAGCAGGTAGTATACTCCACAACAACCTCGAAATATTTCAAGGTGACAGAATAGTCCCTGAGAGAAACTGTTTGAGATGTTCTTGTAGTACAGTCTGTATGTGTGTATAGAATATTCTGAAAAACAATGTGGCTATAGTTGATAATCTGATTATTAGATTTTTATTAATTAGAGAAAACAAATCCTGAAGGTTCCTGATTAATATTCCACCAGTTGAAGAAACATACTAATATTGTGAAGTTGTCCTGAAGGTAATGAATTAATCGAGAGCACTTTATAACACAAGGTACAAAATGCTGCTCAGCATATTATAATTATAAGAGAGAAAAGACCAATAATAGCGTTGCACCCCAAGTACATTAAAAAATATATCTTCCAAAAAAATTACGCTTTTATTTGTTCAGATAGTTTAAAGTCGACTGGATCACAGATCTCATGGCTGGTGTGCACATTCAAACATATTTATCCAAGAGCCATTTCACCATTTATCAACGTCACAATTGATGGATGGACAAATTGATGATTCTCTAGACAATAAACAGCATAAATCAATACATTACCATATGTACCGTTACTAAACAAAATGATAAATATGCAAAAAAAATTATAACACTATATAAATATTCACTAAGATCAGCGAAGCAATTTAAGTCCTTATCAGGAGCACATACAATTCTCTCAGGTATAATCACCACATCAAAAAGTCACGCAACATTAGGGGCCATTAGGAACTAGCAAACATCAAAAACATTCAATAACAATATAAGTAAATATATTACAAAGGATAGAAAATAGATTATCTCAAACAATTTACACAGTGAATTAAAACAAATTTACTAGTGGCCACATGTTTCCACACACCCACACCTTATATAACCTCCCCTTCAAAACTCCTCCCCTGTGCACAGACAGGTAAATCCCCACTAACCCTGACCACACAGAATGAGCCTCGAATCTGTCAAGGGATTCTTTAACAGTGTTTAATTATAATAATAATAATGAGATACAGACGGATTAATGAGAAACAAATATGTTTAGAAAATATGATGATCACTTAAACAAAATGTGAATAGTCAGTAAAGACATAAAGTAATGTTCAAAAGGTCTGTGTAAAAAAGGGTTAGGGTTAACTCTGACAGGAAAGTAGGATGATTTTAAGTCTGGGTCTGTTAGGCTCCTTTAAATAATACAAACTGTGAACATGAAACATTCATTTGCATAGGTTAATTAAAACAGTGTCTGATTTCTCTTTTCTATGTTGATCAGAATACTAATTATAAACCAGTAATAATGTAAATGCAACTGATAATGTCGACAGTGTTCCCGTGAGCCTCGGAGGATAATTATTTTTTATTTTAAACCTAGGTGTTGTTGTTGATTGTATTTTGAATATAATACGTTATATTTTTGCATCAACTGTCACAGAAGGTGCCAAGTATGAGGATATGTTTTCTCCCACCTGACAAACTGCAGAGGCATTTCACAAAAATAACCACTTAACAATACTTATAAACCATTAGATTGTCATGATGCATCAACTAATGATCGAGTGTAAGATGAGATCCCAAATTCTCTTTCTCTCTCGTTTAGACATTTGACAGAAAAACTACACAGGTACATCAAAGTCATTTGTGCTTAAATGTATTAACAACAGAGTTATGATGTCTTATTCGTGTAGACAGGGAACATGTGAACATGTGCTCAACATTGTAGTTTGAATGAAGCTCTCACCTTCTTCTGTGAGCAAATTTGATATAAACTATATTTTTGAAAGACTAGAATTACTAGACTGGGAATAGAGGAGAGGTGGGTGGAAAAGAGGGGAGAGACGAGAGATAGATAGGGGGAGAGGGGGAGAGAGAGACTAGGAACTTCACATTTGAACTCTGTAAGACTGGTTGTTATAGTGAAAATAATAATGATAGTCTTCAATTGTACCTTCGTGTCATCAGGTGTTTCAGCCTTTTAATCGCAATAACGTTAAAAGCCGAACCTGAGGGTACACTGAGGCTAAAGGTGAATCTGACTGGCTACTGGTTGTATATAAAAGCCATGTGGCCCGCTCAGTAGATCAGACGTCATTACCTCTAAGCCTTTTATAAACTAAACTAAAAACCTACTCTCATAGGCAGCAGAGTGAAAAGCTGTCATATTTAAGAAACTAAATAAAATGTGGTTGCAATTAAGGTCAGATAAAAGGAATAAAGGAGTTAAAACAACACAATAGTACCAGAATTACAAATCGCATGTTAAAAATGCTTTCCTAGAAAACTATGTTTTGAGCAGTGATTTAAAGACAGGTAGTGAGTTAGCGAGCCCAATGAGACCTATTTCGTAGATGGAAGTAGCCGGATTTAATGATTTCATTAACGTGTGTTTTGAAATTCAGATGGGAATCGAATGTGAGACCTAGATTTTTAGCTGTTTTTTTTTTATATTGGTTGCCAGGGGACCAAGAAGTGGTAGGAGTTTGCCTGCTAGCTGATCGGGACCGAAGATTATTATTTCTATTTTGTTTGAAACCTTTCAAACAACCTTTCCCTTTGACCTCCCAGTTCTAATCAGGTCCCCTTTGAGTTCAAGTGATTGTTTGTGCCAGATGTAATGAAATTCTCTATGGGTGTTCCTGATATATCAAGTTCACAAGAACATGAGAGCACCATGACCTTGACCTTTGACCTCCAGGAACCATTTAACCATCAGTTCATCTTTGAGTCTAAGAGAACATTTTCACCAAACTTTAAGAAATTCCCTCAAGACATTCTTAAGATATCACACCACACCACTACACACCACATCACACTGGACTTCATATACAACTGAAGCTATTTGATGCTATTTGATGCTTCCTTTTTAATACTAATTATCTGACCATTGCAGTGCAGTACTGAGGTGGCTGAGAAATGTGGGCAGATGGAAGCAGCAACAACCGGCATGCTGCAGGGAAACTGCTCCAATGGGAACAAGTCTTCAGAAAATCCCTCCCTGGATCTAATCTGAATCCTCCACAGTTTTTGTCTGATTTCTGTTTGTAGTGACTTTGTAATGATTCATTCTGCAGGTAACGATGAAAGTAGAGAACAGTAGACATGATCCATTACCACAGGCTAACACGTGTGGACGATGAAAACCCTCCCCTCCATCTCAGCCTTCTGAAAGTGCAAACATAATGTCTAGGTCTTGTCTTTGCTGCTAATTAATTGGAGTAGCAATTATGTATGTGCAGCTGTTCGGCCAGATGCCAGTGAACTCTACTCTGAAGTCATGTTGGAAAATTAAACTTGACAAACACGAGGCATGTAATCAAAAGTTTGTCTAATGGTAAGAGCAAAATGAAAAGAGAAATACATCAGTAGTTGAGGTAAAATACTTGTAATGGAGAAAATAGCTGTTTTAAAATTGTTATCGACTTGTCCCATTTTTGGATTACAATTTGTGATCTTCTTTGGCTGGTTAAAGCCCCCACAAGGAGTTTGAATCTGGTTGTGAAACAGTCTTATTTTAATGTTGACACTTCTTTATGACCTACAACAGCAAATGAGACAATCAGGGAGTAAATTGGCTTTTTCTATAAACTATGGTCAATGTCTGTCACTGGATTACCTGCAGTCAGAGCAACGATTTTATGGCAGCCGGGCTGGAAAAGCCCATGTTTACGCGGTGGGAGAGGAAACAGGAGCAGGGGAAGCAAGCCAGGCCAGGATAAAGGCTAACACGTACAGACCAGCGCTCCACGTCTCTTACAAACAAGATGGATGAGATCAGAATGAGAACTACGATACATTACCTCATCACATATTGTCTCAGGTGGAATGTTTTATTTGCCCACGACAAGAGGACGGGGGAAGTATGGATTCCTTGTACCTGTATTAATTGATTTAATACTCAATGGTTATGTTAAATCATTTTAATATTGTCAGAAGATTGTCTTTACTGACAAATGTGTTAATATTTTATGTATTTTTATATGACTATGTTGAGTATTTTGATTTTTTAACCCCCCCTCGTGGTGCTTTGATACAATGCCTAGGAATTGCTCTGTCAGTCGGCATTTGGAGCAGAGATTGTGTGGGCTCTTCCTTGGGTCATAACCCACTCCACCATAAAGTTTTATGGAAATAGTTTTTTGTAATCCTGCCAACAGACAAACAACCAGCAATGAAAACATAACCTCCTTGACAGTGGAAATAACAGAAAGGTCCAAACTATTAATGTGCAGCATGTGAGTTGCTCTCCTGAGATGCTTTTGGTCACTGGTTAGATTTTGTGAAATTATTATACATACAAACTGAGGTTGGGAAGCTGAAACCAACAGAAATCGGTTATTTCACGTAACAAGCTGTGCTTTGACTTCAGTCACCTTATTATTTATATTTGCATCTTGATAATATGCAGCAATCAGTCAGCACTCTGAATCAACACTGAAAAAAACTGAAAAATAAATCCCATCATTGATTTAGGTGGAAAAATGATTTAACCAATGCACACAAGCAAACCTAGCACTTGGAACTTGTATTGTACACAGCGGTAAAAGCACTTCATTAGTCTTCTTCTGTCAGTTCTAGTTTCCCTGCTTATCTCCTTCAGTGAAAACTGCAAAGGTCCAATGCGACCGAACTGTGATGTGCTGCAATGCAGATGGATTTTTCATTGCCTTGCGTGGAGGAGGGCAAAAAGGTAACATTGCCTCCATTTCTCGACAGGGTCTCTCTTTTTCTCAGCAGCCTCCAGTCAAAACGCATGATCATCACTCCTTCTCTCTTTATCACCACAATGTACCGCGTCCTCGCCGCCTGACAATTTCATATATCCTGAAATTCATGACCTCATCACAATGTAGAAATTGATTTAGCATGCTGTGATTTCCTCTCCCTTCAACAGCCCATTCTGATTTTTATTTTTGATGGCACTGAGAAAATAATGCTCTGAATCTTCTTTTTTTGCACTGTTCAATTACATTTGATGTTGTGGAGTCAGATTTGATGGTGCTCAAAGAACACAAGCAGCTGGTCCAATATATGACACTGAACAATGGAGCACAACAATATACAGCCTACAAAGTGACTACAAATCTATATTTCCACTTCAAAATGTTACAATAAATGTGCGTCATGTCTTCTTCAAAGTTTTAAAGGCACTACAAGGCCTTTCTTCACATTTATATTCATCTGGGAGGAAACAGAGGATTATGCATTGCAATGATTTGCAATAGGAATTGAATTAATAACTGGTTGCCTTAATAAAGCGTTGTTGTCAGAGATGACAGGTCGCGGCGATGTATTTGATAGGTAGCGTTTGTAAATCCCATTGAAAGGCATCATTAATCTTCTCATCTGGATGCCATGGGACATAAAATTAAAGAGTGGGAAATTACTTGTCATCCTCACAGCAGTGCGCTGGAACATTTTAGATGGGGGTGTAATTGTTTTCCTGATTAGTTCAGTGTGGGTATGTGTATTTATTTACATGTTCTGTTAACAAGGACAGTGTTTGTTGTGACCTACTTCCCCCTCCCTCCCTCCCAGACCCAGTTGAGGATGAAAAATCCCTTTGAGCTCCGGGAGCAGCCGCAGACTCTGCCTCTGCATGGAGAGAGGGACATTATAGTAGTTTAAGTAGACAGTTCAAAGATGCATTCTCGCCAGTGGAATGAATGGATTCTTTTCCTTTAAGAACAAACACATGAGCATGTATGAAAGGTACTAAATCCCCCTTAAAGGCTCCTGCTGTGAGAGTACACTAATGTAAATGTACAGTAGCAGGGATGAACAGACAGGATTAGTGTTTTAAAGGAGATATATATTTGAGGTTGATATTATTGCAATTATTTATTTGTCAGTGAAACATAACTAGCATCAACATAAAATGGGCTATTGGACGACATACTGGGTGTGGGAACTGCAAGAGATGAGCAATAACAAACACTAAACAACAGGAATAATGGATCGTCTACAGATTCTACAGTAGCAGCTCCGTGAGGCAACACTGTATACAAGAATGTGTACGACTGAAGGCTAGCAATGCTAATATGTATTTAGTACCCTATTATATAGGCCGTGTCAGAAATCATTCACTTATCACTATATTGTTCACTATGTAGGAAGTTCACCATTTTGTAGGACTGTAAGAATGTTACTATGTGTGCACTTATTGTTTCCCACAATGCATCATGAAGATTTCGAAAGAATAAAAAAAATACAAGAAAATGTTCAATCTTTGCCTCCAACAATATAATGTTAAAACTAGGGCTGCACGATATATCGATAAATGTATCGTCATCGCGATATCAACATGTGCGATATACGGATGAAAAAGACAGCTTGAATAAATGGTGCGATAAATGGTGTTCCATGTGCCATGCATTCACGCTCCGCATGTCTATATATTTGGCCAATCAGATGGAGCCCTGCTGCCCTAGACGATACATTAAAGATATTCAGATCATTGACAGGTTTTTCCGTGAATGAATTATTGTTGGAAGAAGAGAATAGAGAGAGAACAGATAATTGCGAGGTGGCTCTGTCAAATCTCAGTCCGCCTCCTTCCAACTACATTCTAATGTGGAAACTTCCAGTGATCATGTTTGTCCCGGGTCAGATTCATCACTATGAGTGGTTGATTATATAAAAGAATTGCATCACTTATTTGTGATCTCAGAACCTGAGGGAAAAGTATAAACGTGCACCCACACACGCACTGACTTCGCTGCTCTCTCTCTCTCTCTCTGACTCACAACAGTTTAAGCATTGATTTGTTTGAAATGACGCCGAAATATCAACACTGATCATCACATAATGATCAATACTTTACTTAATGACTTAAATCTTTCTTCAGAGAACGCGCATTCATCAGCCTTCTCTCTCTCTCACACACACACACACACACACACAGTGTGACTGGACACATGTGTAAACTCAGACAAATCAGCAGACCTAATAAACTTAGTCAATGTATGGAGAGCCGGAGATGATGGGGCGCCCTCGGTTTGGCTTGACACGTTTGCGGAGTGCGAATTGCCACGATGTTCATTTGCCACTTTCAAACTAGTGTTGATTTCTGTGCCTGAAGTTAGTGATACTGGCAGTAATACCATAATATTATTACCGTGGAAACAAAATGAACCAGTACATTAGTTTTCTCCATTCAATAGGAAAGGCTTCTACATGCTGAATTGACAACCTGACGTCAGACGCACCCCCGTCTGCAAACCCATCCATGTCAATGTCAGCCCACACAGGTGATGACAACAGGATGTATATGTCATACAAAAGTCTTTAGTGTGCTCCTTTAATTGCAATTTGAGAACAGACCTAACTGGATTAAACACATAGACCTTGGTTCTGACCATGGTCCGGACTTTCAGGTATGACAAAGCCCTTGGAGGACACACAGGAAGCAGTTACCACAACAATATACACCTTGAAGCTTCAACATAGAAAAATAAATTACCAAACATAGCAACATTAGCATTTGAAGTCGTGTTTCTGATGAATAAAAGTAACAAAAAAAACTCTGCCCTTTTATCCCTGTGTTGCTGTCCACCCCCTCTGTAGGGGTGAGACAATGTCCACCAGCTAATATCAAACTGAATCTGTCGCCCGATGAGAGGTTGATGTTTCAGAGCTTCTTTGATGAAAAAGGTTGCCTACAACACTGATGAGAACGGCATGAGCTGAGATGTTGCAGGTCATGAAAATAAGTGCAGCTTTTAGAGAGTGATGGTATAGAATAAAGTTATATTGTCATCACGTGACATTGTACATAAATAAAAAAATATACCATGTCTTGAACTATGCAAAGGTGAAGCAAAACGGAAACATTCCTGTGAGTTACAGTGAAAAACCCGCCCACGACCACGCAGCAGACACTGCAACAGTAAGTAACAATGCAGCGCCACTGTCTGTATAATGAGTATACACATTCCGAAGCAGCAAGGTCTGTCGTCTGCACAGAATTCTCAATTGTCTTGAAATATACTGTACAGCGTGGGTGTATAGTGCTTGGCTTTGGTGCTGTACATTTAGTGATAGATTTCCTCTCCGAGCCTATAATTAAACAACCTGTCGTAGTTTAAAAGGTTCTGAAATAACTTGTAAATGAGCAGATGTTTGCATTTGAAGTGCAGCTGTCATGGCTGGGCACCGGCAGCCCCCATAACATGCATACTGGTTGTAATTGAGAGGTAGTTCTGCTTGTCAAGTGAAAAAGTACATCTGTCATAACAAACTGCTGCTGCAACTGGCAGGATTTATTGATAAGGGGGTTGTAGAAGTTCCCGGCAACCTGGAAATAATTTGAACTTTGTCACGGAGCCCTGAGCCGCACTGTGCCATCGGGCAGGCTCGCCATCCTTCATCACACCATATCTGAACTCTTCGGTCATGGCTGCGCTCGAGCTCCCACTGCGGCTGGATGGAAGGAGAAGAGAAAGGTGGTGGAGAGAAGAAATACTTGGAGAAGGAATACAGATGCATCTATGAATGTTTTATGTATTTCTTTGTTTACAGAGAATTTCCTTCTTCATTAAAATGTGCAATTATACTGAGAAATTTATGAATTCATGTTACAATACACACAATAGTTGTTGGCTTGAAACATTAGAGTATTATTCAGGTTTTTAGCTGTATTTCATATATCTGTGATAAATGTATTCATTCATTCACAAATGCATCCTAACTTTAAACAGATTTTTGCTCCATGGACTTTGTAATAGTATGAAACCTAGTTTTGTTTTTCCCGTGCACCCCGGAGCGATGTGTTGGTCACAGACACTCACAAACCCCGCTTCATGATGCAACTAGATCCAAGCACAGAAAGCTGAACCTGATCATTCGAGTGTCGCGGGAATCTGTTGATGTGCCAAAAAGGCTCAAGTTCACAGGCAACAAAAAACCCAAGGACGCAAGGCACCTGCTGCTGCTCAAACCAAACAACAGGCAAACACTGCGGGTCGCACGGCTCCTCCTCAGAAGCACTGTTGACCGGCCAGCGCGACATTAGCATTGATCTAGACAAAGCCAGCCCCACACATGCTGTCAATTATTGATGGTGAGTCACAATAATCACAATGTTTTTTTGAAAAGACTTGTTGGTCATTGGTCTTTTTCAGGAGCAACCAGCTGTGTTGTAGGAGAAAGTCAAACCAGGGCTTTGCTGGATCTGTGTATTTTTTGCTTGACTCTATTTATCAGGTCAATATAGAGGCAAACAATAATAATCCAGGTAGTCATAATTATGATTATTATGTTAATCTTTCAGGGACAGTGCTTATTAATAACAATACTGTAAATGTGCCAGAGTTATTCAGAGTTGGCTGGCATGCTTTATATCGCGCTGAATTGCTATTGACTTTGGTCTAAAGATTGTGTTAGTTGCTTAACAGACCAACATAACAAACATGTTATGTGTGCACAACTTCCAAGAATAACACCAGTTCAGTAAATCATTCAAACTTCTTTATAAACCACACATGTGAACAGTAATAAACCTAATTCTGTTTCATTTTATGAAAAACATATAGACTATAAAATCCTCCCTGCAGATAAACCAGGTAGGATAAATACAAAGCACAAGAGAACAGCCCATTCCAAACAGGCAGGTTTAGCCAGGTGTAAAGTGTGCATCCTTAAATCAAATAACAAATTAACACAATTATTACGATGTAGACAATGTCGGTTAAGCAAAATATAGAGATATATAAGGTAACAAATACTGAAACCAAACTCATTCGACAGATGTGTTAGAAATGACACATTATGTCGACACGTAAAACAAAACTGCACCCAAACACTATTCATGTGGATAATTTGAAATTCATTGCAGCACCCAGTTGCTGCAGCAGAGATGCCGACCATACCCCACATTAGATGTGCTCTCTGCTGCTGTCAAAACAGAGCTTTACATAATGTCTGCTATTTCAGTCTGCAGAGATGGGAAACATGATCCTAAATATCAACGCCCCATTCACTGCACAGTCCTCAGCTGCTCACAGCGCACTCTGATGAAGGTGCACCCACTCAGAATTAGCTTAGATTCATCAAATATCTAGGACCAAAATAAAGATGACAGTATTTTAATAAACAGTTGTCCTAAAAGGAGTTTGTCTCCTCACATAATTCGTTGGACTAAATCACCTCTTCACACAAAACAAATCAGAGTAGTCATCACAGCAGCACCACGGTGAGGAAATTGAAATGGAGACATGGACTTTCAGCCCGTTCTACTTTGACAGCAACAACAACCACAGCCTGATATTAGACTGTATTTCCATTTCATCTCACTCTGTTAGTCAGCTTCACTCTGTGTTCAGCCCATTTTCATGCTCTGTTTTGCCCAAAGCAATTAACAGTGAGTAACATATCTGCACTGCCAAACACTGTGGTAGCAGTTTGTAGGAGCGGTTACCATAACTACGATCAAAGAGATATGCTTGTTTCTCTGACTAACGTTAACCTTTACATCTGCATCTCATTTACACTTGTTCTTGTCATTTCTACGGTACAGGGTTGCCTTTATTAATTCATGCCTACAAAGGTTGTTTACTCAACTAAAAATGATTAATAAAATCAACCACTGATGGACACAACAGCAGGTTAAACAAATCAGAGATATTGACTAACTGCCAAGTCAACAACATATCTGTTGTTCGGGACATATTGAACAACTAAAGTGGCACCAAGTGTTCAAGTGTCTTTGCTAGTTTCAGGTTGTCGCAGTTCCAATCCACTGCCCACATTGTTCACACTGCAAATACATTTGTGTGGTCAGGTTCATTGTTGGAGCATTTGTATCTTGTGGCGGCAGACAATCATTAACCAACTAAAACCTAGTCTGCAGTCAGTGGTGCAGTATATGCACCTATAGGCAGATGCACAACACACACAAACACACACACACACACACACACACACACACACACACACACACACACACACACACACACACACACACACACACACACACACACACACAGAAAGCAAATCAGCCCATGTAGTAATCTGCCACCTGGCTTTTAAAGGGAATGGGAGCTGGTTTATTGCATCTCACGCCCCAAAACACATCTATGATTAATTAAGAAAGTAACTCCAACCGTTTTGAACCATGAGCCTGGGGCAATACTATATAAACTGGCAAAAGTGCCTATAGACACGCCCTGATGCATGTGTGCTTAGAATGTTAAAATACAGCCGTTAGTCTTGCTTGATGCACATGCCAGGTTGATTAACATGAGTGTCCTAAAAGAAGTTCAATTATGTCACAGATAGAGTCAGAGAACCAGTGAAAACTAATTTCTTTTCAGCTGACATTTGGTTTGCTAATGTTCAAACCTGTTAAAATCAAGCATGCACTATTCAATTCCTGCATTCAGGACAGCTTTGTTTGCTGACACTGGGCCAGCAGCAGATATATGTATATGTGCTCTGAGACATGCAACAGGCTGCGAGCCTCAGAGCACATAGATCTGCTGCTGGCACAGTGTCACTTTTTACATCGTAAACACAAGTGAATGAGAGAAGGAAGTTGCACCTGCCCCTTTGTTCTCCTCCCTGAGGGGGATCTTTGTGTTTGTCCCAAAGCACCACAGAGTACAGTGACAAATTTCACTCTATAAACCACACGGGTGAAGACAATGACTGAGGAGTTTATTTCACCTCCCATTCACCACTACAGTCAGATGTATGTTAAATGAGAAGAATTAAGCAGCAGGCAGAGCCATCGAGACACATTTCAACTGAACAATCTCCGCCCCTGCTCTTCTGGTTTTTATGCCCCTTTTGAAATGAACATGCACTCACACACACACACATAAGCTCAAGCACAAAAGAAATAAGTTAGGCATCTACTGATTTAAAGGGGCAAACTAATAAAAAACAGAATCAATTAAAATGAATTGGATACAGTACAACAGACCAAACACACATGTTGTTACCGTGCACATCGCATCTCCAACACTGAAAGAGAGAGAGAGAGAGAAATACTCCTTCCATCCCTTCAGCTGCTTCGGCCCGGTCCTGAGAGATTGGAGCTGCGGAATAAAGAAGGCATCTGTGCTCTTCCAGGTCAGTCATGCCCTGTTTGGAAGGTTGGAATTTGAGATCCAAGGATAAACATCAGCTCCCCAGAGAGAATGGTTACTCATGTTTGAATACTACACGGGGGAAAATGAATCTCTCCACAAGCAAACAACCATGAAGAACACTTTCATAGGCTGACATTAACCTGTGGCTTCAGGGTAAACAGTGACTGCGTTTGGCTCATCAGTTGTTTAACACATACGGAAAAAATTATATTCAGGAGAAAACAGGATCAATTAAAGAGTAAATAAAAATAAAGCGTTCTATTTTTCAATGAAATCATCGGATTTGCACAATTTTCTCTGCAAATATAAAAAAATCTTCAACTTTGATGTGCTACGTGCAGCCTGGTCTAACCCTGCACGTTTCCTTTTTCATTTTGATTACCCCTCTTTTTACCTGAGGAAAGAATAATGTCTCCATGGGCAGAACCAAGCGTAAACAGCTGCGCCTTTGTATTATGAGTGGTTACAGGTAATCAACAATGCATCCACTTACCCAAGACTCTTCACAGAGGAGATTGTTTTCAGCTGCACTCGTTGATTGAAAGCATTAGTGATGAATGGCAAACTGCTCCGATGGTTCACAGACCTCGACTGTGACCACGATCATGGTGTGATCTCTGTAAAAAAAAACATTTTTACCATTTTAGTGTTTACTAATCTCTCACATGTGAGTGATGTGGTTTTGAAAATGCACGCACACAGAGGAGGATGTTGTTTAAATCACCATGTGCAGACAGAAGTGTGTTATTCGTGAGCTCCAGGTGTGTGTTCGCTGTAGAATAGAGTGTTTTTAGGGCTCATGATGAACAGATAAGGACGAATCATGTCGGTAAAATCTACATGTCACACCTTTACTTTATACAAGCGTTTAATTTGAGAGAGCTCTTTCTTTATGTCCACCTCCCACAACACACAGTCCCACCTGTTTTAAAAGCAAATGTTATCAGACCAGTGACCAACCAACCATATCAAACACATGGAGCTCAGATGTAGGGATTGGTAACATTTCAAATAGCTGCCTTCTTCCCCTCTCACATCAAATTAACCTCGCTGCAGCTTCAGGGCATCACATCTCAGCTTTATCTCCATATAAATATGCAGCTGTGTACTTTTGTGGAGAATAGTAATAATAATATTTCTGCATTTTATATATCAGCAAATATAATTTGTGTTTTCTCTGCTACTGAGCCATTTGTCAGGAGGTCAATACTTCATTATCCTTGTTAGTCTGCTGAGATTCTGCACAGCGATTTGTCTGAGGCTCTGTGGTGAAGCAGGTCAAACAGAACAACAGCACAAAAATGAGACTTTATGAGTGTTAACAAAACCTTTTTCACACCAAAATAAGTTGGTTATAAGCAGGTTTTTAAAATGTGTTAAATTATGCTCATTACCAGTAGAGGAGCGTGACATTCTGATTGTTCCCCGTTTGAGGTCATGAACACACCGACAACTGAGGCGCTCTCTCACCTCCCTGTCTTGCCAAATTAGAGCGTTCACCAGGGTTTCATGTTTCCATCACTGCCGATCGTAGCTGCAGCCGATAAAAACCTGTGTCCACAGCACAGTCATTTGACCCGGGAGTGACTGCAGATTGTATCCATTCTCATTGCAGACAAAAGCCAGATGTTGTGTGTTGGTTGGTTTTTGACCAGTGTAAAGGGGCTGTAGAGTTTTGTACGTTGTGCATTTAGTCTCTCAAGTACAAAACCATACATTTCTACTCTGCGAGCACACAGAGCAGAACCAGCGAAAGGAAAAGAACCCTCACGAGAGAACATCTCTGTGCCATGGTTCTGTGATCACTGGTCTGGGCCGAGTGTAAACTCAGCCTTCAATACACGTTTGCAACTGCTCAACACCGCCCGCCAGTCATTCGCTCGTCAAGTTGAAATTTGAGACTTTGGAGGTGGGGACAGTGGCTGATGTTCCCCTCTTTCAATTGGTCACTTTGGACACTCCAGTCCCCAGCAGTCCATCTCTGATCTTCTAACCCTTCTTTGCGGCAAGATCACCAACAATATGCCGGGTAATTGTCAAAGTTGTGGAAAAATATGTATATTGAGCGACTTCTATAGTGCCGTTAACAAAGTAAACAGTGCTTAAACAACATGTACCTGGATTTCTGTGTTGACAGCAGTGGTTTAAACAGTATGATCCACAAAGTTTACTACAGATAAATCAAGTAGATGGGGGTTGTGTGCACTCGTATCATATGTGCTGACGTGGTTTTGACTTGCGATAATGTTGAGACTACACAGACCCTTGAACACCTTTTAAAACACTGTTGTATACTTTCAAACATACAGGTTGTCAATGAGATATGTGTAAAAAAAAACAGCAGATGAAGTTGTAGCAATACTGCAGATCATCAGCTCTCACAGGTTTTTTATGGGTGCAGATGGTGCAGTGTGAAGAAAATGGAATAAATTAATTGCTTGTAAACACGCACCAAGAAATCAGCATTTTAAAACGTGTGAAAGTGCCTCTCAGCATTCATTAAAATCTAGTTTCTCGTTTTCTAATCTGTGTATGCTGTAGATAGCACGAGGGGAGTCGGGTATTGTTTTAATTATGAGGATTCTCTGTAATTTTGTTCTCTCTCAATCTTCTTTTCAATTAATGCACAGATTGTAGCAGAGGTGTATGTTTTAGTTTGAATTAAACTAGTGCAGTGCTCATTTTAAACCTGTCGGAACCACTTCAGGACTCACGTAATTAGTGAGTCATCCTCAAACAGTTCTACAGTATACTGTTACTTTTTATTGTTAGTGCGCAGAGCTTTTTATAAACAGTCTATGGTGCAGAGTGAAGTTAGAAAACTTGGTGTTCATCCTACCTGGTTTATCTGCCATGAAAACTTTATGGTCAATGTTTTTCACAAAATTAAATAGAATTCGCTCTGTTACTCTTCATGTGTGTGGTTTATATAATGATGATACTCCCTTACATGTCTGTGCCAGTCTGATATGTGATAAATCACATGATCAAAATAACATGGCTGTGATTTTGACCCAGTTGCTGACGACTGGTGTAGTTCATCAGAGGACGTACAAGAAGACGTGTTCAACTCGATCCACAGACTGAAGTCACACTGCCCCGTCCCCACTGGCTGTTTCTACAATTTTTATTAATATTGAAAGTATTGCATGTCCAAAACACACCAAACTTGAATCTACACTTCACTTGTACTATTAACAACACCAATTATGAAGCCGATAAGATGAGCAGATATGCGTTCCATATACAGACAAACAGAGACAGACATTTGTGGAATTAGTAGGTAGATGTTCACCAACAACTCTGTGGTGTCCTGATTTTTGCAAATGTCACATCATGACCTACATTCTCTGTAGACATTCAAATTCAAAAGGTCCTTGTCATTATTTTCCTACATTTTAGGTTCGTTTAGTGGAGTCTAGTTGTAGCCGTAGACACATAGGAAGGTAGGAGAGAAAAAAGAATCTCTGAATCACCACTGCCTCTTTGTCTCCAGGGTATGAGACTCAGTCATGTAAGCGACCTCATCTGTTTTTGGCTTCACTAACAACTGCCGTCATGAAAGCAAAGAAAACACATAGAGGCAGATAAACGTCTATTACATTTTCATCCCTTATCATTTCATACATACATATATACACGTTGACATATTGAGCACCACTCCAGGGCAGGTATACGAGATGGCTGAGCAAATTAAAAAATAGAAAATAAAAGCTATTTTGTGTTTCCATGTGCAAGTGTGGGACTAATTACTGTCTAATAGAAGCTGCAAGGAACAGGCATGTGCCAAAGAACTAATTTGATTGTAAGCAAGCCAATTATAACCTAATTACCCAGCTTACCTTGCCTGAATTAGAGCGCAGTGGGTGAACAGATCATGCATAGCTGGGTTTTAGTCAAGGCAAGTGTTTATTAACACAAATTAGCTAAAGGCTATTTTTATAAATGATATATGTGGGAGATTTGCTCTTTTGCAGTTCTAAGCTCATATGAACTTGTTTTTTTTCACTCTTCACAGCACCTAATGAAATCTGCTCCTCTGATTTTACAGCCCCAGTGAATCTAACAAATGCCAAACACCTTAAACCTGCAGTAGCTGACACTTGCGTAGCGGCAGCACAAACAAGCTATAAACACTAAAAGTTGTTGCACCAACCTTACTTATTTAATCATCGAGCAGGTATGAAAACCCATTGGCATTCACTGAGTCATGTGATGATACACTCGATGTTGCAATCACTCTCCTTTTGGCTTTGACTTGATTTTTACAATTATCTGTGTATAAAAGTGGCTCTTTATTGCTCCACTGTGTTCTACTACGGAAGCATATTTCAATAACTCGACAACAAATTCTTTTTTTCTGAAATCACGAGTTAGCTCAAACCATCCCAAAGTGCTGAAGTGCCTGCGCAAAGCCCACAAACTAATTCATACATAAACATAAACATGTCAGTGTCTTCAGCAGACAGGAAGGATTCAGCATCAACTTCACTGTTAAACTTTGCTGTATTTTTACAGTTAAATACCACAAAATATATAGTAAAAATACCATAACATTTATTTACAGTTAGATACCACAATTTGCATGGCATTGTGGGTAAAGTGCATGATGTAATTTACAGTAACTTACTATATGAAAATTGTGGTAACATACTAGATAAGACGTTTGTTTTAGTGCTACACTGTTAATTTTTGCTGTATTTTTCCAGTCTTATACCACAAAATACACAGTGAAATGACCATAAAACACATTTACATTTAGTTACCACGATTTGAAAAAAGAATGACATTACTTGATCCATTTTATTCAATTCAATTTAATTTGTGATTAGACTGTACTAGTTAAGACAAGGTAAAGTCACTGACTTTTTCTCCATGTTTTACTCGAAAGAGGACTGTTAATGTTTTCTGAAAATAGTCTTTTGCTGGTTTGTGACTGCTTGGCATTTAAATGATACTCAGAGACATGTTGGTGTAATAGTTGTTTTACAAATAGGTTGTGGAATATTCACTGCAGATGCTTTTAATATAATTAATAAGTTGTTTCATCAATCTTTTATGTATATGTTTAGCACTTCAATTATGCATATGTGCTTATTTTAGTGGATGGGGGATTTTTTTTAAAGCCACTATCTTACATGAGTTTTGTTGTTAAACATTGCTGTTTATTGTTGTTGTTCTGGGAACATGTCAATGAATTTAA
Organism: Hippoglossus stenolepis; assembly: GCF_022539355.2. NCBI lineage: Eukaryota > Metazoa > Chordata > Actinopteri > Pleuronectiformes > Pleuronectidae > Hippoglossus > Hippoglossus stenolepis. The sequence goes on along the minus strand of NC_061483.1, from coordinate 23,538,835 downwards.
TTTCTACTAACCGACAATAAATAGCCTTGTTATTCACTGTACTTGAATTCATTCTGTTGTGACATTTTATTGGTAACAGAAAAATATTCCGACATCCCATTCGTACTTATAATTTACTGTTTCAGTATAACACATATAGCCTTCATTTCCCACAATGCATCTCACAATTTCAATATCATACTATGAACCGCATTTACAGTAAAGCTGTTTTACCATAAAATACATTTACTGTAACTATGTTTTAAAGCTACTGTAAACTGATGATTACAGTAACTCCCAAGCAATACCCACACTAAACAATATAGATGATATTCTTATTACTTTGTAGGCCTGTTGCAGGAACCTCAAAGAAGTAAAACTATTTTGTTTTATTCAGAAAAACTGAACATGTTTTTTTTTCTCAAGTGAATGCAAAATGCTTCCATATTCACCAGAAAGTCACAAACCATCTCTGTTTGACATGTGCTCAGCATGTGTCAGGATCTCTCATCCGAAGAAAGACACCGTAAACTGATGGGCTGTAAAACCAAAACAATGACATTAAAGATGCTGAAAGGAGATACGAGGTGAACAGCAGCGTCAGATGATAATTGTCTTTTAATTGTCCCTGGTTATTATATTTTTTTCAAATGGTGCTTATTATAAATAGGATGAACAAATTAGCAAGAATTTGCCAGTCATGACATTACCCTATATTGCATTGATATTAGCTTATCCAGGTACAGGGTGAATCATTTTAGAATACATTAATAAAGAATAGTTGGTTGTTTCAGCTTCGACAAAATATAATAATATATGAGATTTAAAATAATGTATATGACAAAGGATAGAATGACAGGATAAAATATAACATTCCCTAATGCACAACAACTGGTATCACCATGCAGGTTTTGTTACTCGGCAGGTATCCCTCTTCTCCCCAATCCTTCCTAAGCAGTTTGCAGCTCTGCTCCAGTCGGCAGTGGACAGCCTGCAGCAGTGTGTCCCAGAGCTGGCTCCAGTTGTGTTGTGTTACGCTGGATTAGAATCAGAAATGACAGCCCGGACAAGTATGAGGCAGATGGTTCCTAACACGGCATCAGTTACAGGTCTTACCGGGAAAACCTTTCATCCTTTTGTTTGCCCTCCGCTCGACGCTCGCACAGATCACATCATTAGAATCCCATTATTCACAGGCGCCATTAGTCAACTGCATTGTCAAACTGGTTGTGGGTCTTTTGTTTTCTTTGTGGGAGGCTACTTAACGGACCCGATCCTTACATAAAGGTTGAGATGGTAACATCTGGGCTTTTTCTAACTCTTACTAATCTGTTTTGTTTACCAATCTCTAAACTCCAGATGTTTGTTTGTTTAACAAGGATTTGACTGAAAGAAAAACGATCCATGGGCTTGCTTAAATTTTTGAGCTGTCAATCAGGTTGTCAGTGCAGATAAGGATAAATACTGCGTCTAAAATGTTTGGTCTATGGAAAGGTAGACTGCAGAGTTTGCTGTTAAAAGCAGAGACAAACCAGTGATAAAACCTGTTTCTGACACTGAACTGAGCTGCTGGTTTGTTCCCCAGCAGCTGCATAAATGCTGCTGACAATACCCTGTGAGTGCAGCTGCAGCTCGACTGAATCCACTACTTGTGTTCGCTCTGAGAAACACGTGTCAATTTAACATTGTCGTTCAAAGGGGAAACAACATCCTCCCAGCTTCATTACCTAATTTATAACTTTACAGTTAAACACGCTGAGCAGAGAGAGAAAAAAACATCTCAGGTGGCCTGTTTAACCCAGGGGCCAACGGGGACATCACATCAGTGGACTCGTTGCACTGAATGGAACTTTTCAAATTAGTTAAAATCACCAACTTAGGTCCTTTTTCTCTAGTTATGGGTGTCACACAGTAACAAAGCTCCCCCTCTCTCTCCTCTTGTGATTTCATAAATAAAAGGAAACATATTGTCTGGCACAAACGTATAAAACGAGCACAGTGTGGTAGAATAAGACCCACGGAGATGTTGGGCTCTGGGCCATATACAGTAGTCCTCAAACACATATTCCCTTAGTTACTATCTGATCCAGTTTCTAAATAACAGTGTACTGAGCAGCATTTTAATATGCAGCTTAAAATCAGGACATAGACTATATAACAGCTGAATCAGTGATCTTTTTTAAATCCATTGTTAAAACATTAACAATGGATGGAACATTAACAAACATTTATCGGCGAGCCTTTCCTGATTTTATCAGAATTTTAATTATTTTCCATTGAATTTTATTTTTTTTAGTTCATTTAAAAGAATTTTATGTCTTTTACGGTTAAAACAAAATCTGTTTCTAAACTGAAGCAGCAGTGCTGGTTGAAAATATACTTTTACATGTTTCTGTAATCTCAACATTGACACTTATTAACCCAGTATAGATCTGTAAATCTTTCCAGTAAATTTCCACAGTTTCCATCGCCTCATTGGGAGTTTGAGATGATGTCAACATCTAAATACAGACTTTTACTGCATTTACCAAAAGCTGCCATTGCAGTTTTTCTTTTGGACCAAAAGTTAACTTCATGTTTATTTTTCTCTGACTAATTTAAATTGATATGCTCCTACAGGAGGGTGAAACAGGGAGAGGGATCACAGAGCTGCCTGGGATTCCAACCGTCCTCAACATACTGGCACAGTTAAACTACAGAGTGAACTGGGAGGATTTTTCTACAAAAGTGAGCAGTGAGTCGAGGCAATTGTTAAAAATACTGTAAACATTGCACATCAAATGTCAACTTCCCTGCAAAGCTTAGCCAACTGTTACAAAGCAAATAGGCTAAGTTAACTTTATAACCTTAAATGAACACACTGACAAAGTGTAGACATGACGTTCATACAGTCTATGGGTGTTAGTCATTTGAGAACTGCAGATATATAATGTGTGAAATAGTTTCACCATTAAGACATGAGACATTGGCTGATAGATTTTTTTGTTGACATTAGCTGCAGCCATTAACTGCTCCAAGTTGAACAGGGTCCAATTTGTGGTCAAAAGAACGCTCAATTTAATGGTATTTTTATATTCCTAAAACAGAAATCTTTATTGTTCCCATTACGTTATTGTTAGAACCCTTCAATATGTCTAACAGCATATTTATAGCCTGTATTATTTGACTCAATCCCTCTGTACACCTCTGTGTGCTGCAGCTCAGTTCAAATACAGAAGAGTGTTTCAAACGGTTTTAAACCCTCCCTTTCAGACCACTAATGACAAACAATGACAGACCGTGCTCCCACTCTCCAAATCTTGTATAAATGGTTTTGGACTGGAAAAGATTTTGTCTGGCAGCATCTTAAACAAGCCACATGGCAATATCTTGAATGGAGCAGAGCAGACATTTCTCTAATTGGCATGCTGTTGTAGAAGAAATAATTGGCTCATTTTAGTCAGTTGAGTGATGACTGGAAAACGTGCCCTTAAAGAGTATCCATTTTGTTCTGTGGGGACTAATCTGGGAAGCATTCATATTTATTGTCTGTGCTCAGATAGACATGGATTTCCTTGTCTCACGTGTCAAGGGTATGAAAGGAAGGGATGATTAATGATGCAACTTTCTCTTTTAAGTGCCATTATGGGGCGTCATTCACCACCGCTATAACCTCAAGCACCGCAGATCTTTATTCAGTCCAAACTGCCTCTGTGAATTCATTCACTCGTTCCTCGGTGGTGGAGGAAACATCATGACCGTGTTTGGAAAGCAGGTCGAGTAGAGTAGCCGAGATGAAGTCTGGTGTCTGGAAATGGCATGAAAGCAGCCCACAGAAACAAAATGCTGTTTGGGTCTTTACTCTGAAGCGTTCATTGATTTATCAGTTTATCATATTTGTACAGAGAATTTGTGTTAATTTGTTTTGGTTGTGAAAGTTTTCAAATGTGAAGCAGCTCTGGCTCTGCAGGATCCTATAGCATTTTTGTGGTAATAAATTATATAAACCACACTCTCTCACTGAGATTCCTCTGTATCAACATGCCCTACAGCACCTTCTTCACAATGGAAAACATAGCTCACATTTTCCTATACAATAACTCTACTTCTGTAAATCTAATTATAAATTGAGGTGTTTTTGTCTGTCTGTATTTGAGTAACAACTCATTCAATGGACCTCACACTTTGTAGGTATACTGTTTGCTGAGAACCCAAAGAAGTGCTATGTCGCCTCTGAGGTTTTTGGATGAGTGATTTTCAAGAAATATATACATTTATCTATACATATATATGTATAACACGAGGGCAGTCCAGCATCTGGACAATATACAACTCATACATGCCAGGGTTTTCTAAAAGAGGGAACTTTCTAGTTTGACTGGGGTGGATCAGGCTACTCCACCATTAACAAACAAAACCAACTAACCACACATACTGCAGTCTGGAAAAAGCACAGATCAAACAAGCAACACCTACAACTGACGAATTTTGAACGGGTATTGCAGTGGTATGACTTCAAATCTCTGTCTCTTGGTTTGTATTTAGTTTTTTTTGTCAAAAAATCAGCAAAAAACCAAAATGGTATTCAGTTGAGTGCATATTTCTGCAAAGGCCTAAATCAATCAAGTTGCACCAAATTTCAAACACATAGATATCAGTAAATGTGCCTGATTTATCAAGATCCATGAATAAAATTGAATGAGTTCTTCCCTGACCCCTACCGCATCCTTCAACCAAGTGTTGTGGTTAGCCTTTAAGTCGTTTTTGTGTAACCTTGCTAACAAACAGACAGGGGTTAAAACATAACCTCCCTGATGGAGGTAATGATTTATAAATCCTTACACAACCAACCAACTGACAGAGGGTTCGCTTACATCACATTTGAGTCAAGGATCGTGTCTTATATGAACTTGACATCACGACAAAGCACTGTTACTCATTGTTACACTTGTATTTCCACACAAACACATACCATTGTACAATCATTTGCAGATATTCTGCATTAGCAATCATGTTTTGGAAATGTCTCAGGGTAAAATAACTACTGCAAAATAGTTGCATATGCTGGAAATTGAATTTCCTCATGTAAGAATTTTCTTTTTGCAAAGTGTGTCTACGTTGAGGCCTAGCTTCACTCTGCCTGTGTCGCAGGTTCACTTTTTTACCCATTCCCAAAACAATATTGTTGTTTTTAATGTCTCTGTCTGGGCTAAAACACTGAACTACACAGGACAAATACAACATATCTCTCTGCATTTCTGTGTAGGGCACCAGAGGGTTCAGTGGCCTCAGATTTTCTGTCCTATCACTGATGTGTTGGAGTTTTAATCATGAAATTGCTTTTGTGATTAATCGCTGAAACAGGCTGAAGATAAAGTCCAGTTCTGCACCACACAATTATTGTTCTGGTTGAAAGATAAAGGGGAGAGTAATAAGCTTCTATGGTGGAGCTGTTACCACAGAGGGGAATTAATCTGTCCTTTGTCTTTTACAGTGTTTGAACTTACTCACATGTTTAGGACATTATCACTGGGATGACAATCAACATGGTCTTATTCATTCATACTGAATCTCTGTTTATTTGTGTCACTTGTAGTCAGGTTTGCTTGGTAGCTTTGTAAAGGTATAGTATGTTACCCCGGAATTTTATAAGTGTAACAAAAAAAAACAATAACAACAAAAAATTGGAAAATAGTAGGACATGGAGGAAGCAGAGTTGAAGGTGATACTACTGAAAGCATTTTGTTGTTCCAAAATATCTTATGAAGCGTGCATAGTTTGACGTAGCATGAGGATGACAAATAATAGATATTTTTCTACTGGAGCCCAGAATATTGATCAAATCAGTGTGGATATTCATGTTCTCCAGAATATAATTATATATCCTCTCTGTGACCCTCTTGACCAATACAACCATTGTCAGGGCCAAATTTCCCTTTTGTTAACACTAAGAAAACTAGAAGGCTGGATTTTGTGTTTATGCTCATGATATAGAGACTTACTCTTAATTATTTTAGTGGTTCTGAGACTTTTCCATCAGGTCAAAGGTCCCACTTGGAACACCATTGTAATAATTCCCCAACCCTAACTTTAACCTTTTTTTCTTCCAAAAATGGTATTGCAGACACATAGTTCTTCAATTGTAATACTTGTAGAACATATATATTTTATCTTAACAAGATGGAAAAATAGGTTTACAAAATGCAAACACACAGTGAACTCTCCTTCCATACCATGTCTTTAAAGTGTTCTGTTAAAGATCATCACATCCAGCCCTAACAAACATGGGCTGCGTTGCCAAGCAACAAGCACATATATCAACAGATTTAAGCCTTCCTTGGACAGAATATTGTAAATAGAGGGACTTGTTTAGCATGACATCAGCTCAGTCACGATGGATCCCTGTGCTGCATCCTGAAGTTCTTTTCTAGAGCAGGGTACAAAATGTATCGCAAACAGGGAGCTCATCTCTCTGTTTACACCTCAGGCAACAGTACATTTGCTTTTAGTGTTTGACTGCGGTGAAAATGTTCACTCGCTCAACTTTTGCAATCCAGCACACTTTAAATAGATGTCAAATGTAACATAAACACAGAACACAATGTGTATTGAAATCATTTAATCGTATCAGGAGCAGGTACAGCGACTCTGTGACCTGTGGAGGAACGGTCGCTGCATTATTCTACTCTGGAGTTATGAGCTATGTTTTCATTAAGTGCTTCTGTTTCTTTCCTCTCTTGTTCCAGCAAATCTCATTTGACCGGCTGTGATTGTTACAGGGACTCGTGATAAAGTCAGAATCAGGGTCAGGACCTAATGAAAATGATTTGTATTGGCATTTCCCGCTCCAGACTTAATTTAACATCTAAATAACCCAGTGATACGCCCTGTGCATGAAGCACGACTTCAAGTTCAACCTGCTTTTCATGCAGTGGAGCCTTGTGTAACATTTTCAAAAGTAAAAATGGGCTTGAAACACAGTCTTTGCAGTTAATAGTTTCGTAGAAATAAGGCCAGAGAGGCTGAATGCATGAATGAGTTTCATACAAAGACCTGTTATTTACTTCTCTCTCACATGTATATAGACTCCAATGTTACATTGCTTAAAATTTCACTAAAATGTTATCTAGAATAATTCATGAACTTAATTACAGTCGATTCATTCAATTAATTACCAGCATAACATTTGAATAATACTGCTGTATTGTGGCTTCTGTTGACAGATCGTATCATGTTATTATATGAATTATGCAGAACTGCATGAAAACTGTAGCTGAAAATAATTCAAACTAGGAGAAACATCCTGTTCCACCATGTATGTTATTTATAACCCTTCACACAAAAGAAACCATGATTTATAATCTATTGTATCTCATTACTATATGGTGTAGTTGTCAAATATCAAGTACAGAAAGCTTAATAGTCAATAAATTAATATATAAAGATGGAGATTGAAAATGCAATTGGTATTTCACCTGGAGGTGGTGTGAACTGCAAGTTCAAAGTACCTGGCCATACCATAAAATTTATATAAAGATGAAAGACATAGCTGCTGGACAAAAGTGATGCCAAAGTTCCTTGATCGCCACCTGGTGGCTGGCTATAGTATAGGTCATAAATCCCATCAAACTCAGCTAAAAACTCAATGAACATACGATATAAGTTTTTCTCAAGAGTAGTTTCTGTCACGTGTAGTTCTTATTACACTGATGTTTGTTCAAATGTAAATTTTTCAGGTAGTTTGGGTTTTAATTCTTTATTTGATGCTATAAAAATGGATTAAAAAGTCATGATTGACAGCTGAGACTGACTCGGGATTGGTCGACCACATGGATCGACACAACGTAGCTACCGCGGCTCCATCCCCGATTGCTATTGCGACTCTGGCTCCAAATTCACAGGATGGCAGTGTTTGTATCCAGGATATTTTAGCTTCATTTCTGGATAGTAGCAGAAAGAGGAGACCATCTTTATATGCAGTATACGGTATATGTCTTACCAGTACAAGACAATATACTGTACACTAACCATGGACATCATATTACCGTGATATCCTGATAACACTATCATCTGTGTTAGTGAATAAAATATTTAGAATAAAGAACACAATATTAAAGATTTTTACATTTGCAGCTAAGTGACGGATGCCACCACCATGACACTCACCCTTGTCTCTGAGAAATTATAATGATGTTACTAATTTATTATGCCAATTACGCTTTGATTCAAAGCCAATCTGCCTCAATTATGTTTACAGCACACTTTAGTTTTCTACAGCATGTTGGCTATTTTTAACATGGGTCATTTTTGGAAACTAAATAATTTTGGTTTATGTGAGAGATTGTGATTTGAGATTTTAGTTAAATGGTCATTAAACAGAGCCTTTGTCATGCTTCAAGTCACTCTAGACCTTTTTGGCCGGAGGCATTATGTTTTCAGGTTGGCCGTCTGTCCCATTCTAGTGAATACAATATCTCAAGCACATCTAGAGGAAATTTTTTCACATTTTGTACAAATGTTCAGTTGGACTCTAGGTCAAGGTTGCTTGGACCTCACAAAGCATATTTTCCGCCTTGTGAACGCACAAATCCTTTACAATTTGGTACAAACTTTCACTTGGACTCACAGATGACCTGATTACATTTTGGTAGTCAAGGGTTAAGGTCACTATGACCTCACAAAACCCTTTTTGCCTCATGATCATGTTATCTAAAGAACTCTTCCAGAGAATTATTTCAATTTTGGCACAAATGTTCCCTTAGACTCATAGATTAACTGATTAGATGTGGCTGGTCAAAGGTCCAGTTCAGAGTGGCCTCAAAAACATGCTTTGGCCTCTTGAACATGATATTTCCTGGAATTTCTTCTCTGAAACTAAACTGGGTGACGGAGGCAAACACCTGCAGGGTGGTAATTATAATTCTAGCTATGACTAGATGTTGTAATATAAGAGTAAATATTGCAAGGGGGAAATGTGCATTTGCTTAGTATGATATTGTTTACAGTTGGCTTTATAGGAAAGAAGTGAGGAGGGTGGGGTTGGACTGGCAACTCTCCAGGAACTGATGAGACACACTGCTGTGAGGAAACAGTTCATAATTGCTGTATTATATGAGAACTTGAAGAGAGAATTATGCTCACATCAGGTTTTCATTACACATTACACCCAAAAGAACACTTGGATCAAATATCACAGTTTCCTCAGCTGTAAATGCCTTATCAGGAAGTACTAAACCGTTAACAACTCTATTTGTGTGTATTACGCTACTGTATGAGATTTGTAATATCAAGGGTTGGTCCGCTACAGCTTCCTGCAGCCTCCTGAAACAGTAACCTGTCGTTTCCCCTAAGTTCTGCCATGTCCCTGCAGCAGATGGACAGTGAGGCCACAGAGAGCCAGTGGAGCGTGCAGGGAGCAGGCCTCACCGTGCTGCAGAGAGAGAAAGTGGAGCAGGGCCGGCTCAGGTTCAGCACGTGTTCTGCTGTTCCTCGTTCCAGATGTGCAGTCTTGCTTGTTTAGCAGTTTACCTAAAGACTCGAAGTTAGAAAAACGGAGCTTTTGTTTATCCTCAATACAGAGTCTGTTTATCGTCACAGTTCATTTCATAAAAGAATTTCAGCTCACCGGGCAATAATGCAGACATTTACTAGAGCTGACGTTTTCTTTTTATGTTAGAATAAGCTTGCATTTCATCTGGTAGAGCTTTAATATGAAAGACTACCTTTGTGACCTTTAGCATTCCTATCTTAGTGTTGAGCTTTTGCTTTTCGTAAAACATTGACCTGACAGTTCTGCAATAATAATACAAAACTCCTCAGCTTGTGCATGTAAATGTTTTTACTGCAGTGCTCTGCAGAGATGAGATAAGATGAGAAGAAATGATGAGAGATGCAACAAGATTAGATCAAATAAGATTTAATGAGATAAAGCAACATGGTTTGGGATTATGAGACAAAATTAGATCAAATTAATCAAGTGAGAAAGTCTCTGTGTAATAACCACACTTTCCTTTAACTAGCCCATAATCTAACACGTTTATAAATGTAAGTGATTGTAATTTATTTTAGATCAATAATCCATAAAATGTTAGTCCTGGTTGATTTGGCAACATCTACAGTTATTTGATGGTAACACTGAAGTCAGAGGGAAACTTCTACAACACATCGCGGCCTACTGTGGCTCCAGAGGGAGCAGCAGGGAGGGTTGCGTGACAAAGAGATGTCACTTGAGGCAGCGCAGTTTGAGCCGGCAGACTACAGGTTTGAAAATGAAGAAAAATAAATCTGCAGCTGCGTAGTTGGAAAGAAGTGAGCGCTTCACAAAATCTCTGCAGACTGATCCTCATCTCCGCTTAACAGGGTGAGGCTACATTAACAGCTATTAGCATAACACATCTGACTCTCTGACCTCGTGGCAGTCATGCATTATGGGTATTGTAGACACCAGAAGACAAGAAACCAAGAATAATGTAAGATAGAAATACACTTCATCTTTGGTGATGTTTGGACACAGAGCACGATCTCAACCTAATTAATTCAATAGTCTGACATTTCTGATCACCTTATCCTGACTGAGGTCATACTCTGAATAAGTGATAATGGAATTACGACATTTGGCGTATTCGGACCCATACGAAACAAAGACAAAAAAGTTTGTTTTAAAAAATATCCACATTAGCTTAAATCAAAAAGAAAATGTTTTAAGAACTTCCAGGCATTTGCATTTGAGGGTGTGCAGATTACACTAAACAACAAAGGTTTTTACAGTTCCTAAATAATGTGTAAACTGACATCTCCTTTGTCTTTGCAAATTCAGCGTCTCTCTGCAGGTCTGCAGAGCCAAGTCTTCATCGAACTCACCGGATCAGAGAGAGAAAACTCTTGCCAAGGATCAAAAGAGTGATGTCGCATGTCAATGAAGACATTGCTCACCCTTTTGTTGTTCTTGCTACCCTACTTTCGTCAAACGTTATCGAGGGAGACTTGAGGTAGCAGTGCAGTAATTCAAGCTCTTATCCACATATGAAGAGAGAAACACTTTGAACTCTGCAGGAACAGCAAACAGATGCTAATGAACATGGTGTTCTAGTACAGGCCTCTGGCAACAGGATTAAAACAATTTAAAGAGAAGTAAGAGAGAGGAGACATTCACATGAGCGAGGATGAACACTTCAAATACTGATGCTGAGTGTACTCCGCCTGGTTAGGATTACCAACAAAATGATTTTCATTATTACATTTTCATTGGAGCCGTTTTAAATTACAGTCATCTGATTCAAATGTTTCCTTTTCTTTTAGCTTTTTCTCCATAATTTGAACAGCTATTTTGGCCTAATACTCCATCAAGCAGTTATTATTTTGAGATCAATCAGTGAAATCAGACTAAATGAATATTAAGGTTTGGATTTAAGGTCTTTTCATCTTTCGAGCACTTTGTCAGTGACCTTTTGTTTTGGTGAATTTTCATCAAGGACATAATATAATTGGTTTTCAAATGACCACGGTCTATTTATCTGTATAGCTTAGAGGAAAATAAATGGAAAATATTAATCATACCAATTATGGGTGTGAAAAGAGAAGGCTGTGTAATCAGTGATTGGCACGACGAAAGACTGTTTCCTATTTATCCACCTTGTTTTCCTCATTCGATGTCAAGTGCCAGAGTTGTGTCCATTATCATGGTGAACTGACCGTCCCCTGTAGCCTCCCAGCCCAGGTCCCTGTAACCGGAGAGCCAGGTGTAATTGGTTATGTGACTGGCGTAGTTTATCTGTGGTCGGACTGTGATGGATGCAACAGTGAAAGATGAGGCATAAAATTACACAGTGTATACTCAGGCAGCCAGCCAGCTCTGGGTTTCGTACAAAAGGTTGGAAAATGTCATGAGCTGCGTCTTGGTGTAGCAATAACAGGCAGTAGCATAGCACAAACAGAAGCATGAATAATGTATTTACATGTGCACACCACCCCCGCCCTGCACAAGCACACACGTGCATGCGCACACAAACACGCACGCAAAACAAATCACGTCAAATAAATGCTTGATTATAATGTATGAAATGTTTCTGATCAGTCAGCTGAAAAACTAATTTCATTTTCTCATTAGAGGTCTCTGCCTGAGGCTCATTCTCATGTCAGTGTTTATTACTCTGAAAACAGAAAATTAAAATCATCAGCTTGGTCAGAATCAGCGCCGTGAATCACTATTTACGACTGAGAGGGAGAAAGAGGGAGAGACAGAGAGACAGAGAGAGGGAGAAAAAAAATATTAAAGACTGGACAACAATTGAAGGAATATATCTCATTTTACTGCGGTGGGGGATTTATAGCCCACATGACCTTTCCCTCTCCAGAGATTTGTTGCTATGCAGTCATCCATCATGTTTCTAATTTGGCATAAGGTACAGTAGGTTAGTGAACAGTTTCCATTAGGTTAGTGAGTAGGTTTTGGCAGGTTAATGAATGGGTTTCAGTGGAGAAGTGATCATATAATATGGAGGATCAGAGTTTTCATTTTATGGCTTGAAATGATGTTGAAAATGTAATTAAATATGTTTAAATCTGTTCATTATAACATAATAATCATAATACATACAGAGTTTAACTTCAGTCATTGCCAATGTAACCAAACCATCTCTGTGTCAGTGTAACATGTTGCTGTTATCATACCATTTCAAATATTCTATATTTATCACAAAGTAAGAGCAACACACACTAGATGCATATAAACAAATATTTTACTTACTAATTTTATTAAATCACATAATCAGTGAGAATTCAATTTGTGTGTTGTATAAGATTTACATATATATATAGCTACTCCAATCAATCTATTGATTTTAATACTGTAACAAAGGATTACATGTTAAGTAACAGACAAACCAACATATGGCAGCCGGGCACACATCCACCCACAGTCCCTTAAATTCAGTAAAGCTGCACTACACATGTCACACTCTCGTATCAGCTCCCTAAATGTGCCTGATCCTATTTATCAAGAATCACTTATTATTTTTATGGAAAAACTGGGAAAATATTGAAAAAACGCTCCAAAGAGGGGGGTGAAAACTTAATCTTGTTTAAGGACGTAATTATCACCTGACTCTGCACCTCTCAGCTCGATGTTGCGTTTTAGCATTGTTCAGCTCAATGATTTGGTTTTGTAGCCAACAACTCTGGTTCAATTTCACTGCTGAGCTGTTTCCAGCAAGATAGATCCAGATATTTCCTGAGGGAAACACAGTTGTGAGTTGGTTGAGTCCGAACAGAGCTAAAAGAAGAGAGAGTATTGAATTTAGATTTGCCAGGTGGATGGAAACACGACTTCAGATCAATGCTAATGTTGGTCCATGCTTGATGGATACGTTATATCCCCATAGCATAGAGTATGTCAGTGTTGTGATTACAACTTGTTGTACCGCCTCCAATGGGCAAAAAGTAATCAAGTAATGCAGGTTTAAATTAGCTGCTATACTTTATATTATGCAGTTAATCACTGTGTAAAAATGGTCACTATTCCAGATTTATTCACAGATTCACCGAAGCTAACAAACCTTGGCTGGTGTTTTCCTTCCTTCACTACTACTGGAGCTCACATTTCTCTTTGTGCCTCACAGTGTGCCACAGTGATGCACACTGCTCAAAAAAATTAAGGGAACACTTTATCACAATAAAACACCAAGTCAGTTAAACGTCAGGGATATCAATCTGTCCATTTAGGGAGCACAAGTATTTGTGAATCAATTTCACCTGCTTTGGTGCAAATGAAAGTGACAACAGGTGCAATGGAGAGAGACAACCTCCAAAAATGGAACGGTTTTGCTTCTGGTGGCCCCAGACAATTTCTCTCTCCTTATCTGTCCTGACTGATTCTCCTCTAGTCTTGTGTTCTGCTACTGTCCTTGTCACTACTGGTAACATGAGACAGTACCTGCAGCCTAATCAGGTTGCACAGGTAGTCCAGGTTCTCCAGGATGGCACATCCATACGTGCGGTCACAAGAAGGTTTGCTGTGTCTCCCAGGACAGTGTGGTAGAGTAACCAAGAGGCCGGTTGTTACAGAAGGAGATTTGGAGAGGGCCATAGACGGGCATCAACCCAGCAGCAGGACCGGTATCTGCTCCTTTGTGTGAGGAGGAACAGGAGGAGCACTGCCAGAGCCCTACAAAATGACCTCCAGCAGGTTACTGGTGTGCATGTTTCTGACCAAACTGTCAGAAACAGACTCCATGAGGGTGGCATGAGGGCCCGACGTCATCTAGTGGGACCTGTGCTCACAGCCCGGCACCGTGCAGCTCGATTGGCATTTGCCGGAGAACTGTAGAATTGACAGGTCCGCCATTGGCGCCCTGTTCTCTTCAAAATGAGAGCAGGTTCACACTGAGCACATGTGACAGGCGTGAAAGAGTCTGGAGAAGCTGTGGTGAACGTTATGCTGCTTGTAACATCAACCAGCATGACCGGTTTGGTGGTGGGTCAGTGATGGTTAACACAGACCTCCATGTCATAGCCAACAGTACCTTGACTGCTGTTAGGTACCGGGATGAAATTGCCAGACCTTACACTGCAGTGGGCCCCGGGTTCCTCCTGGTGCAGGACAATGCCCAGGACAAAGGAGTGTGTAGGCAGATCCTTGATGATGAAGGCATTGATGCCATTTAATGGCCCTCTCGTTCCCCTGACCTAAATCCAATGGAGCACCTATGGGACGTTATCTATCGGTGCATCCGACGCTGCCAAGTACCGCCACACAGACTGCAGGAGCTCTCTGATGCTCTGATCCAGGTCTGAGAGGAGATCCCCCAGGACACCACCGACTCATCAGGAGCATGCCCAGATTTTGTTGGGAGAGCATACAGGCACACGGAGGCCATACACACGTGATGAAATTCATGCAAGTTGGATCAGTCTGTGATTTTATTTTTTTACTTGGATTTTCGGTGTGGTTTTGAATCCAGCCTTCAATGGGTTGATGATTTTAGATTCCATTGACCGTTGTTACGTCATTTTGTTCGCAACAAATTATCAGTAAAGATTTTCAACTTGAAAAATGTATCCATCAAGATCTGATGTGTGATTTAAGTGTTATCTTAATTTCTTTAGCAGTGTACATAACAGCAACAGTTACAACATAGACCCACATCTGACAGGCACATGGCTCCTTCTTTCTGGATCTTTTTTTGTACAGTTAATGCAAATCCCCTTCAGTGAGAAATGGTTTCTGATATGATTAAATAAAGATCAAACCGTTTGCTTCTCTCTTGAGGGTTAGGCCATACTCACTATTTGTTTTTAATAAGGTTCACCTGACCTCACACACCTAAGGCACACAGCTTACCTGTGTATCATGACTATTTTATAGTCTAGGATGAAAATATTTTGCTGCATTATCATTTGGTGAGAAACTGAATATTATGGAGCTAATACTGTGTTAGAGAATTTAAGAAATACACCAGCACATTTAAACAACACTGTTATTTATTTTGCTCTGTGGTGATTTAGCCTTGACTGCCAGGCTGCAAAATTGACATTTATAAATAAATGAATCAAATGAGCCGCTTCTAAATCAGTTGAGTTTGAATCTAAAAGAATCCTGCTTCTCTGTACTGAGGGATGCATCTGCACTGTGCTACCCAGAATACACTGGGGGCCTGATGTACAATCATTACTGATAGCTTGGTTTCTTTATGTGAATTCAGAAAATCAAACTCATTGCTGTCTAACACTTCTGCTGAACGTATGTTGAACAGTGCTCGAGATAATGGTGTTATTATTGGAAAAATATAATTATAAAATATTTCACGTGAGAACACGTTACATATGAAATAAACTATTAATCAAATTTATACTGTATATGTCTGGATTTTAACATGTGGTAGAAAAAGAAACAAATTCCTTTAATTGTACGATTTGTACCTTTAGCCACTAGGGGTCTCCCAATCAAAACAATAACATAAGGCCTAGTTTGTTGACGTTGTGAAGCAGCGTGGGATCATGGGAGTTGTTGTCTTCTGTAAATCTAACGCGACTCAGGTGCAAATCATGATCAAGTATTAATGTTTCATTCATATTATGCAGCAAACGGCAATGAACCATCATGATTCATTACGAGCGACCAAAACAAACAGTAGAAGGAAAAAAAACAAGCGACTGGCTAACTGGCTAGCAGTGTGTTTTTACTTCGTCATGCATTGTTTGTCCCGTAAGGTAAAGCAGAGACAGACAAAACCACAGGTAAAGAGGATATGACGCAATTAAAAGGCGACCAAAATTAAATGTCCTGCTACCTTGAATAAAAGTGGGGATTTCTCTGGGTTTGAGGATTGTCGGAAACATTTTGGATAATGTAAGTACATAAGTCAACACAATATATAACATAGGTCATGTTGTTTTCAGCCATTTTAAGGACGAATTATTACATATTTATTTAACGTGATCTTAGCATCTCTTTATTTCACTGCCTCATAACTTGGTGAGTTTTGCAGCCTCCTCTACAAAGACACAATCTTCATTGCCACATTACGTTCCCTCTTTATAGCAGCAGAGTTCAACTCTGATTAGGCCAACATCTGGTCGGAGCACATCTGCTCTAACTGTTGTCTGCAGGGATACATCCAAAAAAATGTCCTCATCTCATAAACTAAAAAAACTAATGGGAAGGGAAATTTAAACACTCACAGGTATAAACAAGTGCAATGTCACAGTCTTCCTGCCAACGCTGATTATTATGAATCCATTGATGTTGGTAAAATAAAGACAAGACTTAAAATACCTCTCTTATGCAAGTCAAGGGTTTTAGCTTTAACTTGTCAACCACAGGATGTTTTACAAATTCCTCCGACGTGATCATTACAACACACGCAGAAAGTATTTCACTGAGACTCAATAAGCCTGTGATTTGTAAGGGGCTTTTTGTATGGAGGTGCAGTCAGCCAGACCTGGCTATAAACAGACTTTATTCCACATCACAGAAACATGTGTCCTGACCTTTCCGCCAAGACCTTTCATTTATTTTCTAATACACTTCCCCTTGTGAGTTACTCTGTTCTCATAGTCATAGAAAAGGTCAAAGCAAGAACTCATGTCTGATGTCTGCCTGCTGAATTAGCTGTGTCACCTTTAATTTCTCCAGAATCAGATCTCACCACATTGCCAAACCTCATTTGATTGTACTATGTGTTCAGTGGCCATGTTGTATTAGGTATAGTGATTGTGCTGTATATATGAATATGAAATTAGGAGGGTAATAATAAATGTGCATTCATTTTCTATTTACAGGTCTCCATATCTTGTAAATGCAACTGTAGGATTCTCCTGTATAAGTGGTATTTTATTTTGAGCATTAAGAGTGTTCACCGTGATAAATTAGTAAAACCTCACAAATATTATTAATATAATGTATGATATTTAATAGACTTTATAGCTGTATCATTGCAATAAGAAGGCACTAAAAATTGTGTGTGTATCAGTCTCCATGTCTTTCAGTGTGTAAAACACAAAAGAACTGCCGAGTGGTGCATCTTTCCTGCAGACCCCATTCATCCAAACACACAGACGTTCCTTTAATAACCAAAAAAGAATGAGGGGACGTGATTACCCATTAATCAACAGTGTCACAGCACCCTCGTTTATATTGTTACGGAGTGAAATTCTGAATTTAGGACATTGTGAAGAAATGACCCCCTTATGCATGTGAGCAGCCTCTGAGAGGGGAGGCGGTGGGCGGAGCACGTCACGGCGATGTTGATCGATGATGCTGCCTTGGATTATGAACACAGAATTAGCACATTAGTACTTGTATGATGAATAGACCAACCTCCGGCCAGTCCCCAAATCACCTCAAAGAGCGGTGAGACAAATTGACTGAACCCACAAGCTTAAGCTAAATTTCAGCTGGCCGGCGATGTGTGTGCTCAGCTCGTCCTGGTTACCCAACCGTCCACAGCGTCTAGTTAAGCAGTAACAGGGCCTAAACGTGAGGATTGATCTAACTACATACAACAGCAGTTAAATCAGCAACTAAAACAATTCATTTTGCCCTAAATGGATTGGGTCATGAAAAGTAAATTCACACAATTTTTTTCCATGTCTGGTTCAACTTTGGTAAAATGTGACCTATCATTTCACTGTTGACCAACAAGTCACCTTGAGATCTTAAGGAATGGATTTAAAATGTTTGAAGCTTCCACAGCTTATTAGCTGCATGTGTTGCAATGGTCACTTTTGTTAAACCCCCTCCCTAATGCAGAATAAACAGCTCTACTGAAGAGAACTGGCTTGTGAAAGTTTGTGTGCGTCTGTTAGTGTGGTGTGGGAGGATTAATAAGTAAGTTCTCACCAGGAAAAACTCTCGTCAGAACAACAACTTAGGGAATTGTCATAAATGTTGGTCCACAACTTGCCAAGTTGCCCACGTCATCTTTACATCTTTTACAATCAGCTCTAAATTGTAGCTTTTAATGTCAATTTGTCAAATGTTTCACTTCCTCATCTCTCAAAGGCAGCTAAGGATATCTTACGTTGGCATTTTCCCAATGGGAGTTCTGCATTGTATGCTAAGTGCTAGGTTAGCGCTACAAAGACTGATAGTGTGCTATTAAATTTCAACCAGTGGTACTCACCGCTGAGTGTAGCAACTCCGAACCAGTATCAGGAAACGTAGAGTGAAGGAGAACATGGAGTGCTCTGCTCCACACCAACTAGCCAGAGAGAAGAAAGAGGAAGTGCCCTGCTTGACCCGGATGTTTATACTGTGATGGTGATCAGGGATTGGATAGAAAATGATCACTATCAGTATCTGTTGTATTAGCTTCTCACCTTTGTTATAGGGCCTACACTTATGTAGATGTGCTGTAAACAAAAACATGTGATTTCCGCAGCTGAATTTACACAATATGATTTACCCAGGCACCACTCACCTGAACGCTGCTGACTATTTCTTGTTGTGAATGTCTCACCGTGAAAAAGGGGAACTGTAAAAATGTAGATAAGGACATGATGCGTCCTCTGTGGTCGCTCCACAGAGGATGTTTTATTTTCAGAAAAGGTTCCTTCAAGACTGTAAAATTGTAAAAATGTAAAATTTCAGATCTAGTTCCCTTCTGTGAATATCCTATTTCCCACTCTTTTTTAAACAGGTAGAGTCAAAAAATTTACATTTCAAAACAAATATGAATTGTAAATAACTAAGATATTGTATTAAAACTTTGTCTCTTCACATTACCTGTTATCATGAGCTGAAATGAACACATATATGCATTAATAACTTATCACACACAAACATAGTAAAAGTATAATACCTTATGTGTGTATGTGTGTCTCTTACTGGGATAAACAGATCAAAATACACACACGTGTTGCAGTCATGGTAACCTCATGTCGTTCTGTACTAGCCGCTGAGTTTTAGCAAGCTAGCTAGCTAACAATATACCAATCAACATATTACAAAGCAAAATACTGCTTCAAAACTCACTCAACATCCAGTCAGTGTATTAACAAAACACAGATAAAAGGACAAAATGAACATTTTCAAAAGTTCAAGAGCTGACATGCTCTTAACGTAGCGCCCCCTTCTGGACTCTGCAGACATCACTGATCAATCACGAGCAAAGGCTGAACAAATAAATCACATATTATACGTGATTATAGGGAACAGGTATTGTTTTTTTTCTATTTTTTATTTTAACCCTGATAATCCATTTCTAACAATTTGGCATTGTATCATTTTTATAAGAGATTTTACTTTCACATAATTCATCACCTGTTTATGATGAATTGCATTTCCTCCCAATGACTGTTTCTAATAACTGTTAACAATAAAATCAATCTGTCTCACGGACATTTTTTTATCCAGACAATCTCCAGCTGCGTTCTTCACATGTGAAAGGCAAACTCTGTCCAGACCCAATTTTCCAGGGTTCATGTCTGAAACCAGCTTTAGTCTGAAACCTGACTGCAATAGACGATGTAGGATGATTTATTTACTTTCCAACATTTTACATGTATATTTTATACAGACAGGTGAGTCTATTTTTTTAAACTCCTCCATATTCTTTAGCCAGGGAGAAAAAAAACACAGATAGCTGTTCTTCATTCTCTTACCTGCCTGGACACTCACAGAGTTTATGTATAGAAATATCTGACCTGTAGCGTGTCTATGTTACACAACACTGGTGCACATCATAAACATTTGGCTGTGCTGCCTCTTTAGGACTAAAAGGGCCGTAGGTGAGAATGTGCAGAGGGTAAGTGCAGACCCCTTGCACCCGGCGAGACCCCGGCCCAGCTCCTTCCCTCCCCTTTAGCTGGCCCCTTCACTCTCTGCAGGCGAGCGAACAAAGAGAGGACCCAAACAATGGATCACTCTGAGAACTGAATGGCTTTGCGGGTCAAGCACTAACCCCCCTCACCCCCCAGCTCTTTGACAGAAACACAACCCACACTTGTTCTGCTGAAGAGAGGCTGACCCTCCCGGCTAAGAAATAATGAACGCTGCCTGGGCATTAAACTGATAAAACTACTGGGACTGGAATCAGTTTGGCAGACAAATCACCTATAATGGCGCGAGGCTGGAGCCTGTCTTCTGTCCTGTCTGTCTCTCTACCCCTGCTTCATTACATGTCCACTGTACACTGTCCAGGCATCCACGCCACCGCATTCAGCATCTCAGTGGAGGCCGCAGCTCAGGACGTGACGTAGAGGGAGCAGCTGTCTAGGCAACGCTCATCTATAACTTCAATTTATGTTTGTTTTATGTGCGAGGCTTCTCGAAATCCCGTTGCCAACACAGAGGCCACGGATGAACAGCCAACTGAAAACATGTTGGAGAGTAATTTGTTAGGCAAATTGACTCATCAACTGCCACAGAAGCTTCTGTTTATAAATAAAACCAGTATACACCTCACACAGCATCAGGGTCAGCCCCAAAGATTTGCATGTTTCACAGTCAAATTGCTTTGACAAATCATCTGCATCATTCATTATCCTCCTCATTCCTCTAATGTACCAGCATCTGGAACATCAGATAATGCAACTTATAAGTCACATCATTCAAGAGATGAATGTAATCGGGATTCCTGTAGTTGTCTGAAACTTCTTGTGCTCGTTCGCTCGTTTTACGGCAGAGAAAACACACCCGACCATCTGGCAGTTTGAGGTTAAGGAATTATTTTAATGTTATGAATTATGTGAAAATGCAATTAGATCCAGGTCTGTTTGTAGTCAGCATAAGGAACGATAAGATAAAACTTAATTATCCCCATGGGGACAGTGCAGGGTAAAATCATCATCATTTACTAGTCCCTCCCTCCTCTGCCTCCTCTTCTTCCTCTTCTTTAACTTTGCTCCCTCTCAGGCCGTCGTTTAACCGTCACGTTGTTGTATCAGGTGCGTTCCAGTCAGTTTTGTATATATGGCTGCCGTGACATAGCTCAAACGGTGGTTTTTATGGCTCGCTGTCTGCATGGGCAGCTGAAGTCTGGAGGCATGCAAGCTGTTCGGTCTTTCACCTTCGCTCGCCGACCCTCCCCCAGGTCAGCAGCCATACATTAGATCAAGCTAGGCCTCACGGGGTCGAGGACCGGTGCCAATCACGGCACAATGCAGCATAAAGCAGGGGAGGGTGAAAACGATAAACCCTGCTGACGCAAGAAAACATTTATTCTTTTATCCCTTATATTCCAGTTCATGTTTGTCTGTGTTTTTAAACTGGCTGTAGGTTGGCATAAAGAATTGTGTAGCTGTCGTAACGAGTCCGTTCATTGATGTTTTTAGTCACATTTACTTAAGTAATGTACATAACTACTTGTTTTTTACTTGAACATTTATATTTCTTAATTCTTAATTCTTAATATTACTTAATTTATTTGACTGATACTTTGTAAATCAATATTCTACATTCATAAAACATGGTACTTTTTATTCTTACTTTTCCTAATGTAAATGTTGTGAATGTAAATACATCAATAATAATGCTAAAGTGTCATGTTTGATTATGTTTTGGCAAAACAAGCAATAAGTCATACATTTCTCACTATTTTCTGCATCTGCATGAACAAACGTAAACTTCAAACTTGAAAACTTAATCTAGAAATGAATCCTCAGGTTAATAATGAAAATTCTGATTAGTTACAGCATCAACATAATAATATTTTGATGCCAACAGGTATTTACAGTAACAGTATATAGTCCCTGGATGACCTGTGTGTGTATTACCTGCAGCAGCCAAACACTGTGAACAGACTCTATGGCTCCATTTTTCTGTACAAAGAGTATTTATTCCCTCAGAGTTCACTTTGCTAGTAACATTGTATTATTTCACGAGTTTGTTTGAAGTATGATATTACCAGATGTCCTACTTGAGTAAATGTACTCAGTACTTCTACCTCTGTATGTAAATTAATTTGTTTTGGGTAAAACATGCAATTCCAACAAGTGTGATGGGCATTTTTTCCCCACTCTTTTTCTACACATGACAATCCAGAAATCAATCCTCAGGTTGATAATGATGATACCAACAGGTATTTACAGTATATAGCACAGTACCAGTATATAGTCTGTGGATGACCTGTGTATTACCTGCAGCAGCTGAACAGACTGTATGGCTCATATACTGGTGCCTCTGAGAAGTGACTGTGTAAAAGAATCATCCTCAGCTTGAATCTATTATCACCTGATCCTGCACTAGTTTCTCGTCTGCCAGCCCCACACACCCATCGCCTCACGTTTAACCCTTTCCTCCTCACCTCTAGAGTAAATGTTTTCCTTCGCCCCCACTCAAATGAGTAATTTTCGGTGTGGAACTTGTCTCTAACCTTTTCCTACTCCCTTTTGTTTGGCTTTTGTTTGGCAACAGCTGTTATCATGGATTTCTTTCTTTCTTTCTTTTTTTTTTTTTTGGTCAGCTGTGATTGCTCCGGGCAAAACAGGAGCAGATGGTGTTTTGCTATGCATGAATGGAGCGTTAGAGGAGTTGGACTGAATAGGCCAAGTTTTGAATGGTGTCTACACAGCACCTGCCTCTTGTAGCAGCAGGGACATCCTAGTGGCATGATCTGTCTTGGCTTCGCTGGCATCGTCGGGGATGAAAGAAAGAAACGGAGGGGGGACCTCGTTGGGTTCCGTCCATATTTATTGATTTTCCTGCAAGTCGTGGCATAATGTGGTGTACAGTCAGTTTGAGTTAATTGGATGTGACACAGCGTGCACGTGTAATCTATCACTCTGGTCTCCCGGTACACTTTATCAGTTTTGTTGCCATAGAAACATGTTGGCTCTGTAATAGCCTATATTAACAGGCTAAGTAAGTTGCAATAAAAGACAATTTCGGAGTCGGGATCCTCTGCCGAACACAAAGCCTATAAAATAAATCGGAAAGTGGCGGCGGGGGGGAAGAGCGAGCTGCGGTTTACACTCTCAAACCAAACAAAGTCCTAAATAAAAAGAAACTGCTTTCGTTTCCATGCAACGCAGCGACATCTGTCAACCTCTGGGGCATGATGATCTGTCACAATAAAGAAAGCTTGCACAAATCACTGACAGCTTTTTTCCCTTCAAATCGACTGTATAACTCATCAGAGAGTAAATGCTCCAGATGCATTTGTTCCGCTAAACACTGACAATGCACAATAGCAGACTGAGCTAACCGCAACAATCTGAAACAAACCAGCGCCTCATATGCTCCCTGATGTTATTGTGATGGTGATAAACAGTTTTTCTTTGGGCTTTAGATGTTTATGCCACAACCTTTATGGCGCTGACAGCAGAATTATGGGGGTTTGCTTATTATCCCTCAGTTTAGCCTGTGCTCGACTGTCTTTTACATAATACATTCAAGAAAATCTGTGCTATTAGCATGAATCTAATGATCCATCAAAGTAAGGGTTGGTAAGTTGTTTCTGAAAAGCTTTTTAAATCTTATTTGTTAAACTTAAACACTGGTTTTAGGCATTATTATTTTATATTCTTTTACTTTTAAGGGCTCAGATTTTACTATGTCTTTCGTACTCTACGATGTATTTGGATTGTGTGTGTGTGTGTGTGTGTGTGTGTATTTTCTTCTAGTCCATGTTTGGGTGAGCTCGCCAAGACAAATTCTAATTAACTAGTAATGTTGACAAGACTATAAAGTATTAAGTTAATTTAAGTCAAGTTGAAATCCTCTTCAAGTCCCGATAGCCATTAATAAATAGAGTTTGAAAAGAAAAGAGAAAAGCTGCTGTCTGGGCCCTCGCAGGACTGTAATAAACATCATTGGCTGGCTGAGGCAGAGACGACAGTCAGAAGTTAGAGAGCGAGTCACGGCTTCTAGCAGTTGTCAGTCAGTGCACGTTCATTTTTTTTGTGGGCGTAGCTTTGAGAGGGCTGATGGGAGGGGGTGGGATGTATCGGTTGCAAGTGTAGCCTACTCTTGCTAATTTTTCCAGGATTACCAACCCGAGCTTTAAGCACCTTTAAAATCATTCAAATGCTGGTACCTCAATGTGACATCATCAACTCTGCAGCAGTTTCTTCTGAAGGTGTTGTGAGATTCAAACGTGGATCTTTAACGTGAGGGAACAGCAGATCTTTGTTCGTTTCTATACTGATTATGAGAACATATTATTATTCATTGTCATAAACATCTGCCTGCACCTTTCCGTCTGGCTGTATTTACTACGTGTATGTGGCGAATATATGAGAAGAAGGTTGTATCAGAGTTGATTTAGCCGAGTGGTGCACAGGTCAAAAGACAGACCCGACTCACCATATAACAGCATTCAACAAGAGGGGGATAAGCCAAAGGGCTGAATCAGTGTCACCAAGGCAACCTCACTGGGTATCCAAGGTAAAGGCCAACGAGACGGAGAGGAAACATGTGATTATTTACACTGGAGCTCATCATTTCTGTAGAAAAGCATTATCATTGGTATATTTTCCTGGTAATTCAGCAGCCTCTTTAATTAAGAGCCATTGTAACGTCCCAACTCACAGATTTAGATAAGATTATCAGAGCACGAAAGGGTATAATAATATTTATACTAGTCGCCTGAATGTACCATTGACTTTTGCTCAGAGGCACCGTCTGTGGCACCGCTTTAGTCTGGTGGGTCAAAAGTTCTCTAAACAAGCGTTACCATTGGTCAGGGATGTCAACAGTCCAACCAGCCCTACAGCCCCCAAACAAAGTTCACCATTCATCTCAGAGGTCAATAGTTCCCCCTCATGAAGCTCATCATGGCAAGGTCAGGAATTCCTTAAAAACGCATTTGACTAGAGGCCTGTAAACAAGGCTTGGCATTGGACTTGTAGGTTCAGCTGTCTCTGCCCTGGACCAGGTCTTATCAGAGAAAAAAGGCCTGTTGTGGATTTTTTTTTTCTTTCTCTCTTAAGGGAGACAGAGTTTAGTGTCGGAGCAGAGTGGCAGCTCCTGCATCTGTGAGCTGAGAGTCCAGACTGTGAGATTGGCCGCGGCGTGGGTCTGATGGTCAGATGGTCAGTGTCAGCAGGGCCTTTGTTAGGCTCACATTGTATCTGTGCACCGAACGGGAAAACAACAAAAGAGCCAAATAAATCATTAAAAAAAAAAAAAAAGTAGCGAATCCCCCATAGCCTCCACATCTGACTCCTTAGTCATCGTTGGCACGGCGCCGAGTGACTGACCTCAGTTGGGAGGAGGGAGGACAATTAGGTCACCTCATGATTGCATTACTCAAATGACATATTAATGTCATAGTGCCCTTCATGCATTTCATCAGCACTGCTTAATGATGAGGACAGAGAGAAAGAAAGACGAGCATGGCTCATATTGATTGCTTCATGCCTCTATGATCATATTGCACTGTGGAAAAAAAATATTTATCTTGCAGATACAAGTGTACAGCACCAAGCAGGTGAGATTTATTTACTCACCTATTCAAATTAAACTTCACTCCATTATAGACGCTGCAGTGTATTATCTTAGTAAATTGTGTGTGTGTGTGTACAGCAATGTTTTGAAAATACCCGTAACCTTTTTATTGCGGAGTCCCATAACTCCAACCCTGGCTGTGAGATATTTGTACACACAGTGACCGCAGTACTGAGGGGTTATGGAATAACAAGGAGCTCCATGCATTATTAATGGGCTCTGCTGTGAATCTGTTCAGAATAATAACAGCCATTTCCCAGAGCCTCATTACTGTGTGTTTTTAAAGCATGTGTTTGGTATCCATGGACACCCCGCTCTCACATTCTCCTCTTCTCCCCTCGTATTGAGATTCAGGTCATGCGCGGCACTTGCTGTTTTTAATTTTCATTTCATCATAAGCACTTTAAGACTGTTGCCAGCACTTATTTGCAGTTTTTCCTGCAGACCTCTTCACTCGGGCTACTGACAGGACAGATGCTGCAATTAATCAAGGCAGAGAAATGGGCATGGTTTCCACACTCCGAGCTGATGAGCCAATCGCAGCAGCGGCGTCGGCATCAGGCCTGGGCCCTGAGTTACCAAATGCTTATTTGAAAAATGGACTAATTGAAAACAAACCGAAATTTAAAAATTCTATCAAGCTGCTATCACAGAAGCGCAGGAGCAGATTCTCGCTGCTAATTTGTAACTAACATTAACTCATGTCTCAGCTGCATGGGGAAAAGGGGAAAAGAGAAACTAAGGCCCTTCTTTGGCCAGTGGATTCACAGCCTATTGTGAAGATATGATAATTATTGTTTGCCTGCCTTCCCTCCCCCGCTCACCATATTATTCAAGGGAGCTCAGCAAACCCCTGGGGACGTCTTGGAAATGAAGCGATTTTGAAGGGAGTAAGAAAGAAGCAGAATCCAGTGCACTGGTGTGTGAGAAGGGGACTGTTATTGAGACAAGTACCAGTTACATGCTGACCTTGTCCAGTATCAACACTGTTTCTTTTGCTTACACACAAGTTACAATGGACTTCCATTCAAATCACTGATAAACAGCACACACGAGAATAATGCCAACATTAATGCTCATATGTCCCTGCAAAGTATTTCCTTCTACGCTCGTAGATTTACTCCAATAAAAACATACAAATTTTATTTTGAATATGTCTGAAAGAACTGAGTGCTATGAATATTTATCAGTTTTATTTTCAATAGCTAAACAAGGAGATGTCGAAACCTTTAAAAAAAATATGGCTTAAATAACTTTTGAAATAAACCGATTCCTTCAAATAAATATTTGTGATTGATAGTTTAATTTTGAACAGCGACACAAAGAAATATATACTTCATACAAAATTATGGCTACTATCATATTAGAGATGGAACGTCTCTGGATTCCACTTCATGGCCCAGCAAAAAATAAAAACCCTAAACATTTAGTGAATTTTTCCCCGACGTTAGCGGAAAACAAATTTTCTAGAGCTCTGTACCAATAAGCATTTATTCTATGGACATTTTCCAGAAGCAGTTGGGTTTGTAAGCAAAAGTACAAAGAAAATGAATCGCTGCTATTGTAACTCATAAAAAAGTATAAAAGAGCAGAAATGCACTATGTGATATAGCAATCCACAGGTCGTTTAACAATGTTTTAATTAAAGCCTCACATATTAAAACTTTACAACAGGTGATATGAAAAATGTACAACATTTTCAGTTTTTTTTCAGGGACTTCTGTACAGCTGGCAAAAATACCTCCGATGCCTCTTTAGTTGGCTTTGGCAGTGCAACAAACTGGCTCTGCTAGTTTTTTCTTTTTTAAACAATGACAGTATCAAGGAGCAGAGTAAAAATACATCAATCCCCAAACCATCTTCCTTGATCCAGAAATTTGTATTTACCATAAAATATCCCCTTTGTTACACAAAATAAAAACATAATTTAATTGTTAAACATCTGAAGTAAAAACAAATAGATTAAAGATGTTTTTTTTTTTTTATGGGGGGGTGCCAGTTATATGCTTTTGGGCAAATCACCTGCAGGGTAGATTACTGGATAAAGGAGGTCTCGTCTCTCCCCACTCTACAAAACATGTACAGCAGATTACAGCTACAGTTTGATGATGTGATTACATAAATGATTTATGGCAGTCTCTGACTCAGTCTGTTCAGTCCTTCATATTTTCAGTTCCCCTTTTTCTTCACGACACCGTCTGCGTGTGCGACATGGGTCTGAATGTGTTCAAACACCACCGGGCCTCCGACGCCTGACTATTTTGATGATTTCCTCTATGCTGTTGTTGCTCAGTTACGTCTGCAAGAGTTGATTGTTAAGAGAGGAAGGTTGGAGTGAAGAAAGTGTCATTATATACTGGCCAGTGTGGGAACAAAGACGTGATGTGTGGGTTCACTGGTTTCCACCTGTGAGTCACTAAGTCCAGGCGACAGCTGATAAAAATCCTTTTGTGTAAACGCATGCAAAATGTACTTTTGCTGCGATGAGCTGACGACTCTGGCCTCATAAATAAAGCTTTATTGTTAAATAAAACAGCGAAAGACGCACGTCTTCCAACATATTGTGTGCCCAGTCAGTTTAAATTGACAACTGAAAGACCTCACAAACAAACAAATAAACAATCGCTGGGCGCTCGCCCCAAACAGGCTTCTGTCACAGCTCAGCCTATTTTATAGACAAAACCCCAGCTAACATGTTTTACTTCCTGTACACGCATGTGCATATCCGTCTATAACAATGGACAAGTTCTTTGTATAACATTCTAAATCTTACACACTTCTTAAGTGCAACTTAGAAAAGCAACGTGGAATGATGCTTTTATTTTTATTCCTGTTCTTTGAGATAGGATTTCCATTTGGCTCAGTAAATGCTGACCTGGGACAGGGCCTGAGCATGGGCCTGGATTTGGGAGGGGTGTGGTTGCTGCTGTGGGGCGGGCTGGGGGCTGCCGAGTGACGCAGACCCTGCCACTGAATGTGGTGTGCCAGGGGAATGCTGGGGTGGGGAACACTGGGACTGGTGCTGTTGTTGCTGATGCTGCTGGATATGTTGAATCTGCTGCTGATGCATTTGATGCTGCAACTGCATATGCTGCATCTGCATCTGCTGCTGCTGCTGCTGCTGCTGTTGTTGCTGCTGCTGTTGCTGCTGCTGCTGCTGTTGCTGCTGCTGCTGAATGTGGTGCTGCTGCAGCTGCTGCTGGAGGTGGTGTTGGAAATGCTGATGCTGCATCTGTTGCTGGATTTGCTGGTGATGCATCTGCTGCTGCTGCATCTGATGGTGCTGAAGGTGCTGCTGCATCTGCTGCTGCTGTTGCTGCTGCTGGAGGTGCTGCATCGCATGCTGCTGCACCGGTTGCATGGGTGGGCTCATCTGAGCTGTGGACTGGGCACCCGCCACCATGCCCCCTCCGGCACCCATCTGGCCAAGCAGCTGCGGTGACATCCCGGAGGACATGTTTGGGTGGGAAACTGTTACGGAGGTCACGATCTGACTTCCTCCCAGTCTCATCTGCAGAGGCTTTGGGGCTATGGCCCTTGGAAGTGCTTGTTGGAGGGCCTGGGATACTGCTGACATGGAGGGGTGCTGGTTGAGGGGTGAAGGCATCACCAGGCCTGGAGACAGGCTGGTGGAGGCCAGGGTCTGCTGCACAGAGCGGATCGTCTGAGCCTCCGCTGATTCTGCTGCGGCCTGGATGAAGAAAGAAATATATTTAGACATAGACAATATTTACAAAGTCAAAACTTTCACATCTGAAGAATGCAAATCCATATATACTGTAACGACACACTGCTTTTTGTAGACCTCAGATTGCATCTGTCATTACCAAAGAACTTTCTACAAATGCATATACAATAAAGACTCTTGAAATTCAATTCACTGCACTGTCTAATTTACACATTTTTCAGGGGGAAAAAAGCAGCAGTTTCTCACCTTGGAAACCAGGCTAGCACGATACGCTGCGAGGGCCTTTAAATATTCTTTCTTGGCAGCTTCTGTTTTGCTTTTGTAAACCTGTAATGACAAAAAGATACGTGTGAATAGACAAATACAGGTTCTTGCCTATTTACTAAGACAACATACGTTTCACACAGTATATAGTTATATAGTGTGCATAAACATAAATACACAGTTGTATTTTGTATCACTGTTCAACTGGTCTGAAGAACAAAAATGTATAATACCTGCTTCTGCTCCTCTCCCAGACCGTCCCACATGGACGCCACGATCTTGGAAACTTCTCCGAAGGTGGCGTTGGGATTCTGTCCCTTGATGGCGGCCTGGGTGTCTCTGAAGAACAGGGCATAAGCCGACACCGGCTTCTGAGGCTCATTGGGATCCTTCTTCTTCTTCTTCTTAGGAGTCTTGGGCTTCTTTACGGGATCTATGGGAGCTGGCCGTTTCTCACCAATGACCTGCAATAATAGACATTTTTTAGATAAGAAATCTTTTAAAATCTTGGTTCATTACCATACAGCTAAGTCCTCTTCCTCACCCTGTTGCCGTCGTCCTGGTCATCTTCGTTTATGGAGCTGGAGGGCGACGGCGTGGCAGACTTGCTGGCCGGCGGAGACGGGGAGGTGTGGGTGATGTTGGGTCCCCCCATGTTTAGGCTCAACTGTGCGTTAAGTTGGGATTGGTTGATGGTGGTCAGCTGATTCCGTGATATCATGCCGTTGGTGCTGTTCATGTTGATGATGGACTTCATCACCATGGCTGGGTTCTGCTGGTATTGGCGGAGGTGGCCTGGCCCCATGTTCTGTGATACAAATGCAAAGAGAGAAACTAATCAAATAAGGAACATGCACACAGGTCGGATCAGCCTGTGGTGGTCCTGCCTTAGCAGAGGGTGTCTTGTGATTGAAAAGGCCGAAACACCCGATGATGCAATGGTATACGATGATGATGTGTCCCTTACATCTCCTAGTGGTCGCCAACATATACTGGTATATGCTTTCACACTGCTGCACAAAGATTGCTCTGTGCTCACAATGACAGCCTGCTGCCCTGTGTACCAAGATCATGGAGCTGTATCCCTTTACCAGGGAGGAAATCGGGTCATTGGATTCGTTGGATTGTTATGTGGCAGATCACATGTCACAACGTCCTGGGTCTTAAATGTCTCTATTACAGGCCATGATAAATTATCTTGACACCCGAGGAGCCAGCTTTATAAGCCAGTAATAGATGGCTACACAGCTCAGTTGATTCATTTCAAAACTCGATTGTATGGAAATCTGTGACAGTTTTGACTGGCCGCTCCCTGGAGGGACTCACTTCTCCCTGCACTGTGGTACAAACTTCAAATTCCACTGTACAGTCACCGTTTTGTATGTATGCACCTACATGTCAGTTCAGTTTGAGGTGGCCACAAGCATATATGCTTTGGTGTAATGCAACTTTAAAGTTAGAACTGTGAAAGAGGAACCTTTCATAAATCATGTTTGACCACCTAAGAGTGGAAAAAAATACTTCTATATAATCAAATCCATAAATCAACCAGTTGAAGGTATGAAGCTTTAAGAGCTTTGGACGGGTCCCCTCCCCTCTACTGTCGAGGGTAAAATGTAATAACATTTTCAAAATCTCTTGCACTTTTCTCCTGGTAAAAAAACATTAAGTTCTTGAAAGAGTCTTAGAGAAGGTGTAGGAAACGTGTTTGCATTGATTGTGGCGAGGATGAAATTACGAAGCCTGCCAGCTCCCCAGAGGGAAGACTGATCAGAGAGCCCACAGAGCTGACATGGAACAGAGGAAGGGGACGTGAACACAACAGAAAAGGTGATTTGTTCTCCCTGGATACATCCATCTGGTATTCAGCAGCACAAACTCAATCTCTCCCAACATCAACACATCATAAACCCACGCACCTGGCTTTATTGAAAGAACCTTATGAATGCCCGTCTTCCAAAACAATATTGGAACACTGTTTCAGACAGAAACATATTGGATCTACAATCCATTCTCTCTCATATGCCCTGTCTACTGCTTATCATAAACACAATCTATGAAGTGAGAACAGATTCACATTTCATGTGCGAGGAAGATTCTGCGGAAAAAAGGTGGAATGGAAATCGAAGACATATTGTGATTCTTCAAAAAAAAAAAGAAAAAAGAAGAAAAAAGAAAAGGTTGCTTTCTGTTTTCTCACAAATAAAAGCTGCGATAAACAAGCCTGTGACCAAATGACACATATCTGCAACCCGCCACGTTCCAATTGCTATTGTCATCTTCATTACCGCGAACACGGTGGCTCGCAGTTTGCCCTCTGCTCGCTGTGAACATCAAAGACGCACACACAGCTCATTAGTCGTGGCCATCTGTATAATCACACTTCTGCCCAATCCCAACGATGCAGTTTCGACTTAGAGAAATGGCCCGTGCTGCCATTTTGTTTGGAATATGATGATTTCTGTTAAATGCCCTTTGGATGTTAAAAGAAATATGCACTGATGATCAGAGTTAATCTTAAAAAAACATCACATCAAATCCAACAGCATGCTAAATGTTTTATTTCACCACTTATTACTGCAATAACTGGAGTGGCATCACTTTTTTGCTGCTCATGTTACAGAATAGTTACGTCAGTGAAACGCCAGCATTAGCACGTCTGATTCGAATGAAAAGATAATGGCTAAATCTTAAATAACAGCCTTGATTGTGAATATGAATCCGGCACTAGGATGTTTATTTATGTCCCTCTGCCGTCTCATTTGCATTTTGATTGCAGCATTGTCAGCAGTCACAGCAGACATCCAAGCAGATATTTTGATAGTGATCGTAAATCTGCAAGTAAGTCCTTATCTTGAGTACACAGTGGCCAGATGTGCCCTCCACAGTCAGGATTGTGTGTGTGTGTGTGTCTAGGTGTGTCTTTGTGTTTGCACGTCAAACACTAACAAGCTGAAAACTACTCTGCAATCAATAAAGGTCTCTTTTTGTGCAATATTCCCCATTGTGTTGCTTTTAATGTCAAAGCTGAAATAGCTGGCATCAACATAATGTTGTTAACATTACAAGAAGTAAAAAAGAAGAAGAAATGTGCTTGTTTTGTGCATTATTGTCGGCTTCCAAACACTCCACATGTTTTGAAAAGATGAGAAAAGACGACTGACAATGTGTGAAACCTTTTCCACCATAAAACGCAGTTCAATAAACACAGCGGCTGGACTCCGAATGCAGCATTATGCATCCACCGAGTGATACAAATCTCAACACCGTTAGAAACCAGTCTGTTCTTTAAGATATTGGAAATCAGAATTTTTGGGGGGCGAATTTATGAACAGTGGCACTATGTACTAAGCTGTAACAGGCTGAAAAGAATGTTAACAAGTTCAATTTCCATTCAATCAATGCTCGGGCTCTTGGAAATGTTCCATGGCAGGAGAGGGGTAAAATCATCTATATGGTAATTATAAGGATGAATCCCCCAGTAACTTTCGCCAGCATGAAAGGTCAGTCCTATTAAAGATAGTTTATCAGCACTCTGCACATATTCCTTTACTCGGTTCTAAACGGGTACATCATTTTATTTTTTTTTCCTCCCTCCATTTTCTGCAACCTGCTGAAGTCTGTGCTTAAGCCAAATGAGAAAAATGGAATTGTGAATGCCGGTAAAGGCTATAATAGCATGAAGATAAATTGTTTTTCTTTCCCCTGCCCCTGTCTCAGTCAAACACACTTCTCTCTCTTTCTCTCTCTGTGGCGTGCAAACTCAGTACATCTATCTCGCCAACCTCTAACCCCCCACTTATAAACAAATCTCTCTCCCGTTCTCCCCCACCCCTCAGAATGTGAGGCCACGAGGTTCCCTCCCCTCGGTCCACTGCAGCCGCTGACCCACACCTCTCTAAACCATTTCTCCTGATGCATTATGGGTATTTAAAACTTGTCCAACATGACATCATTTCATTTTCGGAGCTGCCCGAGAAAAGTAAATTACAGAATCAATCATGCAGAAGGTCAAGCTGAGTCTTCATTACAAGCATTGCATGCCTGCATGAATATCTTTCATTTCTGACTGACCCAATATGTCACAATGGTTGTCAGTCCAGGGAGAAAAGAAGAAAGAAACGAAGCGAGAGAAAAAAAATCCACTCTCTTAAATTGATGTACAACTCATGTCAGTGCTTCTTGGCTTGGAAGGGAGATAAGAGGGAAGTGAAGAAAAAACATGCTTTCTGCAACAGTGCTCACATTTTCCATTTGATTCAGGATATAGTGGTTTGTGACCAGTCAAAACCGAGGGCATTATACTCACTGGTAATCTCCACTATATCAAAGCATATCAAATCATGTGAACAACAAACTGCAAATGGCTTTTTCAGCCTCACTTTCATCTCATTGCATGGTGCATGCTGCCCAAACGCTGTTCTGTGTTAGACATTAGCATATCTTTGCTGTTGTAAAGCTAATGACATGTGAAGCTGCCATGTTTGTAATGAAAAATATATAATGTGTCACCTCATTTCGGTAAACCTAATAAGACAGCAGGGCTCGTATCTCCTAAATATTGATTTCAACGTGTAATACAACTGGTTGACGACTGCAGGTTTCGAATCCAATCACGGAGGACACGGAGCTCAGTGCATCCTTACATGTGTCGAGAAAAAAACCCTAAAAAGTGGCGAAGGCACCAGGTGTTTTTGGAAATAGAAGCTAGAGACCCTCGCTGTGCAGCGCGGAGAAAATCGAGGAGAGATTGTGAATAAAGCAATACTGGCAGCTCTAACTCCAGTACTATTTGGCACTATTGAGACTCAATCACAGATCAGGAGGACACATGCTGGGAGACAAAAATGAGAGTCAGAAGCTTGTTAGGAGAGCAGATTAAATAAATAATGACTTCAGATTCAGGGCTTGCCAGGCACGTTGCAGTTGAGAAAATGTACTTCTCTTTGTAGGAGCCCAGCATCTGTGGCCAATTTGCCAGACATACGCTGAACGTTATAGGGGGACAGGAATTAGCAGAACACTTGGCAGCGCAATGACATGGAAGAAGCTTTTGAAAATAGCCCAGGTATATTCACTGGTTGGGTTTCTCATTAAGTTCTGATAAGAAGACAGGCGTTCACACACGCTAAATGTTCTCCAACAGCAGACGCGCGCACAGAGAAAGAAAACCAGGACAAGTGTATGGGAAATATGAGCATGGTGGCTTGATGAAAAATGTAATTGCAATAGTGCACGGTTTATTTGTTTGCCCCTGCAGCCATAACAAATAACACAGAATGTAATCATGTATATAAGGTTGTCATCCCTTTATCAGTGCGCTGACAAAATGACAAAACACCCCTCTTAGGGCCTCCGTAAATCATTGTCTCTGTCTATAGAATGTGCTGCAAAAAATGCACTGTTACTTATCTCGTTTAAAAAGTTGCGTTCTCTTTTCAAGATAAACCTGCAGATGAATAGAATTTCTAGAGGCATTGTCGCAAGACTTTTGGGGATCAATCCCATTTACGGGAAAAATGAAGGGCCACCACGAGCCTTCCCGCGGTACAATGTGCGATGACTGATAACGAGTGAGTGGTGTGCCAACGACAATGCCACAAGGCAAGGAGCAGAAACCCATATTCTCTCCCTCAGTTTTTAATAGAGTCTCTGCACAATCAGAGACATGAGCCATGCAAATGGTGTTAAAGAGGAATAATGTTTGAGAATCAAATCTAATCCTCCAGCAAGTCGTGAGAAAAGTCGGGAATGTAATTGTGTCAAGGTTCTGTTTCTTCCAGATGTAGAAAGCTTAACTGACCATGAAATGAAAATTCTTTAGGCAAAAGCCTTGTGGGGCTCACTTACTGTATGCGGCAGAGATATTTTAAAAGCTGCAATTATTTTACATGCCAGGAGCATGGGAGCAGGCAAAAGAGCCGTAAAATTTTTATAGCCTCTTCCCATATGGAATGTAAATAAATATCTCTAATATCAGTGTGATTCAACAAATGTGTTAAAGAGAAGAGAGAGGAACATAGTTTGAACATAGTTCATTTATTCACACAGTTATAATGATCACCTCTTCTGAGCTTCGTGGTTCACCAAGCAAATTCAACATCACTATCATCATCTCTCCGCTCATACCTTTGTCCTTTTCGTTTCTTTTCTCCTAAATGAATCTTCCGTTTTTCTAATAGCTCTGTAAGACAACTAGTCAGCCAGTGACATTTCCATTTTTCCTCTTCAATGCCTCCATGATTGTGGCATTTGAAAATGCCTTTCCAACCCCGAGACAACAATCTCACAATCTATGGCACATAACAGTATCAACATAAAGAGAGTGATTACTTTGTCTACTGCTCGGTGTTTGACCGTCTGTGCCAGTGAAAACGAGGATTAAGCCAACAACGCAAATGTCCTGTCAATTCTAAAGTGGATTTTTTTGCAAATCAAACTTTTCCCGATGCGTTTGGGCTTCTCGTACACACCCAAACTGCGTTTTAAGTCATGAAAACCTCTTTCAAAGTGTAAATTTGCTTTGTGTTTCTATAGCACTTTGGGCCATGCACCAGAAAGGTCTTAGAAACAGATATCAAATAAATACAGGCAAAGATATAAGTAAAAAATTGATGAGCTACCCATCGGTGTAGTCGACTTCATTGCTACCTACTGGCCAGACATCCTTGTTTAAGTGTTTGTTGACATACAAATACAAATACAAGGCGAATCCTGAACTCCACAAAAAGCATGTATCTTTTCTGAAGGCCTCATGAGACATTGGACAGAACCATGCATCAGCATCTACAGCACCAAAACAAAAAACTTCCTCGGGCATCATGAATTAAATATGAGCATGTGAAACGGGGGCACTTTTGGGTCCCATTTTCACTGTCCTTCTGCGGCTGAATGTGCTTTGTGCTCCAACACCTGTGATCTATTCACATCTGCTCACCTTACAGAGGAGGATCAGCCATGCTATGTGTGCTTTTTGCTTAAAAAAAAGATACTCCCAGTAAGTAACATAATATCATGACATTTACTCAATGTGATCATATACCTTCTGTGTAGTAAACAAGGCCAGATGCTGTGCCAGATGCACTGACAACAGGCGGCGTACACAAACTGTGAAGGTGACATCATGGTTCAGTAAAAGGGCTCATTTAAGGACTTAATGCTTCTGGCATCATGGGTCTCGAGTAGTATATACTTATATATCATATCTTTGAGTTTGGTTCCCACATCTGGAGCTGCAGCTACGAGTAGGACCCATGCTGGTGCTGTGCAAGTGCAGGATCTTGTGTGTTGACAAATGAGGATTTCTCTAGTCGCAGGGAATAGATAGACTTCTTGATTTATTAGTTGTATAAATGCATGGGACTGCTCACCACAGGTTGCCCGGTATTGACAGACATGCCTTCCTGGTCCATCATGTTGCGTGAGATGGTAATGGAGGGCAGGTCCAGGCTCTGAGGGGGGAACTGGGGGATTAATGGACCCCTGTGTGGACCTGGGGGCTCCGGCATCGCTGGGAAAGGTGAGTCCACATCCGATAGACCCAGACTAGACTCAGTCTCTGGTGGAGGTGTAATGGGAGGAATTTCAAACTCCTCGTCCCCCAAACTGGGCGTATGGAAAGTCTGAAAAGAAGGAAGGAAAAGGAAAGTCATGAAATCCACAAACACAGTGCATTCACTGAGGTGGGCCTTATGCAACATGCCGGAAGGAAACCTTTGGGGATTAAATCAGGCAACTTTGTTTAAGAGAGGGAATGTTTTAGTGGAGTGGTAATAGACTGTGTGGAAGTGCACTAAGATGTAACATTTACTAAACCTATTAAAGTCCACTTTGAGTAAAAAGAAGGAAAAAAAGGCAAGAGGAAGAGGACGTCAAAAGCAAAAATATCAAGCAGCAATCACAGGAGAGGGAGGATACATGATAAAAGCCCTTAATCTTGGGGATGGAAGATGTTGGGTTGAAGTGCAGTGAAAATACACGTCACAGGGAGATGGGTTTAAAGAACATTTTCAAAGATTATTACGCTTGGCCAGAAGTGTTTCTTTTTGTTCCCCTTGCTTGCACCCTTAAATCTGCTCATCAAACAGCCTAATCCTTCTGCCTTTCGAATTAAAGCTTTTGGTCACACTTAATTTGCTTATGTGCCTTCTTGGAGATGGGACTGTTCACCTACTTGGGTCTTGTCATCAGTACATTGCATTAAGCCAGACTCTGGAAAGCCAATACATTCATATCTTCACAATGACCACACTGCAGGTCCATGTAAAATGCAGTCCAACACAGGGCCAAGCAGCGGGCGATCCGGGGCGCCGGGCTTGGCTGCTGCTGCTAAGTCACTGAAAACCTCTTCAAAGCACATAGGTCTCTTACTAAATGTGATATGGTTTGAACTGCTAGCACAGCTTGGCATTCTGCTTGAAAGCATAGTGGTATAGTGCTAAAGAAAATCATACTAAACACCCAGTGCTGTTGAAAATCCTGTTAGAAGCAGGGACAGAACGCAGCTTTGCTTCGGGACTGTTTCAGGTTGATGACAAACAATGCTTCCTTGTCTTCATATCACTTTTACAGCAGTGTTTAAGACCTGCCTCTGGCGACCTCATCAGCAGTTTCTCACTCTTAACAAAATCTGACAACATTACAGCACATGCAAAGCAGCATAGTCCGGCTTGTCACGTACGAATCAAACTCCTTCCCCAGCAGAGGTGAGGATCTACAAGTCTCAAAGGAAACTACACTCAACAACAGAGCTAACCAGGCCTGTCTCCTTCAGCTCTGTCTCTCTGTCTCCGCTAGTGGGTTGAATAACAGAAGGGAGACAACGGAGGGAATATGCCAACACAGCCCTTGATTAGGGAGTATTAATGTTCTTCTTGCTTGCTTTAGCACACAGACACTTGAAACTAATTCATTGCCTAGTCAGGGCAGCTGTCTTGACAAGCGCTGATGAATTCCTGTGGCAGAGGCGGCTAATAGAGTTTTCATTCCTCCCTCTTCCTTCTCTCTTCCGGCTGCCTACCACTGTCTCACTTTTCAGTGCTTGTTTCGCAGCTAGAGAATCAGTTCTCCTTTCAGAAGGAGCTACGGTCATATTCATCACCCCTGGCCTCTGGCTCGCAGAGTGCAGAATAAATCACGAGAACCCTCAGTAGGAACGATTTGCTCCGAGTCCTCTGTTGTCATATTGTGCGACTCAAAAGCCTCTGGAACTTAGCTGACAATGATGCCTGTACAACAGCATGTGAATAAAAACCAAAGATTCTAATGTTAAGTTAACAAAACCAATCTGTCATGGATATAGAGATCAGGTAGCACATGAAAAGGATGAGGGCTCGTCCATCATCTCGGTCTTCATTCATCTTTTTTTAAACTTCTCCTGTGGAGCAGGGTCAATCCCCACACCAGCCTTGAGCTCTACCATTCAGTCTCCAACAGTACCAGCCATTCCTCAGTCTCCTCTTGTTTATTGCAGTCAGACAAACAGCAATTGACCACATTTCCCACATGAGCCTATGCAGGGGTGCTTCTGAAGAGAAAAATATCACCATGGATACTATTTGCTGAAGTAGGTTTCCTGTAGTGTCGCTCTGTCTACGGTAAATCAGGTCAGAACCACTGTATATAGGCCACTGGATCCTATAGGCTGGTCCACCAAGGCCTGAATTATAGAGCCAACCCAGAGATTTGAGATAAACGTCAAAGAAGAAGAAGGTTGGATGAAATAAGCTCCACTTTTGTAGGAGAGAATCAAAAGCATTAGTGTGACCTTTAAGTGAAACACAGACATGTGCTTGGAGCCGAGGAATGCTGGTTCAGGGGCCGATAAACAGTAGGCTACAGAAAGAGGAGGATAGAGGAAGAAAAACATTGAATCATCCGATCACTATCAAGGATTGTGCTTGTATGCTTTGCCTCTCTTTGTTAAAAACGATACAAATTAACAATCTGCACCAGGGCCACTGATAAAGGAGACATGGCGTTTGTGTCTCATTTGGGGGCACAGCATATGTCAGCAGTCAGCGAAGAAAAGGCCCTCTCCCCGGGGAAGAGGTGCCAGATTTTACTGGAACCCACAGAGTGTTACATTGTTGCACACTGTCTGGTGTCATTTCACATAAAGCCAGTCTAATTCTGCACCAGGAGCAGCTTAGGGGGCTCTGATCGGAGATTAAGAGATGCACAATCCACTTTCTTTGCATCAGCAGCCTGATTATCCATTTAAATTGTTCTGAAAAGCTCAGCAGAGCCAAGTGCCAAGCCAGATGCTGGATTGGGATGTGCAGACATGTACAGAGAGAGAGAGAGAGAGAGTAGTATGTATGGGTATTTCCATTGGCAGCCACAGGGTTCAGTGGTATGAGGGCAAAGCAGAGGTGTAGCTGAGGTGTGACGTACCCATCATGAGTGGTCTGAGCAGGTGTGTCCTCACTGCCTATTGGAGGTGGTAAACCTGGACTTTAGTGTGCTGAAATTAATCATGTCTTCAGAACGTGAGGTTACCAGTTAAAAACTGTCTCAGACTATAAATTGTCAGTTGCATGAAAAAGATTATTCTTTATAAGACTAGGATAAGGCTAATACTAACATGGTGGCATGTAGCAGGTACATTTTGCAGGCTAAATATCCAGATGAGTTGGCGACAGCTACAGCCAATCCAAGTGCAAGTTACATATGTTTGCACCAAATTTCATGACATTCCATCCAATAGTCTATCCAAAACTATAAATATGAATCTTAATTCCAAATGCAACAAGACCCATTCCTAGTAAGGATACAAATGATCCAGAAAAGCACAACTTTTGTGCAAAAGGTCTTTACCAGGTCTTCTTGTAAACAGTACAAGTTGACTTATATAGAGTATGTAAACATTGTTTTAACTCTATATACATAACACCTTCAAACAATGTTGACAATAATACAAAAAACACAAGGGGATATAAATTCCCCCTGACATTCTATCCCTTTCCTGCCATGATTCAATATGAGGACAAAGAGCATGAAAAGGCTTTTCAGGCAAGGTTCCCAGTCCTTCAATAAATGTAGTAATGCAATTCACAGATGCAATGACCAAGACTTGTTAAAGGCAGCAGTATGCAATTACTGCATATAATAGGCTTCGGAATCAATCGAGACAGGATTGAGGATCCAGTTTCAAATATCTAGACAGGCAGAGTGCAGCTTCTCAAATGACAACATCAACCATGGCACCCCTAATCAACATTATTTCAAATTTGGATCATTTGTAGTCCATTTCTACATATTTATAGTTCATTACACGTCTCTAATTTGATTGGGCAAGTAAAGTGATACATCTGAGTGGAACACTATCTCACCATACAGTATCCTTTTCCCTGAGGGAAGCAGTCAAGCTTTCCCTGCTAGGATGTATGCTTTACCAGGCACTCCAAGGTCATCTTATCTCATCCTCTAAGTGCATAAGGTAAATGATACACTGGCCATCTAAACAGCAAATACAGGTCTGCTGTGTGGATGTGGAAAAATTCTACCTGGAGCAAAAGCACATTTTAAATGTACATTACTGTTCAGTACTGTTCTGAGGAATATGAAAGTCAATTTATATTACTTTGTAATTTGTATGGTTTTAAGGCATTAAATGATAGCAAAAATAGTGAACATCCATCTACTTTGTCAAAGCCCTGAAGACAACCAAGGTAAAAAAAATATTTTTATAAAAGACAACAAAGTGTAAGTGAAACTCTTGACTAAACAAATACAACATCCTTCCTCTTCCAAAAGAGGAGTTTAATTAATAAGCAATAAAACACACCCTTGGTCAATACAACATTCTGCTGATCAGGCTACATCCACACTAACGTCTAGTCTATGCTTGCCATTCCTGTCCTTGCGAGCAGGGCTGCGGGGCAGAAATTACGTAATTTCCGCAGGCACATGGCGTCGTTTCAACTGGTCCTGCCACTCCCAACTTTTCGACTTGGCGCATGCTGCACGTGAAGTGCAACATGGATTGAGCTGGAGGCAAGAGTCTGTAAACATGTTTGTCTCTACAGACATCTACATACACCTTATTAATGTAATCACAAAAGGCAAAGATAAATAAAAGGAAACAGAATGGTCATTAATGGTAAATAATGAACCCTCATTACTGTCATTAATGAGGGTGCATAGAGATTCTCAGATGGCTCCTGGAGGAAGACAACAGATACTGTTGGTAAAGACGAGACATTCTGCAGGAAACCAAAAAGCTTGCACAAGCCCGAAGTGGTGATCCTGGAGGCAGAAAGCTGTTCTGTTTGTGTTTTCTCCTCTTCTTGCCTTTTTCCAGTGCCTCGAGTGCAAGTATAAAAGGGAAAGGCGTTGTGTTAGCGTCACAGTTGGTGCGCACGGACCAATCCATCAAGTATAACTGCAGCTTAATACTTTTTCGTTTTACTTTTTGCCACAACGATGCTGGGTGTCCATGTTACTCCAAAGTTTCCAAACCCCTGAGACTTTTGGAAACGCTGCTGGTACCATTTTAGTTCATCGTATGTACGGGAGAGGATATGCACATTGCAAGTCTTTTACTAAGAACAACAGGTGAATAAAAAAAGAAAAGGCAGCAGAGCTGTTGACTGTTGTTTTTGTTCATACCGGTCAAATTCTACCTGGTTGGATGTAGAACACTAAGAAACTGAAATACTGTTATAGGATGAACATGGAGGTTCAAATATTGTTGTGGTCTCACAGGTAAACCTGAAACACTTAGGTGACAGGGAAAATGCTGGTAAGCATTGTAGCTTGGCTAAAAATTGTACCATGTGGGCTCAAACTCCAATCCAATTAAATCTCAAAACTAATGATATTTTTCGACACACAAAATAAGAATGGGGTGTATCAACACAAAACATAAGAGTGTATCATCATAAACAGCACAAAGTACTTCTAACCCACTGGTTGTATTTGAAAACAATAGCTAACCAAATGTGGTGGCGTAAATTTAACCCTGCTGTCAAACCTAGCTTTTCATCATGGAGCCCTCATAAAGAAGACTTCCTTTCCCTTTGTACCCTCAGCCCAATGCAGTCACATGAAGTAGATCAATATAGCATTGCAGTGGAGATGGTGTGAAACTTCACAACTCAAAGAGGAAGCCAC
This sequence comes from Hippoglossus stenolepis, assembly GCF_022539355.2. NCBI lineage: Eukaryota > Metazoa > Chordata > Actinopteri > Pleuronectiformes > Pleuronectidae > Hippoglossus > Hippoglossus stenolepis. The sequence goes on along the minus strand of NC_061483.1, from coordinate 23,495,924 downwards.
TTTAATCTTACTTTAGCTCAGGTTGCACCAAACAACACTTTGGACACTCCATCACATGAAAATCTGAATCCACGCTCTAGACTTCTTCTCCTTCTAAGCACAATACCATCTGTGCCTTAACACTGGACACAGTTGTTCCTTTTGATAAAATGCAAATGAGCTGGGCTGTTTTTATCAAGGAGTCTCCCCCTCACCCATACACCCCCTCACCCATCCCCCCTTTCCCTGACTGCCACAGTGGGCCCTCACAGCTGGGGGCTGAATGCTCTCCAAGCAGCTTGTGTCAGCGTGGTCCCCGCTGCAGTGGGCCTCAGCAGCCCGTGGACACAGAGGATGCGTCCACTCAGCGTAAATGTGGGGGAAAATTAAACTCCTTCCGTAACACTATGTGGCTTTGTGAAGCGGCCACTTTATGAACATGAGGTCAGACACACTCTCAACACTACTGAGCTTGAACATCACTGTTGCAATGCCGACTGGCATGAATGAAAAAACAATGAAGTTAACAATGACATCTAGCATAGAAGTTTGGAGCGGTGCAGTGATGCTTTTGCTGTGGGTTTTGAAACCACATTAATCTCCTCTGCTAAACTGGATGAGTTTGAACCACAGAGGATGATGGGTATTTTTGGTGCACTTGTCTCTAATGACAGGGCTGCAGAGTGGGTGGAAGAGGAAATAAAACAAGTAAATTTAGCAAACTGTTAGGACTACTATGGCTCGCAGAGGCGGATATTTACCTCCAGCGAAACAACTATTCCCTTCTTTTATTTTAATGCAACAGTAGAGTACAGAGTTATTACAGCAGCTCCGCAGCCAAAGATTGTTGGTGACATTTCATTTTGTGTAAGTGCCAGCATACAGAGGGGCTCAGAGAGTGACAGAACCACAGAATCTCTTAAGGCTCCTTCATTATGTCTTTAAAAAAAAAAAACAGGATGAAAACAGATGTTTATATCCTCGGCTTCCTGAAATATCACTTTATCTCGTAGAGCACAGTCGAGACAGTCAGGTCACATCAGCATCAGCTCTCAGAAGTTACTATGAGACAATATAGGGTGAGCGTATAGCTCATCTTTTTGTAAGCTGAGAGCTTTGTGTGGGTTTCAGGACGAGTTGCATTTCAACAGGCAGCATTTCAGGTAATAAAAATAATGTTGCTGATAATAAAAGTGGAGGAATTTCAATCAGAATTTCATTATGTCTATTTCTGAGGGCTTTATAGTGTGAAACAAAGGGATTACACTTCATGATATTGGTTTTTCCATTCAAATGTAAATTTTCTTAAACAGTCTATCACCAACAACACAAATAAAAGTGCAAGTAATTTATATACACAAGTCTAACTAAATGAAAAATGGGCCATATGTATTACTATACATGCAAATGAGACACTGTACTTGGCTATATTTATATTGCAAAGGGAATGAGAATGAGAATTTTATTATGGGAAAAAAGTGAAGTATACTCACATCACCAGCAGCGAGCAGCGCACCGTTTGCCTCCGCCATGTTCATGTAGTTGTTGTTATTCTGGAACTGCAAATGAGAAAAAGAAAAACACACAATCAGCCACTGGTGTCCAGATAACATCCTTTGCAACTGAAGCCCTTTCATAATAGACACCTGTCACTCAAACAGATACTGTCATACTTGGCTCGGAATGTTTACACACCGCGTTAACACCTTTTCTCTCAGTGCACCGCCACTCTGCCATTATTGGGGCATGTGAGAGGCCCCGGCCAATTCGAACCGGCGTAATGAGAATCTGGTCTGGCTATTCAGCCCTTATGGGATGGCAATTAAGGACATGTTTGCATCACAAAGCCAAGTATCAAGATGCAGTGGCAGGTTATTAACTTCAAATAACCTATGGGAGTGGAGTGATACTGAGGGGAAATAAGGAGGTGGAGTGTTTTTTATTGTGGGTGGAGTTGGGATTAAGAATTAGTGTAACTTTTTTTTACAATTATCCACGATTCCGAGGGATCCGATTGTGTTTTAGGTTCATACTGTTTAGTACAACAATGAAGTGAAAGTATTTACCTGTTAATATCAGAATTGATATAAGAGTAATAACGGTGTAAAACATAAAGGGTAGCTGAGAAATAGTGAGTGTCACACTGTAAGACAGGTGATAAGCTATTAAAACCCTGTACTTTGATAAGAAATAACATGTTTTCACAACATCTCTCCCCGCCCCCCTCAACCCACACATAGCCTGCTGGCAAAATGGCAGCCACTTCCTTTCTTCGGAGACACAGCCACGCTGACAGGTAGGAACAATGGGACATAGAATGAAGAATTATGGGCTAGCAGCTGGGCCCAGGAGCACAATGCACCTCTCTGTGAGTGAGGAGTGCAAAAACCCAGCCTACACGGCTCAGAGGAGAAAGAATCGCGGCACATTCGTGTCTTCGTGAGGTTCCACTGAGAACGCTCCTTGTTTTCAACAAAGCTTTGCGGTAATCTCTTTTCTGTGTTTATTACAAAGTCACTCTCTTAAAACATTATGAGCGATGAGGAACGCCAATAAGACAGAGAGGAGGGGGAGAAAAAACTGCTTCTTATCTGAGCAGAGGCTAAACAATAGTGGAAACAAATTAAGATCAGAGTGAACTGAGAAGTACATTAATATATTTTCTAGCCCTTTGTGGGTTTTTTCCCTTTTCTCCTTTTCTTCTGAGTGGTTAGTATGCGAATGTAATTACCGAAAGAGCTGCTGCTAATCAACCGCGAATGGTATCCATTAATTAGTCTATGCCCTGGAGAGAGAGTGGGAGAATCAGCAGCAATGTTAACAGTGTTACGCACCAATGAGAAGGGGAGCCACAAGCTCTGCTAGCAGTTGCTGAAGCAGGTGGTTTGTGCTGTCTAGGCCTCTGGTGCCATCTTACCTGGAGCTGCCCCACTAAACTATATCTGACTCGGCGCTGGGGTTTACATGTTTGCACAAAACACTCACACAAATGTATAAAGACAAGCACACACACAGGGACTCACAGGCGTCAAGTGAGAAACATCTGTCAATAGCTAGTCCTCCTTCACTTCCCAGCTGTGTGTAACTTTGAGACATGACATGGCTGGGTTACATCAGCCACTCGGCTGGTAATTAACCTTATGCCAGGCTTATCTTGGAAGTGTTACCCCCCCTTCTTTTAGATAACAAATTGAAGTCTCGGAGATATCCCTCTCTATTCAAGCACTAGGAACATTGTTCTGATGGTGGGGGGAGATAGGGCTTCATGCAGTGCTGTCTCTGTTTCTTCTACCCCCGTCGCTCTCTGGATGAGAATAAAGATTTTAAATAGAGCGCTTCATTGTAAATCCAAAAAAGATGCCTAAAGTATGAATAAATAAATAAAGTGTCCCCTATCAGTAATAGGTCAGACACCAACTTGTATTGCAACTTGCACGATATGAAAGAAGAAATAAGAAATGAGCAACTTCACCCAGGTGTCATGTTACCTGGGTGAAGTCAATACAAAACCTGTATCTACTGCAGAGTCATTTGACCGAGGAGTGAATGCCGATTAAATCCATTCCCATTGCAAAAGCCAGAAGTTAGAGTTAGTTGAAAATGGGCTTTAGAAAGGTTTCTGAGCTGATTAGCTTTGTCTCAAACTTCTTGCTCGCAGTAATAGTCACACATTTTCAACTCAATTACTCGCCATGTTTACGCATCACTGGTTAAAGTGGATGACAAGTTCAGGAGCAGGCAAGTGTTTATATATCAGGAAGCGATGTGTCATTAAAACAAAACCCCACATTAAGAGGTATAGCTGAATTACATACTGTAAACACGGAGACTGATCCGAATCACATTAGCTTCATTAGAGAAAACACAATCGAGTTAAGTCCAAGTGCTAATTAGTAGTGTGAAACTCCCTGGGCTCGGTCTCTGTGAGTCATGTTTTATTGCGTTTCCAGGGCCCTTTAAGAGCAGCTCCAAATCTCCTCTGAGAGCTGTGACTAACATCCTAAGCAATGTCCCCAGCCACTGGTATCAATCTTCACCATTAGAAGCTGTACCATGTTGTGGCGCAGCCCGGGCTGGAGGCCTCGGTGGACATCCAGGGCAGGGAGAGGAGACTGTTATTGTTATTCCCCAATTCATTTTTTTGGGGAGGGGGGGGAGAAAGGCATTTGCACTCATGTTGGTGGCAGTGCCGATTGAGTCAAATGCCAGATGAAATTAAGAATGATTGGAGGGACCACGCAGCTGACAGTAAAGAACCACACTGAAATGGGTCAGCGCAGACAATGAAGGCTCTGTAATTAAAATGATGTGACTAGCAAGAGAAGAGCTGTGTGAGGGGCCAAACAACCGCGTGTACGTGGAGACGCATTTTTGATACAGATTTAGGAAAAATTGTGGAAATCTTAGGACTGGAAACCACATGATTTATGAAAGATAAAAGGTCCTGAAACACATTAAAGTAGTATTAAATGTCTTATACAGCAATGTAGCAGTATCCCAGGCAGCAATGTTACAGTCAGGAAACTGGCATCTCACTTCTTCACATTTCCAAAAAACTACCATACACTTCTAGAGGGGAAATCAATGGGGAACCATAGAAAATTTCAGCTTTAAATTGCTTTAGGAGGCTTTTATTAACAGAGTGTTCACAGTTTAAGGTGCTCTGTAATACGAGTCGCAATAAGAGCCAGACGTGTCTACATGGCAGAGCAAACAGTGGGCACTCTGTGTTTTTATTTCTCTTTCTGCACCACCAGCACATTTCTTCAATAACTGTTTAACAGGAGAGAATTAAGAGCTTACATGGACGCTGATCCTGAAGTGAAAAGACTCCACTGTCTGTGTAATCGCAGGCAAGCAGAAAACCAAGCAACCTTGCATGTGAATGGGCATGAATATGAATTTCTGCGTTTTTCTGTAAAATGCACAGCCCTGCCTTTTCTGAGTCGAGGGTACCCTTACGATCACAACTTAAACAACAAGCATCAGCATACACTGCCCATTTTTTTTATTTTCCACCTGACGCAAATGTAATTTTGATGCTTTATTTTTTTTTTCTTCCCCTCACATTTTAAATCCCATCTCAGGAATATTTGTATGAAAGAATGTCCAGCGGGAAATAAGGTGTTTTACAGCTATTATAGCAAACAAAATTATTTCAACCTCAGGGCGAACACAATATTGCACCAACATGACCCCATCCCACCCCGAGTATGATGGAGTTACCGCACCGATCCTATCAGTAAACATGAACTGGACAACCAAGATCCACAGGATACATGCTGCCATCCCTGCATGCATACAAATAGGAAAACATGCACTGGTTTATTATTTTTCATCTAAATATTGAATACTGCTTTGTCAATGTTCATTAAATGGATATTACGCACAGAATGACTGTATTTAAATTAAAAAAAGGCGATTCAAAGAGATTTGTTAATGTGTGTTAAATTCTGTTTCAACGGACTGCTCTTTGGTTTTACAGTGCAGTCAAAAAGTCACAATACCAGTGCTGTCTGTCAGCAGGTAACCAAATTGGACACATTCTTTCACCCCACTGAAAGCCACCAAACTAATTCAATCAAGCGCCCAAGCTTTTCCAGAAACATATCAACTGCTGACAAGCGATTTTACAGTTCAGCTTGAGCTCGGTAATCACAGCCTAGCATGTGTTCTCTGGAACATGACACTTGTGCTAATATGGTCTCCAGTGCTCTCCATAAAACACAGCAAAAACACCACAGTCAAAACTCAACCTGCAATCCTGAGCAAACCCACAGTAATTTGCTATGTATTATTTTATGCAATTTCCTTTAAAGCTTGGCCCACCTCCAAGTTTGAGCCTCGCTCCTTTGCGAGGGAGATTGGAGACTCAAAAGACCAGCAACGTTTTTCTTTTCCGGCAATTGTGGTCGGCCCTGTTAAAGCCTCTGGAAAAGTTATCTTTCTGACTCCTGAGGTCCTCCTCATCAAATACATGCTCACTTACAACCCAATTCAGCATAAACACTCTGTAGCTGCCTCTCTGGTGATCACAAGGCCTATTCGCACCCAGCAGGCCGCTGTGCATGCAGCGCAGAGCTGACATATATAGATATATTCCCTCCTATGTGTGCAGTAGTCAATTTGTAAAGCGACTCTACAACACAGCATGTCCGCACAGTCGGCTCACAAGCTGTGTTCTGATCTGTAGGCCAAATCGATTGGTAATTCAGTTTAAAGCTGAAATCATTACTCCCCCAGCCCAGCACTGTCTTCCACCATTAGGACTGCTAGTCCTCAACTACACAAGGTAGCATTGAGGGGGAAGTTTATTGCAAGCATCTCACTCTTCCTTTGCCTCTCAGTGTGAGTACCTTCACAGTCGTGCAGAGCATCCAGCTTTAGGAAAAGTGCAAGTCTTATCTGGGATCTGAATCAAGCTGATGACAGTTTTGTTCAGGCTGTGTGCTGATGTATCTCTTCTCTCACACCACACTGACCACTGTGGTCCGAGCTGTTGTCATCACAGCTTGCTTTGCTTTAGTAAATATAAACCTGAAGGAACAGTTTAAACCCTTGTGGATCACTCATCCAGGTATGTGTTACACGCTGCACTTTAACACCTGCCTTGTTTGGTCTGTACCATCTGACTTTTCAGTTTAATCTAAGATCAAATAACAGGTGTAAAAGGTGCCTAAGACCACGGTCTAGACCAACAGACCAAAATTTGGTTGGCCCCAAAGATTTGGCCTTGGTCCCAATCACACTCAACTAGTTTTTTTTGTCTGCAGTGTGAGAACACTTTTTTGAACACTTCAGACTTTCAGAACAATTGCAGGAAATTGAGACATCATTAAACAATAAAAGTAAGCGGCTCGCAGGATTGCTGGTAGTCTTCAACATCAACGATGATGTTAATTGTTGGTAGCACTGCTAAAATGATATTCACGAAATATCACGAAATGAACCAGTTAATTTATTTTTTCAGAACAGAATGCACAAAAAACTCTGCAAAAACATTAGCAAATACAATAGCCAAGCTGACAACACGCCAACATCTTACTTGAGAAGATGTCCTCACTAAAGGACTAATTGAGGGCAGGGCGTTACAGAGAGAGGTTGTCATGAGCAAACCGTAAAGCAGAGCCTCTTTTCTTCAAATTACACTACAGCACACAGGAATATTACAACACCCTCAGTATGAAACTAACTCTGCATATCCAACCAAAATGACAAGCTTAACTATCAAAATAAAGGAAAAACCTTAAGCGATTTCACAGTTCAGCAAATATATATTGTGGGTTTTTTTTAAGTCTCCCAGTCATTATAGCAGTGTTGAAAGACAGTAAAAGGGCACCAAGCACTCAGCATATTCCTCTGGGCTAAATTTGCATTCAGCACTGACACAGTGCTTAAGAAAGATAACATGGAGACGAAAATAGACCAGGATGAAACAACATTTGTAAAACCTTTCTTTTAAAAGTGTTTGCAAATAAGATTAGTTGAGTTCACTGCATTAGTCCATACATAGAAAAGCTGCCAATCACATGATGTGAATTTTGAAAACACTCTCTCCCTCATGTTTGACAATGTGTCTCTTCAATTGAATGTCTGTTTAGGCATTTAAGATGAAATATTAGCCAAAAATTCCAAATTGGAACCTCATGATAGCACCACATGAAAGACTGTCCGAATTTCATGGCAATTCTCCCAATAGTTGTTCTGCTATTCCAGTTTGCAGGACCACACTGCTATCATGGCTACAAATTAAACCACTCTTATTTGAACTGTACTTTCCCCATTTTTTTATTTCTTCATTACCATCAAGATTATTTTTTTAACGCAAACATCTGTGTCATCGTGTTTTAATGCGTAAATGTTGATTTGAGAGCCAACTTCATGACAATACAGTATCACATTAACACTATAATTCCGTAGCATCCAACGCCAGCATGTTACACAATGGACCATAAATACACTGAGGTTCGCCATAGCTACTGTTTTCTCTGAGGCCTAAGTCTTACAAATGCTGCCAAAACAAAGATGGTCTCAGCATTTGTCATAATGGACCCATAGTCTGAGCCCAGTAGTCTCAATAATATGCAGGTCAAGTTTGCTCTGTACTCTCAAGAGCAAATCCTAAAAGAATGCACAAGCTAAATGGGGTGCCATCTTTGATCTGGCGGGGTGCAAAGCCATTGGCCCAGAGCCACAAAGGGGCTTAGAAGATGGAGAGGGCCTCAGAACCACAGTTGAGTTTTCTCACAATGGCTGCTATTGCACGGACACACAGTTCTAGAGGAAACAACATGAGAAAGGCTCGGCTTGGTGGTATAGTCTTGCTTTTGCTGCTAAGCCATGTCTCAAGACTTTTTACTCGTAGCAGCTTTGAAGCAACTCCTACTCAAGATGGTATCAGAGGTGAGGATTTGAACCAAGCTTCCTCTGCTTTGCTTGCCACTCTGCTACAACAGAGCACGAGGCTGCTGTGGGGTTGAGGAGGCTAGTAACTAAAAATGACAAGGTGTCCAACAGAAGAGGAACAACTTTCTGTCACAAGGAATGGGTTTGTTTTTCGGTGGCACTAATGTTCATGGTTGTAGTGCTTCTCTTGGTTTGTCGGGCGCCTATGAGCTCTGGGACTTGGAATCACATAAAGCTCTGTTGAAAGCTGCTGGGAGTAGAGTCCTCTCTTATTGCTTTAGCAGCAGAGATGCATTTTTCTATTCCCTGTGTGCCGTTACTGGCTAATACAGTCATTATAACCAGCTTTAAAAATGTGCACAGTCAAGAGCTTTTTAGTGATGGACTCAACACGGTCCTCTATTTCTTATCAAGTAATGGCAGGAGAGGGTGATTTTGTAAATAAAAAACAACGTTATGTGACGCATTTATAGAGCAGGAAGAAAAGCCCAAAGTACTGAGACCTAAAACATCATGTATTCAGTCCAGTAAAGCCTTAAAAAAGACATTGCTACCTTAATTCAATGGTACTTGATATTGATTAACATTATTAGAAATCCACTGCTTGTAAAATGGTCTGTGCCATTAAAAGAATAATGTACTTAATAAAACCTAGATTTCTTTTTATAGTGTACCTTAAAACGTTTACAGCCATTTGAAGCATTTTGCCGTTTCAATCCACTAATAGATTTTAAAACCTTCCTGCATGCGCTGTCACAGTACTTCCCAGGTTTGTGTGCAACCTGTGTCTTTTCTGTTATTCTTACCTTAAGTCCACAGTAAGCACAAACTGACCAGTTGTTCAATCTCTATAAATCTGAAAAACACAAACTGCTGAGCGGTGACTCATATATCAGTCTATTATATACTACAGGGCTGACTGTATTAAACAAATGGCTGGGCCTGCAGCTGGAAAAGAGAGGCAATATAGAGAGAGCAGAGGTTATTGTCTAATTTAAATCTTGGCTTCTTTCCCAGAGCTGTACCACATTCCAATTTGTGGCTGTGTTGCTTGGCGCTACTGACAGAGGTCCGGCTGCAAATACTCTCGGGCTCCTCTCCAGAATTGTGTCTCCAAACTGACAATCAACAAGTTGGCAGAGATTAACGGAATGACTGGGGCAAATTAGGTGAAATAATGAAAATGCACAGATATGGATATAGGGCTTTGTGCTGTTTCTGCACATGCCTTTTTTTAATCTCCCACTGTGGCTGCAATAATGCATCCATAATCATTATGACTTGATGTGCAACAACACAGACTCATCAAGAACTGAGGCAAACTGTTTCTGTAATGTCTTTGAGTTCCATAATGAAAAAGCAGCTGGAAAAGACATCTGTGAAAACATAGTAGTTACCTAATGGTTGAGCGGGCTCTTAGAAGCAATTAGCTATTTCAAGCATCTCCTTGGCATACTATTGTCCGTTCATCTGCTAGACTGACAGCACACCAGGACATCATTAGCAAACCTGACGGCTGTCGAGTCGCAGACATTGTTTTTCTCGTGACAGCCGCCATCAGGCTAAGTGCTCCGCTAATGTTTTTAACAGTAGTTAAACTCAAAATGTCACTTTAACATTTCCTACTTCAAAAGCACTGTGAGATTAAGACACCAGCTTTGAATAATTACAAACACTAAGCTTCAACTCTGATTCCATATCATTGCGCTGACATTTAAAGAGATTGGGAACAAAGACACGCTACACATCTTTTAGTCATAATGCAAAAATCATTCCTTCCGTCTGCGTGGAAACGACAGGTTGCAGATCAAATGCATGTAGGAACCTGGAGGTCTGCCGTGTGTTCAAGTGGTGCTTTTAAAAGAACAAGGTAAGTTAGCAAAGTGTTCACACGCTGGAAGATAAAACTGTAAAGAGCTCGATGCAAGAATCTTTTCTGCTGATGACACTTTTACTCAAGACTGGAACTTCACATTATCACTATAAGGCAAAACCAGTGAAATTCCATTTGTCTTACAAATCTTGCATGTGCAATATACGCACAGTATCAACGCAGTAATAAAACAAAAGAGTGTCAATCAAAGGCAGAATGGCACTCAGAGCGCATACCTCCACCAAGGACAAACAAACCTACACACGTCAGTCTAGCTGTTACAGTAGAAAATAAAAGGAAATAGTCTGATAACATAAATTACGTATTTGCTATTTTCAAACTGCTCTTGTTATTATGCAGTTTTATTATTTCCATGTTTAATATAAGCATTTCTAAATGCTGCTGATGCTGTATGCACAGTTTCTTTCTATTAATAAAATGTGCATGTAGTGTAATAAGTGTGTAATGTAGGTACGTTTTTCTTCACCAGATCACCAGAAATAGGTCTGTTTTTTAACAACAAGATCCACACTTTGTTTCATGAGACATGGATGAAATGTTCTAAGAATGCGTTATATGCTAAAATATGTTAAAACAATAATTCCCGGATCTGACCCTTTAACCTGATCCAAAATTTAATTGGTTCTTCGTCCCCCCCACCCCACCCCCCTCCGAGTGTGGTACAAATCGGTTCAGTAGTTTTTGCATAATCCTGCTGACAAACAAACAAGACATGGGTGAAAAAAAATCACCTCCTTGGCAGAGGTAATAATTCGTAAAATGTACAAAGTGGCTCGTCTTTTGAGTTTTGACAGGTTCCTCCAATGTTACTGCAGATGAAAGAGTGTACAAACAAATAACCCTGAATCTGTCTCTCCTCACAATTGAAAATAATTGTGTATGTTGGATTTGTACAACCCTCCTTTACAGCTGTATTGATTGCCTTCTTTTGACCACAGCTCCCTCTAAAACACTTCTATCCCATCTCTCTAGTGCGCGCAGCTAAAAAAAAAAAAAGGGGTCACTGACATTTTCTGTATTTGAGCCTTGACCTCTATTTTTAGGATCATGCTGTGAGCTTCCCCACTAAAATAAATGAGAGCAGGGCACAGTCTGCTCTGCACTCACACCTTCCCGTGTACATGTTTTCCCATCACTCTTCATTTGTCTTCATTAAGCTCATTCTTGACCCGTCTGTCTGACTCTCTGCCAATACCTACAATTTGCAGAGCATCAGATAGTGTAGCACGAATCTCCAGGCATCTTGTTGTGTATATGTGCAAAGGTGATTGATAACTAAATGAAAATAATTGTAATCAACACGTAAACCTTATACAGCCTAAAATACATATACATATAAATAAAAACTATATATATATAGTGTATAAATATATAAGGTGCATTCAGTCAAGAAACCCTGAGAGACAAATGTCACTAATCCAATTAATCAATATGTAAACAAAGCATGTGATGAGAAAATCGGTGACTTCAACAGGGGGCACCGTGCTGTAAAAACTGACTCGTGTCAGAGTGAGAAACAGAATTCCCACTGTCAACTTGTCATCAGCTAATTTACCTGCAGCCAGTGGGGAAGATTCACCGGACTCATGGGGAGAGTTAATCTTTTCATTCAACTTCGCTAAAGAGATCGACCCAATTAGCTCGCCACATTGACTGACAGCCCCTTGTGTTTGCTTTGCCGAACTCAAATTTCTCCCCATCTTCTCAAATCCGGAGTCATGCAGTTTATGCTGGCTCCAGCTAAAGGCTGCAGAAGTTATTGGAGGGTACTGTACAATACTGAAATAATCATGATGTCTTTATTCAAATCTGTTGAGTTTGAAATATTCACCACTGCAATTTGCTGTGACTGATTAGCCAGTGGAAGGGTTGCTTGGGGATAGCTCTCCAGAGCTCTGTAATTGAGCGGATTTGACTTGAGAGAGGTTTTTTTTCTGCTGATAACTACACACATTCCCTTTTTAATGTACTTTTCTTTTTTTAGCCTCTCCAAAGAGTCAGTGCACATCAGAATTATGACGCTTGCTGAAACAGCTGTATATAGTGCTGCATGTAGGACAGTTTATATTTCAATTGCTGTCCCTGAAATGTGCTTCGGCATCGTGTTTCCTCCAATGATTTACCACAATGTCTCTGGCTTTAGCCCAGAGAACATTCTATGTTGGTTTGCACTGGTCACTGCAGAACTGTCAGATCTAGAAGCTCAAAGATCAGGGAGAACAATGGCCCAGAAGACTGCCACCGTGGCCTCTGACATCCCACAATACAAACAGCATACAGCAAGTTGATGCAAATAGTAATTTTGAATTACAGGATGTTAAGTCTTAAAAATGCTATAGAGGCATTTTGCAAAACTATTACATGGATTTCATCATTTGGCATCTTTTAGATCTCAGTGGTGGGGAGAGTTATTTTGAAAATCAAAGCAAGGTTTTGCTGGAACAGCCTTCGTCAATCTGGTATGAGCAGTAGCTTGTGGTGGTTAATTTAAAATACAGCAGGACGATTTGGCCAAACAATATATCAAAATAAAAATGACATTAGTCAAAATAAATAATTATCACGATAAATGTCACAATATTGTTTACTATAAGTTCAAAGACTTATTTTTGCTTCTAAGTAAAAGTTGTGGTTTTAAACTATTCTTCATGAGACAAACACTTGACAGCAAAACATTTGACAAATCTGAGATAGATCAATTATGTGGGATACCTCCTCACGGTGCATTGTTATATTGCTATTGATGGAAATGATGTCGTAATGATGCAAAGATTTACGGTAGATATTGTTTGATTTTGTTATTTTTACATTTATTTTAACATCTAGCATAATTTTATATATACTGTGTACTGGTAGGTTTTGACCTGTGACAATTTCACTTAAGTATGGAGAGATGCTGTAGCTGGCACATAAATGTGAGGGATTACAAGGCTTAAAGGGGATGATAAACAATACACTTAAAAGGCTAAGCCATCAAATTGTCTTTAATAATGAGCTGTTTCATTATTACCATGTGCGGATAATTATGAGATTAATACATCAATCCTGGTTTTGGCAGGTTCTGCAGCCAGGAGAGGCTGAATTCACCACAGTCCCTGTGCCACAACGCACTGAGAACAGTTTTTTCTTCTCTCACATTAAACCTCATTTTATTTGGTACAGAAAACAAAGTCAGATTCTGTTATTATTCTCCAAAACACAACACGAATGCTCTGGGGCATGATTTGTCATTGTTATTCAGTGCTCACTCACCTACACTTAAAACATGATCCTTCTGGATTTTAATTAAGCACCAAGGTACCTCCCAGGGGGTTCTGGCTTGGCAAAGGAAACTTCTTTGATTTATGTACTACTTTGTTGTCCCTGCTTGAAGCTTGCCTGTTATGGGAGACTGTGCTGATGATGGATTTAAGAACAGGGCAATCATTCTTATTTGTTAATTAGTTTCTGTTAGGGATGTATCCCTCTGAAAATATGAATACCAACCAATAGTAAAGCTGAGGATAGAGCTGTCATCTCTCGAGCTCGCGACAACCCAACAAAAACCAGTGAGTATGTTATAGGACTGGGTAAACTGGGATGCATGTTCATACCCGTCCAGCTAAATACGGTGACAATTCACTGCTGCATCACTGAAAGCTGATAAGAGTGTGAATGCAAGCAGCATAATTCGTTGATTTGGATGCACCCCCACCCCCCTGTTGCCACCACCCATGCAGCAGAAAATCCCACAAATCAGCAAAATACTTTTTGAAGGACACTACTACACTTTGGCATTTCGACAGCGAATGTATTCAAACACAATAGATTGGCTGCTAAATTACAGCAAACATTATTGTAACTCCAAATCCATCAGCAGAAGTGTGCATATTTGCCAATTATCAATCTGCCTCTGAGAAAGAAAATGTGATGTTATTACAACAGAATATTGCATATCAATGCCCAAGGCGAAAAAAGATGAACAACATATAGAAAATAACATGGGCGGTTGTTGCTCAGTAGTTGGAGTGGGTTGTACACTAACTAAAAGATTGGTGGGTCGATCCCCCGGCTCCTCCAGTCTGCATTCCGACATGTCCTTGGGCAACATACTGAACTCCTAAATGCGCTTGAGGGCTGTGCCGACAGTGCATTAATGGTATATGATAGAAAAAAACGTATGGAAGCGCAGTATGAATGTGTGAAGCGTTATAAGTGGTTGGTGCAGTACATTTACCATTCATAATCTAAAAGTACACATACAAGAATGTGTAGCAAGAGCTGTTTACAGATCGATGAACATGCTGTGATCGTTATACTTGTTTACCAGAGCTAATATTGTGGCTTCTCTTTCTAAATGCGTATTACTTACTCAGTAATTGTATACCGTGGATAGCAGCCAGTTTTCAATATAAAATGTAAAGTACCAGCAAGAGTATAATCCAGACTACCCAGGTGTACAATATACTGCTGTTTTTAATAACAGGCTGCATGCACTGCAATAAAAGATGACAAATACTCACTTGTGATGTGATAATGTGCTAAGACTATTTTCTTTCTTTGTAAAACCTGGTTATAAAAGGCCCTATAGCTGTTGATATGGTGTCAATCTAAGGACTGACGTTTCTTCCACTTGTTATTCATTAATGACAACATAAAAAGATCTAAATCATTCTTCTCACTTAGCTTCTTCATCATGGCCTGCTATGCAAAATATCCACATCAACGAAGTCAAGAGCAGCAATGGGAGACACATCCCATGAAAAGAGTTCTAAGTGATGGTCAGCCACAGTTGACACAGGAACGGTTTCAGAGGCGGACCTTGTACGTGGGCTGCTCTCCTAGATGCATATCAGAAGCTAATGGAGTCTCGGAACTACAGGGGTGCTGCGGGATCGCTACGATTAGCTCGTGGAACTGCTGAAGGTCACCACTGCTGAGCTGAGCAGCCACAAGCCTTCATAAAACCATGCAGCGTATCATTATTTTCAAAGTGTTTCATTATGGACGGTTAACCTTGGCTAACTCCGACCTAACACTTTAATCAGCTGCCTGTAATGCCTTTGAAACAGTGTAATCATTCAGCTTCTCGTCTTGTTTATCAGCGGGAGACACACAAACGTAAGGTAGACTATTAAATAAAAAGAGGAGTCTTTCTCAAGGCCGCTCAGGTATGTGAAAAGTTACACCATGAGTCAGAATCGCCGCAGATGAGGAAGTGGATCAGTTTCCTTGAAAGGAATGTCATTTGAAAAAATCATCAGGGGCTGTCCAGCCAGGGAAACCCTGCCAGTGCTCACAGACCTTGATCTTACATCTACTGCTGCCATCCCGCACTATGACCTCAAGTGAAAAACCACAAGCCAGAAAGAAACACACACACACATCACAATACAACTGTGCTGTGAACGATCCTTGAATTACACTCGTGAAAATATCAGAGGTTGCCTCAAATATTTCATGGACCTCATTCACAATAGAGCTGATGTTTCATGGACTGAACATTTATTATGTGGAGCTTTTACTGAGGTCTTGTCAATTGTTCCTTTTTAATCACATGACTTTACAAAAACTAGAGAGATAAATAAAAACCGTGAAATGTAACGGAAAATCTGAGAATAGGGATAGTGAGGTCACTTTCAAATTCAAATAAAGGCAACAGTTGGGTAATTATTAGGGCTAGATATTGGATTTGGTATATCAGGGTGCTATTGTGTAAAAAGCACTAAACTACAAGAAGAGAGGTTATTTTTTTTTTATTGCTAAAGCAAATTGGAATTTCAAATATAACATATTAACTGCACATGCCATGTTGGAACCAGTGCCTGATTGGGACTGGATTTTGGTTCCTTGTTGTAGTAATTATGGCCAAACGACTGTTATAAGACTGATCTAATGAGTTAACAGTGTTTAAAATTGTTTCTTCTCCAAAGCATCTTTCCTCAACAGTGTCCAGTCCTGACAACTGAAGTGTGAGCTGTGTTGTTATGGTTTTGTTTAGACAAGTCAGAGTTGTTGGTCAGGAGATAATGATAATAATCCTCTCAGATCAATACTGAAACAGGCCAGTGTCTCCTGCCTCATGCTTGCAAAAGTCATGCATGCTCAAGTTTGCAGTCGACACAAATACAGAAGTACTTCAAGGTGAGAAACTGTATTGGTGACTTTGCAGAGAAAGGCAGTAAATTACAGAACAGAATTAATAAAGAAAACATACATCCTATGACATAGGTTTCTAATGAGATACACGTTTCCCCAGGGACTTAGCACTACAGTCTGACAATCCTCCATCAGTTGTTTTAAGATCTTGATATCATTCAAACTGAGCATAAACTATAACAAAAAACAAACTATTCATGCCAGAGAATATTCCTTTTGTCTAACGCATTTATTTCAAAGATTAATTCAAACTGTGGCAGGGTTAGATGGCTATGAAGCTCAACAGCGTTCATTTTCATTATATTATCAGCCATAATGTTGAAACCATACCAAGTAGACTTACCACAAGCTACAAAATTGTGAAACAATCTAACATGCAATGTTAAACGACACCAAATCCAACTAGACTACCCATGATCCTCAGGTGAAAGAGCTGTGTCTCGGATTGGTGCAGCTCCCCATTACCATGGAAATGTTTACATCAATCTATTCGAGAAAAACTGTAACTTAATGAAAGGCCTCCATGTTTTATTGTGTGAAAAAGGGTTATAATGAAAGTTAGTCTTCCTGGAACCCTGCAACAGGTTTCTCCAACATGCCGCCTACTTCACCATTCAAATGAGAGTTATTTACCACCCATTTTTTTTTAGCTCTTTGTCCCTGAGGTCTGAGGGATATTTGCACACCTGCTACTATTGTCAGGTCCTTTTAGCACAACCTGGTAACAAGCTGCATTATGGGAATGTGTGATGTAGGCGGGGACCGGTGAAAAGGGGAATTACTCATAGTGTAACATAAAACACTACACACGCACACACTAACATATACAGCCCATAATGAGATAGTGAAACAGAAATTCAGATTCAAACTGATACATGAACAATGGCTGGAACAGTGACTAATATTTGTATGAATCATATATCAAACCATAAAACCATAAAATGAAACCTAAACCCGAAAACCGTTCTAGTTTGGTTGACAGGACTAATTTATGTGTGACAGGAATAATAACTTCATTCTGCATTTACCCAATTGGAAGCCGACTTAAACGAAAATGACAAACTGCTGGAGGAAGAAGTCTGATATAAAACGAGAGAAGCAGTGAATTCAACTAGTCCGCTCCAGGAAATATCACCCTTAACTGTGTGAGAGAAGGAGGAACATTCGTCAGTGGCCCGTGCTCCTTGAAAAGAGCCAAGGGCTTAATTCAAGTTAAAAGGAAAACAGCAGAATGTTTTGATACAGCTCCGTGAGCCCATTAAGAGAATTGGACATTAGATCTATGAAACATGGAATGGGTGCCTCTCTGGAAAGCTTTAAAAATGAATGTGCCTTAACAGCGAGGCTAACCACTAAAGGGACACAACACTTATTGAATCAGCCAACCAGAAGTGATTGACTGGTCCTTTTGAAAACTGCTTAATTCACGGTAAAAGCGGCTTTCTGGGGCACAGGGAGTTTTTTTTTTTCTCCCCCTGCCTTTTAATAAGTCAGCAAGGGTGAGGCTGTCAAAGATGTACTGAGCCAAAACCAGATTAAAACAGTTTATCATGGTGGAAATAAAAAATATCTTGTTCGATTCAAAGGAGCACAGTATTCACACAGAAAATAAGACTCCATCTTTCTCAGAGAGGAGTTCAGTCTCTGTGTGACTTATGGTTTTGTTCCTCTACTCACAGGAAAACACATTTGTTTATATGTTTGAATACGACATTGCAGCTGATGCCAATGTGGAAAGCTCTTTTATGCTATAATATACACGGTTTAATCACCAAAATAAAGGTAACATCGAAATTGTAAGTGTGTCATGTCTCATTTTCACTGAAGCATCTAATCACATATTTTGGAGAAAAGTAGCAACAATGCAGAGAGTAATTTGGATTTATTGACGACAGATTGTATTGTACTACACATCCCAACTCCACTGTTAATCTTATGATCTGAAAATGGCTATAAAAAAAAGAAACCATGAAGACAAACCAATGATCAGTTACAGTGCAGTTAAATAGCCGTTCAACTCCTTCCCGGACTACACCTGGAAAAATAATGTATGACTTTGGATGTCAAAACAAACTGTTTTTCCTCAGGCAGTTACATGGTGTGACGGATGGTGTAGCGACATTGTGTACATGATCAAAATCCTATAACAAATGTGTCTCTCTTGTGCATTCATCCTCTTTGCATCACTGAAAGAGATGTTTTCTCAAACAACCAAGTAGCTGCACATTTTCCAGCAAGAGAAGGCTGCTTTAGTTCAGTGGGGACCAACGCAGTACAGGGTTAAAAAAAAAAAGCCCAACACACATGGTGGGCCCTCTGTACAAAGACATCCAACATGTAGGCATTGGATTCTTCTACTGGTTTTACTGTACTCTATATTTGGGCCCTAATTTGTCCCCGGTCATGAGATCAGAACCTAAGGCATAGGACCGACTTGTTCTTTGTCTGCTGCCATGTCAGATGGACATGTGACGCCCAGTGTTTCCTCAAAACACACCGGTTGTGAAACAATTTTAGAGTGTGTGGTCTGCCCTAAACGAACCACGCTGAGTAAGGCACAAGAAGTAATGAAGAAGATTTATGAGCAGCGATGGCAGGATTACAGAGGGTCTTTACGAGTGCTGATCTGGGTAATGGACTATGTCTGCATAAGATTTCAGAGCCTCATTGTCATATCCATCTCATAAACAAAGCAGACAAACTGGTCTTGTGTTTCTCACAGGTTCAGACTGTGGATTCACATCATCAGATTATACTAGTAAAACAAGCCCAATTGAACTCATACAAATCATGGTGCTTGTGCACATGCATAAATGACATATGTCAACACCTTAACAGGCTCAGCAAAGTGATGAATGACAGCTGTGATAGCGTGGTGCCTCAGGAATCGGAAAGAATGCAGCGTTCACATCAAACTCGAAGTGAATGTTCACCTTGCGTTACCCGCACAAGTTTGGCTGCTGGATCATTTGCTTATTGGCATTGCAACTCGCAAGTAAACCCACTCTCTCCCTCAAAAGTGGAGGACTACTGGCTGAAGTGAATACAGTTGCTAAATATACCTGTTGTGGAAAAGCCAGAGAAACCAGTGTCATTGTATGTGGGTCCACAAGACCATCCGGAATTGGACACAACTCTGAGAATTTCACCCTCTTCTCCAATAGCTGCGTCTGGCTGAGAGCAGTTTCCAGCACTACCAGCATATCAAACTCACTCGAACAAAGCTGTTCCAGGTCTAGTTTGGGTCTCCTCTTCCGAAACTGAAATCACTGTGAAGCCCTAAAAAGCCACTTTTCAACTATTATGCCTCTGTCACTGATCTGTGTAAAATCATAACAACCATCATTAACTATGTTCACAGGAAATCCATGTTAAGACACAGTACAGGAAGTGCAGAGCTGTGCATTACAACAAGGTAAGCATCTGCTCTGTAGAGAGATAAAGACAGAGCCGTGATTCTTAGTTGCAGGAAAACTCAGAGTTACAGTGTGAGCATGTGTGTGTGTTCTAGTGAGTGAACTAAAAATAACACACTCTAATCTGGGTGGGAAAATTAGGTGTTTAACAAATCTCCTGACAGGCTACAACTAAAAACACTCAGCAAAACACGTCAGCTATTCACTTTTTGGACATTTGAACATTTAACATGCACCTTGGAGTCACATCCATCAACTGATGAGTTTGACAAAGCAGGCAGCCTCTGAGGTTAAACACACACACACACGCGCGTTCAGTTGTGTTTGGATATGTTTAGAATGTGTGTGATGAAATGGCACCAGCTGTGTACACTGGAGAGATGCACAAGGCCCCCTGGTTGAGCAGAGGGTTAACCCCTTCCCTCCCAATGGAGCAGGAGGGACAGCAGGGAGAAAAGAAGCTTGGCCCACGATATTTTGGACACAACCGTTTGCTGCTGTAGAAGTACGGCAACTCACTAAGATCAATGCCTCAGTTCCTTAAAACGTTTTTGGTTTCCGTACATATACATGGGTCAGTTAGAGCCACATGAACCATGAGCAGGCTACTGTTACACCTACACATTTTACAGGCTCCATAAAGTCGTCTGATAATTGCTGCTGCAGTCCTACATCATCGTGTCAAGTCTTAGTCTGGACAACTTCCTAATCATTGTGTTCAAAGCGCAGTTAGTCTTTCATATCATGGGTGAGCGGACAATAAAAGACATAGCAGATAGAACAGCATCTCAATTCTCCGGAGTGCTTTGTCTGAGTTCAGGACTCAAAGCAAAAGAAGAGGAATATGTACAGCAATAAATAATGTGTTTTACTATAAAACTGCATTTATTAAGCTTTTAGCAGCGGTTGCTGCTCACGACAGCACAAAAGTGTGTAGTTTAGTACAACCACAAACGCACAATGAGCAGCTTAAACAGAGGTGCAACTGGAGTTTCCGTTTACAATGCAACTAACCAAACTGTTGAATGTTGCTCGAACAAAAGAATTCAGTCAACAGTGATTAAAAAGCTCAATCAGATGTCATGATGAATGCAACATGAGTAGTTTTTCACAGCAGCATGTTCAAGTAGGTTACCTTGCTGAGAGAGTCTGCTAATAAAACAAAGATCATTACCTCCACCAAGGAAGTTGTGTTTTCACCCATGTCTGTTTTTTGGCCGGTTGGTTTGTTTGTAAGCAAGATTATGCAGACTCTACTGGATGGATTAGCACCGAATTTGGTGCAAGGCTGTGGTGTGGGTCAGGGAATTACCGAATACATTTTGGTGCAGATCCAGGAATTTGTCACTTTCTTTAATGTTGATGGATAGGTCATTTTTTTCCATTTCCATGGGAGTAATTCAAGGTATCGATGAAAAGAAATCAGACATCTTTACAGGGACTGATTTCTACGAGCGTGTGCAATTTGGTGCAGTTTGACTGAATTTAAGGGGACTGTTGTAAAGTATGCATTCTACTTAATGCCCTCCTACTTGAAAATGAGTTTTGATTTCATGAACATTTTAAGGATTATAGCTTTAAGTCTGAAGAGGCTGTTGTTGATTAGAAATGTGGTAACCTGTCTTTGATTGTTTAAATCCTTTATGAAGCACAACAGCAGTACATCCTCTCACAGTCCTCAACATCAGCATTGACCCAGCAGCTAATGCTACATATTTTTAGCAACTTTTCATCTTCAATGTGCTGTGCAGCCACTTGTCCACATGCCTCTGCTAAAGTGCCATTAATAAGCTGTGATGTTTGGTCGATTCCCAGCTACAAAGACTTATGATGACTAGATGATGCTGGGGCAAGTTTAGCAAATAAACCTGAAGTGCTTGCACCAGCGCAGGAGAAGAGTTTGTATTAACATCTGTTGGTGATTCCAGTCTCTCTTTGACTGGAGGTAATGAAAGCCCACACTAAATGGATACTGTATCTGAAACATTATTAAACCTGAAGAAAAGACCAGATGGCCATAAATATGGGAATAACACAGGGTCTCTTTCATGAAACCATTAAAGTCAATCAAATGTGACTTCAACAAATCCAGAAACCAATCAAATCCAAACAACTCCCTGTCTTTAGTTAATGCTGTGTCTGACTGAAGAGCTCATAACCAGAAAAAACATGGCATCACCAAAATAATACATTGCACAAATGACAGCTGCATGAACAAAAGCACACCGTTATATACACGGCATGGTTTTTATGCACGCAGCTCGAATTTGTCCAGTTCGTTATTTTGACATATATGCATGTATGTCACTTTAAGTTACCAATAACAGCCAGTAAAAGTAGGGTCCTTAAGTGTAACTGATCCGTGCTCAACCTTAAGTCAAGATAGTTTAAGAGAGCTCTGGACCCTGCTGTGACGGCCCCGTCACCCACCTGAACACTCCTGCATTTAATGTTTAAAGATCACAGACATAAACCTTAATGTTTGCTTTAAGCAGAGTCGATAAAAAGAGCAGAGATTAATTCTGTCAGATTTCAGCAGAGCAGTGACTTCTTGCCGAACATCAGTCATCTGTGTGAAATTTGTGGCATGTTTCTCTTCAGGACCCCCCCCTCCAACTCGGTGCCAAAAAACAGGCGGCTTCATTAGTCACGACTGCAGCACCTAATTAAGTTTGTGCCACTCGTTTGGATTTTCTGTAAATTTAAAAGAATCTCTGATGTTTTCAAAGTGCCTCTGGGCCCTTCTGTCTCTGTTGTCATTAAAATTGAACATTTCCTGTGCCAGCGTTTTTTTTCAGGTTTTCAAATCAAAACTGTGAATCTAGTGGAAATTGTTTTTTTTTCAAAAAGGTGCAGTGACAGCTTATAAATAGACGTAAGAAGTGAGGCTTTAGTTCCGTGGGACTTGTAAACATGCCACATCTTTTGGATGACTAACGGCTCCGCATTGTGCTACCTTTCAGCAAGTTGATTCAAATTAACTGGAGGCTTATTTGAAAGATGCATGCAAAACAACCTATTTGTTCACCATGGAAAGGCTTTGTCATTTGCATGAAACACATCCTTTATATTCTCCTGTCTCCCCAACATAACTGCTAAGAGATACTGGATAAGCACCTTCTTCGCCACCCTTCCTCTCGCTCTCTGCCTCCTTTTTGCATTGTGGCCAATTACTGTTGCAGATGGAAAAATTTCGCTTGACCCGGGGAATTTATGAGCGGGAATAAAATCGCACTCTTACACCGATTCAAAGCAACGTAGTTAAAATTTCTCAGGGCTGATGAAGACATGATGAAATTGGGCACATATGACAAGTTGGCCACATGACAAAGAGCTGATGAAATAGTGAGAAACCTGGTAACTGTTTTGAACAGCATCAGATTGCAAGGGGCTGAATAATTTGGGAGGGGGTGGTGTGTGTGTCTAGGTGTGTGTGTGTGAGGGAGAGAGGGAGAAGGGGTGGGGGATGTAGGGGTACCATTGTTTAGACTTTTTTTTTTTCAAATCAGCATGTCGCTGTTGTGTGATTTTTGCTTGTCATAGTGATGTTCTCTCTCACCGGGGCACATGGGAGTCAAGCTGCTGATGGATCACTGGCCAATAGTTCGAGTGTTACATCACTTACAAAACATCACAAGCCATCAAATGTGTTTTACATAACCTCTGCCTCACAATTGAGACTTCCAAAAAACTTGCCGCACCTCACAACTAGAAACTCAGAAAGAGCAGCGCTTGTATTCAGTCGTAACAAAGTGGATACACTAATACTTGCACTATGAATGCAGAAAGTATCGGCTCTGCAGCAACATTGTGTTGGGTGCATCATGTGGCCGTTTCTCTTGGTTTGACAGGCTGAGGGTTTACTGATTCCATGTTTAAGATTAAATGCACAACACAGCACAATGCTGACAATGAATGCATTCATAACAGAGCAGATAGAGTCTGTTTCTCTTTGACTGCGAGTGTGTGTGTGTGTGTGTAGCTGTGAAGTTGAGAACTGATAATCAGAGAAAGCAGTGTCTACAACACTGAAACACAGCAGCCCTGACTTACTAAAACTGGCTAAATACTTAAAATAATAAAGTTGCATCTAATATGTGAGAATGACTTGGACATTATTTTCTGCTATTACAGAAGTCTGCATGCAAAGAGCAATCACATGTGTCTGTAACACACTGTTTAACCACAATCATGTTGAGGGTCATGAAACTGGATCACAGCCGTGCAGAGCGGTTTGAGTTTATTTGACACCAGATCCTCTGCATCAGACTTCCATCACATTTTAATGCTTGTTCAAAGCAGGCTACTGATGCAATGATCCAGCAGCGTGTTGAACTGTGCAATCCAGCATCGGCTCCTGTGCATGACTTGTACTCTTCCTCATACTGAACCAGTTTACGTGTGTACATACTCTCATGGTGTATACTTTTAGAGGTGTTGCTCATTAGGTGTTATAATACTGCATATTCTCCCTGTTTCTTTCCACATGCTATTGCACTGTGCAGTCAAGCCCTTCCACCAGTATGCTTTTAGTATTTTTCTGCCATTTACCAACTCAAATTTTTTCTAGATTGATAATATTCCGGTCACACTCGGATTTAGGTCCCTTAGAACAATGTGACAGAGCCTATTATTTTTTAACACTTCTACTTGGGATAGAATAACATAAGAGAAATGTCCAAGAAATATACTCAGTATGTATTCAAATATTTTCTCCAAGTCGACACAGATATGATGATCATTTTAATGGATGAATCTGGAAACTTTTCACAGACCCCCAGACGTCCTCGGACCCACCACTTGATAACCACTGCTTTAACTTATCTGTTCTTCGTATTGTTGTTACTGTCCTCATCCCTATAGCTGTAGATCTACGCCTATGTAAGTGCACTACACTCAAGCTGGCTGTGTGACAGTGGATCACATCAGTCGGGCCACTGCACTAGCATTGTGTTGTGCTTTTCCTTTATTACACAGCAACAACAAAGTTTGTGGCAAAGCAGGGACACGTCCATTAACTTCAGCATCGGCGATCAGTCAACATGAGGCAGTGGTCGGAAATCAGCATCTCGCTTGTTTTGGGATTCATGTCCAGCGGTAAAGTGTTGGATGAGGGAGCCGAGGAGCACGATGGTCTCGCACGCAAACACGCAAGCACACAAACAAGAGGAGGCTTCCCGAACTCACCTTGTTGAAGTTGTAGTAGCCCAAACAGTGGGCAAAATCCATGTTGGCCGGCTCTCCGGGGATAGAGTTCCCAGCAGCGGTCGGATAAAACCTTACATCCATGGTGAGTGTGCGAGCGTCGGAGCAGCTGGAGCCGGAGCCCGGTGACTTTCTGCCCGTTTACAATCCAAGCGCACGGAGGAGAGACGGGGGAAGAGGCGGCGAGGCTGACCCCGGCTTCTGCTCTCTTTGGGGGAAGGTAAACGAGACGAGCCGGAGGTCAAAGTTTGGATATTCCTCCTCTTCACGCCTGGTTCATGTCTGAGGGAGTCCACATGTACGGTGGACTGTGCCCAGCGCGCTGTCTGTCAGGGAGCTGCCGTGTATACAAAGGAGCCACGAGACCGGCGACTGCGCGTGGGTCCACCTCCTTTTTTTTTACCTCCCTCCTTCACATACAGGAAGAATAAAGAGAAATAAAACTACTTGTGAGAGCGAGTGAGACGAAACCTCACGCGGGTACCGTCCGTATCCTCCGCGGTTCTCACAACTTCATCCCTCCAACTTAGTTCACTAGTTAACAAACTGTCAGTCCGCACGAGCCCATCTGTTCAATGCCGCGTCTGTAGTTTCTGAACAAGCACAACAACAGTCCACAGATGGCGTGATGAGATACTGTGGTACACACGCTGGTGTCCCTGTGCAGCCCTTAGCTCTGCCTGTCTGTACCATAGGTCTGTACCACAGGTCTGTACTGGTCTGTACTGATGAACAGCCAGGAATGTGTGGACAAGCCAGCCACGCCCCAAACACACCAAGCCCCGCCCACGAAAACACTGCATTTAAATCCATGTGACAGGTTGGGGTAGGATCGTTAATTATAACCACAGCAGTCTGCGGTGCATGTGTAAGTGCATATTTTGTTGTTTTAAAAATATCCAATCAGTCCTTTGTGTATTTTGTTGTTGGGTTGTGTTTTGCTTTGGAGACAGAGGCACACAAATGTATGCTAGCTAATACAGAAAGTCTATCCATCTTCCGCCCTAAACTAAAAACACACCTCTTCCGACTATACCTTGAATAAAAGTTTAACCTAACAATTTAGTAGCACTTAAATGGCACTTACTTATAGCACTTAGTAGTTTGGCTTTCTTGAAGAAATAGTACTTTCTTGATTCTTGTTGTTCTGGGTTTGTACCCTCATGGTTGAATGCACTTATTGTCAGTCGCTTTGGATAAAAGCGTCAGCTAAATGAAATGTAATGTAATCTAATGTAATACACAAGGGGCTCAAACTCAGAATTTCCAACCCCTGGAATCAAAGGTTGCAACTGTAACACCCCCTCAAGTCAGAATTTCAACTCGAAAGGTCGGGGGAACCTCACCACCCCCGACTTCGAAATCCAAGATAGCCCCTCCATATACCACTAGTAGTAAAAGCTGTAGTTTTTACTGTTTATTCGCACTTCTGTTTTTAAATGTGTCGTACACATTAGTAATGTCCAATTACTGCCTGTGGATGTTTTACTACAGTGTTAAAATGCGTGAAATGTAGTGTAATGCATTATTATGAATTGTTTTTGCTAACAATGGCTAGCTGGCTAACGTAAACATGTTCCAACTGTTCCATTACACCTTGAAGCTCGGCCGTTCTCGATTTCAGAGTTGGCTTAGGCTATTTTACTGCTATCAACAAGCCATGGCTAAGCTATGTATGCTAGCGTAATACAAGCATATTTGGTGAGGTAACAAGTGAATACTATCACAGTCGTGTATAAGAGTTAAGCTATTTGACTGCTTCAACCATAGACTGAATAAATAAAGATGGACGACACCTCCCACTATCCGTAAATGAAGCCAAAATATCTCATATACGAGTGCTGCCTTCTTACGCATTTTGAGCCTGAGTCTGCTCAGTAGCAATCTGGGGATGAAACCATGGTAGTGAAAACTGAAAAAAGTAAAAATGTGAGTCAAACCCCAGTGTCCTTCCCTTTGCATATATTTGGTTTAAAGGCTCTGGGTGCACATATCCCTGTTGCCAATACACTACTATCGTTGCTATCAGTCATGATTTTTTTTTTTGTGATGTGGATGCTGGGCTAGTTTGCTAATTGCTTGCTGGTGTTGTTATGTTCAAAGATTAATGGAAAGCATCACCTGGGGTCCAGATCTCCATTTGACCTCATTATTCACACACATATAACTTTGATGTGAGCAACACTGTTTTCTTTCTGTTTACACTTTCTGCACCTTTACTTGATTTTTGTACTTAATATATCCAGTTGCACTACCCTTTCATGTATAGTCACACAATGTAATCATCCAGATGCACTATAGTCAGTTCTTAATTTGTAAAATGATATGTTGTGGTGAGTTACCGTTCTAGATTGAAGGGCTTTTTAATGTAACATCTCTCTCCACAAACCTGACATCAGCCCTGGCAACACCCCTGTTTGAGAACCCGAACAAAAATAATGGTCAGATGCAATAATAGGCTATTTATGTGGAGGTGGTGGTGACCCTGAGAAAACAAAACACCCTGTTCTTGTTATGCGAGCTGTACTTTTTGAAATGTGAACTTCCTTGATATGAATACACATGTGTGTTTTAAACAAGTCATATTGTGGTGATGATTCAACCAGACGGGATTCATACAATACCACTTGTGCATCCCTGGCCGCATGACACAACCCTGTGCACTTCACCACTTGACTATAAATGCCCACGGTGTATATGCAGTGTGCGTACAATGCAGTTCTCCCAATGCACGTCTCAGACAAGTTTGTGCAAGTGTTACTTCTAGGTGGCTGCTGGAGACTGTTATTTCCAGACTATCAGATCAGAGATATTATTTTTCTGTTGAAGTACTTCACAGCATTGCAGGAGAATATGTGCACACCAGGGATCTATAGAAGCCCACCTACTTTAAGACCGTCTCATCAGGTTTACAGGAAGCTGTACTGTATGTATGAAGAAAAGAAGTAAAAATAGTTTATTGTTTACTGGTTGAAAGGTTGGTGTAATAAGAAATTCATAAAGGAATAGAAAGCATGGCTTTGAAAGTAAAAGTGTGTTCATTAAAAAAATATTGACAGTGTTAAAGGGCATATTTATGATTTGTGTAGAGATTTCAGAAACAGGAAATTTTTCATTCAAGATAAAATATGTAACAATTCTTCATTAAAATGTCTAAAAACGATCAGACCTTTGTTATATCTGGGTCGCGTCAGGTAGGTTTGGTGGTGAAGACAACAACTCCCATGATCCCACGCTGCTTCACGAGGTCTTATCATTTCGATTGAGGGACCCCTAAGGGACGAAGTTCCATATTTAGTGTTGAATGGAAATCATGCTAAAATTAAAAAAAACAAATGTTTGTATTGTAATGAAAGACAATGAAGACATTTTCTATATAATGTGACTAATAGACAGGATGAAGGGTTCATTAGTTGAACTTCAAAGAGACAATCCACCCAGAGTCTATACATAGCATAACCCCTTTCACTGCAGACATTTTGATTTGGCATAGTGGGAAAACTACAGGTGTAATTAATAACATTAATAATGGCCTTGTCATATTAAAGTGTCCCGGTAAGACAGCATGCACAATACCAATACATGGGAACATGCACACCCGAAATGGAACACAGCCATAATTAATGCCATTAATTACACGTGTGCTTTCCCGCCAAGACATGTCAAAGGTGTAATAAAGAAACAGGTTATTATTTCCATGTACATTGTGAATCTCTATCACGAATACAAAAAGAGGCACAACTAGAGAAGTGGTGCATTTACTGCTCACAACAGTCCTGTTTGTGCAGTGAGCACACAAAAACAGATTTTTCATTCACCTGTCACATTCAGCTCTCCAGAGTGGAAGGAAGAGGTCAGAATAAACATGAAAATCAATGCTACCGGCCATGAGGATACATCAGCAAAGCTTTGCTGTTGTATCATATTTGTCCATAAATTGTCTGATTTGTTTTTTATTTACCATTAAATCTCTGCTTTGAAATATGTCAAAATGTGTTCTGTGTATTCTGTTGAATGGTGTGTTCGGTTTTAATGAACATCAACGACTATGTAATATGAACCGTTCTCCCTTTTACATGCTCCAGCTTCAGCAGTGTCACATCTTATTCAGAGTCCGTGGGGAGAACCGAGCTCTGTAGTATAAAATAATAACCTAATAGGATGCACTCAGATGTAATCCCAATGCATTTACTTGTCAAACTGTAACCAGAGATTGAGGGTCATTTATTTATAATGTTATGATATATTGAATGTTAAGGTGTTAGACTAGTTTACCCTATGAATTAAATATTTGTATACTGATAAGATTTAACAAAAATTACTCTTAGATCTAGGGTTTAAAATTACAACACTTTTAGCTAAAATACTTTGTGCCCGGACGACCTTTTCCTTTATTCAATATAAATAAATCTCAAACACAACTTCTACTTCTTGTTTTGTCCCTTTGCAGTTGGTGAGTTGGAGGTCATATAGCTCCTGTCCTCCAACTATGGGGATTATTACCGAAAATCCTCAGATATATAATAGAAAATGGGTCACATGTGCCCTAATGATTATTTATTTATTTTAACCTCTGAATTCAGCTTTGTAAGATAATTCTACTTTACACACTGACTAATATATAACATATATACTAGAAATAACACGAGGAAGCTATATCCGTTTTATTTAGAAAAAATATACAGTATTTCTATACATATTCAGACAGTATATATGTTTATGTTTCCTTCTGCATTATGGTGATTTTAAAAACTGACACTACGCAAGTGGGATGTGTGTTGGCATGTAATATACGCAAGCTTAATCAATGACATACAGTGCTAAACTGTGCTATGCTGTGCTGGAGGAGATAATCCTCATTTGAACACTCTCCAGTGCTCGCTTAGAGATGGTCAACAATCCATGATAGTGGCCAAGAAATCTACTTTGTAATTATGGACACATTGATGCATATGCAAAACATTTTTCGTCATGTTCCTGTTTGATAGTGGCTCTTGCATGCATAACTAAGCAATGCCTTCACATACTACACACACTGATACGCCCACCCAATCAAACCTCATTCACTCTTGCACATGCAGACACATAAAAAACCCCACGCACTCTCCCACACAACACATATCAGATATGCAGGCTCCACTACATCCCCAATCCAGCCCAGTTATTGCATGCTTGGATTTCAACACGACAAGAGTGCCGTGGTGTGTAGTTTGGTCGGTGTTGTTATTTATTCCTGTTTTTAATGTTGTTTGGCTGTGCAGCAAGGGAGCGGAATTAATTTCCTTTCTGATGGTTGCGTATCAGTGTCTCAGCCAGATGAATTATGCTTTCCGACCATATGTCATTTCCTCTCAGCCTGGCAGCTCTGGAACCATTTGGTAACGTGAAAACAAATTATCTTCTGCTGGCTCCTACTCACATTCAATTAAAGTGGTACAGAGTAATTATATGCATGTACAAATGAGTAATAAATGCAAAATAATTAATTAACAAAATAATCTTTATTTACTGTACAACCCATCCTCGTTTTAAGTGTGCGATGCTGTCATTGTTACGACACCTGCACAAATAATTGTTGTCTGATGTTCGTCACTGATGAAGTTCTGCCAAAGACAATTTTGCATAACAAAAGCCTGATTTACAATCACATATTTAGTTGTTTTAAATCAAATTTAAAGACAGACAAAGGTACCTGTCATGTTCAGCGTTTCTATTATTGCTGTCACCATCACCTGAAATAAGAAAAGTGGCGTTTTATTTACAAGCATCAAATATAGTTTTGTTATCTTTAAATTGCATAATGAGAATAAATCAACACCAAACATATAGGAAGTGATTGCTACACAAACAGTTGGTGACTGTATAATAAATGTGTTGTTAGCATAATAATGAAAATACTGAAGTTGAAGTGAGAAATGCCACTAGTAAAAGAAGTTGAAATAGTAGTAAAATGGAAGAACTAAAAGAAGTTTGAGAAGTAGCCGAAGTTTCAGTTTGATTGTAACTACCGAATAAAGTTGACATGTAAACTGAGTTAACTGTGAGTAAAGCTGAAGTATCAGTTAAAGTATTGCAAGGAAAAGAAGATTCAGATAAACACTAAGGCCATAAATCTCTTCATTCTTAACACTAAAACTATCTCTGGCCACACAAGCGTTCTGACCTCGCATCAGTTCTAATCCCCGTCCATACTAACATGCCTGAAAACACACATCATGCAACTACTCACGAACACTGGGCATGTGTGTGTGTTGGTGTAAACAGGAAGATATGCTGGAGAAAGAAATTGCTCGTAAATAACCTTGTGTCCTATGCATGTTAGCAGTTGCAATCATTGTAAAATGCAGAATGTAATAGCACAACAGCTGTTAGCAAAGACAACAGGGTCAGTAATGTTGGTAATTTATTTTCCATTTTGCACTCTACACTATTAGCAGAGGCTAATGCTGGGTGTTTTCTTCCATAAGGAAGGGGGACATGTGATAGGAGCCTTACGAATCAGCAAAGGCTGCTTCGTGACCGAAAAGACCCAATCAGCAAGCAGTGTCCACATCATTGTTTCCAAACATCTTAGTTTCTGCCCCTC
Source organism: Hippoglossus stenolepis (assembly GCF_022539355.2). Lineage (NCBI taxonomy): Eukaryota > Metazoa > Chordata > Actinopteri > Pleuronectiformes > Pleuronectidae > Hippoglossus > Hippoglossus stenolepis. The sequence continues at coordinate 23,464,300 of NC_061483.1, read as the reverse complement.
CAGACTAAAACACAGCCCAGGAGTTTTCAAACTAAAATGTGGCCAGCAGTGTTTCCAAACTTCTCAGTTTTAGAGGCCCTTAAATTCCAGAGTAGTGTGGACACAAGGCGTATCAGAGTTGATGCGTTTTCATACGAAAACTTAGTAGCGTGGATGTAGCCTAAGTTCAAGAAAGTACACTGTTTACAGTCAGACTAGTTTCTTTTATCACGAGTCCAGACAATATTTTGGTTAATCCCTAATAACAGCTATTTAGATATGCATGCAGATAAATTAAAAAGCCAACAGCTGATGCATTTCAGTAAATGTGCTCCACCTCTTTTGTTCTCCACACGGACTGTTTACCTAACGACATTGGTCAAACTAGAAAAGGAAGCCGTAGGATTCCAGCCCTCAAATCTTGCCCCTCGCCTACAGATTCTACATATTCACATGGAGAATATGTTCACCGAGATCAGCTGAAGTGTAGCCACTGAAAGCAATGAACTCTTGAAATCAGAGATGAAAGCAGTTGAAGTGTCGGCTGAATGTCACTGGAGCTAGTTGAAGCCAAGTGACTGGTCACGTACATGAGAAAATTCTTGGTTGGTGAAAATGCTTAACTTGTTCAGCCTTTTAATATGCTGCTCGTGAATTAATGATAAATACTCTGACCTGGGATAGCTCAACATCTGTTTCACTTGCAACCATTTTTAAGTTGCCGTTTGAAATCTGATCTGTGCTGACAGCATTAGTACTAACTTTACCTTGACGTGCATTGGCCTTGGAAATTCCCTTACCGTTGTAAAAAAAATAAATGAACATCATCTACAATGAGGCGTTTTGTTTCATAGAAAAACATGATTCCTATGTATTCCTTGTAAAGGGTGTTAATAATATAATTTATCAAGCGATAAAATGGCCAGCTTGTCCGACAAGAAGCATGACACAACCAAGGTGGAGCAAAATGTTATTGAATTCAGAGTGTGAAGCGTTCTCTGCTCAGACAAACATCATACATGCCATTAGAGGAGGAAAATGAGCATAGTTGAAAGACTTCAGGGTCGTTTCTGTTGGAGTGTTAAAGAACTGCCACTCTACTGAGACTTAAAACACACACACACACACATACACTCATCACTGACAAATTTTAGTCTGACACCCACTCAGAGATAGACAGTGGCCTGCAGCTAGACACTGAAAACATGAGGGGATAACACACTCTAAACCTCACAGCAAATCATTATGCAACTCACTTACAACTTCTATCATTGTTCTGAAGACATGCCCCATATAAAATATGATAATAATTGTGGAGCTCAGTTAATATCCACATTTAATTTTAAAGAAATTAAAAGGCTGGACAAATAATACCTAATCAATGCTGTTACTACAGTGATAATCAGTTTAGTAGGTCAGAGAACATGTCTCTCTATAGAGAATGAATTTTTGGCCTTGAGTCAACTACACATCAGCTTTATCCTTCCGTCGCCCTTGTGGAAGATACACTCTTACTCAAACAAGTTTTTATGGTTGAACGAAGTCATTTACAAAAGGGCAACATTTTGGGTAGCGGCAAGTTGAATTATATTCTTTATTAGTTCACAGAAATGACATAAAAGTGCAGTGATCAATCAAATCCTGCCAGTTGTTTTGGACGAAGCACCCCAAGGCTTTGGAGCATGCAAACACACAGTCTAATGCAATTCAATACAACTGCTCTGGCATAAACTCTACTTTTATGATGCCTACAGGAATATGTAATTGATTTTTACACATTTCTGACAATGTCACCACTGAACATAATGAGCTTTTTAAAGATAGATGGTATGATGGTACAGTTGTATTGTATTGCATACGATTGTGTATATAAACTGAAAATGAGTGTATATATATATATATAATTTGCACGTGTGTGTGTGGGTTTGTGTGTGTGTGAGTGTGCAGTGGTTTTGAATGGAATTTAGACCCCTTCACATTTTGAACACTTTATTTTGTTGTAGATTTAATTTTAAAAGTCATTCCTATTAATCTACTCTCAATAACATGTTTTTTTTGCAAAATAATATATCTCATTATTTCAGATGTTCAACTCAGTACTTTTTCAAAAAACCCTCTTTGCAGCAATCAAGCTTGCACACTTGGATTTGGACAGTTTAACCCATTCTACCTGACATCCTCTCGAGTACCATTAGAATGAATGGGAATCATCTGTGAACTGCCATCTTTAAATGCCTATATAGATGTTCTTGTCTGATCAGACCAGACAATCTTCGTCCATGTGCAAAAGAGTCCTTAAAATACTGTTGATAAACTTCAAGTGGGCTGTCATAAGGGGCTTCCATGTAGCCACTCTACCATGAGGGCCAGATTGATTGAGTTTGCTGTGATGATCATGTTTCCAACAGGTTTTCCCATCTCTGCAGAGGACTTTTGAAGCTGTGCTTGAAAGAGACTGTTCATTTCTTGGCCACTTCCCTGATCAAGGCCCTTCTTTGGCCGGGTGACAGAGTTTGGCCAAAAAGCTTAACTTACTCCAGGACGAGTCCTGCTGGTTCAAACATTTCCCTTATTGACGCTGCAGAATTTTATCACAGAGGTCGACAAAAACAAACATCCCTTGGACACATGGTACCTTATAAATACGTGTGTGTGTGTGTGTGTGTGATTGAACAAGTGTTGCTCATGGTTATGAACCCAAACAGAATTATCCCCCAACACTGAACTTCAGCTACTTCAACTACATCCACAACTCACCTGTTTCTATTCACTGGGATCAACCTACTTTTCAACCAAAGCATATATTTTCCCTCAGGGATTGGTGGAAACTGTAAACAGAGTCAAAAACCAAAACACAACTCTGTGATTTAGCAATTGTTTGCTCACATGATACTTAAAGAACTAAAGAAAGTCACTGTTGTGTCTACAGCTCAATCTGGACCAAAACGAGCCATATACGGATAAATATAGCTTTAAAAGGAAAAAAAGAACAGTCCAGTCTGACTGCTGTGCTGCTGCAGTGCTTCCACAGAACGTACTGATGCTGTCTTGTTGGGAGCTAGCTTGCAATAAAAGTTGAAACATTTCACTTCCTATTTCAAGACCAAGACAAATAGACTCTAACTGATAAAATGCAGGGTCATAATACTGACCCATCATATCAGGAATCTGTTTGCTTCATCACAGATCCCTGCAACCAAACCGAGACACTACTGGATGTGAGTCTGCTGCATGCTACAAACAGCATCTTGTAATATCTCAACCTGCCATGGCTTTCGCCCCCACCGCCCACGCTCACCCTTATTACCTCCCTCCAACCAATGTGTTTGTGTTTTATGCTGAGCTCTTGGGGCCCATTACCTGCAGTATATTACACTTATCAGCAATGATAAGGGAGGTTAGACATTAAAGGTAAACTAGTTTCCTTTTACTACTGAATCACATGTTTTAATATCATGGACATGTGAAAATATTCAGAGCCTGTTGGTACCAAATAGTATCTGCAAAACATGAGTAGATTTAATGTTTTGATTTCTAACTTCCTACTTGATATTCATTTTGTGTAAGCACGCCAATTTGCAAAGACGATTCAATCAGGAAATAAATTTGGTTATCCTCTTCATGAGTTGCACAGATAATTAAATGATTTGCTTCTGTCCCAAATGAACCAAGAATAAATAACACCTTTGCATTAAGAGGGAGAGAAAAGAACCTTTTTGTAGCTGGATTGACCGCTGGCCTTTATTACAAGTCTTGCACCTTTGTGGACCAATAAGAAACGAGGACTACATACTGACAAATCTGCAGGACACTTCATTATATTATTCTCAATTAAAACCTGTCCTCAGCTGCATTAGTCATCTTAGCACTCGTCATTCATACTAATTAGCGGTTGCCTTCCGCGCCTCATGCTGCAAGAGGATATTTCAATATCCCATTAAGTGATTCCAAGATATGTCCTTGATTGACGTTCCTGCAAACCCACATAGTAATTACATTATATGCCTCAATTCTTGTCTTATAAATACAAATTTTCCTTTAATTTGTGTTAAATTTATCTACATCAGTACAGTGTAAGGCAAAAAAGAGCAACATAAAGAAATGGCAGGTTATTAAATTAATGAGTAAAGCTTTTAAACATACTGTACATGTATATACATAAACAGAAAGTAAGTAAATGCTTCAAAATAACAAATCATACATTCTTCTATGAGGCTACATGACCTGCAAAATACAACCTAATTAAAAAGCAGCCATCAAAGGTACACAGTGAACACACTAACAGGGAATCGCAACAGTCCACTTTTTTTCCCCACTTACTACAATTCCCAGTTCACTACAGTTACTTCATGTCTATATTTTGTTTGGCACATTTGCAGAGAGAGAATGAGGTCTGTGCTTCACTTCAATTACGGACTTGCTGATTTAAAGCCACATTAAGGCATAAATGGCTCTTCATGCTGGGCAGCGGCTACAACGCACAGATGAGTGTCCTGACTTTGCGTCCACCTCATGGTCAGCAGATTTTATTAGGAACAATTTTCTAGAGAAGAGATGGGGAAGTGTGATTTTTAAAGGCTGCCAGCAACAAGAGTTTCCCTCTCCACCTATTGCACTGGGGTAGCAGATATCAAAGATCTTAAGTTTTGGTAAATAAAATGAAATGCCACTAGGAGTAATAGGAGGAATTATAAGCACATGTGGTATTTTTTGTTATCCCAAAAAAAAAATGCAGTACTTAAATTCACGTCATTATTCTGTTGATTGTAATGTAACAAATATCATTCCATACATTTCGGTCTCAATTAGGTTTTTATTTGACTGAATGGTAGAATAATCATGGTAAAATAATCAGAACCATAAATTTCATGGCTTCTCCTTTAAAAACAGAGAGAATGCCAAAAACATATTAATTACTGTGTGGTTTGGCAGAACATCTGTTACTTTAGAAAGCTTTGCTCGTAAAAAATATAATAAATGTGTCCCACACAAATTCTAAATGGTCCAGTGTAATGAGTTTTTCTTTTATAATGAACGTCTTATGCGTTATGATTAATAGTTGCGGGCTCTTATTTGTAGAATGCAATCTGTTATTCTATTACATGTCAGAGTAAACTTATTTTTGTTTGCCATAGACGAAGCAGCTCTTTGTTTTGCTTCACATGTAAATTACAGTGTTCACAAGGTAACTATCAAGTTATCGCACAAAGAAAAGGGAAGTTGTCACCTGTCTCACAGATTATTACCTATTCTCAGCACAGTGTAAGCGTCAAACCACCAGGAAGGTTTAGAAAATTAATCATAGTATTTTTTTCTTCATCGGAATCAATCAAGGCACATTATTGTGGGTTTGCATATCATTTGCATTTTAGCAGTTTGTTAGTCTTCTCACTGACTGTGGTTGTTTTTAGCTGCTTATCAATCTTACTTTATTATTTAGGTATAAAATAAGGTATCATTTAAACTAAATCTCAATATTCTGTATCTTAGTGTACACATGTTTCTACATGAGCTGTATGTGCTGCACTACCATTATAGAGAGTTTAGACTCAACTGGGGACATCAAAAGCATCAAAGATCTTTTTCTGCTGTGCTGCAGCAAAATGCTTTGTAATATAAGACAGATTTCTTCCATTGCAGGAAGTTATTTTTGCAGAGTGACATTTGGTGTCTTCCAGTTATTTTTTATGGCTTCGAAAGTGGACAGTGGAAAGACAGAATCAAGTAAGCTGTAAGAGAGAGGAGTGATGACATATAACAAAGATCATAAAAGTCATTACATTCATTGCACTGCTGTGTCTTATAAAGCTAGCAAAACTACTTTTGAGCTCTAGCTTCAGTCTACCATATTTTTAACAGTTCCTATTGTAGATACTGGCTGGCCCTATCAGCAGAGAGCAAAACCCTGAATGGTAAGGGAAGCAATTTGGGAATGACTGTTGATATTCAAAATCGAAACCAAAACATATACACCTCGCCCTTCCTGGTCCTTCAGAAGCTCGACTCTCCAACATTCATGCTAAATGATTTTAGGCATAACTTTGTGTGAGATAGTTGTAGTAGCAAAAACGCATTTCCAGTGGCTAATAGTAGTTGTTACGTCCTGAAACAGTAATGGTGGTAAAGACGATATTCCGGCCGTTCTCCCATCCCTTGACAGTAGAAGGCAAAGGAATGATTACATTGTTTGATTCTAGATTTAACAGGTAATGTGTCCACGTTCTATTTATGAATTGCTTCAAGAAAGAAAATAAGTGCACTGTTAGCATATATATTACATATAGATTTACTATCGCCATGGAAATTGCTATTTCCGGGTGTTTGTTTCCCAAATACAGGGTGAGGGCTTTGTTTTTAAATGAGAGTTTTTTTCAACGTACACACACAGAATGAACAGCTAGTGGACTGTGAGAAAATATTAGTTGCATTTGAAAAAAGTGTAGTGGATTAAAATCACTTACCCCACATTTAAATATTGGTCAAACTCACACATATCAGGCCTCATTCTACACTTGTATACTGCCATTATATATTAATTATATACCAATATTATATATTAATTATATACTGTATAATTCTAAACTAAAATAATATTTGGACTTTAGTTACCTTATCAATCCTGTTCAGTCTTTTTCATGGTGTGACTGATTTGACAGATGCCCTGGATGCTCACTTCCTATGGAGTACAAGCAGGCACAATAGTATGAGCAACAGGATGCTAACTGTAGTTCACAGTGGTACATACATAGAACCATTAAAGATCATTTCCCTACAGATATTCATGATCCCCAGAGGATGAATTGTTCTGACTTTGTGATCCCTTGCATTTAACTCGAGCACCACCGGCAGGTTGACATTTTAAGCTTTTAGTTTATTGTCTTGACCACTGTTGGATGGATTGCCATACAGTACAGATATTCAAGGTTCCCAGGGGATGAATCCTTACGACTTTGATCATCAGGACTTTTCCTCTTGTGCAGTGGTGGGGGAAACTTTTTCCCGATCAAGGGCCATTTCAGTTTTTACTACATCCTTTGAGGGCCATGCTAAATTATTGAACACATAAATCTGTAACTGCTTCTTCTCGGAAAGGTTTCTAAAGTCACAACTGATAATGATGCTACTCACAGTTGGTTTTCAAGGTTCGGTTCAGTCAGTTTTAAGAGAATTGAGTCTTTACGAGGGTCAGTTTTGAAAAGAGCAGCTCACAGCAGTAGGTTGTTCTTAACAGAGATGCAACTTTAGTACTTCTCTGAAAAGAAGAATCCTCAGGAAACACATTCAGTTCCTAGAAGTCAAGCAGAGGGAGGTTGTTGTACATAGGTCATTTTTGCTAACATATAAATGTTTTTGTGTTGTAGAAAAAGTCACAGTGTTTGTACACAATGCATTTACTTTGTCCGTCTTTTATTTCAACAACAAAGTATTTTTTTGTAGATTTCTGTTGGAGAGGACAACATTTGGCATCTAGTAGTTTTTTCCTGACAGTCACCATGATGCATGTCAGCAATGACACGTATCGGCTACGATTGTACTTCTTCCAGACCTTGACCTGACGGGTATACAAACAGAAGGGAACACCCTAAAGAACATGCTACTATTTTCTGTTTTCATTACTATTATGTTTATTATTATTATGGGGGGTTGGTATATCTGAACTGTGTGGCAGGCCTTATACAGTCTAGTAGTCCGAGGTTCTTCACCATTGCTCTATAGCACCATAACTAAATTGACTTACATGGTTTTAAATTAAACTAATCTTGGTGAATTTGTACTTTTGTTCATCATTAGGTCATATTTTTTACTTTTCAATGTTTTGGTTAACAAACTAATATTTGCAAAGTTCTACTTGTGTGCGTTTTGATAACTAGAAAAAGTTAGTATGCTAACAATATAAACTAAACATGATAAATATAGCTGCGCCATAAGCTTTACTTAAATAGAATAAAGGAAGTTATGGGAATTGTGGCCTTCATAAAAAATTTTAAAAAACTCAACATTCATGAACTTAACATAGGTTCTACAAGCTAAGTTGCCCTTGATATTGTCCCAGGATGTCAGGTCAATATTGGTGTTGTGTTACCAAACACATCTCTAATCATCCCGAACATTTATACTCTACTTTGTTTATGCCAAAACTGATTCTCTAAGAAGAGTCACAGAGGGAGAGATGTATTAAAAATATATGTCCTTTAATCACAGTAATAATGCTGATACCTCTGAAGCATCAAAGACAGGTTATTCTGCTTGATCCAATGTGACCATTCTCTAATGCCTGTCACTGGCCATATTCTTATGTTTATATCATGGGTTTGTAAGAATCCTCATGAATATTTATGCCCCAGTGCAACTGAATGCTCAGCATGAAATGAAATACTGCGCTGCTTGAGGGTTGTTTGCCTTCAGACACAAATCTAAGTCTACATATTGCCCATTGCATACAAATAGAAGTGCTACAGGCCTGAACCTGCAGGCTACTTCAATCTACTAGTCTGGTCAAATTGAGGACACTAGTTCATTTGGGTATGTGCACAGATTGTATCTAAGAAACCTAAGAAACAGTTTTTATGTCTTCAAGATTTATAATTTGAATAATATTTAAGGAAACTGTTAATCAGAGTACTTGTATAACTCCAAAACTATTTTTGGAGATTCATGTCTGTTGCCTGACAATCACATCATGCTCTGAGCACCAAGATGGACACAGTGAATGGGCACTATGAGCACAGCATCATTTTCCAGCTACATTAAAATAACTGCATTTTCTCTTCCATGGTCCAATAACTGAAGAAAGGATCTTGATTTGTTTTCCCCTATGGCTGCAAATCTCATTTTTATAGCACAAGATATTATGTGCAAACCAATTCCAAATCCACTTTTCCAGTCTACTTTTCCATTATCACAATAAAATCGGGGCTCGATTTTATGATGGCTGAATGCTGAAATACATTAAAATGGGCCTGAGAATAGCCTTGCCCTCTTGGCCGTTGTCTTATGAATTAAATGTCAACACAGGTGTAAAACAAAATGTAACCTCATATTCTGCTGAATATAAATGTGCCATTTGCTGATATAGATGAGTCTGGAAGAGAAAGAGGCTCATCTCAGCGCTCATAAATTAACTAGGGGCTGTCCGCGCTTGAGTGACACATCTTTGATTTGTAGCAGGCAGTTAATTTCAATCCAAACCCACCGTGCAGTAATTTCTCGCAGCATATTTCTTGCTGGACGGCCACGCGGAGGCAGAGAGGAACACACCGCTGTCAAATAAATGACTTGTCATGCATCCTTTCAAACCAACCCATTTGCTAATGTAAACTAAAGCAAACACCACACAACTATAGACCATCATTTAAACAAATGGGGAGAAGTCAGACAGTTAACTCCTAAAACTAATAGCTGATGGTGCCTGGTGACAACCCAATTTAATGATTTCCACCAGTGATATTTTTCCAGGGTAATTGATTTCCACAGTGTAATCATGTCAGGACAAATGCAGTGTTTTCACTAGAGCGCTGTAATAAGTTGTGCGAAACGAGGCTCAGGAGGGCAGCCGGCTTGGACAGGAGAGAAGCAGAGGGGTGGCTGGATCCAAGCCATGACCCCTCTACTGTCTCTCTCCAAAACTGTCATTTCCATTAGTGTAGACTCACCAGGGCCTTGACAAACTCTCTCATCCCTTCCAACTCTATTTGATTGGACAAGCACTGAACTGTGTCGTTAAACTCTTCACAAATGGTTGCGTTTTCTGAGGCATGAATAGCTCCACAGTGCCGGTAAATGAAATCAGCATAAAGTATATAATGGAGATATTTCTTATAATGCTGTACCTTTCAGTGGAATGTGAAATCGTAAAGTGGTTGTGGACTCCTATACCTGGAGCTTGTCCAATATGGGGTTTTGAGTGCTGGAATTTAGATTTGAAATAATGAGAGCTCTAAGATCATTTTCTATATGGAGCATGTGGACCATAAGGCGAGCATATGTCACTGATAATGAAAGAGCCGTTACTGTACATGTGCCTGCACAACGTACGCGTGGCTATTCCTCAAAATATTCATTTTACCTCAGTTCAATTTAAAAAAGCAACTTTTCAGTCATTCTGGCAGGCGCGCCACATAAAATATGTTTAAAAACAACTATACATTTGAGATTTTATGTAATTTAGGGTTATAATGATTATCTATATTATTGCGTTGCTGCTTTGAATGAAATCGGCAATTACAATTCTCAATTCATGCGAAATAAAAGGCTTTCAAAAAGCAATAGAATAAAAGCTATTGCCTGCAAGACAAAAGACTGAGGAAACAAGACAAGAAAAACATCAAAATTGAAGCAAGGCGAAGACAAGAGAAGAGAGGAGAAGGTTTACAAAGGATGAAATGCTCTCTACAGACAATCCATTTACTCCCAAACACACCTTGGGTTATTGAGAACGATAACAATGCGGTGACGGCCTTTTGTATTGCGGTGCGCAGACACATGTTTCTTCTAGCCTGACATAATTGCCATTCTTCCTCTATTTTCTATCTGGGCAACATCAATCTCTGTTGCCAGTCTGTCAGAATTGTCAGCGGCACAGAGCAAAGTCAGGCTGCTAGTATCGCAGGTTTGTGAAGTGCCAGAGCTAAGCACAAGCCCAGGATCAGAGAACATACAAACAGCTCAGTAAAGAGACTCTGTCCTGCTCTTTACATCATATGTCACCACATAGATTTGGTGTAAAACTCTGACTTCAGTGCCATACAGGCTGACAGTAACAAATTGATTCTTGTTGTCTTTGCGATTTTCTAATATCACATCAATAACGTCTAATGGGATGGCAAAACCAGGGACCATGAGACAGTGAATATGGGGTGCTATATAATTGATGATGATATACACACATTAGATATAAGAGTGCATGAAGGAATCATATTTGAAATCATCAAGTGTGAGTTTGTGCAGTCGGCAAAAGTACAAAAAATGGAAAGAATATCCTGTGTACTGTGAACATAGACTAATCACTGTTTCAAAAAAAATGTCACAACTTTGGGATGAAAAAGATTGTTTGAGGAGAGAAGCAATATTTCACTGGGTGAAATAGGTGCAGGCAATCTGCCTTTGGAGTGGAGAAGGCAGCAGTGTTTTATAATGGAAGAAATTCAATGTGACATGTCGAGAATGAATTGCTCAGTCAACCAGAAATATCCCTTGTTCTAATGGCTTGGGACATTCAGTGGCGTGTTCTCTCCTCCTCCTCCCCTCCCCCCATATTTCTCTATATCTCTCCCTTCCTCTATCTCTCTCTGTCTGCATAAACACACGACTGCTGTAATGAATAAGATTATAGATAGGCTTTTATTGTTGAACTACACCAAAATATGCATATATCCCTATAACGGCTAGTCTTAAGGGAGGTTGATGGTAGCAGAACATAACTGACCGGCTAAAAAAACATAGCTTTTGCAAAACAAAATAGGATTTAAATGGCAAAATAAAAATACATTTAGGTAGATTTGATTATAGCAGACAACCACAAAGGTTTCTTCTACAACTCTGTTCATTTTATAAAGAGAAAAGTAAAAAATTTTAAATTCAGTCAGGAATAATTGATGGTTCATCAATATTCAAATATAATCCTGAAATTGAGAAATGGTTGTATATTTATTGATAACAGCTAAAGCAAGGCAGGCTAATTGTGGTAATAATAAAAAACTGCCGGAACGTCTGACATAATGTCTGCCATTATTTTCTGAATGGTAGCATCTAATGATATTGCTAGTAGCTCTATGCTCTAGCTGCTTAAGCAAACATTAACATTAGCTCAAAGATATAACCTATGGCAGCAACAATTCGACAGCAAGCCTCACTCCAACCCTCGGAAGCACTCATTACGCCAATCCTCATTAGCTGGTAAATGTGTCCATTGGCATCAATGTGTCCCCTACCCTAAATCTTGCTTTCGGGTGACACAGCACCACTCAAGAGAGGCAACCACTTCTCATTAAGAAAGCAAGAACGGTTGGCTGTGAGAAGTGTCACTCACATTACTCAAAGAATCAGGGTTATGCATAGGATCGTAACTTCTTCATAATATTCCATTTGATGTCTCACGGAATGTTGTAGCTCCCATGGCCAGACAAGGTTTTCTATCATTGCCCAACCTGCAGGAGGTTCACTTCCAGTTCTGACTCTAAGAATGCGCGCTATGCACAAGGCAGAGACACGACACACCTTAAAATCAAAAAGGGATAACAGCTGGAGATGTGGAAGAGTCAGCCTCAAAACCAGCATAGAGAGAGGCAGTCAAGATGCTCTCTTCTTCTTCGTTGCCTAAAGACTGACAGATGCAGGTTGAACCGGAAGACCTGCCGTTGCTGGGACTTTTCTAGGCCAGCTAAGTCCAATCTCATGCCTTGGAGAGGATGATGGGTTAAGCCAGGGGTTTAGCCATTTCAGGATCTTGAACTGAGAGGGAACCAGGGCTTTTAAGGGAGACAAAACTGAAGCTTGTTGTCTTCCTTCTTCATGGCCTCACATTTCTCTTCAGAGGCCATTGCATAGTTCAGGGTACCCTCTGGGACCACGAGCATGTAAAGGATTATTGCTTTTCCTTTGTCGGACTAGTTGCAGAGGTTGAGCCACTGTGCTTATAAGTGCACTGTGCTGTAAGACAATGGTTCCCATCACCTCCCCCATAGTGTTGAACACAGAGGCAGAAGTTGATGATGATGAGATAACCCATTTCCTGCAGTGCAGCCTTCTCAGTCTGCTCATAGTAATAACATATCTCCATCTAGTATGCAGTCAGTGAGAGGATGGTGAATGCTATGGCTGAAAGTGCTGCTACCTCATAGACCTTCTCGGCCAGGGCTGATTGAATGTGGCCTGACTCTCACAACCAGTTCTATCTCAGACATATGCAGGAGACCCCGGCTCTTCATGGCTTCATTGTCAAGGGATGAGGCTTCAAGTATTGGCTTGATGTGCTACCTTGATTAGCAGCTTCAGAAAGACTGGCAGAAGTTTCTTTGTTGCTCACCCAGAGGCAATCCTAATGAAGTCTGTTTTTCTCTGTAACAACAGAGATGTTCAGCTTTTTTTCTGCAAATGTGTACACATCCGGCGTGTCTATGGGGAGAAGAGTAGCTGCTGTGCTCCATTCATCTGCATCCCCCTGAAAGGTGAAGGACCCGGGAGTGGTGAAGAAATAGTCCTCCTCTTCATCCTCTGATATGATGATATCTGAGGTTTCATCTCTTCTTCCTCATAGTCCAATTCCAGGATGTCTTCCTAGTGAGAGAGGCCCAGAGCTTGCCTGAATCAAGAGCTCCCACCTACACAAGTCTCTGGTGTGTCTTCCACCACAAGCTCCTTTTTCTCTGCAGGCTCAACAGCATGGTTGCTAGTAGTTCAATGTGCAGACAAAGCTGGCTTGTTGCACTTACCATCGGTGGAGACTTTCAAGTGTGAGCTTTGCAGGAGCCACTGGGCATGTTACAGCCCTAAGCAGCTGGAACAGACTTGATGTGCGTCTTTGCTCAAAATCTTATTTTCGAGGCAAAAGGGACAGAACTTGGAGTCTCTGCTACCGCTTTCAATTTCTTATGAGCTGGTGTGTAGACACGAGCAAATGGCAAATAGCTGGTATATGGTATAACCAGAGAGCCAAGACATCACCTGGAGTGCTAACTCCCGATGGCAAGGTTCTGGGACAACAGTGAAGTGTGTTAACTAGGTTGTGGAGGGTAAGGGAAATAAAGAAGAAACCAAGTCTGATCTGGTGTGACCTCAGAAGAAGTAGAAATTCCAAAGTTAGCTAGCGCTAAGTGACAGAAGCTCAGTAAGATTAATCTGTGATCTGATATCAGATGTGCGCTGGGCGAGAAGACATTTTTGACATTGAGGCATTTTGTCATGTGCATGTGCTATTTATGGTAAGTGACACTAACTGGCGTGGAAGGACACGTTCACCTGCCAATCAAGATTGGTTTAATGTGATCAGTGCCTCTGCGGGTCACAGGGAGGCTTGCTTCCATATGTAGACATTGAATGAAACTATTATTATTGTTACTATGAAAAGGATTATTATATAATGTATAATCAGACCACACCGTTTGGCTACTAATTTTCATCTACATTCACCAGGTGCCAAGCTCCCTGCTAGCTACCTGTCTAAAACTGTCATGGGAGATGTTGTTTGTATGGAAAATGACAGACTTGTATTTCTGCCGCTGTAAAAGTACAAACAACAGCCAGAATGTTTCTGTAGTATTGGATTGATGTTTATTAGCCAGACCTAAGTTAATTTGGTAGACAAACAAATTTGTCATTATATTGTAGCTGGTGGCTCCAAAGCTACACTGCTTCATCCATTCAAACAACATGTTGTGATACATTAACACATTTTTTGTTTAGAAAAAAAACACCTAACATTTGATCAGCCCAATAAAATGGCTCCCTGATTTTCAAATGATAGACGTAACCTGAAATGTAAACATGCCGTATGAACATGTAAATAAACCTAGTTGCCTTTACAGAGACATGCTAAATGGTCATGTGGTAGCGTTATCTGTGAAGTGGGCTAAACATAATGTGGCGAGGTGAGTGCAAGAATAGAAGCGTATTTTCCCTGGGTCACTGCAATGTCCTGATATGTGTACTGTTGCTGCTGATACAGAATATTTATTTTCTCCCCAGTGGAGATAGAGGATGCACTGTCATGTATCCTTTTGCATTATTGGTTTTTGAGTGTGTACACTCCATGATTGGCACGTTAGATATCCCTCCTGTCCACAGAGCATGTTCTACCTAACATGAAATATGATTTCTTGAGAAGTGTAATCATGGGTTGGAAAATTACTTTCCATTATCCGGGAGTGAAAATGATAAATTGGCACTGGGAGAAGAATGTTTCAGATGTCAGTTTGTGGCAGGGTTATTTTGCACACAAGCTCTATTTCATTGTGTTTGGTGTCTGATCAAAGTATTGTCGAAGATTGTGATGATTCTCCCCTGTCATCAGAAGGGGTTTGTGAGGGCCAACACAGCATATAATCTGTTCTCGGGATGAGTTAACCTGCAGTCTGCGCAGGCAGCGGATCAGTGCTTCTCTTAGAATACCGTCTTATTCAGAAAACTTAGCTGCTGTCCTTGTGCTGACATACAAACTGGAAACAAACTCAGTGGCTAAAAATATCGCACCATAAGATATGCTATCTGGTTCCTGATAACAGGCTGCACAATACGTTACATATTAACCAGCGTTCGCACTCTGGAGTTTCAACACTTGTGTGCAGCACAAAATTATAGAGGAGCTGTAATTCTCAACCCAGCAGTGTGCCTGCTCTAAGAAAACACACAGTTGTGCAATTTTTTTTTCTTTTTTGCAAACACATTGAGGTTATATTGAATGTATTTCTCTTCAATATTTAATATAAACAAGCCAGAGGTGTAATGCAGTATTGCTGAATCTTTGACATTAGTGATTCGATCTATCAGTTCATTAACAGATAATTTTGTGATATTATATGTTTGGATTATTGTCATGTAAGTCATGTTATTGTCTATAACATGACAAGATCGATACCTAAAACGAATTGATCTTACTTACAAGTATCTGAAAACCTGATATAGCTTATTCCTCAAGTGCAGTAGAGCTCCATTGTTGTCTGAGCACTATTCAAACCTCAAAATGAGCCACATCATTATGATGAACTTGAACACTATAGCTTTGAGTCAATAGCAAACACACACCATCCTGCTTCTGTAAATACAAGCTAATGGACGACTCCTGTATGAACAATGTGTGCTATAAAAACCACAAACACATAGACTACGTTTACATGGACAGTCGAACTATTGACCTTATTTCGATTATGAAATTCACATGAATTGCTAATAGAATATTCCATTCATATTCTAGGATTATGACTCATTATGACTGAAACAGTTTAACGTAGGATGCTACTGTATAAAATTTGGTTTTCTTTCTAATTTGGCAAAAGCCCCATCTTCTTTACACCCAGGGGATGAGTCGTCAAGCAGTTGGTAACTGCTGTATGTCGATGACACAAGATGCTCTGAAAACTACAATAGGATGTTACAATGCGATCAAAGCATATATATGTCTTCATAATGAGACTAAGGTCTGAACACTCCACGTCTTGATCCTTATCCAGGTCATCCGAACATTCATGGCAGTGTCTTATTCAGACTATTGGCTAAATCAGGTCAATATCAGAAATATTGTTATTCATGGGAACATAATCATTGTTAGTTTTGGTCTTTTAATGGAATTAGTTGAGTAGTCGAGACACAGAAAGTACCACCATCGTTATTCTATGAAGGTCTTACATTTACTCTGGTGTTTACTTTGTACTGTTGTTTGATGGGACATTTAAAAAAAAAAAGTCTGGTGCTTTAGAAGTAATGTGTTTCATGTTTTATGCAAACAGCAAAAGAATAAGTGTGTGGTTAGCATGAGCAGTGATATTTATCTTGGCTGAACAATGAGAGAAAAAGAGCACCACCTGCAGAAAAACAAAACCCACTGAGTCAGATTATACACTGTTTCATTTCCAGGTGATTTGTGGGAAATGCAGTGCAAAAAAATTGCATTACAAAGCAAGAATAAGTGCATCATACAGACTCACCACTTCATCATAACTACGCAAGTAAACATGTGATTGTTAACTGGTGCTGGCTAAGAGCTAAACACCTGCTGTGCCCGACGTGTTGAGCAGGAAAATAATGTATATAGATGGAACGTGTAACAACAGTGCTGTTGATGGTGCGTGTAGTATCCCAGCTGTTAGTGGCAAAAATCCACAGCAATCCACGGGGGATGAGGTTCAACAAAGTGGGCTGGAGAATTTGTTATTAGATCGTTAGCAGTGGAAACCCCCTTCCTCTCGGAGCTAATGCACTGCTCTCTATTCACACAGCCTCATCTCCTCCTGAGCTCTGGCTGCGCTGCACTAATACTCTCCGAGGCGTTAACATTAAGCTGTGCTACAATGTCCGGTGGAGCTGCGGAGAAAAAAGGGGGCTCCCTGTGCAAGCCCATCCAGCGCACTGTTTAGAGTCAGCACACCATTAGTCAAATCTCTTCAGCCATGAAAAAAGACGGAGGGGAGGAGGGGGAAAAAATCAAAACGGAATATGCATGCATAAAATTCAAGACATTTGTTCCCATGGCAACCATTCAGCATGTCATTCACTTGTCAAGCCGCATCAGGGTCGATGGGGTCCATTGTCTGGGTCCTGGTGAGCATGGCTGCCTGGAACAGACCCGCCCCCCTCTTCCTCCTCCTGACCGACATCCAGGTCATTCATCACGCTGTTATTTCTTTTTAATTCACATTCGGCTCGTTTTTTCATCGCTAATCACACGACAAATGACCACCACGGCTACAAAAAAAGGAAGGAGGATAATGCAGTGCAATACTGAGGCATGGCTTTTATGATTCTTTTGAATAGGGGGGTTGGGGAACGGGATTAGGGAGAAATTCGGGGCCACTACCCTCGGAGCAACACCTCAAAGATTTCCCTGCTTTAGTTTATAGATTTGGTGGGTGGTGACGGCAGCACGGAACCTCAACATCTATGACTGGCTGTCAACACGAGTTTAACGCTCACAATGGGTGAAGAGGCCATTTGACTTCTGTAATCTTTTCCAACATGCTCCGGAGTTGCTGCTGATTGGCACTGCTCCGGCTTTCCCCTCGTGAATAGTACTGTGCTGTTTGGATGTTAAAACTTGTGCAGAGGTTGTTAGACGTCGTACATTGTTTTAAAACACTTAGGTTCCTTGTTCGTAGAGTTTTTAACACAATAATTATTGCATGAGACATTGATGCAGAAATTAGCTTTGATCTCCTGTAGTTTTGTAATTTATTGTTTTTCTTCTCCTGTTTTTCTTCTCCAGATCCAGACTCTCCTGTTGAGAGTCTGGATCTGTGACTGCAGGCCGCAGACTGCCTCCATGATCCTGCGCAACACCTTCCTCTACAATAATTATTGTTATCTTATTCATTATTATTAATATACTTGCATTATAGTATGTTCCCTGCATTATAGTATGTCCTCTCTATGAAAGTGGATATTAAGAGGTCCCCTAATTTTGCCAGCTGTTCTTTCTGATACACTGACATGAACAAGCCAGCATATTATCATCTTACACCTCCTCCTTTACACCAAAATTATTGGGTATACATGATTTATTTGAATACGAGTAAATCAGCGCATAAAAAAATGTTGAGTCAATGTCACAAACAGGACGGAAAATGAGGAGCTGTCACACCTCACTGTCCTGCCAGTGTTGCATCTTGCACAATACAAAGATAAAAATGCTGGTTCGCACTGCAGACATAAACCAGATGTTAGCGGTGACATGCCATGTTGGCACTTCTCTTTACACAGACATTGATCCGGCTCTGTGACTACGTCCACTGCCGGGGTAACAGCAATGCCCCCCATCCTGTGTTTGTACCTTTTATGCAGTGAGGAGGAATAAGGGCACAACATTCCCGCATCGAACAAGCTGCGTAAACCCCCCCTCTTCCTCCCTCCACCCAGCCACCTGAGGCAAATGGCCACTCACCCAAAACCTTTTTCTGCCTGTTTAAATTGAGACCTTCCTTCGCACAGTCGGCAGCTGTTGGCTCATGGGAAATGTTTTGGTATCTGTAAATAATAAGGAGTACTGTCCAGACCTGCTCTATAATGATTTGATATAAATAAAACAGGTTTCAACATGACTAACCTGTTGGGTTTTTGGCTCTGCACTAAACAAACTTCCTCTTCCACTTCCTCCTTTAGTTTATAATCAACTCAACCTTCAGCTTGTTAACATGACTAACAAATTTATTAAAACTTTGCCGTCAGGTCAAACCCCTCTGCTGCACTTGTTTCTATGACAACAGCTAGTTACAAATCAGTAAAATGTTCCTACTCTGTTAAAACAGATTGCACTTATTGACGACTTCAGGTTGATAACAACATATTGCCAATTGTTTGCATGCTTCCAAGCAACGCAACAGTCATTGATCATGAAAAACCTGCCTGGTGGAGGCTGCTCGTCCAGCTCGGCACATGTGGAGAGCAGATAGTTGGTGTTTATTAGCCGGCAGATCATCCCCCTGATAATGGCTGTAAACTGAGGCTCTTGGTCAAACAACCGTCTCTCAACACAACAACATGGCTGCTCCAACCAATCATCTGCCACGGACCAATCAATATACATCAGTGGAGATAATATATGGTATTGAGCAGTGTATAAATCTGTGTTGCTGTCAGTTCACTGCAGTTTTTATTTTGTCTACTTGAAGGAGGCTGCACCCACACATGGAGTGAAATGTTATTACACCAGTAGAATCCACAGTAATGATAAAGATTTTTGTTTACATCATAGCGACTGTTTTTAACCAGCGCCATCTTTACTCATTGTGCAGTATCTCAACATGTCTGTTTGGAGTGAACTGTTCTCTTGGCCTGTGTTAATGCTCCGGAGCTACTTCACAATTATTCCTTGTCATTAGTGAGTCCTCCTCAAACAGTTCTACAATATACTGAGAAGACATAACTCGGCCCTACACTTCCTTGGGCAGTTTATATTACACAATATACATACATGCATAATACATGGCCAGTGTGAAGTTGATATGTTTAACGGTTTGCGAGATATTGCCTTCCACATTCAGACAGACGTTTGTGGAATTAGCAGGTAGACGCTCGTGCACATTCACCAGACACCGGTACAACCATCATACTGCCAGAGATCAGACGGAAACTGGGAAGTAATAACTTGTACAATTAAAAAAGACATTGTGAAAAGAAGGAAAGGGAGACTTTCTCGGTCGAGCCGTGTCTCAGAGCGGTTCGCACAAAAGCCAAATGATTAAGTCAGCACAGGCGCATGGGAGATGAATAAATGAGAACAGGTATATTAAAAATTAAACTGATAAACAACATAATAATACACCAGACAATGTCCTTGTAAATAGAGGAGAGATGATAAATTACCAAGTATAGGGAATGCACAGGAGGGGAGAATTAATTGAAAATGTACTTTTAAAATTAAAAATGGACACCGAGAGAGAATGTGTTGTTTCGCCGCTGTGCACTGGTATGAGAGAGGCCTCGAGCAATGAAGGCTTAAATTTAACAATGTGTATTACGGATTTCGACAAAATACACTATATATTTGTAAATAGTCTGAAACTTTTACAGCAGAAGATTGGTTCAGAGGGGTTACCAGACATATTGTTGCATTCTTATTATTAGTTTTACGAGGTGACGAGACAAATGGGGGGTAAATGCTAATTATGTACCACAATCCCTATAATTACCCAAAAAATAAAATTCTATTAAAAAGCAAACTTTTATAATGTTCTTGCGGCTGTCATTTTAAGACCACGTATCTCCTAAATGTCAGCTTTAATGAGAAAGTAAAAACAAGCTTGATTACAGTGTATTTCATGTGTTTATCTCAACATATCCCAACCAACAAAGTTAAACCTTACATTTACTATTCACACAAGAGTCAAATTAGTTTCTTTCATGGAGGCTGATGTGATTGAAAGCAGAATAGAAAAGTTAGACAATCACATGAAGAGATCAGGGATAAGCCTTGACAAATAAAAAAAGACCCGAAGATGCACTCTGGCCCTGCTACAGAGTGGAGGGTGTGAGAAAAGGGGAAATGAACAGTACCCAGGTTTTTGAGGCGGGGGGCTTCTTAATAATTTCTCCTCTGTGGTGAAAGTTTGGGTGTGGGAGTTGGGGCTAAATAGGCGCGAGACGTGCCCGCCGCCCCTGCTCACAGCCAGCACCGGGCCTAATGAGGCATTAATCGGAGGTGTGGGATGTTGTTCTAAAGAAAAGCACCAGGTCAGCAAAGCACAATGAAGATGACAACAAAGAGTGGGGAGGCAGTGGCCCAGATGAGCGTTTCTCTGAACTGTATGCTCAGCAATCACTTCAAAAGCACGGTGACAGAATATTCACCAGATTTCAATGGGGAAACATATGAAAGGGCCTTTGAATGCTTTTGTTTGTAGGTTTTCCTTTTTTCACAAGGGTGATTAACCCACCTTCACCACCCCACCCCCCGCACGCACGTGCACACACGCGCGCACACACACACACAACACAACCCACACGTCAAGTCCTGTGGGTTCTCCAAACAGAGATCATGCCTGACATCTATGAAAGTGCACATATTAGATTTTAAAGCATTTTTTTTACTAAACACAAAGGGTCTCATTTGTTTTGATGACCAGGTTGTGATTCCATAATAATTCATTAGCACTCACTGCAAACAAAGAGACAGATTTACATTTAACATTGGCAGAAATCAGCAGTTGCATGACCCTGCTCTTACCTCCGGAGCATATTGAGACGTTTCTCTATTATCACGAGAAGGATGGAAAAAAATTGTTTGATTGTTTTTCACTTTTTTCATCAGGACAGACGATCGGTTGATTTTCATGTTGTTGTGTTTGCACTGCCTCTGTTTTCACACAATTTGTTGTCATCGTCCTTATTTTATTGAGAAATAAAACAAGATGATTATTGAATCTATTATTTTATTTGAGGTGAAGATACAGAACTGCCTCAACATAACAGTTCAACAATAGTAGCTAAACAGCTATAACACTGTGTTATTCATTTATTTAATTCTGCACAATAACCAGTGTGAGAACGCATCTAAAACCAGAGGGTGCCCTTCTCTGGAAATAACATTTCTCCAAAGGTACAGAATGTTAGGCACTGGGTCAATGATCATAAACTAGTTTTTGTGCATGTTATATTTGGTTCATGTTCATCTGCCACAGATGGCTGTTAGAGGCAGCCATCTGGATGTGACTGCCCAGTCCAGAAACTGTGTATCCCAGAGGAAACTGACTTTCCCCAGATTCAATGAGGGGTCTCTGTTTGACCTGCCCCCATTTATCTCAGATGAAAGTATATGTTTTGTTGTATCTATTTTTATTTGTTGTGATTAGACAGAATGATTTAACTGTTACTGAATAACGTGACTGTTATTAGCTCACGTTATATGATATTGCAAATATTCCCACAAATATATACATTGTAGCCAATTCATCCCACATTTCCCGTTTGTGCCCTTCTTTAAAAGAGTATTTTTAAAGGTATAATAAATGTATAGACTGAATATACCAGAATCTTTTGTAACCTATAAGTGTTTAAGTCACGTGTCCACATATACGTCATGTTTAATCACTAAGCCTGTTTCCATAGCATTTTGTAGCCTTGGGCTTTAACGGCACTCTGACTTTTCCAACCATTGTTTTGCACATTATATTAATTTTCATCCAAATGTTTGTAAGTGCAAATTGAAAATGTGCATGAGAACAGGTGGACAGAAACTCACTGACTTTGATTACCCTAGTTGCTCTGAACTGGCTAAAGCGGACACATTTGTACATTTGTAGATGTGTTGTGGCCAGCTGAAGAACGTACAGTCTTATCTCTCCTTTGAGCTCGGATTTGGTCTTGTCCGGAACTATCATGCTCTTTAGCATCTAAATGCTCCGTTGTGTTCGCCAGCCAGTGGATAACTTTGTGCGCCGGCTGTTTGGTACTGGGCAGGTCATGCACACTGACTCTTTAGAGTTTCACTAAAACCAGCTGCCAGCTGTGGCCAAACATGATGCCAAGAGAGTGAACCAAAATGGTGAAGTTGTGGATCATAAAACCAAAGCAATAAGCTGCAGGTCATTAAAATGCTTCAGAGACCTTTAGGGAACTGCGAAGTTGTTATGTCTACTATTCACTTGTTTCCTGTGATTTCTATAGTTGATGAAAACACTTAAGAATTTCCATTTCCTTTTGACAACTTTTTGAAAATGTACTTCAGCTCTGCATAGGAGTTGAATAACAAAAATCACGGGTTAATGGCGGTAACATATCTGCAAATATAATGCAGACTTTTGGGCTAATTAGCGCTGCAGCTGTCGTCAGTGCTGACAGGTCGGGAGCCCTGATATCAGCTGCGAATGAGACCACCTGCTGAGAGAGACCCCGCTGCCCTCGACCAAAGATCCAAGCCATGTGAAAATATGTTTCAAAAAATTCATCACCTAATGAGAAGCATGAACAAATACAAGGCAATTACATCACAACACTGTGGTACACCTGTGTTGTGTGTACTGTGCACCTGGGTTTGTGTTCAGGAATGCCAATAATTTATCGCATCTGATAATCGGCCAAGGAATTTTAATAATATCTGGGGAAGATGACATCCTCTGTTGATGTCCAGTAAAACATTTAAAAAGATAACATTTTTCATCAGCATATAATTTAATTAAAGTCAAATAATAATGTAAACCATCATTATAGTTGTGGAGCGTGTGGTTGTAGTGCCTTAACAGAGTATAAAGGCTAGTATTGATTTGAATTGCCTTCCAGACACTGCCTCATCACGCCATAAATGACATTAGACTTTGATTGAAAATGCCTTTAAAGTTAACTGCTGAGAAAAAGGTAATTTATCGGGCAGCTACTTAATTTATTCCTCCTCTAATGCACATTCATCAGACAGATCAATAATCAAATGATTCCACTGATTATGTGAAATGAAATGTACTGAATTAGCGCACGCAGCAATCGGAGACAGCTCTTCAAATCACAGCGGACGGACGGGATGTGTTACACGCTCGCAATAGTTTTTATGGAGCAAATTAGATGAATCTTCGAGAGGTGTCTTCCCCTTACTCTTGATCTCTTGTTAAATGCAAATGAGTGCACTCAGTGGCGTCTCCGTAAGTGCACCGTGGATCCTTTGAAAAGGGAAACAAATGGCTACGGGGAAGACACATGGATGGAGCGGTAGATGGTACAAAGAAACGGGCGCTGTTCTTTATGGACCTCTTTTTAATCCCAAAATGTTCTCTTGGTTTGAAATGAATTTTAACAGTTCACCTTGCGGGTGGTCAAAGCAACAGACCCTTCAACATTGAGGGAGATACTAAACACTTGTTTTTGACAAGGACCTGACAAAATGCTGTTGCCGTGGCAACGTGGACACAATGCAAAGTTATGCCTTGCTCACAATGTTTCGTTGAGACGGGGAATTATAACAACATTTCACCGTTATGTGTCCTTAAAGCTTCAGTGTGGAGGATTTACTGACATCTAGCTGCAGATTGTGACCAGCTGAATAACCCTCACCTCACACTCTCCCACCAAATCTCTATGGTGAACATATTGTGCTCCTCCAAATTGTTATTATGCAAACATAATTATGATTATTAGGATTTTCTACTGACAGATCCCTTTAAATCAATTTTTCCTCTCAAGGACCATTTCATTGTTCACAAAATCTTTGTTTCTTAATAGTGAATTTCTTTAGTTAAGAAAAGCACCTTCTCTTTGCAAACTTGGTTTTCCCACAACATATGCATCTCTAGTTACGTACCTCCACTCTGAAAAGACAAATGCAGTTTTTCAGATAACTAGAGAGTGGTCATGAGTTTTCCCTCTGGCAAGAACAATATTTGCCATGTGATTTTCATGTGATATTCATGTGTAGTAAAACAAATACACAGGTATTTCTTAGTCACTGTTCCCTGTGACACAACTTAACAGTCTAAACAGATCTTTATGGAAAATGCAAGCAGATGTGTATCACTTTTTGTTTGAACAAGGAAACAAATTTGATTGTAAACTGGATCTCAGGTGCACTGAGAATAGTCATCCAAGGACAACGCCTGATCAGCTCACCATCACTAATTTTAACAACATAGTGAGTCCACCTGCATGTACAAATGGGACGGAAATATGCATCATTTACAAAATTATGCTAAGTCTTGTGAAGAAGCAAACCACAAGTAGAACAAATGGATCCAAAGAAAGCTAAAGAAACCATTTCAACAAACCTGAAGTTGCACCCACAACTGCCTGCAGGTCTGTATGAAGTCCTCCCCTTTAAAATGGACACAATCTTGCAGCCATTAAAACAACCTGGACCTGTATTAACCCATCTGAAGTCTTTCATTTGACAGAAGAGCGATCACACCAACACCAGACCACTGATTGCATCATGCACAGCTTACTCCAGGAAACACTGTTTGGTTAAAGCTCAATATTGTATTGGTTTCCAACTTTTTGCAGTGCAAATCATTAGGAGGTTCTGTGAAATAATAATAAGACACAATATGTGCAAACATTGTATTTGTACATTGTTACAACATCATTAGCTTGTATATCCATAACAAAAATAAAACTGTACTGTTTTCTATAGAATGTTTTAGTAAGTTACCATATGCTCACTTTCATTTCTCTTGTTGTCTAAATGTACATCATATAACAATTTGCACTGGTTGTGATCACGTTTAAATACAGGCCATAGCTAGATGTAAATAAAGTACCATGTGTTATTACAAACCATAAAACTGATGCATGCACATTGGCTGCATTTACTGTATATTAGAATAAGCTATTCTAGTGCACAGTCGGCTGAGACTATTGGATTGAGATAATCAGCCCCCGTCTATAAAAAAACAATAAAGGTCTCCTTTATTAATTCATCTTTAAAATCTACAAATGAAGACCATGCTCCTCATTACTTGTTTGCACCCATCCAGCATTAGTTGCTGCTGCACGGCCTCACAACTTAAAAAGACTGAAGTGAATTTTCTCTGTGCACGGCAGTGAGAAGCTGGCAACGCTGGGTGACCGAGCTATAAATACTCAAGAGAACAAAAGAGTAATTGACTGCTGCAGTGTCGGTGTTACACCATCTGTTAAGACAACATAGTCTACCTTCTGGATTCTTCATATTCACACGATATATTTATATATATATATATATATATATATTTCATGTGTATGCTCTATTCCCGTACGTATTTGTTAAACCAAGACACTGTGACTTTGACAAGTGGAAATACATTTTGTGTGAAGAGGTTTAGCTTTCACCAACAACATAAGTCAAAATCTAAATGAAAAATGTAATCCAAGCTCATTATAGTTGTGAAAGCCTTTTTATAACCAGACATCTGGACACACGACAACACAGGAGAAACACAGGAGAAACTGTGATCTCCATCTAGTTCAGTATGTCCTGTTGTGTTCGAGAGCAGCAGCACTTAATCTTGGCAAGGACTCACTATTGCAATCCTAATCAGAATCCCTTTAATCACCAAGTGCACAACATACAACAGTGTATCTAGGTGACATTGGTGTAGAGACATATTGAAAATTGGATTAGCAGACTACAGTATTGCAGGACCTCAAATGCAGAGGGTCAAAGGATCAATGTAAGACATACAGTATGACTGAGCAGATGTGACGTCAATATACTGAATATTTACTCTTCAAAAATTAGCGTCTTTGGTTAGATCTCAAATAAAGAAATGTGAAACCCCTAAACCTGAGAATAGTTATGTGAAATAGGTATTAATGAAGTAGGTAGTATTTGCTAATGAAATCAGTTATGCACATTTTCTCAAAATTAGCACAGCCAGTATGTTTTTGATTTGATACCTGATATTATACTGTATCTCCACCTCATGAAGCTATAGCTAAGAGACCCATACAGATATGACAGCTTTCTATTTATTTTTCTTTTAACACTAAGAAATATGCCTTTGCAAACTCTACAAATGAATGCCTGTTTTACAGTTTATGTTTAAGCACTTCAAGCTTGTCTATACACGCTGCTTTAAAGTCTAGAACCTGGGAAGATCAAATGGAAAGAAGATCTGGCAGACCAAACACACAGTCCTCTACAGGTGCCTAATTAAAAAGACTGATCTAGGCCATTTCCAATTACATCTAGGTCATCTCCAGCAAAGCAAAATACTTCAAATTCCACTTGTAACTAGTTTTTATTCACAATTTATTCTTTCTAAACCTTTTTTTGGCGCCACTTGGGATCAGCACAAAAAGCTAGACAACAAAGACATGTTCATAAACTACACATACACATATTACTACAAATCCAGCAATCGCAGAACTAAATTACTGTTAATTTAATCCAATATTTACAATCCCTTTACCTCCGTTTTGGTCGCCACCAGTCCCTGCTAGCTATTTAGCTGCTAAATGCTTCACTATCTCCATGAGCTAGTTGCTAACATTGTTTGTTTGGTGTGATGCAGATACTGTACATCAGGTTTTTGGGGGGATTAAAGAAGTGAGCACGAATTGTGAGTTAAGTTTGGAGATGTTAGGATGCTGAAATGCCCTGGTACACATTTGACCTGTTGTTGATATAAAAATAATGATATCAATTGAAAATTAACTAGAATTGCTGAATATAACGCGTTAAAAGTGACACATAATGGAAAGTATATTGAACATATAGTACAGAGCAAATGTAAGAGAATAAGACATTTTTCCCAATTGGTATGGTCCAGTTGCCTAAATGTAACCAGACCTAAACCATAGAGATGCCAGACCAAACAATGCTCATATGAATCACGTCGGAAGGAACTGAAAAACAACCATTGTTAGATTAAACATACTCTTATCATGCTGCTCCTTGTACTGAATGTCCAGGCAATAACAAGGGAAATATGTGTTGGATAAAATAAAAAAAATCCAATACATGTTACACAAAGAAAGCCTGTGAAAGAGGGTATTTGTATGGTTTAGAGTTTTAATGAGGCCGAATAATAAAGAGAACAGCACTGGAAATATATGCTGCTATCTTTTTCTGCCTTTGATGTTTTGTCGCTACAGTAATGAAAACAATTATCAGCCATTCTGTTGCAAATTTGATGGTGCGAGGCATTTTATAATGTTGTTTCACAACCCCAGCCATTTCTTTACATAATGCTTTAATAATGACGTTTGCATGCAACCATTTGTTCTCTGGATTATCTTGGTTTTTTTGGTGGGGGGGTGCAGCGAGGGAGCAGAGAAGGGCATCTAATTCATTAGCTTTCAAGTTTAGTCCCGGTCACTGAAATCTATTAGGTTGGTGTAAGATGGATCTGATGGTAAATATAAATTATTTTTGCAGAAGCAAAGACCGGCTCTCAAGCATATGTAAATTTGTATATGTAAGACTGTGTGTGTTTGTGTGTGTGTGTGTGTGTGTGTGTGTGTGTGTGTGTGTGTGTGTAGTAATCCATGCAAGCTTGCACAGCGAGAGAGAATAAAATGAGGAGTGGAGGTAAAAGGGGGAGAAATAGTGAGTAGAAAAAGGTGCGAGAGGGAGAACTGAGAGCAGTAATATCCATTAGATTTATTGTGCTGCAATTCCCAGTCCCTCCAGTTCTGCCTGAGGGGGACTATATTACATTTCATCACAGTTTCATTTTCTCCTGCAGATGAGAAATGGGACTTCTGTAGCAGTAATGTAGCATGTATGTGCTAAATTTCATCTCTAATAAAATCAAACACATCACAACTCCTGGCACTTTTGCTACAGGTCCATGACAAAATGAAACACCATCTGTTATCGTATCAAGAGCGGCTTATTAGAACATAAAAATCCAACACACCCAAGGAATAAGGATGAGGATAATGAATATAAGAAGTAATGGGAAGTGATGGCAGGACTGGCCTTAAAGATGGGAGCTGGTTCCTTTTGAATCAGAGCCACTTTATTCCTTTATTCCCACTTTATTTATAAATGCAGCACATATACACTATAGGGTAAATAATCACATGTTGACATTCCTGAACAATGACTGGAGACACAGCTCAGAACAGGTGAGCAGCGTCAAAACTCTCCTCTCCAGAACCTGCTTTAATATATTTAGTATGCTGTTACATTTGCAGACTATAAATGGGAAATGAAAGACAGTCTGGGGGTTAACACTTTGCCATTCGGTTACATTATGATATATTTGACCCAGTTCACTCTTCTTTTGTTTCTGTTTTAAAGGATCTTGCCAGTGGTTGTATTTCTAATACTAGAAAGTACTCAGATTACACAATTGAGCATGAGTGTATGTTACTTTCCTAATCTCTTTTACTTAGTTGAATGCACTATAATTACATTATATACATATACACACTATAATTACACTCACTAATGTTAATACATGGTCATTCAAGTTATGCTTGCAAAAAATGCAAATTTTATTGGTTTGTGGACCAATGTGTGACATTTTAACCGTGAAGCTGTGTGATGAGATTTAACTTATAAATTAACCTCTGTTTGATTTCAGTAGTGAAATTAGCGCATGTTAGCCTGAATATCTGTATTTTGTGGCTTAAAATAAATGTTAATTCTCAATTTCGTTATGTACTGACTTTGTTTTCACACATACATAAAACACACATAAAACCAGTTTGTCTTGTTTGTAATTAGATTGTGACTCAGCCAGTGCTTGTGGACGTAAGAGGTGATAGTACCATGGTCCTGTGTATTTGTAAGACTAAAGCTAATAGTAGTGGTGGTGCTTAACACGAGACTCATAGTAACAGTAGTAGTTGCAGTGGTACTTATCAAAGCTGAAGTATATTGTGATTCAAGAAATGGTAGTAGTAGCAGGATAGTTAAACATAAGTGACATGAATTCTAAGTAGAAATAAATGTTTCTCAGTATTGTATTGTGGATAGTTTGTTACAATACCCCTTATTTGCCCTGCAATGAAAAGTAATTTTAGTTTTTTTGAAAATGACATTACCGAACATCTTTGATTTAGCACCGACTATGACCTGACAGACATGCAGCCAGGCAACATCAAAACTACTACGGTTTTGTTAGAAAACGCATCGACTCAGCTATGGTTACCCCTGGCGTCTGCACTGGTGTGGCCACAGGGCTGAGTTTTAGTCTGCACAGGCCGAAACTGAGATGTTTACTCTTGGCCCTCGAACTCAGGTTTGCTCTCCAACTGCGACCTTTTGGAGACAGAGCCTTCTGTATCGCAGCCCCCACCCTCTGGAACTCTCACCCTGCGGAAATACGCAGCGCTGCACCTCTGAAAAAACTCCTCAAGCACCACCTGTTCACTAAGGCCTTTGGCCTCAGTTAATGATCTGTAGTATGTAATGCAGTTAAGGATATGTAAAGCATCCTTTGCTGCTATTATTATTATTATTATTATTATTATTTATTATTATTATTATTATTATTATTATTATTATTATTATTATTATATGTTTGGAAACGATAATGTAGACACTTACAAATGCTTGTTGAATTTTGGTCATGACATAGCCTTTGTTAATTTCCTCAAGCTCCTATCACATGACCTCATTTCGGAAGAAAACAACCGGCATAAATTTGTATATTTTACAATTATGCCACTACTTACGTGAGAAGTCATGTGACGTACTTTTTCAGGTGTGCTATTATGGACGGGGATGATATGGAGCCAAAATGCTTCGTGAGCCTAAATCATTTTAGTTTGTAAACAGCGTTTTCAAACAAAAGCGCAGTAGTATGGATTCAGCCCCAGAGCCCCAGCCCCTTCCTGTCTTATCAGCCATGTTCTTATTTTCTTTTCTGGCAGAAAGACGTGATAGCTGAATTAAAAATGTCTTTGTATTTTTAAGTTGCTTTTTTATGTATTAGTGCTACCTTTCCCTGCCAAAAAGTACAAGTAATATCAGCAGTCGTGGCGGCAGCAGTAAAAACTTATCAACAGCAGTACTGTGGGGTCAGTTGTAGTACTACAGCAGTGTAGAGTGTTAGTCTTGCTGGCAGTGGCTTCATAAAGCAACTCATTAGTCAGTAGAGCAACAGGGTCAGT
Source organism: Hippoglossus stenolepis (assembly GCF_022539355.2). Taxonomy (NCBI): domain Eukaryota; kingdom Metazoa; phylum Chordata; class Actinopteri; order Pleuronectiformes; family Pleuronectidae; genus Hippoglossus; species Hippoglossus stenolepis. The sequence continues at coordinate 23,433,652 of NC_061483.1, read as the reverse complement.
TGCCTCAGCTTCATATTGTGTGTCAGTATCAAATAGCTGACAACAGGTGGGGGATTAGAATCATGGTTGCACAACTAATAATACCAACTGCTTAACATATCAGTTACCACATAAACAATGGTCAATCACTGCTAAAGGGAAAAGCATGTGCTATGACAACAATGCTATCAACACAGACTTCAGTGTCTTTGTTTTAACTGGAGCAAATCCAGTCAAACCCATTTGATCTACAGTATTGGAGCTTTGGGATGTAGACACGAGAAAACAAATGAGCAGCAGCAGAACAAAAAAAGAAAAGCTAGACAGTCGGGGTGAAAATGATTTTCTTTGCTCTGCTTTGTCAGTTTTAGAGTGTCATCTCCCGATAGTCATTAAATAAGTTGTGTTGTTGTTTTAATTATCGATAGTAAAGCAATCTGTTCATAATTACAAACATTTGCTTGTGGCAATTACAAACAGTGGCTGGTAGCAGTTTAATTTGCCCGCTCTAATCTTGTCTGTAATTAGAGCACACACAAGCAGAGCACCCGAGTTGTTCACCTCCAAGGCAAACAAGACAAGACTGAAATTCCCATTATAACAAACTGCTGACTGCCTGCGGCACACAGACTCGTCTGCCTTCAGAGTGAAACATTTCGTATATTTTCTAATCCATTTGTTTAGCTTTACAATGCAATTGCACCGATATGGCAGGTTCTCATTTCACCCTCTCTGTAAAAAAGAAAGACAAATGAAATTGGAAAAATATGTCACAATATTGCACCACAGATCCAACAGGGACGACACGTTGTGTTTATTCATGCAGAAAAAAGGCTCATCTTAGATCATAACACGTATGACAATATGTGCTGCAAAGTGCACTTGGAGTAGGCATGAAAAGGGTTATCATTAGCATATTACTAAATCAAATCCCGCAAGTTCTAAGTGAACGTCTGTGACCACAAACTTGGAAGATGTGTATAGCCCCTCTTGTTATTTTTAAATGGGAGTGAAGGGTATTTATTCAAACCTTTAACTAAAAACAAATGGGTTAGATGGATTAAAAATATAAATTACCATCTCAGTGCAACAGAAGTGAGTGGACCTGTGATCTCTGCTCTAATGCAACATGGCTCCAGATGGTGAGCAACTGTCTGAACAACATAGGGAACTTGATTGTGAGACTTAAAGAGGGGAGAGGGTACAAGAGCATCAGTAGGTTAATAAACACGAACAGCTGCAGCATTAAGATGTATAGAAAGAGTCATACTAACAAAAACAACTGTCCCAGTGAAAAATGTCTGCACACAAATTTCGCTATTCATGCATTGGAAAACAGAGGGTAAGTGCTTCTGACTTGGCCCAAGGATTATCTATGACCTTCAGTGAATGATAGGATGATGCATGACATCAATTTACAGACAGCAAGATGAGAACAATTGATCTTAAAACTCCAAGATTAAACTTTGCCAAAGAACATGACAAAGGCACCTGATGAATATTGACAGAACATTCTTTAGGCAGACGACCCCAAACACATTTTTTGGGATCAGATGTTCTGTGTGGACCTGGTCAGGTTTACCAAAGCTTCTGCATAGTGCAAAGGTTTTTATAGATGGCACCATGAAGGCAAGTTGTGTACACCCAAATAATTATGAAAAGATGACTCTTACAATGATCCTAAACATAGCCTACTGCAAATATCACCTGGTCTGACAGACCCCTGAAGCTGAACTGTATGTTCGATGTTGCGCCTTTATTCTGCCCCGTCGTTCTGTATAAATAGTATAAACTCGACATGGGGGTCATTATTGTTCTGCCTTTATAGCATTTCTAAGAACTTTCAGAGGCAGATCTGTGTAAAAGTGTGAGCCGGCATGGCAGGACAGACGCCAGCTGTGTTGTGTTACACCTCATGTCTCACATTCCAGAGTGCCGTCATTGTTTTGTAAAATCACAAGACCAAATGCCAGCTTGTTTGGTTCAATGTAAACCTAAACAAGCAAAAGTGGCATAATGAAGGGGTCTTCTTAACAACAAAATAGTGGGTTTCATGTTTTAAAGGAACCTAACTTCATAACTTTTCGGAGTTTTTTAAAGTGGAAGAAACCCCCTCAAGCAAACAATAACCATGAGTATAAAATAAAAGATCAGAATCTGACCAACGAAGGGTGAAGTACTTTTTTGCAGGTGGTTTTCATAAACCTAACCCCTAACCCATGAGAATGGACAAGAGGGTGACTTGGATCGCAATGTTCTATCCTAACCCAATGTTTTCCAGGATTACAGGTACGTGCAGTGCAAATAAATCAAGGTGATAGCCCATTCAACGTGACCGAACCCTACATGAACTATTCATTTCAAAATGTTTGTCCAAACCAGGCTCGACGGGTCCTAACAGTCTCAGATCTGGTGTCCACACTCTAGTATGGACCTTTCATTACAGCTCATTAGTATTTAAAAAAAAAATATTGGCTTTGTCCTCCACTGCAACATCAATGGTCTGCCCATTTTAATTGACGCTCTTACACTGAAATCAGAGTTTCTCCTCAAACGCTCCCTCACTCCAATCCCCACCATCCATCTCTGGATCACAGTGTGGAGGGGCAGGGAGCAAATAGTTTGACAAAGCTGGAGATGTGCGTCTATCATGTATCTACCTACACTCTCCTGTCAAACGGCAACAACGTGTCAAGAAATCTCTCTCTGAGGTCAGCCGTGTCAAGCCACACTGGCCACCTGTAAAGAAGGAACAGAAAATACCAATAGAGGGTAACTGGGGTTATGTGTGGTGCAGTCTCCCAAGTCCAAAGTTCTTTTGTACGTTTTGTATGTACATGAATTCACTTTTTGCTGCCATGCAAATGCAAGGAGGGGATTACATGGGTATCTATGTGCCCACAAACATTTTCTTTCTGCCATCTCTTTCTCTGTCTCTTGTTGTATTAACAATAACTCCAGGGGTACATCTTTCACTGTCGCTGCAACCCCCCATTCCAGGCTGTCTGAGGCACTTTTTTTCCTCTCAGATGATAGCTATTAATTCCCCTCAGAGGCTGCTTGATGGAAGGCTAACAACATTTTATATTGTTGATACACTTCTGACTCGAGCTTCATGCTCTCAATTACAGATGAAAGATAGCTGGTAACCTGGTTACAAATAGGCTTCGCTGTTTAGATGATGTCAGGCACCTTTATCAAGCCGGGATGGAAATAGAAAGGGGGCTGTCTACGCCCCCCCCCCCTTCAGCATCTTTCAGCGCTGATGTTATCCCACTGTGAAGAGATGGTTAACGGCACATCCAGTTTGGCTTGGTGCCATTCCAATCTGGTCAAAGTGATTATCATTCATATTCATATGTTTTCACTCGCGTCTGTTTGTGTATTTGTCGGCAGAGTTTGTCGCAAAAAGTGCTCAAATGATCTGCACCAAACTTGGTGGAGGGATGAGTCGTGGGCCAGGGAATACAATTTTGATACAGTTAAAGCAGCAGATTCATGAATTTTCTTTTATCACTTTCTTCATTTTGAGATAAGCATCGAACATTTCCATCTATTTCTCAGGAAGTAATGTGCAGATCTTGATGTAAACATATTTATGGTGTTGAGATCTACGAGTTCTGACAATTTTGTGCAGATTATCACACAATTGTCTATTTAACTGTTGTTACTATATTATACTTCTATTAACTTTATCAAGATTTAGGACGGATCTTTAATAGTGTACTGGTTGTGGAAACTGGTGGCTTCCTCTAAAACATTGTAAGGTCTCCTTGAGATTATGTATGTTGTGATTTAAGTGCATTACTTGTGGCATCACACTACAGGGTTTTGTTTGCACTGAAATATCTAAAAACAACTGTTTTTGTTACAAGTGTATTATGATAGACGAGTCATTTTTCATGATGTTTAAATGCAGCCTCATAAACTCTGGAGCGAATCAAACAAACTCTAAGTTACTAAATGTACTGATCAGGTCCTGATAACTAGTGATGAGTGTTTATTACTAAAAGTGAGAGCAGGGCAGAGTGGAGGAGGAAACAGAAACTCCAGCTGCAGCTTCTGCTCTGATCATTGAGCAGCTGTGACCAGAAAAATTCTGTATTTTCACTGTTTCCACTGTTCTTCAACAAAGTCACTTACCGGCTGCTTCACGTAACGCTCCTCATCTCACTGTGTGTGTCACTCTGAGTGAGTGAGTGGGGGCGGAGCCCCGGGGCCTATGTGTGTGTGTTGCCCGCTCCTGGTATATCACTTGATGGCCTGATACGATGATGATTTAAAAAATGTACGTGAACGTGGGTGACTCTTTACGTTCACGTTCATCATATGTGAACTGATTTGTTCAGTTCATCGTTCACAAAACACAACACTGCAATATAATATATATGATACAGAGCCAAAATGCTTTTGTGGACAGAGAACATTTAGTATGGACATAGTAGTATTGTAGCCACAGAAAAGTACCAGTTGTATTTGCGCCCAATGGAGTCATTTCAGCTGCAGGTCTTTGGAGTGTGGGAGGAAGCCAGAGTACCCTATACTCTTAAATGAGCAGACAGAATTTGAATTGGATTTTTTTTTTGTGCCAACGATGATATAATCACACAGGAGTGCGTCTGTTTTGACGTACACGACAGGATTTATATGGTTAGCGCCTCTGAAAGAAGTGTAACAGCACATCAAAGGCTGAAAAGAGATATTTACCAAGAGCCTTCATTTTCCTAACTCTTGACATATATTTAAATGTGAAATTAATTTGAACACTAAAGAAGAGACTGGGAACTGGAGCACTATAAAAAAATGTATCAGATTCATTTTCAAAGCAAACATTTGATGGTCCCTCTGAACAAAGGGATTTCATTATTGATATAAGCTGTTTCTGAAGCTCCGTTTTTTTCTGAATTTCTTTGTTAAGCAACATGAAATGAAGAATTCCTCACTCTTGGCTTTTTTATTAGTGGTAGCAGCTTGTCATTAGATTAGAGCGAGAGTAAAGAAGGGAGTAAAAAAATAAATGGATGTTTTTTTATGAGTGGCTCTATGAATGTTTCTGCACCCTGGGTCTGTGGCCTGAATACAAACTGTTACATAATGAATGAGCGCTTTACTCCGGGAATAAAGATTAGCAGCTGACCCCTTTTACATCATCATCTTATTTCAGGAAACCAGAACCTCTTGGGCACGACAAATTTCTCAGCAGTATTTGTCCTGCACGGCCACCACTTTCAGAATACTCCACTTGGTGAGAAAGGAAAACGGAATCACTTGTTTATCAAATGAAATCGTATACACAATTATGATCACTTTATTATGTCACTTGTAATTCTGTTGTGCTCACCCCCCATGTTAGTTGCAGAGAATGAGGAGATGATGGCATGATCAGGGGGAGAATTAAACGTCTCTCCAGCTTACTGCTGAGGGTCAACAAACAAACACAAGCTCCTGGTTAGTGAACTTAATGAATAAATCATTGAGCTTGAGCCAAACAACACACACACACACACACACACACACACACACACACTTCAATCCGTTGCCCATCACAACAGAAGCTACACACACCCTCTCTCTCTACCCCTGGACCCTCGCACATCTGCTACCATTACATAGCCTGGCCCATATTCACGACGCCATTCATTATCCCATGTCACGGTGCGCTCTGGGTCCCTGCCAGCAGATATTAAACTCTTCAGAAAAGATAAACATCATATTACTTCATTACCCTTTTAAAACACATGCAAATTAGAGCTATTATGCTCCCCCCCCCCCCAGCACATACTTTTCTCTTTATTTCCCCCTCTGATGAAGTTTGTCTGGCCGCCGCTCAGTCATTCCTCCTTTGTCACAAGCTGACCGTGATTGGGTCAAAACCATACGGCTCTGCCCCGCTCGTTTTCCCACCTCCGAATTAAACATTAATGTCGCTTGACAGCAATAAATAACATTTATCACAATGGGGATCAAATAATGATTCGGCTACGCTCGGGCCTCTCATCAGAGCCCATCAACTGCGCGAAAGCGGTGGCGTGATTATGCCGGCAGCTGTCTGTGACAACTGTATCTAAATCACTCAGAGCACATCTACTTCTCTTTGATGTCCTGAACGTGTGGCGTTATTGACGGGTTGTCTTTCCATTCATCTTTCAACCTAATCACCGTCCCAATCACAGATATCAGCACAGATGTCGTTAAATCGGCGGTAAGTTCTCGTCGGTTTACGGTGCGAGAGGATTTACTGAAAGCAAACAAACACACCCCCGTGTACGGTTAAGTGTATCAAATGTTCTTTCCTCCTCTTTTTTGTGAAACAGTGTGTGGTCTTTAGCAGCCATGTTTGATTAAATTCTGCTTATGTATTCTCAGGACTTTTTTCCCTCCCTCTGGTGAAGACTGCAAAACATTTTGGTTTTATGATGAAAGTTATTTCATTTACCATTCACTGAGTGTAGCAGACTTTTTTTTTTAATTCCTTTGCAAGTTAAATGGTGCTTGTGCTTAGGTTTGCATTTTAAAGAGAGAGATCATTGGCCAACTGGATGGAAAATAACCACGAAATGCATTAAAAACCGTCTTCAGATCTCGGGCCACGCAGTGTGTGTTTTCTGAATGTTTGTGTCCGTGCATATTTATCCATATGTGTGCAAGCATTCAAGCATGCTCGTATGCACATAATGTGGTCGACCCATTGGGCTTGTAACGAGCACAGTAACAGTGTGTGATTCCACAGCGCAGAGTGAAGTCAAACAGAGGATCATGATGACAGTATTCCTCAGCTCTGCTTTTGATCTTTCTGTTTCATATGACAGAAAAAAGGCTGTTCTCAGACAAGTCTCCTTTTTGATCTCAAAAGGCATAATAAAAGTCCTGGCTATGTGCCTTTAAGATAAGATAGCCATCAGGCCTTGAGAAGATGAAAAATATCAAAGATAATTAGAGCGAGGGGAGAAAAAAAGATAATTAAATTGTATGCTGGGAATGTTAACGTCACAGGCTTCTTTTAATAAGCAGATTCATTAATAACCACAGTGTTGTATCAGTATTCCATTTGTGTTTGATTAATAATGAGCAGGACACATTTAATGAGAATAAAACTTTCATCATAAACACACATGAATCAACTAATGATATTTCTTTGCCAAATAGTACAATTGGATCTCATTAAACTCTCTCTATACACTGCTATCCTGCATGTTAATTGAAATGCCTTAGAACCTTTCAAAATGTGTTCAAGTTAATCATTTGGTTTGATTCACAATTAGTCTAATCTCTGTCAGTGGGAAATGGAAAGTCCGACCAAAGAGTGTATCATTTCCGCCCGACGACTGGGTCTGAGTCACCTTTTATGCCTGTGATTGGTTGTTAAGTTCCATTGCAGAGGGGATATCAGGAGGCCACACAAAGCACGAGCTCATTAATCTTCCATGAAACTGTGAGAAAATTGAGTTCAGAATCAGGACTGAAATCCCCTAAAAATGGCGGAAGGCCCGCTAAGCTTCCTAAAGGCGAGCAGCAGCTGAACGAAGCCGGGCAGAGGCGCCGCAACGAGGAGCTCATATACGACCAAGTTACTGCTTCTTTTAAAGAGTCTGATATTTGTAGTAGCTCGAAGTTAATGATTGTTTTTTTCACGCTCCCACTATCCAGAAATGAAGACAAAATATCTGATATATGAACGCGGCCATCTTGAGGTTATGCTGTGAGGATCAGTGGACTGACCAGTGGTATCGAGGTCCTGCTGATGTACGTGTTCGGTCAATTGTGAGTCAGTTTTAACTGTCAATCGTGACATTTCACCCAGTTTTTATAGCATAAAATAAGTAACTAGAATAGCATTCAGTAGAGCACATCTGCCAAGGCCAAAGATTGATTTTTCTGTGAAAATGTCAAAAAGAAAAATCCAGATCTGCACCAAAATTTATCAGGTTCATCACTGATCCATACCATATTGCTCCATCAAGTTTTGTGGTAATCCATCCAGTAGATTTTTTATAATCCTAAAACACTATTAAAACCAAATTTACCAAGAAAATATGCAACATCAGGGTGATATAAACCCTTTTTGAGAAAAAAATATTTTACATTTACTTTGACTTTATACTTTAGTCCATGTCTTAACAACTAACATGGAGGAGGCAGGATTTATGACCTATTCTGCAGCCAATCACCATGGGGCATGTGTATGGGAGCTGTCATGTCGTCCATCTTTATAAACATTCAGACTCCTGATCAAACTTAACCTCTTAGAATCCAACCTTTTTTTTTTATGTTTGCCTATATGACATACCCAAATACAAAAGCTTATACCAGAACAACTATAAGGTATTATCCATGTATAACACCTCATTTGAAAGGCACCAACCTCTAGTTTCAGAAATTGTGATTGGTTAGTATGTGGCTAAAATACAACATAAACGAGAGCAGTTCAAACATTGATAAATACCTTTTTTTCTGTTTTGGTCTATTATAATCCATTTGAATAACAAACACTGAGAGGACTTACAGAGTTGGGTCACAATGTCTTCACATTACATTCAGTCTGAAATAAGTGTTAGTGTAAATACTCATTAGTGTTGCTGTAAGTTTATGCTCACAAATACTGAAAAATACTAATAATGAATAATAACATATAATCTAAACAGTAGCAACATGAATGTCCAACAGTTTGCAAAACAAAAAATACAATGAAGAGACACTGTTTAAAAAAATTAAAAAAAGTTGTTAAATAAATGTCCCCTTAAAGGTCAGACTTCAGCCAGCACATGAATAGAAAACACCATTCATAATACAGTAGGTTATGCAGAGCTGCATGTAATGAATTTAATTATAAATAGCACTTTTAAAGGGTTATTCAAAGCCCACTCCGAAAGAGTAAACATCCAACTATGATAGGCAGCTGTTTTTCGCTGGTATCTCTCACTGCACTTCACTGGACTCTTCAAAGCAGCACTTAAATGAAGAATGATACAGAGATGCCTGGGGCAAGAAGAGAGCATCTTTGACTGCATACAAACGAGCCTGCACCAGTACACTGTATCTGATGATTGGTGCCTGCTCCGCTTCAGAATAAGCTTCCTTAAAGACATGGCAAGGGGCCTCACCCTAATCTACTGCTCACAATGGAGTGTTCATGGCAAGTCAACAGTGTGATGTTTTATGCATTTAGAATAGATGGAGTGAGTCAAACACTTATAAGTTGTCACTGGTCTTGTGTGGAATTTAATCAGTTTTCCACTGACTTACTTATACCATGGAAATGAGTAAACAGCTTCTGGTGTGGAGTGTTAAATGCACACATGCATGCACAGCCAAACTAAGAGCTCCACACACACACACACAGACATTATACATGCACACGGCAGCAGCAGCATTGTGTGGTCACACATCAGAATATAATTGTTATTGATAAATTGAATTGAATTTACAGCTTTTTTTTTACACGCATGGTTGAAAATGTACTTACATTCATATATATACAAACCAGATGTTCTCTTGTCTAGTCAAATTGACCAGGGTTCACAAAATCAATCTAATTAATACACAGCCACACAATGAGAGCAACACATCACGCACTCCATTTTCTTCATCAGTATTAAATATAATCCTAAAGGTACAGCTGTTCCTTAGCTGTAGCATTTTCTCTAATCATTCAAAAAACTAGCTATAATGAATATTTTATATTGGATATGGATCAATATGTGAAAGAGTAAAGTCATCGTGACTAACCCACCATTATTACTGTTGTGGTTTCCCTAAACTCTGTTTTGGTCTTTTAGTTGTTGTTTTCATTTTCTGGCCGACCACAGCCTCCCTAGTGACCAAACAAATCTGTTATTACTGCCACCAAGGATTTATGTTTTTATTGCTGTTTGTCTGCTTGACTGTTAACGAGATTGCGCAAAATTCCTACCAAAGCCATTTCTATTCAAATGACCCAAGGAGGAAAACCATACATTTCGATCCATATAAACAAATTTTTTTAACATGGTGAGATGAAGTGTTGGTCGTACGTGTGCTCCTCCCCCTTCTAGTTAGATGTTTAAAGGATAAGGTTGGTGATATTCTTTATTGTTTTTACTTCAGTAAATCCATTTAGGAAAAAAACATTTCAATCCAATTTGTCTTTCTCATCCCTTAGCCCACTGTTTACTTCTGAAAAAGTTGATTAAATAAATAGATAAACAATCATTTAAAACACCTGGGTACTATAGTTTTAAGAAAATGTTTTTCAAACATTAGCAACAAGTGTTTTTGTCAGGGAGCATTTTCAGGCCTGAATTTGATGGACTATTTACTGTGCCACCCCGGCTTTTATGGGATTGACTCAACATAAACTATGGAAGAAAACATGTCAGTCAAACCAGAATAGTGTGGTTTAGAAAACAAGTCTGGACAGTTATGGAGGTCTATGGAACAGAGGAATAAAGAAATCTGACTTGGACCCCGAATATACAGCTGATTTTTGAACAACACTACTCAACAGTGGGCAAAGATTAGTTGAAAGTAACCCATTTATTTAAAGAGTAGATATTTTTATTAAATATTAAAACCAAATAGTGAAACTGTAAAAATAATATTTCTCAAAAAGATGTGTCAATTATGTCAAAAACAGAAGGAGGAGGATGAAAAGAGAAACCACATGAGACAGACAGTGAAATTTGGGGCCCCTGGTGGCTGCAGGTTTCCTCACGCCTCAGGCTGTCTAACTGTTCATGCGTATACCCACAGACACTCTCATACTAACACAAACACACACACACTGAGACTTATACACATACATACATGTTTACTCAACAGCCCTATACTCCTCTCCCTGATATAAACAGAGAAGCTTATGAAAAGTATAGTGGTGACCTCAATCACTGGCGTGGATCAAAACCACTTGTCAGCCGAGCATTTTCAATTCCAGGCTAATCTGTTTACATATCGTATGTTATTTGGATTATATTGCAGACTAATCCCAAAGGAAAACCACTGTAAACATAGATCATAAACAGCTGTTTACTGTTACCCTACTATTATATAAGCCTTTTTCCTGCTTGCTTTCCATTGTGAGAAATTTGAGAACCGTTATTAGGAAATAGAATTCCCTCTCTTTGCCCGACTCTTTGCGAACAGCCTCCTTATGGTCCACACATACCAGCCTTTACAAGCTTCCTTTGCTATTTGGACCAGCTCCTGATGCAGAAGTAATATCATCCTTTTCCACGTCCACATCATTTGGAACACAGCGGGGATTTGTTTCATTTATGTAACAATGAATGTGGCTGGCTCAGTGCCCACATGTTGCTAAATGGAACGCCAACAAGCAAGGTCCTTTTTAAATGGAGTTGGAGAGACACCAGTGAGCGCTTGTGGGGGAAGAGTGAAAGAATTGGACGGCGGAATAGAAACCGATCAATGTCACTGTGTGTTGTGCACAACTTTTCAACTCAATAGCTCCTCCACTCCAGGAGCATTTGTGAAGAAAGTGCATGAATAAGGCTTAACTACGGTAAAGCAGTCATATCGATGAACCACAGACAGAAGTGCTCTGCCCAACACCGAACCCTCACAGCTGTATGAAAGTGTATGCACCTTGGCCTCTGTACAAAATTAACGCCACACCCACTCATGTAAATGGGGCAATATCTGGACTCATTTGTGTGTCCAGGTGCTTTAGGACCATTATTCTCTGCAGATGGGCAATGATCACTGATCCTGCAATGTGTATTAGTGATTGTGCGAAAGCACTGGCCAAAAATGCACCTGTGGTTGGACTGATTCAAAGATACGCACCTTGTGTGGCGTCCAGAAAGAGAAGATCATTTGCATGCTGCTTTAGGCAAAACTAGTTCAGTGCCATTTCTAAACTTGGCTGTTTGGAATGTTCTGTTCTCTTGTCCTTTGTTAATGCTCTGGAGCATCTTCAGAATTATTTGTCATTAGTGAGTCCACCTCAAACAGTTCTACAATATACTTTTTAGTCACTTTTTATTGTTTGTGTGCTGGACGTTGTGTGCAGAGCATTTTATAAACAGTCTATGGTGTAGAGTGAAATAAGTGAATTTTGCGTTCATCCTACCTGGTTTATCTGCAATGAAGAGTTTATTGTCAATGTTTTACATAAAATGAAAAAATCATTTACTACAATCTTCAGTTCACTACTTTCCAAAATAAACGCTCTGTTATTCAACTCAATAAAAAGCTTTGCTGCAACAAAACCAACATTGGGCTTTTACTTTGTAGACAACTTTTCAAAGGGGAAGTGATTGTATGAGGGTTGCTGCCATGATGTAGATCAGCACCCGTCACACCCGTGGAAACAATTATCAAAATAATCAGGTGGCAATTGGGACCTGCGGTTGTAGACCACTGCTGCAGTTTATCCAAGGACGTAGAAGAAGGTTCAACTTGATCCACAGACTGAAGGCACACTGCCTGCTTCAGAGCACTGGTCGCATTTCTATTCACATTCAATTAATATTAAACGTTTGGCGTGTCCAAATCACACCACAGTCCACCCTGCTCTTCCTTTGGGCCACTGAGAATACACATGCCAGTTGTGAAGCCTGTAAGATAAACGGTTCTCGAGATATGCGAGCCACTTATACACAGACAGAAAGACAGACGCTGTGGAAGTTTGTGGAATTTATAGAAAATACACCTGTCTCATCCCATTCTGCAAACTTGTGTTACCGCCCAAATTATTTTAAGCTTCACTGTCAGACATGAGTAAAGAGATCAAACCATGAAGAGCTCTGCGCAGAGACAGCTGGACTTTTGTTGGCATGTTTTCACATCTGTCATGCTTCTCTTTTTTTAGCCTCCCTTGATATAAATCAAGCGAAGGCTGGCTGTTTTAGTAAACATGTACTTTTGCTGACATCATGGTGTATTTCTGTCCACACAATGTAAACAGTGGTTGCTGGCATGAGGAGCTGCCAGTGTGCAAAGGCCTATAGTGCAACTTAAAGTAGAGGCTGTATAGTTTTGGGGATGAAATGCGAGATGGCAAAGATGTAGTTTTGGATAAGTAACAGCTTGAGTGAGTGAAACAGCATCTGAAGAAGATATTTGATGTTTAAAAGATCATCTTCTAAGCTCTGATGGTCTAAACTATACCCAACAAATATACACTGAATTCAGAAGGTCTTTGCTTTTTCACTTGCTTTTTGGATTAAGGGGAATAAAGTCAATTTCTTTACCATAATGTACAGCAGCTCTGATTCATCCCGTTCAGCTCACACATTAGAACTGTTGTTTTTTCCCTATAACTTTATGTTTATCCCACAGCACTGTGGGGGCAATATGTTTTCTCCCACCAAGTAAATAAAGAAGAGGTTATGTAATCAATCTTTTGTGGGTTTGAAATCATAATATTGAACACAACTGTCAGCCATGCCATTAGCATGATTCATTTCTGCCGTTTTACATTAACTATTTTCCTACAAGAACAAGCATTGATTCCCAGTGTGTGTGTGTTTGTGTGTGTGTGTGTGTGTGTGTGTGTATTCATCCATTATTTGCCTTAGAGTGTTTGTGTGTGTGTGTTCCCCAGTGTATTGTATATGTATGCGTCTGACACAATTTCCTTCCTATTTTCTTCCATAATTTGAATCAGAGAAAATGTATTAATTTTGCAGGGGGTGAGAGAAGCCTACACAGAGTCAGTAAATAAATCTCTCCTATTATTACCCACAATGCCCTGTCAGGTCCATACATCATCTCAGCACATCATAATTAATTGCACACTAAACTATTCTGTTCAATTAACCATGAGGGAATGGACTGAGAGGGAGAAGAGAGAGAGAGAGAGAGAGAGAGAGAGAGAGAGAGAGAGAGAGAGAATGAGGAGGGTTGCAGAATGTTCAAACTCTTGATATAATGATTGTACAACTATTTATCATACAGTTATTTTTCTTAATTTTACGTCTTTTTCCTTCGCTTTTCTCCCCCGTGTGCACACTGACCTGCTCTACCTATTTTAATACCATCGCCATTGTGATGTTTGCGCACATTCAAACACTTTATAAGATCAGTTTCCCCTAAAACGTAGCGTGACTATGGTTCCTCTCTCACCCCAAGAAATGTGACTTCTACCAGCCAACCTCTGCACAAGGCATATGATGTCAAGCAGTTGGTAATTGACGTATGTCTATGTCGAGAAATTAGGATTTTAATATGCGATCAAGATTTATACATGTCTACGTAATGTGACACTATAGGTAACCATAACATGCAGTTTACAAGCAGTGGTTAGTGTAGACGCAGGTATTTTTCCACCAGCATAGTGTTAACCCACTTGATGTACATAGTTCAGTAGTGTCATGCAAGCAAATTTATTTCCTATAACAGCAAAAGCATCACCCACCTTACTCTGCCTCTGATTGGTTAGTACTCATTGCCTTTGAAGGTTGGGTTTGTTGGGTTAGGTATGAGGAGTGGTGATTGGTTAGTTAGGATCAGAATATCTGAGTAAGCCGATTAGAGGCAGAGTAAGGTGGGTCATGTCTGTTTGTCTTCCTGGGAAAAAATATCACCTGCCCTTTACCTGACCTCCTGGTTAGACCGAAAAAAACAGTAACTAAATTTGGCCTCTAATGAAATTCAAACATGAAGCAAACTACCCAAACAAAACTTTTCAGCAGAAACAACTTTGTACTGCTACCTCGATGCTGCTCGCCAGCAGCTCAGGTAGTGGTGGTAGTTCAGAACCCACACCAGTGCTGTACCCCACCATGACACTCACACTTCCCAACAACTTCGAGATAAGGCATCAACCACAGTGAAAAACAATTTAATCGAAGAACCTTGTAAATTATGTAAATAACATGCAGTGGAGGTTTTTTTAAATATTGTAAAATTCGTAAACTACGATATTTATTCAGTGTCCCATACAAATAATGTTAACTTTATAATGGTGGTGAACTATGGCCCACACTGTCTGTTGCAAATTCCAAGTGACAGTTTATAAAATAAATTACTGGCCCACTGACTAATTACAAGATGACATGATAATTGTCCACTTTTCATGTGTGGATGGACAAATAGTTGACTGAAAATGTTCTCACCCTAAAGTCTGTGGGCCAGCATTGATGCAAAACATGCATCTGCAGCAGAAACTGAGTGACAATGTGCAAATACTATTGGCCCATTTTTTGGTGCAGAGTAATATGTAAGAGAAAAGAATGCCATTGCTTTAATCAGTTTAATATCAGAACACTGGTGTCTGTGTAAACATAGTCACTGACTGCATATTTCCATATTTTCCAGAAGTTGTTGTATTGTATGTGGACAGGAGACTTGTTCAAATTCCACTTGCCCTTCAGTGCTGTTCTAATGGGAAATGTGCTTATGCAAGACGATCTCACCCCGGAGGCTCCACATTTTCCACAGAAGCTCCGTCAGGTCAACAGTCTCATAAAAAAAAGGGAAAAAAAGGGAAAAAAAGTGGAATAACATTATGAAGATGGTAATAGTGAAGTGAGTTTGTTGCTAACACATTTCCCATGTTGCCTGGGGAGCATCTCAAGCCAAACATACTTAAATGTAAGTTTTTAAAAATCTGAGAAACACTGTCAGTTTGGGTTGCATCAACTGCCCTCCTGCAGCGAAACAATCAAACGGTGGAAGTCTTCGCCGGAGCTGGGGAGTGCGCTGTGTTTGTCAGGTTATGTGGACCTGGCTGTCTTTGTCTGCGAGGAGACGATACCTTGAACGCAAACCAAAAGAAAAAACTGTAAACACAGTGAGGAAAAATAACTGCGTTTTCTGTCTCCTCAGAAACAGACATATTCTTGGCTTTGAGCAGGCGTGCTAAATGTACTGTTAAACCCCTCCTACAATGATGCAAATATGATGCAGGGATATAGGTCAGCTCTCTCCTCCTGACTCACCAGCCTGAAATAATCAAGGCTAGAAAGTGAAGCAAGTCTTAGTTTAGATAGGATTTGCTCAGGAACACAGAGATGTTTTGAGCAAGCTGCAAATGTGGAAAAGGGAAGAGCAAATGTAAGAGGAAGGATTACAGTTATGGTAAAGTGAGGAGGGGCTTTAGCATTATACAGCCTATAACAGAACTGGGTCAGTGACAGATGCTGAGGTGCAGTTATAGAAAACCAACGTCACTAACATTACTTCCAAGGCTAAGGAGCATGTCATGGGCATTTTTTTCATTTGTTTGTATATCATTTCTATGCACATAAAACAGCTCTGTGCAACACTAGCACATCCACTGTGGAGCAGCCAGTGTTACTTACAGAGTTATGGGTGCTTTTTATTGAATTTATAGATGTTTATGCTCCAGCAACCTCAATGTTACCCAACATTGTTTAACGTCTGTCCAACACATTGGCTCTTCCCCAATGCTGTTCTTTTTTCTTGTAACGTTAGAAGTAAATATTTACTGTTTGAAAATATGGGAAAGTATGTGAAGCCAAGCAGCCAAATGTGGTTGTGTTTACACAAACTAGAAAAAATAATGTAGCTTTTTAATTTTGCATGTTTGCTTTATGAAACAGCTGGCGAGGATGCTAACCTTTCTATCTGGGACATCCAACTTTACCCTCTGAGCATTTCAGTTCCTCGCATTCAAATTAGTCTGCTGGCCAATGGTTTCGTCTTCCTGTCTGAAATCAAGACCGATGGTTTAAAAATGTTGTAGAAATTCAGGTTGAAAATTTCACTTTTTAGCATAGACTGTACTAAAGCATAGACTGTATATAAAGATGGACGACAGGACTGCTCGTCAAAAGTGAAACCAAAGCGTCTCGATTGTCACCTGGTGGCTGGCTGCAATATCAGTCATAAACCCCACCACCTCCATGTTGGTGGATGGGACATGTACCAAACTGAAAAGTAGAAGTACATGTGAAATCAGGGACGCTGGAAGTTGGTCAGAGTTGGGGGTGCTGAGAGGACGGCCATAAAATGATTTCATATTAAATGATACGCAACAAGCAAGAATTTTGGGTTCAATAAATGACCACATATATTGAACAGCAACATCCCAGGTCAAAGCAGCATGACACCAGATTCAGTTCACACAAGGTTTATGTCTTATCAGAAGACTATTTAATGTTGACAGAGACACAGCTATAGCACAATGGAGTTTACGCTAGTGGACATTTACCCGCTGTTAGCCGTCATAGAACCATCCATTGTATTAACGTTAGCATTGCAAACGTCATGAATGATAGGCATCTATAGTGGGAGGAATTGAAAGTTTGTGTTGTCCATTTTTATATACAGTCTGTGGCCATAAGAGAATGAAAAGCATGACAGGCTTAGCAACAGTAACCAAGGCGGGCAGGGTTTATTAAATGCTCGCTTGTGAAATATAACTAACATATATAATGAACTGCAACTCTATTTAAGGAGGATTAGTGTGACAAATGCTCTAGAAACTAATTCTAACACGAGTTACAACAATAACTGCTTTGTTTTATTTAGTAAGTCAATCTTAGTGAACTTCATGTGACATAAACCTTAGATTTGAAAAGACCTGACCTGTTACTTTAGTGTCCCATCGCAAACCCTTTCCACAACCACATCATAGCTGCATCTTTAGTAATGTAGTCTGTAATAAAGAATGCACTGCAGTGTATTTTTCCACTGTCACCCTACCTTTTCACTTAGCAGGATAAATACTTGTTTCATGTTGAAACCATTTCTGGAAAAGGGATGAAAGTCCCAAAGGAAATTTCATATCTGATGTACCATTTGTCACTGCTGCATGCAAGTCAGAATTTATGGTACCTATTACCGGATCAGTAAATCCAATGTTCTGTTGCCGAAAGCTCTTTTGTTGCTTGATTTAGTTTATCTGAAAAATACATCTCACAGGTATGAATATGTTGGTAGAGGCAATTTATATCACAAAAATAAAATCAAAAAATAAAAACTACTTGCATGGATTTATACTATTCTGGGGCAGGAAAATTACCGAGTGTGACCACGGGAGATAGTTAAATTATGTGTTGTATATATAATAACTCCTGCAGATAATATTATTTCACTGCTTAAATGAAATGGCTGAAACACCATTAATGCCGGGAATATAAACACTATTGCTTCAGTTCAAAGCCCTTATAATGAATGTGTGTGTAGATACAGCTCATTTATAGTTTTTCATTTGTATGAGCATGCAGATGTATATAGTATATAGTATAGAGTATGTGTATAGTAGCTCACTGCAAAAAAGATTGCTCTCCTGCCTCTTATTCTATGCAGAAGTCCCTCAGGAGCCGAAAACAAATCTATGGCAGAAATCCAGCTGTAACACATTGCTGTCACAACACATACATGTTTTGGCTTCCATCAAATTGTACGTCTATACATTGCAGTGCACAATCAACACAGTGTCACTCTAGAAATTCACATCTTCTGTCTCTCACAACTTGTGTTTGCCCTTGAGCTGTGCAGTATTGTACACATCCCTCTGTTTTCAAGCAAGCCACTTACAGGGCTTTAAATAACTGAAGAGAAATTCAAGGGTAACTCTCTATTTCTCTCTCTCCCTCCGTGTGCGTGTGCGTGCGTGCGTGCGTGCGTGCGTGTGTGCGTGTGTTAGTGTGCGTCTGTACAAAAGATCAAATGAAACCCTGCTCAGTTGTGAGCTGAGAGGGCAGAAGGGCTGAGGGTTATGCAAATGTCTTGAGGAATATTGGAATTCCCCTTCAATACTGTTCCAGATAATATTCAGTGTCAAAAAATGTTCCCCCCCCCAAGCAGCTTGGAAATGAAATAATTAAATAGAATCACTTATATGATACATTTGGACTTAAAAGGCCGATTGGGGTTAGTGTATATGTCAAGGATGGTGTCCGCCGTGTCATCGCAGATCTTGATTGCTCCACTCAAAATTGATTCCTCCATTTAAATTCTATGTGGGTTTTTTCGGGCCTCGCTTTTTCCCCCCCCACATTAGTTGTAAAAACCCTCACATCACATGTGACATGACTGACATGCACTGCTCCATCTGACGGCTCCCATACAAAGCCCGGGGTGGAAACTCTGTCTGCCTTAAAGATACTGATCAAAGTCGTCGTCTCCATGCATGATCGGTGAGCAGGGGCGAGAAAAACACCTGATTATTGTGTGCACAAGATGATGGATCACACATACTGTATATTCTCTCCCTTATCTTGCCAACAACTGCATGTACTGCACTTATCACTTAGCAAAGACAGATGCGACGGCTCGCAGAAGTCAAACGGCAATTTAACTTTGATCGTGCTACATTTCAGATTTACATTTGAATCACTCTTTGATTACATCAGATGATTTCTTGTGACAAAAAGAAAGAAAGGAGGAATAAAAACAAGGTCAGAATACATTTCAGCTGAACTTGGAAGTTCCCCCCCTCTCAGCCTGCCATGCACTTCAATTTTCTGTCTCATTATTCATAGTGAAAATGAAAATTGGAGCCCGAAGCATTTGTATTTGAACAAAGAGAGGGAAGCAGATTATGAATGTTCAAAATGTAATTTCTATTACATTTCCATTATTCTTCTATTAATCACAGATTCATTCTCTCCCTCTCTCTCTCTGCTCTTCAAGTAAAACACGCTCATACAGTATTCATGTGCATACAAGGGTGAGAAAAATAAATCAGCAAGGATATTTGAAATGTTTAATTTATTGAGGATACACCCTACTTCTGAAAAGAGAAACTAAAGCATATGTTCTATGATTACAACTTTTGCCATCTGACAAACCTACTGTAAACACCAACAGCAAAAGTATTTTTGTATCCGAATAAACTTAATTTCTCTCATTTTTTAAATCACAGTATTTGGGAATGGGGGGGGACTTGCATCTCCCTTTGTTCTGCCTGCCTTCTATAGAAAGGCTAATATTCACAGAGAGAGATGAGATTTAATGCATACTGATTACTCTGGAGACCCACTATTCAACTGTGGGAGAAAGCATCAATTAAAGAGTTTTAAGCCTCCATAAACTGCACCTTAAACAGCTGATCAACGCTATGCAGGACCTACCTTCTGGAATTGGGGCTGAGTTTTGTTTAAATGGAGCAAATTCATCTCTGGAGAGAAAGCTTGTAATCCACTTTTAAATCTCCAAGCAGTTGAATAAGTATGCTAATAATACACAATGATTATTTTCGTTTGCTCACACACTTGCACAGAGCAGCGCCGCAGCCACAGAACAGTGGCAGTGCAATTACAAATCATACACAGTCACTGTAGTGTTTGAGAAATATTAGAGTCGCACCACTGAAACATGTCAGCTTGTGTAGAAATGCAAAGTGTGCATGTTAAAAGGAACGCTATCAACAGAGCAAAAACAGCCTCTTGGGATCTATCTGTTTAGATTCATTTGGCTTATTTATGTATGTATTCATAAGCACTGGGGCATGAATGCATGGAGATATTTTCATTTGTGTGCAATGAGGCTTTGACATTGACCTCACTTTTTAAAAGCGCACCACAATGGATGTACAACGAACAATAACACTTGGCACGAGTTCAACGCTAAACCCACACGTTTATTGATACTGGCGAAAAACAGATCTGTGCAAACTGCCCTCATTATTGGTCAGTCGTTATTTTGATAAAGAGCGTAGAGTACACTCCCACAGGGAAAAGACCTTGGCCTGCCACAAAAAAAAGCAAGAGCTCCTCTGCGTACCTTGGACTCTTGTCGCGGTCCGGCAAAGTGAATAACACCTAAACGCCACATTATCCGAGCCTGCGAGCGTTACAACAACAATAACACAGCAGGACTATTTTGCAGCGCTCATTTTGATCCGCGGCAAATGAAGTGAGGTGGGGAAGGTGAGAGAGGTGGATGGAAGCTTTTTGTATCCAACAGGAGAAGGAGATGTTTAAGACATTGATTCACCTTGGGTTCAGAACCACACTATCTAATTATAGCCTTGGGAATCCAGTCAAGGCCGTGGTATTTCAGGGCTGGAGAGAGACAACATTCTGCTGTAACTATGCTCTGCTCTACATGAATCATATTCCCTGTGTGGTTTGGCAGCCATTAAAAACAGAAAGAATGCCCTTTCTCCGTCAGAAGCCATGGGCTAGTGGACCTCGGTTGTAGCAGAAAGGTTAACAATTTTTTGACGACGTCTGAGTGATCAACACGGACTGTGGCAGCGTACGTAAAATCAGGTGAGCTAAAACGGGAGCAGCTCAAAGGCTATTCAGCCACTAATTATAGCGAGCTGGTTTTGAGCCAATGGGTTTGCATTCCAGGTGGAAATAACGCGATATAAGTAATCGCAGCATTGGACATAGATAGGACCGTGAGCTCCTAAACCAGCAGTACTTGGCGCCCCATGAAAGTGTTGCTTATGCATATATCAGCTCCATCAAAGAGGAGGGGGAGGAATGGGGGATGGTGTCTTTGTGATAGAGTGGGGGAGAAGGAGGAGGAGGGGGGGTGAGGTCTGCTCTCTGAAGCACACAACCTCATTATTCAGTCTATAGAACAGCACATCCACTTCATTGTTCTTCAAATCAGCCCCAAACTCACTGGGCTCATCCAAAAGCCCTCAGAATAGAACAGAGCGTGCTTTATGTTTTTAAAAAGGAAGCTGCCAATGAGATCTCCAGAATGATCAGTCAAGAGCACAGTTATTGGCATTTTATTTTTTAAGATCCTCTTCATTGTCAAGTGCGTTGATATGATTTCTCCACCGAACATTATTCGTCATTAGCAGATCAAAGTGATACAAACATGAGGGAGAGGAGATGTCTTTACTGCAGTGTGATTTCCCCAAGGCGGAGCTGAAAGGTTGCACGGAGATGACGTGCGATATGTTCGGGAGTTATAGTATCTGGAAGGCCCGGGCCACATGGTTGAATCATTCCCAGTAATGGAAACTGATTTCACCATACAGGGAACCTTTAGAGTTGGCCTGTTGTGTTGCAGCATTCCTGTTTGGCAGGCGCTCACGCCGCGGAGTGTGCAGGGGAAATAATGGCAAGACAAAACCGCCTGCTCACGTTGGCCCTCCCACCAGACTTTCATGTAAATATGCTCTAACCATTCTTCTGCAGCCGCATCAATCATGGCAGATATGACAAGGCGCCTTTGTTCGGCACAAAGAGTGTAAACACAGCTGGAGCTTGCCGGAGGAACCTTTCCCTCCCCTATCGTGGCACTACACCTGTCGGACACACTGCATCAAAACCTCATTTAGGGCTCTGATTATCCTAATGACACCAATGTCGTCTCCCCACCGCCATTATCGGTTAAATCCGTGATCCCCTAATTAAAGACACACAGTCTACACATGGTCAACCTTGAAAAGGATCCGCCTTCTCTTCCTCTAAACACAAAAGGGGAATCCTTCGCTCTGCCATTTATCATTCTGTTTATTTTGTCATTATTTGTTTAACAAAGATCCCCCCCCCCCAAGTGTTTTTAAAATGACTTTACATTAAAGTAATATTAGGCCTGTTTATTTCATGTTGTTGAAATGAACCGTGAAGTAGATATTGATATATAACATCAGTATAAATTATGTATTGACTAGACACAGAATCACAATAATGGTGGTGATATGTTCATTATGTGAGAAAAGAAAATCTATACTACACCATGTTAGAGCATGTTCATGTTAAGCACTTCTGTAACTTTAAATTATTAATTACGAATACATTTTACAATTATGTTTTTATAATTACATTTTTGTTCATGGCATTGAAATCAAGTAATACAACATAATGCACCATTAGCATGAATATAGCGATTCTTCAAGGGCTGCATGGCTTTACAGCAACTCTTGATGCTTCTGAACTGTGGTATTGTGCAGCATCAAGGCTGAAATAATATTTTCAAATGAGTTGAAATTATATTTTTATGCTATGAATTAAATTTCATTCCTGTGATTAAATATTATACCACCTACAACCTTTGTGTTATGCATCAAGATCAAAGGTCTACCTTGTGGTAAATGAAGCACATCAACAATTTTAAGTAAAATTCTCTGTAAGAACACACTGCTCAAAAACAGTCACAATAACAATAAATCAGTTACAATTAGAATGCCACTCAATAGAGTGTATACCTCCGCCAACAGTAACAGAAACCACATTTAAATCAGGAATATCAGGATATATTTATTTAGATCTGCACCAAATTGCATTAACTCATAAATATCAGTCCCCTAACCATGCCTGATATTTTCTAAATCAAGATCCATGAATTATTCTCTGGGAGAATAGGTCATGGATCCTCCCCTGGGTATGGATCCATGCCAAATTTTAATGGGTTCTTTCTTGGCCCATGTCCCATCCCTCCACCAGGTTTTGTGGAAATTATGTAATCCTGCTGACAAACAAACAAACCAACAATCGGACAGGGGTGAAAGCCTTGGTGGAGGAAATTAAAGTGACTTACCAAAGTCTTCAGGATTCATCAACTGTGCAACATTAATGTCTACACAAAATTTCATAACAATGTATCTGATTCATTCTGTTTTGATGGACCAGGCACCAAGTAAACGTTGAATTTCTGTTTAGAGGTCTATACAACATGCATCATTGCCCATCATTTCAAGCATCACTGTATTTGTATTATGTCTTTTACCCGAAAAAGAAAAAAAGCTGATCAACAGCAACACACTCTACTCGAGCTAATACTGACTGTCAGTTATGCCTTTACAGTCTGATTGGTTTCTGAAACCAATCAGGCTGTAAATTTAGTTTGGCAAAACTGTATATTCAGCTAAATACCCAGCAAATGGAATGGAAAAAGTGATGGACAGGCAGAAGTTGCACTAACAAGAGTTTAATAGCATTTAGCGTTTAGTATTTATTCTGTCACTGCAGTCACCCAATCCGCATACACTGCCAAAATAAAGGTGCTGTTAATGGTTGTAGGCCTAAGCTACCTGACCCGGCTGACCTTGCAGGGATAATGCACTGTTGCTGATATGGAGAGTATGAGAGTGGCGAAAATTCAATTTTGAGTCCGTAGAGTAGTTTCAAGTGTTTTTGGTCTAATGGAATGGATGAGTTGTTGCATACAGAGGTCACCCTGGAGAGGCTTTTTTCTTCTGTTGGCTGCAACCGTGATCTCCTGAATGAGATTTGTTCTGCATTCTCAATATACAGTGTTTCCTCACCGAGTGTTTCCTCTGCTGTTTAGTCGCCGTAGTGCTGTTTTCACTGCATCATTGAATACTTACATCCTTATTTGACACATTAGTCGAAAGTCAAAATATACATTCTGTTGTGACATTTTTCAACTGGTGGTGAAACATGCTAATTAAGAAACTTTAAGAGTACGCCACTGATTTAGTGTTGCACTCCTATAACAATGGTGCCCAAATAATAGACAGTTTCAAGACTGGTGCCCCAGAATCACAGATGTTGTCTTTTTTAGACCTATTACATGTATTCATCTCCCTTGTCAAAATGTGTTGCCTACATTACCCACTATGCAACTCAGCTCAATTCCCCCCTTCTGGACAGATGTAACCTGATTACAATACTAACCCTGTGATGTTGAGCAAGTGTCATCATTCTTAGTGTAGCATGTTAGAAATCTCTGTCCGTATGTGGCTCGCATATCTCGAGAACTGTTCATCTTATTAACTTCACACTTGGCATGTCTATTGTTAAAGGCCCAATGAAGTGCAGTTCTGAATTTAGTGCCATTTCGACACACGATACATGCAATATTAATAAACTCTGAATAAACAGCCAACCAGTGCTCTGTTGCAGTAGCGGCTAAATCTCATCAACGCAAGTGACGTAGATCACAAAAACAATGTATTCACGACAACTGGTACATTCATGACAATGGCAACAACAACTGAATCCATAGTTCAGGGTTCTGCGTACTTGAGCTTCACCGAACATCGAATAAACAAATGAACAGCTGGTCTTAACTTGCTGCAGCTCAATTACTGCAGGTCACTTTTACAGTTAAGCTACAACCAGCATTAACACAGGCCATACAAACAGACCATTTCAAAAAAAGCATGTTTACAACGGGCACTGCACTAGTGCTTACTAAACACCTGAAATGATGTACAGTAATTTGTGCCCATGATATTTAAGATTTCCACCATTAAGCTCCTGCTCCTTTAAGATTTTATTTAAAAATTCTAAAAGAAAACAACTAGCAGTCAATCATGGGTGGAAAAAAACAGCTACTCGTAAAAAAAGTGATTGAAACTTAGTTGCAGTTTGTATTGTAACTGAGTGATACCTGTCAATATTGAGCCAAGGTCTAACAAACCACCAGTGGAAGACAGAAAAGCCACTGCTGTGCTGCTACCATGTTCTCATTCTTTTCCATTTTACCTCAAGGCCTCTGGACTTACCTCAACAAGACCTCATCAAACTCTGCAGCTCTTTTTACAAATTCTGTCAGGAGACAGAAAGAAAAATCCAATTCTTCACAGAGGAATGGTACACTTTTTTTATTTTTTCATATATTATTTGAGACATTGCAGGAACAAAACATACGGATGGAGTGAGAAAGAGCAAAACTTTCAGCAATGTATACCTGGCCATGCTTCCTGAATTATTTACCTTCAGCAACTCCTTTGAAGGAGGCTGAGTGTGTACTTTATGTCCCTTCACATGACAGCTAAGAAATAATACTCCAAGTTGGGTTTTCACAGCTCTTCTTTAATGCTCTGCTGGTTTGCCCTTTAATTTCACCTCTGCTGTGAGTCTGCCTCAGTACCCTCAAGAAACACAACTTGACCTGTGACAACTTCGTCAGAAGACCTTGTGATACTTTTTCAAAGGCAAAGTTTGTATACAAAGGATGGCTTTCTCCCTATGTCTGTGTGCATTCTCTCAGGGTTTTCCTCCCTTTACTCAATATTCATGCAGGTTAAGTTAATTGGCAACTCCGAAAACTGTAGGTGTGAACGACTGTGATAGACTGGCAACCTATTTATGGTCTCAAATCAGATACTTAGGTCAGTACACTCACGTGTACTATACTGTGTACACAGTATACTTTCTGCCATAGTGCATTATTCCAACAGAGTACTGTTAGGTGCATTCACCAGAAATTCACGTTAATTTCTTTAAATTAACTTGTTTTTAGTTTAAAGTCATGTGTGGTCTCCCCTACTTTGTCCAGCCTTGAGTCAGGTTGTAAGCTAAATTTGAAATTGATGGGAATACATGTATCTAGTCATCATTAGACAAACAGAAATTAGCCGTTAATCTACCAATTACTTGTTGAGGTCAGTCTGAACCAAAGACGGGGACCAACAGACACACCACCAAGTATCATCATCCCCACCAGCATGGATAATAAAAACAAATCCACTTCAGGTACAGAAGTTTCCATGTGATGCAGCATGTTACCATACATGTTGATTCCCTGCTTAATTTACCCTAGACCCAGCTTGGAGTGAGTTATAGAACCTATGGGGGAAATGTTTTATCATTGCCTCAGTGTGTAAACAGATTCTTACAAGCATTGAATGAAACATCCTGCATGCATTCCTTTTTTATTATTGCCATCTCAGAGCCTCTGTGCAGCCAAATAAACCGCAGACACACCATTGCCATGTCTACCTGCCCACACTGTAATGAAGTGCAACCTTGCAACCTCTATATAAAATGCTCTCTGTGTCCCTTTATTGCCTGGAGGGAGTTGAAAGCATCCTGGTGTTTTGCTTTAAGAAGGAGCCTTGTTTTCTGATGGGGGGGCTGTGGAGCTGCTGGTAGCTATTCTTAACCCCAGCTGACAGAGACAGGATAGGGAGGGTGGGGCTTGGTTGAGTAAAAACCAGGTCTGCAAGCAATTTTCATCAACTCGTACTGTTTTAACAGAGCGCGTGTTTCCACTCAGTCAAATAAACATTGTGAAAGCAAAGAGCAAGAAGAGGAAAAAAAAGAGGAGCTTTCTCTTTTTTTCTAGTACAATATGGTGGAATTTCATTACATTTTTTTTCTCCAGATGAAGGCGGCAAATTTGCTTATAAAACCAAGCTAATCAGGTAAAGTAAGCCACATATTGCGGCTTGAAATACAAGATGAACTAAATGAAAAACAGTAAATGTCGCTGTCATATTGATCCTTATTCAAATTTAGGACCAATCGTGAAATCCTTAAGCTCGGGTACTTCCTCTAATTCCAGAGGAATGAAGAGGCCTTAAAGTAGCGTGATGGAATTCAGCAACATACGGCCTGGTTTGAGACACCGATATTATTTAAATGAGCGCTACAGCCTGCTTGCACTGTTAACATATGGTGCTTCAGACAAGCGCTGCCATATGGACCCATATGGTCGTCTTTCCAGACATAATGACAACACAACCAAATTTAGGGTCATTTCTGAGTATATTTGCTTCTGAAGGAGAGACAAGCTCTGAATTTGGCTCCGAGTCACATAGTCTAGCCAATCTGTGATGGCTGGCAGCGAAAGCAAAGAAGATTGACTCAGGCTGATCAAAGCGACGGAACAATGACAAGCCTGAGTCACAGAGGGGAGCAGTGCCATAGA
Source organism: Hippoglossus stenolepis (assembly GCF_022539355.2). Lineage (NCBI taxonomy): Eukaryota > Metazoa > Chordata > Actinopteri > Pleuronectiformes > Pleuronectidae > Hippoglossus > Hippoglossus stenolepis. Next base: position 23,406,229 of record NC_061483.1, on the reverse strand, counting down.
GTAGTGATGCTTGGCGTGCGCACCACTCTGAGAAAAACGGCAAATAAACAACACAAGCACTAATCATAATACTTTGCATATACAAGGGATTGATAGGGATTAGGGATTGATACCAAAAATTCAATCAACTCCTGGACCCAAACATGACCAAATAAATACAGCCTTGATTGGACCATGTTGGAAATCAAGAGTGCAATTTTCTCGCTGGAGCTTTGTAATTTCGGGCCATTCAAATCACCTCTCCACGAATGAGCAGTTCTTGTTGAGATGGAGAAAATAACACAATTTATAACCTGTCCAGTAATCACTGCTTTGCATATAGAGGAGGGGTGGGCTGTATAAGCCTTTGGTTATGATGCTGGGACTTAATGACTGTACACCAGAGCTGGACAGATGAAGAACCTCTGGGTTTTGAGACGGTTTGTCAAAAACTTTCTTGAGTGTCACATTTAAAATGAATATATGTGCACTCGTTGCAATGTGGGCATAGAAGGAAGAAGATACACTCATTTACTTTTCAGTATTTTCCCTCCACCCCTCTCCCCCCCCTCTCTCTCCTCATTCCATGATGTTGGAAGTGCTTCGGGCTCGAAACCCAATTTCTCAGCCATTGAATAGACAGCAATTTCATCCAGCTAACTCAATTGTGAAGATAGTGCAGTGAAGCTTCTTGAATAGATTGAGGCCTCAACTTTAATACAGCATCACTCATGTAGCACATACAAACACAGTGCTATTCCATTTCATCCAAAGCACTTTAAAACCCAGGATGTTTGTGAAGCAAAACAAAATCTTTAATAGTCAAGCAAATAAATGGCCCAGATACTAAACCTTTGTCGAACTAAATTACTCCTGATCTACTGATGTGAACAAGGAACCAGCACTTTCATAGGTTATTTTTTATCAGCCCTACTCCCTTTGATATTACTGGAGATTTTTCTAATAATCATATTTATTTTACAGAGACTCAACGACTGAAAAACAGAACTGAAAAAACCCCAGCATAAATGGCCAACTCCATCTGTATAATTACGCATTTCATTACACACTCTTCTGACATGATGACATTTTTAATACATTTATAATGAATCTTTTGTCCCAAGGCAACATGTTTCATGTATTTGCAACCGCTATCTTTCCCTTTCATGAAAAAGTCTACCACCACCATTTGCCTGCAATCAACATTTAGATTAACTTAAAAATATTAATTTGTATGAGAGTATATTTATATTTATATTATTGCTTTACCACATTGCAATATTAACATATAATACAGAGCGTAAAGTTATAATTGTGCAAACATCCAGATACCTTTTTATTTTGTATTATTATTAAGAGTTGCTTCAAGTTGAACTTGCGTATACTTGATTTCTTCTTTCTCAACACTTTTTAGGCAGGAGTGTAACACACCATCCATGTGTAGACCAGTGATTGAAAATGAAACAGCTGGAGACCCATGGGAGCCTGCCTGCCTAACCCAACTCAGTGCTTTGGATTGCAGCTGTGTATAAATAGCAAACCATTGATGACATGATACAGTTGCTGCAAAAAGGCTGAAAACCATTGGTATGTCCAAAACCTGATGACTCATGGTTTCCTTGCATGTCTTGACAATATTCCCAGCAGCTTATTGTGACATCACAGAATGCTTGGCCTGGTTTGTCTTCAAGTGACCCCATGCAAGGTCAATGAGGGTGAGGTCAGGTGATTTTGGACAAAAGTCCATGTCAGTGAGGACACTTCAAATAATTCTTAAAAAGCTTTGAGTTGTTGGGTATTTTGGGTCATTATCCTGATGCTGCTTGAATCTTTCTCCACAATGATTCAAACCACTGGGTATTTAAAACAAGAACTGAGTGGTACTTCTCCTTGGTCATGGTGAAGCCAATTGGTGCATTTGTCTAACTCCAGGCAAACCCCCAGCCCGAGACTTGAATATCCTGTTTCATTGTCAGTTTGATACACTGCAGCATCATTCTCTCTCATGTTCTTCTCCTGACATATATCCTGTTTTCACTGGCACAAATCTCAAACTTGGATTCATCAGTAATTTAGGATTTTTTTCACTCATCCATTGTGGAATGCTGGTGTTTCTTAGCCCACCCATGTGCTGGGCCGTGTTAGCTCTGCTGGCAAGTGGTTAAGAAACTACTACTTGTCCTACTTGTTCACAATAAGACAGCCTTATTTTGACAGTACTTTTGCTGAGTGGATTCTTGGGCTCTTTGTTTAGCAAATTCTGTATCTGTGATGAAGTGGCTTTTCTATCCCCCAGGGAATTAAGCTTGATGTATTGATCTTCTGCTGGTGTGGTCCTTTTTTGGTCTATCTGATCGTGCTTTGGATACAACTGATCCAGTTCCTGCAAAGCATTTTAGAGTTCAATGCACTGCCCCATTACAAACCTTTAGACTAGCCACTATTTGACACTGAGAAAGCTCCTCTTTGCTTTGAATAGTAATTTGACTTCTGACATTTTTCGACTATCACAATGCTACATATTGAGCAATGATCTACTGGGAACGAGAGGCATTCATTTATTTATAAAAGGTACGGAATATTTCAAGGTTGAAGGCTCAATGCGACAAATTCACAGAATAGTCTCAGTATTCCTTATTTAAGTTAATTAAATCAGTAAATCCACAACCCTCTGAATTGCCTCAGTGAAAGTGTGCGGTGACACTAGTCTGGTGACACAGTAGAGGTAGTCATGAGCAATGGAAGCCAGGAGATGTTGACATGCTTTGATTAAAAAGTGTTCAGAATTAGCCATCAGATGTGGTCACAGCCATTTTAGCACCGGACTGTGACAAACACAAATGCTGCTGCACTTTAGCATCATGAACACTGCATTACGGAAATTTGCACTGGGGTTGTTTTTGCCATTACTTACGTTTCTTTCATCCTTTTTTTTCTCCATTACTTTAAAATAATCTTGCATTATTTTATCTGCCGTCATTGATTTTAGATATTTAATTATATCATTTGCATTTTAATTTAAATGACAGTGTAATAATTTGCTTCTTCTCTTTGGTGTTTTATGTTCTTGTATTTATTTATTGTCTATGTGAAGCACTTTACAAAGGCTGTTTTGAAAGACGCTGTATAAATAAAGTTATTATTATCAGAGGTTATTATTTCATGACATGGATATCAACCACAATTGCTTCCCTGAAGGAGAAGAAAATGTGGACCTCGTCTTCAAATACTCTGTGCAACATTTTCAGAGATACAATGTAACCCTGAACTTATCTGTAATCTATATTAGCCTCAGGATAATGCATATCTGTGAATGCAAATGTACAAATCTGTTAGACCAGACATTAAACAGACATTAACCCACCAGCTCCCTCATAAAATGTCTCTGTAATGTAGGAAGCCATTTGGGAATAGAGAAAACAAACCGTCTCTATGAAAGTGGTGTTTGTCTCTGCTGCTTGTAGCTTTACTCACGTATGTCCTGCTTTGGCTGTATTTACTTATGTGGCTCCTAAAGCTGAAATTGAACACTAGGCCTCTGATGTTTGTATGGACATTATAGTTGTGCTACTGTGAGACACAGGACCAGTCAGACCCTCAATCAATTTACAACTTTCAATTTAGGCTACATCAATTTTTTTTTCTTAAGGGTTCACTAGCTCCAATGCTAATCATTAGCAAAAATCACTAGAATTAGAAAACAGTGCAGCAAATATTAAGCTACAGCTTCTCACTCTTAGCCGGTGCTGAGCGTCGCTGTCATTGTTAAAATAAACGTCACTGGGGTTTCATCGTATCAGCTTTAACTAAATAATTTAATGGCGGGCTGAAATTAAACTTGGCTGTTGTCAGTTTGTGTGCGAGCCGCTTTCAGTACTTGTCATAGATAGTTTGTGAGAGAGGAACCGCCACTCTGTGAAACCAATGTACAACCACAAGTGTTCCTACAGTTCCAAGTGTGACATCTTACACAGCATTTGAGTTCATGTCACTTGTCAGGGACGGCATTCCCCCCAAATTAACTTGCATTTGTATCTTATAAATAAATGAAGCTCATTGACTTTGTTTTGGAACCATCACCTTCAGTATTTGAATTAGGAATCTTCTACAAATGTGTCTTGCTATTGCAGTGTTTCAGACACACGAGGTATTCAATCAATTAAACCAACATAAATTAAGAATGGGATCAAACTGTGCAGTGTAATATTAAAATACTTGGGCCAGGGGTGTGGGGGGGTCACAATGCTAAGCTCATCATCCTGCCGACTGTCCCTAATTCTTAGATTTCTAAGAAAATAAAAAACACACATCAGCCTTAGGGTTAGATTTTTCTGGTTTAAAGAATTTATAAGTTGGTTCCACAGACAGTGAAAAATCATAAGGGCCAGAAAATATAAGATGGCAACCTATAACTTCAACATTGCTTTTTCTTGTTGCAGCTTGTTACCCTCTGAAAGCGTGGGCTGAGGAGCACAGGCAACATATCAAACTTAATTACCTTTCAGGTTGCCTCATCAAGTCACAGCTTCAATGAAGACAGATTGTCCCTGTTCCCACAGAACCTTTAAAGCCACAAACACCACATGGTGCTTTCTCTAATCTTTTTTTTTTTTTTTTTCCTACTGCTGTCTTGGAACCTCGACAGGAAAATGCACTGTATTGAATAGCGCTCGGTCTTCGAGCCCCATTCCTCATCTTAATATACAGATGAGACCTCTAAGTCCTGTGGTACAGCAGCGGCACAAGGTTGCAATTTGGATTAGATCTGAGGAATAACAACATGTTTACCATGTAGTACCATGGTAATCTTTCACTTTTATGTGGTAAGCGCCGGTTGCTTTCCTATTTTATTGGGTATTACTTTTGTTTTATGGAGCAGTTTTCACATCCTGCCCTTGATGATAGTGGCCTCACTCTCTGTTAGCACCAGCAGAGCAGGCCTACTGATGAACACACAGCACGAAGGGGTGATTATGGAGTGCTAAACTAATGATTGCCGATGAGAAGCTGTTCTCTCCACAGAGCAAATTCATTTCTCTTTTACTAGGAGTTAATGGCTTTAAGGAGATGAAATCTGGTCACTAGGGAAAGCCATCTTAAAAGACTGCAGGTAGCTTATTCCATTTGTCTAAAGTCCTATTTCTGTTATACCAGAGCATATGGGCCAAGTGTTGTTTAAGCAGCTGAATACAACTCACACATTGGCCAGCACACGAGTATAAGTCTATATTTCTGATATCAGATCCATCATCAGAACCTGTATGTGAATTCATTGAACATGTCAGGGTAAAGTGGTAGACTGGAGGGACTATTAAGCACGTCACCTGTGAGTGATCATTGCAGAATCTCTGCACACTACACCGGTGCTCTGGATGTGTTCTGCCATGTCAACAGGTTACACAGGAGGTCACACAGGAGGGGGATGGGATGACACGGGGCAATCTTTATGGAAGCACTCAGTGATGGACCCAGTTCACTGCCCATGCATCTGGAGGTCCTTAACCTCCTGTTGGTAGCTCTTTATTATTAATGTAGCAGCTGAAGCTTGGCCTCATGTTATGGTAGAAGCTCAAGGCCTCTAAACGGCACAGCCCGAGCACATTTGCTGCATACAGTACTAGGTAAACATTTATGAATGATTTAGGAGTGCAGAGTGAGTTGGTAAAGCTCTGCAGATACATCATGGCACTCCCAGTTGCTCTCCGCACACTTTTCAACCTTTGCAATGAACTCTATAGAAACGTTGTACTTTTCAGAGTCGACCGTAAACCTATCAACCCCTCATTCTGTTGGAGCTCAACGAGGTGTGTTGTTTCCCCTAAATATATTTGTTTTAGATTATTTTTACACTTCTCATAATATCACAAAGATCTCTAACTTCTCTCTTTCTGTAACAATGACCTTGAACATTGTAAAATACTAAATTAATATATAATAAAAACAATACAGCCTCAGATTTGTGATAAATTATAAATGCCTTACATCTTGTTTAATACCAAAGCACCAGAAACCACATGTAGCGTATTCCTAATTTTCCTAAAGTGCCTTTTGTGATAAAGATTTTTCTTAGATGGGTTTAATCCAAAACTTGTTTGATTGATTAATCACAATGTTTGTGTCAAAAGCAAATTATTTAGGACAGAAAAATTATTGAAGTTGTTCTAATACACATTGCTTTGCATTACTTTGCATCACATTGCTTTGCATCCAATTTGAATTTAATTCAAATTGGGCCAAAGAACAATAGAAGTTCAAAATGCACATGTAGGATAAAATTGCTTCTGATCAAGGGAATTACACGACCCTGCCTGATTTACCTGCTCAAATACTGAGCAGCTCAATCAAAAATTCCTTTTCATCTGCTACACTCACTGGGTGCAAGGCCAAGAATGTGTTTTTTAACACATGCGGTATAATTGTGACGTGCTGTCATCTTGTTCATCTGACAGATGGTTGGTGCACCTCACACAGCTCTCTTACCGAGTGCCAGACATGAAACCTATATATTATTAAATCAGGTATATTTTGGTTGAATCCATATGTTGCAATTCTGTTGTAATGTCAAGGTGTTGTAGCTTTATCTTAATCAGATAATTTGAGTTTCCACAATTCTTCATTTGTTACACAGGACACGACATGACTGACTCTTTTTTGTGTTCAACCACCACGGCCAGCAAGAGAAAGCTGTTTGTCAAATACTGAATTCTTTGATGAAAGACTGCGTCCATGAATGGTGCTGGACCTTTTTATATAAGATCCTGTGGAACCTACAAACCCCTAACATCTTTTGAATGACAGGGAGATGTGGAGCAACATTTTCATGTTTCTTGATAGATGTGTTGGGAAACTTGTTGGGAATCTTTGTTGTTTTTTCCTCTTTTTTTTTGGTTTCACTTCCTCTAGTTCCTGTTTCTGTGTACTGCTGACTGATGTGGCTTCCGGCTCTCTCCTCTCCTGCCACGAACCTGAGCCTCACCCTCACATCAAGGCCACGAAGACACTGCAGTATATGAAGACCAGTTCAACCACCATGACTCAATGTACACCTGATTCTTTTGTGTATTTTGGAAAGTTCTTGTCATCTACCTGCCTGAAACTAACTGTATCTACTACTACTATTTCTCGAAATCTATGTCTGTATCGCATGTCTTGAAAGCCGTTCATCTTATCGGCTTCACACTTGCCCTGTGTTTTGTTAAGGGCCCAAAGAAGTGCAGTATTGACTTTGGTGCAATTGAGACACACACTACATTCAACATCAATAAACTGGGACTCGGCTACGCAAGTGACGTTGACGACAACAGCGCATTCATGTCAATAGCAACGAAAATGGGGAAATCGGGGGTCTGCGTACTGAGTCGAGCATCAATGAGTCCCATGGCAGGTCTTTACTTGCAACGGCTCAATTACTGCAGGTCACTTTTACAGTTTCAGAAAGAAAGCTGCAACCAGCATTACCACTGGCCAAGCAAAGAGCCCATTTTAAAGCTGCCACACTCACCCTGCCTCTTCTACCCTCACAACTAAGGAACTCACTCTACTGTTTGTCAGAACTACCTCGATACCGCACAACTGCTTTGTCACACATTCTGAATTTTGTATTAAACCTATTTTACAGATGTGGTAGGTAAAATATTTCTGGTGTTATTGAGCAATCATAACCTTTCAGCATAATGTAATCGATCTGAGAGAAAACTGCACTTCCTCCTTGGGGAAATTTGGCCTATCACAGGAGACTCTGACCAATCACAGAGCAGTTCGCAGAGAGGGCTCTCCTATTGGCTCTTTCACGAAGCAGATATTTGTGCACTTCCCTTCGGAGGAAAGTCTGCCCTCAATCAATGGAGGAAAATCCTACAAGAAAGATCGCTATTCCTGCAAGTGCCAAAGAAACCTACAAAGAGTGAATTATCGAAAAAGGAAAGGCAGACAATAAACGCAATAAAATGTGTGTGGGACATCTGTTGCACGCACGTATGAAGCGTGTGTATCTTCCCAAGCTCGTCTGGTAGAAGGAGCTCAGGACAGAGAGCCTCCTTCCCAAAATGTTAGTGTTTAAGCTCATGGGGATGAGACTCAACAATCAACTATTTTTCCGGTTTGGCATAAAATGTTACTTGCATTAAGGATTTAACCATGTTGTAAATTTTTCATTTATTCTATATGACTCAGTCTGTTTCTGATCATAGGTACATGGAAATAACAGCTGCAGCATCACTTAAGTCAAATATCTAATATATTTGTCTCGAAAATTGGATCATCCTACAGTGGCTGTTACAGAAAAAGTGATATATCGGTGAACATGGAGGATTTTATTATTTATTTAATATATTGCTTGCTAGTGCAGTAACAGAACCATCTACGTTGAGTTTTCCAAGACTTGTTGGTTTAGTCTGCAGAGAAACTGAACTGTGGTGAGTGCTGGTCTGTATTTTGCAGTGCATGCAGCTGTAGCTCTGCATCAGTCACTGTTGTCCCTCTCTCAATATGCAAGACTGAAACATGAAAGGAAAGTACGTCTGTGAAAATCAGCATGACGTTGTCAAACTGGACCTGTGACCTGAGCAGAAAGCACTTTCAAAACATGACGCGTCTTCAAAATGCTCAAATTAAAAGGAACAGCTTGTTGCTAGATGCCAATCACAGAATCTCAAGACAAAAATCTGACCAGAGAAAATGTAATAAAGTACAGTATAAGTGGTATAAATCATTAAGGCAGACCCACTGATTGTTCTTGTTTTCACCCTTAATTCCAAAAAGCTTACATCTATGTCATAATGTTAGCAAGGGTCAGTAATTAGTGGTATATGAGTGTCAGTGCTTTACTGCTCACAGCTTTCTTTCATATTTGCTGTTTGTAGCAGCCAAAGCTAATGACCTCTATTCGGATTTTCACCTCAGGGCGTCTTTAATGAAACCTCAGTTATCATTACTCTGTGTCAGACTGCCTGTGTTAATATAGTGGAGGTTATATTTCATGGTAGAAGGATATTGTACAGTAGTTCCACAAAGCATGAGGGCATTGTGAAAATGCAATTCACAAAGATCTCTTCATCACAAGTATTTTTCTGTTCATACCAGAGCAACGCAATTCTGATAACTAAAATTATATTTATATTGATAATGGTATGATTTTCTTTACATTTTTTGCTTTGAGGCCATTGATCCTTTTTTGTGCCACCCACAAAATATGTGAAGATGAGAGATACAGTGTTTGGTGTGTTTTGGTTCCTGCTCTGTAACTTGACCTCTTGGTTAGAGTCACAGAGCTACGTTTTTTCTTGTTTTAATTCATTTGTTGATTTATTTCAATGACTTTCTGCTCTGTTACTTAGTTTGAGACTAGGGCTGCTACTAAACTTCTGACTGCCCTCACCCAATTTGTTTGATACTTTTTACTATGTATGTGTTGAGAGGCTTGCCAACAGTAGGTGTAAAATGTTTGAGATTAAAAGTGTGGCTCCATTTGATCAGACTCGATGTCAGTTCCCCTTGATGCCATATATTCAAAATCTCTCCAATAACAACAACACAATGAAGCCCAAAGAAATCCAAGGGCAGAGAGTTGCTGTGCTGCAAGCAGAACAAACCACAGTCACCTTTCTCACAGAATTTAAATCTGCCTCAGCTATGTGTGGTTCTTTTCAAATGTCTTTCCTTTTTATCAGACTATAGTAACAGGCTACATGATGTTACTAAATGTAGTTTAAGGCTTAGTAAACCAAACTAAATTAAAGAAGGACAGTGTACTATAAAGGCATTTTGGATTAGGGGCGTTGACCCAATAAAATCCAACTCAGTTATGGGTTTAATCAATGTTGTTGGTTTGAAAGAACTATTTACTTACATAGGCAGTGTCGTAATGTTTTGATTATTGTAGAAGCAGTTAAAGTGTATGTATCTATACGCTGGATTCTACTTCATAAGGCATCAGGTGTAAAAGCTCCCTTTTCTGAATTGATGGCCAAGCAGGCATCTGTTGGTTGGTATATGTGATTGCTTTCTATACCAACCCTTTGTACTCCTACTCCATAATTCATACCTTCCATACTGTACTATATGTCCTGAGAGGTATGTCCATACTCACAAGAGTAAAAAGCACCACCTCTCAAATCATGAGGAGGCAACTGATTCTCAGATCCCAAAACAGAGGAACAAGATATGATATATTATTTAAGAGTATTGATCAAATTATATCAAATCAATGAGACGGTAGGAAAAAATAGCTGCTCGTATGAAAGTCATGCTCGGCTTAAGGTCCTTTCTGTTTGAAGTATTTCAGCCTTTCAAGAGAACATAAGCAGATCAAAGAGTAACCAGAGCTGCTAAGATAGAGGGGGAGGTATGTGTGGATGAATGGAGGAATTCCTCCAAAAGGGAATGGCCTCTGTCCATATCACACTGCCAGAGGGAGAGATGTGGAGAGACTCACAGTGCTTAGCTCTCATCTAACGGTCCTCTTCTGAAATGTGTGCAAACATCTTTGCTCAGTGGCAGTTTGAAGGGCTTTCTTGTTGTCACTGAATTTTCTAAATTAAAAGCAGCAATTCGCAAATCTAGTCAAAAACCTATTGCTATCTACTCTGTCTACAGGGGGCTTGTTCGGCCAATTCCAGGGACTAGTAGGGTCTACAGAACTTCCAAAAGGATTAGGGGGCAATTAAAAAAAGACAGCCTCCAGCAATGTTCTTTCGGGGGGTCTGAATTTCTAGCTACACACCTGAAGGCATGAACTGAACTCATGGCAAGTGATTTTTGGGACAGGCAAGCCCTGAAAAAAAGGATAACTAGCTGAGTTTCAGCAGAATATCAAACACACGTCTGAATCTTTGCCCACGTTTAGCATACGAAGGAGCTGTAAGCACAAAGCTGACATTTACTTATCGCATGATGAAGTACTTTAGGTTGTTTTCTATTTTTCGCAATTATGTTTTCTTATTAGCGATTTTGTTTTGTGATTTGTTGTGTTTTGTCATTTCCTGTTGTGATTAGCTCTTAGGCCACCATACACAGCAGAGCCTCTTCAACTCAAAATTTGTGATGTTAGCAAACTCAACAGGGAATACAAACACTTACCTCACAGGGTGTCATCATTCGGACAGTTAGTTGTATTGAAGGATGTGTTAGTTATTCCATTGACCTCAAACACCGTTTCAGCTGCACAGTAGCACTAAAACATGGTGATCTACACAGAGCACAGCTTCGAGTAGGCCGGACATGTGTCCTGCTAACAGGTCCAACACAGAACCACACAGAAGACATGTTAATCACTGCTGTGGAAATTAGTACCATTTGACAAGATTGTTTTACAAGTGAAATAGAAAACCTGGTATATTTTCTCTTACCTCTAACTGAATGTTTTTGTTAATGCTGCTTCATTATTCATTTCTCTTTCCAAAGTGCTGGCGGACAGGCTCTCCCTTGTATCACTGCAGAGCTTCATCTGAACTGATTTATCATAAGTGGATGTGCACCAGAAACCATGCAGTCTTTCTGACATGAACAATAAACATATTAACGTTAATAAGATCCCAGATATAAATGCTCTATTTAACTCGATATTTCACGAGTGTAGACATTTCACAATATACATTTTTAATTTTGTTTCTCTATTTCATTGGAACTGAGGCTGAATGTGAGATTCAGTTACACAAGTATTATCACGTACTTTTATTTTTCTAATATAATCAAGGACCCATTTTTTACAAGCGACAGTAATAATTTTTTTCTGCCTCTAATAGCCTATACATCACTGGCAGGGTGTATATTTCATTTTCCTGAAGCATGAAGGCGAATAGAAATCTTAATGATTTGCCCTTGCTAGCATAATTTTAATTATGGATTTTCCTCTACATGATCGATTTGGTGAGAGCCATAGTAATACAAGTTGTACATTCTACTGTATTAAATATTTGATATCCATTAAATTTTTTATGATTAATGTTCTGGAAAGAATCAGTTTCTTTAAGCCCCTTGGTTTTATTGCAGACTAAATTAGGGGTTTTACTCCCTTAGCAAGAGATATAGCCGTATATTGCACCAAAGCTTTGCCTGTCATGAGAAATGGAGCAATTTGATATTGATTATGAGGGATTTTTAAATTGGGAGAAATGGTCCTCAAAAGGGAGATTTTACAGATGTTCTATTTCACATTGGGGAGAATTAGATTACACAATCCAGCATGTTCTGTTCCTCAGGTTTGATGCAGTTGCACATTTATTTTTCAGTGTATTGATGTTACATCTGAGTATCACAAGACAACACACAGTCATTTCTACCCCCACCCATGTACAAGTTGTCATTATTTCCTGTATTTACAAATGTATTTATAGTGCAATCTTTTCTAAATAAGTCTTCAACTGAGATTATAAAGTATATTGGTGTACAAATTATAATAGTACTGTTATTAATGTTATTAAGGTTTTAAGGTTAAATGGGTGTTTCAATTTGTGCCTTGATTTTGACATTGCTGTGTGCTAATGCTGCTTAAATGACTGGAGCACATCTGAGCCTGTAGACCCTGAATATTGATAAAAGCTGTACTGTCCCTTTAGTACACAAAGTACTGGTTCTTTAAACGTAGTGATTTTAAAGATTTAATTGAGAAATAAGTTCCCCTTATATTGAACATTTTTGGAAGACAAATAAAACAGTTGGGACAACTGCAGTGAGTCCTATATGATTTTACTTTAAATTCAGGTTATTCCAATACCTGCTGGATCTCTGGTTGTTCTGAGTGCTGTCTGTGTCCTACATTACAGAATTAAGAGCATGTAGCTATAGCATTAGTTGTCTGTCCACCATTGTTCACGTTGACATAGACTTTCAATTATTAAGTAGTCTTCTGTATAGGATGTCCATTGAAACAAAGTGGTATGAGTTTGACAAAGTCCTTATCGTGTTATACACTAGTACTACTAGTTTTCAGTTTAGTTGGATCATTAAATATAAAAACGCTCTCTCTCCCATCACTGATACTACTCTTCTTCCATGACACATTTTCTTTAATAATTTACCATCCCCAATGTAATTGTTTCTGCCAAACACAATGTAGGTTATGCTTCACTCGCAAAGCCCCTCAATCAGTATGGGATAGTCCCATAGGATTGTGTAACTTTTTTATACATTTTTATTATGACAGGTTTAAGTGTTACAGGGGAGATAAGTTACAAGTTAAAATCACCCCAACCTCCAAAATCATATCTCATCCACTGAACAGGTACAGTGCCTCATACAGTCCAATCTTTAACCAACTATCCTGACTGTGTATCTGATGGTAGAGGACCCCAGCGCATTCCTATCTCTGAACACCGAGGTGTCGGAGGGCAGCCCAGTGCATGTGGAGATATGGGGGAGCCGCAACAACAGGAGAATAATGAGGCACCAAACCCTGACGCCTGAGTTTTGCAATTCCTAACGATTCTGGTTCCAGTTCAAAGGAGAAAGACCCACTTGAAGCCAATTTTAATTTCCCACTACAGAACAGTGTGAATCTCATCTGGTAGAAGAATAAGAGGTATCGCACTCTCCACTCCACACCTAACAGCAAAAAGCACCTGCATTATGTCCGACTGAGAAGGTAATGTATCCTACAGGTTGAGGACTGTAGATAAAAAAAAACTCTGATAATAGCCTCTAATGTCAACAAAATCAAATTTGCCACATTGTCATTTTGCAGGATTTGAATGTTCAGTCGTCCATGTCAGCTGAGAGAGATTCTACACATCTCTATTCATCGCACCACCGCCACTTATGTGAAATGCAATAAAAGCGAATAGCTCTTAAATTTATCTTGGAAGTGTTCAAAGTCTCTGAGCTTAGCAGCCGTCTCACTTATGTAACAACTTCTACCAGGAATGGCTTTGGCATGTTTCTCTCATTTGATGTGGGGGTATAATTCTTAATGTAGAAATACAGGTATCTTTCCCATGTTCCCAGATTCCACTGTAGACGAGCCACAGCCAAAAAGGTTTACTCATCTTGATCTCAGGTAGTAAAAAAGTGTATCACACAACAGCAGTCGTTTGGCGTCTGCCAATCAGAGGAAAGAAGTGATGCGCTGAGAGTTGTTCCTATTATAATACACATAACCGAAAAGTGTTGTTTTTTCCAGGGGAGTAATTGTCACTTCATCTTTAGCCCTCAGCATCTCTGACAAAATGTTTATCTCACCGTGGCTCAGGCAGTATTGTGGGTTGGGTATAGACATAAATTGCATTTTTATGCTGTTCTGTTGAAAGCCGTGGGTAGACACTAAAACGCTATTTCAGAAAATCTTACTCTGCTACATTTACTGCTTACTTGGGATTTCTCTCCAGTTCCCCCTCTTAATATTACTCCCACATGACAACCCTCCATGCAACACTCTCTTGTATCTGCAAGTTCATTATCATCAATAAGTCAAGTATATTCTATCTTTCATCATCATATCATGCATTCCGACCGCAGCACCTTTTTTCTGCAATGTAAACCAATTTATTTTTCCCCTCTATTGCAGATAGTATTAAACAATGCCCTAAGAGTAGAGGCTGTCTGAATGGGAATGATTTATTACAAAGAGAGAAGTCTGTGTGTCGGTTTGCAGAGCTCTGCAGTGCAAAATAACCTCATTTATATTCTATATTGCTCAGGCTGCCTCACTTAATATTCCTATCAGCACTCGTACGCCATGCCGTCTGTTGGCTCTGCCTGCAATACAGCGAAGGCCTTTGAAAAAGTGTACAAACAATATTATACACATTTCATCAGATTAGTGCAATGCAGCAGGAGTGCCTTAAATACAAAACAGCAGGGTCAAGTGAGCCACAGGGCTCAGTGTGTGACAATAGATCCTAGACCTGTAAAACGAATTCAGTAACAGGATGTCGCCTGCCATTGTTTTGCTTGTATGTACATGAGAGGTGAACATAACAATCAGTAAATAAGGTGATCACACCACCTGTTATGCCGCCATAAAGCATTAACATTGAGACGTTATGTTGTATCTCTCAGATCTACAAGATCTACAGACAGTGGTGGGATGTAATCAAGTACATTTACTTCATTACTGTACTTAAATACATTTTTCATGTATCTATACTTTACTTAAGTAGATTTCATCTCTGGTACTTTTTACTTTTACTCCACTACATGTGGAGTAAAATATACTTAATGGTGGACCGTTGCATTAGGAAGTACTTTTATTTTTAATTCTTTCGGTATGTTTAAAACTAAGTACTTAATTTTACACTTTTGTCTATTTATTTGTACTTTGACTTTGAGTCAAATGTTTGAATGTCTACAGAAATGTTAACATTGTTGAACGATATTTCAACTATTTGAACAGCCAAGAAACTTTTGATGATTTCTTTACAAGTTTTAAGGAGAACCACCAATAATTTACTGGTTTCAACTTTTAAGTTGTGATTTTCTTTTCATAGCCTGAGAGTTATATCCTGCAAACCTTTTGGAAGAATAATTGAGGATTTCCTCCTGCAGCTCTAAGATAATGTAAGAGGTATTATTCACATTTTTCACTCTTGCCTGATTTTTTTTTTTTAAACCAAACAATTTCAGAGACTCTGAAATCTGAATATTAACTCTATTATCATCTATTATTATCCCTGAAAATAATAACCAGTTTCAGCCCTAGAAGAAAATCTAGTGCCGATATTAATATGAGTTATTATCTATTTTCTGGTTGTTTTCCACACATATTGGTATTGTGACTCCCACACAAACAAGTCAATAGAATCCATTGGTTTTCTGGGCAGACAAAGATTTGAAGAAGCAACAGTACCAGCTAACTCCCTTTGTTCATACGTGTTGTATAAAACCTTCATGCCATATTAAGTTATTAGTGATGCTATTCATAGAATTAACAACAACAACAAACACATCACAGCCCAACATGCATTCCACTCAATCTTCCATCATGTAATATTAATTAAATACTTAAGCATATGGTTATAAACATGCACACAGCATCATATAGAATAATCCATCTTTCCTACCCTGTCACCATTCTTCTTTAATTAGCTAGGGCTAATTGCTCTTTATGAACTACAAGTCCCCCCACACTCCTACAACATCATCTCTCTCTTCCACACCAATTGACAATCATGACCACGGTTAAATGGCTTAAGAATGAATTTACTGTGGCCAAGAATATGTGAAGAAACATCAGCATGAAAACACACCATCGTCACAGACATAAATGTTGTTGGCAAAAATAATAAACAACAAATTATCCTAGCAAAGATACAGATACAGTCACATGGCAGGTAGAGTAAGGACAATACTGAAATGACTGTTCCGGTAGGATCGAGGTCCAAGCTCTTAAATAATTAAAAAACATTTGCTACCTTACTCCAAGAACAGGGGCTTGTACTGCTTATTGAATCAGTTTAGCCTCTTTCAGCTGAGACCTTGGGCACAGATTAATAAAGTACTTCCTGTAGAGAAAGGAATTGACAGAATTAATCGACTAGTAAGCTGAAATATATTTTACCTTGAAAGACCACAGCTATGTGATCTTCAGAAATAAGATTAGTTCAATATGAAAGGTCTATATCACTATTAAGCTTAATGGTTAATGGTGCAGTGAAGAAGATATTGTATAAATCATGTCTTTTAATTCAGAAATATACATGTTAAATACACGTAAATTAAATTTGTTGTTTCTGAGTATAGATCTATTTTATATACCACACCCACCACTATACCCAGAGTTACAGCACATTATTTTGGTTATTCTTGGCTGTATGATTGAACTATTTTCAATGAATGCCCCATATGTTTTGTGAAACATATATTAACTGCTCTAAGCATTTGGTTTATTTAATCTTTAAGAATAAAAGGCTGTTTCTTGTAATATGATTTCCTTTTTGCCCTAGGCATTGATGTAATTATTTGTTCCGTCTCAAATCAATCTCGGAGGCCATCGACTTTCGTCTGCTGACAAATTAGCGTCTGGGGGCAACGGACAATATTTTAGGACTTCCTGTGTAGACAGTGGATATCCAGGCTGAGACTGTATCTTCTGTTGGCTGCATACTGTTTACAGTCCGACGAGTCCACACAAGTTGATTAACAGCTATTAACAGCTATCTGCACATGAAAGCAGATAAATTAAAAGCCAACAGCCAATGCTTTTTGGTAATTGTGTTATATCTGTTACTCTCCACACAAACAAACAAATTGAGCCTGCGTGCTCAAACATGATTGGTCAAACTAGAAACAGAAACCAGGATTCCAGCCCCAAAATCTAGTCCCTTACCTACAGATTCTACATATTCACATGGAGAATCTTTTTATAGAATAATCGCAAATAAATACAATTAAAGATGAGACGTCATTTGAAACTAGCAGTAATGTTAAAAGACGTGAAATACTTTGTGAAAGACGGAGAATCCTGTATTGACCCACATGCCAGGTGATGTTTCCTGAGATGTGAGCGGCAGCTGTGCCACCAGTACAATGTCACACCTTTGTGCAACACAAGAGACTTTTATTCACCCACACACTTTACACAGGCCACTCAAGATGAGCAAAAAAAAGAAGAAGAAAGAAAAGAAGTATGCAGCTATTAAGAACTGGTCGATTCTCAATTCCTGCCCTCTTCACTATGTGTTCAAGAAGGCCTTAGCGAGCGCATGATTTTTGTTCAGGCCTTTTGGAAGAGAACTCTTATAGGAGGAAACAAAGGGGCAATACAGTAACCGGTTTCGGCCTTTCCTCCCAACCTTCTCCACAACACTCAGCGGAGTGGTCTCACCGTTAGCATCATAATAAGCCTTTTAATTGACATAAATAAGGATATGAGGAGAAAAGCAAGGGCCCAAGGGAAAGGTTTTGTGTTTGCCTGGACCTGATGCAGTGAATGTGTTCTGTTAATCAGATGTGAACACATGGCTGATGAGCAGGGGCCCTCTGCTAATTGGCAGTGTTTGTCTGCTGGTGGTCGT
The DNA here is from genome assembly GCF_022539355.2 of Hippoglossus stenolepis. NCBI lineage: Eukaryota > Metazoa > Chordata > Actinopteri > Pleuronectiformes > Pleuronectidae > Hippoglossus > Hippoglossus stenolepis. The sequence continues at coordinate 23,388,305 of NC_061483.1, read as the reverse complement.
GTTCCTTCAAGGACCCTGCAGCCTCCCATTGGTATTCAGGGTACTGCTTTGTGTTCCCTGCAGCGATGCCACACTATTAGGGAGTGGGACCCAGGACCCTTCCATTTACTAACAAGGGGTGAGAGCTTTCTCTCAGCACTGAGCGGGACTCAACCCCTCCACCAAGTGCCAAACGTCCCGGGAGCAGCTTTTCCACAACAGATAGCTCCGGAAATGTTTCCACCTCAATGTTACTAACAGACATTATTGGTTGAACTGTAGGAAAAATTATAGTTGAGATTATTTTGTAACGCTACAGCAAAGGCTTCCATGATTGTAAATTATTTAATCTGTCTTTCATCTATAATTGGAAACTCTGGGTACCATAGATATCGCAGCATTATGAATGCTTTGAATCCATAATTAAACTTTCATGGAAAAGTAGCCAAATCATCAGATTCCAGTTAATTATTGAGATTATTATCTCATTAGTTTAATCTGAGTGAGTTGTTGCCTTTCACAAATCCAAACAGGCTGCAAAGTCTCTCTGATATGGTGCTACATAAAATACTAAAGAGGATTTTAAAATCAGATTTTAGGTTAAGAGATACACTGTGTATTACTTTGCAAATCCGTGGGAAGCAGCACAATAATATAATCAGAAGGTGTCTTCATGTGGATGGAATTGGCTAATGTGTCGATTTCAGACCCAAAAATGACTGAAGAGAAACTATGAGATGACTGTGACTAGTGTCGAGTACTGCGCCTAAATCTGGTGAAGCTGGCAGTAACATAATGATGTAACAATGGCAGTGGTTCATTAATTTTCTCCATTCAAATGGAAAGACTCCATTATCCTCCACTTGACACCATGCCAACATCAACCAAATCTAACCTTGTCACATATAAATTATTAAACAAAGACATGGACGTTGGTCCAAACCATCAGGTGTGAAAACGTCCTCACAGAAACCCTCACATAAAAGTGACAGTGTAAAATATAGATGATTAGAAAACCAATGGACAAAACCTGAATAAATGAGTAGAGAAAGAATGTAAATCTTTCAGACAGAGCTCGCGATCATTGAATAGTTTTGATGAGCATGAAAATCAAAACTTCACAGTGGGCAGACCCTGAACTTGATGGGAGACTTTGGAGGCATCTTCACTTTCAGATACACACTAAGCAGTATCCTATGATCGAATGGTCCCTGCAGTTAAGTTCTAAAGACTCAACGTTTAAAGCACAGTAGCAATGAAGCTCTGTGTGCATCACAATTTCTAAAAGAAAGAGACATTAGGAGTATAGACTGGAGAAAACATTTATTAGGTTTTGAGGTTATAAATATTTACAGGTCTGAATTTCCAATGGATAATAATCTGTAATGCTAAGATATAAGATGTTCAAACAGACGCTTGTATCCACACAAATCAACATGTGCACTGTCACTGTCTCTTCATCGGTGCACTATTGAATTGTCAGCTATGCTGTTTGTGTCTGGCTGTTATTAATTACCTCCTCATTTGCTCCTTTGCTGTGGAGGTTTCAAAGCAATTTCCTGTTCATGTTCACAAATTAAGATTGGACGACCCAACAACATGCTAATTACATATTGGAAATGTAGCTTGCAGTCACTTACTCTTGAATCATTGTGCTGTGAGAGGCCTCTACATGAGTGTTAGTTGTTTTAAGAATAATTCATGATGCAATCATATGAATGATATGCAGACGCACAGGAGCGTGATGAGATGCATTAACTTCCACCTCATCTGCCAGCATATGTTACCAATTATGCTTGTTACATGCTGACTGTGTTTGTTTGTTTTAGCAGGTCCCCTCAGTGTTAACATACCACATACAGTTCACCCTGAGATCTTATAGTGTGCTAAAGTCTGCAAAACCAACCCCGTTAAATATTTGATATTCAAATTAAAGAAAAGGACAATGTTCTCTAACCTTGGACTTCCTAAAGATAAAAATCGTTCCCCTATGAGCCGGAGTTTTATTTTAACTCTCCTGCTGCTTTCAGCGCTGAAACATTACCCAGTTTGACCTTAAGATTGCTATTAAAATGTATATTTTGAAAGTGAAGTTTAGTTTTGAACTCATTTCCATAAAGGTCAAGTCCTTTATGAAAATTAAGCAGTAGAGGTTTGTGATGGCAAGAAGAAAACATGCTGTCTTTCTGATGGAATCCACTGAGAGAATGCTGCTAGTTATTACTGTTTTTTTATATGCTTGTTTTTAACAGAAGTTCCTTCACTCTCGGGACACTTTTTCCTCCACGGTTCAGAACTTACAGTCAAAGCCCCTTTGGATCCACAGTTAAGGGCTACAACAACTTGTCAGTGAATCAATTAGTGAGTTCTTAGAAAACTAATAGCAACAATTTTGAAGATTGATTATTTTAATATTAATAATTTTTGAAGCAGATATACCAAACATTCATTGTTTCAAACTCCACTACAATATGAGGATTTGCAGCCTTTCTGCATCACATCTGATTATAAACATTGGGTTTGGGGCTGCTGGTCAAATGAAATTTCAAAAAATACACAATGCTTTTTAAAAAAAAAACAATTTCATGTTATTTTAACAAAACTTTATTTGATTAATACAGAACATTATTGTTGACTGCAGCTGTGTTACACATGTTCCAGACTGTTGTCTAATTTCTGGGTCGGGTTCACAGATTCTTTCATCAGGAGAACATCCAGAACATCCAGCACTGATCCAATAGTGTTAAATCAATAAACTGTATTGTATGCCTCACTGTGTGGAGGTGACTGGGATCATTCTGTAATGTGTTAGGCAAAGCTTGAATTAGAAAGAGTTTTTCCTACAGTTGTCTTAGTGTAAAATGAACTTAGCCAAAATAAGACAAAGCTGTCCTTGTTTTTTCTTTACCCACAACCTGAAAATAGTTCTATTAAGTAAGAATTACGTTCAACATTAAAGCTAAGATTGACCAGTATATCACTGGTGGAGGGTGGGATTATTAAACTAACTGCTCCAGCTACTAGTTAATGCTAAACTGGTGACTTGGTAGATGTACTGGTGGAATAAAATGGACTCATCAATCATCAAGCTAGGAATGTGACATATGTGAGTAACAGAGACGGGAACAGAACTTTTTTTTGCTCTCTCCTTTGTGCTATAGGTTACTGCTTGGGAACTGGTCAGTGTGGGGGTTCACTGGTGTACTACTGACACATGACAGTGTCAGCAGTACATGTATTGATCTTGTTTCTGATATCAGTATTGGATCAGAGCATCCCTAGTCTGGATATGTGGACCAGAAAAAGTATTTTTTCCACTTGAGGTGAGATCTTGATCATCAGAAGCTTTGTCGAGAGATAGAAGGACATGTGTATCTTGTAACAAAAACCTTCTCATTACATTTCAGAATGACTGGATTAAAGCTGGACTGACCTAAATACAACAACAGCGGGCTCTGTGCTCTGTTTTTCACCTCTGCACCACTGGCTCATCGGTCTGTCACGTAGTGTGGGAGCTGTCAACACTGACACCCTCTACTAGTTGTGTGTCAGCGATGGATGATGCAGCCTCTTTATTTAACCCTCAGTTTTACTCTACAGCCATGTTAGGTTAATGGAGTGAAGCTGGCTGCCGTATGGAGGAGGCTATGTTTGATCTGTCCAACTGATGCTGCTGAGATGGGCTCAAGATGGGATTAGCATGTTTTTCCCCAAACATCAGCAGCATTTTCCCGTCCGTTTGAAAAGCAGGGTTTGGGTGTTAATCTTTGCAGACGCAGGAAGTGGTATTAGATTCTCGTGATTGATGGATGGACATTTAGTGCATATGTTAGCAATGGAATGAGATCCATGTGGAAACTGGAAACTGAACCAGGATGTGATGGACGATGAGGGACAGTAGAGCAATTACACACGGAGGATTTAATGAATCCACCAGGGCGACGGGTTTCGTTCAGTGCAGGTGGAGATTTGATTTAGATGATGCCGATTTCTGACACGAGCATTGAGGAAATTTCCATGAACAGTTTCAGAGAGGCACAAACATTGTGTATCAGTGGAAGGTTTGGGATCTGGATGGCTTGGTTACATTTCTCTTGGGATGGAATCAATGTAAAGACCTAAATTTAACACTTTGAAAATGACTCTAGGATTGTGGGTAATTGCTTCAATACTGTTTGCAAAGTACTTTTTGATTAAAGTTTTCCAATACTTTAATTGGAAACTAAGCTTCAAACGCTATTGGCTCTCCCTCAAGCTGTTTACCTTTCTTTTCGTTACAAGCTAAGTTTTGTTTTTGTAGTTTTGGCTAGTCATTCCTCCTGAAATTAAAAAAAGGTGTTTTACTTTCGACGAGGCACCATTGGCAGAGCTTGACAACAGGTTGTTTAAAAAGGTACAAATATTACGACTGTTTATTTTAGCATCGACATCTGGGGAAAGCTCAGGGTTCAAAGTCTTGACGGCTTCAAAGAAACTGGAATGTTTTGCTTAAAATGATTTATCACCTGGGTTCCTCGACCAAAATCAAAGAATAAAACAAATCTCACAGGTTAATAGTTAGAAGATGTGAGACCCAGCAGGAGGATTTCACCCACTTTTCTTTGGTTGTGAGGACATCCATTCCTCATACTGACATAAGAAATACAGCGTGAATACATGGCTGTTTGTTCGCGCTCACACACACCTACATGCAAAGAGATTCATTAACACTGTGTACATCGTTTGAAGAAGCCATGTTTGCCTTTGGATAAAAGGCAGAACCAAAGCAAATGAAGGGATAGAGCTGTACAAGCTGTATGCTTCCATAGTCTGACAGATCAGCACATATTGATGCATAGTTGTGATCACACTTTAAATGTGCCTTACACCCAGGGAATGGCTGGATGTGAGTAATCAGGTAGATGTGACAGGAAGCACTGCTGTGATCGCACATATTTTGTCAAGCTTGGATTATTTTCTCTACATGTAATTTAATGAAAAATCCGGCTAAGATCAATCACTCCTTATAAACCAGGACCAAAACGAAAAAGGTCTTGGAGGTGCAAGGAAGATCTTATATTTAAAACATTATTCTAAATGTTTTACATTATTATACATAATGCACACGGATCATGCATTTTTAAAACTGTTCTCCCAATACATGGCTATAGGGCTGTGGATGTGCTCCCCATATTAAATCTACCTGGTACGTGATTTGGAACCTGTCATACATTGTGTCAGAATAATAAGCAATGATACAGAAAAGGGAAAAAAGAGAAATAGATGAAGGAAAGAAAATAAACAATTTGATATTTCTGCAGTGCTACTGGGAACGTCTCTTCTCTTTGGTTTGCGTTGCCTTTTTCCATTATGGCTGGGTTCAGAGAAGATTTTGACTCTGCTCGGTAGAAAAGGGAAAAATGAGAGCGAGAACTCACACATCCTCGGGGTGGATGTTGATTTGAAAGGGAGAAACAATCCTTTGATGTGAGAAATAAAACCAACCACTTCGCAGCTTTGATGGGAGAATGTCAGGAAACAGCCGCCTAATTGGTGTTGTAATCTCCAAGGAAGTGAGGACAAAGGAAGAGACGACGCTCCGTGGCCTGCGTTCTCTGATTGGACAGATGATGGGGTTAAAGTACACACGGGCTTCATCCCAAACATTTAGCATCGCATTTTCACTGCCACACACCCACAGGCAAGGTTGCAGAGCTGCAGATGATGGGAGGGGATTACTGAAGTCAAATAAGAGATTTAAGTAGTGAATAAACCACTGGAATCTAATAAGATTAATACAAATAGAGCTCAACAACATGGTTTCAGAAGTGAAAATCCCATTCATCTTCTAAATAGGGATTTTTAATATCGGCCAATAATATTTTAATCATCCAAGGTAGATTTACCACAAGCTACAAGATTGTGAAACAATATTATATATTCCAGGAGAAGCCACAAATTTGTATATAAACTGTGATTTAAAAAAAAAGAAATACTACACTACCCACAATCCTCAGGTGCTGTAGTGTGATTAGTGGAGCTCATTGTAACCGTACGCAAAAATCATGCCCGCTCTGATTGGCAATGATGGGATCTTTCAGCGATACCACACCAGGTTGCTACACTATAACAAACACTATATACATACATACAAGACACAACACTACAATATATTGCAGCACTATATCGAGAGGAAGTGCACTGTAAGTTTTTGGAAAGAAATCATTCGCAATGGTTTATGGGATGCGTAGGGTCTCAATTTTTTGTTGTTGTTGCTCTGAATCAAATGTTTTATGGTCATGACAAATGTTGATACTTAAGGAGGCCGAAACGTCTCAGTGCATTATCGGAAAACACAAATGCAAAAGTGACAACACAACCGCAAAAAGTCACAACAAGAATGCAAAAGCCAAACAACTGAAACTCAACCACAATGGAAGTGAGTGACAACAGATGTTGAAAATGAAACAAGCACATGAGTACAGGTGTAGTACACATACCTGTATGCACACAAGTACAGTGTGTTCCCTCTCTGGGTGCTCCTGCACTGTAACACCTCAAATAGACAAGCATATCCCTTTAAGTGGCGACTGACTTATCCAGGTTTTCACAAATGACCGTCAATTTGACTCAAACATCCATGACCACAGTATGTGGCTTTAATGCACTTGTGTCAGATGCCTCGGCCACTGTAGTTGTAACAAGCTGATAGTACTAATGACTAGTACAACTATCAAGTTTTACCCTGTAGGCTGGAACATGCTGTTCTATTTAATGTACTAGTTACATAAAAAAAAAAATCATTTTTCTACATTGATTAAATTTGGATTATTACCCTCCATAAACATTTGGATGTCATTCAACTGTTTTAGGACCTCTTTCAAACCTGCCCAGCGACTTCAATAATGCAGTGGCTGTTATACACCCATAACGTCTTAAAAGCAAGAACAGGAAATCTCATTAACTATTTCCCTGGTTTCAGTGAGAGACAGTATAGTAATAAAGACCAGCTTGTCCTGCCTTATTGGTATCATCTGCACTGCTGGAAAATGTTCCAGACCGATTTGAAAGTGTCCTGTTATGTAATTCACCCATAATCCCACATCTGCAGCAGATATTGAAGGCAGGGTCGGCAAATTACACTCGCTGCAAAGCATTAAAGCAGGGTTGATGGTCTCTGAAAATATGTTGGGAATGCATGATGTTAAAAGGACGACCAGCTTTTTGGGTCATTTGTTCAACCTGAACCAGAGCAGCTTTTACATGTGGCCTCACTGCCATGGGTCTGGTCTAATTCCTAGTATACATTTCGATTCTACATTGCGGAGCCAGCTTTTACTTACTTTAGCGCGACCCAACTTTATGGTCTCAATTTTTCACTGAGCAGACCTTTCTTATAAATACACAAGTCATCCATGCAACTGCAATGATTTCCAGGTTTATAAACAGCAGTATTGAAGTAACGGCATCCCCTCCGTTCCCAGTGGGAGGAAACAGGATGAGCTTGCAGGGAAAAAAAGCCTCTCAGTGAGGAGAAAAAGAGGCTTTGCAGATTTTTCTTACTCTGCAACAATAGAGATATCCATAGTAATTAAGTGAGTCCAATAAAAACATTGATAGTACAGTAATGAAATAAGCCATGTTACGATTGAGGCCTCAGAGTCTTAGAGAAAGCCATTGTAATTGAGGAGCAGTTGTGTTATCCCGAGCTCCATTAAAATTTCATCACACTTGCACATTTCCATGAATGGCATTATTCAAATTATGCTAAATCACATCAGCTTGCCTGCTTGGCAATGCAACGTTGCCCATTACAATGACTGAGGCAAGATTCCCAAAGTCCTCTTCCCCAAAAAAAGGGCCTGCATGTGATTTTAACAGCATGCTTCATATTCTAAACAGATGCTGAGAAGCTACTGAGCCTTGGTCCCCTGACTGTGTGGAAGACTGAGGGATGAGAGTACTAAGCGTAGCAGGTTTTACACAAAACTTTGCTTATTTAAACAAATATAATACATGTGGTTTTGAAACACAGATGAAAAGCTTAAACTGAACTGACAGATTTCTGCATCAATATGCTGTGGAAACATTTATTAGACATAATATATTGTGCACTGTGTATGTCAAAACTTTTAAGATTTCAATGCCGTGTTCTATAAAACAAACACGTGTGCATCTCATGTCTTAGTTCACACACTGGGACACTATTCAACTCCAAAACAGCTGCATGTTGTTCACACTGCGATGTTGTAACTGCCAACATGACTCATGCAAGCCAAGACCGGCACAGCTTGACACTGATTTGTTATTGCATGTAACTCAGTTTGCAGTGAAATATTCATCAGGTGGAGGGAGCGCCAACCCTCCTGCCCATAATAAGTCATCTGCTAACCCACCGAGTGTTGCCATTCTTAACCAAGGCCATGGGAACATCATCATGATTATAGCAGTGATTCCATGATACCTGTGCTGTTAATAATACATGATAAATAGCTGGATGAATGGAACAAAGCAGTGTGTAATATTGGGTGACCCCGTGTTATTAGCACTGAGAGGAGCCATTAGTGGGTTGCCTTAACCTACCTTAATGAGGTCTCCCTGCTCTGGGAGTGAAAGGGACGATTGGTGCATATAATAAAGGAGGAGCAGGAGTTGGCGTCGGTGTGCGGTCGCTGTGTTTCTGCTGCTCACTGCTGTTTTTGTCTGTTCACTGAAGATTGTTGATCCATTGTAAGAGATATAGATGTATCTTGCACTTTAGAGGTATCGAGCACAGCTGGGTCCCACAAAACGATTTATTATGATTCACTATTTAAACTACATCAGACGTTTGAATAGCAGTGGTGCAAATATGAATCCATTTGCATGTTTAGACTGCAGCTTGAGCAACTGAATCAGAAAAAAACTAAATGAAAAGCACAACACTTATATAGGCATACTAAAATACAGAGGAAATAAATAATTGATAAAGCCACAGAGAAAGTGTCCACATCACCTCAAGCAAGGACAGTAGATAGAATATGTTCCACAAGAAGCACATTTGTTAGCTCTGAGACCAAAAGGACATGTTCTGAGATGTGACACACGTTTGTGATGTAAGGACCTGTTCTTTCTGTAACCACTGACATTAGGAGGTGCTGCTTTATTACTGTTAAGAAGATCCTTCATTATGTTGTCAAACCAAAGCATGTTGCTGCCCCAGCGTGTGATTTTAGACGGCACCTCTGGAGCATCTAGAATCTAGAGGTGCGACGTGTAACACAACAGCGTCAGCATCTTTTCTGCCCTGCCGGCTCTACACCGACATCAATCCAGCTCTGTTACCATAACTCCGCTTCCAGCTCCATTGAGTTATCGTAGCAGTTAGATAGACGGGTTGAAAGTGCAACACCTTGACCAGGTTGTGTAAAAGGATGTTATATTTCTGTCTCTGCCACACAAGCTACAGTCAGCAGTGTAGTGCACTGTATACGCAGGTTTACGGCGATAGTTAGGATAAGAATATCAGAGGAAGCCAATCAAAAGCTGAGTAGGGGAAGCAGAAGAAGAAGAAGAAGAAGAAGAAGAAGAAGAAGAAGAAGAAGGCGGGTTATATCTGTGTCTGTCATCCTGGTAAAAAATATCCCCTTCCCTTCACCTGATTAACAGAACTCATTTAAAAACGCGACTAAATTCGGCCTCTGAGGAAATTTAAACATGAAGCGAACTACACAAACAAAAGTGTCAGCAGACGCTTCATGACGCTCTGCTGCCTGTGCTGCTCGCCAGCAGCTCCGGTAGTGATGGTAGTTCAGCGCCCACACCAGTACGTGCTCCCTTCCCCAACCCCGTCAGATGGTGACAGATATTCTGCCTCTTGTATAACAGTTTAAAGTGAAGATGTCAACCACAGTGAGCAGATTTTAATAGCTGAACCTTGTAAATCATGTTAATAACATACAGTGAAGCTATTTATTAATATTTGAAGAATATACCCACTTCTCCAGGCACCACTGCACCACTGGCTACAGAATCCTAGTGGCAGCCTGTGTTCCACTAGAGAACAGAGTCATGTTGAGTAGCTTGATGCATTCAAAGCAGCTGGTTTCCTGCATGTCGATGCTGCTACACAACTAAAAATAATTACAATCAAAGTCAGACATATTGAATTCCTATTCAGGTATGCATTTGATGTTCTGTACTATGTCGATTATAATTTGGAAATAAGAATCATATATTGTGGTGGCTCAATCTTTATATTACGACGACAGAGGGAACTACTTACTGTAAGAGGACACGTTACCAAGTCAAAAGCAATTTGCCATTTACTGTTATCGATCAATATTTATTAATTTTAGTCGTCTAACTGCCTTGCTGGAGGTTTGGGTTCAATACAACGCTGGGTCAATACTGGTGCACAGCAGCCACCTATTAACTCCATGAGTGAGCCCATTGTCGAGTGTTAAATAAACTGTGTTGTAAGCAAGTTAATAATTAATGATCAAATGTGCTTCATTTTTTAAATAAGAGGAGTAAAAATGTTAAGGTGGATTTAATGACCCCTGATCATTCAAATGTTGTATTTGCAGCAGCAGGAGGACAGTTTGTTTCCTGTGGGGAGCACAGCTCAATTCATGTCTGCCACAGTGGAACAAAATATTCCTCTCACTGCACCATTCAACACTACAGCTCTATCAGCACATTACCATTCTCTCAAGTCTAACAAAATAGTTAATGTACCTGTCAAACGCATATTAAAGGCAATGTCTGTAGCAGCCTGGAAGAAAGAGTAGAAGTCGATACGTAGAAACACAGGAAACAAAATTGAAGAAAGGAAAATATTAGAGAAGCTTGACAAGGGATGACATTTCTCCAGCTGATGTTAAGATCAGCAACACTAACAACTGGATACCTGCAAATACAAATCCCCTTTTCCAATTGTCAGAAAACCCACTTACCCCCACTAGCTTCTGGCTTTTGTCTGCGATGGGAATGGATACAGTAGACACAGGTTTTAATCGGCTCTGGCTCCAATCGGCGGTGATAGAAACATGACACCCAGGTAAATGTGTTAATTGGGCAAGACAGCGAGGTAAAAACGTGCCTCAGTTGTCGGTCCATTTGTATCATAGAGGCAAACTCCATTAGTGGCGACGGGAAACAATTCAATCGTCCTTCTATGGGGTTTAACCGTGATTAAAAAACATGCGCATACCCGCTAATTTTGACATAAAAGACGTACAACAGAATGTATGGGAGCCAAACAAAAGCAGTGCGTGCAGGCTCCATGACGTAATGTTTTAAATATACGGAGCCATAAAGCTAATTATGTGAGTCAAATTAATTAGTGTAGCTGCTTGTTAAGGCACTCTTTAAATAAGGGGAGGGGGTGGGGCAGGGCCTCTGGCACACAAAGGAGGGGGAATGAACCCAAACACTTTCAGCCACGCTCCGACCTAGTACTCGACCCATCAATAGAAACGACAGATGGCCGGCAGAGAGTGCAGTAGATTAATTACTGTACGTGGATTTGTGCGTATAAAGCATTTGTGTTTATCTACATACAGTATGAGTAGACGCTCATGTTTCTGTATGTGTGATTAATTGTGGGGAGAACACAAGCTTCCACCACAGTGTTTGCAGGGGTTCATGCTTCACACCCACATCTAGTCACAGCCTTTTTGCTGCGGGCTTTATCCAGTTTTCTATATTCATTCTCAACGCACGGCATGTACACGTGTTCACTTATTGTTTTCAAAAGACAAACTTTACTTTGCCAAACTGGAAATTAACGGCTGTCTCCCTTCAGAAAGACAGTCCAAATAAAAAGAGACACGGATGTGACAAGTTTGCAAGGTGACATGCTGAAAGTATTGTTATTGTTATTGTTTGAGGTATTATTTTCTGGCAGAGACTTCCATTTCTTCTCGTGGGTGTCAGGTGATTGACAGTAAGTACAGCATAAAATAATGTGCCCACTGAGATGAAAACCCCAAACTCAGCCACAGAGAAAAGACAACAAAACAAGATGCTTAAAAAAAAACAGACGTTTAAAGCAAATTAAGGCATCACATTCACTGTGATAAATTGTCGGTCCTGGGCTGCTTCCCAGCCTGTGGAAGTTTGTTTTCTCAGCAGAAAAAAATAAATGGCATCAAATGAGACATTTTATGCAGTAACACAGCTTAGACTAATGTGAAGACCAACGTTTTTTATATCCCATTTCATTGACTTGTAGTTCTTCTATTTATTGTACCTTTATAACTTTTAAAATCTATTTCATGGAATGTCATTGTCAGCATTTCTTCGTTTTTATTCCCATGCTCGCGCTATGGTCCATAACGTTTTTACCGTCTGCTGCAGTTGGAGCATCAATGCATTCACACGAGAACATATCTTATATTGTACACTTATTGTTCCACTCTGAATCTGTTGCGTGTGAGAGTCACCTTCGTGCACATGCACGTGCACCCCCGTTACCTCCATAGGTTGAATTAATTCTGTGTGAAACGCCGATTGACTGATTGACACTAACTTACAAAAACACTGCATTACCCCTGGGATGTTAGACTATATTTTTTGGACTACAGAGGGACGACCTTTACAGTAATGACTGAGACGTGCACCACGAGATGGACAAGGATTCTTTAGGGATGATCGGAATCAGAAGAAGAAGAAGAGGAGGAGGAGGCAGGAACATTACTTGTCAGTCATGTGACAGAGCCTCATTACACTCACACATCACCAAACCAGAGACTCTCTCAAGTGTTTATTACACTGGGCTTCAGGGAGAGATCGATCAAAAATGACAGCTGTTAGCTCCGTGCCTGCCGAGAGCCGAGTTGACACGAGCACAGTGGACGCTCCTACACGTCTACCTTAACTCATTGTGTTCCTCAGTGTGATTCTATCGTAAGGCTTTGTTATCTGGTGACATTAGGCCTTCTGCCGATTGCATTTTTTTTTTTTTACAAGAGAAGAGAAGATAGAGTCGAGAGGAGGATTTAAAACGATTGAACGTGCAGAGCTGCAGAAAGAAAGAAAGAGATCTCTAGCGCACTGTTTGATTTGCTATATATCGTGCAGTATTTCTCACTTTTACTCTATTTCTCATTTCTTTGTGCAGACATTACAAAAATAATTAAAAAGATACCCATGTAATTCAATGAAGTTATCTGATAAGAATTGGTTGCTGACAGGAAATAAGATACTGGATTTCAGAATACTATAAAGCCTCAGGAAAAAGAACACAGTACAATAAATATGACTATTCTGTAAATAAATATCTTTAAAAATGGTAACATTTTCACTTACTAACAGATATAGCTCATAGCATGACAACTGTTCTCTCCCCTCTTCATTCAGGACCCTGCACTAAACTGCCCGTTGCAAGAAAGTAGAGGATTGAGGTTTAAAACAATGGCACATACAGAGCTGCAAAATAAAGAAGAAAGAAAGAAAGAAAGATCTAAAGCTTATGCATAGTGTTTGTTTTGTTCTAAATTGTGCTGTATTTCTCAGATCTATTCATGTATAAATATAAAAAAGAGACATATACGTAAATGTAAGAGGAAAAGGGAAAGAAACAGTAACACAGACTCTCAGCAGTTATCAGTTACTGACAGGAAAGACAGATACTCAAATTCAGAACACGATAAAGCCACTGAAAACAATTATCAGTCATTATAATCGATATTCTATTCTATAAGCAAATTAAACGGGGTAATAATTGAATTTGCTAACAGATATATAACCCATGACATGACAACTGAAGTCGCCCCTCTTCATTCACAACACTATATATTGCAAGTCTCAGTGTGCCGCACCTCCCAGTTGGTTAAAGAAATGAACAACTGCAACACTTCCTAGTATGTTCTTGTGTTGTCGGTCTGTGGGGAACTCGCAGCATAGCACAGCTGTTAAGTACTTTTAGCAGCGCCATTGTTCAGTGAAACAAAACAGTGCATTCAGCTTGGCTGGTTTCCAGAGCGCTCCTATAGCGGCCAAATGTTTATCATTGTTTTGACACTGCATAGGACAGGTCAGCATGGGGTATGGCTATACATAGAGGTGCCGGGTTTGTGAGCTGGTGAGAGAGAAAGCGGTTGTAAAAAAAAAATTAGTTCTACAATGTAACAGGCTATTTAGCATACTCTCTCTCTCTCTCTGTCTGACAATACAGGCTGGTTTTTTCACTGTAATTCCTCTTGGGGCTGGAGAAGCGCAGCAGCAGCTCAGTGATCGTGCAGTAAAATAAGGTCTTTTAAAACCTCAGGTGTCTTTGTGTTCTAAGTGCTAACAAAAACACCTTTTTATTAGTGTCCGTTTCTATAAAGCAATCATCCCCCCGCTGCCTCGGACTGGCATTTCCCTCTGCCCTTGAAGCTCCAAGAATCCAGTTCCGTCTTTGGCGAAGCAGTATAGGGACAGAAAATGAAAGGTTTCACATTATCTGTTTTGACTGCAGTCCGATAGCTGCTGCTGCACTAATTGTGCCTTCCCCTCTCTCCTTACCCATTTAATCTCTTCATTCTGGCAGTGTGCACAGCCAGGACAGTTCTGCTTTATTCTAATTGCATACTTTCGATTAAAAAAGCTTGTTTTCCTTGATTACTTTGATGTTGAAATGGGAGCAGGGGAGCAATTCGCATTCATTCGGCAGTATGTTTTTCCCCTCCGCTCTTTTGTGCTAACAGCAGAATTCCTATTTATATATTGGCAGTGGAACTAAATTACTGCAAACATCCCTATGGGCCAGCCAGGCATAACAGATTGGGAGGGTCCTGTATTATGTCAGTGCCCCCTACTGGCCGCCTTCGGAAGCACACCATTGTTGATGCAATGCACGTATGGCATCAGGGGCTGTTAGAAACACATGAGGAATGGGCTCCTAGATTCTTTACTGGTATACTGGAATATTTGCTTGACGAATCCCTCATGACTGGGATTCCTCTGCCAGGAATGAATCCAATTTACCTCCACATTTTAGGCAGTTAGCCTTCAAAATCTTTTCTCAGGGACCTCACTGCCAGTCCAGGAGGCTTTATTGTCAACATCAATGATGCATTCATTTGCAAACATGAAGTGCATTTTTTTTTTTTTGCAAGGCCTATAAGTGCTGTAGTATTCTAGTGACTACAGAGATCATACAGATTGGGACAGAGACATCAGACCAGATAGACGTGGAAGATATTGTTGTGATATGAATCAAAGGGGGAGGGAGTGACATCTTTAAAGAGATGACAATTTAAAGAAAGGAGTTCCCAAAGGGATATAATAGTGCAAGATAGGAGCGAGGATTACTTATCTGTGGCTAAATGCTACATGTGACGAGGTTTACTGAGGAGCTCAGGGCTCGACTGTCCGTACAGCAGAAAACCCGATCAGCCGTGTATCATTCATGCCCTTCATAGATGTTAACTCACCAGAACACAGGGGCAGGTTTGCAACTAAAGGCGTGGGTTGACTTCCCTGCTGGGATGAGAGCGTCTCTCCCTTGAGCCCCCACCCCACACTGCCACAGCACTCGCAAAACATCAAGGGGCTTTTGCTCCTTTCATATTTCAGTCTCTCTCCTCTCACAACAGTGGGGATGCAAGTTGCGCAATTGTGCACAAAATGCAACAAACATAGTGCCATTGGGCTATTAGCGCTCAACTACAGGTCAATCAGGAGTGTTTCAACCGCTGCGAGCTCAGCTGGAGCAAATAGCTTGGAGATTAAAACATATCTGTTTCTCCCCAAAGACAAATAGATACTGACAGACGGAAAAAAAAATCAAGAAGGTGAAAGCTCTGCAAGCACCGAGCTGTAATTACTGGAGGAGTAGATAAGATCAGCAGGATGGTGGAGCAAACAGGTTATGCTATGCACTATAAAAATGTTCCTCGCATCAATTTAGAATTAGCATGATTTTTTGGAAGCATTCTCATTTCTAAGACCTAAAAAAATTGCACTGTTATCAGCACAAGTGAGACAATTTAAGGCTTTTCTCTAGAAAGCAAATGCCAACCACTGAAATGTCAAAAGAAGTTCATAATAGCCTGAAAACTGAATAACTGCTCTTCACTTCACACTCTAATTACTGAGTATATGACAGGATTTTAAATACTTTTAGAAGCATTTGTAATTATTATTTTTTATTATTATAGCTTTTTTTCTTCTCAACAAAAACAAGGCAGCTCAGTTGATTTGAATGGGTCTGTAGACGAGCACCTTCCCATCATGTCAGAGCCTATGCCAGCTGCAACTTGGGACGAGGTTGTTTGTCTTCATTAGCATCCAGCGTTTCTTCACTGGTTTTCATTTGCAAGGTCCCCTCCTGTATTTGTCAACCGCGGCGAAAGGGCAGAGACAACAGAATCTGGGTCACGCTATAATCGTTTTCATGCTATCTCTACCACTCTGCGAGGTGTTTGTCGTCTATTAGCTGAGGAGGAGACTTTCCCACACAGGTTTTTTTTTTCCCTCAAGCAGCTGGTACGGCCCCGGCCCTGCCAGTCTGGAGAATGGAGGGAATCTGCAGGTTTTGTTCCCAAGCATTCCTTGATTCCCACCTGCGTATGACCACAGCATAATGGCTTTCCTTGAAAACAGGCTGCAATGAGATCCAGATGAGGTGAGTTTTGCTCAGTTCTGCAGAGTCAGGTGTCTTGCACAAACACACACACACTTAAAAACACACACACACTGTACACATGGAACTTTCACAAAAGCAGCTCTCAATAATAATAATAAAAGTGTCATATATTTTAAGGGGCAGTTCTAGGAATAATATTAAATCTCTCAGATCTAAAATGTTTCATGTGATTTCATTGTAACTGTATATTTTGTTTCATTGTAAACATGTCACATATAATATTCTTTTTGTTTTTATAGCATTACAGTGGAGCCGGGTACGTGCTGCTAGTTAACTTTTTTCCCCAAGTCTGGTGGCAACACTCTCTACGGTTCTGGCAGCATGTAACGTTAGCTACCTCAAACTCGAGTTGACACGACAACAAAATACCAGAAAGCTAAATGGTCTGAAGTGTGGCTGTATTTCACGTGAAAGGGCCCCAACACCGGGACGTGCAGCAAATGTTTGAAAACTATTCCGTGTAAGGAACGGGAACACGACAAACTTAATGAAGCACCTGGTGACGCATGGACACGTTGGAAAGCAGAGGGATGCAACGTGTTTGACTGCTTGTGAGACATCCTGATAAACATGAGCCGGCGGTGTGGGCGTGCCTGACTCCGGCTGTGGGGAGATTAATGACGAGTTTGGAACTGGAGTGTATTTCTGTATTAAACACTGAAACTGTTATTGAGTGTTAGATTTTAATTGAGTTTTATTTATGATGTGAAAATTTAGCACTTATTTATATAAGCCCTATGAGACAAATTGTGATTTGTGAATATGTGCTATACCAATTATATTTGATTGATTGATTATTAATATTTGGTTATTTAAGAATACTGTTAAAAGTAAATGTGTTAAATTTTAACTTCCAATTTGCCTTAGCAATAAAAAAAAGCCTTTTGTTTCAATTTGTGGACCATCACTTTGTGTTTTTCTAAAGGCAGCGTTTAGGCATCCGAACGCCCCAAAAGTATCAATTTAGCACTGGTATCGGAAAAAAACGAAATAATACCCAACCCATCCTCATGCACATGAACCATTTGGCCATCAGGTCGCCCCAACAGGCTGAGTTTAGGAACGGTAGTAAGATTATTGCATTTGTATGAACCTCTATAATGGTTAAATCCATTACACACGTAGGAGATCTGCCTAATCGTGCACATACACTGTCGTCAATCTGCTCAGCACAACAGCACCGGTGCATAATCATCACATATTGTGACCTCTAATTAAACTATGAAGAGTAACTTTGTGGAGGAACCGTCTCCCTCATTTCATTTGCGTGTATGTTTGCCAGCTACAGAGAGAGAGAGACGGCACCGTCAGCAGTTTAATGAGCCTCTCACCTATTGTTTCCAGAGCTGTTTCTGTGCAACCGCATCTCCATTCCTCGCTCACAACGGAAAAATGACTGCAGATACTGCTCTCGGTGTGTAAATTGCCGTGATTAGCAGCTGTGATTTAAGCTCTTTCTTAATTAACCTTGTTCTTTAATTCCCTCCCCCACTAATTTCCAGGAGAGACAATGGAGACGCAGCGCCGACTGCTCGTGGGACTGAACCTGTTCTGACGACAGGGTGATAGAGATATGGTGTATCTGACTTTTGAGCACATTAACCAAGTCGATGAGAGAGAGGGAGGAGATCATCTTAAATCCTTAATTTGGTTCCATCTATTGGTTCTCTACAGTTTAATGGGTAGGTGGGTTTTCTGTATATGGTGGTTTCATTCCTATAGGGCAGCTATCAGCGACATGAGCTGTGTTTACATGTGCACACGACTGCAATTACAGTGTATAGCAGAGACTGTTAATCAGTATGAAGCCATAGAATCTAAGGGATATCTCTATGTGGGTCTGTGTGTTTAAATCCTTTTTTTCCCTTAGTCAATCATTGATTTTTACTTTAGTATTATAGTAATCTCTGCTTAATATACACTAATTTACAGTCTCGCTGCAGAAAGAATCTGCTTGGCAGTAGGTTGAGAAGAAGGAAAATAGAGGGGGAGTGTCAAGATAAATACCAGGAGCATGTAGTAGCTGTCGGTTCATGAGAGGAGCTGTGTGCTCAACAATTCTGGGTTGAATAGCTGGAGGCAGGGCATCAGAATCAGGTCAGTCTGTTTACTGATCAGCCCTGAGCCTCCAGAGAGCCACTGGGCTAACAGTGCTGTGCAGCAGAGTGGGGAGAAGGTACCCAGCGCCCTGGGCCAAACTCAGCAGCAGCATAATTTCTAAATGCAATGACCATAAGTCAGGAAACTTGATATTTGTGGCTTAAAGTGGCAATGCTGTAAGTATTCATGATGTGCATTACAGGAGTGGTGCTCAGGTTTAATGTATCAGAGCTTCAGGGTAGTTCACATCCATCATAACATACAGGCTCAGGCCGACTGTAAACTGTGCATAATAAAATAACATCTAAACAACGTTAACGCCTTGTTTCCACAAAGCTCTGGGTCCATATGTGAGTCAACTCTGATATTCTTCTGTCCAGAACTTGCCTCCATGTACGTAAAAAAAAAGCACTTTACGACAAACCGTATGTGACAGGAAGTTAGCCTAAAGAACGAATTGGCTACACGGCCTTCTCATTCAATTGTTTCACGTTGTTGATAGTAAACGGTGTAATTGTTAAATTAAATATAAACACGTCCAGTTAAAGTTAAAGATATAATATTTAACAATTCTTCATTTAACGATTTTCATTTGCAATGGTGGTGAAGACAACAACTCCCATGAATCCACGTTGCTTCCCAACATCATCAAACTAAGTTTTTTGTTGATGTCTTGATTGAGACTCGTAGCTGCTAAAGTTACATATTGTGTTCAAATAATTGTGGGAGAGTTCATCGTTATATACATGAATTTCTTTGTATATATCAATACATATATTGATAATAATATAATCAATATAAACAATGTGCTTTTACCACCAATCTTAAAGCAATCTTAAATATTGATCCGGCTTTTGACTTGATATTATCCATGTATTATTTTTCCATTCCTTTAAACTAGGCAACTAAAAACCACATATTGGGTGAAGTATTCAAGTCACAGAGAAATGAAACACATTTTTCTAATTTTCAAGTTCTAATCCTATGTCTGTGTTAATTATTCACTCATCTCTTGTTACATGCCATATATGTATAAAGAGTTGTTTTCATATCAATGCGCCTCTGTCTCTTCCTTCTTTAAAACAGAAAAATATTTGTGATGACACATCTTGCTCTCAGGGTTGGTTTTATACATGTATCCAGACTAATGTGATGTTTGTGTTTTCAGGTGACCAGCTAACTTCACCATTCTTATTCCAAAAAACAAACAAGGCAACCAACTGCATTCACCAAAACACCATTATTATATAATTCATTACCAGCAAGAGTTCTCCTTGAATGGGCTTCAGAGAAAATGATTTGACTTTGTACAGGGAGAGAGTGATGGCACAAAGCCGACCAGGAAAGACATGTAAGTGTTCAAACCACCGCATTCCTTCACCACAACAGTCAAAGGAAGGAATTCTGCACACCTGACCGAGAACGTTCAATAAAATTCACTCAATGATCAAAACATCTCTCTACACGCACGCGCGCACACGCACACACACACACACACACACACACACACACACACACACACACACACACAGATCACAGAGTCAAATGTTCTAGCAAAAAAGAGTCTAGCTCCACATCACAAGTTAAGGTAGGTTCCAGACATTAGCAGAGAAAGGTGGAAGAATCAGAATCACAGCGTCTGCAATTTTTACAAGATGTTCATTTTCCACCCT
Organism: Hippoglossus stenolepis; assembly: GCF_022539355.2. NCBI lineage: Eukaryota > Metazoa > Chordata > Actinopteri > Pleuronectiformes > Pleuronectidae > Hippoglossus > Hippoglossus stenolepis. Next base: position 23,367,956 of record NC_061483.1, on the reverse strand, counting down.
TCTTGTTCACACCACCAACCAGACATGTGCGTGGAAAGATGGGGGTTTGCTGTTTCCTGGGATGTAGCCCCAACTAGTGGCCAGTGGGTGGGTCACGTCTTATGCCAGGTTCACATTATATAATTTCTAACCCAATTTGCCACTTGCCGTCAAATTTTAGAACTCACTGACGAGCCCCAGATCTTTGCCAAATCTGCGTTCAAACAGAAGTCTGCAATCGCTGTGTGTGAACTCAACAACGATGCGATTTGAGAGGCTCCCTGAAACGTTGGGTCCTCTGACTACATTAATAGCTGGCTACATTTGCAGACAATTGGTGACAACTAATGCCAACAGTTTAAAGACCAGACATACACAGTTTCTCTTGAAAGGTCATTTAGTGTGTGACCCCCCTGCTGCCAGTCTATTGTGTAAAATGAGCTCATAATGACTAACAACCACAGGACATAAAGTCATGGAGTGTGAACTGCACAGAGAGCCAAACATTAAAAAAGTTGTATAGTCTGAACTTGGATGCAACAGTTAACCGCTGTTGTACATCTATAGAACATTAATAACTGGTTTAAAGGACAATAATTTCAGGTGCTGCCTGGCAAAGATGGACATTTTTAACAGTTTAGTTGATTTATAGTTCACATCTCATGAAATAACATGACGTCGTGCTAGTAGAGATATTTTCAGTCTCTGTGGTCAGGAGGAACGAACAGAAACCAATAACTGCTTCAGTGTACAGGTGGATATGTAACTATTGTGTTAACCACTCCCTTAACATGTTAATGGTGTAATGTAATATTTCAGTGCTTATGGGTTTACTATGGAATTGCTCTCACACCTGCTGCGTCATATCAATAATCTAGGCAACAAGAGTCTCCACAGTCCTAATTCACTCGTTTAGGTTCGAGGAGCAGTGACTCATTTTCCAGATAAAGATTTAAAATGATACATTTTGCTTCAGCTCCACTTAGGGATTAATTCATTCTATGGCCATGAAACAGTTCGTATCTACTGATCGCCCGAAAGTATGGATGTGTGTCTGTGCAAGAAGGTGCTGATTATTCCTATTAGAATGGTGTTGTGTTTCAGGCACAGTAACAGCAGTGTCATCTGCCAATGTTATTTCATGCTCAGTTGGGTGTGAATCAATTTCATTCCGGGGAACAATTACTGAAGATTGCAGATTTTTTTTCCCCCCCTTTCCTTCCAATCATAACATTTGAATCAAATCATTGTGCGCTGCTCAACATACAGTGCCAGAATCAAAACACATCAGCCGCTCGCTGCTGTGATCATGTGACGTCTGAGGCGGCTTGGCTGTTTGCAAACTGCCACGTTTGTTTCTGTCCTCCTCAATTTAAAACCATAGGAAAATATTCCCCAAAGTTTTTTATCCTCTCTTTTTCTCTGGGTCAGTAAATACCACACGTGACCCCGGTGAACTCTGACTCAGAGCGTTTACATTGTTGGGGCAGGGTTGTCAAACAATACGCGGGATGGATGGGAGATAAAGCCTCACACGTTCTCCCATTACTCACATAAAGAATGTCCACCCTTCAGCGATGGACAGGGAGTCTGGATCTCCGAAGCCTAGTTGGGCCAACTCTGACAGTTATTTCTGGCCCCGGACTTGGAATGAGGCAGGCCGGAGGATGGGGAGGGATGGCGGGGAAGAGGAGCCATGCTTCAACAGTTAAAGAGGCTGATCAGTTTGAGGTTGTGCAGCTTTCACGAACGTGGAAGTGTCATTCAAGCCCGGCTACCTCTAACTGGAGTAAAGGGTCCATCCATGGATCACTAAACAACACAGACAGGCCCTCTCCAATTAGACCTGGCTGCAATGTATCCACTCCGTCTTCCACTGGTTTTTAGTTAGACATGGGCGGGAGTACGTCAGGGTTAAGATCATGGCCAATATACTTACACTGGAAACACTTAAAGGACACCACCAAAGTGTTTAAAGTCGGTGGTTGAATTTAGTTGTAAATGATATTAAATAAAATGTCCACCTACCTGCTAACAGGGAGAAATTAAAGTAACGTGGTGCACTAGATAAATGCTTTGTTGGTAAAACTTTGATCAAATGGATTATTTACATTTCAGGTATTTTTATTGTGCTACAATACGACGGAGCTGAAATATTACGAGAAATAAGTCCCTAATTAATGAGAACCAACTTGTGATGTGACAAGAATAAAGTAGAAATCAGAAAAAAGTCATACATCTATGAATATAAAGCTGTATAATTATGAGGAGTCAAAATATAGATAGAAAGTTGTAAATTTTCTAGAATAAAGTTATAAGGAATAAGGAATGTGGAGCAATTCGTTACGTTAAACTTTAGGTTTCACAAATAACAACATATTTAACCTCTCGCTAATCAGACTTTTATTTAGAAGAGTAAATGTTTGGCAGTGGTCGACTGTGTCGTTGGTTGTATCTGCATGGTATTCAAATGGACTTTGTTGTTTTCCAAGAAACAATTAGATTGGAACTGAAGAACTGAAGAACGACAGTGTTGACAGACAAACATCTGTGTGTGGGCGGGGCCTCACATACACCATCACACGTCATCTGCCTTAAAGGCGTGAATAGAGATCTCTTCACGAGAGGGCGTGATATCTCATACATTATGTGTTGTAGTCATAACGTTTCGTTCTTCTTTCTGCTTATTTGAAGAAGAATGTTTGATTTATTTATTCTCGTAATATTGTGACATTCCACTATTACGACATTATTCTCGAAATCTCATCATTTTTAACCTTATATTCCCATAATACTCTGTAGTACTGAATAATAGAGTTCAGTGAGATAGTGTTCAATTTTATAGCTGAGAGATTAAATGTCTGCAATGAAATATTTTCTGAAACTGAGTGACGAATCCAATAATTGTCATAGTACCTGGCAGAAAGATTATCTGATTTAGCATCGTGTCTTTCCTTTGTCACAAAGAAACACCTGGGAGAGAGTGTGTGCACACAGCATACACAGATTTCCTTCTTTCATGCCTTGTGAACTACTCATCCCTTTCCTGTCCATATCACACAGATACCCGACCACTTTCAACAGGGCTGCAATCATCAAACCCTGATTTTCCACTCAGGTCTCCAAAATATCCAATTGAAAAAAGAAGAAGCTATTTCTGAAAGAGGCACAAGAGCATAAAAAGCACACAAATAACACAACAACAAGGATCGATAGAGATTCTGTTTTTGCAACATTGGGGTTGTGCGATGTGTATTGTACGGTACATCAACCTTCCACCCACACTTTGCAGATCTGAACAGACACTAGGCTTGTTGTTCATCGTGTTGCCACAGCAATATTTCTATTTATCCTGTGAGACAGCTATACAAATAGATGAAGTGCAACAGCATGACATTTTCTGTACTTCAATTACTTTGCGGGGCTGGGCCACGTGGGTTAAAAGCCAACAAACCATAACTTTCCCTGACATTTCCTCCCCCCACAGTGATGGTTGATGGATTCTCCCTGACAAAGCATTCATTATCGCGGAGAACAGAGAGTGCACTAAAAATCTCTTCTCTTTTCTTCTCCCCTCCATCCTCTGCCTCCCTGTCCAAATCGAGATGAACTCAGCTGCAGGAGCAGAATGGACTCCGCGCACACCATCAGAAAGGGGGAGAAGAAAAATTTTAAACCGCTGCAGGATATTCACTGGGAATCAGAAAGTATATCCTTATTGACGGGCAGCCATGATGGTGCAGTGGGCAGAGGGGCATATCAAATGGAAACAACTGTTCATTGCCAGCTCGGATTTGATCCTGCTACAATGAGAGAGGGGCTGCTATGGAAATGAGCTATGATGGGATGCCATTGAAGATTAGCTTTTATCATTTATCTCAGAGTTGAATGCAGAGAGGCTCAGTAGCACAAGATGCATCGAGACTCCGTACGTGGCAGTGCCCCAACCCAACCCATCCCATAAAAGCCCCCTGGAAGAAAATAACTATAAAATCTAACGTTAATCATGATCATTGAAAAAGATGGGTAAAGGTGGAAAATTTGCAGTTTTTTCAGTTATGGGACTATTTTACAATCAAGAATGCATAATGCAATATCTTTACATGCCAGAATTGAGTCTTAATCATATGTTATATGGATCCAAATACACAATAAACATAATTTGTGAGGCCATCGTTGACCCACTAAAATTGAACCAGTTAATCCTTTACTCCAAGTGAACGTTTATGCCAAATATGAAAGTATTCCCTCAGGGTGTTCTTAAGATATCGTGTTCAGAAGGCAAAAAATATGCTTTGTGAGGCCACTGTGACCTTGACCTTTGACCACCAAAATCGAATCAGTTAATTAATGAGCCCATGTGAATATTTGTACCCTGCTTGAAGACATTCCCTCAAGGTGTTCGAGAGATATTGCGTTCACAAGAATAGGACGGACAGACAGACAACCCGAATACATAATGCCTCCAGACACTGGCTGTCGTTGGCGCGGCGTTATAAAAACACACACATGCAAACACACAAACATCTTCTCCACACACAGGCAAGGGGGCGACTGATTGTCTTATAGAGTTAACATTCCTGTCCAACGCTGATAGAAGCAACACAGGAATCAGGCTCACTTCAAGAGGTTCACATCACAGACAGAAACTCATCCATTCACCCCGGACAGGCTAATAAATAAAAGAGAAACCCTGTGGCAGTAACAAGCCTATAAAGTATAGCTATGTTTTACAAGTGAACGAGATGGACGGCCAAGAAAGATGGTTACCTTGCGAGGGCTGAACACTTTACAAGGCTGAGAGAGGAGCGTGTGCAGCTCTATCCAATACTACACACCCTGCTGTAGACTGACTCTGCTTCATCATGATATGAAAAGAGTGTCACGGCATGAATTATCATGTTTACACCACAGAGAGGATATATATTGTACATCTCTTCAGCTGATGTGCATTTCTGTGAGATATGAATTGGAGTAAAAATACACTGCGGTTTGAAAAACGCATTCAGATGTTTTCATCCATCAGTTGCCCCCCTCACAATTGCATGAAGGATGTACCTGAGTGTATGATACAAGTTTCCCTTTCATACAGAGATCCTGATATGCTGTTTGTTGAGAAGACTCCTCTCAAACCACCTTTGTTTTGTTTACACTGAACCAAACAAGCCAGCATATTGCTGCCTCAGTGTGTGATTTTTAGATAGCATGCCGGAGGTCAGGAATCAGAGGCGTGACATGTAGCACAACAGCGGCCTGTCCCGCCATGCCTGTTCTCCGTTCTATACACAGACGTGGATTTGGCTCTGTGACTATCTCCGCTGTCGGCACAAGGGCAGGACAACAAAGCCCTCAATTCTGTTTTTATTTCTTTTGTATGGAACTGCGAGGTGAAATAAAGGCGCAACATTCCAGGCTGTGTAACAAAGGGGCCATTGGTTTTGTAGTAAAATATATTTATATTGTATGATTCATCAACAAAAATGTCAACAAATGTCCATCATAATTTCCCAAACCTCAACCTGACATATGTAAGTTGCTTGTTTTATTGAACCAAAACACTCAAACCCACAGATGTTTAGTTTACTATCGCAGCAGTGTAAAGCTGCACAGACACTGTGCATACCCAGCCCAGTTTTAGCCCCAGACCAATTTTAACAATGGGGACAAATTTCTGCATGATCAGTTGTCCTTTGACACACATTGTTAGGGGAGTCATAACGTCTGATTAATTGCCTGAATGATCAGCAATTTAGCTTTGGGATGATGAGGAGCAATCCTGGCAGAAATGTTTGCTGGCTGAAGTCCCACAGTCCGATTTCCCACATGGCTGCTGTAAAACATCCATCATAAACATAGTGAGCTTGTTTTAATAAAGTTCAGCTTTACGTGCGTATAAAACTGTAGTCTTTTTTATATGCAGGCTAAAGTCTTGAGACAGCTGTGACAGAAAACTGAACTGCACAATGTAGCCCACACCTGCAAAACATCTGTAACCCCACTTTTTTCAGCTATCTTATTTTCATAAATCTTTAATGGAATTTTCACTGTGAATACAAAAAAGCTTCAGTGTTTATGTTGAGTCAATTTCATCCGTACAGTGAAATACCTGAAAGCTGATCAGGTTCTGGTTGTGCAGGAAGATTTAAACATGTAGTGAGTTTACACAATGGACAAAATCAGTAAAAAGACACTGTATTTTGCACTTCTGTATAAATAATGACTAATCAGTTGTTAAAACTGCTTTCATTAAATTGTCTGGCATTTGACTAATTGATTTACCATCTAATCATTTCAGCTCTACCGATAACAATAGACCATGTGTCCAGCACTTCACTTTCCTCATACTGTCCTTTGCTGCAAGTTTTCTTTTCAGCTTCTGTCTAGAACGCTCAGATTTCCTGTCTCTTTAAGGCCCCCCTCCTGATACAGCCCAGTGAGATCTGATTGGCCAGCTGACCCACTCTGCTGTGATTGGCCAACCTTTTTAACTTTGCAGACATTTTACATACACAAAAAACTATGTGACACAAAGAAAAACAGAAGGTCTCCTTTAACAACTACTTCCTATAAAAGGTTTCAACCAAACTGAAATTTTGTTGTGATAAAGTATTAGTTGATTTTTTCATGAATAATATACTCAATATAATGCAACCCAGATCCAAACTGTTTGTTGCCTCACTAAGCACAACTATACCCAGAAAATAACTAAACCAGAAGTGGATAAGAAATTGCTCTGAGGCTCCTGTCTGGCTGTCATACCACATCCAAGCCTGGTGGACACATCAGCACTGAATGAAATGACTCCATGTCGGCTCCAACATATGCACGTCAAATACTAGATCGGAAAGGCATCTGGTGGACACAGGCCCTTATATTTACACACCGTCTGTTTTTACAAGAAGAACCAAAAGCCAACCAATTAGAGCAAGCTAACTCAGCGGCCTCCATTACAGGGAGTGTCTGAGCAGCCAAAACAGTGGCCTCATCATGTCAGCGTTAGCCCTACGCCCGTCCACTGAGACTGCAATCAGCAAGCAACATCACAAATGTAAACACATTAGCTTTAATCAGATTGTGGCCAGCACTTTGACTCCATCAAATCTAATACATAATATGCTGGATGTAATCCAGCTGGTTGCTATGGTATTTTTGCCTCCACAGAGGAGCTGGGCCAGGAGAATTTGTGCTGCTGGAGAAACGGTGATTGGGAATTGGGAGCATGCGAGTCTCTGCTCTGTGTGAGTGTGTGTGCATGTGTAGGTTGGTAGTAGTAGTTTTAATGTTGGTGTGCGCATATGCAAGTGTGTGTCTTAGTGGTTATTTTCAGGTGGTTTAGTGTGTGCGTATGACTGTATGTGTGTGTGTGTGGTTGAGGAGATAGGGGGTTGCTGTTTGTATGCATGGTTACGCACATGTGTGTCAGTGCAACCATGTGTCACATCCAACATATGCTCCCCTGCAGCTCTCCCTTTGGAGGGAGGCTGAACTTTGGCACACAGCATGACACTCCCTGAGATGATCAAGGGGGACAACATGGAGCATGGTCCCTGGGGCCACAGGGCTCTGCCTTGAGAGAGCTGGAGGTCTGTTTGTGTCCTTATTGTCACTGTGTTGTCTGCTCAGTGCTTGTGTGAGCAGGGAGATGGTCAAGGCCGCTCAGTGGTCCAGATGTGCCCCACATATAGGGACACATGCAATCACAATAACAACATAATGTGATTTTTCATATGGGTAAAAATGTGAATCTGTTGACCCTCCTCATGTTTATCATGGCTCCAGCTCCATTTGGCAGTGCAAACTGTAAACACACCCGTCCTCTGCCCACCATGGGGATTTCAAACCAGACACCCTGCTACACATTGTATGTCTGTGGAGAACAGACAGGACAGCAAGGCAGTGCCTAGGAGGCTATGCATGCTAACCAGCTACTATCCACAATGCATGGCTACAGAGTGTGCTGCTCTCAGGGCTGAGTGAGTGCAACCTCAAAGTTCTAAAACAGATGTTTAGCAAACAAAACATCTCACACAGAAGCTCAGACACTGACAGGAAAACCAACCTGGGGATGACCAATGCATTTCACCAGTCTGCATTTCTTTGCTTAGCTCCAACTTTACTCAGCTGTTCTTCTAGCAACAATGAAATCAAATGTATGAATAACAATGAAAACAAAAAATCTTAGAAATTTGAAAAATATTCACTGATAGTTTAAAAGAGACCAAAATTACACTCTCAAATGTTTTGTCCAATCCACAGCTAAAAACCTGAAGACACTATGTTTACAATATATATATATACACCGGTGGTTGGTGCAGATCCAAATAAATATTTGTAGTGAAAACGTAGGGCCTTGGCAGAGGTATGCACTCTGGGTTCCATATTAGTTTTCTGTTGATTAATTAAGCAGATTGTATATATTGAATTGCATATTGATCGTCTTCTTTCAATTTCAACACATTACTTATCTCAGCATAGCAGCAGTGAGCTATTAAACAGTGACACCTCCATCAGTGATGACTCAGCTCATTGATGATAAACACCTATAAACATGTCCTACATTTACCTCTGTTAACTTTACACAACAGGGAGTTGCGGAGCTGCTCCTGCTGATACAGACCAGCTCTCCAGCCCCTCTAAGAGAAGAAGAGCCCTACAGACATCTCAGGTCTCTCTGTCTACAATTTATGAAGACACCTCAGGATGGCCAGTCCTATAGCTCCGCTCATCCTTCTTATCCATTAGGACTTGAGGGGAAAACTTGTGTCAGGTTTAAAGCTCCCAGTCTGTCTGTATTAAAATTCCCTCAGAGTTACCACAGTTCTGATGTTGCTTATGATTTAATGCAATGAACCATCACTTATTCTCCCACATAGACATGTTGTGTATGTTCAGTCTCTATTATACAGAGAGTTGTGCTGCCCACTTGTATTATAAATTCTGAATGTGACATTTTGTTGTTTGTTAAAATTCTTACATTTACCACATCAGCTGCTATTATCTGAACAGGGAGAAGAGGTGAAGACAGTCATGAATAAAATTGAATATTTTAAAAAGGAAAAACTTTCATTTGATGGGTTTAATTATTTATCTTTGACAGAAACAGAGTGCGCTGGTGGCGTGGTCAGCAGACTGGTTGAGCCAGGAGGTATAGGGATGATGTGGGATGGGGACCTTTGAGCCTTAAGCTGTATGAGAGAATGGTTGACATGTTGTCTGTGGGCAGGCCTTCACTTTTCCTTTCTGTCACCATTTTGTGCCTAGAGCCCAAGTAACAGGGTGAGAGAAGGAAAACAATGGACGGTATTACAGGAACAGGAAGAAAGTGAAACTCGTTGTTTGAGGAACTGGATTTAATGGGTCAATCAAGAGAGATGTTGGGGCCAGATGAAGTTAAGATGTAAATATGTTTATAAACATATGTTCCCATACATGCACATCAGCAACAACTATTCATTATCATCTCATTACCAGGATCCAGATGATTCTCAGTTTCTTATTAGAATTTAACTTAAAATTACTAAATAAAACAATCCAGCTGCACTGAAAGCAGTTTCAACAAAGATAAAAAAAACTTTTTGGGCAGGGAGGGGAAAGACTTTCAATCTTAGGATAATCAGTTTTTAGCTTAATGAATCCTAAAGGAGAGAACCCTCAAATGTCACAGCCTCAGCCTCAGAAGATCTCTGGCCAATGAACACAATGGGTGACGTAGAGTAAGGCTGGGCTGAAAAACTAACTTGAAACAGGATGACAGTCAATGTTATGCTTTGAGCATTTTTACTTGACATGTGTACATATAACAGCCTAAGCCACAGAAGAAACAACCTGACTACAACCTGTCCGTCCGCAGGTTGTAGTCACGCAGGTTGTAGTCACGTATAAGTACATGCACATTTCATACCACAAAGCACTGTTTGAACTAATGGTGAAGACATTTCTGGAAATGAGATTTAAAACAAGAGTGGAATTGGTGAGGGGCACGAAAGCAACTGTGAAAATGAGCTTGTGTTATCTTCCAAAGCTGAGAAAGTTGTGGACAAAAAAGGTAACAATTATATCAAAGTGGTTTGGATCTGTTAAAAGCAACAAAGCGCAGATTAACTACGTTCCAATTGTAAGTGAAATTGGAGCCTAAGCAAAAACCATCAGGCCTGTATCCACATGGTCAATAAGGACAATATCAAAGCTCTGTCATTTAAGTTCAGACTCATTTGCAGTGTTTTGGTTTCTGGCTTCAGCTAACCACTGGCCAGTTAATCAACAGATCTGAGACAATGTTATTGTGTCAGCTCTAAATATATTACACAGTGAGGATTTACTATTCCGGCCCCACCAGACCAATTTGCAATGGGTCTGAAACCTAGACTATACATGAACATGGACAATATGCCTGCTCCCCAATAGTGAAGGGCCAATGGATGAAATAGGATTGGGCCTTAGAATCAGACAGTGGACGGACTAATCTTTCTTTCTAACCAGTTACAGATGATGAGCATTACTTGAAAGACGTAGCATAATGATTTGATAACAGGGTTTACATATCACCCGTTTAACTGTAAAATCTATTGAGACCTGAAAGGCTTTGCCGGGTTCAGTTTTTATCTCTGTGATCCACTGGATAGTCATTACAGCTTTTAATTTGATATAGTAGATATATGTATTGTTTGATTAAACACAGAGTATGCAACTTCGACCGCTATGAGTCTCTCAACTGAAACAATAACAAAAGACCTATTGATGGTGTTCAAGAAGATTTGACACAATGAAAAGGCGACCAAAATGAAATGTCCCATTGAGTAATTTGGGGATTTCTCCGGGTTTGAAAATTGTAACATTTTGAATAGTGCAAGTACACTATTGAATCATTATCAACTATACTGGCAGCATCATCAAATTATATCATGGATTATTTTACTCATCAAACAATACTGAAAGTATCATAATCATATTTTTGCCATATCACCAAAGGGCTTTTGCTGCTGTAATGTGTAAATATCACTGTTTGAGCTTGCATGGCTTTAACCTACTCGAGTCTCTGTGTCTCTCCAAACTTGGAGCAGCAACCAAAGCTGTGTGCAGTTACACGTCTCTAATCCTGTAATTACTGGCCCATCAGCGCCTAGTAAAACCATAATTGGAACCAGCTGTCTATTTGTTTTGTCTTTTTTCCTCTCCAAATCTGCACCATGACCAATTTGACATTTCAAAATGCATCTCTGGACCTCCAATAGAGCCTGTTTTTTTAACAAGTGGCGACGAGTTTGGTCCAAATTACATTTGTCCAGAACCATGAGCCAAAGAAAGGGGAGGGGCAACCTCGTCTCAGAAAGCCCATGATTCCGTGGGGCATTGCTTTCTGGCTAGGTGTGAGTCAGACATGGGGTCCAGCTCTACAGCAAACTAAACCTGGCAACCTGGCTAAGAAATCAAAATAGAACAGCAAATCAATGATCAGACAAACTTACAAGACACATGAACGTGCTTAAAGGCAGATATAAAGATTACTACAAACCAAACTGACAGAAAAGAATAAGACAGGAAAGTGAATTAGTGGTCTGGCAGAGAGAGAGTTTGGAGTTTCTTTATACACAGAAGATTCCCAGAGCCAGCTGCTGTCTGAGCCAAAAGAGGCAAATTGTTCACTCGCTGATTTTATCTACTCTGTATTTAATTTATATAATACATGCCTGCATACTGTCAACTATTAGAACCACCAATACATCTTTGTAGATTCATTCAGTTTTACTTTAGCCATGTAATCAGTCATTTTTCACAAACTGAGATCATTCACTGGGTCGTAAATGGCTGTGTCCCTCTTCAAATGTCTTGAAATTAGTTTTTGTCCAGTACATTTTATGCATGGCTTTGTTTGTATTATTATACTTTTGTCCTTTAAATATGCAAATATATTATTGCATTTTTTTTTTTATTATTATGTTTTGTTTCTTTTATTACGTCAATATACACAATTGTGTCACTTGGGGGCAGCAAAAACAAGCTGTCAACACAGAACATAACTTGTTAGCTAATGGCTGCCTATTTATTCAACAGATAAAGGGCAGAATGAGGATTTATTTGGAGTCATGTGTCGAACCCACCTGACAAATGTGAGGAAAGTCCAGAATTCACCTCTGTTCACCAGGTAGTTTCTACCTTTTGTTACTTCCAGAAACAAGTGAGGACCCAATGCAGATGCCAAGGAACGATCCAATGTCTTTATTTTGACTGAAAGTTGGTTGAACAGGTAGAATCACAAACTCAAAAGGCTGAAGATAAGGTCAAAACAGTTGGTCAAACACTTGAAAACAGTCAAGAGGAAGTGACCCTGCCGCACAGACCACTACACACAGTTAACCAGACACAGGTGAAGCTGGTGAAGGTGATCACCAAAGGGAAACCAGACAAAGAAAGGAAGTAAAGTGAGAGGTTTCAAAACAAAACAGGAAACAATGAACTCAAACTGCAAAGACATAAATGCAGAAACCAAACAGTCCATAATCAATTGGAATCCAAAAAGAGATCCAAAAAGAAATCTCACCAGAAAAAGTTCCCAACACAACAGAAGTCCAAACACAGATCAAAAGTGTGTTACTGTGCAGGCAGCACAGAGAGAGAAGTTTTTATCGAGAACATCCACCTGCTGCTGAGAACAGTGACGAGCAGAGCAATGAGAGTTAACCAGCACAATGAGCTGAAAGACCCTAAAACACTGGGCTGATGGTTAGTACAGGATTGGATATTTCTATGGGTTCATGTGAACCCTTGGACATTATGCTGTGATCCATTATTAAAATTACGGATGATAGCTGCTTTAAATAAGAACTGTACATGTCAGTTCTTCACATTGTGAAGCTTGTATTCAAATGTTTTCAGAGAAGTGTTGACTCAAGTTCAGTTTTGATGGAGTAGTCCGTGGTAGTGTGGTTTTGGTTTGACTTTATACTGAGACTTTCCCTTATTATTCTCACCCACTCAAACAGTGTAAACTTGGCAATGGAATAAATGTGGACACGCTAATAGAAACACCCACAGCTCTAAATATTAGACAGTGGTGATTAGGGAAAGATGAGTGACCGGTTCAGAAACCTCGGCTAAAACAGTTTTACCAGTTGTTTTGATAGAGTTTTACCAGCTTTATTTACACAGAAGTTTAACATTTCATTAAGCTAATAACAGTCTCTTCAATCATGAATCTTATTTCAAGATAAATTGAAGAATTCTTTTGGCTCACAAATAGTTTGACTCATATTGTGTGATATTTTGGTTTTCATTCCCCAGGCATAGATAAGTGTTGATGTTCCACACAGTCACGCCAACCTTCATTCTGATTCTGTTCTCCTAGTGAAGGTCATTGTTTGCTTTCCTCTCTCTGTGTACATTACATTTCACAGTCTATTGCTTCTTTCTCTTCTAATGACTCACAGGCTCCTCTGTCTGATTTGCTAGAAATGAGAGCAGACATGGCAGACTAAATTACTTCAGTTCTACTCTGGGAGCAGACAAACACACAAACACACACACGATAAATAAGAAACAGAGAAGCAGGCAAAAGTATAAAAAAAAAATCATGATGCAATAAAGCTGCACAACAACAGAAAAGTCATGATTCAAGTTTATGGTATCAAAAGAAAAGCAGCCATTATTTAACATCTGCAAGAGGCAAAAACATTTTTGGGATCATGAAATGAAAACAAAAGTGAAACAGACTGTTAGTGTAACTGATGCTTTGTCCACCTTAATGAGGATATTTTGCAAAAAACGTTTTCCTCTGTGTTTGAGCCTCTCGTCCACATGCTTTTACAAATGTCTTCTGAAGTGCAGATTTTCAACAACTCTGGTTTCTGTTTCCATGCTTGTTGTTGAAGTTGTTTCTTTGTTCTCAATATGGGGAAATATATGTGATTTCTGTGGGTAATATGAGGGGAAAGTATCCTTTTGAAAAAATATCTGCAGTAGTGTAGACATATCATTAATTTCTTTAACAACTGAAAATGTTTAAAAATTTAAATGATTAGGAAATATATCATTTATTTGCATTTTAGAAACAACCTTATATACCTCTAACACAACAGATTCACAAATCCCAAGAACAAAAACTGCTTCTTCATTTCCTTCTCTTATCAAATTGTTATTTTAATTCTTATTTATGATTTTAAGGAGAATGAATTTGGCCATGAAGCATTTTCTCTGTAATAAAATATTGAAAAATTGTTTCAAGTTTGTACAAAATGCTGTTTTAACACACTATATAAACGTCCATGTGGGATAACAGTGTTACTTTATCTCATATTTAATAATAACATGTGATAGAGTTTTCAGACTTTCCTCAGTGTTTGATACCGTACCTTCAGCCATGCAGCGTTGCCTTGGGGCTCATATTTGAAATGCTACAAATACTGTAGCAACACAGGATAATTTAATAGGTTTCTGCCTGCCAATCCCCAGGAGCTAACATGAGACAGGGAGAGAGGCAGCTATTCCGATGTGCACTTGGCTCTCTTCCTTGACTCGGCTGCAACTAGCACTGATAGGAATGATGGTTTTTATATGTATCTCTTTCTGAGTGGCGGCAGATGTTCCGCATTCTCCAGCAGTGCTCTGTTCCAGGGGGAAATCAGGGAAAACTACGCACTATAAAATTAAACCACTGACACTTCACCGGCCCTGAAACCAAATAGCGCCCGCAGCATCAGCAAGCTGGAGCGAATCCATCATTTCTCATTTTTAGAGGGTTCCATCTGTGCTAACTTCCATTAACACTGGCTGTATCTGCAGTGAACTGCTTTGTAATAGATAAACACCACACTACTTATTCACCAGGGCCCATTGTGTTTGATATCACATTAAAAAACATCCAGAGTGTCCAGTAAGAGGAAAAATCCATATGGCTCAAATGCTAATGTAGTTTCATTATTTACAAAACAATAATTATGTACATCAGTATGTGCCACAGTTAAGATCTTTCTCAGTTCTTTCACCAAAGACACAAGTTTGTTTAAACTGTGAGCTTCACTTCATCAGATACCTCGGACTCTGACACAGAAAGACCAAATTAGCCAGATAACTCAGTAATACTCAGCCAACATACCTGATATTATTTGTTGCTCTTTTGGTATTATTAAAAAAATATATATTATATTATAATAATACTTTGTATTTTAGCTTCTATTTGGTTGAAGGAAATGTGTTAAAGTAAAGTAGAATTTGGTTGGAATGTTGTTACAGCCCCATTGTACAGACTTGGCTACAGAGCAAAATAAGTACGGCTGCATCTAAAATTAGTCTGGGACACACATCTAAAAGTGATGAAATGCTGATTATTACCCAGTTTATATTCATCTACATCAAAATACATCCAACTTAACAATGTTCATGATAAAAGCAAATGTATGTCTTTGTGAAATATTAAGCATTTGCAGTTTGTTGCACCACCAGGTTTGCCAATTAAAGGCAATAATATAGTATTGTTTGTTTCAGAGGTTGATATGTTTGGTTAGTCTAATATCCTTGATGAAGTCGTCTATATTTGGAAACTCCACAGCTGTGGAGGCTGTGCTGCCAGTGTTCCACTTCAGCCTCCTCAACCGTTTTCAAATATCTCTGGAACAATATTGGGACAATTAGCAAACACTTGTAGCCTGAAGTCGTCCATCTGCAGGAGGAGGCACCCAAACACAGCTGTGATGCTGTGACAATTTCTGTTGCCATTTCACTCAGTGCATTGTAGCAGGTTTTTCCACTCACCACTTACGATTGGATGATGACACATTTACTATTCAGGGATCAGCTCAGGGTGCAGAGTATTAAAATGAGGGAGCAATTCATGCTTTTTCACCCCCATGGACCTGGACCTGATACTGTATGAATAAAGAGGGTTTTTTCATTAAATGGATTAAATGGAAAACATAAGGAACTAAATAAAAAAGGAACCTAACCCCATAATAGAAATAGAAATGAAGTAGAACATATTCTGCTGTATTTGACCAGCTATTCACTGGGAATTGAATAAATGATTAATTGCATGATTTAGATTATGAAGAAATAACCCTGTAAAATCAATTTTACTGTATTTATTGTCCAGATGTACTAATTCTTTCTCGTTCTATAAAAATGCAAAACTGGAACTGTTTCAATTGAATTTTATGCCATTGGTCAATGCCTTTTCTTTATCTGAGTACATTAGATAATTTTGGTATCATGAATACTTTACTCTGTAAAGTGTTGGCTTTCAAAGATGCCCGACCAGTAGCTGCTGACACCCAGTTGAACCTGGATAAGGGGATTAGACCTCAGGCATTATGGAAATGGAAAAAGAACAGAAGAGGAGCAGGAACGGTCAGACCGCTCACACAGGTAGACTGGTGGAACAAAGCCTTTTTAATTACCCTTTTAATTGCCCCTTTAACAGTGTGAATTAGCATTTTAATGATGGGTATGTAATTAGGGTGGAAAAGACTGGGAGAGCTGCAGGCTGCTAATAATGCCTCTCAGCTCAGAGATCACAGCAACAGGAGACCAGAGCAGCTGCACCTGAGAGCCAGCACACAGTGCACCACTCAACCAACAAAGAACAGATGTTACATATACACACAGACACACAGAGAGCAGCCCACTGACCACACACACACACGCACAGGTACACCTATGGGTGCACACACACAAAGATTTTGCAGTCACTGGGTTGACCATTCGGTGGACATATAAGCAGAGAAAACACTGTGACAATAATCTGGAACATTTTCATACAAACACGATCACACAGAGGATCCATGATAAATCTTTCCAAAAGGCTGATTCAATTATTAAACTAATAATTAAAAGCATTAAGAGGTACAGTTATTATACAACCACTTACTGCTGTGTATTGGAATGACTTAATGTGGCCGAATGAGGACTGAAACAAAAAGCATGTTATCAAATGTGTAAGCACACACAGCTTCCGTAACCGCCCCCCCGTGTAAATAGATTTAGGTCTACACAACATGGCTAATACCTGGACCACACACACTCACAGGTTTGCACAAATGGAGCAACGCCTGCTGGTTGAGGCAGCCAACTCGAGCTCCGTACATCATGTGACATACCTCACTCTCCACAATCATCTATAATACCCACCCACCTTATTAGGTGGTCTATTTAAGCAGGGGAAATTTACCATCGTCCCCTTTGTTAGCCCCACTGCTGCCAGTTGCTTCAGCCCCTCCACCACCCCAGCATCCACCTGTCGGCTTCGAGGGGGGGGGATACATATTTTTGTAATCATATCTGTGGGAGTGATTAAGTCGGAGCCTAAACGCCAAACACTAACCTGTTCTACTGTTGCAATAAACGTTTGAACGTGAGTTGTCTGACTGATATCTCTAATCTTAACCATGACCAATTCATACCTAATCCAAACCTCAACATAACCATGGTTAACATCTTACTACTAACCTTAATACTTAACCTCATTAAGACTGAGCTTTGGTCCCCATGAAGTCCTGACAAGGTCAGTGTTGATACTGGAAAAGGTCCTAAAGATGCAACAAAACCAAAGTGTTTACACACACACACAGTAACACATTGGCACATGTTCACCCGGGCTCACATGCAAACAGACAGCTTATGCAAACACATGTACTCTCACTCTGCTCCAAACATACAGTCTCGCAGAGGAGAGCTTTGGGGACCTTGGCAATTACTGCATTTACACCAGGCTCCCCCAACAGCTCAGTGCAGAGACTGAAGGATGGTAAAGGGATGAGAGTAGTTTGGCGAAAGGCTTTCCAGCTAATTAAAAGACTAACGTAGCCTCCAAATGACCGTTAGGATTCATTTGGCTCGTATATGCAAGAAAAAAAAGGCAGAGATTTACAGTATATCTCATCGTGAAATGGGCGCATGATGAAAGCGAGCAACATCAAATATGCCATTTCTGTGTGCGTATCATTTTTCATAACAAACTGTATCTGTGTTTAGATGCAAAGCAAATTGTTCAATTGCACAGTCAATATCAAAAGGTGTTCTACTAGTAGTCATATCACAAGAAATGTGCAGTCTTTATGTCTCATCCCTTAAATAGGCCTATAGGAGACATTATATATGGAGTAATTATATGGTATAATCGCACTATATAATAACCCATCACTGGCACATATCCATTATAATCCAGTATTTCTATCAGCTGTATAATAAAAAGAAATCTCATGAAGCCATCTAGGAGCCCATCTATTGTGAATTCAAACCATTGCATTGTTTTGTACATGATCAAATGTACATTTTCTTTCTCTCTTTGATACTAGTTGTGTGCTTTATGGCAGCCATCCAGCAACTTTACATATTTATGATTGGATGCTCCTGCTTGCGTCGCTGCAACTC
Source organism: Hippoglossus stenolepis (assembly GCF_022539355.2). NCBI lineage: Eukaryota > Metazoa > Chordata > Actinopteri > Pleuronectiformes > Pleuronectidae > Hippoglossus > Hippoglossus stenolepis. Next base: position 23,349,620 of record NC_061483.1, on the reverse strand, counting down.
CAGAACATCTTTTAATGGTGTCTAGTTGAAGCCACGTTTCTTTTATCCAAGTTGTGGATGAGGTTGGTTGAAAGTGGAGGACAATGATCAACGACTTAAAATAACTGTGGGCCAGGGGTAAAGAGGGGGAGCCTATCCTACTTGCTATAGCCCTACCTCCAGCACCCTTGCTTAAACCACACACTCTTGAAAACGTAATTTTGATTCCAACATCACACCTGTAATATTTTGTGACTGTATCTTGGGCTGGTATCGTTGTGGAAAAAATAAATAAATGGCCTATTCGTAACATTCATCCTAACCTCAACCAAGAACGAACCTTACCCTAATCCCAAAACATGTCTTTACTTTAGAAATCAAATGACTTACGTTATGTCTTCCTTGTGTCCCCATATGGAAGACAAGTGTAGGTAAGGTCCACACAACATAAAGAAGTACAGTGAACCAGCCAAAAATGAGACAGTGATGATTTCATAGGTCAACATCATTCAATTAATTGGGGATTTGTGACAGGGTTGTTTTACAAAAATTCAAGCACATGAGCAAATGTTTTTTACGAGTGAATAGAAGCAGCCTGAGCAGGAAGAAACAGACTTGACCCATAGACTTTAATAAAGATGGATAATATGACAGCTCCCCAAAAGGGAAGCCAAACCTTCCTGTTTGCCCCCTAATGGTTGGTTGCGGTATAGGTTCTAAACCCTGCCCCCCTCCACCAAACTAAAAAGACAAAAAATATTAAATTCCATAGATGGTCATTGTGATTTTAGGTAGGTCTTCTCCCACTGTTATATGTTCAAGTGTTCATTTATCCTGTAAGTTTGGTTTTCATCAGCAGCACCTGTATCTATGAAAGAAGTAGGAATGTGTCGTCCATCTTTGTTTACAGTCCATGACATTTGAAAAGCAACACTATGTGTGACTGCAGCCGGTTTCAAGCAGGATTTCAAAACACAAATGTGCACATGAGCTGGGCCTGTTAGAGAAAGGAGGGGGAGCATGGTTTGGAGGTCAAACATCATCAAATTTCTACATGAAATGAGGAAATAGTGACTTAAACCATGATCCTGAATAATGATAGGAGGGAAACTCCACACACACACACATACGAGACACACGTTTACGAGCTGCAAAGAGATGGAACCTGACACGTAGCCTTTATTTCTGTGAAACCTGTAATCAGGTTTAACATTAAATCTGAATGCCGCCCATCTCCTGGCTAATCTAACTCTTAATTGCAGCTGCTCTTTTCCAGGCCACAAAACTTGGTTGCATTTAGCAGCCGCATTAAGAATATTAGCCTGAGCCCATACAGAAATATGACGGTGGAGAACAGAGGGCTGTCTTTGTGCTGCGATGCCTCCGGGAGAGACGGAGGGGGTTCTCAGTGTGCTCTGGGCTGCTGTCCTAATTATTTTTTCCCAGAGATGAGGTCACATTCCTCATGGCCCAATCATGGAGAGAGGAGAGTTTGTTATTACAAATCTGCAGACAAACAAACATGCTGGCCTAAAGGAATCCATTCAACATAAGCCCTTGAAGGTTGTTTTTTTTGCTCTTGTCGTAATGACCATTTAAAAAAATGTAGACACAGAGGACGGTAAACAAATAAAAAAAATCATATTTCAGCCATGAGATTTTCAACTTGGAACAATAGAACAGATTTTTCTCTTTTTCCCTTGAGCCCTGCAGGACTGTGGCATGATGACACAGCGGGCAATAACGCCATTAACAGACTATTACTGTTATTTGATGCGCGTTAAGCAACCTCTCTGCAGATGGTTTAGTAATGTTCGGGGGTATTAGGCCTGTTGTCATGGTGAACACTGCAGCAAACTGTCGGGGAAAATGATTGTGATAATAAGCCTTTCTTATCCTAATGGATTTGTTCCGTGCGATGTTAAATGTTGAATACACACCAACACACAAAGCAGAAAAACATGTGGTACACCAAACAAGCTCATCGGCTTTCTTTTCCCTGTCATAACTGTCACATATAAAATACATATGATTCCTTGTGTATCCTCACAAGGAAATGATCTTTTCTTCTTCTTCGTCTCTATCCAAAAAGGTTAGAAATCAGGGTTCAACTGTAAAACAAACAGTCCTTGAGCTGGTAAGAACTCGTGTATTGGATAAACAATTCCCAGTAGATGATGAAAAACATTAGAGCTTAAGCACACTATGTTTGAAGGATGATCTCAGGCCTCAAAAACAATCAACTGACCCTGTGTCAGACTCTTGCTAAACCCTGCTCCCCTCGGTTATGTTGCTACATCTGTCAGGCTTGATAACGGTGGCGTGTAATTCTTCACTGGGTCCTTGAATGCAGACAGAGGTGGACAAAAGCAATGCGTCTCGTTTCCAGCTGACAGCTGTGGATTCTGTTGCCTGAAATGACTGCCGCTAGCAGATTTTATAAGCTGCTGCTAGTTAGCTAATTAACAGCACTTTGATGAGTTGGCTGAAAATACTGTCTCCAGCGAACTTTATAATGTTTCCAGCAGACGCGTTTTTTAAATGAGAACCCGGTAAACGGTCCGTAAATACGCACTTGATGGCCAAATACATGTTATAACGCATCCAAGGCTGAGGTTAAAGCTACAAGTCCCAAGCAAAGAGTTGGCATCTTTAAAGCAACACTATGCAACTATTTTTACCTTAAAATAGCAGCTTCGCAATTATTTTAATGGTACACTGACTGGGAACGGGGAGAATGATGCCTCCTCCGCCTTTACTACGTGTTTGCGTATGTAGAACTACATACATTTATCTCACTGCACAACTTTAAGCAGCGAGCTAAACACACAGGAGCAAAGACAAATCTGTGTACAAATTAAATATGTGCATGCATAATGTACTATAAGCGTAACAAAATGAAACCAGGAGGTAAAATAAGTCTCAACAAGCCTCAGAAAACAGGCAATACGTTTTAATAATAGTGGCATCTGAAAAGTAAACAGAATATAAACAAATTACCTGACAGATTATGTTTCTCGATGAGCAAACCAAAGCAGATGGAGAAGGATTGTCACATAGCTTGTTTCCCCAGGTGGGATTAAAACAAGATGGCCTATTCGAAAAAAAATAACTTTATTAAGTTCCTGACCTGGAAGAACAAAGCCACTAGAGGGCGCTAAACTGCATTAATTGCACATGGTTCAATGCTGTATGAATAAGTCTATGTGTGTAGACTGTATGTAAAGATGGAAAACATGACTGCTCCCCAAAAGTGAAGCCAAAGCATTCCCCTGGTGGCTTGCTGCAGTTAGATTATAAATCCAGCATCCTCCATGTTAGTGGATGGGATATGAGCCAAACTGAAAAGTTAAAGTAAGCGCAAAATCAGTTATTTGATGATATAAAAATGACGTGAAACATCATGACTGACAGCTGAAAGGTGCAATCTGCAAGAAGCTGAAATGCAAGAATCAGGCCCAGCAAGTTCAAGAATAGAGCCTGACTGTAGATCAGTTAAAAGGTCATACAAACAAAAAAAAAATCTGCATTTACCTTTGATATTCAGCGAGGAGACTTTAAAATAAGAAGAATTCTGAACAGAGTTTGGTGTATTTGTGACAGCTGCAGCTCTTCTGGTTCAGGAAGCTGGGGATCATGGGTAATATGCACCGTTCAGTTGCGTTTCAGTTCAGTGAATAGGAATACACAGTCAGAGCTCCACTCAACAGATTGACAGGCTTTGTTTTTCTCTACATGAAAAACAATTAATTGCTAAACACGAAGCACAACAGAATTAATCACCACACATGGCTGCAGAGGGCGCTGTTGAAACAGTAAGCATAGTTAACCATAGTAAAAGTAAGCTGTTGAATCTTCAGAAGTTGTGCAAGTGTACATAGGTAACTAAATACCAAACCCTGATATCATGACCTGGATGACTGAGAACCTACACAGACTAAACTGTTGCAGAAAAGGAGCAGCACTGTTTTTGTATTGCATGAATTTGTTTGTCTTAGTATTATTAGAGAAAATATGATAAAAAATTGTATATTTTTCTAGCATAACCATATTAAAACATAGTTGAAAATGCAACACCTCAGTCAGATTTATTTACTTTGACAAGAGAAATGAATTTGAGGATGAGGACTGACGGCTTTAGGTAAACTAACTCTATCTCAGGGTGAGGCTCGGCTGGAGTGTTAACTTACCCAAACTAAATATAGACCAGAACAGAGTCACTTTAAACTATTACATAGTGATGTCTGTGTTTGTTTTAGATCAAAAGAGAACTTTCTCTCATAAACTGTGACCCATCAAACAACTGGGGGGCAGCAACACCTACATGTAAAACAGTATCCTCCCATAGAGATCACAGAGTCACGTCTGAAGCCAGTCTGGCCGTTCACTGGCCACGATCACATGTTTGCCTTCGACTTTTCTTCTTATCAAACTTGATATTTTACAGCGCCCACTCGTCCACGCTCACAATAGGAAGAGCTGATTCTGCTGAAGGTCACCCTGACACCTCAGCTGAATGAATGACATTTAGAGCACCATTTCCTATTTTTCACCAGTTTCTTTGAAAGGACTTACTGTCCATGAACTCACCATGCGCACATGCTCACGATAATGCACACAGCCATACAGAACTGCCCCTGAACATGTGTATGAGTTAAACATACTCTCATGATCTCTCACTGTGGAGCAAATCAGATGTAGACGCACTAAACTGGACTGACTCCTCAAACATGTATCTATAATTTAAAGATGGATACTGGTTACACATACAGTCTACACATGTGCTCACCCTTGAGGCACACGGTTGTAATTTAAACCTATGAATATAATAGCTAGAGCTATAATAGCTATAATAGCAAGAGCATGCATTAATGAACCGAAAAGCTGAAGCCTCTGTCTGTCGCCTCATCACTTTGTCACATGCGATGCAAAACGTAGTATCAACAGGAGGTGGCGTCAGGGGATTTCCCTTATCTGCCTGCAGGCGATTGTTGTTTGTATGAACGGTTTAAATCAATCTAAAGTAAGCTTCACTCTTTTTGCAGCAGAAAGTTTTTACCACATCACATTGTACGCTCGTGGTGACATTGACATCATTATGTTTCGTTACGTGTGGTGAAATCGGAGTTGATAATGCACGGTGGTGCCAGAGAGTGGTGAGGAGGAGCAGAGCAAAATGGGTGTATCTCAAAAATTGAAATTGTACATCGTTCAATCATCTTATGTTAAATGTACAATATGTAACTTTGGCCACTTGGGTTCTCTCAATAAAACAAAAACAAAAGACCTCGTTTGATGACGTCATGAAGCAGCGTGGGATCATGGGAGTTGATGTCTTCACCACCATTGCCGATGAGAATCTACCTGAAGTGACCATAGATGAGGTAATGTCTGAAAGAATGAAAGTGGCCAATACAAAGAGTAGAAGGGTACAGCTGACTGGCTAACTGGCAGTTTGTTTTATCTTCATCATACAATGTTTGCCCCAGAAGTTACAGCAGAGACGGACAAAACCACAGATAAAGTGGTTAAACGTCCCATTACCTTGAAATGGCATAATTCTGGGTTTGGGTATGAACATCGTAAGAAACATTTGACATCATGTAATTACACAACAAAATATATGAAATAAAAGTCCAGTCGTTTTTTAAATTATAATTACTTACATTACTTTTAAAGTTGTAAAGATTTTAGATATAAGTTTTTAAAGATACTCCAAGAAATGACAACACAGTAAAAAAAAAATACAAACATAGACACTGGTGGATTATTTCAATTGTGGAAAGGGCTGAAGGATTTTGTTATAAGTCTTTGGTCATCGCTCTGTCACACTTATATAATATGTAGGATTTCAAAAGATAAATATTCACTCCCGCAGTATAACATCTGGTGTACACCATCAGAATTCTTCAAGAATTAATTTACTGATATGAGATGAACATTTATAGTCTGCACTTTTGCTCCTGTTATTAAAGGATGGTATTTCTTGTAATCCTGTTGCAAAAGGACATGTCTCTTTGTGCTCCCATCCAGGATAATCAAGTCATCCTCGTCCACATGCCTCCCCGTATCTCTCCTCCAGCGCCCTGACCTTTATCTTCAGCTAAATCTTATTTGCCTTCAGGACTTTATAGGGTTTTCCACTCATTCATAATCTATTTGCAGTGTCCTACAGACTTTTCATTGCTATGACATTTGACAAAAAACTTAATGGTAAGATATTTCAGTCCCTGTATTCATTTGCGGTCGACTTGGAGTGAATCTTTTTGGAGGCAGTGGGGAGATAGATTGTGAGCAGCTTTGCTCCAGGGACATTTCCCCATAGTTCAAGGAGATTACCTTTTTGGATGTGTGCTCCATTAGGCAGCTCCTCACATCATACAAATACTCTCCAGCAGAGGATAACAAACTTTTTTGCATTTGCTATTGTTTAACTGTAACTATGGACAATATAACAAACGGATGAAGCACCTTCAGTGTTTCCAGTTGGACTTTTTCTCTTTAAGTGAGAAACCCAAAACACGAAATACAGAATCCAAATCATTTAGGATAAAATCAGGATGTTGATTGTATATTCACTAGCATGGACCAAACCACAATGATGCATCGTTTAAATCTTTTGATGCTCGGCTGAGACGTTTGGCTTTTGCCTGACTGAGGGATGGCTGGAAGATAATTGGCTTTGAACAGGTCATCTTCCGATGAGGTAAGCTGATCTGAAATCCGGGATCCATCATCATTTTTGGACTTTTAAGTGTGAAGCTCGGTCTGCCTGTCTTCGAGAGATCTGAGGCTAACGGGGCAGGATGGGTTGACCAGGTATAAGAAGGGTTGATTGGTAATTAGAGGAGTGGTTGAGGCGTGGTCCTGCTCCCGAAGCTAAATTTAATGAGTAACTTCATTCAAATTAAACTTGCTGCCCAGCTGATGTTTTGCATATGAGTTTTGCCACTGGCCCTTGGAGAGACTATCGTTTTAACATAATGCAGCGTTCCCCTTTTTGGTTTGATCATGTGGCCTCCACAGACTCCTGGTTTTAGCATCATGGAGTCAGTCAGGGATAACATGAGACATAAGACATTGACAGCAATATTCCGACTTTTTAATTTATTCTGAAAAAAACATTATTTTGTGAGAATATTCCATTCATAATCTTGTTTACATGTTATAGAGCACAGTCTGATTATGACTCATAACAACATTAAGTCCCACAAACCCAGGGCATGTGTCATTAAACTCTGGGTAACTGCTTTATGTTGATTTCTTATTGAAAACTCTAATAGGACATCAACATACAGCAGTAAAATGTGATCAAGACGTATACCAGTCAACATAATGCGACTTAGGTCAGAAAACTCCACATGTCTTCAATCATTGCTTATTCTGAATATTCTTATTTTGGTTAGTTAATCACAAAATGATGTTTACATGAAAGTGTCGTATTCAGACTGGTGTTAATATCTGATTATTGGTGTCAACATGTCTACTGAGACGGACTGAATCTACAGAATAACTGTTTCCAAGATGCTTGGAACAACCTACCTGCCTGTACTTGTTTGGTGCACTTTGTATGCAGTTAATTGATCAGTAAAATCTATGACACTTGGAGTATCTTAAATGTTTGCACAGTGCTGTATGTACACATTCTGATCAGTCAACAGATCTTTTATCACTGTAACGTGATCATTTTATCCCAATGCAGTGTGGGAGAACTGATCTAGATATATAAGTGCTTCATAAACAGCAGTCGATGTTTGTCAGAAAGTCTCTCATTGTCTTCTCACACCTTGTGCATGCTCAGACATGCAGTAATATACAGGTGCAAAGTGACCAGCAGCATGTAAACCAACACGCGACACATTCCCATTGTAGAATACAGCGAGAGCAGAGTCTGAGCATTTGCTTGCTGCTGAAGGTCAAAACGTTAACCCGCGATATTAGTGTAGTGATTATTACCATTTCATTTGATGTACCTGTGGCACTGACTTCACTAATGATTCTACAGGATCACAAGGTTGAGGCAAGTTCTTGTGAATACCTGCAGATTTTTGTTGCTCTACACAAAATAAAGAAACCCATACCCTTCAAAAAACAAAAAAAACAAAAACAAGCAGAGATGTGTTGCTGTACCGCAATGTGAATAATAGGACGGTCTGTGTAGCCTGCAGTTGTGGTGGAAAGAGGAGGGGGGGGTATGGTGGTTGGAATCAGTGACATTCTTCAAGGCCAGTGTAAGATTAAAGAGCGGGGCTGTCGTGCCTCTGATCATATATTCACAAAAGATACCCTGTGAAGAACACATCTTTAAAGGGAGGCTGGCAGAAAACAAGACCACTACTTGTGAATATTTGTGGCAGCCCCATTATACATGTCATATAAATGGTCCATTACTGAGTAAGGAGATTACACCCCCGGAGAGATTTTTTAGTTGCCCTTCTCATTTTCTGTTTGCCCTCTTTTTCTCTTTTTTGGTGGCACAGTCCCGAGAGCGGCTGCAGCCTCCAGTGTCACAAGTTTGTCCTCTGTGATGTTTTATGTTTGGAAAAGTCATGGAACCATCTTTTTTTTTGATCATACCGAATCTGTCCAATATTATTACACTGTGGTGTTGGGTTGGAAGAAAAAAAAAAGATTCAGCCTTGGGCTTAACTTCCAACAAGCAGCGTTTATGCACAAATGAAAAATGTCAATAGTTCTTCCTTCCATAATATTACCTATTTCACTGGCACACAATACTGGCCTGTGCCTCATGAACATAAATCCAGCACGCGGGCGCGCACACGCACACGCACACACACGCACACACACGGTACAGTAAACTGAATTATGATTAATATAACTTTCATCCTGGGTTTGCTTCACTTGCTGTGGCCTTGGGTCCTTTAATAGTCATGGCACAGTGGAAAAATTTAATAGCTTGCTGTTCTGCATGTCCTTCAAATAAAATGTTTCCATAACGAATTCTCATTGGTATATATATATGTGTGTGTGTGTGTGTACATACGCCGCACCATAAGCCTTGCCCTTTTTGTGTCCTGCACTAGAGAGTTGATAAAAAAAGAAATCTGCTACATCACATGATTACAGTCCCTGCAAATGGCCGAGCTGCTGACAAGTATTAATACAATAATCAAGTGTTTCATGTTGCTTTAATTCAATTGTCTCTCTTAACATTTTGCGGCTGTGTCAATCAATGTGGCTGCCTTGTCTTTAAAGCAACAGAGGAGTTATCCATTTGGCTACCATTAAAACATCAATGTCTCATTTCTGCTAAATGGCAGAGGAAAGATAATCGGCATGTGTGCATGCATATTAATTAAATGATAATGAGATGATAAGCCCCCTCCTCTTTCTCTCTCTCTCTCTGCAGGTGTGGAGCCACTGATCAATTGGCAGTGGAATGGGCTAAAAATGTGCTTCTTTTATCCCACTACTGAAATTAAAAACCTATTTAGTGCCACGTTTTCCAACAAAGTGCTTTTCATTTATCTTCTCTAGCACATTATTCAATCACACTTTCCATTTGTATAATGGTAATATTTTCATGTAATTTCCCGCTGCCTCTGAGATGGGTATTTTTGATATACTTTGTGAAATGGCTATTTCATTCCAGCTCCATTCATTGGCTGGTAATAAACTTACAACCTATATTTCAGATTAAATGTCTTCGGCAAATGGAGCCAGAGTCCTCAGATGTATCCTAGCAATGTGCTATAGATCACTTCTGCTCCCTGGTGGCAGCAGAGGGGACTGCATGCAGTTTGCCAATGCCTCCTGGTGGCGAAGACTGGAAAGTGTTGGAACAGTTTTTTTTAAATCCCTGGCAGCATGTCATGATTTTTCTGTATAAAGCACTCACTTGTCTCTGACTGTCCAAATGAACATCAGTAACAGTCTTGTGATATGCAGAGCAATGCGATCCAGCCGGGGAGCTGAAAGGTACCCGCAGCTGAAAACATAAGCTGACTATCTTCAAGGCTCGCTGCTGTAGCCTGCAGCAGAATTGGAAGCGTTTGAAAGAGTGTGTTGTAACTATCAGCCCTGACCAGAGGTGTGAGCGCTTCAGAGGAGGAGGAGGAGGAGAATGATCAGGGAGAAACAAACAAAAGGTGATTCAGAAGTGATGCTGCAGGGGGCTGGCTGAGGATCTAAATGAAGGCGACACAGGTTCACACAGGAGCACGACACAGTTTAAAATAGTATATTTATCATAAAATATGTTCTACAGTATAAACACTAGAGTTACATTTTTTGTTTTTGTGTGTGTAGCTGGCCCAGATGACACAGAGGTGGACGGACAGTGGTGCAGCTTCTTCATCGCCTCCTCCTCCTCCTCCTCCTGCTGACAGGCCCTCCTTCACCCCAGACAGGCCAATCTGTACACACTGCAACACAGACACACACAGCCCATTTCAGTCACCACGCAGCCCATTTGTCATGTCAGATAGCCTCAGAGAGACGGAGCGGTCAACTTATAGAGGTGATTGTATCAAAGTGACCCCAATGCGATGGCCATAAATTGCACACTTTATAGGGGAGGTGCTGTATCCTCGTTTCATAGATGGAACTGAAAACAGAATGAGGGGAGCATAGTCAACAGACTGGAGTTTGAAAACTATCAAAGTTATTTTTCATATAGAAAAATCACCTTTGCACAGTCAGCGTGTTCTCATCGAGCAGCACATACCTGGAACACCACAGCTATAAACTCCTCCAATTCTATAAAACACTTATCAGTGACTTAAACATGTCGTCATCCCATCGTTGTATTTTATTCCATTTTTGTTTCGGTTAGTTTGCAAAATTCTATCTTCTTTATTTGTATTATTTTTCTCCTTCAAGGATTTTCCCAAAAAATTAAACAGAGACCTTTTAGCTTTTTTTTGGGATTGAAATTGCTTTTGGGATTTTAATAGATTCCTTTTGGCTTTGTCTTTTCTTAATGTTCCTGTACAGCACCTTCAGTCTACCTATATATGAAATATAACTGCCTTGCCTAATTGTGATTTTATTTAATCTCATTTATTTGGCCTGATAGGCCTGTCTTTATATTCCTATCTTTATATTATGCCTTTGTTTGTGTCTGTGCATGTACATCTGTATTCTTATACATATGTCTATTTGGCATTTGTATGATATTTTACCATCAGCTCACCAGGGGCCGCACATAAAAACTAGCCTGTGTGGCTAAATCTGAAACTTTTACATGTTGGACTCAAGAACACATGTTGATTAATGTGCATTGTCCCTTTCAGATAAATATACATTAACATTTCTTACTTTGAGTTTAGGATGAGATGTTGGTCACCTTCAGCTGGAACTCTGTTTTTTCATCTTTCTCTTTGTCTGCTGTTCCATTGGTTTCCTCCACGGACGCCTCCTTGGTGGACGTAGCTGTGTTCGGCCTCTCCTCTGGCTTTTCAGCAGGATCCACCACCACCTCCCCACGGCTTGTGTTGCAACCCATGATCAGGTAATTCCTCGGCTATATGAGCTGTGCAGCTGATGGGAGTCGGGAGGCGTTTAAAGCGTTAAAACACTGGTCCAAACCTTACAAACCCTGTTCGAGTGTTGTGGGCTCAGGTGCCTTTGTGCTCTATGGCAACCTTGAGACGTCCTTTTGAGGTTGGGCACCTGGCTGCCTGTTGGTTTTACTTTACGAGCCTTTGTCTCCCGGCCACATCACCTTGTGTAATTACCTCCTAAGCAACACGGGTTGAGAATTAACTCAGTAGAATGCCACAACATGGTTACTGATAAACACACCAGGGGATTGTGTGTCAATCACAGGGCAGCCATGGTTACCAAGTTTCTCACATTGGACGAGCAGGGAGTTCCTGCTCCTAGGAATTTATGAATTTGTATTTATTATTCAGGCAGCTCGAGTCAGAGCAGGTTCTGATTTACAGGCCTATATGTCACAACTGTTCAAGAGCATAGAAATGATATTGATATTAAAATTTACAGTCAAAACTATATCTCATGATGTTGTGTCCTTTGCTGATTGGTCCGTAGGTATTGCTGATCTACCAAGTAATAAACAAAGAAGTTCATATGAAGCTCATTAGCTTTTTAAAAAGAGAAGCCAGCAGAGTGAGGCTGAGTTTAAACCAGTTCCCCCAGAGAACTGTATGTAATATTAGGTTTCATAAAAAGTGGAATACAAGAAAATCCAAACCCTTTGTTGGAAACGTTTGTACGATCATTTTAATTTTATTAATTTTAAAAATTTGATAAAAACACTTCACAATTCTTACAGAATAAGACAAGACATATTCTCAAATAAATGTGTTTATATAATCCCTTTTCAATAACTTAACTTAAGTTTCACTATCGAGGACCACGCCCCAACAATATGTGATTAAAATGTTTGAATGGAAATTTGATATGTTGGATGTTGAGGAGAAATTTGGGGATGTTGAGTGAAGGGATGGAGGTGAAGATTTGTCTGATTGGCTGGTGTGGGAGGATGCACTGGTGACTGGGGTGAGGGAGAGAGGAAGAAGGGATGAGGGGAGGAAGATAGAGGTTTGAGGGTATGGATGAAGGGATGTGGGTAATGAAGAGATTAGGAAAGGGATGAGGGAAGGAGGATGAAGGAATGAATGAAGGAGGATGAAAGGATGAGGGAAGGAGGATGATGAGAGGAGGGTAGGGATGAGGGAAGAGGGAAGAGGGAGGAAGGGAAGAGCGATGATGGAAAGGAGGATGAGGGGAAAGGGTGGGTCAAAGAATCTGAGACAGAGTGTGATGGGTTGACTGGTATATGTAGACTTAACTAGGTAACTACACCTTAAACACACCTAGCTAACTAGCTAAGTTAACTAGTTGACCTAAGGTGACAGTTGGAGGAATGATATATATATTTAAAACTATATTTTCAGGAAACATCATTAGAAAATAAGAAAAAATGATTTTAAACGTTATTTGAGAGTTAACTACACTGAACACGGAGTCTTCATTTAATATTCAAGCAGGACACAGACACTGCTGAAACGTCATAAGTGAGGCAGACAAGCTTGTCCCACACTAACTGTGGCTTGAACTGCAAGTTCACACAACATGATGAGAGCAGATCAGTACCACCATCTTCCTCCACTGGCCAATGACAGCATGTTAAGTGCATTGGTCAAGGACACTTAAGTCGTTTTCAGACATGAACTCCGGAGAATGTCCGCTGCTCAATGGGGTCGGAACAGAGGCAGGAGATCATGTGTTTTTGTTTACAGCAAATCCACATCAGTGTTGGCTCCTATCACCAAAAGTACCTTGACACCTTCATCTGTGTCTTCTACGTGTTTGGCAACACTTGATCCTGAGATATTTGCATTATCCTTGTTTTTTGGCAGATTTTGGATCCAGCATGTTTTAGAAATATCATCAACGCTGCCACTCACTCGCGATGAATCCAACAGAGGATCTCCTGCTGTTTTTATTCCCACATGGGCTCATTTGGACATTCTCCTGAGTTTTTACTAGTGGCCTAGCAGGAGAAACTGCAGAGAAAGTCTGTCTCACTCGGACATTTGCGTTCTCACATACAACCCCTCCGGATAATTTCAGGAGATTATCTGGAGTTGAGTGCATGTCTGAAAGCAACAATAGGCAGCAATATTGGTGTCAAAAATATTGCAGAGAAACCAAATCTATGAGCTAACAAACTTTGCACAATGGTTTTCTTAACAGATCGGAAGACAATATTTGCTCTGTGCTTTCCCTCGGACACCTGATATTGTAGTTACAGTTTCAGAGATCGTGGCGCTGTGCTCCTCTTCCCTCTAGTGCAGGTTTGGCTTTGTAACCAGAGAAGGTCGGCCCAGTGTCCCTCTCGCGACACGAGCGTTCACCACGCTCCTCAGTCTCCTCTGCCAGGCTGACTGACCATCCAAACGGAGCCTTTTTGCCAAAGGGCTGTGGTCTCCTTCCTCCTCCTCCTCCAGCTTCACCGGATAGCGCCGCCTGGTGGGTGACCTGCCCATCTTGATCATGTTGTTGATCTCACGCAGACACTGTAAACAGGAAGGACATCCAAAGTCTAGATTGCACACATGCAGTTCAACTGATAACAACGACAAACAGCACATTGAACAGACCTCGGGGGGACTAGCGTTGAAGTAGTAGCACAGGCCGGTTGTACGAGGGGATGGGGTTTCAGGGTTGTATGGTGAAATGTAGACGGAGGGGCTGCTGAGCACCTGGTGTCTGCGAGGGGACGCTTTCCACGGTTGAGGATATGGAGACAGAGGAGGAGTGTCACCCTGCATAAAAGTTCCACAGCATGTGTTAAATCCAGTCTTGTAAGAGATGAGGTATTACAGTATATTAATACATTTGACATCTCCATGAATTTGCTTTTTGTGGCCTCGCTCTTTTACCTCCTCCAAAAGTGCAGACACTCGAAATGGTCCACTTACCCCAGAGGTCGGAGCAAACTGCTCGGCAAAGTGCTGCATGTTGGTCATGTAGACCTGGTTGTAAAAGTCGATAAGATTGCCCCTCCGCTCCTGAGAGGCTCCTGGATAATGTGTCGATGGCGTGTTAGGAGTCACCATTGTGTCATAATCCTCTTGTTTTCCTGTGGCTGGGAAAGAGGAAGTGCTTCATATGGACAAACAGATCATATTTATATCACTGCAACAGCTCCTCTGCAGTCTCTGTGCTCGGTTTATATTAAATGATCGTAATTTGATTATAATAATATATTGAAATCAATTAAAAATCCTTCAGTGACTAAAATGCTAAACAAACCACAATTCTATGTATAGTTTGTATATTATGTACGATAATCTAAATACTGCATGTTGACGTGTATTTGTGAGTCTGACAGCACTGTACCATACTGTGTGATTTATCACACATGACCACCTTGCAGATTTATATGTCTAATGAAGGGCACGCTGTTACTTCCTCATACAGATGAGTGGCATTTATATTTACTCAATGGTTTCTTACTGCTGGGAGGGTTGTCCATGTTACGTCCTGAAATCAGCACATTGCTACAGACCTGAGGACAGAAACCACCTGTTCAAGAATATTGAACCAATGTTGCCAGAACACACAATGCAGATATAAAACCTCAAATACACCTGACAGATTAATGACCTTCTGTAAAACCCACTGCAAAGTGCAGCCCAGCTTCTTTGGGTTTTGTCTTGTGTTGCTTTAACAAGATGTCATGATACCTTTCATATCTCATGTAAAGCACTTTGATTTGCTTTGCAGTCGAAATGTGCGATACAAATAAAGTTGCCTTGCCTTGCTCCCTATAACATGGGAGCTGGTTGTTTAAACGGCTAATGCACTTGTGTCCATCTGAGGGCGTATTTCTCTGACTATCAATATAGTAACATGCACCTACGATGGGTGTACGACACGTGTATACTCTGCTTGTTACAGACAGAGGTGTGCAAAGTGAAGGTGTTTCCTGCATTGTCTCTGACTACCAGGAAAATCTGCCACTATAAAAGCAATCGACCGATGTGCAAGCACACCTGACTATGTACAAAATACACCCATAATTAATTATGCGACTAAGTACAATCCCTCTAAACCATTTGCCTTTTTCCATGAAACTAGAAAAAGTGGATCTGGACATGCTATAAGCCAGAACTTGCACCATGTGCTCAGACCGTTAATGTAGTTAAAGTTGTGACATGAGACTCAATTTTAAACTTATTTACAATTCAATTTTATATGTTAATCATTCAAAGCTGATCCAGAAAAAAGACGTACACCCCTCCTGGCGTGTGGCTGCGACTTGTAGCACTTCATTATGTGTTTGAAGGGTATCTCCACCTTGGTGATCTGTAAAAACAATGCAAATTAAAAAGTTAATTACTGATCATGTCTGTTATTTATGTATGTCATATTGAATACATTATATTGTTAACAGACCAGTGAGTCTGTGAGTGATTTCTTAAAGATGCCTTTTAACACCCACTGATAAAATGTTAACGTTTAATGATATAAAGTCTTTTTCCCCCTGTGCTGCTTGTTCTGACAACTTAGCTGCACTGTCAATTAAAAAATGTAGAATAAAATGTATTACATTAACATGTCTGTGTTTTTTTCAACCCAATTTCCCAAAATCATTTGCAACAATAGAGAGACATTTAAATAAATAATATTCAGAGGTAGAATGTGATTTATTTAAACTTATACAGACTATTTAATTTTGTATTTAGTCGGACATCGGATGGAAATATTTTTAAACACGAAGATGCATCGCTCCATGTAATGGTCTCTTCTCATCATCCTGCCGCTCTGCACTGTGCTTTCATTATTACTTGCCTGCTGAGCAAAGCACAGACGACATATATTAGCTATAATCAATCGTGTATTTTATGACCATTCTCTCATTTTCTCACACCGGGTAAGTGAGAGGCGTGAGTTTACTCTGAGGGCTGGTTTCACAGAGAGGTGTAGAGTAATTGACTACAGAGGAGGGAGAGAGAGAGAGAGAGAGAGAGAGAGAGAGAGAGAGAGAGAGAGAGAGAGAGACATCTTCTGAGCCATGTATGAAACTTGTTTTCGTTTTGTCATCATATCGGTGATGAAGAATATTTACTTAATGTTATGATCATTTATTTCTGTATAACATCATTAGTACAACAGTGCTGTGTGGTGCTTTGAGAACAACAACCTTTAAAAACCTGTGTGTAATAATACTGGTGGGACTGGAATGAGATACACCAAACTGTAGCATTTATTAGACGTTCAAGATGCTGTGAGAGTATAAGAGTAGAAAAGAGTAGAAAAGCAATCATCAAATGAATTTAACCAGGTTAAATTATTGAGGTCATATCGTGATGCGATCTATGTCAATTTATTGTTGAACCTTGAAGAAAGCCTCATTGCCTGTAACTTTCTATTTTATGCTACGTATATCTTAAAGCCTATGCGCTGGCGACATCTAGTGGCATCTAATCAGTTCATCCTTAAAGGCATAGTGAACCAAAAAATGAAAATTCACTCATTATCTACTCACCACTATGCTGGTGGGGTGGGTGTCCACTACCGGAAGTAGCGGTAACCAAGGGCCATCAGTTTACCAGACCAATTAAAGGTCATTATAAATTCTCTCAGATATGTCCCAGCTCACCCTAGCTATGATGTAGACAGCACACATGAGCGATTGGTCCAGGTGACAGTCGACCATGAGGTGGGAGCAGTGGACCAGAGAGTGCTCGAAGCACGTCCAGATCTTCAGCCGCAGCTCGTCAGAAACGTCCAGTGTGGAACACAGCTCCCTCAGACGCCTGCTCATCAAACTGTACACCTGAGACAGAACAGGACTGCACTAAATACACAGCAAGCTGCTATTTGAATCACTGAATAGGATTGTGCACACTAGGAGACGGCTGCAGTGTGGTGGGTCAGCTGACCTTACGAGCAAACAGATGGAGGGGGCTGCTCCTCTGAGGCCTGGTCACAGCTGATGGGAGAAACGTTAGCTCGCAACTGACCAACTGACGTCCAAAAACACAACTGACCAGTCAATCCATAACGAGAATACTGTGAGCGCTTTGCAAGTGAGGTGTTTTTCAAGACATGTGTTGATGTGTGTTAAAGCTGGGGTTGGTAATCCTGGTTATCCATTCCGACCAAATGAAATGATTGGTCGGGTTTATTACAATCCTGCGTGGGCCACAGACACCGACTTTTTTTCTTTTTTTTCAGACAACTTTATTTATTGATGGCTATCGGGATGTGAAGAGAATTTTAACAAATAACAACTTACCTTAGAATATAAGTAAATATAGAATTATAATAAGTGTTTATACCTGCTGGTTTTGTGTCAGGCTGTAGCTCTGTTCTCTTTGGATCTTCAAGCTGTGCAGGATGCATCACCTGCATATGACAAAAAGCCGTTATTTAGGTCATGTATGTGCTTCTCATGTTTTCATTAACGATTCATCACACACTCATTCCATCATATTTCTAATTTAATCTTGCTCAGAAATCGACGCCCCCTTGAGAGAACTTTGAGTACGAAATGTGACACAGCCCCATGCTGCCTTATGAAGAGGTTTTGTGTTTTTATTGCCGACCTGTTGGCAGGTAAGAAGCTGGCCCCTGTTGGCTCGGATTTCTTCCCACAGCGATGAGTTCCTGGTCCAGGCCAAGCTCTCCAGAACATTCTCCTCCACCTGGGAGAGGTGTCTGACGACAGCATGAGGCAGCCCTGCTTCAGCCCGCAGCACCAGCTCAATCACCTGTCGGGCAGGGACACAGTGGTCAAAGTAGAAGGTGGCAGAGCTGTCACTTGTTTTTGTCACTGACTCAAATCCCACAGTTTCAGTCCGGGAGGCAGACATCCGCTCTATGTTTAAATGTTGGCTTCTTTTTTGATAAGGTTTATAGTTAGAGCTGGTTCAGGTCTTGGACCAGCTCTTAGTCATGCTGCTATAGGTCTAGATCACCAGGGGACACATGGAGCTTCTCTGTCCTCCTCTTCTTCTTAAGATTACTTATTTATACAATATGCCTCCACACATATTCTACCATTATTATATATACCTCTAACTGTCATTGCTGCTCCCTTCATCTCTGTCAGATATTTGCTTTTGTATAAATACTTTAATCATTGGCCACTTTATAATGCATTCACGTGTATTGCATCTGATACATATATGTACATACACACAAATGTTCTGCATCATCTCACAAAAGATCCATTCTCTAATATAGATGAAGGGAATATTTGTTACTTTAATTTACTCAATCAAGTTCCCCCCCTAAAAAAACAAAATGTCTCTTATTATTATTAGATCTGCTTTACATCATAAATGTTATCATTCTACATGTCTTTATATTTTTCTTAAAGATTTCAGATTTATTCATTGAGAAATTCACAAAAAAAATTTGAAATCTCAAAATATTAAAGACAGTGATAAAAAGAAATCCAGATCGCCACTAGATTAAATGGCCTCTTCCCTGACACATGACACTTCCTTCAAGTTTCATGGTGATCCATCCAGTAGATCTTATGGAATCGCTCTAACTGACAAACAAACACACACCTCCTTGGCGAGGTAAAGGGACATGTACTCTCTAAACATGTGCTCGACGACAGGTAAACCCACCCTCCAGAAGTGGTACGACTTCATCGTTAGGATCTGAAGGAGCTGGGGCAGATCACATGGTAGATGGTTTGAGCAAATGGAAATCTGCAGACAACAGGCCACCAGGCAGCGCTGCACAAGATCTGCCTCCAAGATGCCCTGCGACACATGCACAGTGTTTGCCTTTAAAACAAAAACAGAATAATAATGATGCAGATCAAAACTTTTATTTTAAGATGAGAATATGTTATGTGACCAGAGGTGGGAAAGTATATTGTTGTTGTTCTGTAGATTTTTCAGGTATCTGTACTTTACTTGAGGATTTCTTTTTACTTTTACCGCTACATTTTAACACATTTTCAAAACAAGC
This sequence comes from Hippoglossus stenolepis, assembly GCF_022539355.2. NCBI lineage: Eukaryota > Metazoa > Chordata > Actinopteri > Pleuronectiformes > Pleuronectidae > Hippoglossus > Hippoglossus stenolepis. Next base: position 23,330,207 of record NC_061483.1, on the reverse strand, counting down.
TCTTTACTTCCATTTAATGCATTTGAGGGGAATTCGTTTTTTGAATTGTGCATCATCGAGCTCCGCTTTAACAACATTGATACAGTTTTCAACATAAATGAACGCAGCAATAACACAGAAGAGACTTAGTTGGATATCTATCAGTGCATATCATGCATGACATAGGTAACACAGTGTTAAAGACGTTTATCAAGACGAAACAGACAAGAGAGGGAGAATAAACTGTGAAGAAGAGGTGCGGCACACACGTCCGTGACAAGATGGAAGAAAGTGAAGAATCAGTCAACGTCATTGACAACGTCGACAACGAAGCAGAGAAACAAACATTCTCCATCCGACATGAGTCTCAGTTTGCTTTGCACAGATGCACATGACAGGAACGACCTTCAGAGGGGAACATTTTACTTTAATCCTTATAAGATAAGATAAACTTCAATGATCCCAAATCCTACAGGATAAAATAAAATAAAATAAAATAGCCAATGAGATAAAATAATAAAGTTAATTAAATAATAATTACAAAGAATATGCACATAAAATGCAATTTTCCCATTAGATGGAAATATTAGCTGAGAAATGTACTCGAGTAAAGTGCAATGATACAGTATGATTGTATGAGGATGTAAACTGTATTTGTTCCTTAGGTATAAGGGTATATTGAAATAGATGTATGTGCATATATAGACTGGATATAGGAAAAACATGTATTTTACATTTTAAATAGTGTTGTAGAGTGTAAGAGCAGTTGGAAGCGTTCCTTCTTACTCTCACGTACTTGAGTAAAGAGGTTGAATCAGTCCCTATTAAATCATTTTTAACACGAGTATCTGCACTTCTCTGTATGTGACACACACACGGTTCATAAAGGGGCAACAACACCCCTAAAAAAGACAGCAGTTCCACATGTGGCCACAGGAGGGGGGTAAACTCACAGACACGTCGCTGACGCCCAGTCTTCTCCTCTCCTGCCTGACCAGGTTCTCCAGGATCCTGTAATACCAGAACTCTGCCTGGTGGCAGCACCTCGCTGCCAGCTCTGCCAACAGTATCACAGGGATTAGATGTGACAGCAACAAGATCTTTATTCCACAGATTAACACCTATCATTAAAAAACCCTCTCATCATGGAGGGATTAACTGGTAGAGGTTGCTCGCAGACATGCTTTTGCTTCTGAGAGAACAAATGAATATTCTGAAGAATAATAATTATAAATTATTTTTAAAAATCATAAAAATCTTTTTGTCCTCAAGTAATATTGAACACAATCCGTCATCGTGCATTTATCCCCAACATTTAATTACTATCCCCTGGTCCCATTGTTAAATCACTGAATATGTACTGTAAGTATACCTTTGGTCCTCTCATTACCTGAACGGTCCCCCTGCTGGAGCAGAAACGTCTGCAGCATGCGCCTCAGTCTCGCTTTGACTGCCTCGGCTGGATCTCTGGAGCAGGTCCTGAATCAGAGGAATCATAGCAGGGACGGGAGAAGTAAATAAAGGAAGGAGAAGTAGATAAAAAGCCACACGACTGCACAGAAACCTCCTCAAATAACACAGACATGTACTGAACCAGGCCCGGAGCTAGGCTGCTCAGATTTTCGGGGCAATTAGAAATTTGGGGTGGGCAGCTTTTCACACAGTGGACTTAGTGTTGAAAGTGTGTGTGTGTGTGTGTGTTTGAGTTTTAAAGAACGCGTCACAATAGGAAATTCAACAAACCCGTGCTATAAAAATAATAATAACAATAATAATATTAATAATAAGTCTTTTTTAAACGTGCCACGCACAGACTAGGGCCACCTTCAATTGTTTATGCCTGCGTGGAAGCACACATGCAGGTGATAAGTTCCAGTAAGGAAGCTGTGAACGGATGACACTGCAATTAAACACAACAAAAGGATTATTTTTTATGATACATACATGATTCATTTGAAATATGTTAAAAAACCAGTTCAACAACCTGGTTTGTTTTAGTAAATGAACAAACTGTAAACACCAGGAGACTTTGGCTTGGTTGTCCTCTGTGTAGTGTTTTGTTTTTTTGAGAGCACCTGAAGGCAGCACCAAAAACAACATATATTTAGCCCCGAAGACCTGAGTGTGATCGATCCGTCCTTTTTATTAACATCTATATCAAAGCAAATATCCAAGTCAGTTTCTCCGGACATTTCCCGGAACTCTTTCTGCCTTGTGAAATGTCCGGATAAGGTCAGAGTGAGCCCATGTGAGAATACAGCAGGATATTGTCTGGAGTGAGTGGAAGCATTGATCGTGTGTCCAATACACTACAGATATAATACATCAATATAATAATAAGATATCAGGTGTAAAAGAGGAGCCACACACGGAGAAGACGCCAACAAAGATGTCAACTTGGAAAGACAACGAGATTAGAGAGCTTTTGTTGGAATTCATAGTTTACTTCCTGCCTCCTGCATGCTGCTCCTGTTGTAGTAAAAAATCTGGCCCAGAGAATATCCCACTGCATTCTTCATTGTGAAAGACAAACTCCGACTGGACCCATTTGTCCGGACATTTTCCAGAGTTCATGTCTGAAAACGACTGTAGGGAAACGGACTTCTGTCTTTGTACCCGTTACCAGTAAACCACCAGTAACACTCAGTAGCTGTTGTTATTTATTATGTGTCAAAACCTAACATGCATGTAGGAGTTAGGTGGAGTAATATCACACTAACACAAAAGAGACAGTGTCTTCAAGACAAAGTGACTGGTGCCCAGTACTCTAACTATGTGTTATAAAATGTGTGAGTCACTAAGACAACACAAACACAAAGTGTCCACAGAGTGAGTAATACAGTGAGATGCAGCACTAACCTAAACATAGACATCAGGTGATCACTGGGGCCAAACCATTGTAGGTTGCCCCGAGGCTCGGTTGCCATGGTGACCCTCACACTCTCACAGGGCGAGAGCCAGAGCCGGATGGAGCGGCTGCACAAAAGAAAACACAGAGAGACAATTAGGTTACAAGAAAAAAATATATGTTTTTCCAAACTTTTTGAAAAAGAGAAATAAACAGATAAGAGGTAAAAAAAAAAAAGTGCTATATTTTCTTTTCTTTTTTCAGTCTTAATCAACTTAATAAAAATAAACTAGGCCGAATGAAAACAGTCACATATGCATTTATATAAAGCACGAGTGTCTTTGTAGAAACTGTGACAAACCCTCAGACTGTAAAAAGTCATGAACGTGGTGATTGTGTAACTTTACTCCTGGTTTCCTAAAGAACCTCAGAGAAAGAATCATTTGATTTTATTATTACTTCAGGTAATACACTCATTGATACGACTCTCATTTTTAAGAACATGTGCAACAGTATTCTAGATGCCAGACAACATGCACGTCTGTAAAGCAACTAGAATAACTGTGTGTAGTCTCCTGTGTGCACAGTGCACGTTCCAGTAAAGACAAACCAACGGCATTAAAAGGCAAACCAGATCATTTCAGGTTGAACTGACTCAACTATGCTCTTCTTCCTTTTAAGGGAATGAGTTTTTATCTCAGAGCCTCAGAGGTCATGTGTCATCTCCAACACTTTTTACGTCGTCATAGGCCTGAAGCCCATTTTCTAACCCTCGATCTACACTATATCAGTGTGTGTGCGTGCGTGCGTGCGAGCGTGCGTGCGTGCGTGCGGCCTACACAGAAAGGAGACTCTGTTCCTCTAATCATTCTCACATGTGGCGTTTATTATCCAGTATAACTGTCCTCACTGAGTCAGACAGACCTCAGTCCAGTGTCTGCATGACACAGGAGGGCGAGGAGGACTGAACACTGATTGTGTGTTTACATTCATTTTCATATTAGGCCACTGATCCTGATCATGTGGGGTTTGTACGTCTGTAAAATCAAATCATTGCAGAGATACAGAGCGACATCGTGTCAATCTGATATTTTCTCTTCATGGACACAGTCTGACTCCATCACTTGCTCAGACTTAAAAACTTAATTTTGTGGAGGGGCCCGACGTGACCCCAGGAGGAACCCCGGATCAAATCCAGGAATGTTTTTTAATCATTTTCCAAAACATTGTGCGATATTCAACATTTTCCTGGGTTTCTCCGAGAATAATTCAATACACATGTAGACATGTTTCAGGGACTGATATTTATGAGTGTGTGCAATTCGTTGCCGATCCAAATAAAATCTGGAAGTCGTGAATTTAAATGTGGTTTCAGGAGAGGACTTGTGGGCCTTGGTGGAGGTATGTGGGTGCCACTCCACTTCCAAATAAAGTCATCTGCCTGCCAGTCACATTCTCCCTTTCTCTCACACAGTCTGTACTACAAAACACTTTGGGAACCATTTTTTTTGTTTCCATGGAAATCTTGCATGTCATCAGAGCTGCAACAGTCACTGATGACACACGTGTTGCATTCGAAACTCTCAGTATAAATAAAGGCTTATTACTGATTCTGATTATTTCATTTATTAACGGATGAATCATTTGATTTATTTGAAGTCAGTAATTAGTCAATATAAATTTAAAATTGGTCTGAAACCCAAGGGTGACGTCTTCAAATGTCTCGTTTTCTCTGACCTATAACCTGAAAACTAAATAGCAAGAAGGTTGCTGGTTCAAATCACAGTTTCCCAGGGTCTCTGTGTTTGCAGCTTGCATGTTTGCATGACATGCAGATTAGTTGGAGACTAATTTGACTATAGTGAATGTGAATCGTTGTTTGCTTAAGTTAAAATCCTCATAGACAAACAGGTACCAGGAACTGTTTGGTATTTTTTCTGTCTCAAACGATTCAACAGTCATCAAAGCAGTTAACAATTACTTTTGGTTCATCAACTGATTGATTAGTTGAATCATTTCTGGCGTTTCAGTTCTGACATTTGTTTTATTTGCTCAGGCAAAATGGAGGTTTAATCCGACATGTATCCTGAAGCCTCAAGATAAGGTTCTTTTTTTAATCTAGTATTGATTTAGATGACGATATCTATTGATAATTACTGCAGCTCATTTATTTACTTCCCCTCATCTCTCCATTACATCTCATCATTATGGGCTGAAATGAGCTTTTTCAGACAGATTTATTAACAAGCTTCTAAAATAAGAAGACAAACTGGCACATTTAGAAACTTGAATAATACAGTTTATATATTTTAGACTTAATCCACTATTGTAAATTCTGTTACTGTAATTTTTGAGCAAACTGGCACAAGAATTTCCTTCGGGATTAATAAAGTCTAATTTATATTATCTTAAAGCCCATTTTCTGACTTACTTCCAGCTGCAGGTGTGAGACTAGAGAGTTCACTGTGTGGCCACCTACAGCTGTAGACCAGGAAGTGCATGTGGAAGTATCAGGTTACACACCGCTCCTCATACACATGAATCATCCCTGTGGCCTGTTGTTTTGAGCGTGAAGTGCCAGGCCCTGCTCATGCACTAAAAAAATACCCAGAATTTGTATCCTCCTTTCACATTAGATCAAGGATGTTGCTGCTACAAAGAAGAACCAGATAATAGAGAACACAGGGAAGGAAATAAACCAGACTATTTCCTAACTTACTCACCCAAATCTGTGGCGCTTCATTGTGTTATTGTCTTTAATGTCATAGGTAACACAAACAAACAATGCATTATATGGAAGGACACAGCTCTGTTTAAACAGCGCCGACCATCTAACAATAAAATCCATAATCCAAGAGAAACTGCTGCACATGTTGTATATTACAAATTGCACAATTACACAACTTTTCTCTTTATATTGCACAATTAGAAAAACAGACTTTGTATTTCTCTTGCGCTGCTACTTCCTTCTGCTGCTGGGTGAACTTTGAACTTCCTCTACGGTGGTACAATAATGGTGTATCTTATTTTATCATCCAACTTTACATATTTGTTTGGTGTTTTTGTTCAGCTGCAAACTTGGTAAACAATGACAGATCATGAGACGTAATGAATAATGTAAAATCTGTGGCCTGTTTATTTGGGTCACAACCAGTTCCTGTTTCCTCCTGTTGCCTTCACTGACACATGGTACATTTAACTCTGGCTTTGCTTTCACTTTTCCCACACGTGGTAAACATCCATGAGGCTCATTTTGTTTCTGATCATCAATAGAAGTGTATCAGAGCCCGGTTACAGCAGAGATTCAGTTATTGAAAGAGTGTCCTGCAGCTTTTAAAGTTAGACCTCATACAGAGTGATGTCAGTGTTTGGTTTCAAACTGTCAGCTGACGTTTCAGATCATCTGTCTGGCATTTATCATTTGATCAACAGCTGACTTACCAGGTTACGGTGAGGGTCCAGGAGTCAGAATGAGGGTCTTCTCTGTGTGTGTGTCTGGCTGGGAGCAGTCAGTGGAGAGTGAAGCATGGTTCAGAGCTGACAGCCTGCTGCTGCTCTGCAGGCTGAGGAAGTTCAGCCCACTGGCCTCTGTCAGCAGACAAGTCCAAACTTGTCATCTGTGTGTGGTTGCTATGATCAGCACTAGGCAGCTCTGCTGGTCCCCCAGCGACACCAAGAGGAGGTGTGGAGGAAACCTTTTTAACCCTTTGTTTGAACTTTCCCCACTCAATCTAGTTCTTATAGTAGACATATAAAAGGAAAACAAGTGGTTTGATAACCATGTATGGGATTTATAATAGAACATAGTCCTAAACAGTAGAAAATCAAGATTTGTGTATTATTCCCTGAAAAGTTAACAAAAATGTTGCAATGTAAGAGAAAGTAAAAAAAAATTCTTGGAACTGCACTTTAATCCTAATCTGAACTAAAATGTGAGGAGCTCCTCCCGGGCCCGGACCACATCCCTCCATCAAGTTTGGAGGAAATTGGTTCCGTGTTTTTTGTGTAACAACATGTAAACCAACAAACAACTTCTGCCAAGGCCCAACAGACCCCAAAATAAACCATATTAAAATTAATTTGGATCTGCACCAAATTACACAGACTCACATATATCAGTCCCCTACATGTCTGATTGTTTCATCAAGATCCATGCATTATTCTCTGGGAAATAAATCTAATTTATGAAAAACACTCACAATGTTAAAGAAAGTGAAAAAAGATTCCTGAGACAAAATTTCATGCACAATCCTGCTCACAAACAAACACACAGATGAAAACATAACCTTTTTGGCAGAGTTAATTAACCACTGATGTGACTCTACAGTCATTTAAGATTTAGTTTATCTAGAATATAGTTTATTTGTGAAGAAAATTAATGTATTGTCTCATTACCAGGGTTATAATTTGCACTTTTTATACTATCTATTAATATTAATGCTGTTTTCAAAGTGTTAAAGTTACAAAACAAAGGACATTTCCTTCTTTGGTTTGTAACTTTATCACTTTGATAAAAAAGGACAAACTTAACTTAGGAATGTAAGGATGAAGGAGAAGTGAAGGGTTTGATTGGTTAAATAAGGGTTGAAAAGAATGAAGAGCTGTATTGCTCAGAGAATCGGATTCACTGACCTGGACACACTAGTCTACAGATATGAGGAGTTAAAGTTTTCATATGGTATCAGTGATTTCTAGATCAAGGCCCCACAAGACAAAGCAACAGGCAAAGAGCACACTTTATGATAGTCAGAAGAATATGTTTAATAAAAATAATTAAACCTCAATTTCCTCTATAGAACTTCATAGAAAGTAATCCAATAAATTACAAATGACTTTTAAGACGTGTTTTCCTGCACTACATAAAGAATTATTTCGACTACACAGACCACAACTTGCAAATATTACAACTGTCCAATGAAAAAAAATTAAAATAATAACCAAGACAAAAAACTGACCAGGGTGACATTTGGGCTATTATCAAGCTTGAAATAAAAAATACAAATCCCATGATGCTCGTCATCTCAGTGATTACATGTATGAAATCTGAACACAGACGTCCCTGTACAGCAGTAATGTGTTTCATCATTCCTCTTGCATATTGGTCATTGTTTACTTAAACTTGTTTTTGACGTAGGTTTAACACTGCTTCTCTAGCACTAGCAGTGCTTTGGGATACGTAGAAAACAAAAGGAAATGAAACGAGCAACAGAAAAGTGAAGTCCAATCTTACGTCTACTTTTGTTTTTGTGCCATTTGTGTCCTAAAGAGGCTCAGCACAGTCGTCAATCCATCAACCCATCACTGGGGGTAGCAAAACATTAAATGTCACCTACAGCAGAAGAAGCGATGGCTGGGTGTTTGCTTAAGGGCACTACAAGTTTTAAGAGAGCAGAGGTGCAGATATACAAAATGACAGTGGCATGTAGAAGGTCTTTGCTTCCACATTTAGAAAAATACCATACTGTTAGTATTAATATACAACAAAAGATGCAATTACATTGCAAGCAAACCCATGATGAGCTCGCTATTTAAGAGGCGTACAAGAAAAACGCTTTAAATCAACATCAGAACTCAGGCGTGTCTTCAGTCTGTCGGTTCGTTCATGGTTTAACCCACTGATAGAGAACAATGCTACAGCAATACTAACCAGACTGTGTTTAACAGTGGCTTTCTGTAGCACAGGAGGAGCGCTCTGTCGCCCCCTCCTGTCCAATCAAAGACCTCATCCCAGAAATCACATGCAACTTATTAACAGTCACTGAGTAACAGCAGTCCTAGAGAAAATTACAAAAAGGTACTTCGGCTTGAGTGAACTCCAGTGTTACAGCTTAAATGAGCGCGTGCACAGATGATAGGGTGAAACGCACAAGCGTGCAGCACAGCTTGCTTGGACACACAAACGATGGATGAGAGGGAGGGAGAGAGAGAGAGAGGTACAGGATAAGGGCACTTCTAAATCTAGCTGAAACTCCAGTCATCAGCAGAGCGGAGTCAAGGACAGAGTGTACACGACGACAACAATGCTGCGAACTTCCAGTGACACAAGCTATTATTGAGCCCTTCCTGAAATCAGCCCATCTGGCACTGTGTTCAATTTCAAAAGACGATGACAGTTTAGTACAATCTCAGGTAGGGGTTTGAACTATTCAGTGCTTGTGCCGTGTATCTTCCACAAGAATCTGGCAGACAGGTGGTCATGCAACACGAAATGTTTCCTTCTGAATTTGTCGTGAGAAGAGTCGTGTTTTAAAGGTCAAAAACACTGGTAATGTGGTTCCACGAGTCTTACAGCTTACAGGCCGCCCTTCCTTGATGCACAACATTCAGACTGGAAAGTTATGGAAGCAGTAGATACCAGGTGAGAGGTCCAGCCAAACTAAAGGATGCAGTGGAAGCTCTCAATAAAAATAAAGGAAAGGAAAAAGGAAAGAGAAACGGGCTCTGACACACACACACACACACACACACACACACACACACACACACACACACACACACACACACACACACACACACACACACACACACACACACACACACACACACACACACACACACACACACACACACACACACACACACACACGGCGGGAAAACACACACGCATGCACATGTATATTTTGCACAGTGAAGCCAATCCATTGAGCACAGTTGAGGTATAAGATGCAGTCAATACGCCAGGGCTGCAGTAATATCATCCGTGTCATAACGAGTCCAATACACAGAGAGCACAACACTCTGTCAGGACCTCAGGGGGTCAAAGGGCAGTTTTTTTGGCACACAGTATAAAGGTTGTTTTCTTTCCCCACAGCTCCGAGAGTTTCTGACACTGTAAAAATAATAAATCAACAGATGTGCAAGTGAACGTGTACGACGTCTACTGTGGGTGGTAGCTAAGGTGCGGCTTGGACATGTTGGGACATGTTTGTAAGGTAATGGTGACAATGATGTTTCTAAGATCACTAATCCATGTGAATAATGAACCTTCTTGAAGGATTCAAACTCATGTTCTTCACTGAAAAATTAAGAATAATACTTCCCCCTCAAAGAGATATTAAAGAAGGGGCGTCAGCTATGTTTTTTTTTTCCATAATCAATGAGAAGAAATGTAGAAATGGCGTCTTCAGCATGACGCGGAGCCACGTGACAGGTGAGGCTGCGCGACCTTGTGCACTGGGGTGGGAACATGGCAGACAAGATAATCTACAGCTTCAGTGACATTCATTAGCTGCCCAAGTTATTGCTGACATATCCAACGTATGATCTGCAAAGCATAAGTGTCAATGAACCTGTCCAAGTACTGAAATATTATTTACAAGAGAAACCAAAAGTGTTTGTCAAGTGTCGCTTCTCCCCCAAACCCACCCCCCCAACAATCAAAATATATTAATAGCACAGCTCAAACGAGCGTGTTGATGTAGTTTCACTTTTTTAATAAAATTAAATCCTGACATAATTACAATAATGCCTTTTTTGTTGCAATTGTACATAATAATCGTGTGGTACAAGTTCACAGAGTTCAGAAATCTGCTAAAGTCCTGACATGCAAAATGTCTCAAAACAAGAACTGTACCTTGTTAACAAACACTGAAATTTAATTTCAGTTCCTTTTAAGTCAGTTTTTTTTCTCCATTTTTTTAGGTTTTTGTCTTTATTACACAACATTTTTAGTTAGTTCTTGTATTTACACGTAAAGAAATCACAACAAGTGCTGGAAAATCCATATATATGTGAATATACTGTATGTATACATTTCTAGGCGATACATAAATAAATTTATAATTATATACTCATAGATTCAGTCCTCATCACTGGAGTCTGAATCATCCGAGGATGAGGAGGAGCTCCCAGACTCTGATGAAGACGTCTCGCCTTTACCCGAACCTTCAGGACCACTGTTTTCTTTCTGTTCTGCCTCCTCCTCCTCCTCCTCTTCGTCGTCGTCATCCAACTCCTCGTCCTCGTGACCGTCCTTTTCTGCTCCTGCTGGCCGTACTGTCTCCCGCGTCGATGACTTGGAGGGTTTTGGCGGAGGAGGAAAAGGAGCAGGAGGAAGGGTGGGGTCAGTGTTAGAGCTCTGCGACTGTGTGGCAGACACAGGAAGGTTAAGGCCTGGAGTGAGAAGCATCCCTGGGTAAAGCATACTGGAGAGTAACAAGGGGTTAAGAGACAGTGGGTGACTGGAGGCTGCGGAGGCAGCTGAAGCACTTTGTGGGGCAGTGGCCGAGGAAGAGGAGTTGGACGCTGAGCAAGGAGTCGTGCTCAAACTCTCTGTCCTTTCTCCTTTGGTGTCTGAGGTTTGAGAAGGGGCTTTAGAGGCAGACGGCTGTCCTGCTGCACCACTGGTGGTTCCCTTTGTCTTTTCCTCTGAGCCTCCTGCGCCCTCATGAGCAGGTTTCCCAAGCATGCCGCTCATGCCAAGCAGGTTTGGCAGTCCGGCCATACCAGATAGCATCATTGGAAACATGGCGGCTAGGTTGCTCGCGGCCAGGTTGCTTGCGTCGGATGGCAGCCCCATCAGGCCTGCGGTCAGCTGCAGGGATTGTAAACTCTGGAGGTTTTGCTGGAAGGCCTGCAGGCTGGTGAGGTCCATTCCGGAGAGGAGGCCGTTGGCCAGCAGGGGATTCAGGCCGAGGGTGGAGGCTGCTGTGCTGGGTCCTCCTGCCGCCGCCGCTGCCTTCGCAAGAGGATTCTTGGGTCGACGTCCACGTCGACTCACCTCCTCAGGAACAATGGGTCCTGTCAGAATCCTGTCATACATACTCTCTGGGAGGTAACCCTGGATGAAACATTGAATATATGCTTGTTTAGCAGTTTTACACAGCAGAGCCAAAAATGATTCTTCATTAAACACTTCACAGTTCATGTAATAACATAAGGGGTAAACATAGACTGATGAGCCAAATTATTATGAGCAGCATGGACACTGTAGGCGTTGCTGCAACCTAATCTACTATACAGCTACTGCACTCCCACCTGACACTAATTCTTCACCCATTTATTCACCTCTCAGCAACATATTATACAATTACTAATCTACTGCCTTCAAAATTATCATGATGTTAAATCAACACCTCTCTAAAAACAGAATTATGACTCCATTAAGTATGATTTACTGCTGTAGTAAACAACTGAGTGTATTATTGACTCTGTTCAAAATGGCCTTCCTTGCTGACACAGCTTCAGTTTCTATATGGTGGATGTGCTGCTGTTTGACTCACCGACTGTTTGACCACATCTGCCCATTCAGGTGGAACTCCGTACTCCGGGTTCTCCTGAAGGAACCTGCACAGATCCTTCAGAGGAGGAGCAAAGGCTCCACCAACCTACAGGGAAGACGAATTGAGCTGCATGAAGCAAACTGCACAATACACAGATTTATGAAGTACACAGTTGTATCAGATGCATAGAGTACTCTTTTCTCTTATTATTCAGTCTGGTTAACAAATCAAATGTAACTTCCCCTGTGTTCTTGTTTGTAAACTGTCTTTTTCATGAATGATTAGGTTGATTATGGTAAGTACTGCATACATATGTCTGCCAAGTATCTGATTGTTAATATAGAAGGAACTGTCCTTCATTTGTACATTTGTAAGAGAGCATGTAATGTCTGGTCATAAGTCATTAGTCATAAATCAGCTTTTGAAAGGATGATTCTGATTTTTTATTATTTTTACATTCCGGGAAAAGAACAAGGGGTTATTACAGCCTCTCCTCAACATAAAGCATTTTAATTCGCTTTTTTAAAGATAATATTTGAAAACCCAATCAAACCCACACACAAACTCACCTTGCGTGCGTTTCTCCTGTTGATGATTTGGACTCGTTCCTCTCCTGTTAGGCTGTTGACGTCGATCTTGTTTGGATTCCTACAGCGGTGCCTCTTCTGCTTGGGCCGGCCGTCCTGGAAGTGGAACTGCATTTGCATCTTATTTACCCCCTGGATATAGAATAGTTTTAAAATGTAAATGTCCAACCGTAGGTTGTTTCTACATAAAATAAGTATTAGTTTAATAGTCATCCTCTGACATTTTTCTATACCTCCATCTATACGAACCCCCTTAAAGATGAAAACATTTTGTTAACTTTCCTGTGGCACTACAGAAACTATTACTATATTGATTGAGAGGACAGAAGAAAATACTCACAGGAATAAAAGCTCCTGTATCTGCTACAAAGCCTGGGTGCTCTTTCATCCACTGTTCAAGATCTTTCCTCCTGGGGGCGTCGTCCCCAGCAAGGCGGGTGCCGTCTTTGAGGTTGATGACTGGGACCCTGCTCTCTGTGTCTGCAGGGACCTGACTGGAGCTTGGTGCACTAGTCGTCCCCGTGCCCACCTGGCCGATACCACCCCAACCTGGAGGTACCTGGAGATAGATGGACACAGTGTTTTACATTTAGAATGCTTTTACTACAGATCAAACATTATAGACAGAGCAAGCTGAATATTTGTGCTGCTTTCTTGTGACAATATACCAGCGTTACACCACTGTGCTCCTCTTTCTGCAAAAACCCTTTACCTGATCAGGAACAGAAGGGACTTTGCTCCTGTTCATGAAGAGCAGGTCCATTCCCTCTACGTTCTTCCTCCTTCCCCTTCGCTTCTTGACCACGGGTTGGCCGTCCAGTACTCCGTTCAGCCTCATCTGACCAGTAAGAGCTGGAGGTACTGCAAGAGAACCAGCCTGTTAGCTTTGAACTACTGTGTCAAAAAAGTTAACTTTAAATGAAGAAAAAATTGGAGAAGCATCTGTTACATTACGACCAGACTTTTTTCACCTCTAGTTACTGGTCAAAAGGATAAAAAGCTCAACGATATGTCAGACTGAATGCAAACATTTTGTTCTCTGTAAACAAAGCCAGTGGTGCAGTCTTTAAAAGGGATAGTTCACAGAAAAATGGAAATTCACTCATCCACTAAGCAGAGTCAGGGGACGAAATCAGACGTAATAAAACAGAAAAAAACAACAGCATGCCTCTATACTGCTCGTGTTGTGTCATGGCATCATTTACACCGTGTTTTAAGCCTAAATGTCCTTTGATATCCGCCTCAGAGCAGCGTTCACACACACACACACACACACACACACACACACACACACACACACACACACACACACACACACACACACACACACACACACACACACACACACACACACACACACACACACACACACACACACACACACACACACAATCTCTTGCCCAAGGGGCGCCACTTCAGGTTGCAGACTTTTAGGCTTAAAACGTGGTGTAAATGACACCGTTTTTAATTGAATATGAATGTCGGGGCTTCCAGACACTTGGATGACTCTGCACGAGCAGTATGGAGGCATGTTACGCTTTTTTCCAAATTGTATTGGATTTGGCCGTTTACCCCTGAGACTCAAAGTGTTTTGTTGACTATCCCTTTAAGTCACCAAAAAGTACATGTTGCTGTCATCTAGTGGTGGTAAAGTAAAACAGGGGAGATCTCAAAGCAAGGCATATGCATGGGTTTTGGGGTAGTATCTGTATTTCGAATGGACACACCAGTCTGGAAGCTGCACTGAGGCTTGGTGATATCAGCCAGCCCTGTGTCCGAGGCGCTCTGCAGCTCATGAAGGCGGGCCAGGTACTGCTGCTGGGCCTGGGGGCCATCCTCGGACTCCAGGGGCCTCTTCAGAGGTACACCCTGTTTCTGGAAGGTCAACTTCAGACCTCCCTCCTGCTGTGGACAGACAAAAAAAAAAGTGTGAGACTAGTGTAGGAAAAAAAAAATGTTGAAGTAAACAAAAAGGTTTATAAAAAGGTAAAAGGTACCCTTAATTATTTTAATCTTTGTCAGACTGTTTATTACACAATGAAGCTCGCTCTGCCTGTTTGTTTATCCAGTAATTTACTGATCATAAAGTTACTTCAATTCAGACAAAAAATTATCATGTCAATTTGTAAGAAATTTGTATATATTAACAGCAAATATTGTTCATGCATTTTCTTGTTAGTAGTATTGGGACAAATAAACACACAGTGGGTAGTGGCTAGCAGGGCGGTGGGTGAAGTCTGTTCGTAATTTGTACTGGGAAGCCATGCCAGAGAGAAAGCTGCTGTCTGCATATACAGTCCAGATTGTAAAGGAAACAAGCAGCAGGTGTTTGAGGATCTATGGTGGTAGAAAACATACAATTTAAGAAAATATCATTATCGGAAAAACAACATTTAAGCAGAGGAATAAATTAAAGAGAGCATGCCGAGTTAATTGCCACATTGCCGCATATTAGAAGACACCCACAGCCAAGGTCTATGTTTCAGTTACATCATAAGCAAGACCCCTTTAGTCTAGAGAGGCTTCAAACTGCACCTTATTATATTCTCACGATTGAGTGATTTGTCCTGATGTAATCATAGCCTCGGAGCCCAATTCATATTGAGTGTGTGGGAAAAGAGATGGAGGCTGCTATTAAATTAATCTCTCCTCCTGCCAGGCAGCCGAAACCACTAATCATACCCAAAGGAAAGACGGAAGAAGAGAACCAGAGCAACATGCTGAACGCGGCAGCTAACACCAGCCATGGCAGCAGAAGTGGTAGGGTCCTACGATTAGGGCGAAGCGGAGGGAGGAGGGAAGGAATGGGAGAAATCAACATACATCGTTGAGTTTTACTGAGAACTCCTTGTTTTCTGCAACATGCTTGGTCACCTTTGACCCCTGTGGCGAGGCAGAGGGGTCCTCGCACAGGCTGTTGGCATTGTCCAGCAGCTTGGTGGTGTAGAAGGAGGCCACAGCACCTCCAGGCTCATATACCCGGCGTGTTCCCGGCCACTTGCCCTTCAGCACTGCCTGGCAGATGCTGTCTAGGCGGTTGATAATCACACGATCCTAAAAAATTACAAATTAAATTAAATAAAAAAAAGTAATGACAGCACAGATGACCCACAAATTCAAACACTGATTTCCCCATTGCCCACATGCTATATTAATAATAATACTGATAATATAATATATATAGCAAGGTGCTTTACAAGGTAACATTTTAAAACTGAAGGCAAGATAAACAAGATAAAATAACACAATATAAAAAAGACGGTAAGATCAGAACTAGGAGACAGCACACCGACAAAAATGTGTCAAAATATCCGATATGTACTTAGGTGCAAGTCAATATTCAGCTTATTTTCTTAATTTAAATCATGAAAACGAATCATCATAGACAACTACACGTTGTATTTGATGACCAGGTGAATAATGACTATGAATATCCACAGGTGCAGTGCTGTTGACCACACTGATTCTGTTCAGTAATGTTTAAAATGGTCTTTGAGTTTAGATTCTCTGCAAATCAGTCACTGTCTTTATATATCACATGTGCAGTTACTTACCTTTGGCCAGTAGGATGCAGCGAGCATGTATCCTCCTCCCTGGAAAGGATGCGAGGCGTTGTGGTTGATTCCATTCTCAGCCACATGAATGTCTTGTGTTTCATCCTGTGTTGTGCTCAGTGATGCCACGCTGTCCTCATCGAAGCCCTTTACACTTGTTGCGACAGGCACTGACAACGTGACAAGAGAGAGAGACAGACATTAATATCGAATACTGTATGATAATATTATATAATAATTCAATTTGAATAGTTACTTAATAATAATTACAAAATCCAATACAATTGAAGTATATGGTGACCACTTCTTCAAATTGTATTGGATTTGGCTGCAACACTGATCACCCCTGAAACTCCTTAAGTGTTTTGTGGACTCCAACACTTCACCCACCCCTCCATCGGTATAGTGGTGAGTAGATAATGAATTTTCATTTTTGGGTGAACTATCCCTTTGAGTACTCACCTTTCTTCTTTCCTTCCTCTCCTTCACTTTCGCTGTCATCAGAAGATGAGGAGGAGGAGGAGGACGACGATGAAGAGCCAGAGGAGCAAGATGAAGAAGAGGAGGAGCTGGACCCGGAATGTGACGAGGAAGAAGAGGAAGATGATGAAGAGGAGGAGCGGGATGAAGAGCTTGAAGAGGAGCCATCTGAGTTAGACTCTGAGCCACGCCTGGTCTCCCGACGGCCTCTCTTGCTAGCCTTCTTGGGTTTCCTCTCTGAGGAGTTGGGTGTGAGAGGTTTGGTTCGTGCTGCCACCATCTGCGTCTCATTGTCCCTCGTCTCTAGAACAGGCTTCTCTTCGAGACCTGTGGGAGTAGCTGGTGCTTGACGAGGGCTCCAGCTCTCGGCCGGTTTCTCCCTGCTCTCCTCCCCCTCTGAGGTGGGTTCCAATTTGGGCACAAGCCCACAGGACTCTGTGTCTCTCTGGGCCACCAGAGGCAGCGGAGAACCTGTCAACACCGAGCTGGGGGCCTGGTGCTGAGTGTGGAGGAGTGGTGTGGATGTGTGTGATTGCTGCTGTGCAGTTTTAGTTTGGCTGTAGTTGCGTTGGGCAGCCATGAAGCTGAGCTCAGGGTCTCTCAGAATGTGGTAGTCTGTGCGACTCACGCCGTGCTTGGCCGCACCAATTAGCAGATCACGGTCATGGGTACCAGCTTCCCACCAGACGGGTAAGTCAGAGCTCATCTGGCACAGCGAGAGGCGCTCAAAGAGTAATGTATGTCGAAGGACTTGTTCCCTCACCTGGCGAAGCAGCTCTACTCTGTACAGGGTGCGAGACGCTCGCTCCTCTGTGATGGGCTGGATGGTGAGAGATGGGTCAACCGCAGAGTCTGAAACAAGGAGAGAGACGCAGCAGTCAGAGTCGGTGTGTGAGAAGAAGTGAAGACAGCTTTACAGGTACAACCCAGAGACCTGTTTATGACAGGAGTTTAAACATCACACTGTTTGTCTTTCCACTAATGATTAACCTTATCAACCCCTCTACCTCAGCACTGCTGAGCCAGCTTGTTTACCAGGGTGCTACTGACCTCTCTAAACTATCTACAACCAAGAGTACATGTAGTACAAAACTTCCTGAAGCAATGTTAAAGACCACGTCTTGAGTAAAGTGTTTCATTGACTTCAGGCAACGCATAATACACAATGCTCTCACTATAAATACAGTAGGTATAGGAACAGAGACTTGCTATCAAACAAGCCCTTGGGCAAAATAATTAAGTTATCGGTTCTGTTATTGGTACTGGGGATTTTTGTGCTTATTATTGATAATTTATTACTACATTGAAGTTATCTTACAAATGAATGTGTCCTTTTCTTTAATTTCTTGATGTGATAAGAATATTGTTTAATGTTCCAGATGGATAAGCAGTATTGGTAAGAGCAGTAGTATTGTTAAAATCTTAATGATACCATCCCTAATTATAAATTGGCTAACATCAACATTTATTTGTTTGGGAAAAAAGGAGTTGGACAGGCATAATTTTTGTAATCATCAAAATGGCAAAAGTATAATGGTCTTCTGAGAGTCCAGATTATTAATTTGATGTATAGAAATAAAAACTGAGGGTTTCACTTAATGTCTCTGTGTATGTAAGCAAAAGCTCCACTGACCTCCCTCCTTGGGTGGCAGGCGGCACACCCGTCGGCACATGGCGGTGAAAGCACACAGGTATTTCTGCAGGCTCTCGTCAGTCTTCTTGTGCAGCCGAGCCATGGCCCTGAACTTGGTCCAGTCGAAGCAGCCGAGGGTTGGATCGAAAACAACACCGAAAGTGGAGACCACCCGGTAGAAGTCAGCTTCTTCTCGCCTGGTCCACCTGAAAAATAAGGAAAATTTACCTCGTAATAACGTTTTACATAGAAAGTCAAACATACAACAACATTTTTGTTCAAACCGGCAAGAGTTAAATTTTATTGCTCAGCCAATTGTTGATCTGATCTGAAGGTGTTACCTTTGTTGGCGTTCAATCTTAGCAGCCATCTTGGGGTTGAGGGTGTCGTTGAGTGTGGGGGGCAGCGGGCAGAGCGGAGCAGACAGTATCATGGACGGCTGGGATTGAGACTGAGACTGGTGGATGTGGAGGATCTGCCGACTTTTGGTGTATCGCTGGGAGGCTGTGATCAGACGCCTCAGCCTGGCTGTCAACACCGAGGACGAGGGCCAGTAGGCGGTTTCACCTTCTCTCACTGGAACTGGATCTGGATCTGGGTAATATACAATACACATTCGAATACAGATAAATTAACAGAATAGAGTATTGCCAGGTTTCAGTAAATTTATCATGTTGAATTTCTGCTGGTTAATCACCATTAAATTACACATACTTAAAGTTGTACAAAGATTTCTCTAGCGTGTCTAATACTCACCTCCAGGATTGTCAGTGACAACCAAGTCTCCAGGAGAAGAGGCGTCATCCTGCAAGAGAAGACAGTTCATTTTAGAGAAGGACAGTACCAGAACATCATATTTAAAGTATAAGAAATGTGATGGTTAATCACAAACTATCAGATATACAGGGAATAGCTTCCTCAACTCAATAGTTCTTTCTGGTTGAACATGCTCCTTCACTTCTTGTGGTCTTACCTCCATATCGTCCTTCAGTAGAGCAGGAGCAGGCTTGTATTCTGGATCATCCACATCCCTAAACAAGCACAGGTTTTTATCATTTCTGCAGCAGACAATCTTCACTGAAACAATTTAAATAATATATCTTTAAGCTAAACATATTAAAAAAAAAAGAGCCATATAATGTTTTTGTGGGCCCTGGTGTTATGTACCCACCCATCCATGAAATCATTGCCTCTCTGTTCGGCAGCGATGGCCTTCTCATCTGGTCGCCCCACACGGTCTAGGAAGCACAGTGTAGGGTCTGCACGAATAGTGTTGTACTTCTCATAACCTGAGAGCACACAGGAGGAAAAGCAAACAGTGACATAAGAAATAGATAATATACGGAAACTCTTAGATAAAGATAGATAAACACCAGACAACACACAAAAGCTGGTTGATTTCCCACACAATCATTTGGTATCAATAGAAAACACTAAAACACAGTAGTAAGTTGCAACAATTTAAATAATTAGTCCTTAACCATAAATAATGTGACTGTCACACAGGCTTGTTAATGATTAGTGTCAAATACAGACTTTTCCATATCTGTAAAACACTTTGAAAGTAGAGTAGAAACAAGGTGAGTTGTATTCAAGTAACCAAATTGTATAAAACAAGTCAGCAGGAGCTGAAGTTTCTCACCATGCTTATATATACCCAGGAGTAGACACTTGTCGGAGATGGCATCCCACCACAGGGCTGGCAGCTCTGAATGGTCGGGCTCTGGCACCCAAATCTTTATCTCACTGAGGAGGAGAGTTGGACAGATATTATGTGGGATCATTTTTATTGATTTTATTCATTTACTGATATCCAACAACCTGACATAGTTCCTGTCTCTCTGCAATTTAACTGTGGATCACCCCCTATTTGGAGGATTTTTATTTTCATTGTGAAACAACAAAATGAGAACTGTAAAGCAATTTATAAAAACTGATCTAGATAGTGTTTTCCTCTTCATCAGTAGTTTTGACAAATCGACAGTGTTTTACCACAGAAGACAGAAAATAAATTCCATCTTCCACCAGCAGGTGGAGCCCTAGGACCTTCTTATTCATTTAGCTGCTCAGCTGTTTCTTCCTTCAACAGGTTGATACCATATGCTAATGGCCGCAATTTTAACTCCAGAAAAACATAGTTAGACAATTACTTCACCTCGATATGGAAACTCTACTCTTTGCGTTTATTAAATTATTAAAGCTGCTAAATCCATCTGACCTCCCTGACTTTTATGAGTCTGCTTTTCTTGTATCTGAGCTTCTCCATAACCGTACTTTGCAGTGTTAGGTATCGTGTACCATGCTCTGGTAATTCTGTTATATTTGTTCAATTAAATAATTAAGAAATTAAGAGTCTTGAGACTTGAAAGTTGTATAAAAGTATAAAAAGAGGATGCGCATGTAAAGTAAGTAAGTGAATGTGAATAAGGTCAAAGTTGAGCTCACCTGGAGTCCACGCCGTCCAGCACATTCTGGGCCTGGCTTCCTATCACCTCTTGTTTCAGGTAGTAGAGCATTCTGACCCTGAGCAGCACCCTGCACAGACAAAACCCAGCGGTCACAACAAAGCCAACAACAAACGCTGAGTGAGCAGAACCCACACTCACACAAAACACACACAGAGCTCACACACAACCTGTTGAACACAATCCAAATGAGTGAAATGTGGTACAATCCAGCTGCATTCCTAAAATCGTACTGTATAAATCTGTCATTTCACTCCTGTACACTACAGCAATGACACTCTTTTGAATATATATATATATATATATATATATATATATACAGAGAATGATGTAGAGCAGAGAACAGCTATACATCATTAGTTGTGCAGCCCACAAAGCAGGACACACACCTAACTCAGGCTGATAGACAAGTATACAATCAATTAGCTTGGTGACTTATTGTATCGACATTATTGTATGGTGACGTCACAGTGAGTCACGAGCAGCTCCACAGCCAGGCTCTTAGGACGAACACACACACACACTCACACACGCACGCGAGTCTCTCTCCACTCGTCATATGGCTGTGCTCTGGCAGTAGATGAAGGCTGGGAAGTCGAGGCTGACAAGGTAGAGGGAGGGTGACTCACCAGGGAGACATTAGCTCTGTGATGCATGATCACACATCCCAGCCAGTAGGTTTTGAGCACAGACGCAGCAAAGTGGTGGCAACCTCCGTGCGATGATGTTCCAGGCTATAACGTCTGACATGCCTCGAGATTTCGCTTAATGTAGAAAGCGTTCTGTGTAATCATTTTGTATGAACACAAAATGATTTTTAAATTCCATGGTGTAATGTCTGCCATTGGGAAAAAAAAAAACGTGGCGCAGAGCTTTAAGGATTTCTGGCATGCAAACAGTGGATTTTCTGCGGAGTGTTCTTATTGCTATGGGGCTATTAATTGTCCTACAATTACAGTAGCCTTTGTAGAATGGCTGCATCTCAGAGGATGTGTGACATTGTCAGATGAGCAGGGGGATTAAGGAAAGATCCAGACAGGAACATAATAATAAAGCTCTCAGATTAAACATGACATTTTTTAACCAAATCAATGCAAATTAGACATAACAAATTATAATTTGTCAAGTACATTGTCATTCTTATTATTACTGATGTTTCTTTACTAAACCTGCCTGTTTGGAATGGACTGTTTACTTGTCCTGTGTTAAAGCTCCGGAACCACTCCAGAATTATTCCTATTCATTAGTGTGTCCTCCTCAAACAGTTCTACAATATACCATGACCCTTTTTTGCTTGTGTGCTGGACAGTCTATGGTGCAGAGTTAGAAAACTTTGTGTTCATCCTGCCTGTGCGGTTTGTGTACAAGTTTGATTGATTTACTGAGCTGGTGTTTTTTCATACATATTACAGAGCTCAAAATAAAAGCTCTGTAATTCAGCTCGATATAAAGAATTGCAGCAACAAAGTGAATGTCATGGTTTAACTTTGAAGACAAATGACAGGAAGTGATTTTATGAATGTTGCTGCTATGAGGGAGATCAGCACCTGCAACGCCCATGAATATCTGGGTTAGTCCAATATGGCAAAAAAAATTGTTCTAGCTGTGATTTTGACCCGCGGTTTGACCTAGTTGCCAACTGCTGCTGTAGTTTATCAGAGAATGTAGAAGAAGGCATGTTCAACTTGATCCACAGACTGAGGGCGCGCTGCCCCGTCCCCACTGGCTGCAAGGCACTAGTCACCTGTTTATTCAGATTTTATTTATATTGAACGTATCCTGTGTCCAAATCACACTAAATTTGACACTGCTCTTCACTGGACTAATGACATTACACATGGTAAGTGCAAACCCGATAAGATGAACGGTTCGCGATGTATGCGTTCCACAGACAGACATTTGTGGAAAACATTTGTCCGTTACATGCTGCCTGACTACTGATGCCTGAAACTTTTATGTTACATTAATTACAATAAGAACCAGGAGGCTGAATAATCACCTCTCTCTGTAAACTCTGATACTTTGAACCTCTTTGTATTTGCTCTATTTTAAAAGAAATAATTTCTACGGCTACCATATTCATCCATCATTCCACGTGGACCTGTGGACTCTCCTGCCAAGGCTTCTCTACAATGCAGCTCCTCTTTGAAGAGCACTGAAAAAAACTACGTACTGCTACACTTAAATATAGAGAAGCAGGCGCCCCATCTTTCTTCTGCTATAACTCAGCTGAATATTGTTATAAATGAGCTCCACATCCTTCCCTGATTCACTGACAGGACCAGGAAAAAACACTGCAAGGCTCTGAGGTCTGTCTGTCTGTCGAAGTGATGGATGTCTGTGGTGACCAGTCTGGACTAGCAGCACTGGTAAATCAAAATCTCGAACTTCCTCCCTCTCCCTCCTACACCCCTTCATCCTCCTGTGGGCCCGGACCCGCCCAGGAGCAGCTGCCGCTTCCTCCCGCCTGTCAGCACGGCACTTCATCATCACTCTCTCCGTGCCTTTTGTTTGTCAGTGTCTGTGGGAGTGTGATGTGGTTCACTTAAAGAGAGAGAGAGCCTGTGGAGGATCCCAGCACAGTCACACGCCGTCTTTTGGCTGCAAACACGGCAAGTATGCATGACATGAGCGGCATGCAGAAAATCCATCGTGGCCTGTTCACAGAAGACAACCAATGAAGCAGGGAGATACTGAGCCAAATACCTAATTCTGATTTAGAATGCATAAACAATTTGATGTGCTTTCTCAAAGCTGTATCTTGTCTGATAAAATCGTCAGTCTTGTATCTTTGTAGTGTACTAGATGCTGATATTTTTATATAAAAAGCACAGGCAAAGTGCTTGTAAACTATGATGACTCATGAAAATCAGAGTTTTCAACCTTTTGCTTTTTTCTTTCACACATCTGGACACTATCAGGATATTTCCGCAATACTTCCTATAGTTTCCACTCCTGTGTGAGACCCTCATTCCTGCATTGATAGCACGATAAGGAAGATAGTGAACGCCCCATCGCACAACGCCCACCCAACCAGTCACATTCCAGGTCCTCGAAGTGAAAACGCAGAGGTCAGCAAACAGCACTGACTGCGTGTCCCTGTCTGCCCAGCTTGTCACATATTGGACAATCCCTGGATTCAGCACTACTGCACCAGAACACAATGGGGAACTTTCTATGGAAGCTGCAGCACTCTGTGTCCAAAAGCCTTATGGACACAACCCCCACCCTTAAAAAAAAAAAGAAAGAAGCCATCTATTTTGCTGTATTTCTCAGCAGCCCATGTTTTGATAGCAGTTATCTTTTTTCTCCTCTGTCTGTAAATAAGAGAGATCTATGATGGCCATTAGCCGGGCTGAAGTCTCATTAAGATTTGTATCAGTCAGCTGGTCAAGATGTGATGCACGTCCGGTAATGAATCAGTAAACTGTCGCCTCCAATAGACGCTTTAGTGCCTCCTAATTACTGTGGCTTGGAGGTGCCGCAGTTTTAAATTTGAGCCATGTGCAAATTGTATTTTCATACACTTAGGCTTCATTCTATTAAAAACAAACAGATACAATATGTGCCATGAGAGAATAATGACCACCTGCCCATCGCTATAACAGCCTGAATGTTCAAACACAGGCGCAAGAACACACACGGCCTCAACCGCAAGAGATACACCAACCCAACAGCAGACCACCATGTGAACTGTAAGCAAGTTAAAAAATAAAAAAACAACTGCCACTTTAATCTGATAACACTACTGATGACACTACTTTGGATGGTCCAGAGTTGTATAAAGAGTTGTTACTTATAATTCAGTGGTGTAGAAATGTCTATAAAAAGTGCTACACATGGTGTGAATGATGAAATGTGTCACATTGCGTGTGCAGCATGATCTAGAATAGCACTCAGTAGAGCACATACCTCCGCAAAGGCCCAACAGTCCCTTTAAATTCAATCAAGCTGCACCAAATTTCACGTACTAAAGAGAAAACACTGAAGATGTTGGAAGACACCCTATATCATCATGTAAAAGAAAGTGAGAAGAAAATCACACCCCGAATCGGATCCTCACCAACATTTTATGGGTTCTTTCCTGACCCATACCACATCCATCCACCACTTTTGTGGTGGTCTTTTCAGTTGTTGGGAACAGTGCTGAAAACATAACCCCTTAGCGGAGGTAACAAAGAGGCATCAGGAAACACCTACTTGTTGCAGTGGTGTTTGAGGTGTTTCTTGTAGCCATCGTCCTGCAGCATGTGCTCCGGGTTGTGTTTCCTGAGCCACTCCGCTTTGTGGATGTCAAAAGCGCTCGACTGTGTCTTCATCTTCTTACCCTTTCTGCCCCGGGGGACTGGGGCAGATAAACCTAGTGGAAGAAGAAGAGGTAGAAAGTCAAAGGTGCACTATAGAAAATGTGGTAAAATCCTAAACCCTATTTGGTTCAGTCTACCCATGAGTAACTATAAAGACAGTTAACTGACGGTTTAAGTCCCAAGACTCACCGAGGTGATTCTGCAGCTCCTTGGTGTGTCCATCCTCAGTCGGAGCAATCAGGTCCCACATGAAGCTTTTGATTTTGTCATCTCCACGGTAATGGACCAGGCAGTATGCCAGTAGAGCCCTGCAGATCGACTCTACATCCCGGTCTGTTAACTGCTTCTTAAAACGCCCATGGTTGAGAATGTCCTTCCATCGACCCCATCTTGAAAATAAATGCAAAATTTAGACGAAGTAACACTTCTTTGGGTACACAAGGAACTTTCATTCTGAAATTCTATTCAATTCCATGCTCCATCTAGAGCTTGGCACATGAATTAAATAAAAATAAAAATAAAAAGACTTAAAACTTAAAGGTCACTGCGATGTGAACTATTTCATTGTTTTCTTTATTTATTATTACTTTTAATATTTTTTTCCCTTTTAGCTGAGCGCAAATGAACAGCTCTTTTATGGTGTTTTATAGTGTTAGTTAATTGTTATTGTTTTATTGGATGTTTGTCAGTGCAGTGTCTATATCTTGTTTTCTGGTATTCTTTTACTTGCACAAAACCATATTGCCTTGGTTAAATTGGATTTTAGGGACATATAAAGTGGAATATTTCTTTCCTGTATTATTCAACATCCACTTAACTTTGTGATCATCACCACAACTTCTACTTTTTTAAATCTTCTTACCCGTATACAAGCAGGTTCTTCTCTACTCTGAAACACTCTGTGCGCCCGTAGCTGTTGAGTCGGTCATGGTTTCGCCGGAGCTTCGGTTTGGTTTCGTCACTGTCGCTGTCGCCCTCTGAAAGCTCCGCCAGCTCATCCTTGGTGGCACTGAATGGCCTCGTCTGTTTTCTGACCCGAGGAGTATCGATCACCAAACTATTCTGTAGAAAGGGAAATGGGAGGGTAAACAGGATTTCAGCAAAGATGATTTGGATGAGGTATTTCTTTGCAAGATGCAACATCTTTTTGTGCAGCATCCTAATTATCCTTATTCTGTAGACTGTATCATTTGTGTTGATGGTCCTTACTCTGCCATTGACCATATCCATATCGATGTCGGCCTTTTTGGCCCACTTGTCCCAGAAGTTGGGGTCATCCAGAGAAATGTCTGTACGGTTTCCAGATGCCACAAAACTGGCCTGAAAGCAAACATCATAATCAGATCAAAACATCATCAGATTTTCAGATTCTCGTATATTTATTTCATGTCTAAAATATTAAACAGGTTGAGATTTGTAAATTGATAAATGGTATATAAAGTTGTCCGAAATTACACATCAAATTAAGCTCCAATTTACAGCCCTTGTGTTAGCGTAGTATTATTTAACCATTTCATTCACCTTAGCAAAGGTGGAGCCTCGTCCTTCAGACTCTATGGTGATGGTCTTTGTCCTGCGTTGGAGGATCTGGTCGATGTCCTCCTCACAGAATTTGGCCCCTTCATCCTCGTCATCCATGATGGCCCCGTAAGCACCACGTCGCAAGAGATCCTCGATCTCCTTCTTAGACAGCTGCTGCTGCACCGCCTGGGAAACAAAGGAGCGAGGACGAACAGTTAGGATCAAGAAACGATATCCAATAAATAAAAATAAACGATACTGGAGAAAAATATTGATAGAAATAGAAAAGCGTGGATCATAATAATACACACTCCTGTGAGACAAAGCCTGTTTAATGTACACACACACACACACTGGATTATTAAAATTATATCAGCAGCCACGTATCAAAACTAAGCAGCTGTTTAGTATGCATGATGTTCAGTCAGACCAGATGTGGAAACCTGCTAATAGCTCAACCTCCATATAGTTCAGATAATTCTCAGAAGGGATCAAACGCAGCTAAGTATCCCCCTACACACTTTACACACTGTTGACACACACTCAAAAAAAGAGATGAGACTAATAGAATTGGGTGCATTTCAAGTCAAAATTTTAAAAATTGAGCTCCAAGTTTTTGGGGGTTTTATCAGCTATGTGTCTTTGCTTGGCGTCCTGTTTTTATCTGCCATCTGTTACAGTGTCGCTCTGATGTCATCAAGAGAAACAGGTGACTTTTATTTAGTTGAAAAGACAATTGGACGAAACAAAACCTCAATGTTTTGTCCATAAATTTCACAAATTTAATTAAATTCAAATTCATTGAATTTTAGTGTAAAAGATTTACTTCTTTGATTTTACTAGTAACTGTGTGATGACTGTTAAATCCAATCCAGGAGTCCAGGTACACCAAGTGAAAAACATGGATAATAAAATGAGTGTTACGTTTTGTCTCAATAAAAAAATGTGTAAATGATTATCCCAGTGCGGTACCAGTTCGTGGAATAATTTGATAACGAAATATTTCAGTACATGAACACTTTTGCTAATAACCAAATTAGATGAGCTTAATTGAAATGCTCTGTTCTAAATCATTTGTGGAATCCTCAAAAATAACTTACCCCTCCCCCAGCAGCTCCTCCTCCCAGGCTGTTATCTCGACCACTCATGCTCTGCAGCACTGCTTTGTCCAGGCCAAGTTTGAGACTGGCACGATCGAACATTTCCCGCTCGTACGAGTTCCTGGTGATCAGGCGATACACCTTCACCGCCTTGTTCTGACCAATCCGGTGGCAGCGAGCCTGGGCCTGTGGTGGATTGAAAGTTAAATGTACATGCTCTTGAATGAGTAGTATGTCAGACACAGTATCTTTCAATTTCTGTAGTGTCAAGTCTTGCTGCCAGGTAATAAAATAACTATATTTGTACATCAAAAGTTCAAATTGCTTCTACTGTTAAATGAGTGTCATGTGTCTCTCTCGTACCTGCAGGTCGTTCTGTGGGTTCCAGTCAGAGTCAAAAATGATACAGGTGTCTGCTGCTGTGAGGTTGATTCCCAGGCCACCAGCCCGTGTACACAGTAAGAAAACGAAGCGGTCCGATTCGGGCTTACTGAAGCGGTCGATGGCAGCCTGCCGCAGATTCCCACGCACACGTCCATCTATCCGCTCATATAGGTACCTACAAGACAGACATGACCCATGATCCCACCATTACAGCCATGGCACTTATGGACTCCCATCAACACCTGGGAAACGAAATCCTGAAGGATAAACCTGTTCCTATAAGGAGCGGTTATGCCTTTTTATCGTTGTGTCCACTTTCACCCCCTCCCACAATGTGACCCTTCCTGCCCTCCCCAGGGTATTCCACTTCAACTCAGGAGGAACCTTACAGAAACACTCTCCTGTCTACTGCGGTGAAGCCCTGAGGGCTTCTGAAACCTGCTGCTGAACCCTGACTGAGGTCTGCGCTGTGCAGCATCTCACATGTTTACAATAGTTTACGGTTTGCTCCTGATGCTGGTGGGAAGCCAGGAGAGAGAGGGAGAGAGAGTGAGAGTGAGAGAGAGAGAGAGAGAGAAACAGAGGCATGAGAGCAACAAAAGGACCTTCATAGACAAAGATCCAAAAAAAAGAACTCAGGAGACTTGAGACTAAAAATAAAGACAAAGATGATAACCAAAAACCAACACTCGTAGTATTAACAATTCAAAATCATCTGATCAGATTCTAAACCTTGATTTTAGTTATAAAACCTTCTCCGTGAATGTCTGAATGTTCCTGATCACTCCCATTGAAGTTTCTATTGGGTGTTTTATCCAAGATGCTGCTGACACTGTGTGACTTGCAAAGCAAGACACAGACTGAAGCAGGGTGAGAGCTCATAACTTGATTCTCAAGGCTCAGAGCTAGCGATCGCACACAGAAGCTTTATGGCCATTACGTGACCCAAATCACTTTCCATCTGAGAGCACAGAAGCAGTTTATAAGGATATCACCTGCTTCTGTGCTCTCATATTTCCAGATCTGTGCTGTAATTCTTAAGATTGGTCAGCAAATAACAAATTCTTCATCATCTGTTACCTTCTCTGAATGAGGTAGTCTTCCAAGATGTCCAGGCAGCGCACCATCTGGGAGAAAATGAGCACCTTGTGCCCTCCTGCCTTCATCTTTGGCAGCAGTTTGTCAATGAGGACCAGCTTCCCGGCAGACTGCACCATGGCCTGCAGGTGAAAGTCGATGGCAGTGGGGCTGTAAACTTCCCTGAAATCCTCCATGATCTTCTCTTCTGCCCCTGACAAAACAAACACGGATACACAGGGAATAATGTGTTTTAATGCTTCTTGAGTTTTTCTTCACAAGAACAAGATTTTATTTCATTTGCCTTCATTTTAATTCATGATGATCAGAGCTTTACAGTTGTACTCAAGCAGCAAAAATTCACTGTGCAGGTGCACAAAAAAGAACCAAGACAAATGATTATCCTGTCTCTGAGGATACATCAACACAAATGTAGTAGTAATAGTTTTAAAATGCATCACTTTTACTTCATTTACACTTGGCGTCTGCACTACTTTGGAGTTATTGAGGCATGTTTTAGTTTGAAAACTGAGGTTTTGTTTTCATCTGGACGGACAGAAACAGATACTTTTGGAGACAATGATGCAGAGGACTATGTTCACTTCCTGATCGAGCCTATCAATTGTGACAACCTGGATTTCTCTGCAGGATTTCGCAGCAGGTTCCACTTCAGGTTCAACTCAATAAATACCCCATTTTCCTTCCTTTCCCTTGTTTTGAAAAAGTGTGATTTAAAGGGATAGTTCACCCAGAACTGAAAAGTTCCTAAAGTGGCTAAGCTAGCGGACGTTAGCATTTCCAACGGTCCCTGAATGCACCTGGTCAGAAGATATCAGCATACGTGTACACTATAAACATGGTGTAAATGACGCCGTTTCGAGTCGAATATGAATGTCGCGGCTTCCGGACACTTGGATGAAACCACAGGAGCAGTATGGAGGTATGTTATGGTTTTTCTGTTTTATTACATCTGAAGATAGGTCACTAAATCAGCTACAAAAAAAGAAATATAAATCCGAAAGTAAACAACATATCCTTCAATGATTAATCAAGCTCCCATAACATGACCCTTTTCCTAGAAATAAAAAAAACGAAGCCTCGACTACCAAGGGCGAACGCATCAAGGATGACGAACTAGTGTTGCAAACACTTACTGTCAGTTACAGTTCCACCTTTTTCCCAGACAAAGAAAGTTAATCCCTGCTCCTACTGCTGCTCCTTTTATGTGACTAAGCAACCAACTGCAGAGTAGACAATCTACTTTCTGTTTACACAGGAACACACTATTGCAATGTACATTCATGTTGATGTAATACGTGTTTTGAAGTGTGTTATTCGGTACGGAGATTATTTATGAATAAAACGCTCATCTGGACACAGTTTACTTTAAATTTCCCTTTTATAACACTGTTTCAAAGTGTTAGTGAGGATGTAGCCGGAGTTTTAACTTCATAGATGTGTGTGTAACATATATAGTTTGGCATATAATTCCCCTGTCAAAAGCAAACCTGCGTTTGGTTCTGGTGACACTGCTGTTTAATTAAAAGGGGAACAAAATATCTAAGAATGTTATCAGTATGCCAAGTCTGTTGTAACAATCTCTTGAGGTATCAAATTATAGTGTGCACCTGATTCTGATAAACTGAGCCCACATCACCTCAACAAGACTAAACAGGAAACTGGGTAAATTGCAGACTTTCTGCTGTCTACCCAGATGACAACTATACATTTCAGCTATATTTAACTACATGAACCTGTATTTAACCTTTAAAAGGTACCATCATACCTTTGATGAGGTAGGGGTGGTTGCAGCACTTTCTCAGCTCCATCATAGTGTTGACCAGATTGGGCACGTTTGACTGGCCAGCACCTTTAGCCAGGAAAGAGAAGTTTTTCTCCAGGATGGCGCGGTAGTATTTCTTCTGAATATTGGTGAGCTCAACCTCGATGATGGTTTCCTCTTTCGGAGCCAACTTCTTCTCCACATCCTCCTTCAACCGCCGCAGCATCATGGGCTTCAGGATTCCCTGAAGCTTCTGCACCTGTGGACGAGGAAGAGGAGGAGAAATACAGTCATGACTCTGAGTAAATGCTGTTGGAAACACTGCACAGCGGTGGAGTTACACATGTTGCGCTCTGACTGAAACTAAAACAGCAGTCTTATAGGTGTCATTACATGTTTTTTTATTTCTATCCCCAAGTGGAGAATAATTTATTGTATTCATTGACAGTATTCACTTAATTTTCCTTTGCATTTCCAGTCCAATTCTGGCAGACCCTATAGACATCCCTTGTTTAGTAGGTTTAAGCTTTTTCCATCAGTCCTCAGATTCACTTCACCTATATGCAGGACAAGACATTACAGAAATTAATTATTTAATAAATTATTTATTTTGATTTTATTTTATTGAGACCCTGAAGTTCTTTGTATTTTCATGTTTTTCTACGTCTTATATATTGTAGTTGTCCATCTCTTAAGTTGAGATAGAGGTCTGTGTGGATACTGCTGTCTGTATTGCAAATTGCCCAACGCGGACAATAAAGATTTCCTTAATCCTTGATCATGTTTCATCATATATGGAAATATGTAAGAATGCACACACCATACATAATGAAAATAATGTGCGAATGTTAGCTAGTGCCAAGTTTAACTAAACGGTAGTTGCCTGCAAAACATTTTAATTTGTATTTAAAATATTAAGAAATGCTTTAATGAAACACAATCATTTACACTTACTATAAATAACAGGGTGTTGACAAAAATATTGTTAACACCTTGTTATATATATTATCGATGGCTGGCTGTAGAGTTAATATCTAAAATATTTATGTTGTCGGTATTCACCTTATTTTGTTTCTGGTGCAGAAACACATTTCCCAGTTCATGAGTTCAATACAATTAAAAGCTAGGGTTGGTAATCCTGGAACAGCTAACAGAGCAGGCTACACTTAAAAAAATGCAACCTATCCCACACCCCCTCCAACAAGCCCTCTTGTCAAAGCTACGCCCTCAAAAAGCAAATGCATGCACAACTTTCTGTGACTCGCTCGCTTACGAGCACGGGCAGGCAGGTTGGTTAGTGACAGACAGGTACACAAGCTTATCATTTAATTCAGTCCAAATGAAATGATCGGGCGTGTTTAGTACAGTCCTGCTTTTTTTCTTTTCAGATAATCGTACCATATTGATGCTGTTGGAACGTGAGGAGGATTTCAACAAATAAGATACCAACCCTTCCTTTAAAGTCTTGGTTACAGCTGAGTTATTATTAGACCAACAGCAACTGTCCCCAACCAGCGGTTTTTACTACACTTACGAGCCCTCGTCATGTAATGATGAAGTACCTCTTAAACAGAACCAACAACTATAACTAATAAAAGGATTTAACATTCACAGTTGCACTTGAACCAAGAGTTTCTACTTGAGAACCCAGTTTTTAATATTTAAAAAAATAAAATAACTTCAAATCAAAGCTTTCAAGATTTTTCCCTGACCATCTCTCAGGTGCTGCGGGCTAAATATGAAATGTCAAACTACAACATGTAGCAGGAATGTTAAAAGCTTTTTTTCTTGTGTTCAGTTCTACAGTACATTGTCCAACAATGACAAGCATTATCCACCATATGTTAGGCAAGCGTGTGTGTTGTATAAAATGTCACTGTGGCCTAGTTAGATAAAGCCTCACTTCAAGGGCTCCATCTGTACCAATAAGACCTCAAAATCTGAACAACAACGTCTGCTGTTGTCTCTAAGCAACAATAATTTCACTGTCCTGTCAAATGATTCACAAATGCTAAATATGATGTGTGCTTTTCACAATTGTAACACCTTTAGTGTTTGAACATGTGTACCTCAAAGTGCAGTGTAGGTTCACTCTGAAATCTTATTTTTACCAATAACTCTACTGTAACTGTACCAATATTTCCACAAGATAGAAATGTTATATTTTCTATATCAGCAAGGTCACCTGCGATTCCGTTTTGAGGTCTCCAAACTCTTGCATGAAGGTGGTCTCAGAGGGGAAACGTGAAGGTTCCAGGAAGTGGAGCAGACTGAAGAGTTCCTCCACCGTGTTCTGGAGAGGAGTCCCTGTCAGCAGGGCCTTGTGCTCCTGAAAGAGGACAAGATGCATGAGAGGACGATGGTACAGTATTCACAATCAGTCTGATTTGACTAAACCATGAACAGTAGAGAAGTGATTTCAAGTCAAAATAGGTTGAATTATTTTCTAAACTTGTTCATCCCCCTAAGTTGATGGTTTATGTACCAGATTCATGAGCTTGAAGCCCTCCAGCAGCTTGCAGTTCTTGTTCTTGAGGCGGTGGGCCTCGTCGATGATAACACAGCGCCACTCTATGGCGTTGAGCTCGGGACAGCCTCCCAGGATCATCTCAAATGTGGTGATCAGAGCCTGGAACTTGTAGGCGCCCCTTATAACACGACCCTTAAGACAAAAAAGAGGAAAGAGATATAGGCATTAGGAAATTAGTTTCTAAAAGATTCCTGAAACAACTGTTCACATTTTTCAGTAATATGCTATGCTCACGAAATGTATCTGTAGAGGTGCACAATCAGTGTGTTCACACACAAAAGGAATTTGGTATGTAGCATATAACAGATTGTGTAGTTGTTACATAGGGAAATGCAGAGAAAAAAAGCTGTGAATACATGCAGTATTCATACAGTTCTCCTGCACACCCTTAGGCTACATCCAAACTCAAACGCATCAGTTCTGCTACATTTACCCCTGGAGTCCACATTAATCCAGAGGATCCAAACCCCTTTAAATGGAGACGCTGGGTTGTGTCAGTTTTAGTGTGGACAGGCAAAAAATTTGACTTTTGGAAACTATGTCAGTCATGAATCATACCAGTGGATAACAAATAGCGGATAACAAATAACAAGCATTGCTACCCGCGCTGTCTGGCAGTAACTGTTTGTTCTTCGTTTTCTTTCCAAGCAAATAAATCCCCCCTTTTACTTTTCACCGATGCTATTCCTCGTAAATTTTCAGGAAATAAGCAACCACTTAGAGTAGATAAACCTGCTTCCTGTTAAAACCGGCATGTGCATGCCCAGTGTTTGTGATCACTCATGTAATATACGTTTTAAGGCTCCTTAGTATGGATGAAGTTTATTACTGACACGATGCTAAAATGTTTCTCTGGTCAGAGATAATTTTTCATTATAAAACGCCATTTCAAATTGAAAACGTAGAGTGTGGACGTAGATTGGAGTCGATCTTCTGACCTGTGGACATTAGAAACTATATGACATATGAATTATATGTTGACATGAGAAGTATATGACTTTACAGCCTAATGCTTTCAAACACACGGCCTGCTTTATTTTTTTTAGATTGGACAGCCAATCTACAACACACCTCTGGGCTGAGAAGCAATCTGCTGCACAACCAGGACGTGCACCGCCGCTAGTGATTTTTTGTGCTGTTTGTTTATTTGTTAGTTTTTTTCTGTCTGGGGAGGCTTTTTCTCCACCACGCC
The DNA here is from genome assembly GCF_022539355.2 of Hippoglossus stenolepis. Taxonomy (NCBI): domain Eukaryota; kingdom Metazoa; phylum Chordata; class Actinopteri; order Pleuronectiformes; family Pleuronectidae; genus Hippoglossus; species Hippoglossus stenolepis. Next base: position 23,295,546 of record NC_061483.1, on the reverse strand, counting down.
TCTCCATTTGTATCTATTGCCTTGACAACATTCCTCAAGGGATACTCAGTTATCCAGTAACACCCTCCCACTGCCAGCCTGCCAGCAGACTGCTGTAGAGATGCCTGCCTCTCTCGATATGCCTGAGCAACATTGACAGAGAGCTCCCCTTGGGGGCTGCTGTGACATCACAGGCTGCCTGGGAGACAGCCTGGTGGCAGGTCGGCTCTGTTCTGCTCCCACTCGTCTTAATTCTTCCTACGGTTCGTTTGGATGCTAAGAGCTTTTAAGTGCCTGTTGTGACACATCACGTGGCCTGCCAAGCACTGAAAGTCTCCTCTCATGGCTCACTAGCTACCTACTGGTCTACTTATTGTTTGGCATGTGTGCTGCTCTGCATCTTGCTATATGCTACAGTATATTAATCCTACTAACTACACCGGAGATCTTTTGTATGGAGAAAAAAAATAGCCTGGGTCATCTCACTGCTCTCACTATCCTTCAGCTGCTGATCGCTTACCTCTTCCTACATGTGAGTTACTCTGTTAAACAGGTTACAACGTCTCAGTGGACTTTGTGTTGCACATCATAATTACGTTTCTGCATAGGTTTCGATATTGAAAAGTCATTCTTGTGCGCGTGCATTCTGTTTTGAAACATATCATTAGATTACTCACAGGACTTCGTTTTACTGACACAGTGCAGCTGCTTTCTAAAAAAGCACTGCGATTATTTATAATCAAAGTGAATCACTGAGTTTCAATCTGTTAAAACAGGGCTGTTGCTCTCTGCTTCGCTGTAAAAAGGCAACGATCAGGTATGTCAGGATGACCTAAAAGGCCTCCCTACGCTCTTGATTCAATGTGCATTAGATATGTGACGTGCACTGTACACTCAGCTGCGTATCCACAACAGCTGCTTGCTTCTTTCTTCTTCAAGCTTCTCTCAGACCAAAACAACTACTGGAGGAGATGAAACACATAGAATACGTACAGCAGTGCTTTCTATTGAAACGTGCAGCAATAATAGCTGCACTGCCATCACTACATCTCTGAGTCTACAGTGAATAAAATGTAGAAGTAAACAATATTATGAGATTGTGCCGATGTGCAGCGTCACTGCAGTAAACTGTATGAACAAGCAAACATTTCTTGTGTGCAGATGATGTTAGAAAAGCACTTTCTAGAGCCTACTGTTCTCCACTTTACACAGCACACTTGTGGTGCAGCTATAGTCATGCAAAACCAGAAAAGCTTCAAGTGGCAGATTATGATGCATATAGAATCCAAGATTGTTTTTTCTATTTCATTTTGATACTGATATGGACGAATAAATAAAATAGAATACATTATATAAGTCAAGAAATTAAGGTGTACAACAGGGGAAACATGTGAACAGTGAATTAAACATGTGAATTATACTGAAATTGGTTTAAAAAAGTGATTCTGTAACTTGATGCCGGAAAATGATTTTTTGTGTGACTAAGAAAGTTGCAAACAAAATGTCAAATGTGCTTGGTGCCCATTTACCTGTGTGTCCCTGAAATACATCTCGTACTGCTGCAGCATCTGTCTGCTGACCATGCTTCCATGGTAGACGATCACATTGAGGTTGGTCCAAGTGCGGAATTCACGCTCCCAGTTGGCGATGGTGGAGAGCGGGGCAATAATGAGGAAAGGCGTCTTGATGCCCACACGATAGATCTCCTCTAGGAACGTGATGGACTGGATAGTCTTTCCCAGGCCCATCTCATCTGCCAGGATGCAGTTCCGTCTGATGGGAGGAGAAAACAGAGGTTTAGAAGCAAAAATGTGTTGAATACAGCATAAAATAGCTGAGGTAAGAAATTTAGGAAAAGGTGATCAGCCATATACAAATCAATGACATCTGAGTGAAAATCAAAAGATTATATCCCTGGTGTAGAGATGCTGTATGAGGCTCTATATCTATTTATTACAAGAAATTCTGTTTCATGCAACAAATGCCCTGGTTCACAGTGCACAGGAAAATGTGTGTCGGGATAAAAGAGAGGTGGTGAAGATGAAGAAATGGAGGGAGAAAAAAGTGAGGGGAAACAAGGAAAATGCACAAAATCCCCATGATACTAAAAGAACAACAGAGGAGAAAACATCATCATCACCGATAATAACAGAGCATAAAGAGATGATATACAACATAATGGCAAATGCAACTGCCTCTGCTGCGTGGTGTGTGCCGGCAAACCATTTATTCAGCTGTCCAGTGGGTGGGGGTATTATGTCTTGATGCTAATTGCAACGTGCAGATATTCCCACTGGCCTCTTAAGCAGCTCTCTACTTTTGATGAATCTTTCTGCGTAGGCATACACAAAACTCCTGCATGCTCACACATAACAAAGCCAATTCCCAGGGTTAATGCAAGCACACTGACACCTTGTACTCCAGATGTACTGTGCAGTGTTTCTTTTGTGGTCGTGGGTGGGGGGGAAAGCAATTGTTGCTGCAGCAGTGTGCACCTTGACAGGAAATTTGACTCTCCTCGCAGGCCCAAGCAAATAATGGGAATACGGCCAAATCGCAGCATGATCCACGCACACATACTGCAGGAAAAGTGATTCATTATTCATCTGCCGTTCCGGTGCGCAAAGAAGATACCTCTTGTAATGCAATGTGCCCATGTAAAATCTCTGAATCAATAAATACACTGTCATATTCTATAAGCATGGGATCACTGAAGCATAAAAAAATATGTACAGAGATACTTAAGATTTTGCATGAGGTGTTAAAGTGTATAAATCCACCAGTTGTCAAATATGATAATTTGTGTTCATCCTACCTGGTTTATCTGCAAGAAAGATTTAATAGTCGACGCTTTTCATAAAATGAAACTGAATTAGCCTTATTTCAGTTCACATGTGTGCCAACCATTTCAGAAGTCTGTTAGGCAATCAACACCATCTTCAGAGCCAAGTTCACAACTTTTCAAAATGAAAGCTCTGTAATTCAAGTCGATATAAAGCATTACAGCAACAAAACATCATGATCTGTGTGATGCAAGTATATTTTGCATGTCTCCCCTTGTTCTCTGCAATTTGTTGATCATGTAAGGCTGTATTGGCAGAAAATTGGTATAAAAACAGCATTGATCAATAGCTAACCACAACACAATCTATATATTGTGTAATATGTCTGGTTCAGTCATAGGTCTTATGACTACAAAGTTACTGCATCATGTCCTGGTCAAGATCCGGGTTGTAGATACTGGTCAGATAACAAGCATACAGATTCTGCCCTGTGGCCCCCAGTGGGTGTGAAGGGCTGTATGTGTGTGAAGGTATGTATATACCGTACTTTTACTAACCTGTTGTACCAATTGAAGAGGAGCCAGTTGACTCCCTCGAGCTGGTAGTCCCTGAGGCTGTTGCCGTTCTTGTATGCCCTCGAGTGCTCCCTCTTCTTCCACAGATTGGCCGGGGGCCGCTCCTAAGTGACAAGTTTTAAGGAAGAGTTTAATGGCAGATTGGATGATTAATATACATTTATATTTTGGATGAGCACATAAGACATCAAAATACTCCACTCCTGACATAATGATAGAGCAGTAACATTCCCAGCGAATCTCACACCTTCTTAATTCAAGGACCTCCTAGGCCCAACTCCGTCAAATTCAAGGATCAACACCAAGGGGGCAGAGTTTAAGACCCAGATCAAAGGCAATTACTGTTACAATACTAAGAAGTTTTATAATGAAAACTAGCAGACTTAAAAGCTCAGAGACAACAATTTAAAAAAGCGTCACAGCGATGACAGACTATGAGCTCTGTTGCCTTCTCTAATGCAGCACAGTGAAAGAAAATTGAGCGAAAGAGACCGAGTGAGTCTACGAGTTGAATCGTGTGAGGCGGCAGGAGACACATAAAGACAGTGGCACAACTTCAAAAGAACCTCAATTTCAACTTTGCACTAAATATATAGGTTCAAGCAATTTCAATATTCAAACACTGTAAAGGCCTTTCCCTCAGATTGTCAATCTTTCAAGAACTTCACAGCCACATGGGAACTGCAAACGAGCTCATCATGCATTTTAAAATGTTCAAATAAGGAAAAACAGAGGAGACAGATGTGGATACATCATGCTCATGAAGTGATTGACAGCTGATGTTTGCATGTTTTCAAAAGCCGTTTTTTCAGACATTTTCAGACAGATGCACAATGGGGTCCAGACAAACAACAAAGTCATCAGGCAAAAGGGAGCACAGCAGGTAGAAGGCAGGACGTAACTTCAAATTTTCCACTGCAGAGATCTTTTTTTTGTTAGTGTGTTTTTTATGATTTTTGTTTTTTTTCACTTTTGCGTTTGTCATGTGTTAGAAACTCTATCAACCAACCAAACGCTTGCTGTGAATCCTCCGGAGAATCTCCTGCTGTATTCTCACATGGCCTCAATAGAACACGACCCAGAGTGGGCTCGCAGGAGAAACTCTGGAGATTCTCTGCAGTAACTGACTTTAACATTTGCGTTCTCATATACAGGCCATCTGGATAATTTCAGGAAAATCTTTGGAATTCAGTTTGTATATTTTAGTGTATCAATGTGTTTTAATGTTTGGCTAATGATGCCTATAATTTCACCGAGCTTATGTGGGTGGATGAGATGCTTACACATTCTAACCTACAGGAAAACTGTATAATTACACAAGAGCAGCTTTTATTTAAAGGGCAGCACACTTACTAGCACATCAAAATGGCAGCAACACTATGTGTATGTGTGTATACAGTAAAATAGCAATCACAGAAAAAGAAATTACAGTGATAGGGGATGTGTGGGCAAGACTTACCATCCTGCGTGAGTCTGGCTTGGCTGCCTGCAGCTGCTCAAACTCTTCAATCTTGCTCTGATCCACGTCGTCCTTTAGCTCCCAGGTGCTGTCCTCATAAGGCAGAGAGCACCACTTCACCAGGTAGTACACCACCTCCTGCAGGAGGCAGAGAAGATTTAACACTGGAAAAGACTAGAGCGAGGCCACGCTCTGCTTTTATAATATTAACAAAGGCTGCAGGGAAGCCCATTAGGATGGCCTTGGGCACTTGTGAGATACAAAGATATCAGTAGTGTCGAGGATATATTGAAAGGAGAAAAAAATGCTGCAAAAAATGTCAAACGTGTTCAGGCATGTAGACACAATAAACACATGCACGCCACTCAGATATGATTAGCAAATGAAAGAGGACTCGCTTTACCTCTCCTGTGTCTTTGTCCTCACAATACGACACCTCCAGCACTCTGTCTACCTCTACATAGTCGGGGTTATAGGGCTCCTCCTCCATCTGAGAGACAGAAAGAAAGACAAGGGGAAGAGAGACGGAGAGAATAAACCTAAGTGCCCACTCACCATCTGGGACGAGCATCAGCGCTGTATCAACTGAGTGAGTAAAGAGATTCAAATATATGCACACAGATGTGCCTGCCCACACAAACCTACTTAAAAAAAATATATTAAACATCCACATACACAATATTTATATCCATGTACACTAAACACACACATCCTAGAAGACATCGCATTGTGGAAACACACACCTGCTTCATACCTTTTGCCCAATATGTGTATACAATTTATGTCCACACACAAACACACAGCCTTACATTTGCGAAGAAGAGTGCCCTCTGTGCTTGTTTCATCTTGAAGCGTTTGATCTTCTGCTGAATCCTCTTGTCCTTCACCAGCTGCTGCTCTGTGGCCCACTCACAGTGTAGGTAGGAGCTACACACACACACACACACACACACACACGCACGCACACGCACACGCACGCACACAAACAATAAGACTACAATGAAAAACCATTAAATTTACCGCTATTTGGGGAAAACACAGATGTGATCACGTTGTCTTTTACAGATTTCAGACACATGACTCTTCGATCACATGTGGTTTATAACATTTTAAATGTGAAATTCATATCTCCATTCTTTTTATCATTAAGCTGAAAATGTATGAACGCAATCTTGCTGATGACAGATTATCTGTCATGTGAAAATAAATTATTTCTCTGCAAGGCTGAGGAAGTAAAACTACGGTTCATAAATCATAATTTCCAAAACTCTCAGACTGATAATTTGCTGTGGGGAGCAGCTAGATTTTTTTTTATAATATCCCTGAGTACATAGTCAAGAAATTAAATCACTGTTGCAAAATATGTTTCAAGGATGCCTGAGACTCTAGTGAGTTTATGTATTCACATAGTATAGTCCTTATTCAGGATCCTCAATATCGTTTCATTCAATCTATCACTAGTCATAGATGATCAAACAATGATCACTAAACCAAAAAGATAATATTTTTTGTAGAAGTTTAATCATATCTTTTTATTATGCTTCATAATGTAATTCATAAAAACATTGCTCACTTGAAAATGAACAACAGAGTCTACGACCGAACAATGAACTTACTAGTTTTTATATTTTACAAAAAACTCCTCCACTTCGACGACAACTCCTGGAGAGACCTACAGAGAGATTTAAGATAACAGAAAAACACTGAATTAGAGACAAACTTCAAACATGGTTCTTTTTTGACTTGGCTGATTTACACTATAGAAAGTTATTTCATTTAAAGACAAATCTTTAAACATAAAAAGTAAAAAAAATGCAGACAGTGTTACTTATAATGATAAATAATTCAAATCTCACTATCTTGCAAAGTAATTGTAATGGTAACCTTTATCATAATTGTGCAGCAATTTACTGCATCTCTTACAATCACTTAAAACCACAGAAAAGTAGAAGCAACAAATCGTTTTTACCTCCTTCTTAAGGACACGAGAAGACATTATTTTGTCGACAACAGCAGCATCTTCTTCACTGGGATTCTCCTACAGATCCAATAAACATGACACCTTTAATGTAATGTATGTCTCTCAAAGCAAACATAAGAAGGACACTTAATGCAAATACTATATACTAAAGTGCAAGGTATAAAAATATTGTGTGGTAATATAAATACATAATAAAAACTGAACAGTGTGCACATGATTGTGATTTACCTGTGGATTATACAGTTTTTCCATCGTAATCAATATGTAATGTTTGGTAAATTTGTGATTTTGGACAACACAAATATAACAGATGATGTAAAACCTATGATTGATTTACAAAACAGAAACCAGGGTGAAACTGTATTATTCTAGAAAAAGGTTTTGGCCATAGCTTTTCTTAATAATAGTCTCCTGCTAATTCCAATGCTGTTGCATGTAAATAATAAAAAATGGGCACTGAATATGTATCTTCTCTCTTTAATACTGCAGCAGTCCTGGTTTATATGTGACAATTCGGTAGTAAAAAGAACAGGCTGTGCTGCACTTCACTGTAGTCCTGCTCTTCATCTACAAAACCTGATCTTTTTCATGTTTATGCACATCATTGCCACCAACAAAATAATTTAAAATTTAGACTTATTCATCAGTGAAATTAATTTGGCTGCACTCTGCACTCTGGTGCAGTATTTGTCATGTAAAACTCAACTTAGAGCTATGTGCAAGTTGTAGGCAGGAATTCTTACGACAAAGAGTTGAAGAGCAGGCTCCTTGTTGCTTTTCTTGGCCTTGACTATAACCTTGACTTCCTCATCGGACAACCTGGCCTCCAGCTCCTCAGCGTACTTCTTCCTCTTCACCTGGCGATTAGATCTCCTCTTCTAGAAAAGAATTACAAGGAGGGAAAAGTTTCACTGTTTTATAAGTGAAATATAACAATTGTGATTTAATTGCTTACCAAACCTTGTTGGTCATGGAAAAAAATATTTTTTTTATTTCCAAACCCGACAATGGCCCTGATGAGGTTGCAACAGATAGCCTGGGAGAGATGTGGAGACTGCAGCGACTAATGAATGACCAATGATTATTTTCTACAGTAAACATTAGTGACTACTATTTATGTAGCACTATATACAGTACTGCACACACTTAACATGTTTAGATTTGTATCGATCACTCAATACCATCAGCGATGTGTCTGATCATTCTGCAGCAGGACAAAAACCTCAAACATAAACTCAGAGTCGTGAACAACCAACTGGAAACCTGACTAGAGTCCAGATGGTCTCAATCCCAGTGTCTTGATCTCAACATAACGGGGTCAGTCAGGGATCACATTAAGAAACTGAAACTAAATCAACACAAAAAATTGGGGCAGGTTCTCCAAGATGCTTGTAAAAAAACTACCTGACAGGTAAATTGCAAATCAGGGCACACTATACTGTGGAAACTCGAAACAAGGCCGGGTTTGAACAAAGATTTTGAAATGATATTCAGGTGTGGGTCAGGTGCAGTCACATTGACCGGGCGAGCCTATCTACACTGCAAATGTCTACATGTTTGCAGGGTAACACTAACTCAGTGCAGTTTACATTAACTTTGTTTAACTTACCTTAACTCTGGCTTTGGTTGGGTTCTGACACAAAAAACTGCTAAAACACCTAGTTGTAGGTCAGACTCGGTTGGTCTTCTCTCAGGCTCAGAGAGGTTCAGGCGGAAAAGGCGGCCCGAGCTGCACTCTTGCCCCAACGTGTACTTGAATGAATGGTGCTGTTTTAAAGGCAGATTTAAGCTTTTACTGTTTACTGCACTTTTTGAAGTTAATTGATGCAAAAAATATTCATGGGATTATTTTTTGCAGCATCTGCTTTTTAATTTTAGTGCAGAGAACTGTACTGATTAACAGTCTCCCTCAGTGTGCTTATTAACCAGTACTGTCTTCATCAAAGTCACAACTTTCTCTGTATAAACCACACACTAGACACTCTAGTTTCACTCTTCACATACTCATGCTATATTTTTTGGTAAAGGATGAAAAACCTAAACGACAAAAACATTTAGGAGTCACACTATCCCATATTGAAAATGGATAATATGTCATGAATAACCCATGAATGACCTGGTTAAATTTCAAAGTACCAAGTAAGAAATACAGCAAAACGCTTAGAAAAAGCAAAGTCAGAAAATCGTGTGTTTTAAAATCCTGCTTCTTCCTGTTCCTTCCTGTCAAGCCTTTGTAATTATCATATGCGTAGGCCGCTGTATCCTGCATCAATACATGAGCCCCTCCTAATGATAATATGTAGTTAATTAGGAATAAATGCCACTGAGCCAAAGTTAATTAGGTGTGGAGTATAATATCCCCATGGAGATACACCCTCTCCTCCCTAAACCTAAGCTGACCAGCAGCTGGAAAGTCGAACCTGCCATGCGCCATGACAATAGGCCTGAACCCCCCGAGGAGGCCATGCTTCTCTTCTAGCTGTCGGCCATACTACTTTGACTTCTTCCACGGTATCATCCTAAATGAGTCATCAACAGCCTGTTTTAATTAAGGCCAGGGGCGCCATTTACAGAGGGTAATTATATCATAGGCAGCGGTCCGGATAGGACGCAGAAAGGAGAGAGACGTGTTGGGACAAAGTCAAATCATTGCTCTGGATTTGATAAAACCACGTGATCATTTAATCTTATGTTATCAAAAATAAAATTAAAAAACAAAAAACCCAGCGGGAATGACGTTCCCTATCAAATGGATTTGTTAATGCTGAACATCTAATTTAGGCAGTTGTGGATGAAGTAATCAAACATTTTACTCAAGTAAAAGTAAAAATACCACATCAATTTTTTATATATATATATATATATATATATATATATATAGTTATATTTAGGTGTGTGCAGATGCAGATGAATGCTGCTCTGCTTTCAATTGGCTGCATCAGCACAGATACAAATTTGTACTTGAGATAGCCACTCACTGCGTGACCTCTGTATGAACCGCAGATGAACCACAGTCTATCCTCCCAGGCTCAAACTAAAGCTGTGCAGCCTTCCTCCAGGCGGGAACAGTCAGGCCGAGGACACCACTTCACTCACTGCCTTGTACCAGTGTTGTAACAGAGACAGTACCAACCTTTTCTTTTCAGCAGATATTTGGCACCATAAATGATAACAAGGATGTGGGAAGTTAAAGGATCAAAATTCCCAAATAAAATTGCCTCACGATCTAGGTTTCAAATATTGTTTGTTAAAATAAGATGATATGCCCTTCTAAGAATTACAGTCCCATTTACAATAATAGTCACTTGTACTGTGTGGTTATATGTTTGACAGTGAGTGTGTGCAGAGTGTATACTGGATCTTACAGAATCATCTTTAGAGGTGTGTCGAGTTGGAGGGTCATCGTCAGACTCCCCCTCTGAAGACTCTGGTTTTCGCTTTTTCTTCTTTCCAATCTTGATGACAATTTTCCTGAAGGAGAGAATAAGACAAGTGTCTTAACGACAAAACTCAGAAATACCCATTGAACACCTGCAAAGACAGTCTTTAGGAACGTTATGGAATTAATTCACTTTTTCTTTCAAAATGAAGGTATATTGAAGGGTTTATGAATTCCACATATCTTAAAATTCTTAAAGCATTATAAAAAATACAGCATTTTCAAACCAATATACTCTTATAAGGCCCACGAAATATTGGACAGCGTGTGTGTTGACTGTCAGTATTATGAGCAAGACAAAGCAATTCTGGCTGAACAGATCCCGGTGAAGTACAGAGGCTGAGAAAATGAATCATATTCTAAACTTTAAGTAACTTGAATAATCTTTCATTTCTGCTTTTCCTGGTTGGACTAAGAACTGCTTGGGTAGAATACTGTCTTAAATAGATTGTCCTATATCAAAGGATCGTAGCAGATGACTGATAATCACTATGTCATCACGGACGTCTTGCAGAAAAAATAAACTTCCAACACCATTTGGTCATTTGACTGTTGATTGCACTTATAAACTGTAGGTTGCGCCAGTTTGCAAAAGCAGAACAAGTTGAGTAGGTTTACTTCTGTGTTTTCTAACCCCAACACATGTACAACAGCAGGATTGTGGGTTATCCGCACAAGTAGGAGCTTGCTTACAATAGGAGCTGCTTGCATTTACTTTATAATTCAGTGCCTTGCTGAAGCTCCCAGCTACTCTGAAGATTCAGATCAACATTGATTTAGTGATAATTAGGTAAATAGTTTTTTTCCTCTTTAAACTACCATTGCGAGTTCGAGTGTTGAAATTCTCCCTATAACCTAATATAGAATTGCAGTATCAAGACAGACTGCAGGGATAATGTTATTAGGAGCTCAGATAGTAGCAAACTGCACAATGAACAGATGAAAGCTTCTTTTCGCCAGCGCTTCATACTCTTCCTCTCTATTCTCTCTTTCACACACAGTCACATGTTATTTCTGTGACCTTTCCCCATATGTTCTCTCACAACATATGCACACACTTCCTATCTTGCGCCTCTCCACATGTATTATCTCTTGGAAGCCACAGGCGCCAGATCTCTGGCTTGATCAGATGTTAATGGGAAAAAATAAAAACACTAGTCGTGCTAACATACGGACTCAAAACAACATCTTCCCCCTCTCTCTCTTTCCAACGTGCTTCTATAATGCAGCTACACTCACACATACACACGCACTCAGACACACAGGTGCATGAGCAGGTACATGTCTGTTGAGGAGGAGGATGTCCCTGTGGGCTTGTTCATACGAGATTACAATGACTCATACCAAACATGTGAACAAAGATTCCCATACTAGCAACACATTCTCATGTAAGTCAACCAATCATTTGCTAGACAGAGGTCAGATCTTCAGAAACAGAGTGGGTCAACCAGACAAGACGTCAACCAGCTGAAGTATCTGCTAGACGCAGACAGCAATATTCTGACTGATATTATTCTGACAGACAATATTTCCATGAAGATGTTAACATGACTTGCTGATAAAATATTCCATTAATTTTAACATATCACAAAGTGTAATTTGATTATGATTCTCATCAACATTACTTTCTTATAACCCTGTGGGTATGAATAAGGTTACTGTCGTCAAGAAGTCTGCAACTGACGTTTGTTGATGTTGCAGTTTACATTTTTTAGAAAGAAAAAAAAGCATTAACAAAGACAATAAATGATTAAATAATTACTGAGACATGAGTGAAAAGAACGGAGCTGTCAATAATAGTATCAGGAACACCTGACTTTTCCTGTCACAAGTTAAAATGTCTGAGATGTTGTTCCCTTTTTATCCTGTCTCTATCTTAATAATCGTCAGACAATGTGGAGATAAGAGAAAAAAACCACAACACAACATTCACTGTGTTTTGGGTGATACAGCACTATGTTATCAACACAACAAACTGTGAAAATATTCTTAACTTCAGCTTTGGTCGAACTTTAAGACCTCTCTTCTATTCTTGTCAGCTCAGTTCATTTTGGTGTTGAAAAGCTCTTCAATTAACTAGAGAGTTTCTCTGTGTCCAAACCAACACAAAAAAAATGACTTCCTTGGCTGAGGTAATTAACAGAATATGACTGATGCACAGGACCAGCAATATAAATACAAAACTAAAGGTTTTTGTAGTTTAAACACAAAGACAGATTTATGTTTGCTGAATGTTTAGACCTTTGGGTTTGACATTCTTTAAACAAGATAAGCTTGTCTAACTAACCTGACCAGTTGTCACAATAGCAACATCACCTTGAAAACAGAGATTTCAATGTAACAACAATGTAGTTTCCCTTAACAAAAAGGCCAAAGGAAAAAGCCCATACAGACTAATCTGTATTTGAGACATTCAGGACTCAAACACACACACACACGCCAATTGTATTATCCGACTGTAGAAAGTAGGAAACAGCAGGTTCCTCCAGCAGCCCTGTGCTGAGGGCTGTCCCTGCCCCCTCTGGATGATATTACATTTCACAAATCCTCTTAACAATGACACTTTACGGTTGCCACGCAACCTGCCCTGGGGAAGGCATTTGACAATGTGGGCGGTGATGTTCATGGTGACATCACTTCCTGTGAAAAACTACCCTGGTGCGTGTCCGTGGCACGATGAATGGCTGAGAAATATGCCAAGTCAGGGTGACATAGTGAAGGTGAAAAAAAAATAACAAGCTATGACACCCTGAAGATTAGACAGAGAGAAAAAAAGAGATAAAGCAGCTGAATGGGATAGAACACAACGTTCTTCCTGGACTAAATAAAAAGCTGGCTGAGATTCGGGCCTTGCTGAACAACAGTGTCACATCACCAGGCAGCAGCTCGGCAGCTAACACAAAGTAACAGGGATAAAGCATCTCTCTGATCCCCATATGGGAAAACCTGAACTGTGAAACAAGATACTTGTGGGCTCTGAAATCATCAGTTGAGCCAGAACAGACAGAGAATATTGATGGTGAGATGGCTCCTTGGCACTGCACGTAAGTAGGCATTTACTACAATGTGGTCTAGTTAAAGCTTAATATGAAGATAAGTATATCTTCCACCAGCACGCACACACACTCACAGCGAAATACACAAAGCCTGAGCCACATTTTAGTGACGGTTACAGCCTGTTCCACCCTGCTGTAGCCGGTACACGCAGGACCACCCAGGGGTTTGCAAACACCAACGCCAACACACACTTCCTGTGAATGGATAGCCTCCCCACAAGCTCAAATATATGAAGTTAAATGACAGGGAGCAAATGCAGACTTTCAAATCAAGCTCTCACTGAGAAGGAGAGGTATGAAAGCAGTCGGCTTTCAGGTTTCAGGGTCAAAGTCAAGACTCCCCGATGTACGTAAAGAGCTCAGAGGAGAGATTTTGCACAGGCAGTGTAAATGCCATAGAAATCATATCACTGGCCACTGGCCTTTATAAGTGACAAACAGTCTGGTCAAGCTGATAAGTTGATTTTCCCTAAATCTAATACAGAAAAACTGGCAAAGAAGACAAAAGCATTTGCTTCACAAGAAGACAGCTGTATACTGTATGATGAATTGAAAATGAAATTAAGTTTGATTTCAAGAAGTCTGTTTCATTTATTTCAACACAGTTCACTTCAATCATAACATCACACCTGCACCGTGTATTTAGAACTGCTGGTCAAAGTAACATATGAAACATGACTCAAGAAGAGTCAATATAAAAACAGTTAAGTTGCAACATTTTCAGGGCTCAAAGGTTCCGTGATAAATTTTGACAAAGAAATGCAGGTTTTATGTTTTGTTACCTCACTGAACATGTCTCATTCTGTTCCATTTAGATCCTTCACAACAGGCCAGTTATTTTAAGAGAAATAGCATACTTTATTTGTAGGTTTAATATATATAATTTTCTGTTTATGTATTACATACCACATTTAAAGTATTTACTCAATGATGTTGATACAGACAAAATGATTGTATCAATATAATTTCCATTCTATATCACAGTAAATATTATCTTTCAGCTCTGACTCCCCCAGATACCTTTATCCTACGAGAAACTGATCATCTCTAATTTCATAACTGCGTAATCTTATAATGCACAGTTTCATATTTGTACATCATCTTGACCATATGTGCTGCTCTTAACGTTTGCTACTGATGGAGGGCAAAGTGATTATTTTTCTTGCCACCATGATTTAAAGTGGCTATCCTTTCAGCATAATCTTGCATCTCTAATTAGACTACAGCTGCCCCTGATCTGACACAACAGATTGATCCCTGATGATAGGATACCACAAGCTCTTTCCTCAGAGTGACAGGCTACTTGCTGTTGGAGGCTGACTTAGCTTCCATTCTCCGATTGTGCCAAATAACCTCCATGCCTTGTCCCCCAAGTGTTGTCCTGCCCTACTTGGCATGCCACCACTGGGAGACAATGTGTGAGGGTTTGATTTTAATAGCATAAAGATATGAAGGTGCAATGCAGGCCAAGAAGGCAATGTAATGCTTCGGCATCTCAGAGGGGCCTTCATCAAATTTAAGTTGGTCTACCTCAGGAATAATGATGGTGTGAGACTGAGTCATACTCAAAACCGGTGCATTTCTCATCCTGAGGGGATTATTCAAACAGCAGCGCTGGTCCTCGTCAGGAAATACCCATTCTTATGAATGGAAGGCTATAATCTCTGCCACACAGCACACGACTGGAAACTGGAGTAACAGCACCATCAAGGCCCCTCTCAAAGACATGTGCAGCAGTGTACACATGGGCACACAGGGGATTTCTGCTTTATTCAGCAAACATTTTAAAAATGAGTTACACATACAGGATGACTTGCATGACTTTCAACACAAAGGCATACAACACAACATGTTTATACACTGCATCACACAGTCACACATCAGAACATGCACACGTACACACCCTGCAAGGGATTAACTAGCAAAACATTCACTTAAAAACAGCTTTAGCTTTTCCTAATGAAAAAGTGGGGGAAAAGAGATTAGACTGCTAGCAGGCAAGCAGTGAAATATGAACAGCTATATGCTGCAGCATATACGCGAGACCAAAACCTCCATTTTCTATCATGTAATTGATCTCACGAGCACCATTTTGTTTGATATTTTGCAGCTACCCTGCTGCTTTGTACTATCAGCATATTTAGAACATGCCTCATCGCAGGAAACATCAGATGCACAGCTATGAGCAAGCTGCAGGACCCAAATTCATATTAGGAGAAAAAAAATAAAAAAGGAGGAGGGGGGATGGAGAAACAAAAAAAACGGAATGAGCGGCTGGGTGCTTTCATCTGGTGATTATATGAGGTTATTTTTCATCAGGTAGGGTGTCTAAAAAAAGCAAATTCCAGCCTGGAGAGAGGTGCGATAGAGCAAGCCTGGCCTAAATAACCCTGGTCTCAGCAAGGGACAGATTGTGTTGCTAAATATTTTTATTCACAATAACTTATATCTTTGTTTCCTAATATGATCCATTCAAAGGCCTGGGATATAGCAAAAAACACACAGATCTCATTCAAAAGGGCAATATAATAATATGCTAAATGATGAGTTTTGTATATGACACATATGTGAGTAATTTTTCACCAGATGATTCCCCGGGCTATTTGCCCTTCAAGCAGCAATGAGCAGGAGCTTCCACGTGTTATTTGTCTAAAGTCTATTAGATTAGTTCATTATGTTCAAGCTTTGGTAACTTTTAGCAGAAATTTACTTTTTATTAACAATTTAATAATGTAATGATAGCGGATGTTATTAACACTAATTCAAAGAGTTTTCTATAATTCTACAATGGTAACATTTTATAAAAAAGTACCATGCTTTTCTTTGTTGAATTTCCCTAAAAAGCACCCAGATTGCTTGATATCAAAGCACTTTTATTGCCAAGAAAATATATTTTTTGATATTTATCATGTTAGTGCACCTGTCACAGCGCCTGGTGTATCCATATTTGAATCAGCTGTCTTCATTTATGTTCCTCATCAGTTCAACAGATTTCTCATATGATGATATGATCCCTAACTTACTCGGTGAGCAGCTGGTAGAGTAACCTAGCAAAGCAATCCAGAAGGCACTTATTAGCAATTACATTGGGTTAGAAGAAAGCCAGTAGTAGTCACAGAGAAACTGAGCCTTAAGTACACAGGCAATCCAAAAACTTGTTTTTATCTCAGGCCCCATTTTCTGCTTAAAAGCAGTCAGATGCAATGGGAGTGTGAACATATACACTGAATCCACACACAACCTCAGGCTTTCTGAACACAAACCCCAAACACCCCCTTTACAGAGCGGAGGCTGGAGTAATGACTTTAGCGGAAGATTAGTACCTCTGCAGCTGAGATGCATTAATATTTTATGGGGAGATCCTGGGTGGTGCAGGCATATGAACAGGACTCTCCTCACGTATGCATCCCTCACTAGAGCGTCTTGTCATTATGTACGCAGGCCATCTCCATTACCCCACATTAGCAACAGAACAGCTATCCCTCATGGTAGCTCAGTGTGTGCAGACACACATTTCTGCTCCATAAAAGCAGGTGAGCAAATAACAGGACTCACTGCGTTTGGTGGATCAAGCCAAATACAGTAGAGGAAAGCAGACCCCAATTGATTCCCAGCACTCACTGATGCTACAACCACACTACTACGTTTTCATTTGAAAACACATCAACTCTGCTATGGATTCGCCTGGTGTCCACACTACCCCGGAGTTTTAGAGCCGCAAAAAAAAAAGTTTAGAAATGCTGCTGGTTTTATTTTTAAAACTCTACGGCAGCGTTTAAGTCTGGACAGACAGAAACAAAAATGTTTGGAGATGATGACGTGGACTCGCACAACTCTTTGCTGATTGGGTCTTTTCGGTCATAACGTAGCATTCATTGATTCATCAGGCTGTAATCACTTTGACCCCTTCTGGGAGAAAACAAGCTATATTAGAGTAATCTGCATAATTCCAGCAAATGCCCAGTGTACTTGAGTTGTCTTGTGATACGTGTTTTCAGGCATGTTTTTTTAGACACTTGTGTGGATAGAGCTCATTTTAGTTTGAAACACCCGTTTTCTAAATAAAACGTAGTAGTATGGATGTAGCCTGATTGTCTCCACTCCCAGACGTCACCCAATACTGAGTGCCCTGAGCCTGTGACTGATCATGTTCTGACTCCTCATGATTCACAGGCAACACCTGTCTGACTGCCCAGGAGAAAATGTGTCACTGTCCTTCAAGGAACACAATAGTTAAGTGGTTGTATTACTGTAATTTATTATCACTTGTGATTTACAGCACAACTTCATAAAAAGGGAATAGTCATTCCAGTCCTGGAACAATATTTTTTCCACTTCATCACAATCATCAAGAATAAAATGTATGTTGCTTATTCAGAACTAAAGCTTCATCACCAAGTAAAGCTCTTCAGAAAAATCCTCGTCTCCTCTTTTTTTGTGCAGAAAGGCAAAAGCTCGATTAACGTGAGCAGCTACGAAACTTCACACCTCGGTGAAATATTCACACACTCCCACAAGCCTCTTGTCATATAGAGACAGAACTATACCTCAATGCCGAATTTGTGCAGAGGGCCTGTGTATCTGAACTTCTTTTCTCAATTAAAACAAAGGATGAACATTGAGAATGCGCTACAACAAGGATGACTATGACCACATCTTCAAAGACGAAATTAAAGATTCTGCATGGCACAGATGTAACCAGCATTGCACCATTCAGGCAAGGCGTGCGTGACAATCTTATTTGCCCTGATAACTTTTTACAAAATCGTGCATATGTGTTGTGACTGACACAATTTGGACTGCGTCTGAGGCTCGTTCAAGATGTGCAAAAACCATCTATGGGGGCATTCCCTGTTTTGTGCAAGGCAGTGCACTAAAGCATTGCTCATTATTGAAAATTTAAGTTAGTAATGAAGGTCTTAACCGAAAAATGAAAATTCACCCATTATCTACTCACCACTGTGCCAATGGAAGGGTGGGTGAAGTGTTTTGAAAACAAGGTAAAATGAACAAAGACAACAGCTTGGGAAAAAAGCCTGAATAGAATTTTCTGTAAAGTAGTGACATTTTGTCAAATGACCAGACTTAAATAGTTCGATGTTCTACAATGGCTGGAATGCATAATGTAATGAGAGCTATAAAACAGTGTATCAGGCAACGTAAGCTGGCTAGTTTGCATACATTCTGATCCGATGCTTTTTCTGGATGTAGGCCAAGCATGGTTACACTGAAAAAAATGGGTTACAGAACTCATTACCTCATAACAACAAGGACTGTTATCAGTGACACTTTTGAATGAAAGACTGCGGACAACTTGGCTACTGCCCCTCCTGTCTAACAAGTCTTAGACTGCATTTAATTTAAGGCTAATGGTTTTATCAACTCTGTCATCACAGATGTAAGGTGGTTAGGAGGAAAAAGGTGTGCATTGATATACCACCCCACATGAATACAGCTTTGATCTCAAGACTACCTAAACCCAACAAAGACCCACCCTCTGTCCTAGATATCGCCCCATATCACTCATTAACACAGACATGAAAATCCACTCATTAACATGGATATGAAAACCATCAGCAAAGCACTAACTGCAAGGATCAAACAGGCTTCATTAAAAGCATGCCATAATCGACTAACACAGGACACTTGTTCAACCTGATGCATATTGCCCAACAAAAAAAAAAAACATCAATGCAAGAGTCACCTCTCTAGATGCAGAAAAACATTCGACAAAAGAAAATGGACATTTTATTCACCATAATGACAAAAAGTGGGCTTGGGAGAATCATTCATTCGCTGGATAAAAACACTTAACTAATCACCTATGGCTACAGTTATAACAGTATCACTGCTCAACGCTTCACACTACAACAGGGGGCCAGAGAAGCATGCCCACTCTCTCCCTCTGGCTTTGCAATCCTCATAGAGCTAGTAGCTACTGCTATCCAACAGAATGACAGCATCAGTGGAATTTCAACCTTGAACTCAAGCCATAAAATCTGTCTCTATGCAGATGATATGTTACTATGTACAAAAAAACAATCAAAGTCATTCCAACAAGCATTCAAACTCATCAATTCATTTGACATTTCAGACTACACAATTACCTGGACAAAATCAATTATTCTTCCCTTCCATTAAGCTATGTGGAATAACGTTGTCCAGAGCCAAATCCCACAACTCCTCACCACTGGCAACATCCGGTGCTTTGGAATTAATATCTCCCCCTTAAGCTGGCAGAGCTGTTTCAGCTCAATTTCATTTCAATATTAAAAACAATATAAGAAAACTCCGAAGGAACCTCCCTCTTTACCTTAAGGCAAGCATCTCCACAGTAAAAATTTAAATATTCTCCCCAAAATTAATGATCTTTTTGCGATTATTCCCACCCATTACTTTTCAGCAAACCAACCCCAATACATTATAAAACATATCTGCAAAAACCAATATCAAAACCCATGTTTTGATACAGAACAACCTGAATGTAGAGACATCAGCATTAAAGACGTACCCTCCGTAAGTGAAACTATAAACATCCCTGTTATAAAACCCCAGTCATTTCAACAACTCTGGTAGGAAGATGAAGATAAATACATGACAAACTTCCATACGAGAACTTGCTAACACAACCCAATCTGGTCAAATCTAGACTTTCTGGTCAGGAACAGATCCAAAGGGATGATGGCATTGGTGGAGATCGGTGGGAACATTTCTGGGTTTTATTAAAACACCAACATTTGGAACAGTAAAGAGAAGAACACTCAATAACACGTTGGACTTGATTTCACTTAAAACAGCGTAAACAAACAAACAAAAAAGAATAGGAAAGAGGTGAGGGTGTGTGCGTGTGTTTCCCACAGTCTCAGGATCCAGAGTTCAATCCGTATATTTACAAAGTCTGTTTCAGTCTCCCCCACAAACCCAACATAGTTCAGTTCAAACAACGAAAAACAGATACAACAGAAATAAGCTGTTCCGGGTTTTTCCGCGGATCTTCATAAGCCCACCACTCAGGAAAGTAAACAGTAAGAGAAAGCGTCTGTGTCGCTTCAATAACAACAGCGTTCCTATATACAATTTATACAGGGTTTTGGTTCGAGAATCGTTACAGCCTCATAATACCACAGACACCTTTATGTCAGATGGTATTGTCCCCTCGTTTGTCACTTCTGGGAGACCATTACTCACATCATAATTTCTGGTCTGGATTGTGCAATTCTACCATCACCAAAGATCTGCTTACTGGGAGATCTAGCAATTTGTACCCACAAAACCATTACTCAAATTTTGTTTCAGTCACTCTTGCTATCATATTAAAAGCATTCTTATTAATTGGAAAACTAGACACAAATTTAGTACTCAGACTCAATTAATTACAGAACACATATTTTATATATTTAAATCTGGGAACCCATTATTTCCTTTCTAACCCCGCCTGTGAGCTATCCCCAGTCCTAGATATTCACATATTCATGCACATAGATACACACAAATATTATAACATCTTATTTGACCTCCATTTCCATATTGAGGCACAAATATAGCCCCCCACTATTCTCCATTGACTCTGAATCAAAGTCTGTGTAACCATCAATGTTTGTCCAATTAACTATCAAATCCGTAAAGAGGAAATGTATATGCTTCTGTTGATTATTCCATCTAGTCAGTATATTTGCCTATTTTATTTTCTTGTCATGTCATTCCATTTGTCCTTTCATCCGTCCATCTGCTTGGTCTTGTCATGTCACTCTAAATCCATTTATGCTTTATCCTGATGTTATGGAAGGTGGGTGGGCATGTGCAGAGCACTATACAATTATTATTATTTTAAATTTCTTTGGTTTGTGCCCCTGTCACTGTTCAATGCCACTTACTGTACTGTGGGTATCTATGTATGTACTGTATATATTTACGATGTGTATAAACTATATTTAAAAAGATTATCAATTGGAAATGTAATTTCGTGATCGAAACTGAGCTTAACCACTGATACCACCACATAAACAATCCTTTCGCTCACCAAACAGTGAGAGGCCCGACCTGCAATGAGTATCACGTGGCAAGTACATCTAACTTGAGCTGAAAAGCTACTGAGACCATATCACCATGACTGATATCTCCAGCATCTCACTATTCTCCAGAACATCAGCACTGCCACAACTTTCTCATTATCACTCAATCACACAGACGCACAACAAGCAAAATCCATTATCTACAACAGCTTTTCTCCCTCGGTCTATCTCATCTAATTATTAATCAACGCAGCTGCCAGCCAGTTATTATTGTTGACCATTGTCAGTCTCTCGTGCTAGGTCTAAATAATACAGGCCTTCTCAGTGATGTTTTGTTGTTTGTTTTTTCCAGTAGCACAATCTATCATTCCCCTTTTCCTCCATGCCTTGGTCCTCACATTAACACCAGCTGATATTTCAATAGCTTGTGCTGGGTGTGGCTTAAAGCACACAGTGCGTATAGCAGTTAAACAGGGGGATGGGAGGCGGATTACAGTATCTATACATCAGCACTACTTGCCTGAATATACTAGGCAGTACTGTCTCACACGTAAATGCAGCCTTTGTTTGCTCCTCCTATGTCTATGCTGATGACTGAGCCTGGTTTATTGTTATCGCATGCAGTAAATTCTATTGAACTTTGAGCTTCCATCTCAGCAACCAGAGGCAGAAAATGCACACGTAAAACTGCAACAGCAAAATCAACCAGTAAAATACACCATTGCTTCTATATTACTTAGAGAATATGTAACATTGTATGTTACTAGAAAAACGCCCATGTACTATTTGAAGGGAAGTCCAAGGCAGGCATAGAGATCAGGTATTGGTAATATACACAAACAAAAATGTATTCACTGTTTAATATAAGCATCTGCCAAACAATATTATCTTAACTACCAAGTTATTGAGCTAAGTCTAACCTCCAACCCAACTTACTAATTTTGAACTCTTACAGTGACTGATTTATGCGATTAATTTTAATTATAGTGCGATCATTAGGTCATGTGAAGAGAGATACGCTAACCATTTGGCAGCTTGACAGACATAAATTAACAACAACAAATGTGACCTCTTGAAATAAACATTTAAACACAAACTTCAAAACATCTAATGTTAAAAAAAGTAAATCTCAATTTGCCTTTAAAATCCCTCAGGCTTGATGGGATATTCTTTCCTTTTATTTGTAAATTTTTTTTCCCCTAGATCGCAGCAAGTAAAACATATGATATCCACATCAAGTAGAAAAAAGGACATGGGGGAAGTGAAGAGGCTTTAAAGACGCAAAGGACGAAACAATTATTATTTCTCCCAGTGCTGACAAATAGTAATAACGGTTGTGATTACATACCCAATCTTGGCCTTCTGCTTGGGCTTGGAGGAGGGGACAATGCAGGCCTTCCTACATGCCTTCACTTTCTGCCGTGCCTTGCCGTTTCCTTTGTGCTTGCGGTCACGGTGGGACTTGTACTGTGAGGAAGAGCTGGGGAAGCTCTCGGGGCTCATGACCCGGGGGATGTTCTTCTCCCCGCGCTGCCGGGCCTTTGCGATAGCCTCTGATATTATCCTATTGGCCTTCTCCTGCTTGTCCAGTGGAGATGTCTCCATCTGCTGATGCGTCATCCGCGATGTCCTTTTCTCTGACGAGGAGCTTGATGAGGATGAAGACGAGGAGGACGACGAGGAAGACGACGAGCTGCTCTTCACTGGGGGGCTGAGGACCCGTACCTGGCTGCCAGGACCATTAGCATTCTTTCGTGGCTAAGGAGAGAGTGAGAAAAGTACAGAGAATAATAATTAATATTCTGAATTTACACTTTCTTTTTAGGGCAAATATCTCATAAATATTTCAGACATGATGTCATCGATTGCCAATGACACAAACGCATACTCAGATGGTGTGCTTAAGAAGGATATAGCACATAGCCTATAAAAAGTTGACCTTTCAAGGAGAGCTGGTGTACAAAGACAAGCTTTAAAAGATCCTCTCACAGAAAAATGACAAACAAAACAAAAAGATCAGATGGAACTAGTCTATTTAAGCACATCATTCATTTCACTATCTATTAGGTGCTATATGCACAGCCAGTCTTCGGCCACCTCACCAATATGCATTTCTCCACATGCAGAGGTAGCAGCCTCGAAGATTAAGATTTCCTTTGTCATGTTTTGCAACATATAACGAGTAGAGATAATACACTAAAGGCTATAAATAACGTGATTGTTATTTATAGCACATTGAGATACTATAAGCAAGGTTCAATATAACAATATAATATGAAGCATGGGTTTAAAAGAAGAAAAATACTGCAACTCCCCCCCAGCAAAAATAAAATACACTATGATACTGCGATGTGACCACTGCAACTACCACTGACTCATTCATAAAAAAACACAACCTTGTGGAGGCTGTGTGAACCACTACAACAGCAGAGCTAGTTGAAGTCAGATGCCACAGTGTGGGGAGTGGACCTGTACTCGGCGTGATGCTCTCTTTAACTTTCTGCGTCCTATGTAAGACCATCAGCTTTAGAGGGGTCAGTACTTCCTCCAAGAATTCCTTTAGATCAGGTGGAGTGGAGTCGAAAAACTCTGAGACCATGTGACATGAAAACTCTGACCTGAGCCTGACACAAAAGGAATTATTTTAGGTGGAGCAGGCGATTCAAAGACAGGGGTAAACACTGGCTCTCTGTCGCAGGTTTCAGTCAGCCTCGCAGACATAAATAATCCAGTCTGCCCGATACATGATAATATGTGAATAATAGATGGCGTGACTGCAGTTATGCCAACACAAGCGCTTGTGGTGGGCCCGGAGCCCAGCAGAGAGGGAACCCATAAATGGATGACCTAATCTAAAATTGTGTTGCGTATGCCTACATGGCCCAGGCACGGACGGTTGCTTCTTTTTTTTTTTTTTTTTCCACACTGCTAGCTAAATAAAGAGAATTAGCTTGAACCTCACCAACAAAGTGGGGGCAGGGACTTGAATAATTAGCGGAAGGAAGGGGAGAAAACACACACACACACACACACACACCACACACACACAAGAGCTGCATTATGATTTTCACGTGTGCAACGCCGCTGAGGCTATTAGGGAAGAAATTTACTGGATCACGCTGGAATGTTCTCATTCATTTTAATGGTAAAAAAAAAACAAGAGGGGGAGGGGTTGAAAGTAATGCTAAAGAGCAGAAGAACATGAGGCACATGGAAGAGATAGCAAGAGAGGAAGAACAAAAATATCAAAACAGGCATCTATCAGATAGCAGGAGGGAAAGAGGGAGAGAGAGGAAAAATAAAATGCAGCAAAAGTGAGAGCACTGCAGCTGTGTAATACGTCTATAAATAACTGAAATTACAGCCTGCCAGCACTGCAGTGATTTCAATCTCTCGAGCAGCACGTAGTCCCATGAAAAAACGTAGGGGACCATTATGGCCCATGAAAAGGTAGAGTAAGCTCCATTTGGGCCGGACAGCTTTCCCTCGCTCTCTCACTCCCCTCGTTTCCACATGTAGTGAGCGCTCTGGTGAGTGACAGGCTCAACTCGTGGAGCGCGCACACACACACACACACACACACACACACACACACACACACACACACACACACACACACACACACACACACACACACACACACACACACACACACACACACACACACACACACACACACACACACACACACACACACACACACAAAACTACAGCGCAGGGGCAGCTTGGAGAGAGGTGCACAGGAGGATGGGGAAAGACGTGATGTATTGAATGAACACACCGTGGGGGGTGGGGTAAAAGAAAACACTGTAAATCAAGTGCGGCTTGATAAGGTCGAGCACAGAAAAAGCAAATGAGTACGAAGAGGAGGGAAGAAGAAGAAGAAGAAGAAAAAAAAAAAGCAGCAATGAGTTCAAGATGGCGGCAGTGCAGCATGAGCCAGTAGCAAGAGAGGTTGCTCAGTTCCTGCCGGCCCCTCCTCCTCCTCCTCCTCTTCCTCCCCCCTCGGACCTCCTCCCTCCCAGCCAGCACTCGGAGCAGCTCACTTACCCTTCCTCTTGGCCTCTTCACTGTAGACATGGTGTTTTTTTCTTTTTTCTTCTTCTTCCTCTTTCCTCCCCCTCTCCAACCGGCTAACAAAAGCCTTGCCCTTTCCCGGGGTTTTTCTCTCTCTCTCTCTCTCCGGTTGCTTGCTCACGCTTCTTCTCTCGAAAACACACTCACTCTTTTGCCTTTTTCCAACTGTCGTTTTCTCTCACTCTTCCTTGAGCCGTGTGTCCCCCCCTCCCCTCCCTCTCTCCTCCTCCCCGGTCAACTCTTCTCCTCGGGCAAGTGCGAGAGCGCCGGAGCGGTTCCACCGTCTCCTCCTCCCCCAGCGGGCAGGGCTCAAGAGGAGCGCATGGGAGCTCTCTCTCTCGCTCTCTCTCTCACCCTCGTTTGTCTCTTCACAGGGTGATGAGGGAGCAGCGCTGTGGGCGGTAGAGGAGGTGCGTGGCAGTCCAGGAAGCTCTCATTCTGCCACTGCGTGCTGCTTTCGCCGTAGTCCGGCTTCACCAAAGTCTCCCTCACTCTGTGTGTGTGTGTCAGAGTTGCCTTCCCCTACCTCCTCCCCTCTCATTGATTCCTCTTTCCGCCTGCCTTTCGTGTGCGCTCTCTATGACTTTCTGAGCACCCTTTTCCCTCTTATTTCTGGTTCTTTCCTTCTCTCTCCGCTCTTGCCGCTTCCCTATTTTTTGCGCCTCTCCTCGTCTTCTTCATCAGCCAGGATAAGGTAGGTTACTCCTTTAATTACACACAAAAAAAGGCTTTTGTGTAACCTTGCTTGCTTGTTTGGTCGGTTGCTTTTTCCTCCTTTTTTCACTTGTCTTTTTCCTCCTTCTCCCTCGCTGCCCTCCCCTCTGCCTGGCTGGGGCGTGTGTGGCGAGCTCGAGGTTCTGGCAGGCAGAGCGGTGGAAAATGAAAGCACAAAGCAGCAAAATGCATCAGCATGAATATTAGAGATGTCGTTAAAACCCAGACTCTTTTTTTCTCTCTCGCTCTCCCTCGCTCACTCACTCGCGCTCTTGCACTCTCTCTCTCTTTGTAAGGAAGTAGGCCAGCAGATGGTGCTAGCAGTTATTAAATTAACTTTCACAACTTAACCCCCAAAGCACTGGATTTCTCCCACACCAAAAACTGTCAACAGCATAGCTTTTTTTTGTCCTTGTGTAAGTGACATGCTGAATTATTTCTGGAACGTCCAACCATCGTCCATGAGAGATGAACAAACCGCAAAATGCCAAATGCTAAAAATATATTACAGCGCACAAAGTTTAGGACATCAACACAAAAAAAATCAGGTGAATATAACTGATTGTCTACTTCCCTAACCGTACCAGACACATGCAGCCTTCACTGCACTGAGTCTACTGTGAAGTCAAGCCCCAGTGAGGTCAAGTCCTGGTCACCCAGCTTTGACTTTTGCATAACAAATTCCAAGGAGGGGAAACAGGGACTTGTCCAGTACATGCACGTCTTCCTCTGCACCAGAAGAGACCTCGGGAGGAACGAGCCGGCCTTTCAGGGGACTCCTGTCAGCATGATACAGAGGCCATGTGCACTGGCTGGCACATGGTATTGGGAATTATGCGGAGACACGCAGCTGGCCTGGAGCCAGGTACAGTGCACAGCACTACTGGGCCAGGGCCTGAGTTACTGACAGATACCCCATCAGCTTTATATATACTGTGAAAATCAGCTAAACAGGCTTCATTCACTGCCAACACAATGTTCACTTTTCATGCACGCACACACACACACACACACACACACACACACACACACACTTTTTAGGTGTGCCGCTCCTGTTCAACCTGCCACCTACATACCCTTTTCTACACCATGTTGATAAACTGACACTGATGGCCGGAGCAAACACAAATAACAAATCAAATGCTGGAAAAAGCATTAAACATTGATTTCACCACATCTGCTGTGTTAATTTGTGCATTATTTGTGTAGTGTTGGGTGATAACCACAACTGATTCAAAAGATTAACACCAATATGTCTCCTCTGACAGGTAAAGCTAAATATGGCTGTTTAGTTAAAGAGTATATACACAACACAACACACACAGCATCACCTAGGATCTAACACAATATAAACAAAAAAAAAAATCATAAAGAACAAAGATCTCCAAATAATCCTGTTATTGTAATGATCTCTACATCTTTTTTATGAAAAACATCCAGACAGGACATTAAAGGCCATTCAATTATTGCCCAAACAATACTACACTTACTGTGAGCTTATACAAGTGTGGTGTGAAACGTGGGTAAAATCTACAACACAATATGGTTTTACATTGCAAGTTGTACAGATGACCTAAATAAACTGACCAACTGTAATGGTGTGGAAAGCCTTATTCTGAGTGTGCATGTGTGAGAGTATGTGTGAGATAGGAGTTGGGTTATAAAATCAGAGAGATGCTGCTTGAACACATGTACAACAGTGGCACTGAATACCCTCTCCACTATATCTCTGTGGTCGGTGTAGTTTTACTTTCTACAGCTTTACATCTACAAAAACAGAGATGACTGCCATAAACAATGGCTTTCCTTTCTAAGTGTGTGCAGCAGCTGGCATCAGATCCACCTGCCAGTAAAGGCCTTGGAGTTTGGACTTTGAAGCAGACCACATGCTTACTGGGAGCTGAGCAACAGCGTCCTCTCCAAGCTCAACAAATGCACTGTCAGATAATGCCTGCCAGGGCACAGCAGCCTGGGGGTGGAGACTTGACAACACACACAGCAACAATGCAATGGGTGAGTATATTTATATATGTGTGTAAATTAACAAAAAAAGAGTCTCCACATAGTCACAACTGGTCACACAGTCAAAATGGTGGCCTTACCTGCAGCGTGTGCTGTTAGTATATAATGATTAACACTAACAGCACAAAAATAACATTTGACTGTTAAGGTGGAAATATGTACAATGCTTAATGAAGTATCAGGAAAAAGTTACCAACTATAATTCAAATAAGTCAAACAGTTTTTTTTGTAAAACATGCAGGAGGTGACAAGTCTGAAAAATATTTTACAGTAGATTTTATAACCAAACATGGCTGATAAAACTAAGAAATTATCTTTCTCCAACAGAGAGGTGTGTTTGTGTCAAGATTTGAGCAAGAAAGAGAATTGAAAAAAGAAAAGAGAATATCAGTCGATACACATGCTTTAACAGTCACATGGCATGAAGCCACAGCTCCTTGGCAACTCAATGGTTAATATGCAAACCAGCCAGGCAGCTCTGTGTGAGGAGGAGTGGCTTCCTATGAGGACAGAGGAGGGAGGGGATTGGAAGAGGCGGGGAGGGGAGTAGAGGGAAGTAGCAGAGCTGCTGAAAGGAAGTGTGTGTGTGTGTGTGTGTGTGTGTGCGCGCGCGCGCACGTACGTGTGCAGAGAGGTAGGGTGGCTGCAGAGGCACAGGTGTCTGTCTCTGAACACTCCATTACTTCCTCATCAAAGAGCCTGTATTAGTGCGCCACCGCTCTCATTTCTTGCCTGCACCACCGTGAGAGTCTCCACTAACTCACCATTAGGGAAATGAGAGCTGAGAG
Source organism: Hippoglossus stenolepis (assembly GCF_022539355.2). Classification (NCBI taxonomy): domain Eukaryota; kingdom Metazoa; phylum Chordata; class Actinopteri; order Pleuronectiformes; family Pleuronectidae; genus Hippoglossus; species Hippoglossus stenolepis. Next base: position 23,266,661 of record NC_061483.1, on the reverse strand, counting down.
CTCGCAGTGCACTGACTGAAAATGACAAGATGGCTATAGCACCCACCGGTGCTTCTGAGTCTACAGCAAGCGGTTTCTCTCACACAGAGATGGAACCCATAGCTAACTGGAATTGAATGTCACCCGGTGTTAATGGTAACATTACCCACGGTGCACCGGCTGACAAAAATGAAGTTTTCTAACTAGTATTTGTGAACACTGCTGTGGACAATGCACAGGTCGGGTTATTGGTTATTTGCACTTTAATACTTTAAGGGGGTGAAAAAAGGGGTTGACCACAGTTGTTAAGGGGTCATCAGCCAGGACCCAAGTTCAAGTCCAGTTTTTGCAACAGATCCAAAAATTTAAAAACAAAAAGAATACAAATATCTCCAGATGAAAAAACGCTACCAGAAGACAGACTAAGATGTCAAGGCAGCTTTTGGTGAAAAGGGCCAACGCCAGTGTCTATGTGCTGCAGCGGATTTAATACACTACATCCTACCTTTGCCTGTGGTGAGATCCCTGTGTTGTTGTGAACTCGTCTGAGCAGGGAATCTTCTTCTGTGTGGTGCATGTGTGATAGCCATGTCTGAAACTCTAGTATCATCAGATAGTTATTTTCTTTGATCAGTGGCCAGTAATCCAAAATGTTTCTGTATACATACAAATACTCAATATATTATTAAATAAAAGCAAAATAATGACAGTCCTTGCAACACAATAATGCAGCATCAATGGATTCTCTCACTTGAAATGAGTGAACGTCCAACACAGGACGGACAGATTTTCCCTCAGGTTCAGGATTGATTTGCTGCGATTTGACTTCCAACACGGGGTGGGCTTGGACACAGTGGCTCCTTTTATACAGCGATACTGCTATGTTGCCGGTAAGACAACTTGTCATTATGCCGCCCTTTGCTGTTTACACTGAACTAAACAAACCTGCATATTGATGCGACCGTATGTGATCTTATTAGCAGGATGGTGTTCTGAAATCAGAGGCATGATGAGTTATCTCTATAAACTGTGTGCATGAGAATATGCAGAATCTGGAAGAGAGGGACAACATTTTGGGGGCAGAAGCTTTCTGGTTTCCGTCTCTATTTTGGTCAATCACGTTTGACCAGGCTTTGGTTGCCTGCAGGTCCATGTGGAGAGCAACATATTGACTGAAATGCATCTCCCTTTTACTTTTTTTCTATTCTACACGGGAAGGTCCAAAATATTGGCGGTTGCTCCTAGAGGCTAATTCGTTGTCAGGCTATTGCCAATGGGCTCCAAGATTACGTGATGAGGGACAACTGTGTCGGACCAACAATGCCGGCATCGATCTGGCTCAGTGACTACCCCTCCTGCAGGCCCAATGTTTTGTACTTTATATATAGAACAGCAGGGCAGATGATGGCGCGACATTCACACCTTGAACAAGATGTGTGAAAGGTGGATGATTATTCACAAATTAACAGTTGATTAGCGAAGAATGTAGAAGACAAACGGGGTTGCATGCGGACTGAAAGGTGGAAATACTAAATACAAGTCATTTTCACCTCCAATATCAGCTGAACCTTTGCCTGGCTTTTCACACTTCCTTGTTGTTATCACTGAAAATATGTTTGGCCGACAATGTTTCTCACTGAAATAAAAACAGCACAGATGCCCCAATCAAAGAACTCCTACCTATGGCTTCATTAGTTCATTATTAGGTTTAGATGCAAAAAAAAAAAAGGGATTAGGCTTTTACTAATTAGCCCTCCGGCTACAGGCCAGTTTGCAGCCACACTGGAGTGAGGCTGATGAATGAAAGGAGACATGATACACAGCGATGCTTCCTCAACCAATTAAGTACAGCACCATGCATTAATGATCCTTTATCGGGGCCAAGAGTAACAGTAGCTGGGCTGAGCATGGTGCCCTCTAGAGGAGCTGCTGACAGTCTAACAAAGCATTATTACCAGAGTCTGACCCACTCCACTATGACCACACGGCCTCACTTAGCGAGATGAAGAACCAGGGGAGAAACGGGAGAGCACAAGCTCACGGAACAAAAAACTGTTCATTTCAGTTACAATTATTTTTGTATTGTAATATATTCATTCATCATGGTCAGAGTGTGGTTTCTTTGAGCAATGACTGGACAAATAGTCAACAATCCTTCACAACTGGGTGGCGCCCACCATCCAATTGCAGGCAAATGGGGGATTTAGCAGCCATGCTCAAAGGAACATATTTAACAGTTCTGCATTAAGGAACACAAACCAAAACCAACCAAGTGCTGTTATATAGTCTCTTAACTTTGAGTAATTTTTCCTTACTCTTGCTCAGGGTTAAGGGCAGAGGATGTCACACCTTGTTAAGCCCTATGGGACAAACTGTGATTTGTGAATATGGGCTATACAAATATAATTTGATTGATTGATTAAAGTAAATTCCAAAGTATGCATTCATAATTTAAACTTCACGATATGATTTGAACAACAAGATAGTTTTAGCCATTTAGTGTGTAAAAGTGACAGTTTCCAGTTATGCCAATAGCTGATTTCCGAAATTCTCTGAACTGATATTCTCACGTGAGTCACGTTTTGTGTGTGAGGTGCGCTTGTTTATGTGTGCGAGCCACTTAACAGAAACATTATCTGAGAAGAGGGAACTGACGATGCATCCATATATTCACCAACGCTGGGCAAAAACCGTCGGTTTCTGACCAGCTCCGTAGGAGCGGCTGACACACACACACACACACACACACACACACACACACACACACACACACACACACACACACACACACACACACACACACACACACACACACACACACACACACACACACACACACACACACACACAACTATCTGGATACAGTTGATGATAATTTTCTCTTGTTCATTTGCTATATTATAAGCTATATATTGCTTGTTGTGTGTCTTTTTCCTACTATAGTACCGATAATCGTGAAACCGTGATATTTCCTCTGACAATAATCATGGCACCAACATTTCATATCGTGACATCCCTAATCTCAGGATGAAAAAGAGGAGCCATAAACTTAGACGATGCAGACGAAGATATTTAAATGGAAAATAACGATATTCGAGAGCACTTGGTGATAAAGGCCGACACTGGTATTGATGTGCTGTAAAGAAAAACACATGATCTCTGCAGCAGAATTTATACGTAATGTCCTGCCTCCTGCATGTTCTGCCCAGGTGCCACCCCTTGCCTGAGCGTTCGAGATTTTCCTGTTGTGAACGTGTCAGCCTATTTTTATTTACTATCAGATCAAAAAATATGATACACACATATATTGCTGTATCCTCAGGATTTAATCCAATAAACCCAAGTTTTAAAAAAATCTGTTCAGTGTAGTGGCACTACCAATTCTTTGTGTGTGTCACACACACACACACACACACACACACACACACACACACACACACACACACACACACACACACACACACACACACACACACACACACACACACACACACACACACACACACACGTTAATTCTGTGCCAACACAGCGATTAGTGCACTTGATACAATTAACTCACTGGTCCAGCTATAGTCTCACTGCCGTACCCCTGCTGCTCTCTCAAGCAACTCCTCCAACAGGCTTTAACAAAGACGGCCTATTAGCTTGGTATTATGCAGGCAGCTAATTGACTCCCATATTTAATCAAGTTCAGCACAAACAGCCAGTCCTGTTGCTGATAAGAGTTGAGTGCAGACAGATTCATGAGAACCACTACACTAACAGAATGTTGGACTTAGTTCCAATCTGGTTTGGATAGAAATGAACACTAGGGGGTGACTGTGAGGACAGAGAGCAGGAGCGCATGGTAAAGGATAAAATGGTCTTCCATCATCTGAAGAGGCTCCTTAATAACAATATCAGGACTTTCCCCCCCGTAATTTTTACTAACAAGACACTGGCTAAACACAAAAAGGAAGTAAGAGCAAACCATGATGATGTGACAAGCAGTGGTATTAATACTAACCAGCATTGGGGGCTGCCTCATGCTTATTTTGCATACTTCCAATTACAGTGCAAAGCCTGTAGGGGTAACAAAGTTACTCAACCTGAGAAGCAGTGTGTAATAAGTTACTATTTGACATATGATTTCCTCTCCTCAGTGAACAAAAAGAAGCAGTGTTTCTGCTGATCATCATCGACTATTTCAAATGCTAAAATCTGTTATGTACTGCACCTCAGTAAAATCACTGAAATCAGGTGCAGTATTAATGTATTTAACAAATGATCATCTATGTGGATGGTAGCATTAAAAAAAAACAGACATTAACTTGATTAGCGAATCTCATTCAGTCGAAGCATTTACACTGAAGAAAGATCGTTCAAACAGCCGCTTCATGTCTATGTTACTGTGGCTTTCACATGGTGCTTATTTCACACTGACCCCTGCGAAACACAGCTGTGACTGGGGTTTGCGCACAACCTGAGCCTGGCTCTAGATTAATCAGGCCCCAATGACTGGGAATAGCAGGCAGTGATTCTAACTAAGGCATCTTTCTTTCTTGAGGCATCTTCAAGTGTCAGCTCAGAAGACGGTCGCTCAGTGAGATTTAAGATGATCTTATAAGGGCTTGCACTGTGTGAGTCAAAGTGAGCAAGGGCAAGACACCATCCATCCACAGAGAAACACCCTTCACAATTACGAGCCAACTCCCACAGTTTTTATTCCAACTGTGTCATTGTGGATCCCTTCCTATTCAGACACATTTCGACACTCTGAAAGCAGTTCTCCTTGGGATCAGATACAAATATTAGGTTCTAGTCAATTGTGATTAATGCCATTTGTTTACTTTTTGGTTTTATCACAAACCTGTTACCTGGTTCCCAGAGCTCATATACCACACTAAACTATAAATCATGATAAAACTTACTGAAATAAGATCCATGCTGTAAGCCTGTAACTAGAGGCACTCAGCAGAGAACATTCCTCCGCCAAGGCCTAACTGTCCCCTTATAGAACCACATTTAAATTCACTAGATCCAGATTTCATTTTGGATTTCTTCACCTTATACATAACAGTCCCTTAAACATGCCTGATTGTTTTCACAAAGATTCATGAATTATTCTCTGAGAAATCAATGAAAATGTTAAATAAAAACCAGTGTTATAGAAAGTGACAACATTCCTGGATCTGCATCCTGATCCAAATCGACATCTAAATTTAGTGGGTTCTTCCCTTAACCATATGGCATCCTTCAATCCTTGTTTCATGGTAATCCGCCCGTTATTGCATAATCCTGCTAACTAACAGACAGACAAACAAACCCAGACGAAAACATAACCTCCTTTGAGGAAGTATTAAACGGGTAATTATCCTTTAAACTACATATGGGTCTCTTCACCTGCGATCTGCACTAATCAAAAGATAAGTTTATCACCAGTATCTGTTCCTTTAAATGAACCTCCGGTAACTTGGACTTAAGCGCAGCACAGGTGACTTCCAAACAAGTGGTCGTTTTTGCGGGTGCTGCATGATTCATCTGCCGCAGTAGAATGAAATCTGTTTTACATACTGAACTGGACAAGGTTTTCCATGTTTTTTTACACAGCTCAAACTAAACTGTACAGCATCTTCTTTAAAGGCTTGTTTTTAACAGTAGTTGTTCTGAGTAATGGCATGATGCTCTCTGAATCAGAGATGGCACAGTAGGTCAGACACCAGGCTGTGAAGTGAGAGTGAATTGTGCAAAACAAGCAAGCCGGATGATGCCATTCATTAAATGGAACATCGGTGCAAACCGAAGAGTGAAGCTGAGAGGAGGTCCCTAAGGATGTGAAAGACAGAGAGGGAGAGAGTGAGGAAGGGATGAGGTGGAGGGGAATTCAGCGAGGGGCTTGCTGCCAGACCTTTACAACTCCTTCATTATTGAAGCAGTGCAAAGAGAGAGCAGGGCCACTGCCTGTGCAAAGAGGAACACACACAAAGGCAGCTACGAACATCTGCGCACAAGCAAGGGTGTGTAGTCGACCTGCAGCCTTCAGGAATTGATGAAGTGAGGATTTTCTTTTCCCTTCTACCTCCTGCTCAGTTCGAGGCAGGTGTAGGTGGAGTCAATCTCCAGTGGAATGGTAGAGGCCTGGCACATGCTCTTCCACCATCAACAAAGAGAAGGTAACTATCAGGATCACCTGTACCCCAATTATATGAAGAAAATGCTAGAAATATCATGTTTCCTGTAGAAATTTAGCTTGAAAAAAGTATAGGAACAAATTCCACTAAGGTTGAGATGTGTAACTCTGATGTTTTTTTCACTGGCAAAAAAGCCCAATTTGATCTTTGATCACCACCCCCTGTAGCATAAGGTCTTAACAAACCAGGACCGTATTTTTTTAACTGAAACTCTAACCTCATGTTGTGTCAGCAATATTTACACACCAATTCCGAAACTTGTCCATCATTAAGGTTTCAAGCACAGGATAGATTTGCCATCTTTGCTATCTGACAAAGGTGTTTTGGAGTTGTTTGAGCTCTTCGAGATCAATTGGATCACAGAAATGAAGTGACGCCTGCGAGTTAGTTCAGGCAGCCAACTTGAGCTGCGCTGCTCCAATCATGTGGCATACATCATGTGACATACCTCACTCTCCACAATCATCTATAATACACACCAACACTCTATTTAAGCAGAGGACATTTCCCATCACTCCCTTTGCTTGCCCCGCTGCTGAGTCAGTATTGCTGCCAGTTGCTTCAGCCTCTCCACCACCCCAGCATCCACCTGTAGGCTCCGATGGGGGGGGGTTTACAAGTATTTGCTCATCACTCCCATCACATCTATGTAATCATATCGGGGGAATGATTAAGTCGGAGCCTTGATGCCAAACACTAACGTGTTGCAATAAACATTTGAACATGAGTGGTCTGACTCTTCTTTTTAATTCACAGAAATCCTGAAATAGACTTCGAACCGATCGGAATAATTTGGCAGTTTCTGATCAAAAGATGAAATTCTTCTTGTCCCTCACAGCTTCTCAAAAAAATCCTCCTCATGGCTCAACGCCATTGTATGTCCTACTAAGAATTTTCGGAACAAATAATAAAACGCATTGGACTCTGTGTGCAAGGTTTCTGTGTGTGATGAATATTATTGGATGACGGATTAAAAAGAAAACATGATAAATATGACCTCAGTGTGCAAAGGCCTTAAATCAGATTATCAAGAAATCTGTCTGAGTTTTTTTTTTGTTGATACAAGCATATATAGCCACTGTAGTCTACAATATTTGAGAACAAGTCAGATGAAGGCTGGACTTTTTCAGTAACCTCAGTCACTGCAATTTATCCAATGGTGGCTGCAAATACTCATAAGTAAGTAGGGAGCCAATCATGGTGACAATCGGAGTGACTGCTGAGCTGTGAAACAGAGAAGACAGAGTAGCAAGTGATGACAAAGCAGCATCTTAATTAAAAATGAAGTAAAGTTAATGTTCAAGAGTACGTAGAAACATGACCAGAAAAAAAAAAACGTCAGTGGATGAAAATAAAAGGATGAAAGGCTGTGTGTTGGGGGCGAATTGAAGAAAACAGCCTTATGTGATGTCGAGAATAGGGTTATAATATAAAACAAGAGTAAAGTCGTAATTTAATGAGGAAAAAATAAATAGTATTTCAAGAAAAAGAATAAACAATGCAGGAAACAAACAGCATGGAGAACCTGTGCTCGCCAGAGTTCTGGAACCTAAATGTTGAAGTCAATCTCATTGTTTCTTGAGAAAATTAACAAGACGTTCCTCATTTTAACACAGCAACAGACTGATCTTCTGATATAACCCCTGTAAGATTACAACTTTATTATGATGATATTTTGACTTTATTCTGGTAATATTAGGACTTTATGTTCTTAATATTAGAACTATATTTTCATAATATTGCAACTTTATTTTAGAAATCTCCAATTTTTTTCCCCTTCATGTGGCCGAATTACACCATCTGACCCAAAACATACTGTACAAGGCACTGTAGTTGCTTGTCTAACTTTTTGTTTTAAGATGAAATCTTATCTCATCTTTGCATGAAAAAAAAAAAAAATAGTAGCAACTGCCAAAGCTATAATTAAATTCTGTGAAAAACACTGTACCAATTATTTTACATTATTCATAACATCATCCATGTTTGTTTAAAGTTAAATACACACGACACCTCAATAAACACAGTATTGCCTTGCAACACTGGAGTCCATGGCAACAAGCTAATGACTTCCTAATGACACAAACCTGTTTGCTGAACTTGCAATCAGTAACCAGTTAGCCAACCGTCGTCTCTGTGGAGAGCGTGACCGACACTACGTTTTGTCAAAGTCAAACTGTGGTACAGACAACCATGTATCGACTGGAACAGAAGGACAGACTCAATGGAGTCCTAATAACTTCAACTAACCTTAATCTAGCCTGTTTTATTCAAGCTTTATTTGATCTTAAGATGTTTCATTCCAACATTTTCACACTCTCTTCCTCCTGCCACGAGACAACAGCCCATGTGTCAGTTGTAAACACAAGGGCAAAGAGGTCATTACCCCTTCACACCTTTTCAAATTTCGTCTTTGTCACTGAGGTCAATTCAAATTGTTTGGGGTCTTCCTCAAAATCATGTCTTTCCATGCCCAGAGACACTGCAGCAGTCTAACCTCCCAGCTTTCCATTCTCCACCAGTCAAAGGTTAACATGAGTTCAAGGAAGCTGCCTCACTTCTCAACCAAGAAGCCTCACATTCCTGTCACAACACACACACGCTACGAAAACTCTTCATATTTGACCACTGAGAAAAACACACACAACCATCACCCCTAAAAAAAATATTCAAAGTCATTTAATCCCTATGGGATTAGGCAGAAGAGAGAAGGAAGCAGAGAAAAGCAGAATAAAAGAACACACTTTAAATTCAGACCTACTGTGCAGTTTGGGCTGGCAGCGTTCCCACATGCTCCTGACACAGTCAATCCGAGTACAACTCCCTCCTCCCTCTCCTCTCCTAGGTCCTCCCCCGCCTCCTTTTACTGAACCCTCCCATTCAGCCCACAGCAAAGACCGCCTGACTTCCTGTTTACCTCTGACCCTTAGTTATCCTCCGCCCCCGCCCTTATCTGGCAGGCCTCCAAAACAGACAAGCCGGTGAGGCCGGATGCATGCACACAGAACACTTGACAGAGAGTGAGCACGAAGGGGTGGGTAAGGAGAGAGGAGTGGGGTGGTGGGTGAGGGGTGGGAGGGTAATCAGAGAAAGTGTACGAGTAAGACAGCCTATCACCATGTGACTACAGAAGCAGCAGGTTTCACAGGGGTTTGTGCGCGAGTGTGCTACATGTGCATTGCATGTGGGTGGTAGGGTGAGGGCTGGGGTGATGCATGGTGTCATGTTTCAGGGCTGATTATGGCATTGCCTGCCCAGTCTGGTCAGCTGGTTGGCTTGGAGTTATATAAACCTCAGCAGAGGTCAGGAAGCAACAAAGCCACCATATCTTTTAGACACACGCGCACGCGCACACACACACACACACACACACACACACAATGCTTGCAAGGGAACACATAACCTGAGTTGCTTACTGGCGACACAAGCTCTGGAGCCATGGCAGGGCAGAGAGGGTTGATACCTAGATACCCACACAGATAACAAATCAGCCACACAGGTAGCCGGGGAGGAGGCACCTGGTCAATGTCACTGCCTGAGGGCCTGAAGTGGCTGGAGCAGCCCAGGCCATCAGGATCCATCAGTCTCCACTTCAATCTCTGTTTCCAGCCTGTTCAGCAGGCTGTGTAGCAATAGGACAAAAAACTGCAAAGCCCAGCATTAAGTTTAAAAGTGAAAATAAGGATCTTCCAGTATATATCAAAATACACTTAGGCTGATATGATATCACATAGGAAAGAAAGGCCACCTGCAACTTCATCACAATTTAATGAGAATATTTATTTTATTTATGAGAAATGAGAATAGAAAGTAATTTAACAATGAAAAACTTAGAATATTTCAAGTAGCATGGTGAACCTGTTCCACTCCTTCTAGATCCAAAATCTTGATTACCAATCTCATTGTTTCATCAAAAAACTCCAAAACTCCAATGACTATCACACAGATCTATCAACCAACAAAAGCCTCACAGTTGACCACTATCAAACATTTACTTCTCGACAAAACAGGCAATTTCCTCCAAGTCCATGTGTTTCTTTCTCCAGAATAGATTTGCACAATAATTTCAAAGTCCTGATACCTATGATAAATATGAGCCAACAGATGAAGCTTTTCGTTATTTGTGAAAGCTATACTAAAGTATAACTTAACATGATGCTCCACAGTCCTTATTTTACCACAGATGAGAGGCTAATCTTCTGATAAACCACCTCTAATATAACATAGCCTTAAGTTAATCCACGTAATATTACAATAACATTTTCATTTATTTGCAACTTTATTCTCATAATATTGCAAGAAAGAGGTTGGGATAGGGATTATTTTCCCTTTAAGTGGCTCAATTACTCCCTTTACATGTATGAATTTGCAAAATCATACAAAATACACTTAAGATAGGCCAATTACGATTAAAGACATTGAACAGCAGCTACATAGATTTTAGAGTAACCACCCTTTGCAATTAATTTAAACATGGTTTCTTATTTCTTAATTTCTCCCAGTAACTCGGTATGGTGTATGCTCTGAAAGGTGATGAACCATGTCAGTGTTGAATGGATGATGGTTTCTTAGGTACTAAAAGGGTGGGACTGAAATCTGTGTGGCAAACATCCTCTTTCAGTTTCAGTACAGAGAGAAGGGGTATATTGAATGAGCTGTCGTTGCTCCATAAATCTCCACAACCAGTTTCGTTTTTGCCTTTGGGCCATAGTTTAATTTGCACCCATATATAGGTCTATGAAATCCAAATACAGACATGTTAAGATCAAGAAGGCAAAAAGTACCACTTCACTTCCATTGAAACTAAACTTGAAATGTCAAACAAACAACAAAATCAGCCTCAACACTTTTTAATACCAACATGTTGTCCAACTTTTACCAGCATCTCCCGAAACATAATGTTACGTCATGGACAATATTTATGTAATACTATATAATGATATAGTACATTTTTTGGGAGATCCAATTTAGAAATTACTTAGAAACTATACAAATAAAATCACAACGAGGAAAAATCAGTTATCCATATCTCACAATCCCTTCACTTAAACATGCTCAGACATCTCATTCTTCACTTCCTGACTAGTCACAGTATAACGAGTGGCTGCTGACTCACTTCAGTACATGTAAGCAATACATAGTGGCATGCAGCTTAGAAGGGTCTCACTAGATTGAACTACTGCCTCACATAAAGCCACTTACATCTCATACATATTGTTGAAATGATTCACCGGACAGCCCAGAGTTCTACCCACATCTGTTGATTTAAATTTAGATCCATTGCAACGGAGCCCAGCGCATTATTTTTACTCAATTTAAGCTCTGAACACAGTAACCTGGGACAACTATTCTATCTTGAACCCTGGGTGCTCATCACAGCAGCAGCTGACCATTACAACCATTGGCAATCCTAATTAGCCACATTCACTGCGGGGGAGTGAAGAGTGGGCAGCTATCTCCTGATGCCTTGCCTGTTCAGCAAACACACTATCAGCAGGCTCTTCACACATCAGTGCACATGAATAGCACAGTCAGCCTGTAAGCATCAACACGGGGCTGGATGTTGACACAGACAGGGAGAGGCTCGTTCGTATGGCTGTGGTTCACAGCCCAATTCAATCAAGGACCTTTACAGATGGGCAAATAGGCTGTGTGGATGAACTCTGGTTTAGGCAGGCCGCCAGTTTTGTTGTCGCCTACAGCCGGTTAGGTGATAGTTGGAGCAGTGCTCAACACACAGGTTGTGTTTTGGCTCTTAGACATAGGTTTGTGTTCAGAAGTAGAGGGACATAATGGGTCTGTTGCCACTCAGAGAGCACAGTTTAGAGAGATCTAAATTAGTGACTCACACGGTTATTATGAGTGTCTCTCCTGTTTGCCACTCTTGGGTAGGTGCTGATACAGAAAAGGTGATATTGGTAAAATAATGTCAAACAACACTTCAATTTTGTTGTGAGTATGTTGAGATATAATTTTTTTCTGTAGTGGAGCATACAAAACACACGTGTTCTTCTGATATAAATAAGTGTGCATTTGTCTATTTTAAATTAGAGATAATCTGTTTCCACTGCCTTCAAGACAACATGTTCAATTGTAGTTAAACGTGTTAATCTTGCATTAACATTGCTTGAATCGGATCAAAAGGAACCCATGGATGTGCTGAAATTCATGTCCTTTTTATTTTAAATGTGCACACCATGATAAAACGTCTGCCGCTTTCGCTGCTGGCCATGCGTCACTAGTGGGCCAGGAGGCTGTGTGGATGCTGCTAAGTTACCAGCCAACTGAGGTCCAGGAACTGCCTGAAGCCTGTTACAGCCAGCTAATGCATTCGCTCAACCTCCCCCTTCTTTTCTCCCTCTCACTGCTCTTCCTCGCTGTCTCTTTCCCTCCCTTTCTTGCCTAAGCGCTCCTTTTTTCCATGAACTACTGCTCTCTCCATCCCCCAGACCCCCTCCCCCCTCCCTCAAGTGCTAACCACTCTCCTTCACCATGCTATTTTCCTGCTCTCTCACACGTGCACGCATACACACAGAGACTGTGTCAGCTACCACAACAGCGTGCAACCTCCCCCACACTCCAGCGAGGCAGTGTGCAAGTGCCTCTGGCTTGCCCTGACCCACATCTTGATATAGCCCTAAGTATGCTTACAGCTAAGTCCTGAAGACACTCCTGCCACTCTTAGCCTAATCAGGCCTGACCTGCTGTCGGCGAGCTGAGCAGGACAGGCTGGACAGACCATTATCATTTTCAGAGGGCTTTCAGATGGCCCATGGTACTGCCTCTCCACCTCCCCCCACTCCACCACTGATTGCAGGTTTCCTACTAGACAGGCACATGTTCTATCTGGGATAGTTGGTTAAACATTACATGAGTGACTGGATTCTCAGGTACAGTATACTGGGAAAAACATATAAATTTCTTTATGTCAGCAAGGACATGTTCACCTTAGTAAAGCAAACATGAAGCCCTTATTACATCAAATTTCGTCAATGAATGTCAAATTATTAACCTTCTCTCCCCTCACTTCTCTATAATCTGACCAGAGAACTAGAAAAGGTTAAGGACAGCGTGCATTGACTGTGTTCATATAAATTAGAGCAGAGAGAATGGTACTTTAGGGGGTTCTCTGCTAAAATATCCAGCCATGTATTGGCAATGCATTGTAGTTTTGAAGGATCAAAAAATATATATAGACTTTTTATTACCTTCTCTTCCTTGTACTCAACAGGTGGTGGTTTCCTGTGCTCATGTCCCCTCTCCAAACTGGAACTGAAACTGGAACTGGCCCAGGAACAGTTGGATTCATCCTGCTGGCTGAGAGCAACCTCCAGCTGGGGCAGTAGGTCAGGCAAGAGGTCAGGAGGCTCCAGTCCCTCCAAGTCTCCATCCTGAGCCTCTGATGTGAGGAGACCATCTCCCAAAGCCTGGTATCCATTAGTGTTGATGGCCCCGCAGCTCTGAGGCTGTTCAGAGGGCAGCTGGATGGCCATGGTTGGGTAGCAACTCATGGATTCACCAAACATCTCAGATGACCCACTGCTTCCTTGGGTTTCGCCAGAACAATGTAGGGCCCGGAAAGGACATTCATCTTCTTGGCTACCTGGGGTCTTAGTGTGCTGCTGATTCAAAACTCCTGTGGATGGAAACTGACATACTGTCCCTGAGAGCTCAGACACTGTGGAAGTGAGAGATACATTGGTGGTGAGTGTGGGACCTGACACTGAGGCTGTGGACAAAGACTGCTGATTGAGACTGGGTACTTCAGGCTCTCCAGGGTAAGCAGGGTACTGAGCCAGTTGGTAAGCAGGGGCAGAACTGACTGAGCATGTGGGCAGGGAGAGAACCATAGATGATGAATGCATGGGGAAGGGCCGGTTTGGGTCTTCCAGTCCTGATCCAGAGAAGGCTCGGCCTCCTGAGGTCAAACGGTAGGAACCATGTTGCTGCTGATGTTGCTGTAAGCAAGTCCCACTCAGAGAAGCATTCTGACTATCCAAATAAGACTTGTTTGGCAGAGCCCTTGATTGGAATCTCTGTCCTCCTACAGATAGTTGGTGCTGAGCCCGCTGCTGACTATGGTGAACTTGCTCACTTCCCTGGTGAAATGAGAAATTGTGATGCTGCTGTTGCTGCAGGGACATAGTCTGTGTGTTAATTTGTTGGGACTGGCACTGGTTTAACAGCTGTTGCTGATGACTTTGCTGTTGTTGCAGCTGCTGCCTCATTCTGTGCTGCTGCTCCTGTTGTGGATCATGGCAGGGTTGGTGTTGTTGCTCTCGTATATGTTGTCTGACATTAAGTTGCTGGTTGTGCAGTTGCTGCTGCTGATGACAACGCTGTTGTTGCGGATGTTGCTGTTGTTGAGATACAGGGTGGAACATATTCCCATTCTGGTCTTGGTTGCCCCACATTGGACTGCTACTGTTACAAAAGAGCCCATTGGACTGAGGCACTTGGCTCATGGCGGCATTGTGGTACTGGCCATGTTGCGCTGGCATTATGCTGCCACCTCCAGCACCTGTGCCTCTATGACCAGAAAATGTTTGCCCTGTAATATTCTGTCCCTTAATGCCAATATAGGGATCCATCGGTTGAACATAAGCGGGCATCACTTGGGTAGAAATTGGGGGCATTATGTCTGGCGGCTTTCCTGGGCCCAGAGGCTCTACTTGGTGGAGGGGCTCAAAATCAGCACTGAGGTTCAGCTCATCCACAAGTGAGGGTGCTGAGGGAAACTCATCCTCGTCCAGCCCTTCCAAACCTCCAACAAAGAGGCCGGGATCGTCAAAGAATTCCATGATAGGGTGACTGGAACCTTTGGAACTCCACTGGATCCAAGCTGGTCCCAATGAGCCTCACTTTCTACAGCATGTTCATTATATTGTGTCCCTGTCCAAAAACAAAAATATCAAAATAAAAAAATTAACATCAGAAGATGAACACTACATCATGTATAGTCTAGAAAAGGATCACATTAGGTTTGTAAACAAAATAATCTAGTAAACACAGGAGTTACAGTCTGTGATGACAATTTCTCAAATACTTTTTCCCACCATCTATTTTAATCATCCTTTTAATCAGTGATACATACTCAGTAGGTCAGTAGAATGGCATGAATTCCCATCGGATGTTAACAAAGCTCACAAAAGGCAGGTAATGACTAGGTCAGAAGGAAATTTGGTGCTGTCAATTATCTGTCAGCACTGTCTTTCATGTGTGTAGCAAAGCAGCTGGTGCAAAGCAACCGCCAGCCACAAGCAGGTGCCTCTTCCTGTACCCCTCCCCTTTAACACACACATTCACACAAATGTACCTCAACCCCTCCACCCCCACAACCAATGAAGTGGCCTACACTGCTGCTGCAGAATTTGTGAGAAGTGCAGACAGCTGATAGAATTTCAACAGCTAGGGACAGAGGCAGATGAGGCCCTTTAAGTGTGTGTTCCAGTGTGTTTGTGTACGTGTCTATGTGTGTGTGGGTGTGTGTGTGTGTGTTCTGCAACCACTGACCGGCGGTGGGTGACAGAAGCTTACCCAGGTCAGTCATTATATGCTGACTTGCTATGCACACAGACACAGAAGCAAAAATAAGCAGAGAATTTGTTTCAGTTTCTTAGTCTAACTATAGACTATCGATGGATGATTTTAATTGTTTTTATTGGTTAATATACATTTCAATTTACCTATTGGTAACATACAGTTAAGTGTTTTTTTTCCTTCACGTACCATTCTCCAAAATACAATACGTGTTGCTCGTAGTGATTCACTCTAAAACTATGGCAGCCTACATTACCTTGTGTCATTTCAAATTATAGGCCAAATAAACCTGAAACTATGACTAGGGTTGTCAAAAAACCCGATACTCATACTATGCAATACTAAAAATTTGTATCGGATTAGATACTCATTTGCAACAGTATCGATACCAACAGTGCAGTCTTCGCCTCCTCCAGACCACACAAAACTTGCAGACAGGCAGGCACACAGCCCCTCCCCTCACTAGCAGTTGAATACATGAACACACAACACTGAGCTGGTGTCGCCAACATAAAACTAACTTAACATGGCAAGTGCTGCTGCTGAAGGGTCTTCGCAACCAGTTTTATTCGAAAAATTTAAATAGCTAAAGTGCCGTTTGGACGCATTTTGCATACGAGGCAAACAACCAGGGACAGACTAAGGATGTTGATAAGCAATCAATCCGACAAAGTGGTGGCGACGAAGTTGGGTAGGACAATAACCCTGGTGAATTTTGAGAGGTCTGTAAAGCTCCCGTTTCAACAACATTGAAGTATTTAACAGTTATCATAAATGTTAACCTGGCCAGCGGCACACTTTAACGTTAGCAATTTAACTATTAGCAATTAGCTGATAGCCACATTAGCCGTCTGTTAAGTTATCATTAAGCTAGTGGATAGCGGCTATGGTTAATAATAAAACAACTAACGTTAATGTGGGAGCTGGGCAGCAAACGTTATCAGTCCAGCCCATCTGTAATGTTAATAGACAGTGTATATATTTAACAGGATAACACAAAAGTGTTATGTTTCTCTTAAAGTAAAAGATTGAAGGTGCGAAAGGTCGACCAGCAACTGGACATAAACAGTGATGTTGGTGTTATTGTCTGTATTGTTCTAATCTTTATTAAAACATTTTTTATGCCTTTTAATTCCCCCCCCCCCGTGAATTTTAGGTGTTGTCTTCTTTAGCAGGGATTTATTTTCTGCATGTTCTGCAGACCATGAACATCTTAAATCAAGTTTCCTTGAGCCCTCCCATAACGCCAAAATATAACCAACACCACTGAAAAAGTTCAAAGATGACTGTACTTAAACATAACAGTTTCGACACCAGCTTGTATCCTCCAACAGTTTTTGCCATAGTTTCCTGCAGAATACCTCCTCTTTAGCAACAGTCTCTGTAATCACCCTCCAGGAGCTATCTGAGAATCTCTAAGCTCCTTCAATGATGACATTAATGATATGTATGGACTAGCCAACTTACAAAAGTAAAGAGGTGCGTGACCAGCCGAAACGACATTGGCACTTAAAAGGTTTTAGTCTTCTTGGAAGGCTGAAAAAATCATTGATCATTTTAACAGTTGCAACACAAACACACAATTAATGCCGCCCCATCATGCCTTCTTCTAAGAGACTTTATTAACTTCAATACTGCTGGACAGTATTAATAGTCATTTTTTCCAAAGCATGGCATTCTAACAAAGTTTTCTTATAAAATTTGAAAGAGTGTTATCAACGGTTGGGAACTTTACCATGCTTCACTGTGAAACCTGTAAAACCTACTATCTTGGTGAGGTGGTGGGGGGCTGAAATTTATCCCAGCTCACATGTACTGAGGAGCGGTGGAACACCCCCTGGACAGGTTGCCAATCAATCACATGTCTGACATAACAGACAACCATTCACGCTCTCGACTACAGGCAAGTCTACTTGGCAGTTAACCTAACATGTATTGGGACTGTCAGAGGAAACCAAAGCACCTGCACCACAAAGCTAAAGGGAGAACATTGCAACTCCACAGTGAGAAGCCTGAACCTAACGGTAAGCGAGCTGTCCTACTTTCTAGAGCCGGACCGCTTTATCGGTTGGCAAATACACATCGGTCAATATGAGCCTTTTACAGATATATCAATATCTGCGTTTAAGTTAGCCGATATGAGAACTTTTATTTTAAAGAAAAAAAAATTGAGAAAATGTGTGCATTTGTGTTTACTTTTTACATAAAAGATGTTTATATACTTTATTCTATAGTTCAATATATTTTGTTGTTTTGTTTTTTATTTATAGTTACTAAAGTAAGTTTATAGTTAAACTGTAAAATATCAAGCCTAAACAACATTTCTTTGTCATATGGGTTTGATAACGAGACCTAAGCAATCATTGCAATTTTTTTTGAATCAGCCAATATAGAGGTATCAGAATTTTTTACTCAACAATATCAGTATCACCCCCAGGAAATTCATATTGGTCAGGCTCTTCTACTTTCACACCAGTTGTACTGCAGCTAATTCACAGCTTGAGAGTAGTTTCATTCAGTCTATATTTTTTGTCTCATACATTTCAGTTTGTTGTTATAACACAAATAGGTCAATGAGCACGTGTTTAGAACATAGGCTAAGCTGCTGAGAATAAACTTTTTCCTTACATTAGTATTTTCTTTGCTTTCAGTATGTGTGCTTTCAGCTTCAAGTCCACTCCAGTGCTTTGTTAATTGTCCTGTTTATTAAGGAAACGTGTGACTGTCCCACTCATCTGTTAAGGCAACATAATGACAATTTATCTAACCTACTATCAACAAGTGAAATGGGAGGCATGTGAAATCAAGTGTCTCAAAAGAATGTGTGCGTAATGGCCACATCTGAACAATTTAAGAACAAAAGAAAATTACAACTTTCCAAGTCACACTCAAGAGATAATTACACCATCTCAAAATGTGTTAATGTGGTTGTGTAATACACTGTTCTCCCTGTGTTCTCAGGATAATTATACTGATGTGCACTTATTATTTGGGCTAATCATTTTTGGGATTTGTGCCAAACATTGACAACATATTTGATGCTTGAATCATTTTCATCTAATGAACACAATGTATTCAACTCATTCATTTAATTTGTCTTATTTGAAACTAGGATGGCACTCAGCAGAGCGCATACGTCCGCCAAGGTCCAACAGTCGCCTTATGAAACCATATTTAAATACACTACATCTGGATTTGTATTTGGATCACAACCAAATTTCACACACCCAAAATGTGTCCACAAAACTGTCTATTTTTTTTTACCAAGATCCATGAATTATACTCTGGAAAATCAATGACAAAAATAAAAAGTGGTGGGAAAAAAATCCTGGATCCACCCCTGATCTGGATCAGCGCCAAGATTTAATGAGTTCTTTCCAAACCCGAACCACATCCTTCCACCAAGTTTCATAGAAATTCTGTAGGTTTTGCGTTACAAACAAACGCTGATGAAAACATTACCTCCTTGGCAGATGTAATGGTTTCCAACAACTGTTTTGCAGCTTGCGTCTTGTTGGTCACATTCAAAATTAAGTCTGAAGCCCGGATGTTGAACGCTGAAAGTCCACTCCAGTTGGAATGACAATAGTAAATTGAAGGTATAACAAATTAAACCTGATCAACTCTGTTTGATCAATAATACATGATCATATCACCATATCTGCCATGTGCCCTGATTCACTGCAGCCTATTACAGAGCCTGCTAGCCAAAGCCGAGTCCCTGCTAACCTATAACCACCCCCAGGTCGTCCAAAGGAACACACCATGTCCTCGCAGCCTCTGTGGGCTCCCAGCTGTTTCCTTCATTATTGTGGATCCGGTGAAGCATCATCCAAACACGTGCAGCTCAGGGACTATAACATCAACAGGAGCTGTGTACACAACTGTCCCGAGGTAGCCATTGAAACCTGGACCTGGTGTCATATAGGACCTAACAAGAGGCAGCACGTCAGTCAACAGCATCAAACCAACCCGGGTGAAGAAGAGGGGTTCATACATGGTGAGGAAGATGCAAAGGGATGAAAAGTGAAGTTGCTTTGAAACAAAGCGTTATTAGTGCCCTAAACTCAGCAAGATGTCCGTCGTGTTTCCAGATTCATTTCTCCCAGTGCTCCCCACTGAAGTCAGCATCCCTCCGTGGCTTCAACCCCGGCTCGCCCGGCGCCTGGCGATCCAGCGATGTGTTGAGCCCCTTCAAGCACAAACTGCTCGACAAGTGGAAGCAGAATTAAGTGCACGCGGGACATTGGGTGTTAAATTAAAGACAGATATGAGCCCTCGAGATGAGTCACACGTGCTCCTGTAAATCAAACACCCACCACTTCAGAAGCCACAGGATTCAGAGGGGTCGTGACGCTTCCTCAGCGAAGAGGAGGAGGCCGGAGATGGATGGAGAGGTCGACCGCGATGGTGTCCGTGGTGATTATGGACTAGTTGGTCGGCCGACTTTTTGTTTTCAGTCCTCGCTGAAGCTGCTGAAGTGTTGGCGAACAGGTCCACGCGTCCACATTAAAGTTCCTACCGTGCCGTGCCGGGCCGTGCCGAGCGGACTGGCTGGTCGCTGTCAGTTCAGGACCACCATGACCGAGGAGGACTACTTTCAGAGCCGAGCGCGTCTTCTCTTTCACCGGCGAAACTGCGAGAAAGTGAGGAAGCACCCTCCGCCGCCAGCGCTACATTTCAACGCGGACAAGTTAGTGAGGTTACGTGGTTTCTACCGGGAAGATAACACACTCTCTCTCACGCACACTCACACACACACACTCACTCACTCACTCACTCACACGGAGCAGGACGGTGTCATCACACAGCTGAGCCCCACTCCGGACTGTCAGAAATGTGACAGCTCTCCGCCTGAATGAAACTCTCCGCTCTTCAGTTCTCTATCAGCCGAAGTGTAATTTCTCACCTGAATCGAAGCAGAAAGCGAAGCTCCGGGCGCAGACGCGGTGTTACCGGTGAAGTTGTGCGTGTGTTGTGACTTGTTCTCCCGCTGGTGACCGCTGCGCAGCGGCTGCTGCTGACGTGACCGCGATAACAGCGCATTTGCATATTAGTGAGCTCCCCTGTGATTGGACCGGAGGCCGTTTGCAACAATGGCGCCTGTGGGTGTGAGATGAACTCCCGGGGAGCGCGGCGGTGGAGCTGCTGCTGCTGCCGGTGCGGTGCCGCCCCGGGTCAGCGCCGGAGAGCGGCGGCTCGAGTCGTGTGCTCGTTTGTAAAGTGCCCGTGTTGACAGGCGAGCATAAGATGGCCGCGTCCGGGCCACAGCCAATCAGGAGAGGTTTTACTTTCGCACATGGAGCGGACTCGCTGCTCAGCGCAAACAGGACGAGCGCGCGAGGGCCGCTCTCCTCCGCGGGTACACAGCGACCTCTGGTGGTTGACAGCGATATGGCGCTCATTCCTATGTGCAATTCAATGGCTTGTAGAATCCTGTTTCACTGTATATATTCAGTTTCACTGTATGGGTTCTGTTTCACTGTATACATTCTGTTTCACTGTATACATTCTGTTTCACTGTATGTGTTCTGTTTCACTGTATACATTCTGTTTACACTATACATTCTGTTTACACTATATATTCTGTTTACACTCTATATGATCTTTTTACACTGTATGTATTATGTTTACATTGTATACAGTATATATATATTGTGTTTACACCGTATATATTATTCTATTTATATCTTTACATTTCATAGCGTTTATATTGCATGTGTACTGATGTCAATTTGTATATTGTGTATATATTTTGTATACATTTTGATGTGTATATTCTGTACATGTACTCCTTTTTTGTTTAACTTTATTTTCTTATTTGGTATTTCATTGCCTGTTTTATTCTGCCTCTATTCTAATTTACTGGCTGTCATTTTGACTATCTGCTGCTGTAACAAGTGCACTTTCCTGGCGTGGGATCAATAAAGTGGCTCTTCTCTCAGCTTATATCACACTTTAATTATATATTGCCTTTCGTACAAAGTTTTAATACAAGGCGCTTAACAAGTCTAAATACAACAATAGAATAAACAATACAGTAATGAAATGAACATCTAAATCAAATAAAGCAGGTAAGTTAAAATAGAATTGATGAAGAGAACGCTAAACTTAAGAGGTAGGTTTTAAGATTGTGATTATTGGTTGTGGTGTCCTCAACCAATAAACACAATCTTAATCAGTGTCTGTTCCTAGATTCATCCTTCACTTTCAATTGAAACTGCTTTAATAGAAAAATAAACCAGTGCTTGAGATGTTGTATCCTTTGGACATCTGTGTAGGATAATATGGAATCCAGGTGAACATAACTAGACACTTCAAACTGATTTTTCCATAATGATATTTTATTATAACCTACATCTACTTATTAGATTACGTAACAGTAATCAATACGTATTTAACTAAATTGCCCAGACTCTTTAAGTATGCAACAGTTGACTTGGGACTTTTGGTGACAGAGCAATCATGAAACAGGTTTTCAAAAACAAGGTTTAAAAACTAAATTCATTCTATTTCTGAAATGGCTTTCTATAATCTGTGATTTTCTTCAGGTTTTGCTAGTGTTTTAAATAACTAAAACCCCTTTATGGCAAAGACAAATTTACTTTTTTTGATCATTTTTATTGACTTCAGAAAAAAGCATTTCAATCTAATGTCATCTATGCAGCAATATCTTTCACAAACCGGTGGAGGAACCGTCCCATACAGACCACATTAGAACTCGTCTGAAGATTCCTACAGCCCGAGTGGCCATGTGTGAAGCACACTGAGATTCTGTTACATATGTTCCTTTCACAGCAGCTAAAAATAAATCCAACAGGTTTCAGCATTCCATGTCTGCTATTCTAATAGAGTATTTCATAAGAGGGGGTTCCCCAAGAATCTTAAAATGCCTCCCCAATATCCTAAGTGTAACAATATTGAAAGTGGCTGAAGCCACTACAGGAGGAGACATGACACAAAGTGACTTTGGTCTGGCAAAGGGGTGTATCCTTGAAGGATTTATCTTCAGCTGTGCTGCTAATAACAACATATTATCAAAATATATATGAATCCTTTACACCTAGTGTGTTGGTTTCCTGCAGTAACCATATTGACTTTTGAAGTAGAGATCTGAAAGGGTGCTCAATTAACATTTGGAAAAAATGTAACCAAAATATTTACTAATAAAACCAAAGCCTTGATGCAGACATGCCTCTTAAAGTCAAACCTTAGCACAGCATCCATTATTTACACACCAAACCTTTAATAACCAAGAGCCAAAGGTACATAAAACATTCAAAATGATTTGAATCAGACAAAATAAAATACAAACTTAGTCATTTAGTATCTCATTTTAAAACCATATTTGCCTGTTCTGCTTCTTATATATATATATATATATATATATATTAGGAACTATGTAAGACAATAGAAGACAGACAGTAGAATTTAAAAGAAATCATCATCCAATAAGAAACGAATATAAAACATAACCTAATTGGGAGAGGTGGTAATCAGGAAGTTTCTCTCACCACCTGTGACTACAAACATTCCAAGTCTGACATAATAAAACAGTCCTGAGCCAGTTTCAACAAGATCGTATAGTCCACCATTACTCACTGTATGAAGGCAAATTGCTTTGCTCATACTTTTCAGCTCCTTTTGGGACAGCATGATATCACCAAGCCCAACGTGTGCATGGATCCGAAAATCGAAATGAGAAAAGCTCTTTGATTGCATCACAGCCTAAATGATGTTGCCGAGACATCCATTTGTCTTTGTCGATTTACATATGATACAAACTTTGTTTCCTTATTCTAAAGCTGTTTGAGGAGATGCCTACAAAGCTTAAAGCTGAGCAATAACATGGAGATTTAATATAAAGTTCTCCCAACGGTTCCGAGGATCCAGTTCACATAAGACAGCTGAGGAAAGCCAGTGGCACGGCATTTGATGCGTATGCTTCCCTCTAGTGGCCACTGAAGCGACAGTGCAGGTTCAGCTCTGGGGGGGACTGTCGTCTTTGCTGAATGGCTGCGTCGATCCAGGCTTCACCCAAGACAGCCCTGACACCTGCATTCCCTTGTGGTGATCCTCAGGCCGTCTCTAGGGCAACAAGGCAAATTCGCAGTTACATAACAGGAACAGCTCATCCAAATGAGGTGCGCGAGGTTGCACACTAGAGCAAACCCTTAAAGGAGGCTACGCTCTCCTGCTCATATGCACTTTGAGATTGTAAACATGTGTTTTTCATAAACCTTACTTTGCATGTGAACATGCGCTCTTTTGCTTCCTCATGAACTGCTGGGTTCCATGGAGAAAAACTGTAACCAATAGAGAAGAGTTTGTCAGAGACTTAACCTTTCAGCATCTCATGGCACCTATTCACATACACACAGAACTACGTGTGTTTTTTGTGGTATGGAAAGAATGTGGACAGTTTACCAACCTTATTGCGTAGGGATCATCTATCTTGGGGTGGTCAAAAAGGTGACTGTTGCATAGTTTCACACTATCCACCACTTTGCTTTTGAACAACTGCACATCCTTTTCATATCTGACAGGACAAAAATATTTATGTTTTATTTAATAATTCTTTTCACAAAGCTTTTCGAACCTTTAACCCTGTCCAACCACATACAGAGTTATATACTGATATACTTTTGACACTGACTTGTAACAAAAAAGCAAACAAAAAGTGTTCAGAATAAAAATGAGAAATGTCAAACTTATTCTTTGGCAACAATTACAGCCCATTAGGAAGTAAATTACTTATTCATAATTTGAAACTATTACATCAGATAAAAACAGGTTAAGGAACATGAAGACACTTACAGCACAGCAGCCTCTGGGTTGAGTGGTTCCGTGGTATTGATCTTGTAGAAAATTGTACGTGCGTACATCAGGACTTGCCAGATGTGGTTGTGATTTCGTCTACAAGAACACAACATAGGAGGTTGGCAATATTATTAAACCTTTTTGGGAATAGGGTGTGTTCCTTGCCCACCTTCACAGCTTAAAATATTCTCTGACTCTGAATTATGCTGAATATGTTTTCTCTCCATTTCATTTTGAAAACATTCTCTCAGACTATTTCTGTTTACTCCAAAATTAACATTGCACTGAAGGACCAGCTGAGTAAGAAGTCCAAAGGAAAGCACAGCCAAGCAGGACTTGCTTGGGCTGAAAAAAATTATAAGTGTAGTTTTCAATTAAGCTGGGATTCTTTTGCTACTAAAAACCACATTTAAAAAGAAAGTGAAAGTAACTTGCACAAGCAGAAAACGTACCTCCATTTGGTGAAAGCTCTTCTGACATCAAGCTCTCCCGACACGGGGTCAACAAGAGGGTGGAAGACTGGGATGTCAAATACTAATTTCTGAAATGAAGCAAAAGGAAGAAAATGGTCAAGAGTTTTCCCCCCAACTTTTTTTCATTGACAATATTTTATGTCTGTTCTATAACACATAGCTTACTTTCCATAATCACTGTTCAAATTACACATCTAGATGGTTATCAACAGGACACTGATTTTGAGAAAGTTTCAAATATGACACACACACACACACACACACACACACACACACACACACACACACACACACACACACACACACACACACACACACACACACACACACACACACACACACACACACACACACACACACACACACACACACACGAGGAGAGACCAAGCGAGCATGAGCTCTACAAGGAATCAACCGAGCAAAAATACAAATTTAGAGATCTCTTATATATGTATGAGGAGTAATTTTTTTGGTTCATTATGAAACTGTGGTGTGACAGATTAGAATATTGGCAGCCGGCTGTCTGCTTTTGCAGACCTGGAACATAATGCGTTAAAATGATTTATGTCTTTTAAGTTTATGTTTTGTGTTAACAGTCCAAAAATCATTTAGTCAAAATTACACTACTCACGGGACACTCTCCATCTGGATAGTTATCTGGAATATACACAGTGAATTTGAAGACTCCATCCTGGTACAAGCCATGTCTGATGAATATGACCCCAAACCACACTAGAGAGAGACACACAAAGTATTTCAGAATCTTTTACTTTTAAGAACACCAATAAGACTCATGATAACTTCAAGCAGTATGTTACCAGTTTCAGCAGAGTTTATAATAAAAAATAATATTTTCTGTAGAATATAGTGTATTGGTACATTTTGACATCGTTTACATATGTTTCATATTGCAATTTAGAAAATGTGGGCATTTGATTAATATGATAAATATGAAACAATACCAACTACAGGAGCATCAAAGAGAGGGTCCTTACTTAGAGCTGACTTGTAGGATGGTTGAACATAAATTCCAGGGAGTTTCTGCTTGATCACAAGTGTGCTGCAGGTCACATGGGAAGAAGTTAGATCAAATCAAGAGGGAAGATAACATATGCATGTAACACATTTTACTCTTGGGTTAATGAAACTAGAAGGCGTGCTG
Source organism: Hippoglossus stenolepis (assembly GCF_022539355.2). Lineage (NCBI taxonomy): Eukaryota > Metazoa > Chordata > Actinopteri > Pleuronectiformes > Pleuronectidae > Hippoglossus > Hippoglossus stenolepis. The sequence goes on along the minus strand of NC_061483.1, from coordinate 23,240,520 downwards.
TGATACCAACACATTTTTTTCAAATAACACCATGTACAAACATAGAACACAACATGACAAATGCCAAAGGAATAATACAAAATAAAAAAACTGAATTTGTATCCTCTTATTGGACCAATACTTACAACTCAGCCAGGAGAGAGTACTCCAGATAAAAAGGGCCATAGGAGGCATGTGTTCCATTGGCTGACTGTGCTGGAGTGCCCGATGAAGCAGGCTTGGTAATTGGGGTGGCATTCTTTGGAATGGGTGGAAGCTGCTTTTTGCCCAAGGACAGCCGGGCTGGGCTGGCTCTCTGCTCCCCGTGCCCGCTTTGTTCCTCGTTGTCGGGTCTCTGCTGTTTTCATTGAGAAACATAAAAGGAATCTCAACACATCATGTGTATAAATCTCTAGCTGTCTGACAAGTAGGGAGGTCTTGGCAGCCATATTACAGAAGGAAACTGTTTATGAGCCATTATGTGAACTCAAGAGTAGCACAATGGGCCAGGGTAGTGACCATGTGACCAAACTCTCAGGTTACACGTCCCGTCTGGTTTACAGCCATCGGGAAACACTGTCTAGACAAGACCATGCACTCTGAAGTACACAATCATTGTAGCTTACTGATGCTTCTAAGGATGATAAGAGTGATTGTAGTGTCACTTTATACAGTGAGCACAATGCCAGAAATGTATCAGGAAGCCACAGTGAATGCTTCTGATGATGACTGCAAGTATGCCAGAAATGCCTGACGTGAATAGTGCGTTATCCAACCAACCTAGTATGAACATTTATTGAGGACGGACTTGACTAGAGAATGTTTCTGTACTGTTCCTCTGACTAGGCAGGACAAAATGAAACTCACACCCACATGCAAGGTACATTGTTTGCCTCCTTCCTACCTCATAAGGGTTGCAACAGTGTGCTAAAATGTACCTAACCCCTCCCTTTTGTTGTCAAAAAGTTTATCTATTACAAGTTAACTGTACTAAACCACTGACACAAGTTATACTTACAGGGATTCTTACCATCAACTTTCACAGTTTTCAGCCATATGTATATACCTGATTTGAAATCAACACCCTCAACTTGAGTATAATGTTGCAGTTATACTGTAAACAGTTTCAGTTTGGCAAGATGCCTAAGAAAATGATTGAATACAAACTTGAGTGACGAGTACAGGCACATAAACTTTAATTTTAACAGATTGATACGATTCTTTGGTGATAGTTACAACTCTGTGGCATAGATCAAGTTTCATTGCCACTGTGTTTTTTTTTTTTTTAACATTACATATGATTCCATTAGAATTTTGAAGAATCCATCCTTCTACCAGTAAAGTCAGCACACAATACATTTCCCAACCCTACCCCTACAACTTGTTTTAAAGTTCAAGGGGACAATTAAAATAAAGAGTTTTCAGGAAATTAAATATCACCTTGCAAACCCAAAGTATCATAAGGCCCCATCCGACCAACTGATTAAGATGATTGTGAGGTTACTTGAAACAATTTTAAATGATTTTCAAGTTCTGATCGGGAAACACAATGGTTACAGACAGAAACATGTATGGACTGATGTATTCCCCTAGATTATATGCCAAGAGATAATGATGGGCCCTGTCATGTTTTCAAAAGCTGGAACAGAATGTCTTGAGCAAATTATGAATAGATTAAGCGCCGTCATTGAACAGTAAAGACTTAGAAAATGGTCTCTTGGTCAGTGCTACAAAGCACAGGTATCTGCCATGTGTGCTAGATTTCAGAGAAAGGCTTGCAAAGACTTATATGAATTTGAACAAGATCATCTGATGAATGCTTTGTATATGATCATTCATATGCTTTCCAAACTGACAAATTATTCAGATGTGTTGTTGCAGACCCTTTATTCAACACGTGTAGCTTTACCTTGCGACTTGTATTGGCAGACATGCTCCAGAAGGGGTTTAAATTCATTACTCATTCAGAGGTTCAGATTGGTGTTCCTCTCTTTATGTAGGTCCCACCACACGTACTGCCGAGGCCATCCGCTGCTATGGTGGAAAATAACACACATGACACAACTGACTGTTCACACACAGTGACAACTTCCAAACATCCACACAATCAAGCACATGATGCAGATCTACTGTTCTCCAGATAACACTGCAGCCTGGTGGTTTTCATTAGAATATGTAAGCGCTGACAGTGTGCAAGGAGGAAAACCAGAAGCAAGATCGCTGCGGAATTATATAACATGAAGGATTGTTTGGGACAGCGCAGCTTCATGCTAACTTAGCTGTTTGATGAAGTATGCTAGCGTTAGCTGCTATGTTGTTATTGACATTCAATAGTCGAAGTCTGTTGCGTAGCTAATGTTGAATGTTTGAAGATTGTAGCTAAGACCTGTGTTATAGTTTGAGTAAAATAAGCAGCTGCTGTCGTGGCATTTCTGACAGGACACCGAGTTGTCGTGTTATTCGCCCCAGCCTGGTGCTACTGCTAATGCTAAGTTAGCAAACAGGACTGACTTACGCTAGGTGCTTGCAAATGACCTGACTTTAGCTGACAGTTGTAAATATGACATATACTCTCTCCGTGAATAATATCAATGTTCACTCCCCGGCGCTGTCTCGCCTGTTTCCTTGACTCACGTCATGACATCTACAGCGTTAGCCAAAGAAGCTACCTCTGGTGTTGCTACCAACTTAACTACCCCTTTAATTTTAGCCTCTACACGGAAGCAAGCGGAGTGGTGTGACTCACCGTATTTGCTTTGTTCTCTACTTGTTTCTTTAACGGAGGTGTTAACGTGTGTCCACATATAATTGTCTAACTAACTCCTTTCAGCTGCTCGACATTCCTGTGAGTGTCATCCCGGCTAACTAGCTAACGTTAGCTAGCCAAATAATTTGACAGGCACAGAAACCGGAGTTCAATCTAACGTAACGAGGGGGGCGTTTCGGTGTGTGAGTACGGATTGTCATTGGTCTACGGGATGAGCGTCCTCGCAGTTGATTTGCTGGCGGATCCGTCACGTAAAAATGAAAAGTGTACTTTACCACAATGTGAGAAAAAGTGGCTGATGGAACCGTGGCTGTTTTCAGTGAGAGATAAGTACAACGTTTACATCTCTGTTTGGGAAAATAATAACATTGTAATTTACAGAGTTGTATCTTGTTATATGACAAGACACGACTCAGTTACATGAAGTCATTTAAGGACACACTAAAGAAGTGAGCCAACCTGTGTTTAGTTAGCAATTTAGTTTCCCTGTAAGGTTTTCTGTCAGAAATAATCATTTTTCATGGTTATTATTGTGGAATAGTCCATTTTAACACAAACCATTATGTTTTCCTAAACCCCACCTAAGTAGTTCTGTTACCTAAACCTAACCGAACAGTGGCTGAAGGCTGAAGCAAGAAAGCCTACCAGTCAGGATTTCTTGAAAATAATCCCCACGGTCAAACTTCTCCCAACAGTGATAATTTAAATTGAATGTGGTTATTTTTACTGTTACAATAATTCTACCTGTGTGTTTTCTACTAGGACATGTTGAGATGTCTGCTGTCTGTCATCAAGGGTTTCTGATTATTACTGTGTGGCCCGTAGACTATACACATGACAGCTCCTCTAAAGTGAAGCCAAAGCGCCTTGATCACCCCCTTCTGGCTGGCTGCAGTATAGGTCAAATTCCCGCTTCATTCATGACGGGGGACGGGGACCAAACTAAAAACTAGACGTTAAATATATGTTTCTCAAAGAAGGTTTCTGTCATTTTACGTAGTTCACACTGATCCGTCACACTGACCTATCACACTGATTTGTGTTGAAGTGTTCATTTTCCCCAGTAATTTATTTAATGTTGTAAAAATGGGGTGAAACATCATGACTGACAGTTGAAACTGGCTCGTGATTGGTCGAGTTCATGTGTATAGACAGGACGACTCTACTGCGGCTCCATCTCCCGATTGCTATTGTACTGATTTTGGCTCCAGCAGCTTCACAAAGTCTGGTTATGAATCAGCATGGAACTATGTGTTTATATCATAGACTGTATAAAAACATGGACAATGTGTGTCCACTTCCTCCCACTATCCAGACATGAGGTCAAAGTACCCCAGATACGCATGCGACCATCTTGTGCTTTTGAAGCCTGCCCAGTTGTGATTGGGTGATGGTGCCACGGTTGCAAGGTCTTACACACGTGCTTGACCAATCGTGAGTCAGTCTCAGCTGTCAATCATGACATTTCACCGTGTTTTCATAGCATCAAATAACTAATTAAAACCAAAAATACCATAAAAAATAATCACTTGGACATACATCTGTGTGATAAGAGCTACTTAAAATTACAGAAACTATCTTTGAGAAATTTCTACCGTTAAAATAGCAGATGTGGATTTAGAAATTCACATTTTCTAAGGGTTAAAAAAAGCTTTCCTATAGTTGGAGACCAAACAAGTTATAGGTTGGCCGATAAAATTAACCAATATGAGCCTTTCACAGACATATTGTTGTCACTGTTTATGTTTGTTTGTATCAAGCCTTAGTGACATTTCTTTGTAATAAGGGTTCAATAAGAACATCTTAGGAATCATTGCGAAATATTTTTTTAATAGATCCATTGGAGGATCTAGTGGTATCCAAAATGTTTTACTCCCCAATATTGGTTGGCCCCCATGATCTACATCAGTCAGGCTCTACTTGTAGTTAGGACTCCAAAGTTATATTATCTGCTCTTCTATGTTGTCCTCTGTTTAAAATACCAAATATATTGTATGTTCTCTTCAGATTTTTACTGAAATTGACTAAGATGCCCCCTAAAAGTGTTTAGAGGCACTTTGACAGACATAAACAAACACGCACTTCTCTGTCGCCTTCATTTTAATATAACGGTGTACTGCTCAGTTGAACTCCCTTGAGGGTAAGGCGTATCCAAGCCATCTGTGTCACACATTTCTTTAGTTTTGACCACGCTTCATTGGCAGTTCATTCTGTTGATTGATTGATTTCCTAACAATTACACCTAATTATTTTTCAGGGTAAGAAAAAAAACTAATTTAATGCATGGGTGATTGCATTAATTGGGAGAAATGACTTTGTCCAAGTTTCAGAGTAAATACAAATTATTGACTCCATTATTGTTATCTGATTGTATATGGTCCCAAGTACACTTCACTGACAAAGATAATTTGTGACCTGCCTCTTTGTCGGCACGGCCGACGACGCAAGGTCACCATCATTCTTTTGGCACGTGCAAATCAAAATCCACCTCAAAACAAATAAGTTGATGCCGGCTTTACCTTCATCGACATTGAGATAAAGTGTGACACAAACAAAGGTACAAATATCCACACCATTGCTTTTGTAATTAGTTTTTTGTCTTTGCCATTGATTCTTTATTTAATCAGCTATTGTGACCTTGTTTGGTCAGACAAATATATTAATGGATGCAATTAAAGTGGGGAGATTGGATTAACTAATTGAATATGTGACCCGTTGGAGCTGGATTTTTTTTTTATACTTGTAAAATTGTAAAAGGGAGCCTTTGTTTTCAAATTTTCAAATTTATATCAACAGAATTGCAACATAGATTTTGATGTTTTGGGAGGATCAAAAATGAAATAGGATATTTCATCATCTGACTGTTTGTCTACGAAAGATTTATAGCCTGTGTTTTGTTTTCAGCAGCATTTTACAGTTCAGCTAGTGCCAGAATTCAAATTTAATATGAAATATGTTCCTTCTGTCAGTCCATTCCTTCAGAGAATTTTAGGCGCGCACATTCAGATCTACAATTTGGTTTAAATGACAGTTAAAAATTACAATTGGAAGTCCCAGGTGAAACCTGTCTTCACAGCGCGGTCATAAAAAAGTGAAAATGGATGACTCTGTGTCCAAATAATCTGTAATAACAATGTTAGTTTGAATAAAGAGAGCCAAATCTAGATTCAAATGTAATATTCATTTAAAGAAATATGAACAACTGGGGAGTAAAGGTTAAAAAAACATCAGCCAAATCCTTCATATAGCAATAGTCTTTCCTTATCCCCGAGGCTATGGCCTGGCCAAAACCTCAATGCAGCAATTATTTGCTGTAATGACTGCAGTTCAAATAAGCCTGGAGATTTTATTAAACCAAATGAGAGAATCATCTGTGTATTATCACCTTGTGATTGACAGTGACAAGTGTTGGGCCGGCTCAGAAGTGAGCATGATGAAGAAGCTCTCTGCAAAGCTCCCGATAATGTTACCCCTGATAAAGTTGCCTGGAAAACCTCAGCCAGCAAATGGAGGGAAGGGAAAACTCTGCGCATATTAATTCCAATTGTCAGATCCCTCCAGTGGGGGAGTTGGGAGGGTAATCTGTCAAGCAGCCCCGTCCGCCCCTCTATTCACTGACTGGCATTTTACACAACTAATGAAAAAGAAATCCATTGTGCTGATCATATGCATAGATTTCACTTTATAATAATGATGAAATAGAAATATTCATAATAAAAGTAAAGGTCACTCGCTGCTGCAGCTAAGCTTCCTAAGCTGCAACCTTTGGAGGAGCAGTTGTCAGGTTCTAGCTATAAAATAGGAAAAAAAGGTAGAGGCATCAAGTTTTAACCCTGCGTAGGCCAAGAGGTGAGACACTGCAACCAAGCTGCTGTTGTGTACTAGATCTCATTGGTCATTCGTTCTTCTATCCCGACACCAAAACGTCTGTTCAAAGATGGCGCCTCCTCCAGCGTCCAGCAGACAGGTTAAAGGTCAGTCACATAGCCACGATCTACACAGTCTACTCTCTGACGTACAGTATCAAAGCCAGTGTATAAATTCTTCAGGGATTTGTCTGGTGCAGTCAATAAAATAATAAAATACAGGGAAATATGAACGTCTGCCTCTCCTCTCTTCAGCACTCCCATCCTACCTGTCTCTGTATGTAGGTCACCTGGGCTTTTTCAGGCATATGAGCAGCGGAGCACAAGGGTGTAGAGACTCACCTCTGAAGGACATTCGCAGTTTTATTATTGCACGGTGCGACTTCCGCGCTGAGCCCCGTCTTCATATGCATCATACGTTGGCATTTATTAGTGCTATGCACTAAGTACAGGCCATGTTATTGAATTTGAATATCAGCTCCTAGCCACATTCGTGGGCCCTAGAAATATATTATATTAAGATGAAGCAATCTCATTTAATAACACCCAAACTAATAAAAGGAAAGCAGATTGAAAATTAAATTTATGAATATTGCTCGGCAGCGGGTGTGATCCAAAAAAGCCGAGCTTGGTCTGTCATATGCAGATCTTTCTCTGGATGTAAGCTCAGGTGTTGGGAGAATTTTCCAGCCGTCCTCCCATGAGTCGTGTTCCTCCTTTTTTTTTTCTTCATCTGTTTGTCTTCAGAAATAGAAAGCCGTACCGGTGGATACTTCAGTCTAAGTGGACAAGTGTTTTGATAAAATAAAACAGCAGTGATGTGATTATTATTCTCCCATGTGACAACACATCACACAGATAATGTGTCAAATGCAGGATGGAGCTGTGATAATTGACAGTGCAACTTTTTGATGCTCTTGTTATATTGTACGTGTGAGTTCAGCCTTTGTTTAGCACCAAGCACAATGCTGCTCAGATTTGGAAATTAGCATTTTTTCCCTCTTGTTAAAATGAAGGTAAAATTTACATGGCCGGCATCTTGAAAAGCCTTTCTTTCCTTTTTTCCCCAAAATCCTAAAACACTGGCTCTCTGAAGAGGCGTTCATCCAACAGTCGTCATATCAGTCTGCGCCAGAGCTTCGCAGCTCAAATTATGGAATGCCACGTCTTCACTTTATTGACTCCGCTTCACACAAGACCATAATTTTCCCTCTTGTGTCGTTGATGGACAACATTCTGTCGGTCAGTGTTTCACTGTTTAGTGTATGTGTGTGTGCATGTGTGTGTGTGTACAGCAGCCTTTTGCCAAGATATCCGACAGGCCCGGTCCATCTGTGTGTAAATGTTGACTCCCGGCGGAGCCGTGACTGTCACTCATTGCCCAGCCAGCCCAGTGCCAGGCATTGATCGCTACATATATCTTGCTCTGTACTTCCCAAACCTTCATCAACAGATGCGGCTGCAGAATTGATTAGCGGCGAGTCAATGACCAAATCTCTTTGGAAACATTTTTATTTATGTGTGTGTTTATGTGGATAGCTTAGAGGGCCATTAGCAGGATTACCTTTGAGGCTTGGCTGAACAACAGATGTTCAAGGACGACTCAATCAATTTGACTTACAAGAGGCTGCAGTTGCAGGAAACAAGTGATAAGTCTGTGGAGGAGCGGGGGAGGAGGGGGGCTTGAATAAAAACAGTTCAGTCTGGTAATACACAGGTACAGCAGAATTAGACTTACAGTAGGTCCATTATTTAGAGTGAGATCATTGACTGGTTTCCAACGATTAAAACACACAGTTAATGAATTGAAGTTCTCCTGACGTTTACAAGATGATCATAAGATTTGGTGGTGCTGTTTTAACTATTGGCAGCTTTAAGCCATTTAAGCATTAACTTGAGCTTGTTGAAGCAATAACTATAACTCCTGCATTTGTTATATACAAATACAGGACATAGTTTTTATTAAGTAAACAAATCATATCATATTCATGTGACAAGGTCTAAGATAAAAATCATTTAGCTGGGTCATATACAAACTTTGTGTATCATTTAATATGACAAATATATTTACAATGCAAAGCATAAACAGGTTTCAGCCCAGGCTCAATTGCATGGGTATAAGGAAAACATTTTCTATATAAGCAGTGCCAGCTTCCAGAGAGGCCTGTTTTAATTTGTGCAAAGTAGTGCATTCAATTATACAAGAATCTATATTGAATTCAAATTAATGTTTGATATGGATATTTTTTATTATATTTAAATAATCCCGATTCAGCACAAAATGTATTATTTCTCAGAGATCTTTCATTCTTTTCAATTTGCCCCTTTCCTCTCATGATTCAAATGGTGAATAAATGTGTTGCAGAGACTCACGATCTGCCTTTGAAGTCCGTGCTTATGCTTCCTTATCTGCAAACTTATTAAAATTAAGTCGGAACACAAAATGGTATTTAAAAAGTTTAAGTGAAACAATTTGCATTGGGAGTGTGTGAAAATGCTAATGCTTTCTTTCACTAAGCCTCACAATCACTGTCATCCATTTTGAGCTCTGATTGTTTTCCGCATGGATGCCTTCATTCATTATTGCAAAATTATAAACATAAAGAATATCTCTGTATTAATATTTCTGCTTTTTGTAAAAGCTCAATCAACCATAATGTCCTAATTTTTTCTCTGTGAACCTCATTTTATATTATCTCACTACTCAAGAAATGGATGTCCCAAAAGGGATTTATTTCATTTATCGGGATTATTGAATTAAATTAAGCTAGACACTTACCGCAAGCTGAGCAGAGGTACCTTATCCACTTAAAAGGTAGGCCTGCTCATCACTGCTATTTAGGCAAACACATTAGGCAGCAAATGACTTTTGTTGGCTGAGTCTAGGTTACTGCATAATTCATTTGTTCATTAAGGAAAAGCATTGAAAGTGCTTGAGGTAAGTGGAAAAGGTCATGTATTGAATGGATCTTTAATTAAGCTACTTTACAACCACAGTTACACGAATGATGACATATGCATCGTGTTTGTTTACCTGCAAAATCAGAATGGAAAAGGAACAAGCAAGAAAGAAATTGTGAAAAAGAATAGGTGAAATTTATTTGACCCAGTTATTTGCAATATAATATTATCACCTCCAAAACAATAGAGATTAGGTATAAAAAGATGTAACTGTGTGTGATTATAATGTGCATTTGGGTTTTGGATCATTTTACATGCTCTCATTTATGGTTTGTTTTTAACATTTAACACAATATCAATTTCACATGTCTGTTTTAAGAATATTTTGTCTCAGGAGAGCAAAGTCTGCAGAGATTTCAAAGAGCCTGCCTGTCATTCTTGTGTTGAGCAGCAGATGGCAGGCTGTTTCCACTGATGAACCGTCTCCAGACACGAGCACATGCTGAACTTCTGTACCCCCGTCGCTGTGATGTTGGCTTCCCAGATCTCGGTGCTCTTGCCTGTGAAATGCATTCCCATTAAAAAGTCATTTTTAAAGCCAACACCAGTGCTATAACAATCATCTCCCTGAAGCCAAGCCTCCACACCCGGGAGCTCAGCACTGCCACACAGGCAGACATGTGGCGGCTGCCACAAACAAAAGCCCCGTACTCTTCTCCCCATTCCTTTTTCCCTAACTCTCCACGTGGTTACAGGCCGGCCTGCCAGGGGCAATTACACCCACAACCCAGTGTGTGAGGTCCCACAGAGCCCCCAGTCACCACTAACAAGATCAAGGCTAACTCCCTATCACATACACAGTATAGACACACACACGCATACACCTGCGTGTGTGTGTGCAAACACTGTCCCCTCTCTCTTCATCCAACCTTTCTCCCTCTCTCATACAGGCACTCTGGCCTGCTCGGAAATTATAACACATTTTGAGTGGCTGTGGAAAGTATATAGCTTTTTTAAGAGCAACAAAAATAACACAGTGACTGTCACGCTGTCAGACAAGGCTGTTTCATTTCAGTGTATGTCACTGAGTGCAAGACTTTGTCTTGGTGACACTGCGGCATAATGCGTCAATATGTTCCAGTGTTATACATAAAACATACTGTATATACTTAGTCATGTGACAAACTGAAAACCAAAAAAAGAGAGTAAAAGTGAGCGAAGCTCAGTTTTTGCCATATTTGCTCATGAAGAAGTTCTTAAAAATGATTTATATTCCCTGTCCTTTCAATCTGGAGAATCTGATCTGCAGAAATTTTTACCACACTGCCCACCATGGACTTCTCCATGTCTTGCGACAAGTACTAAAATCTATTTCAACACTGTGCAATCAGATGTTCTGAAGGAGTTGTTTTCTCGTTTTCAAACATAGGAATATGATTTTAGAAGGACACTCTTCATTTGTTGCAACTAAAGCATTCACTGTTGGTAACAATGGTTCCCAGTTCACCCTCCTTATTATACCCGGCCCATACAAACAGGCTGGATTGGTGACCGGTGAGAGAAACCCTACTCTTGTACCCTGATACAGCCATCAATACCCATGAGGCTGTGTGTCAGGCAGCAAGCAGCCTCAACCGAGGTTCACATGCTTCCTATGATACCTCAGTGAGAGCTCATGCTTCATGTCCTCACACCAAGCACTGATGTGGCAGCTTGCTAAATAATTTGTGCTTCTTTAACGGGGTCATTGGATAGAGAATCTGGTCTTTCAATAATTAATTGAGACACAGTCTAAGCAGCCGACTTCTGTTTCCTCCTCGCTTCAGCCAGATTGTCTGCCGCTGTCCCCCGCATTCATACTCACTTGCCGTCTAATTCATCTGGATTGGAACCTGCATCACAATAGCGCTGTAGGCAGACTGGTGTTAGGAGGATTGTGTCCTGAGTGTAACCCACAGGATCTCAAAAAAGAAAACCACTAACAGCCGCAGAATCTATTTTCAATTTGTGGATAAAAATAAAACAAAAGCCTATTACCACCACGGCTTTGTTTAGAAACATAATTGCTTTTCATTATTCTGTGCACAATTCATACTCACAGTGTAGGTTGAAAGAGGCACAGTTGTGCAAGTTAGGGTGAAAATTAGAACTTTTATTGATTTATTGACAAATGCTGAGTATACCACTCTTAGGATAAAGGCTACCACGAGCAACCAGTCAGCTTAGCTTAGCACAAAGAGTGGAAACAAGGGGAGGCAGCTAGCCTGGCTCTCTCTTAATGTAAGTTGTTTGGTTACATTAAGAAAATAGTTAGTCTAAGTTGTAAAACCTACAACTCACCATTTGACAGGGTGCCATGGTTGCTCTGCAACTTTTGCTGTAACTCCAGGAAGTTACTGCTACCAGCAAATTGGTGTTGGTTATTCAATGATTTAAACAATCCAAATTAATTATAGCATTAAAAAGTGTTGCTTTACTAGTTAGTTAGTTAGTTGTTCCCCCCTGTTCCCAGTCTTTGTGTTAAGCTAAACTATACTCGCTGCTAGCTGTAGCTTCATTTTTACCTGGTAGATATGAACGTGAGAGATAGGCCTATTTCCCAAACTACATTACTATTGCTTTAACCTTAACTACCACAAAAGGTCCCTCAAGCAAGGCACTGATTTTTGAATTAATGTTGGACTGTGTTGTGGGATTGCTGAAACTGTGTATCCAGTCCTTCCTTGTCTAAAAACCTTTATTTAAAATGCCCTATAATACCTCGAGTGCATGAGTGCATGAGTGTTGAGTGTGAGTGGCCCCAGTGGGAATCACACATAAATCTTGCAGTTTTAGTGGCATGCTAGCGGTGTAGTCATTGGGAAATCAGACACCAACAGCCAGACACATGTCAGCGAGGCTTAGCTCCATTATTTCGTCCCACAGAACCAGGACTCTGATTCTTGTGTGCATTCCTTAAATACTTTCCCATCACAGCAAATCCTGCTCACACTTAGCTGTCCTTGTGCTCATCCCTGATAGCCTTCCACATATATTTAAATCCTCACATTGATTTACTCTCATATTTTGTAGCTCTACAGTTGTTTTCAAGGAGTGGTGTTTGACCAGGGCCGATACTTTAGAATTGTACCCCCTGGTCGTCAGGGTCTGTCCCTTCAGTGGAGGCGTGATGGATAGGGCTAAGTCTGAGGCGCATGGTAAAAAAGGACAGTAAGAGATAGAGCTCTTTCAAAAAAATACGCCAAGACAGGAAGAATGACACTTAGCCCTTAATCATCTCTGTGTCTGCAGGGATCCCCTGTACTTTTGTGTCTATTGCAGATAATGGTCTTTCCTTACTTGACAGCATGTCTTTTCCGAGCTGGAGCTCTGTAACCAATGCTTAAGTGTATCAGGGTGACAAAGCGTTGCTAGATTCGGCAGTGTCACGGCTCATCATGTAGTGACAATGCTGACAGCTGTGGTGTTAAGACAGGGAGGCTGTTGAATGGAGTTAGAATAGATTCTTGTGCAGTAGACCCAACTTCCATAACAATGCCTTCCCTAAGGATCATGCTGCAATGTGCAATCCAACAACACCAGCTGGAACCACTGGAAGACAGGGAGGGGAAGTAATGGAAATCTTGGAGTGCAAACCAAAATGCTGCTTCAGTTATTGGAACGCATGGGTGCTTGTGTGTCAGGAGAAAAACCAGAGGCAAAAAGAGTACAAGAATGACAATGTTTTTTTGTGGGATAGATCTCTCACGCGCTATAAAGGCTGGCAGGCTGTCCAAGTGTACTGGCTCATTCCTTAGAAAAACTGGGAGGAAAAAGTCCCAGCCATCAGATATAACCGCACCATCTTGAATCTGTCCAATCCCATCAGCCCTCTTCTATGAGCCTGTCGGAGGAGACACGGCCTTGCCAGACCCTCTGCTAGTTTTAAGGGACTTCCTGTTTGCTGAAAACAGTACCGACAAATTGTATAATGACAAATGGTGGCCCAAACATCGTGGGAGCATGCTGTCTTGGGACCTCAAGCTCAGTTGCAACTAATTTTGTCTCAACCCCAAAACAAGCAGAACAACATGACAATGACCAGGCTTTGTCTGTTTCCACGCAAAAATGGCCTCTGAGGTTTGGCTAGATGTGAAGGGAGCTATACTTGTACTTATCCACTTTCTGCTGGGCTTTGAACAGTTTTCAGAGTAATTGCATTCAACATGACTGAGAGATGCACATTTTATTCTACATTATTGCATTTACGTTATGTAGCTGAGGACAGTGTACTCGTGGTTTTGGTGTCATGGAGTGTGTGAGGCACCTCACTACTAACTGGATTGCAGTGTTTACGGTATAAAGCTGATCACGACCTGGGATTACTGTCATTCTCTGTAATAGATTAAGACAGGAAGAAATGCTGTGTGAGTGATGTCTTCCAGCTGTCTTCCATCCAGCTATATCAAATGAAACAATCTTGCCCCGATACTGAGCTGGTGATATCTTGAAATTCAGTTTCTTAAACTTTAACATCGAGGGCCTGTTGGATTATATATTAGTTTTTATATATTAGTTTTTATGTTTCCAGGTAGTCTGGTGTTAGGCAAAATGATTGAATGAGTAGCCTAAAAAGAATTTGACATTTGAAGATGGTAATGACTATGCCTAAGAGGTGCTGGTACATGTAGTTTTGATTTTCACCTGTCTACTCTTGATTTTCACCTTTTTTTCAGAAACTCTCGAACCAGTATTTGTATTGATTGTTGATGAGATCATTTGCTATTTCTTCTCATCTTAAATTACTCTCCAATATGGACAACATTGGAAAAGTTCTGACTTGGTTTGAATCCTATCTAACTGGCCACTACTTCAGTCCATCTCAGCTCATCTCTAATGCACATCTGCATGGATGAAGGAACACTTTCATTCAAACCTCTTTAATAAGGATCTGTCAGGGCATGTGTCCATATATTGTTTGTCCAGCAGAAAAGTGCTGGCAGGGCGTTGGGGACACACAAATTATTTTTTACCAAGATGACTTCCTGCCCCATCTGATCTGTTGCCAGAAAATATTAACCTGGATCAAATTGAAGTCACTAGTGCTTGCCTACATAGTGACTTGTGGAGCGGCACCCAGCTACTTGAACTCAATCATATGGGCTTATGCTCATTATGCCCCATAGCCAAGATACGTCATCTGGCGTTGCTATCCCTGCACACAAGGCCATCACAGTTCTCATTTGTCGTTCCCTGATAGTAGTAAAAACTACCAAATTCTATTAATACAGGGGCATCTCCCTCCATCTCCAAGAAAACCTCTCAGCCTAACTTGTCTAGCTTGCATTTACTTTGTACTTGCAGTGCAATTCTTTCCCTATAATCTCCTTCACTTTGTCTTATTTTGCAGAACTTAACAATTACAACAAGGTCTCCCACTGTACTGAAGGTTTATTGTTGTCCCACAGTTGTAAGTTGCTCAGGATAAAAGCAACTGCCAAATAAATTAATTATGTAAATGCTAAGAAGATGTGGTTTTGCCTCTTTTTGGGAGATGCCAAATGGTTTTGACAACCTTTGATGGAGATTTGTGGAGTAATGAAAGAAATATGTAATTGGGAATTCAAAATTTTTAGCCATCTTTATATCTAACAATATTGACATATTCCTTTAACTGACCATTAGGCCAAATTGCTGAATGTAATTAATCTTATTTTTATGAATCAACCCAAGAGAGTTTAAACTAAATGTCTAAAATGCATAGTTTCTGATATGGCAACAATAAAAGTGTGCAAATATCTCCTTTGCCCACCACATCAGGACTTCTGTACCACATATCTTCTTAAAATGCCTCATGTATGTTTAAACAGGCCTCCGTAATGATGTTGCTGACTGAGTGCTTATATGTGGCTACTCAACTTTGTCGCTGAACAGTAATGAATGCTGAGGTAATCTATTTCATCCCCTGACCATTAGCAGGCTGTGAACACTCTCTAATACCAGTCTGGCCCTCATTTTCCGGGCCTCTGATCGCACAGAGCACTGGGCACCTAATACGCTCAATGAAATGGGGCTCCTGATTACTGGGGCAGGGATTTAATATATCACGGAAAATTAGGTCGATTTTAATAAATTACCCATCCCACTGAATAGTCCGCATATGCTTTGGTGGAGGAGGGGCTGTTTTCCCGGTGGGAGGACTAGTTGTTTAAATACGTTTATTAGGATGCGAGAGGGGGGGGGATGAGTTGGATAGAGGGTGCCCCCTCCCAAATAAAGGATGTCAGCACTTTCTAGTTGCCTAGTGACTTTGGAGTTCTTGTAAACCTGGAGCAATTAAAGCTTTGGTTTTATCTTCAGTCATCCTAATGAACTGTACAGTCTGCTACCTCCACATCTAAATAATCTATATTCATGCCTGGACCTCCCAAAAAGCCACTAGTCCTTCCTTTGGCACACTGCAACTTGTCACACAATGCCTGAGTAAATAAAATATGAGTTAGTACATTTTCACCATGTAGCACAGGGTGTATTTTACTTTTATGGCAGCACATTTTGCTCATGATGGAGGGTGAGCGCGAAAGAAGTCGAAATGCCTCCATAAATCATTCCTTGCGTTCTACCTCAAAAATAGTGCTCATATGATAAATGCGAGTTTACTGGAAGCATTTTAACTCTGAACAATGAGTCTGTGTGTGTATATGTTTGTGTGTGTGTGTGTCTGTGTGTGACAAATCTGGAAGCATTTTATGGTCAGCCGCAGAGGCCTCTGTGATTGGACAAGCCATGTCACTCCTGGTCTTAAAAGGCTTTGCACAACAGCAAGGGCATCCGCGAGTCATCCTGCCATTTGTGGGATGAACAAATTCCACAGGATTCACCACACAGTTCATTTCTATCCAAACTGCTTGTTCTATCTTCAGGCGTTCGCAGACACACGATTCATCTTGGTAATTTGTGATTGTGGTCCATGATCAATACCCATGGCTTTCTGGAGCTTCACACTGATAAATCTGGAAATGGATTTGTCAGTGTTGGAGAAAGATAGCTTTGAATCACATCACTAATGCTCTAATGTGTGACTATAAATGTGAGTCAGACACCCAGGGAAGTACAGCCTGTGAACTTCATAATTTTGTTGTCTGAAATGACTTGGACATTACAGTATATACTTTTGTGGCATAAGTTACACATTCCCTTAGCTCAGTGAAAATTTCCCATTCACATCATCTACTATCTCCTGGACAGATTTTGATTTTACCACTATTCTGGCTTCTACCTTTTGGCCATTCTACTAATGTTCCAATCATTTCCCCTGTCTCTTTTTTTATTGTCCATCATTTCACTACAGGCATCTTTCACATCATTACAATCACTTCATACTTGTTACTTTCTAAAAATCTTTACACTGATTTTCTTTCTTAGCACTTATATCTAACTTGCAGTAATTGTTTTGATTCGTTTGTTCGACCTCATAAAGTTGATATTGTATTCCATAGTAGCATGTGGCAATATTAGTATTTATTTGCTGTCGTGTTTCTGGTTACTTGATAAGTAGTCTAATATTCACCCTCCCTTTTACCCTATTTCGGTCTCCTCCAACTCCGGAGGGAAATAAATGTCTCTCTCCTTTATGTGTTTACCTGCTAGTGGCTAACTTTGTTCATCTGCTCAGTGTTGCAGGACAGCCGGTGGGTTCATTATTATTATTATAATTTTTTTGAAATTCACCTCCAGCTACATCCAGAAACAAGGTTGATGATTGCTGTGAAGGCCAGAAAACCAAAACAAGGAGCTGAAAGATGCTATAATGCGCCGTAGTAATACAGGGAAACTGTGATATTCTCTGGGTGCTTCACCACAAGCAACACCTTTTGAAATTTCACATGACTTTTGATCATTGTTTATTAGGAAAACATTTGAGCAGCTATAACAAACTATGCTTATTTATAACTATTGTCTAGGATCTACAGCTCAAACCATTATCATCTCTACAGTCTTTCTAAAATCTCTACTAGCAATATTCAGACATCACAGTAAAGTTTATGGAAATAAATTTGGATTGACATTAGGTAGGAGCATATGTAAAATACCAGACATGTCATAGTACTTTAAGAGGAAGCTATTAACAATTATTTATCACTGTAAAATGCAGTATATATGAAATCAGGCAAGCAATTGTGGTATTTAGTTGATGGTACTGGAGCTTCAGGCAACACAAATTGCTTGAATTATAAATTACTGTAACTTTTCCCCCTAAACTAAGAGCAAAAAAGCAATAAATTGTTGCAGAGTGAAGGGTAAGTTAAGAGAACAGAAGTAAATGACTAGAGGTTTTAAATGTCAAGGTATTTTAATAGATACAGTCTTGAAATAAATCACTTGAGTAATATGTTTACATATTATTTCCTCTTGCTGGTGGATGTTGCACTGGAGTGTTTGTCATAAGCTCTGTGAAAGGCACGCAGGGCTTCCAGAATTCCTCATATCTCCACATTGCTCCTTCTGTATTTCACAAACCCACTCCAAACAACCCCCCTCCATCACCATTCAAGATAAATATGAAACCAAAAGGAGAAATTCATGCTTGAAGCAAGGGAACTAATCTCCCGCCTGCCTGTTTCACTCCTCTGTGTTTAATTGATAGAAAATGCACGCATCAAAGAAAAAGCACACTGAGATTTAATGGGCATAAAATGGACATTAGCATTTTAAAGAGGTGGATTAACACATTAATCCCAGCAATTTTCATCCAGCATTTCCAATGAGATCGTCACAGCGCGCAGGCTCCTAATGGGGCTTAACTGGCTTTTTGCTTTAGTGCTGCTCTCAGGGATAACAGCGAAACTTTTAGTTTTTGGAGATGGGAAGACGAAGGAGCTTAATTTGTGTGACGGCTCTTTCAGAAGTGAGATTTTGCTTCCAAGAAAACAGACGTTCACATGACACATTACACAAGTTGCAACAGTGCCATGGATGTACTCTGCATTTGTGTGGAGGAGAGACACTGAAGAGATGTGGGGTTTCAGATGGTGAAATTGCCCATGCTTGAGAAGGGGTAATCAAAGGGGCTGTTGTTGAAAGAACATCATGGAGTTGACTTTTTCATACATGCTGAACATGTGTGGTTTTGCAAGAAGAGGCACACTGGGTTGTTGAGCACAATCACTGTACATACAATAGAAGTTCGAGAACATGACTTTACCGTGATGTGGGGGCGCTGGGGGGCCTGCACGCTGCTGGGTCTCTCTTTACGATCAAAGCACGTCCCAATGTGCTCACCATCCAGCCATATGAAACTCATTTTGGCTGATTTTCTGAGCAAGAGATCTAGAGATACACATTGGTTTCAGACTCCCGACACCCGACCCCAAAGGTAGTGAATGCACCGCTGCGGATTGTCTTTACATACGACTTGTCAAACCCAAGGAAGGAAGTGGTTGCCACTTTGGTCCCAGAGGAGCGTTGCTTGTGTTTCATGTGTGAGGGACGAACTCATGATGAGCTCACGCAGCTTGTGCTCTATGTATATATTCACACTTATATTCACACAGACACATCGAGCCAGCACGAGCCATCATCTGTGACACAAACCCTCAGTGGCGCTGTTTAGACTACACCGAGCTCTCTTGATGCAACGTGTCCCCTCCAATGGTGCGCACTTTCATTTCCATCCCCGTGCGGCTGCTCCTCCCTTTTGTTCGAGTCATTTACACCGCAGTTTATGCGTGCACAACATGCGGGCCCCGCTGTATCTCCATGCAAAGAGAATGTAATGTAGGTCATCAAACAGAGCTGACTGGGAGAATGCTGTTGTTTGTGAGCGGCAAGCCAGCCTCCAGAGTAAAGGACTTGATGTGAAAGGAGGGGTGTAAAAAAACAACAGAGGGGAAAAGAACACAATGGAACAAACAAAAGCTTCTTCGACAAACTGTTAAAACGTAGAGTGTGTCTGTTTTGGGTGTTGTCACTGGTGGGTAGAGGTATGGAAATACAGAAACACTGCTTTCTCTCACTCCCTCTCCTCCCAGCTCGTGTTCTCTGGTGAATAGTTTATGCTCTGTACCTTCTATTCACCTCTCCTGTACTTTCCGTCCCATTATCACTCCAACATGAGATTGCACTCAAGACAATGTTGGAATTTTTGATAACATGGATTGTGAAACTGAAACACTGTTTTGAATTAATAAACAACAGAGTCTGGAGCTCTTTGAGCGGAATCCACCCTTTTCCTTCCTCTTGCCGTATTATTAGCCATATTACTTTTTCATCTCTGCCTGTTGTCCGGTACCATCTGAGTAATATTAGAGAAAGCTCTCAGCTTCCTGGACGGGACTCGGGGATGGGTGTTTCCTGAAACATGCTCTGGCAGGCTGCTGTGATTTGAGTTGCTGCTGAATGCACAACACAAATGAAATCTGAAAAGACAGGCTACACTCAAAGCACGGTTTCCCTGTTCTCTCTGCTACCTTTGTTTGAAAGCCTGTGACATCTGTGTACATAGGTGCTGTGCTGTGTCTGAGCTCTGGCCTAGATCAGGATCAGAGTGGATACACGGCATTCGCTGAGAACTCTTTTACCGCACTGGACACAGACAGAACAGGCTCTTTCGCCAGCCATGAATTTATGGCAGTTTTATAAGTTCCTTGTCCTTCTGCCATAACCTCACACTTCCCCAACAAACACACTGCCTTCTATCAGCCTTCTATTACATGTTTACTAGATAAAGACAAAGACCCCCTCAACCTCCTCTGTGAGAGATAATGTGCACATTCCTATGGTAACCGCTCTGCCATGGTCAGTGGCTTCTTGCCATACAAAAACACACACACAAATGCTGTATAGTGATCCAAAATGTCAATAACAAAAAAGAAAGAAAAAACAACCGCCTTCTCCCTTAGTACAAATCTCACCTCACTGATCAATCCATCTTGTTACCACCTTTTCTGTGAAGTTCCCATTAACGACTCCCTTTATGTAAACACAACTTAATTAATGTTGAAACCTCAAAAATGGAAAAAGTCTGGTTTTGATTAGCGAGAGAAAGAAAACATGGATGCAGGAAAATGTTCACCCGGGGGCTAACTATGGCCAGAATTTGATACAATATCAAAGACCTGGTCTTACTTCATCCCTTGAGAATAATTACACTTACTGTATCTGCTGCTCGGCCTGATTCGTGTTAGCAGCTTGAGGGACGGCCAAGGCACTTGGACGAAAAGGACAGAAATTTATAGTGCGGTGGTTGTCTTTTCATTTGCCTTGGCCAGGCTTTTGACAGCCTCAAAACGCTGGTAAGCTCAGACACTTTGAACCGTACGATAAGGATCAACTCAAGTCAGACATATGCTAGGCTGAGAGGAATCCAATTTTACACGAGGGCTCTCAAAAGAAGTGCGACATCCGTAATTGAATATAGAGTACCCTGATAAAGTGATCAAAGCATGGAGCTTGCAAAGATAATGAAAATAAATAAAGCTAAAACATTACATTTGTCTATGGTGACAGAAGGGTTTAACAGGATGCTGTTTTATGCTTAGCGCTGAGACCTGTCTTTTAATAAGGATCGTAACGAGGGGTTTCCTTTTTCAAGCCTGCAAACAGGACAGAATTTGATTAGGACGGTCGGCTCTGTTCTATGTGTATGTGCGCACATGCACGGATATGAGAGTGTGGAATAGATCCATCCATTCCTGATGTGGCTCCCAGCAGTCGACAGCGCTGCCAACCGTTGTCATTTTCTGGCAGCCAGATTACTCTTGGGGTGGCATTTTCACAGTTGTCAAGTGAGGATTTAATGGCCAATTATCCTCAGATAAATATATCTCTGCTGAGGAGAGGGAGCCATCGTAGGAGTGGGAGACTATCGCTTCTAATTGTGGGCTAAAGAAAGAGAAAAACATGTCTGGTCAAAGCCTCCAGAGACTGGCCGACTTCCTATATCCAAGTGCTGCCACTTCATCATCACCCAAGAATCCCTTAAAATAAAATCCACTGTACTGTAAATCACGTGTTATGCTTACAGCACAAAGTACATGCCGTCGTTAAACAGGGTGTCGCCATCCTCGCTTTGACCAGAGCCTTGCTGTCGAATTCTTTTTTCTTCCCCTGCTGGCGTTCGTGACAGGAAGGGAAATCGCTAAGTGAGGACACTGCTGAGGCCAGTGGGATGACTGAAACACTACAGGATTGATGGGATTATACTATGATAAGATTGAAAATAATATTTTGCACTTTTGCTGCTAGGCTACTGAGGTGATGTCAAGGAAAACACTAGAAGATGAGAAATGAGATTTTTCGAAATTTTTACAGTGAGAAACCTGTATTTTCCCCCAAAAAGGACAAATTGTTATAATTCAAGAATGAAGTATTTAAAAAAAAGTCAAGTCACTCTGAAACTAAAGTTGTTTAAATTGTATTCAAATTTTATTCACTCATTTATACCACCTGCAACTTCACCTTAGTCACAGAGATCATCGCTAATAACTCCTAACTATACTGTTTGGCTCATACTGGTTTCCCCGAAGGAACTGTGTACGGTTTTATTTGAGAGGCAGCAGTGATAGAAACAGGCTGGTTTCAGGCTCAGGCATTATACAGACATATGTCTCTGTTGCTGGCAGGTTTGCAGTGTGTAGATGTCAATGGGGATCGAGGCTAACAGGCTGAGTGGCCTGCACCGACGTCACCTCAGGTTAATGACAATGACAGTCTCAATCGCTGGTGTGGTTGAGAGGATTTAATGCTTCCCCTTTGGCACCAGGAAGTGCTGATAATGATGCTGGGTGGCACAGAGCGTGTCCCTTCTGACATCAGCAATGATTTAAACTCCTGCAATGGTGGGCAAATTCATATATATATATATATATATATATACACACACATAGGGAGGCAGGAATGCACACACTATATATGTCCAAATGACACCTCAAATAACCTGCTGTCGTCTCTGTTTTTTTTAATGCAAGGATAGCACACATTAATCAATAGATAAGCCTGATCAAACGAATACACTATTTTTCAACTGTATACTTAGGACATTATGGTAAAATCGAAAAACATGTCAAAACCTCATGAAGAAACCTTGCACAGAAAACTGTGACACTGCTGCAAAACACACACAACCACACACACAGACATACAAAACAACGTGCTACATTCTCATTCGAACTGTGAACCACGTGTCAAAACACTGGTTTCTTGACTTTATGTAAAAAAACAACAACATACAGTATGAATGCAGAGTGTCCATACACTACAACATGAACACATAGAGGGGAAAAAAGGCATACACAAATACAAAGGCTACAATTGAGCCTTTTATTATCCTCTAGAGATTTTATTGTCCTCTAAGGATATGGCATAGTTCTAAACTTCTACCATCACTTCATGAACAAACATTCACATGTTTTAAAAAACTATAAGACAGAATTATATAGCGACCGAGCCGAAACCCCTTTTTTAGTAATGCATATGCTCTTTCATACATTATTTTTTAAACTATGTGTTCAACGGTTTGACAGCCTGTGATTGTCACATTTACACTTCTGCAGTCCAACTCCTACTCACAATGCTTTGCCATATGCTAAGCTAGCTAGCTCTGAGATACTACAACTCACCACCCAAGATATTGGAGGCACGAATGTGATGGCTCTTGGATAGATTTCAATAGGTGTAATTGGCTTAAGTGACAGCACTGCTCAATTTTGTGAAGCATTTTCTTTAGCTAACAAGCTACCTTGCTAACCAGCTTTTAGATACAACCATGTGCGATGACCTGTGCTACACGTGTCACAGTCTAAGGATGTCAAACCAGGAGGCAGACATAGTTAATGCACATGGCTCATTATTTCACATTGTAACATACAATTCAATGGTGTTTAAAAAAAGAAAGGAAAAAGTCCCAATTACATCTCAACATTAGTCTGTCACAATGCACATCAATACGCTGTGAATATATTTTGACTTATTAAGCTACTTTTATGTCAATTACTGGACATTGTCTTGTACTGTTAAGCTAATATTAGCATAACAGTGTTTCCTTCATTAAGGATGATATTTTGAACTGTCGATGGAGAAAAGACAAAATGAAGCGTATTTCTGTTACTTAACCAACTGTATCCATCATCTAATGCGGGACATGTTTGCGAAAAGTTGCCCCTAACATAAAATGTTACGTAATCTTCACTCTGGCACAAGTGTGATGTGTGCTATTCCTACCACTTGTAAACTATCCTCAGTTCAACTGATCAAAATCTAATTGAACATTATTTTTTTGCTCACAATCATTATATCTACTCTCTAGCTTTCACATTTCTTTCCCTGCTCTCCTTCTTTTCTTCTCCTCTCCTTCCTCCACTCTTTATATTTACATTATCATCATTGACACTGTAATGACTGGTGTGATTATGCATGCGGACGGGGCTGTGAACGGGTGTGTTGACACGGTGTTGACAGGCTGGCGCGGTCACATCTCTCCCACTGTCTCAGGTGGGAGCTCTGGTTATGCACAGCCTTCATTTAGATTCGATTACAGTGATGCACGCCTTATGGGTGTCACTTCTCTTCCGCTTCACAATTTAGGGAGAAAGGATGGGCAGTAATTGTGCTACCTGGGTGCCGAAGCCCTGGTGGCAAATCAAGCAGCGGGTGCACAGTGGCACATCGTCTGGCTGCCTTTCCCCAGCTCATTTATTTGCCTCCAGTTGTCAATGTGGGAATATCACCTGGTGCAAATTAGCTAGCCGGGCCTTTAAGGAGCCACACTTTCCTTTCCCGCCCACCCTGCCCGAGTGATGCCTGTTTTGTCCAATTACACACCAGGTAGTTGTGATCAGCATGTAAAACTAGCATCTCCAGCATGAGTACCAATGCACACTTTTATACAATGCACAACAGCCTCACCACATTTTCTTCATTACACACAATCCCCCTCACTGATGCAGACCATTGTCTCCGCTGGGTTTCCATCTGCTTTAAGCTTCCTACTTGCTGCTCAACAATAAACTGAAAGAGGTGATAATCTAATAAGTGACAAGATATACAGTAAACTACATGTATATATTTTACAGTACATCTGAGGCGTCTCTTGTTGAAGGCATTGCGGGTGAGCACATCATATTTATAAACAATACTAATATGTGACACATGGCACTCTGACATGTATTCCCAAAGTAAAAGAATCTGCTGGGAGCAGAGAGATCACAGATTCCTCCCCAGTGAACAGAGTGAATTCTCATCTAACCAGCTCCAAAGCCTTTGGGTATTGCATATTGTAAATAGCCAACAGCAGTGCAGTTGTGTGGAACAGAATAGGAAAGCACGTTGGTTTTAGTTGGTTAAAAATGAAATGTTAGATCCATAGCGTTTACTGTCATTCAGTTGTTGTTATTTCAGTCTGTGGATATTTGCGGCGTGTCTCTCGACATGGCTCAACCAAAGAAACAGCATTACCCAGGCCCTGGCCACATGTGAGCGGCACATTACAACGAGCTGCGTTGGCCTCTGACCACCCCTGCTCTTAAACTGCAGCGAAAACAAAAGGAGGCAGAGAGTTCAAAGCTGTGTCTGTTTTGTGTGGAGTCATGGTGGCCTGCCGTTTGGTGCTTTCATCATATCTCTCAGTGATGCCACAGTGCCCAGAGGGGGTGATGTCACAGCAAGGTCAATGTCAAATATGAAAAGAGGGAGAAGCGGCTGCCAAGTGTTTGCGGGGAGAGACAAATTTAACTAGAAATATCCTGAGATCGGAGGCAAGGAGGCACCATGTGGCACATTTGCCTACACGCCTGCACATCAGGCCTGTACACTGTGAGCCGACTGCAGGCCACGAGGTTCGGAGACGCGGATAGTCAACCACATGCTTCTGTTTATGTCTCTGTCACTCTTTGTCTCCTCGCTTAGTCTATCTGGAGCGCAGTCAAATGGACAAAGTGCTCCGTGAACAAAGGGAGCACTGGTATTCTCAGAACGACGCTTACTGCTCGGAGCAGCTGTGGAAATGTCAAACAGGGCTGAGATGAGAGAGGTGTTGCGAGTGGGATGAAACTGCTGACACCTCATTTCCTTTCATTCCCAGTTCTGACGCTACTTTTGTCACAGAATGTTTTATATATGTGGAGACCCTATCTCTCGTCACTTGTGCTTTCCGCCCAGACATCAACCGTGGAAACACAACACACGCTATCACGCAAACGGCTCCTTGTGAGCCATTTGTTCTGCTGCAGTAGCGTGCTCTTTGTTTGAACCTGTGTTGTCTGTTTCTCCCCAAATCTACTTTTTAGAGGGATTACAGAGGGAGACACTGTTATTCAGACTGGCTGAGGTTTTTTCCATGTGAGTGTGTTGTGATTGCTGTCTCTACTATCACTATTCTTTTCTTCCTGCAACGTAAATCTCATGTTTTAAAGATGCCTTTAATGGGAATCAAAGTCTAAATATTTCAATACAGCTATTTTATTATTCAGCAGACTCACAGGCATTTCCAGCCATCTGACTGCGAGAAATCCATGTGCCTCATGTCTTAGCGGTGCAGGTACATGGCTTCAGCTGGCAATATTACAAGGATTAGCATGGCATATGAAATATTTAGTGGATTTCTTCTTCCCTCCCTCTAAAACCTAATAAATCAAATGACTGCCAAATGTCATTAAAGTGATGGTTTTTGACTGGGTAAGGGAGAGTCCCTTTTCATATTTAAATTTGGGCTGGAAGAAATGAAAGAGCGGAAAGGTTACTTGGTTTAGCTGACAACCCCCAGTGCCCCAACACTGGTGGGTGAAGGCTTGGGGGAACGGTCTATTGTCTGACGTGCCAGCCGGACGTCCTTGTGGCACTGGTCTCCTGTTGGCTCATACAGGCAGGACGTCTGTCCTGCAGTTTTGACTAGTCAAAGATGTTTTCTCTCCACTTTTCTTTTTCTTATTTTGGACGAGGCGTCAGCTCACAGTCGATCACAGGCAGGGGCGATCTGGACAACCAGCTGTCTCTGTCACCAACTGTCACCAGCATTGTCTCTCTTCCTGCACTGGCTGAACAGATGATGGACATTTGAATGGCAGGCACCATTCTGCCAGCCCCCCACCTCCCATACACAGGGATCATCGATATTCATCCCCTCGCCCACCTCCAGCCTCCCTCTCTGTGTTTTGAGTCATTCATATGTAAACGCAGAGATAAAACATATGGTGCTAATTTGCAACAAATCAACAGTGACCCAGGCTGACTTACTACTCCAGATATTCATGGTGAGAGCTACTAGACGCCCAGCACCTGTCTGTGTTTGAAGCCTTGCCTTATTCATTACCAAACTGTGTTGGTAAAGAGTGTCGAGAAAGGCGCAGCAGGCCTATAATTTGCATTCTTCCTACAAGGTGACATAATGATGTAAATTATCAAAGAAAACTGATTTTGTGTAAGACGCAGAGGTTGTTGTAATGCCATTGGCGTGGGTCTCACGAGACGATTTGAAAAGGAAATTATAATAGATACACAGGGCTCCGTTTGTTGCCTTAACTCCAAAGGGAAATCAGCTTCAAAATCATCTGGATGTGAACTCATTGAATGGCAGCTGTCCTCATGTCTGCACCTCATCACA
Source organism: Hippoglossus stenolepis (assembly GCF_022539355.2). Lineage (NCBI taxonomy): Eukaryota > Metazoa > Chordata > Actinopteri > Pleuronectiformes > Pleuronectidae > Hippoglossus > Hippoglossus stenolepis. Next base: position 23,213,432 of record NC_061483.1, on the reverse strand, counting down.
AATGACAACGTTGATCTGAGAGGGATACAATGAGCCAAACAAACTTTGATTTCCCTTCACTTACATCATTAGAACCACTCATAAGGTCACAGCATAAGGAATCAGATCGAGGAACATGATGAAAATCATAGCTGGATTAAAAGAAAACAGCGTTGACAAAGTTAATATCCATTATACATCAAATTGATAATGTTAATTTTGAATAAGTCAAAGGTGTGAAATATTCATGTGGAGCTGTCCAAAGTTATTTTTTATTCCTTTTCTCTCCTCCTTCTTCTTCTCTTCATGTTGACTTGACTTTCTTCTCCATTAATTATCATGCCCAGGAGGTTTTTCAGGGAGAGGAGCAGCCATCAGGCTGAATCATCTTGACAAGGCGGCATGGCCCAATTACACCAGTGCTCCGCCGGGCTTTGATGTGGCGGAAAAGCAGAGAGATAGGGGCAAATTGCACAGCCATATTATGGTAATGATCTGATTTAATCCTGCCACTAAACTTTATGTAGCTTGTTTAAAGAAGATGCTAACGCTAATTACAGAGGTGCGCAGAGGTGTTGGGTGGGATCGGGTAGAGAGGGCTGAGCAGAGGGGCCTGTGGCGCCAGCACCGCCGCCATAGCTTGTGGGATTTTTTTCGAGTCTACAAAGTGCAGCTCATAAATGTTGTAAATGAAAATGAGACAAAGTGGACTTATTTCCGTTTAATTATACATCCAGCATGGGTGAAAAGGTCAGGGGTCTAGAAGGGCTTCTGCCCAAGCTCAAAACCTGTTGGGCTACTGTTGTTAATTAACACATCCGAGGATGGGAGGTAAAGCAGGTTCGAGGGAACAGGAAAGCGACGGAGACAGGAGGAAAGGGAGAAGTGGGGAGGGGGTTGGAGGGGGGTGTTACAAGGAACGCACGATAATATCAGCCTGTAATTAACTTGTCACTTCAATTACAGCCCCTAAGATTGGAATTGTCTTGGGTTATGGTGCCGGGCCCTGTCTGTATGGTTAATTAGTCTGACGAATAGCCACCATGCTCCTCTCTCCACTCTCCACGCCGTCACGCCTGCAGCTATTTGGTTTATTGTTCCTGATGATTGACTAGCATGGAGCCAAGAGCCGATCCAACTCTGGAGAAGCAGCGCGACTGATCAGCTGTCAGAGGAAAAGCAAGTCCATACACGCCTCTATTATATTTTAATGGCTGTTATGACTTTAACCTCTTTGCTTGCTTTTCTTTGTCAAATCTTCAATGCCTGTGTAAAATGGATCGTGGCAGAGAATGCACTTGAAATAAATGCAAGTTGATTTTTATCTTCAAACGGAGGAGACGGACCGACTGAAAGCTTAGTGTTTAAAGAGTTAACGGATCAATCAATCACAGCCTCAAGTTCAATAACCTAACCTCGATGTGAACCCACCTGCCGACCACTTCCAACTGTGAGACCATTACTGTAGAAGAAAAAGAAAATACCAACAGAAGAGAAACTAATAGCAAAACCAGCAGATTAATTCCTATCACAGTTTTCTCCTTGTGTTTCCTTTGTTTATCAGGCCACAAGCCATTAGTGCCAGACGAGATATGAAAGTGAATATAAATATCAGGCTGACAAATTGCTGACTAGAGAGCAGTCACAAAGCTTCTTTGTAGGAACAGGTTTATCTTTGATACCGTCTGTTATATTCATAAGGAGAACTGTGTACGTATCAATAGGAAGAAAAAAGTAAACATAATTATCCGTTTGCATAATGCTCAGAGAGAGATCAAAGTTATTTAGCATTCTTAGATAGGTTTTTAAACTTTTTAAATGCGAGTGGAGAGCTATAAATATACATTAGAGGGAGAGAAAGAGGGAGCTGCAGTATCCGGTATGGTTTGTCCTCTGCGTTACCTTTTCTCTGAGAAGACGAGGACATCTCCTGGGACGCTGAAGGCCTCTTTGTGAAGATTCATCACTTACACACGCAGTTGTGTGTACTATCACAGCTCGTGGTGTAACTCTTTGAAATCTCACTGTTTTACAGAAGTTGCTCTTGCGAAGGACTTGTGAAGATGTGTTGAGCATTTTGACACAGGTATAATCCGCAGTGGGCCGGAGTGAGTATGTGTGTGTGTGTTTGTGTGTTTGTGTTTTCTCAAAGTCTCAGAGGAAGCTTAGACAGTTCTTGTGGGTTCTCAGATAGTTTAATTCAAGCAAATACTAACAGATTTAAAATTCCATTTTTTATGTATCCCAAGGAAACATCACTCTCTTTTACTTTAAAGGGATAGTTCACAGAAAAACGAAAATTCACTCATTATCTACTCACCACTATGCCGATGGAGGGGTGGGTGAAGTGTTTGAGTCCACAAAACACTTTTGGAGTTTCAGGGGTAAAGAGTGGTGCAGCCAAATCAAATACAACTGAAGTAAATGGTGACCACTTCTTCAAACGTAATAAAACAACAGGAAAAAAATACAACATGCCTCCATACTGCTCGTGTGGTGTCATCCAAGTGTCCGCAAGCCCCGACATTCATATTCGACTTGAAACGGTGTCATTTACACTGTGTTTTAAGCCTAAAAGTCTTCTGATATCTTCCTACGGGGTGCATTCCCAGACCCTCGGACACACCATCGTGTGGCTAAGACCGCTAGCTTAGATGTTTTAAGTGATAATGTAAATCAGACATGTCAAACTAAAGCTGATAAAATATCACATGTCTATTTTTGTGAAAAAAAAGCTCCATAGGCCGTGTCACGGTGCACAATGCCCGGCTAGACGCACACGGGGCGAGCGAGCGCTGCTCTCCACTCGTCGAGTGAGAGCCAGGCAGCGTGCACGGGCTACATAGGCTGAGCCACGGTGGGCAATGCCCGGCTAGACGCACACGGAGAGAGCGCTCCTCCTCACCTGCCGAGTATTTGGTGTTTGAATTACTTTTCAGCGTTCCAGAGATCTCAGTGCCTGCCCCGTCAAGTTTACCCACACGCTTTTCTCTGTGATGAAGATGAACAAAAACCCACACAGGAGTCGTCTCACTGATGCACACCTTCACTCCATCTTGAGGGTTTCCACAGCACAGAACCTAACCCCAAACATTAATGAACTGGCAGCCAAGAAAAGATGCCAAACATCTGCCCTTGGCACATGTACATAAAAGAAGAATGTAAATATGTTTTCTTTTTGCACTTTATCCAATATCCTGTCTATCCTGTTTAATACATGTTGACCCTGTTTGGCCCTCGACGTAGTCCCAGTTTTTACTTTTGGCCCTCTCTGTGATTGAGTTTGACACCACTGATGTAGATAATGAGTGAATTTTCATTTTTCGGTGAACTATCCCTTTAATATACCATAGACTGTGCATAAAGCTGGACAACATGAGGGTACCCTAAAAGTGTAGCCAAAGTGCCTCGATGGCCTCCTGGTGGCTGGCTGCAGTTTTGAGCCCTGATAGTCCTAAAAGGTGATATTATTTTATCTTGTGCGCTCAAGAAAAAAATGCCTTTTGGTAATTTGGGCTCTATACATCCATGTAAGTTGTTGCTCCTTTTTAAATGGACCATTGCATGCTTTCAAATGTATTATTATCATTGCCACTTTGAACATTGAGCACAAAATAAAGTCGTTAAACTGAATATTACAGTAGATCTTTTTAGTTTCAGTTTTCTAGAGGATCCTTCTGCCTGGCGTAAAAAGAAATATGATTAGATTAAGTGTATGATAAGTTGTTGATTGGAGTGTGTGTTGTGTGTGATGCAGTGTAAATGTTACAGTCTCCTGGAGTCAAAGCTTACTGCACCAAGCCAGGCAGTAATGTCTAAGCACTCAGTGCCTGTAGCCCCACCCAGATAAATAGCTGCTGATGAGTACAAACCAAAAAGTACAGTTGAGGGTGATGAGAATTAATTTGTTCTGCAGATACGTGATCATAAATCAAAAGTTCAAATTTTGTTATTGCTATTGCAATGTGTCCTGGGGGGAGCTGCATGTCTGTACAAGTTTCATGGTAGTCCATCTAGTAGTTAATTCAAGAAAAAACAAAGTGGAGCTCATTCCTTGAAGACCATGTATGTCTATACAACATGTTGTCGTAGATCACTGCACCACAGTGGTGGACCAGTTGACCAACCAGTAAACATGTTTATCTTCTGGGCCAAAGTGCTACAACAAGGACATTACAAACATCTTGGTGGAATCACCCTTTAAAACTGAAGAGCTCACTTTTATTGGCTACTATTATATACTGTATATATCAGGCCATTAACGAAACAAAGACAAAGTCTTAAAAAATAACATCGGTCAATAATCACTAACATTGATACTAAATTATTATGTTGTAAATATGTACTACTTAAAGTAAGACTACCTTTGGAATATAGAAATTGTGTTGGACCTTGTGTTCCCCAAATGTTCTGTATCTGTGCTGAGGTAATGGCAACATGACCCAAATGACCATTTAAGGGTCAACAGTAATCCTTAGACCCAATTCAAACAGCAAGCGCGTGGTTATGTATTTCACCACGCTTCAACGGTCTGAACTCACAGCAGTGATTTAGATACTGATTGATTGAAGTAACTGTGGTATTGTTGGTGTTAAAAAAATAGCAGTTACACCCTTGTACAAAAACTATGTTTTCCTGTGAGCGTCTGCCATCGGAATATGTCATCCACTTGAGGTTATGCTGAAGAAGTCTTGGCTTTGAGGGGCCCGGGGTGGAGGTTGCACAAATGCACGATGAGGCTTCCTCTCTGCCTTGTTCTCTTGCATGTATCTGTCAGCCTGTGGCCTTCAGAACTCGAGCCCAGAAAAGCCCTCCGGGGCTCGTTCTGTCTGACATTGTCATTACTGGACAACATACAAATGTAGCGGTTGTACAAGATTGAAAACAAAGAGAAATTGTGTTTCTCTTTCTCATTTCAGAGAGGCAGTGTAGTTGTGCACATATTTACTGGAAGTGAAATGATCCATGAGAAATGGCTGACCCATCAATCAAATCTGGCCATGGCAAGTAAACGGAAAGAAAAGGCTTGTTGATTAGTTTCAAACCCAAGAAAGATTTTATGAGTCTTCTGCCCAGCATTGCACACACTCTATGAGTCTTGTATTTGGTTCCTTTCCTATTAGAGAAAGCATGCGCCATCAGTTTGAAAAAGTGATAATTGTTTGCCGTATGTGGTTCTGATGTTGTGGCAGTCCATATGAAATCCATCACAGCAGCAATGACAGCAGAAATGGGGAATGCACACCTCATGAACAAGCTGGTATGCTTAACCTCTGTAGCCGGACAGGCTAAATTCATACGAGCTCTGTTATCAAGCTTCCCCATGATGGTTTGCCGATGGCTGGACTGCAGGCATAGCCATTATCCAATAGCACAAACGCTTTGATCAGCAATAACCAATACTGTATTGGACTGTCTAGCAGACCTTTCCGAAGCTTTTTCTATTCTTTTCCATTTTGCAACTTGCTTACAAGTTTTTAAGGGACCTCCTCCGTCTTTGTAGTCATCAGTCAGAATAATTGTCATTGACAACACAGTTTGGCCCACGACACCTGGGACAAGCAAACGAAATGTGATGAAGACAAGGCTTTGGAAAATGTTGAATCTGCTGGGAAATTGGGTTAAAAGGCAAAAATTTGTCTGACAATTGCTCTGTGATGGTGCTGTTGAGTCCATGTAACGGAAAAAAAGGCATTGAACTGATTAAAGTGTTACCCTTTTTTCTACTCCCTGGGAGGATCAAACATGGAAGTTCAGCCAGCTTCTTTTAGTGCTGCCATAAAAGTGTCCTTTCCATCGCAGATATGATGTGAGAGCTGGAGAAGTCCACTGCCTCATATTGCTTCAAGATTACAGCATCTGTATGTGCATTTACCAAATGTGCACATGGACCAACACAGCCATGATTTTTAAATGGACAATGGCATTTGAACCTGTGAAATTCGTTACTTAATAACTCATGAGGAAAGTGTAAATATATAATACAAGACTAACTAGGGCTACGTTGTAGCACTAACGGGCCCGAGCACAGGCAATTTGAAGCCTGTTGTGGTTAGTGGAGAGAGCGATCAATGACCAAGCGCACGTCTCTGCGTTGCATGCGTTTTGCACACTGCGGCAAGGACAAACGCTTCACTTCCTGCGTCCATCACGTGATGTCGATCCTTGCCTGCTAATTGCTCATTACGGTCCACGCTATCAATTGCAGATCACACTGTGAAAATTGTATGTAAATCGAATGATAGTTGTAAAACAAAGCTTAATTCCTGTTGCCAGCAGGTGGTGCCATCACTATTATTACATACAGACTAATATATCTGTTCAAGAAGGGGCTCTGATGTAGCATGAGCAATTTTGTGTCAATTGGACAATGTTACAACAACTTAATTATCACACTGATCAGTAGGTGGCGCTATGACCCTGCACTAATATTAATATATGGAGCTGTGCAGGTCAGGATTGTGATTATAGGTCAGCATTTGGGGGCCGGTAGGATAATGCAGAGTGGATTCACAAAGTAATTCCTGTTTCATGGCGAATCAGTAGGTGGCGCTATGACACTGAGGAAATATTGACACATAGAGCTGTTCAGGCTTCGACTCTAATCATGTGACAGAGGTTTGGTAGTGATAGGACTATGCACACTGGAGTTATGACAACATCGTGTCCTTTGGCGAAGGATGATCCCACGGTTTGAGAAAATGTCACAATTCTGACCATGGTCCAATGACTTGTCTCAGCTCATTTGAGCTGTATATTGTAAAGCAGCCAGGAGCAGTTCATCAAAGTATAAAACATGTCACTTCCTTTAGCCAGCAGGTGGCGCTGTGATTTTAAGTCATGATTTCTGTGTAGATGTCATCAGGCCGGGACTCTTGTCTTACATGTCTAGTTTGGACTCGATTGGACCATGTATGTCCGAGATACAGAACCTCGTGTTTTGATGGCGTGTAATCAAACTTTGACGCCACGCCATGGTCACACCGTGTGACGAAAAATCGATCTTTGAGGTAGTTTTCATCTCCATCTTGTTGTGATGACACGCATCTCCATATGAAGTTGATCTGATGAAAGCCCTGGGACAAATACATCAAAGTAAAAATGTGGAAAATGGCCAATATGGCCACTAAAGTCAAAATGGCGGGCTTCCTGTTGCTTTTTTCCAATTGCACCTCTGACCTTTTTTGTTTGTCTGGTCATGATACACCTGGGCTACAATTTTTGTGAAGATCAGTGAAAGCTAACTGAGGGGCTTTTCCTTAGATGGCGCTGTTGAGCCATTTTTCCACGCCCATTTCAAATTACTCCAGAATACAATGACTTTTTGGGGTTTTGAATTCCCTGCAAGCTTTGGTTACAATTTGAGCATGTCTAGGCCCTGAAAAAGCCCCAAAAGGGAAATACAAATCCTTCGAAATACAATAGGGCCTCCCACCGGAGGTGCTCGGGCCCTAATTAAAGAACAAAATGTTATTTTAGAGTTGGACCCAGGGGCAGATCCATTGGCAGGGCCAGGGGGCATTGGCCCCAGCTGAAGTCTGTTTGGCCCCTGAAGTGCCCCTGTCCTGTCAGAAGTACCCAAAGTGCTGAACAGAAACGTACTCTTAAACCTAAGCATCGTTCGAAAACCACCCTCTTAAAACCTAAGGGTTTTCAAATGAGATTACAGATTGTCCAAAGTTTGCAAAAACTATAATTTCTCAGATTCTGAAGCAGATAAAGACATGAAATAAAACATTTTATAGCTTAAACCTTTGACTTTCATTGTAATCCATTACTGTTTTGTAATGAACATTTTTAATATAACCAACAAAGCCCGCAAACGCCTCCTCCTCCTCAAACACGTCTCTTACCAACTGAGCCTTGGATAGCCGGTTAGCAGGAACATTGTCTTGGTCTGAATCTTCTTTATTGTTATTTTCACCATTGTTTTGTCTATGAAACTCTGCTGTAATCTGCTTCACTGTGTCAATGCGTCACTTGGATCATCAGCTGTTGTCTGAAACGTGACTTTAAAGACTTTTTTGCAGGCTAAGAAAGCTAACAAACAAACAGACTACTTCTCCGGTGTTAAAGGCATATTCACGCATCCAGTCTTAACTAATTAATTACTAACCATACTAATAAATGTCAACTTGTTGAGAATTTAGTTTTCCAAGCTTTTTTGAAGTACACAATGTGCTTGAAAAAGGAAAAAAAAAAAGGTGTGGCTTTGCTCAAAGCTATAGAGCTATCAGTAAATAGGAATTACTTAAATGTGCCCCTTAATGAATCAGGAATTGTACGTGGATGTTTGACATTTATAATTGGCCCCACTGTGTAAATTGTGGCCCCTTTATGGCCCCTCATGTTGAAAAATCCTAGATCCGGCACTGATTCAATTTTGGACAACAGCTTGATCCTCTAAGATCCAATGAGGTATCATGCTCATTTAGAAAAAGTTATCCTTAAGAGGATAGAATACAATCATAAAGTTTTCACACTTCACAAACTGTGCAGAGCTGCTCTATAAGATGACGCCACAAATACCAAATATGTCTGTTATTGCAAGTGACATTGTCATTATGCACTGACACAGCATCCCTGCTCTAGTGGGGCATAAAAATGTCCTACTAAACCAGCAACATAAACACACTGATAAATTACATTTATATGCCATCAAGCTGCGACATTTGCTGACACCAAAAGAATGTTTCTCCCGATCTGCCGAGGCGATGGTTCTCATTATCCAGCTGAGGAGTGAACGGCGCTGGTTGTTAATGAAAAGTACACAGACAATGACCTTTGTAAAGTCTTCCTGCAAATGACACAGTTAACAAACTCCAGTTCAGGTGCAGAGAAAACTGGAACAGAGAGAGAGAGGGCCATCCTGCTGAGAATACGATGAAAGAACATAGCTTTTTATCCGTCTGAATCCTCAGGTTCTAGTGTTGGATGGATGCTGACGAGGTCAGTGGGGTCACAGTGGTCACTATAACTTCAAACTCTGTTCCAGAAATCACAGTTGCAAAAAAAACCTCAAACACAACCTCTGCCCAAGCAAAGAAGGACTTGGAACAAGTAGAAAGACGACGGTTTAATTCCACAAAGCGTGTGGAGGAATTTCTATAATGGCTAATGTCTTAATTAGCCTATAAGAAATAATAGAGCCCAGGACTGAAACTCAGCCCGCCAAATCATGACAAAAAGGCAGCAACGGTACTCTTGGATTCCTAAAAAACATGCGTCTCATTAAGCACCCGGGTAACTGGCTAATTTCCTACTTTGCAGACAAGCTTTATAGAGCAAAATCAAATGCAAAAGTTTATTAAACATAGGTGTGCCCAGCAGACAGCTCATAAAAAAATATATTTTGCTTCCTTTTATGTATTCAGATATGCAAGCTAGTATTCCTGTGGTATTATTGTACAACTGTAAAGGCACATTGAAAAACAATTAGAGGATTTACTGCCAAGCATCAAATTAAACCGCCTGTGACCTCTGGGTTCACTCAGTCATTTTCATAAATCCTTGCTTGGACTGATTTATTGAAAGACCTTAAGACGGGTTACCAGACGAACTGTGAATTTGCTGAGTTGATGATGGCACCATGTTTTCTATACCACAGCCTATTAGGCTCCTCTGGAGCTTAGCTGATCACTGCTGATGAAAGGGTCAACACAATGACAGTTGCTATATGAGATGCAATCAGCCCCGGCACCATTAATGCCAGGGTAATCATCCTTTATAGTGGTATCGGTTTATAAAAGATGTACACAGCAATACTAGCAGACTGTGCAAAAGGATTACTGGGAATCCAATCAACCCAGACAAGCCTCGTTTTCAGCACACCACATCTAGATCGTTTGGATATAGTGTCAGATGAGTTGTTAATATCATACAATGTCCTAAATTTATTTTCAAATAACCATCACACTGTCCAGTCCTATCAGTTTAAACCATCTGGAGCAGCAGAGAGTTTCAAACAAAACTCAAAAACTTATTTTCCGATCTGAGCTGACCCGGGTCTGTGCACCATTACCCCCTCGTAAGTTTTTGGGGAATTGTTTCAGCATTTTGTTGAGGTGTTCTTTGCTCCACGGCAGGTGCCCTTTCTCACGCTCTCCCCAAGACCATATGGGCCCATCCAGCTTCAGCCTCAGCCCGACTCGGGGCTCGCCGTCTGCCAAAGCCCTGTCACACCTGAATCCAGACGATCAAAGCGTCCCGCCGTGCCTACAACAGCACAGCTGCTGCACGTGCCAGGCTTCCTTCTCAGCTCCACTTCCTTTGCTTTCAGCACATGTGTTTCTAAGGTTGACCACTAATCCTACGTTTATGTGTATTACTGTGTCCGTAGTGGAGTGACAGCTCTGGAAACTCTCAGTCATGTTGTTGTGTCTTCAGCAACACTGTCCCCTCTGGTTTGTTCAGCTTTTGGTTTCTATCGTCTATTGTTTGTTTGTTCTCGTCTGTTTGCTTCGCCATAACTGTTAAAAGCCACATTCATGGGGACCAGGCTTCTACAATCTCACCCGGCCAAACCGTAACCAGCGAGGCATAATTGTCGGTGGGGTTTCCACTTGTAAAACAATGGCCTCGACCAGCGATTGTAGGCAGATTTTCATACCAGCCAGCTGAAAGAGAGGAGTGTTTTCTGTTCAGAGCTGAGTTAAACATCTGAATGGGGACTGTCATTAGAGAATTCCTCTGGGACTGCAAAGTGCTGACTCGAACCAAAGCAAGAGAAACCTCTGGGGCAAATAAATATTCTAGATAAAGCTGAGCAACAAACAAACAAACAAATTAAAAATATCACCATATGATTAAGCGGGAGAGAGAAAGCTATTGATTATCACTTGGCTCGCAGAGATTCTTTTAAATTGTGTTTACCACTTATCGGAACAGACGCTGGCGTGAGGAGGGACAACTTGAGATTAAGTTCATGTCTCCTGCAGCTCAGTCCTCATCTAGCAAGCAGTGGTTAAGCAATCTTATTGACTTCTGCAGATGCACTCAATCTAAGTTAACTTTTTTTTGGGAGCCAGAATTGATTTGGAAAATATCACCAGAGGTCCCTTTAATGCTCTAAGCCCCATTAATTTCCTCTGGGAAATCCATCTTTGTCCTTTTACATCAAGTGAAATGGGGATTTATTTGTACTTTGCAACCCACTTAATGAAACCAAACCCAAAGAATATTATCAAATGTGTATGATGTTTCTAGTAATACTGAATTAAGAATATTGTACCAAGGTTTAAGTCTGTACAGTAGGATACTTTCTGCTGCAGCTCACTCCAGCACAAGACGGGTAGTTTATAAACATCAGTGTAAAGTCGGTATACATTTATAATTGAAATTCAATGCAATGCTGTTACTATCCAACCATCCAATAGCATCTTCCCTTTCTGCCGAAACATATATTTATTTTAAACCTCCCACCTCCAGTTTGTAATGTTTTCAGTAAAATGTCCAGGTTTTCTGCGGGTTTCAATTTAAGACCATGATGAAATTTAAAACCTGTGTCAAGTCCCAGAATTACTAACAGGTAAAATAGCTGAGTAGAGAATAACTCTCAAAATGGAATGGAATTTCACACTACTACTACTGAGCATCCATAGTCTTTCTCACAGACAATCCGAGTGTACTGAGATAAATTCTGTTAATAGCTCCATGTTGGTCTTGTTTGTAGTTTTATAACGGCGTGATAATATCTGTATTGTTGAGAAAGAACACATTACAAAATATGCACGCGGAACAAAACATTCCTCTTAATTTTTTTAAATAACCATAAATAATAACTTATAACAACAATTAACTCACTTAAACATATTTAAGAAGAAGTAATTCAGAAGCAATTTTTCACGTTTCATTAGTTACGCAGGATCATTTTTGTTTACTGAAGGTTTTCACGTGAGCAACACAATTAAACACAACCTGCAAATATTCGCCAGTTCTCCTCTGTTCTCCTCATTCTCACTGCTGATTGGCTTTTGGGACATTTCGTAACACAAATTTTTTGCTCGAGTTCAAATATTTCAACTTGAGCAGCTGAAGCGAATTTCGCAAATTCACATCTATCCCATTTCGTAATTTGCATCAGTCATGTTGCTCGGCGTAAGTGACGTGAAACTGCGTCTATTCACATTTTTTCACCATTATTCAGAGACTTATTCAGGATTTTTAAGACCCTGCAGAAACCCTGACTTTCTATAATTGTATTTTTCATTTAAAAAAATGTATACGAAACCATTTACAGACACATATATCAAGTATGTTATAAGCAGTCTGCATTGAATAAGGGCAGATGCTCATCAGTTTTAACAACATATTGGTTTGGAGGAAGAACTGCTGCTCAGATGTTTGGAAGAAATAAGCATTTCATAAAATCCGAACATATTCCATGGTAATCTACATTACGGCAATAAAAGTGTTTATGGTTCTGTGTAACAGATAAATACTGTAATTCTGTTGATAATTCACTAATCTTTCCTCGTAAAATGTGAAAACCATGACAGAGCTCACTCCGTCTGTGCTCAATATTTAGTATCAGATGCAGCTGTATGCTTTGAATAAACTATAATTCAGTGGGAGGGGGGGAAAAATGCTTGCTCGCATCACTGATATTCACTGTACCATTACTGAGATGCAAGCAAGGCCACGCTTGTATTTTTATGATGCAGATGTTTATCAGAAATGAGTCACTGCTCCTTGACACCAAAAAAAGCAGCATTGTGATGTACCGGCATTATTGTGTGACGGCCAGATGCAGCGGTCTCAATTTGGATGTTTTCATGACAACTGTTAAATCTCAGGAAAAGCCGCAGAGTTAGCACATCCCCAAGGTCACGATGTGGACCACTGCTCCAGAGTTTTCCACACACACAGAGTCAGATTCAAGATGTTGCAGACTCATCCTAAAATGAACCATAATGTTCCACCGGAAATAAAACGGAAGAAGATGAAGAAGAAGAAGAAGACGAGCACACATCATGACTAGAAGAAAACGCCATATCACTTTCAGCAGGTTGATGCAAGAGATAAGAACAAAGTTGTGAATCTTCAGAGAAGTCAGGTAAAGATTCTCAAGTATTGCTAATTTGCTGTTTGGTGTTAGCACGCTGATAATAGCCACGTAGCTCAGCAGCCATGTATACTGCGAATTATCGTGATAAGGATGAAAAACTTGTGTAGTTACAAAAATCCTAATGGACGATGGTCTACTTCCTCTGAAACCCAATTGCCCGTGACCATTCAGTGCTGATTTGCTGTTTGAGCAAAGAGGGAAGTGAAAGACATACAAAACTAAATTGACAAATATGGACCAGAGCTCTCAAAATGTCCTTAACGCATAGTATTGATTTAAAATATATAAAATTTCCCTTCTGTGAACCTACTTTCAAATGTAATAAATCCCAGGTCTGGTATCTCACTGATTTACAACTTATCACTTCGAGGCTTCAAAGAGTATTTTTTTTCACAGTTCTGAAAAACAACTGACAAGCAGCACGGTCACTTTTCCAGGCCATTACTGGCAAACCATACCAGTTTAAAATTATGTACCATAAATCTGCTGGGAGCAGGGAATCCACATATCAATTCAAATACCACAAACCTGGCTGACAGACAGCTTTAATAAAACTTTTTACACTGCTTAAAAAAAACTGGGGATGAAGGAAAATGGATGCAAAAAAATATGGTCATTCAGAAAATGTAAAGTCACACAGTCCAGTATTTTTAATAGTGTTATTTTAAAATCCATTTAAAGTGTCAAGGACCTAAATGCATAAATATTTTGGAGCTAGCTTTTACAAGAGACAATAATATTTTATAGAATACAATCTTCCCATACATTGCAAAATTCAAACCACAAACAATTCCATTGAAGTAGTGACGGCATGTACCCATGGAAAAAGTGGAAACTAAAACCCGTATTACATTGTTTTCCCATGAAAAGCCAAGCCAACAGAAGAGAGTTGACAACAACTATTGTAAGGTATGAGGAATTGTAAACAAACAGTGACCTTTCTGTTGGAAATGTTATGCAATATCAATATTAAGTGTCTGCTTTGTGAAAAAACTTTGTTCCTAGAAGCTGTGGGATGTCAGTGGAGCTGTGAGGGGGTGGGATGGGATGTACCAATAGGAACCAGAGAGTTTCGGGGGTCAATTGGGGAGCAGTGACAACATGCCAGTCACCAAATCATCCTGAGTCTCTCTAATGTAAAAATTAACCATCCTCTTTGTGCCGACCACAGTGGATTTGAGAGTGGCTGGGCTACATGGTTGTGCAACGTTTCGTTCATAATTCAATAAGGATCAGTTTCACTATGGAGAGCGCTGGCGTCAGGGAAGGGAAATCTTTCAGAGCAACACAACACAGAATGAAGTGCAAATGGTGAAGCTCACCGAAAGGTTTCGATTTTGGTTGTCATGCGCTCCGTGTTAGACTGGGGTTGAGAGCATTTGGTCCCTCGCCTAATGTGTTCATGTTGGCACTCACTGTCTCACCAGAATGGCTGCCAGATGTCGTTCTCCTTTTTATGAAGCCGAGGACCTGAAGCACGGTGACTCCGAGGGCCCTCGCGCTGCTCCAGAAACCACCAACAACGTACATGCAAACTGGCACCATTTAATGAGTCACACAATTACTTCAAAGTGAAATTACATCCATTTAAACCTGTCTTACACATCACCCGAAGAGGCACAGAAGAAAGAAGTGTCTACCTTCAATTTATAGCCAAATGAAAACCGCAAAGACAAAAGTGGGACATGTGCAAGTTATTATGGATACACTCCATTCTCAGAGATGAGAGCAGTATGTTGGGGGGGGGGAGGGGGGGGCATAATCTCTGCCCGGCATATTTGTATGATACCAGACTTTGAAATGGAAAAATCAAAGGAAAGCTTTTTCGAACAAAACGTGAACTTTCTCGCTGTCTCTTTGTGAGCAGACATGGTATATAATCATCATTTCAGCTGTTGGTCGGGGCCATCAAAGGATCCGTGCTCGATTACTATAACACAGGTGATCACAGCGAAATCAGGAGACGTGCTCTGTGAATAAAAGCAGCTTCGGAGAGAGAAAAAAAAGTACAGTCTGAGCTGCTGACAGAGTACAAAGAGGGCAGATTGTTATGGCATGGTAAAGCTTACACTCACATGTATCTGAATATAGGGCTATAAAGCCTCAATACAACACTTGGGAGTCATGGAAAAAGCTGGTGCGTGGCCTATAGTTGGAGACGGAGGGCCACCGTGTCCTAACAGCTGTCCACAGCTGTGTGGGTGGCTGAAACAGAGGCAACATCACCCACACCCACATTGGATTTTGTTTCTCGGAACCAGGACATGGAAACACACAGCTATGGTCCTGTTAACAACAAACATGCTTGGGTGTGTGTGCAGTGGTGGGCCCTGCAACCAGTGTCGAAGATGTTTCCCAGAGGCAGACAACACGCAATGTGAATTTCTATTAATACCAACAGCAGAGCTAACATGTGAGAACACCAGCTGCTACACGGGACCCAATAAAATGATTTATTTAACCCATAAATGCACCAAAAATAAAACAAAGAGCCCAAGAGGTGACACATTTTCACAAAGGTCAGTCTTTATCCACAATGTAGTTCTGATCCCTTCCCCTAAAAAAGTACAACAACCTTGGCTCAAACGACTCTTTTATGCTTCCAGCCAGGCTCTTTCCTTTTTGATGAGGGAACTAGTGTAATAAATGTGCTGCTAAGCTTTTGATAGCACTTCTGGTTTCCGTACGTCTTGCTGAGTTCTCATGTCGAGCAGCTGGGCAGATCAGTTGACTCTTAGGCTGGAGCTGACCCTTAATGACTTCCATCCCTCCGGCCAACAGCTAGTGCGGGTTTCTCTTCAGCCCCGGAGAGGAAAAAGACAAAGAGCTGGAGGAAGTAACACCTGGTTCCCTGGAGCCCTGTTGGGGCCCCTGGATATAGGGATAGCCATGCGCGGTGCCACTCTGAGGGCCCGGTACGTCGCTCAGCTGCTGTGTGAAGGATGTGGAAGAGTGTTACCAGAACAACCAGCTGAGCTGATGATCTGAGGTAAGAGGCACTTAGCGATGACATTTAAACATCTAGGTGAGAGGTGGGTCAACGAGGGGATAATGGGTGCGAGGCTGTGCATTTGTGTGTGTGTGCGTCAGTGACTGAAAGAATGTGTTTTGATTGTGTGTGAGGACTAGCAGGGTGAAATCAGGTTACCTGTCACTAATAAATCTCAGTGTCCCTAGCATATGTTTTACAGACAGCCCATCTGTCTCTGGCTGTTGCTGTAAAACTATCAGCCACAAGCATTAAGTCCAGCCAACACGTTTTCTGAAACACGCACATATGACATGAAAGTTGAAATATCTGATCATGAAGTTGGTACCATCATATGCACGCGCACACGCACACTCCTGACTCAGCACATCGACTTCACATGACACGTCCTCTCCCACTGCGTTTAAAGTGGAACCACGCAGTTTTCGCGGCCCCCTTCTGCACATCTGGAGGCGTTGCCGCGAAAGGCCGCAGTCCCCCCTGCTCCACGGTCCTCATCATCCTCGTACACCCATTTAAAAAAAAACCATCGCACTATGTCCGTAATTATTCCACACATGCTTATGCAACAAAGCAGTAGCCAAGCCAAATGACAAACAGACTCGGGCCATAAATTAAGACTTATTTCTTACTTTTAATGGCTTGCACTCTCATAATGTTTGCCACTAATTCTGTGCTGCAAAAAAGTTGCAACGGTGCACTATTCCTTCGCTCTTATTAACACTGTGTATCTAAGCAACAAAACAAATATGGCATGTGTAGAGATTGGGGGGGGAAAGTTACAAAAATTCCCCTTTGTAAGTCATTTTCTGAGGTTGAATAAATTATCCAACGGCTGTAAAGACACAGTTATTCATGCAATATTGTTATGATTAGTGTTGTGAATCCTCGTACTTAAATAACCACAATCAGTCATCTCACTTAGCACAAAACCAGCCAACAGAAAAACTTTTAGTTTTTTAGTAAGTGGCTCAATAAATCAATATCAAGTGTCAAGCACGTTCTTAATTAGGTTCAGCTTCAGAGCACCACCTAAATCTCTCTATTATACCATGTGTTCATGACATTCTCTGATTGGCCAACCTACAGTCACATGCAAAGGTTTGGGCAAGTGACACATTCTGTTGTTTTTCAAAGAAGTAATTGCAACCCCTGCAGCAAACACACATTAATGAGTCTTTCTTTAAATGTTAATGTTACTTTTTGCTTCATGAACTTAAATAAAAAGAAAAGAGAATGTAAAAGATAACTGTGGCATGTTCAGAGGTTTAGGCCCCTTACTGAGTGAGGACTTGGTAAAAAAACCCTTTGGCAGATATCATTTCATTTTGTTTCAGCTAAGTCTTTTTTCTTAGTTTTGGGGATTTTCACCCTGCACTCACTCTGCAGATCAGATATTTATAGGCTGTCTTGCACACACACAACACAGTGATGTTCAGGTCAGGGGACTGTGAGGGCTTTTCCAAAAGATGTTTCTTGAAGTGGTTGGTGGATTTTTAAGTCTGTTTCGGATCATTGTCCTGCTGTAGAAGCCAAACTCTTTTCAGTGTCACCTTCTTGAAGCAGTTACGTCCAGAATTAGCTGATATTTAAAGGAATCTAGTCTTCACAGTCGACAAGTTGTTCTGTTCATTAGATATTGCTGATTGTTCTCCCCAAACACTCCTTTGGTGATGGTAGCCAAGGAACACAATTTTAACTTGTTCCCAAAGTTACTCATCCATGTTGCCTGTAGACTTGCAGGTGCACTGACGTATAGTGATATATTGTCGATGTCGACCGTGAAAGAGTGAACCACCGCTCCTTTGTCAGCTAAACCTTCCTACTACTGAACCAGAAAACCTTTACCTCATGTAAAGCCAGGGCCATTTCAGTCAGTCATTACTACACATAATGTTAAACAGGACCTGCGGTAATAGAACAAGGATCAACCCGAACTGGACTGACTGTAAAAAAGATGGATCTGTACCCGTACGGGTCCTTGGTTGGATCTCTGTTCCCATGGTTTGGGTGGACCCGTGAAGACCTCCACTTCCTACAGTGCCTTTGTTGTAATATGGCAGTTTTTCTTTCCTGTCCTGCCCAGCAGATGGGAAGTTTTATCTGAACAGTTTCTTGGTCTTCCAGGTGCTTTGATATATTTTATGACCATCCAGGCATAATTTAGATTCTTTTTCAGATCCTCAGTTAGTTGCTTGGATGAACTTATGGTTGTTGAGCAGAGTCGGAAGATAATTTATCAGCTCTGGAATCAGTTTGACCTGTTTTCCCCTGGTCCTAACTGGTAAATGAATGTCTAACAAGACAATTAGAAACATTCTTGAGATGAGTTCAAAACTTTTTTAATTGCCACACTGACCCCCTTTTTTTAAGATCATTGAATAAAAACCAACAGTGCAGTTAAAGAGTTAAAAAAAATCCTATTTGACCCATTAAGACTGGATGCCACACATGCATGTATCCCCATTCAAGAACAGGTGTGATGTCTGCGTACATTTCCCTAGAGTCGGATGAGGTGTACACCCGCTTTATATAATGTTATCATTGACTGATGAAATAATTGGGAATTTAATATGTAGATGGAAAAAGGACTGACATGTTGACAAATGTTCTTATATCCAGTCCTATCCAGTTTCCAAGGAAATAGCAATGATTTATATTAAAAGCCAAAGGTTTAAGCTTTCAAATGTTTTTTATTCTATCTTTCTATCTGCTGATAAATAAACGTTTTAGGGCCGTTTTTCAGAAAACCCTCACGTGGTTAAACAATGATTAGGTTTGACTGCTTTTTTTTAAAGGGTATGCAATCTGCCCAAGGTTTTGCATGTACAACTGTATGGCCTTCATAGTCAAGAATCTACCATTCATCTCTCTTTATTACACATGAGAGAGAACAAGGGATGGGACATGGAGGAGAAGAGAGGAGAGGAGAAGCGTTCCACCCCCAGACCAGGCCTTGTCATTCAGCCATACCCAGCACTCACTTAATCAAGCAGGCATGTGGCATGGTGTGGCAGCTGCCTGGGTGCATAAGTACATGTCTTGTGGTTTCTGCTGGTTTAAGACAGGACGGATGTGGCACTAGTGGCAGCCTGTCTCAACTTGTTCCTGGTGTGTTCGTTTTGACAGTCAGCTAAGACCCCATGGGCAGGCCCTCCTCACCCCAGCTGATCCAAAAACATAATACATTTGGTTTCCGTAGACAGAAATAGAAGCCACATTATCCTTCAGATATGGAAAGCTGTTGCCCAGAGAAACAAACAAGAAAAAATAAAAAAGTCATTTAATTTCTTTCCCCTGCCTTCTGGCTTTCTAGAATAGAGCGGAGTTACTCACACGCAGGCAGTTCCAGCTAGCACACCATATGTATGAGCATTAATCAAATGTTGCCGGGCCTCGCCTTTAGTACCCAATTCACAATATAACAAATGTTTCTCCGAGCGCCACATCTGTAGAGGATGTCAATAAAGGACTTTGAAATGTACACCAACCCCGACGTTTCAAAGCCCCTCTTTGAAACGGCTCCCGTCGGAGGTGCTCGCTGAAAGGAAGACCAGCGGGGTATTGAAAAGATGTCCGTTTCCCTGCAACTTTTTCTATATGTAAATCCACGTTTCCCCCCGGCAGGCTCCGTTTCTCAGCGAGGTATCTATATATGGAGCCACTTTATTACGGACAAATCCTCTTTAATGTTCTTGTCGGCGGAAGAACAGCTGGAGCGGAGATAAAAATGAGGAAGCAATCTGCACCAGCTGTTGAAGTATTAATACAAAAATTAACTACTGTGTGTTGGTTAATTGCTTTCTGCTTAATGTGCTTTCAAAAGCCTTGATTCCTCTTTTCTGTTACACAATCGCAACTGCGGCGGGATATCAAGAGGCCTGTGAAATTAAAGATTCCATTTAAAGGAGCAGCCCTCCCTGCCCCCCCCCCTCCTCCCATTCTTCTCACGGCTCAGCGGCCATAATGGACTCATGTGTTGAATAACCAGAATGGTCACATTAGACACCTGCTACTGTGGTCTTGGTTAGACACAGATAGGGAACTCAAACACAAGTGCCGCTCATCCGTCAAGAGCCCATGCAAACATTTCCATAAGTGAGACTGTAAGTTTATCACGCTCGGCTCCGTCCCATTCCGCCGCTCGCTCGCCTACGCAAACGGCTAAGTGACGACGAGCGATTTCAAACAGCACAGCTGGTGTATTTGCTTTAACTGCCATGCGTTTTATTTGCATTATTATCTGTTGCCACCTCGCTCCTTAGATCTACACAGACTGAGGCCACATGGAAGCAGTTAAGGACTGTGTGTCCCTTAACAGAAAACAAAGAGATTTTTTTTTCCTCTTTTCCTCTTAAGGACTCACAGCTCTCCTCCTCTGGGGCCCATACATGCACGGGTCATGTCTCCAGCACATTTAATTCAGTGCTGTAAAAACATTAATCAGAGCCAGATGAAGTGGGGAAGAATTCTACGACATTATGTTTTTATGGATAATTTGCGGTTATTTATGCAGGATAAATAAGAAAATAATGAGACACAGACAGAAGATGCTGGAAGCTGCTTGGACATTCACTTGCTACAACTACTCCACTATTATTATATACTATAGATAGATAGATAGATACTTTAAAGATACACAGAGAGTTACAGATACGAGATACATACATACATGGATACATAGATGCATATATACTAGATACATAAACACATACATGGATACATAGATACATACATATAACATGGATACATAGGTACATAAATAAGGTAAATCTTTGTTTCAATAAACTTGAAACTCTTGTTTCCATTGTTGTCCATTAGATGGCTTACTTGTACCACTAACTCGCAGCGTATTGGTGAGGGGGCTCATAGTTCATGATCAGTCCACAGTCGACATCTTCCAGGAAAACAATGCTGGATAAGAGTGCTGTGTGACATATGAGAGGTCAGAGAGAGGGCTGCCACCGCAGAGCGAGAGCCAAAAGACAAGGGAGGGAGCAGGCCAATTTGACACACATTATTGCTCTCTCCCTCTCTCTCACTTACACACACACGTGCACGCACACACGCGCACTCTTCCACCCACATGTACAACAATACATTCAGAAAGTTCTAAACTGCTGTATTTACAATCGTTATTTGCCATAGAGAAAAAGAAGCTTATCACCTAGTTCTCCTGCAGCATTCGTGGCGACCCGGACCTTCGCGGCTTATCTTCCCCATTCTCTCTTACCATTTACCACTCACAAGTGAAATGCCATAAAAATACATATTGGAAAAAAGACTATAAAATGTATTTGTTAAATCATTAAGTATAGGGTACTGTTATATTTGCATTGGGTCTGTTGAACCATATTCACCTGTCTGTGATTTATCTCCAAGCTCTTCAGATTTACAGTTTTTTTAAACTATTTTTATTTGTAATCTATGTTGTTGATTTTCTGTGGAGCCAAAGATGATTTTCCACAATGTGAACAATACCCAACCTAACCTTAAGGAAAAAATGTGATATTAATAATAGAAAAAAAAAAATCCATTAATGCAAATTGAAGGATATGTGATATGTGTACCAGACGATGTTAGGGCAGACTGAGACTCGTACTGAGAAGTAGAAAAGCAAGGCTTGGCTGGTCAGGTGAGAAATATATAGATATATAAAAAAAACAATTTTGTATGATCATTAAAAGGAGGATAAGAAAGAGAGGAATCAGGACCTTATCATATACCGCACAAGTTGTGTATATATATACAGTATATATATATATATATATACCTCCCCTCCTCCCCTCCGCTTTGATATTGCATGCGTTGTGAACATGGAGTCTGTATCTGTGTTCCAGCAGCAGCACCTCAAACTGTCATTAAAGCGCATGTCCTCAGGTGGAAAATGACTTCTGTGGGGGAGCTTCTCCAATGATAACATGGATTTGCTCTAAAATACGTAGCTTTTCTCCGAGCATCATGAATAAGTAAACGGTGACGAAAAACCCTTTGCATTTTCACTATCATTCCTAATGCTTTTGCTTTTAAGATGCATATTGAGGCATGCATAAAACATCCACTTTCCCCTTTTCTCCGCCGCCGCAATGAATGATGGGAGAAACTTGTGCACACAAGAAAGCAGACGAATGAACAACAAAGTCTAAATGTGTCCTAGGTGCAACTCCGAGGCGTTAAAGTTACACGTCTCTCCCTTTCCATTTAGCTGAGTATGTCCTTATGCTGAATGAACTTCATGTGATCTTTTAATTCATCCAATTGTCACTGTTGCCCTGGAAAACAGGTCTGTGATTTTGGCCCCAGCATTGATAAGTTTTTCACTTAGCATTGAGAGGATTAAATCAATTATGTTGATTCTGTATTTACTGCTTGCATGCCCACAGTCGTTTGTAATTAGCTTATTGCTTTTGATCTGATGTAATGTGATGAAATGCCTGGAAGCAGCTCTGGGAGCCTTACTTGGCTGGAGCCACTCTGGTGGGCGCCACATCCAGGCCCCCAATGAAGCCCATCCGATTGTCCAAGCATGCATGGGGACCTGGAGGGGGGGCCGGGGGGACTCGCGTGAGCAGCCGCAGACAGAGAGGCAGTGGGATCAGTGTCGGAGTGGACGGAGGGACCACCCGCTGAGATGGCAGCGTCCTCTAAACCTCATTACCCTCAGAGGCCTTGCTCACCTGATACCTGCAGGTAGAGAGCCACAGGGGGCCATTTGCAATGATAGTGCTCCTAGGCCCAAGGGCCCTCCTAGAGTAACTGGCATTCAACTGTGGCCACCCACATCAATCAAAGACCCCATAACACAGAGATGATCGTCTGCTTTGGAGAGAAAGAGCTGTTTATTCGTGGAAAGCTAATTGTTCTACCTAGTCACTGTTCTGCATCCAAGACCATGCAAGACTACAAAGCACAAAGGATGCAGGATTGGATTTGAAATAGTCCAATATATTTGGAATTGCCTGAAGGATTGGATGTTGCCTGACAGTTTAAGGACAGGGAATCCTTTTCAAGTTAATTCTGTCAACCTTCTGGTGAACAGACGGACGACGTCTTTGGCTTAACTGATACAAGAATGAGCTGGGCCTCAGTTAAATGCAGAGTTTCAAGTGCTGCCCATCTTTCCTCAAAGGGGAACGGCTCCAACATGACTCCATTCAAAACTACCCCAGGAGGACCCCTCCCACAGCGCCCCCTTACCACCCCCTTGTCTTCCTTTCCCAAACGGGAGAAACAGACCCGCGGTGCGCTACAGACTGTTCTGTTTATGAAAGAGGTCAGGGTGCCACATATGGCCAGCGCGTTAAAATACACACGGCTCCTGCCGTGGCTGCTAAAAATGTATTGCGGCTGTCTGTACATGCAGGAATAAAATAAACTCTGGATGTTTCAGCAAGAAGTGCTGAGAATTTAATGATTGAGTATTTGAAACTATGGTCACATTTGAACATGAAAAAGCTGAAAAGGCGCACGTCTCGAAAAGTCCAAAGATATTGGGTTAGACGTCAGCAATATACAGAGAGTTGTTTGACTTGGCAGGAGGGTGTGCGCAGATTTGCCGGGGATAAGTGTGTGTCACACGCCATCTGAGAGGATCGCAGGGCCACAGTAAGCCATAGGAAACTCGCGGTGAAACTAAACACATGCAATGACAGCCACAGGCAGTTGATGTGAGCCAAGGAGTCTTAGCTCCCAAAAGACTGACCAGAGGGGAGCAAGAGCAGGGCTACTGATAAGTGGAATAAAGAGCAGAAAATATGAATACCTTCCCCTTCAAAGCAAACCATTATGCACCACCAAATTCAGATTATTTTCACTGTGATTCTGCTGCTTATTTTTCTTGGCAGCACAGAGCTCCTCTCAGGCTGTGTAGAAGATTTGTGGCTCCACGTTTCACCTCACCAGCAAATAGACATTGTGCTTAATAAGACAGAGGTAGGAGATTACACTGCAGATTGTGTTGGCATTAAGAGCAGCACTTCCCTCTGGGTTTTATGATCATCACGCCATCAATAAAACCTTGTCTGACACCAAAGACAAACTCTCCACCACTGTGCGCTGTCGCAGGCGCCAGTAAATGTGAAGAGAAGGTCAGGAAGGGATCATGGTGTGTTGCTGGGTGTTGTACTTGTTTTTTTTACAGCTATCACGCCTCACGTCTGGCGCAAACTTAAAAAAATACTGTAAGGTTGCGAGTTTGATTCCAGCGACAGCCAGTTCATCCATCACTGTAGAGATTCCGTGAACACCTACTCGCTCCAGCTGGCTGTTGTTTCCAGCCTATGTGGTGGGAAAAAAATCTAATTCATATTCCTAATTATATTCAGTGATTAAAGTGCTCTTGATTTCATTAAAAAACTCCCCAGACGGCAACAAACAAAGGCTGTCGTAGTATGCGAGGTGCCAGCGAGTGTAAATAAAAGTTCAAGAGGGCATCACTGAGTGCTGCACGGGGCGTTGCTCTCCGACGCCCCATCTTTTACGAGATCAGGCCTGCTTCTGACTCTGTGTCCCGAAGACTGCGGCCGACTCTCCGTTCTGAGATCTTTTCTTACACCTAGCAGTTGTGGGTAATAATCAACCATAATTCCCTTCTCCTGCATGGCCAATGTTAAACCTCCTGCTGCCATTCTTTGGTTGTTCCAGTTGCAGGGTCATGCGCTAGCAAAGCATTGTGGGAAGAGAAGGGAGACTGAGGTGGAGGAGGAGGAAAAGTTTAGGGGTGTGGGTTGGGGGGGTTTGCTCATAAAAAAAAAAAAGACGGAATAAAAACATGTGTAATGAGAAAACATGTGGTGTGTAACTATTGGAAGTCATCAGCAACAGAAAATAATAATTAAAGTGCAGGATGGAGCAAAAAAAAAAAAATAACTGAAGCTGTCTTTTCGTGGCTGGGAGACCACTGTCATCATGTCTCAGGAATTAGGCAAACATATGCTGGTCTGCTGCTGTTGAAACCGAGGCGCCTCGCTCAGGCTGCGGTTTGGGAACATGAAAGGCTTTGTGGGATGAGCAGGAGGACTGGCCCTAATTCAGGGCCTCATTGCCAGGGAAGCTGGCAGCAAACTCAGATTGTGGGACAGGGAAAGGAATTTGGTTACATATTCCAGCGAGGACCGCAGCTCCAAACAAACCGAAGCAACAGGCTGCTGAGCAAACCATTCTGTCCACTTTCGAACCCCCTCCTTCTCTCGCTGCTGCTGCGGGGGCGAGGGATTCACTCCCACCTGACTGAACCCCAGAGGACGGCGAACATGGGGGAACAGGAATGTAGAAGGTCGGGCCCAGAGTTGAACTTGCAGCCCCTGCTTCCCTGCTGAAGTCTGGTCCCATGCAGGGTTTGGGATGCTGGCGGCAGACTCGCTTATTTGGAAGGAGTGTTTGGAAAACAAAGCATGCTTTGTGTTGTTTTATTGCAGCCAATTAAATTCTTAAACTCGATATCTATCTTTTAGAGGATGCACAGAGGTCAGCATGAGATGTACAAGGGGAAACAGAGAAGGGGGCAGCAGTTAACAAGTCTCCATAATTCCCCAGGCTGCAGATTTCACCGGGTTAAACGCAGCATGCCTTCATTGTAACCTGATCAACTCAGCAAATTGGATAAAACTCTTTTTGCTTCTTCGTATCTCTTCACAGCCGTTGCAATGTATATCCACGGGGCAAGCCCGTCTTGATTGCTTTCCAATAGAGAGACGTTTTCAGACAGGCAGGGATTAGATTAATCATGTCTCTGCTCAGGGTACATATGATTATGGTTGACTGTTTACAAGTTTTCTCAGATGTGCTCCCCATGCCAGGACATGGTGGTATGAGCTCCCAGCCTGAAACTCATTCACGCATGTGGTGGTCTTGTTTCAGACTGAGCTGCAGTGAAAATCATTTTTTTCTTTTGACAGTGGAAAATACAGATGTGAGGCAACATTGGATTTGCACCTCCTTGTTAGCATTTATTTAACTTCTTGGACTTGTTGAGAGCGAGTGTGAACTATGTAAAAAGTGATTTATCACAGTTCACTGACATCTGAATTGTGTTGATGCAGTTTAATTCCGAGCAGGTTCGCGTAAATACAAAATGAATCACTTGCGTTATAAGTTTATTTCCCTCTCAGGCGAAAGATGTAGTCAGAAGAATGTGGCAGTATCGTGCCCGGCCAGTGGGAGGCAGCACAGACTGGAGGATAGTGGGGCCACAGAGCACATGCATGCATCACACTTACATGCATGTATCCACAGAGGGGTGAGTCACTTGAGCGGTTGGAGGTGACCATATCACACATCTGGGGTGCAGACCCAAATGGCCAGTGGCAGAGGAGAGGGCCGGGAGGAGCGCTGGCCAGAGGAGCGGCGACATGTGGCGCGCAGAGGGGAGAGAAGACCGCATCCAATTTCTGTCTGTAATCCTCCGCCTGGAGAGAAATGTTTGGTTAGGGTTAAAGGCAACGCTGCCCCACATTTTCATCCACTTCTAATTACAACATAGCTGAGGCTCGGTGGCAGCCAGCGTAACTGTTGTTGTTGTTGTTGCTGTTTGTTGACATTACGTCGTCCTCCCCCACAACACACTTGTCACACGCACACATGTCCAGACACCTACAATCAAGACCGAATCATTTACACCCATGTGTGACACCACTACACGTGCACACACACACACACACACTCGTTCAAACACACACATGCTGTATTTAGGAACCCCTTAAAACTCTCACACACATGCTGGAGGCAAGTTTTACACGCAGGGAAAACACACATCCGTCCACAGAGTGATCAACATAGTTGAGTGGTAACCATGGCTGCGCCCAATATAGAGACACAAATCTGTTTGGTGCCACTGGGAAATTAGTACAACCAGACTGCAAACCAAAAAACACTGTGTAGACATTTTGGCGGACCAGATATCACAACTTGTACATATGTGAGAGAAATTCAGTGTGGTGAAAGGACAAGTGAGTCAGTCAAACGCCACATACTAACTGTACAATACAAATGAGCTCCCATTGCTAATAGGAGCCAGATACAAAGAAAACTAAAGGGTTTAGTGTGATCATTTAATAACCTTACAGCCAATGAGATGGCAGCTATTTATTGTATCTACCTGGATAAAATTGGTACAAAAAGTGTAGTAACTTGAAAAGGTTCCTTATCTGCACCCATGGCACATTAAGACACATCGAACACGTCCCGATGACGCTGACGCTCATAAGCACCAAAGCTACAACTGCTAAATACATACTGTACTGTACACGCCACAGTTTCTCAGCCTGTAATTTAGTGTTAGCAATAAAAACTCCTGCGCTGTCTCTCACAGCACGTAATTTACTGAATCAACGCCTTTAAATCAAGCGTTTCCTTCTGTGACAGACTTGTGTCTCCCGGAGGAATTCACCACTCCAAACCGCAGTCTGCGATCCCCACGTTGTTTTTCACTCCCAATCACACGCTTTATCTCCAATTGCTGACTAATTACCAAGTGCAGAGGGTGATGGGAAAGGCCCCCAAAAATGGCAGTCTGATGTTTTTGTGGTTCAGCAGTTGGATTGCTGCTTCCCTTGTGCATTTTTTCTTTATTTTTTAAATTGTCTGTTGATTTACATTGTGTGACACGGGGGTGAAATATGGTATAGTTCAAAATAGGGTCAACTTGATTTTTTATATGAAAATGAATGACAGTCATTTACAAAATGTACATGTACAAATACAGGTGAATATTAAGAAATAAACATACATCAATTGTTATTATTGTTTATATATATTATACGTATTTATAATATGTGTGTGAATGGTTGTTTGTCTCTGTCTGTTGGCCCTTGGGATACGCTGATGACCTGTTCAGGGTGTACCTGGCCTCTTGAACAATGTCAGCTGGGATTGGCTCCAGCTAACCCCTGCAACCCTCAGAGGATAAGTGGGATAGATGATGGATGGATGGATGGATGATTATAGCGGGCTACATTTTCAGTACGTTACATTCAAGAGATGCCACCTCTGTTAGTACAGAAAATCTCCCACACATTTTTCCATATGATATTATTTAGAGGCAGCCTTACAATAAATAATTGACATGAATGAAATATTGACAGGATAACTAGATAAGGCACTGGTCTGAAAACATGAGGTCTCGGTGGGAATTTGAGCAATGGGGAGATTAGACTGAACCTTTACTAGGGCCATCAATAAACTAATGCAGCAATGTGAAGATGCAGCAAAATGCAGCGTACTTCTGTGGAGCAGTTTTCACTGAGTTTTCATCTTGGCAGTGTGGGAAAGCTTCTGTTCTGAAAGCACTGAAACAAAGGAACATTAAAACTCCAAACTGAAATCTCAAAGGCTGGAAGATCCTCCCGACTCACCTTTTTAGTGGTGAGAGGAAACTTTGTGACAAAGTGAAGCGTCATTGATTGGCATTATCAATCACTCTTTTGTCCCCCTCTGTGATCTCAGATGCTGAGGATGAGGTAATCTGACGACATGCCATGCCTTGGTTGATGTGCGTGCGAAACACCTGAGGTGACTGACTCATATAGAGGCACAGTGCGGTGTGACATGTACGATTCTCCGGAGAGAGAAAGAGGGGGACGCTTAATGCCTCTGTTCATGATGAAGCAGCGAATTATGGAGACAGGGTGTGTCATCTCATTCTCTGCTCCTTTCATCATAATCTCCCCCACTGCGTTCGGAGAAAAGCTCACTGGAGACCATCAGCCCCCGAACTGCAGCCGTGAACATCACACAGAGATCTACCTATGGCCTATTTGAGTGGTTCACTCTACAGACAGCTTATGGATTAATGGCCGCCGTCTCAAACTGGAAGGAAGTCAAATGTACAGTGGTGGACTTGAATGTGCTGGTGAACACGCCTGAGCTTTGGACCGCTCTGACAGAAGTGTCAACTCTGCCGTGCAGCTGTTATTTTCTGCACTATCCGATGACTGACAGAGTGAACACAGGAGCACAGACACACACGCTCAAATGCTATAAACACACATTCACAAAACACATTCAGATTATATTCATTTTTTATTTCACTCTTTTTTTTTACTATTTAATTCACTTTAGCAAACTAAGCTGGTCAGAATGTCAGCTACGAGCAGGAACAACCCACAGCTGAAGTTCAAACTGCTCACTATGAAAACATCTTAAGTTAAGAAGGACAAGGGTAAGAATTTGAGCACTGTTCTGATCTATTTTCAGACACATGAAAAAAAAAAGATAAATCAAATAAACGTTCATGCTAAAAGGTCACATGTGGTTTGCTGGTCTGCGTTTAGAAATGGTGCCAATTGGACCTTTCTGCTACACAACATACAACAGTGAAGAAAACATTTGTACTGTAATTCCAAGAATTATTACCAACCCAACTACCGCAGAGTAGAAACACTCATTACAAGAAAAACAGATGAATTAATTCAGTATGCAGTTTCTATCAGTTTAGTGTTTTCATTTTTCACTGTAACACAAAAATAAAACAAAATAATACATCTATACACGTTCCATGAATGAAAAAGGAGCAGGAGAAGAAAAATATATTTTTATATTACTTTATATTAACAAAGCATGAATACAGATGGTCATACATTTTTTCATTTCCTTTCTTTTCTCAAATCACATAACAAATTAATTGTACATTAATATATAGTCTTCATCATAACATGAATATTACTCAATAATAATATATTATTGGATTATTATGAATGTAATGAATTTGAGAAGCACTTTCTTTTAAGATGTAAAACTTTGAATCGTTTTGGGCAGTTTTATGTACACCAGTTAAACATTCTGTAATCTGATCGTATGTTTCTTTTTAAATGTAGAATCAAGTATATCTGAAATGTTATTATGAACTAAAGTTAACAGATACATGTAGTTGAGTACAAAATGCAGTATGTTTTGCTCTGTTTATTTTTGTACTGTACTTGAGTAAACTTACTTTTCTGTGTGCCACTGTCCTCACTGTTTCAGTGAGTTCACCCAGAATCTTGGCCACCATCCATTACAACAAAATAGTTGCCTGCTTTTAACATAATTATATTTCTGTTGCTTTGATTCCAGTCCGAGGTAATAAAACACTTCGATTCCAAACCCCAAAATCTATCCACAACTACAATTAAAGTTAAAAGTGCAGTTGTTTTATGATAAGAGCTGCAGGGTTTGTAGCCACCAAGCCTTACCACCTGCTTCTGATTGGCTAGTGGCATGTTATTTTCCCCTCACACATACCCCAGCATGCACTGGGGTTTATTTATTAGGAATAAAAAAAAAAAAGGAGTCACTAATCTGTGTTCGGTTCAGACAGCGGGCTCCCCCTACACACTCGCACACACGTACGCACACACACACACATCTGCGAACCAGCTGAGCAGGGAGCAGTCCCACTGTTAGGCTTTCACATATCAAAGAGCCTGGGGTGCTTTGGCACCGCTGGGGTAGTTGTCCTTTTTTTTACAAAAGACAAACAAGCAAAGAGCTCGGGATGCGGTCCAGAACCGCCTCTGACACTGTGTTGAAATGGGGACTTGGCTCTGTGACATGTATGATCTACATGTGTAAAAAAGCTGTGGAGTTGTTTTTTTCCCTTTCTTGACATTGTCAGATGCTTGTCCTCAGCGTATAGCGAGGCAGACCACATTCTTTATTAATCTGCCTTAACCATATACCACAAAACTACATCATTTGCTGAACTGTTCGGTGGCTTCAATCGAAGGCTGGAGGCCGCTTTTGTGTCAGGCGTGCATGGAAAGTACCTCTAGGTGTGTGGTACTGCTGTGATGAATGTTACACACATTTCCAGAGGTCAGGATGTCAGTCTGACACTGTGACATCACCAAAACATCAGTAATTACACAAACACACTGGTGAATCTTTCAGAGATTATCAATTGACAGGGAATATAAATTACCCTACGACTGTCAGAGGGTCCCACAGAGAGCAACATTCCCAAAACAGCTAATCATTAGTTGTTGTATTTCAGCAGTGGAATCAGTAACTGATGACGGCAATGGGGAAAAATGAGCGCATGCATGGAAAGGGACGATGAAGATGACAGACGTCCATGTGCATCTTAGAGTGATCTTGCAAGACATCTTATTTAACACATAGAAACAAATCGCAGAGGTCCGATCCATGTACCGCAGCACAAATAACAGAACATTATTTTCAGCAAATGAAAACAAGGCCCATTCCGGATCAAAGCGTCTAATGGGTTCTGGATAACCAGAAGCTGATGTCAGTTTCTGGCCAAATCAAACAGACATGCAAACACATATGGCACTGAGTCCAGAAGATCTTCAATACTGCTCAGACAATTATAGCTGCATTACATCTAATCTGAGTGCTGCCCTCCATTCACAAACCTATGGCGGTGTGGCGGTGAGGAACATCTCAGTAATAATCCGGCTAACGAGCTTGAAGAAAGACTCGACTTGTTCAGGATTTCTAGTGCTGATGGGAAACAGTTCATCTTGTTTGTGACAATGTTTGTGACAACGTTTTTTGGGGGGATAATGTATCTTTATGTGGGTGTCACCGTAGTATAGTGTTTAGCACTCACAGCAAGAAGGTTTGTGGTTCGAATCCCAGATTGGCCTCCTCCTATAGTCCAAAAACTGTGTCTCCTGCATACCTGCAGTCTTTGACGAGGATGACGTCCTATCTTCTATCTGATTGTAATCTCTGCAGCTGTCATTCTGATTAATTTCAGTTTTGAAATGATGTCAGGTAGAGGACGGGAAACTGAAGAGACTAATAAATTACATGGACATAGAACAGAGGAGGGGATTTGATTAGGTCAGGCAATAAAAACAATGATCCATTGATCTTAAAGAACATCTCTCATGAGGATAAAATAGAAACTTGAACAAATGCCAGGGATCTTTCTGTGTGGAGTTTGCATGTTCTCCTTGTGTCTGCATGGGTTTTCTCCAGCTTCCTCCCTCAGTCCAAAGACATGCAGGTTGGGTTAGTTTAATTGGAGACTCTAATTGTCCAAAGGTGTGAATGTGAGTGTTTGTGTGTATGTGGGCCCTGCCATTCAGTTGGCCATACAGTAATTAGACATGAAGGAGGCCTCAGAGACTGGAGGACATTCTGTACATGGGATGGTGGGTGGGATTTCAACTTTTAGCCAGTGTTGAATGTACCTGTCACCATCAGCACGCCCTGTAATGTCAGCTCATTTGGAAATGAGGTGAAATGTGCGTGGATAAATAAACACGTTTCATTTGTTCATGTCAGTGGTCAGACCGGTGGGTTGGGGCACAGGTTTGAGCTGTCAGACGAAATTCTTGATCTCTCGCCAAGCTCGAATCAGTCTCACGTCCTCAGGTCTCACATTTATTAGTAACAAATGGGCAGATGAATTCAATGGAACGTGTGTGTAGCATCAATGCAGCAGGGAAAGTAGAACACAATAGGCCAAATTTATTAGTCTTAATCTTTATTAACCCAGCGGGAGTTTTATATGCACATGAATAACTGTTCCCAAAGCTCTACCAATAAATGTGTGTTGCGCTCGCATGCGTAACGTATGTGCGACCGGTCACACAACAAGACCCAAACCTGGTAACACTGACTCAAGGGAAAACATGCAGATTAAAGAGCAGAAAAGCCTAAAAAAAAAAAAAAGTAGGCTTTAATATAAACCAGTCCTCATCAAAGAGGTCCCTCTCGATATTTGTTGAACTCGCACATATCATATTAATGCCACTTCAGCCATTGTTCACTCCGGCTGCGTTTGATCTGTGGGGCGGCCATAACTCTGGGCTAACAGGAGTGCTAATGAGACGAGTTGGCACTTTATAAACACTGTCAGGAGCAGGTGGTGCAAGGGGTCACACTGGGCCATTGTGTCTACCTCAGCCGGGCCTTTTGAGAACGACTTATTTTCTTATGACAAATCAGCATATTTCATGCAGACGTCTTTGTTAAAAGTTAAGTGCAGAGTGGGTGATTGTATCTTGCTGAACAAATGTGCGATTAATCTGCAAGCGTGGTGCCGAGCGATAGGCCAAAAAAAAAAAAAAAGCAGGTCATCCCTGCCTCCACAAAAGATATTCCCTCCTGATGGCGAGCAACGCAGGGGCACACACAGAGGATGTATGCTTCTGTGCGGGGTTTTATAACGTCTTTCAGCCCGACATTGTGCGTGAGATTTAAACAGGGGCTCTTTTGTATGTCAAAACCTCACTTTTAATAGGTTTCTTATAAAAGTGCTCAGTGATCATGGTATTCAAATCACAGCGACGGCAAAGCGCTTCCTCAGCTCGGTGTCTGGAAGTGATCCCAGGCAGGGAGGTGTACCACATCTTAGGCTTCGGCTGCACGCTCTTTCTGTTCGCTAACCAAAGGGCCCTTTGCTGTGGTACTATCCCATGATCATTTATTGAGGCTTAATCAACATGTATTGAATAGTGTGTGTACGTTTTGAATCATTTTTAAAGGGCCCTCTGTGCACTTCAAACTGTGGCCGTGGGTTTGCAGGGGTTTTAATGATATTCCAGCTCAGCTCAGGCCTGGAGGCAAAAAAAAGAGAAAAGAAAGAATAGAAAAAAAGTTTGTGTCCCTGTTCTGCTTTCATAGTGTCTTTATGAATCCTTCTTTTTCTAGGAGATTTGAAAAAAAACTAAACATTTATACATATATATCTATACTCATGACTTCTTTGACTATGCCTTTTGTTTTATAACTGACATTGACCATTTAGGGATTTATACACATGACTTGCCAACTTAACCCCATTAGGGATTTTTAAATATTGTTTGCTCAATTATATGCTCTCTGTGATTTGGTACCAAAGGGAGCATGTTGTTGAACCTCAGACCTCTACCACATTTCAAACTTAGTTAGTTTTGAGCACTATGGCCTTTATTGATTGGGTAGATTATAAGTGTGAGAAGGGTAGAGCGAGAATAGGGGAGACATCCAGCAAA
Source organism: Hippoglossus stenolepis (assembly GCF_022539355.2). Lineage (NCBI taxonomy): Eukaryota > Metazoa > Chordata > Actinopteri > Pleuronectiformes > Pleuronectidae > Hippoglossus > Hippoglossus stenolepis. The sequence continues at coordinate 23,179,474 of NC_061483.1, read as the reverse complement.
GGGTCGGGTTGGAACCAAACCTGTGGCCGCTGCAGAGAACTAAAACCTCAGTATTAAACTTTTTATATACTTTAACATTTTATAATACAATGCAATCAATAAATCAATCTGTATTGTTTGTATAGTCAATATTCACAAATTACAATTTGTCTAATAAAGCTTCACAAGGTGCAACATCCTCTGTCCTGGGGGGGAACGTAGAACAGACAAAGGTGCAATAGATGTTGCATGTAACAGAGCACATCAAGAAAATAACAATATTTACAACATTTATAAGAAAAGAAGAATTTTTACAATCTGATACCCTCTCCCTACTTATCCACACAGGACTCTTGATCTTCTTCATCACTACCTTAATACCACTTTTTATGCCCCATAGCTAATAGACCACCGGGTGTGAGCCACCCAGGTACCCTGGTGCTGCAGACTGTACAGGAGTGATGTGGGGGTGCTTCAAAGAAATGAGGCGAAGGCGGTGGAGTTTGTAGGATGGAAAAAAAAGTCAGCAAGAAAAGAAAACCCTCTTCTGAACGAGGACATAATCGTTGGAGCACTCCAGCTCATAACCTAAATAATACATTTCAGCTTTTGATATAACTATTACTGCCTGTGAAGAGCTCTTTGATGTTAATTGAAACCATTGGGCAGCAATCTGCTTTACAGCACTGACAAATAACAGTTTCCTAAGGCAAAGCATTGAAGGTTAGCAAACAGCGAAGCCACATACTTGCTCCATATGCTCATTCGATATAAATAAAAATCAAAAAAAGAGCTGTCTTTACTGAGGATCGTCCCTGGCTGGAGTCGTGGTGCATGTTTACAGTTCTTAACAGTACCATCACCAGAGGTCCCGCGTGGCGCAGGACAAAGCTTGACTATTGTTTCCCATTTTCCCAGTAGTTTGCTTCCTCTCCCCTCAAACACACACACCACAGCTTAACTTGATAATGCCATAATAAAATCTAGGTGGCCCAGTAGAAAATCCTGCTCTGGAAAGATATCATTATTCACAAAGAGGCTTGTCTCTTGTATTTCAGATTTTTCAGGCCGTACAATAGTTTGAAGATTGGGGGGGGGGCTGCATGATTGCAGGCCTGCAGGCTCTGGTTTTAATACACACACACAACACAATGGTCTCTGTCTTCCTTTACTGTGCTTTAGTACATTCTGGCACCACGCACTCCCCATCTTTTTATTCTTTTTCAGATGCCCATTATATCACAAAAAGAAGCCTTGTCAGAGGGTCATCCAGAGCTGATGCAATGCACAATAACAGAAAACATACCCCCATCATGAGTGCAAACACATTGGCCAGAGCAGCAGACAGGGGCTATACGATGATAGAACTAGTTCAAAGTGATTTTTCTTTTCTTCTCCCATCCCATATCCCTTACCACATCAGAGTGTGTGACCTCGCCTCACGCTGAACCCCGGCAGGTCGGACATGAGAGGAGAGGTGCCTGCGTTCGAGCCTGGTTCACTGTCGGACAAATGACAGGCATTGTTGAGGAAGGTAATTGGCTTGTCTCCATGTAAAAGAGCCCGTAACGTTATGATCGTTCGCAGAGCCTCGAATCTCCGACCATCAAACAAAACACATCCAGAGAACTTTCTCCTCTCCGACATGTTCCCCATCACCATGACTGACAGAGAGAACATGTGAATGACAGCTTGACGCAGTCCCTGAAGTAACATACTGCAGTGATGGATTGGCTTTATGGAGTGAATGGAGAAGTGTGGATTTATATTGAAAAGAAAAAGTTATAAAACATTTATAATATTGTAGTCTTGGCTAAACATATGAAGCTTTACTGTACATTTATTGATTGATTGATCGATTGATTGATTCTCATCTGACTCTAAGCATATTACCAAAAATATAAATTGTATTTAAAAGTAATGAGCTTTTCTGTCGGATGAATTGTATTGAGGGTTTAATAAAGTAACTAGTGAGTGTATTAAAATACATTTTTAAAGCAGCCTGTCTAATTATGATCAAAGCAAGTCCCTGTATACACCGGCTCCGAAATGATTCCACAAACCTCCATTACCGAGAACTAGACTGCACGATTTCAATGGTTTATACACTTTGTGAATAATTTAACAGGGCCCACTGTGCACATACAATACATTTCTCCATCCATGGGGGTTGCGAGGACTCTTGACACCGTTCCACCAATGGGCCACCAGCAACGAAATTAAACACCCGAGCCTCCGCATGATTTATTGGACAAGAGTCCGTACATTATGATCGCTCAAAGAGCCCCAAATCTGACAAAACTCCGCCAAAGAAAGTCAAGCAGCGAGCCGTTCTGTTCCCTAAAATGTTAACCATAAAGATGATTGACAGTGGGAATATGTGAATGATAGTTTGACGCATATAAAGAACACAGTGTAATGATAGATTGGGGCGATGAAGGTCGGACGAAGGCAGATTTTGACATGAGGGATAAAAAAAAGGAGGAATTATTTACAACAAGCTCTAAAGAGGGACTATAGGCTGACATATGTTCATGTGAAAAAACTTATATGCATGCACATGGATCTGGTTTTCATAGAACGAGTCCAAGGATATTTTTCAAATGTCTTCTCCCTTTGGAAGACGAGGACAGAGGAGAGGAAATGTAGGTTATTAACAAGAATCAAAAGAGCCCAGTCCGTTTATTAGGAAGGGATGCCAGAGACACCGACATCCTTGAAAGTGGTGGAGCTTTTGAGCATTTTACAAGACAGGTGAAAGAAACATGTGTGTTCACTGTAAGCGGCTCACTTGGGTCAGCTCTACCATAAAAGAAAAGAGATTACAAAGGAAACTAATGAAGACACTGATCAAAGTCTGTAATGGTAATATGTAGCAGGTGTTTCAGACCCCTGCAATCCACCCCTGCGCCACGCCGCTGCCCCATCCGTGAAACTCCCTCATGTATTTCACATGTGCTCTCCTAGAAACAATGGACAGAACACATTTCAGCACTATTCAAAACATGTTATGAGCGATCTGGATGAACCCTCAGAGGGGCGCTTTAACTGTGGGTGTTACACAAAGGCAGCCACATAGACGCTGTGCGTTTACGGTGCTCTTTCATGCTCGGTAGTGAGTGGAAAAGGGCTGACGTGGTTGAAGCCCACTCCGGTGGAGAAGCACCTGGATTTGAGATGCATGCAAAAGTTAAAAGAAGGTTGGCGGGACTTGAACTGGAGCATGTTCAAAGCATGATTGCTATTTTTACACATAGTCAGAGATGAAAGTGGCACAGCTTTTGATCTACTAAAACAGGGGAGAAACATATGGAATATCCACCCTGAAGACCAGACCAGGATCTTTTCAAGAAAAATATTGAAGTTAGTCAAATATTAAAACCTTTGTGTTAATAAAATTTAAAACTTCAAAATATTGTTGCACGGCGATAATAATATTACAACTACTACGATGACTAATATTACACAATAATAATAATGATAATGATAATAAAAATAACTATAATATCTTAAATATAAATAGCACCTTTCAACATACCCAAAGCTGCTTTACAGAGTTAGAGAAAAAACAAACAAACAACAAAAGAAAAATAACTATACTACCACCAACACCACCACTACTATTACTACTACTACTACTACTACTACTAATAATAATAATAATAACAATTGCAATCAGAACTTGGATTTATATAGCACCTTTCAGATATCCTAGGCTGCTTTACGGAGGAAGGAACATTACTTAAATTAAAAACGTATAATAATTGTACTGGTAATAATAATAATAGCTTTGATTTGAATACCACCTTTCAAGGTACTCAAGTTGTCTTCTTCTTGTAAAATATTTGTGTTGATATCACAACCATTCAAAGCGAGCAGTCAAGCTCTCCTGACATGAAACATGACGATCTGGAGTTTATAGATCTGTACCTGCGCCGCGCAAACTCTGGAGCGTGCCGAAGCTGCTTCCGCTGCGAGCGCACGTCCGCTCTGGGACTTGTAGTTCTCGCTGCCGCGTGGTGAGCGTGTCCTCAAAGAATGTCTCAATGAAAGATAATTTCACGCAGGGACCCTGGACAGCAGCTCTGTGGCTAAGACAACACGAGGGGCTGTCCTGATAAACCCATGTCCCTGATAAACCCGGCGAGCGGCCATTCCGTGTCGAACTACATTGACCGACGTCGCCCTCAGTGAGAGCGAGGCAGCGTAAACACAACTCCAGGAAGATGAAAAGATCGGGTGACAGTGAGGGGGAGAAGAGAAGAAAGGTATTGATAGCGTTTTTCTCCCTTCGCTCCGGCATATTTCTGTGCCCTGTCGCTCGGTGAATATCTAACGCTCCGTGTGCGATGCTGCCGGCCGCGTTCTGAAGGCTAGAAAGCCGCGAACGTCAGCGAATACCTCACCTTGCCTCTTTCCTTTATTGTGTTTTCATTTTTTTACCCCCTCAATCCGACACAATGAAGAATCACAGTTCCATTACAACGCAGTTTTATCACTGCTGATGAGAGGCTGTTTGTGGCTCATCGCACATCATGTGCCAATATGATACTAGAAGGCTGTAGGGTGTTCATGAATAAATAGTAAACATCATAACTATCCCATAGGTTCATTCGAATTAATAACAATAACAATACAAATCAGGAGGCAACTTTAAAGCTGAATCTGGGAGGTGTCATTCTGTTGTGAAGAGTGAATCTTGTGTTGATGCCCAGTAACAACAAATGCTCGTTAGTGTGTAGTGTGTTTCACATCTGGCCAGCAGTGTACAGCTGTGGATGACAGCGCTCTGAGAAACACTTGCTAACTTATTGACTGATGTGGGTTTTTATTCTTAATCACAGGCTTACCCGTGTTAATGGGCTGGAACCTGGTGAGGTATGACGATTACATGTGTGCACCACGAGCTGTCTACAGACATAACGTGTGCAGAGAGTTGGGTCCTGACATTTGTTTGTCTTTCACTTATGACGAACGCAGCAGGAGATTGTTCGGGTTCGACAGGAAAACGTCAGGAACGTTCAGGCGAGTCGTACCTGGGTAGAGCTTGCAGGATCACAACTTTGTTTACAGAGCAACGACCCCGGCGTCGGCCCTTAGTGCTAAAAACTCTTGAATCTTGTTGACTTTGTCGATGTTTTCAACCTGTACTCTTTTTCATCCTAAGATATTTGTATTCTTACCTTATTTGAATTTTGTTTTTATTTTGTGGCCTTGCTGTGTAAGAAACATCACAAACACTCCCAATCGCTCGTAGTGGATTTTCTGGACATTTTCCTTCTGCATTCCCTTATGGGCTCACTCTGACATTTTTCTGACATTTTACTCAGGGACTGGCAGGAAAACTTTTGTAAAACGTGAGGAGCAACTGACTCAAACATTTGCGTTCTGACATATAGCCCCTTCGGAAAACTCAAGGAAAACGTCTGGACTGCAGGCAGTGCATGTCTGAAAGCAGCAATGATGTGAACAGAGACGGATGCGTTTTCTAAACATGTGAGGACCAACTGTTTTTTTTGCGTGTGCTGGTGCGTTAAGCTGTGTTTCGTGCTGACCTGGGCTTAATCAGGCTTTCACATAGCTGTATAACCGGGGACTTTTGCATTTACTGAGAAACTAAGGGAAAGGAAGGAAAGGACTCATCTGTGCCTGAGGCATCTTGAGCTGAGTTTGGCCCATAGTCACCGTGTCTGTCTGTCTACCTCTCTGTCTGCTTCTCTTCTTATCTCCTGACTTGGATACCGTCTGCTGTGGCACATGTGTTTGGATCATGTTAGACAGCAGTGAAACTATGTAGGACGCGGTTCCTCCTGTTTATGAAAGCAGCCATGGCGGCCAGATGAGTGGCTCAGAGAGAGAACTCATTCCAGCTGGCCCTCAGGCAGTCAGGCAGCACTGCACAGACCTAATGGCTTAGCTTCCTTTCTCTGTAGATAAATAAAAGGATGAGCAAGAGGAATTGTAATTGCAAAATGACTATATGACTATAGAGCAGCCAAGGAAGTAGCTGCATACATTTTGGCCAGTTTTATAATGATACAGTTATGATAACTTGCCTTTTCCAGAAAGCAAGCATGTTTGCAATGCTGCACAAAGTGAGAGATGAGCTATGATGGGTTCACTGCCATTCTGAGTGAGAGAACACAAGCACCAACAGGTTTGTGCCAGATGAATACACAATCTCCTTAGAAAAAATCCCACTGCAGCCAGTCAGAGTACTTACTGACAGGTTGGATGCCATCAACACGTAGATTTTTTTAGGTGAAAGAGAATAACAAATTGAGAGTAGTAATTCACATTTATTTCAATTGAAAAATCTGAACTCTTAATGTTTTTTGCATTAGTGAAATTACAGGATCCATCAGAGATTGTTTGACACACCAGCAGATTTTCAACTAGAAGATTTTTTTGTATGTTTGTCCATTGCACTATTTTCTCAAGTAGCTACAGTTTCATGAGTTTCCTCCACATGGCAGCATTCAACTCGCCTTGTACCCCAATGAATTGAAAACATTTCATTATGTTTTATCAATGTTGTCATCGCAGGATGAATTTCCACTCATGTCTTGGCAAGTGTGAAAACAGCACTGACCCTGTCCCTTAACCCGATGTTCTAATTCTGTCTTTGATGCAAGCTCGCCATTTGGACAGCGATGACAAGTATAAAGTGCTGTGCCGAAACAGGAAGTGTGAGTGTGTGTGTGTGTGTGTGTGTGTGTGTGTGTGAGCGGCACGCTAAGTAATGATCACACAGGGTCACCAGATGTTTTGAGGTCTCGGGCTGAGCCCAGTCCATTGCTTAGATCAGCCTCATTGGTTTGCTCTGGTTGTGTCACCTAGTGCAAGCTGTTTAGGGTATTTAATTTCTGAACACTCATTAAAATGGTTTGTGTTTCCCTTGGCAATTGTGTTAAATTAACAACTAGCGAGGTAAAAGCTGATTATGTGGCCACACATCCAGACATGGTTAATCAATTCTCCCCCACAAAATGTTAGCTGGTGAATTAGTGTAAAGGAAACGATTTATGGTGACTAATGCCGACGTCCTGTCATGTCAGGCTTGGTGTTTTAGCAAGAGGGGGGTGTCAGATTCAGCACATTCAGCAGCTTTCTGCTCTGCCGGCCATCTTTTTCTCCCTCTTAACCCAAGCTACATGCTGCTTGCTCTATTAATGAGCCAATAATGGAGAAATAGTGTTTGGTACTGACATAAAACATGGTATGGATACCTAAGGCAGGATAGCACATAAGCTTCAACAGAGCTAGATTTACACCTGGTCTCCTAGTAGAACGGGAGAAAGGGGAACACTGCATGGGGGCTTCATCAGCTTCATCAGACCCCCGCCAGTCGAGCTGTGGAAAAGCCAGGCCTCAGAAAAATACGGCTGTGGCAGATAATGATACCATTACACTAATGGAGCTAGCAAATGAAGGAGAACCCAGATGCCCTGCTTTATTACCGGAGGGGGTCATTTCCTCGCTGCATTCCTAATGGCCTGAGCACAAAGTATTGATCAGGCTATCATGCTGCTAATCCTCTACAGAATTACTTATTGCCGGCTAGGTGTTGATCCGCTGCATGCCCTGCTCTGGCCTTGCCGCTGGGCCGCCACTGTGTGGCCAGGAGGGACCCACTGGGCCGTTTATGCAGTCATGATTTAGGGCCAAGCAGGGATGGCGTCTGGGAGGTCTTCAGTGGTGAGCCGGCCAGTTCAATGTGTAAAAAAAGGAGGCAAATGAACCTAACAGCTTTCATTTAATTAAGGAGCAGGCAATGATGTGGTTCCACCCTCTTTATGGCCCCATTGGCCACTGTGGAGCAGGGGAAGCTGTGAGGTTGGGTGTTGTTCTCACTAATTGTGCTGTGCTGTAAATAAGACCAGGAAGCCCTTGTGCCATCATCAGCAGCAGCAGGCCATTGGACTGATTTGATTACACGGTGCTCGACATATAGTATAACTCTACTTCGTTATTGCGTCATGTGGTAGGAAATGGAAGAATTCCACATGCAAAGACCCACCCTCCCAGTTCTACTTCTGGTTATTACAGAATTAATCGTGGCTTAATATGGAAAAATATAGAAAAGATATAAGAAACTAAATTACTAAATTGTTCATGGTACATTTACCTTATTTGAGCATGACTGACAATGGTGTAGCTAGGACCCATCATCATTACAAATGAGTAAGAGGGTCAGGCAGCACAGAGCACTTTGCCCAGGGCTTATGATCTTTCATGTCCTTGGTCTCTTTACTGGGCCCCTGTGTGCATTAGCATCTTGGGCCATTGGAAGAGTGGCATCTTAGATCGGCAGACCCTTCTTGTCACCTCTGGCCTTGGCTAATCAAAGACTTTACCTTAAGGGGGACATTTGGCCTTGTTCGTTAGGGCCACTCCTGTAGCCATAAAGAACTATTTATATATTTCCATCTGGAACAACCTGTCGTGGCTATGGAAACTAGCTATTGATCCAGATATTTAGTCATTTATTTTTGCGTGCACTATCAATATTGTGCAAACATCTGTCCACACTGGGGTTGACCTCAGCCCTAGCCTCTGTTTTTCGCTCCCATTGGAGTTCAGTGATATACTATTCTGAAAAGTAAAATCAATGAATGAATATGAAGTTTTGGTGTGTAATATAGTGCAGGCCCAAGGCCCCAGGTCTTTCATTGATCTGCTATGTGAGTGTTGGAGGGGGCTGATTAGTCTGCTGCTGAGCCTTTCCTCTACATGTCTTTACCTTGTCTTGCCTATTTGATCTTTGCCTCATATATTTGGACTGAGGTGTTTATAGATCAGCATGGTTAGTCAAGCCCCTTTCAAACCAATTCAGACAACGTAGGAAACCTCTAATGTATTTATGTTACAGTTTGGTGCAGCTGCAGCACTATCATAACTTAGAGGGAAATTGAGATAAGATCAGTGCGTCTGCTGAGGTATTTACTACATCTTGTATTATATTGAGTTGCTTAGTTTTAAGAAAACTAAGCAATGAAAGCTTAGAAAGTTGAGTGTGTGTGCATTTACAGTCTCAAATTCTCCAAGGTGTGATGCAAACTAGGTCTTAGATTTAAAGAAGCCAGTAATGGGAGAATTGGACATTGTATGATTTTCCTTGTACCGTATCTGTGATGTAATTATTAAATTCTTCAATTGAATTTCACATGAGTGACTTTTAGAAATAAACAAGATGTTTCCTGAAGTTAAAATGATGCAACACATTACTTTTTAGTGTCCACAAGTCACTTTGTTGATGCCTTTTTATTGTCCTCCATATAAAGGTCAGGTTAGCTTCTCATAATATGGATGAAACCCTGCACGTCAGTCTTCTTTTTTATTTCCTACCATCTTTTTTTAAATAGCTGTTTTTGAATCCATGACATTTTAAAAGTGCAAAATGTCTGCATTTGGTTCACATCAGGAAGGATATCCACTTTTACAGCTCTGCCTGCATGCATTGTCTCAGGGTACATGGCTGAGATGACCTGCCGCAGACTCCCATATGTGGTTGCAGACCTGTGATCTTGTTGTACTTTTAAATGGAATAACAGAGATATTCTCATGCTAGACATTGCAGTTTGAAGTGCTGGGGAGATTGAATGCCACAGTGAGTCATACTTTAACTAAAAGGGACATGTGCAAAGGTTTCCACCAACCACCAGCTGACACCTACCAGCAAAAGCTGCTGGTGTAATATACTTACCAAATAATATTTTTAAACTAAACCTTTTTTGGCAAAAAATATTAAGAAATATTAATATGATTTAACACTTTAGGCACCAATACTTGTTTTTTTCTTGTGTTTTCCTTTATTTAGCATTTGCTACGCCGTTGGCTTCCTTCTTTGGAAGCAAGTCATTAGGATTGTCCAAACAGCCCTTGACAGCCTATGTGTCTGACAGCCCGTGCAGAGCACCTCATATTAGTGTTGAGGCATTAGCCACAGATGTCAGCATATTCACAAACAAGGCCGCGGTGTGGATCATGCAAACTGGCCAACCAGATCAGCCGTCAGATTCAATGAGATTATATCGCATGTGACCTGCCCAAGTAGGGTTCATCTGTCATGCATGTGTCCCGTCACAAGAGAGACACAGAATAATCAGTTCAATCAATAGATGGTGGTGGCTCATTGGACTGTTGCTGAATAAACATGGGAATGACCCTCTCACCTCATACACAGAGGCTAGAGCCTCCTGGGAGTTCATTAGCCACTCGAGGCTATGATCCGGATGAGTCGTTATTTTCCATTTGTGTTTGTTTGGCATTCTGATTGTGTGTGTGTGTGTGTGTGTGTGTGTGTGTGTGTGTGTGTGTGTGTGTGTGTGTGTGTGTGTGTGTGTGTGTGTGTGTGTGTGTGTGTGTGTGTGTGTGTGTGTGTGTGTGTGTGTGTGTGTGTGTTATCTTGATGCTGATCAGGGTAAGTTTGAGGTGTGTATATGTCTTTGAATGTTCCGTTGTGTGTTTGTATGTACACACTCCATATATATATATATATGTGGCACTGTGGCTGGTTTGAATGCTAAGAGTACATAACTCATTGTGTTAAACATCTTAAATATGTTTTTCTTTAAGTTTTGGGTAAATTTACAGTTACAGAGATATTGCATCAGACTTGCAAAAAGTCAGTATAATCACTGTTACCCAAAATACATCCTTGCCGCCCTGGTTGTTGCTAATTATAGAGAAAGCCAATAAACATGATTTCACTACGCAAAGCCACCTGCACAAGACAGAGCCTTCTTCATGCTGTTTATTTGTGAATTTATTTTCCTTTGTAATGACTCACCTTTCCAATAAAAGTGCCTGCTGCTATGGTGCTGCCCAACATCTGGTTTCAATGGAACGTCCAAAACCCTCCATTCACAAAAGCTGCAGGATGCCAGGTTCACAAGGTGCTGTAAATAGTGACTGTTAATTTGTACATCATAAGTTCTTTTCCATAAATGTGAGCAATGAAAATGTGTTAAAATACCTGGGCTTTAGCTGAGAGCATAGGAAGTTCCTCTTTTAGCCATAACCAGATTATAGCAGTTAGCCAGCTCGCAGTAATATAAGCCTCATATATATATATATACCGGAAATGTATCAAAACTGACATTTAGAACCTCCAACCGATTTATAATAATAACTTTTTTTATTTTTAAGACTTAGTCTCTCTCATGTCGGTTAATTCGGTTAATACTTTCATGAACCGCTGGGTTTCAGCTCAGTCAATTTTGCATCGGCGGCCTGGGTACCTTGTACTTTGCTGTATTACCCTTCCTTACTCCCCTGCTGACCTGCGCTCACTTTACACGTCAACATAAACACCAACACTAATCAAAAGTTATTAAGACACACACAGGATTTGAAGTTTACTTTGTGTTTGTAAGATTCTCTATAGAGTTTATGTCCTGGATTTTCTTCCATGGGTCTTTTTTTTTTTGCTCGTTCCAGCATTTACTCTGTATCAAGCCTTTGAGAAGTGTCTGCTCACTTCAGGTAGTCTGTTCATGTCTCAGTGATTCTTCCTCTGAGCCCCTGTGTTTTTTCCTCATCAGCCTAACTTTTCCTTGCATATGCGAAGCAGCCAACGACAGCTTGACTGGCATTCTGTCATACAGGCGATGCCTTTCCAATGGTGGAGCATCAGCCCTTTGCTGAGAGCTTGAATGTGTGTATGTGTGTTTATGTGTGTGTGAGAGTGTGTGTTGATTTGTGTGTCTGTGTAGAAAAGTGGGGGTATTGTCGGGACGTGACCGGCACACTTTGCATGTTCTCCTCAAGACAGGTGCTCCTGGGTGAGCACTGGTGCATGACAGTTGCCTTTCATTGCTGTCTTCTCCACACTTAACCCCTGACCAGCCCTCCCTTCCTCCTCGTCATCCTCATCCTCTTCTCCTCACTCCTCCCTCCCTCTTTTCCGCCACGTCTGACCTCTTCTCACGGCACTTCCCTCGGCCGTCCTGAGTGATGGACTGCGAAGGCTGGCGGGCGAGTTGTATGTGGTGGTGGTGGTGTGGTGCGGCAGGCTTGTCACAAGCCTAACACTGTCAGGCCATGGAAACCTAGCTGTCCAGACTGAACTGCACAGACACATACACACCTCCTCCCACACACACTTACACCCACACCACTTTTGTTCAACAGTCCGTAATTCCATCCACTGCCGCTGTCAAGCACTTGATCAAACGTGCATAAAGAAAGGAGCCCCTTGGCTGAATCCCATCTTCTCTCCTCCTATCATAATGTAGGCAGATTTCTCCCCCTCTGCCTGTTTCTTCAACTCTGTTTATTCAGATGAGCCTGACTGGGGGGCAGCGGGTCACATCCACTTGCCTTGCTAAAACGTTCTTGAATTGAGGGTTGTCTCCAGTGAGATGGAGAGAGAAAAAACACAAGGAGGGGTTAGAGAAGGCAGCTGAGCGGTCATGTCAGGGCTGTTTTCAGAGCTACTGTGTGTGTGGGTGTGTGTGCGTGTCTGTATGGCAGGGGTAGGGGTTAGGGAGTTTGAGGGTTCAGTTGTCAACCCCTGTGTCATGCTTGCCCTGGCCCTGTTATGTAGAGGGCATCCACTGTCATTTGTTGTAGGACTGGCTGAAGTGGAGTGAGCCACAGAAGCATAAAAAACAGCCAGCACATTGTGTGCTCTCAGGTGCATTCAAGTAGCACAAAAACCCGTACTCCACAGGAACTAACCCATTTTTAATTTAACCATCAAATGTTTGTGTTTTATATCTAATTTTACTTTCCAGAGATATTAGTCAGTGTTGGCCTTTTAATCTCCACCATGTGTGTATCGATGATGAAGACTGATCCAGATGTTTTCTATTGCACACACTTAGTTTTTATGTTGTTTCCTCTTTAGTTCTTTGAGCTTCACCGTGTTAAGTAAAGTAGGTGGATTACAGTCATGCTTGAGTCCAACTTTGGGGAGACATACACTAGGTAAGCTTGTGTTTTTTTTCTAAAAGTAATTCTGTATTTCCAAGTTTTTGAAGTTTATCCCACTGTGTGTATATGAGTGTCATTGTAGGTTTATGCTTGTGCCTCATCTGACATACATCTCCCACATTCTCGCAACTACAGAAAAACAGCAATGGTTAAGACTCCTTAAACGTGTTGTTGGAGTGTCAGTGAAGACATGAGCGCAGCACACACCATGAGCTTAATCCAACAACAGCCCGTCTGCCATACTGTACACCCACTATCGGCGAGTGGACCCCTTCCCCACAGCCATTGTCATATATAGGGTGCATTGTCACTCAGGAGATGGACTCATGTAAATGCGATGACAGGCTAGTGTCTCGGCTGACTGACAGCACAGAGGGATTGGGCTAATCTGAGTGACTGATTTGAGGCACACAGCAGCTCGCCTGTCCCCATAACTCCTGAGAAATAGACAGCTTCTGCAGAGTTATCTGTGTTTGTAAGTCCTTCTGCTGCGCTGGGATGACAATAGGGATTAGTGCCAAGGTTCTTTAAACTGTTTTTTTTTTATTTTATTTTTGGGAGGGGGAAGGGGGCCTCTTATCGGAGTCTCGGCAGGATGCTGCCGCAGCCAGTTTTCCTTGACTGTCAATTAAAGAGGGGATCATTAACTTCAAGGGTATAAATGTTCTAACACTGGTATTACGTTGGGAAGCTAAGTCGCTGACAGATGTTCAAACTTTAATTCTCCACTTGTTTTTTTGTCCTTTAATTAATTTATGTATCACTATTCGGGTTTTAAATATTTTTTTCGTCCTGTCTGCTCTTTGTTAGCCTGTAATCTCAGTTACCATGGTAGTCGCAAAGACGATTGGGCCTTGTCACTCGCCTGTGTTTCTTATGAGGTTCAATCGGCTAATGTATTCAATATCAGCCAAACCGAGAGGTAAACAGTATCTAATGTTGCGCATGTTCCTGCACTGCCTCGACGCAGCCTGGAGGCGCTGGGCAGGAGAAGAACAGCATGTCTGCCTCTAGTTCTTCTCCTCTAGTCCTCCTGCTTTACAGGAGAACCATCTACTTAGTGGTACTTGATAAAAACAAAATGAACAAAGCTTGGATCTCTGTACACGTGTGGATTTTTCGGTAGGTAAACAAAAGTAGTGTACTACTTTGGGGTTTTCTTTTGGAAGCTTTGTTGGCGGTTGTGAAGCACGAGCATGACAGCTGTGGTTGAGATTTTCCAGCACAGAACTGCGCTGGGATGCAGTGAGGAGGATATACTGCAGGTAGCCACACAGAGAAAAACAGAAAACTGGCGAAGGAGAGACTTTAAGGGGAGCGGGAGAGAGCTAGGCAACAGAGACTGCTAATGGGCAAACTCTCTTCATCCACTGCTACTGCCATCACCACCACCACCCTGTTCTCTCATGACAGCTCTTTCCTTTTGTTCTCCTGCTCAGCCCACTCTCTGCCGGGGATTCGTGACAAGTTTTTGCGGGCTGATCAAATGCTGTGGTGACACCTGATTAGGATATAGCGTGTGTTTACAGTCGTGCATGGTGAGGACCCCCCCTCTTCTCAGACAACAAGGGAGACTTCACCTTGACTAATTAAATTTGCACCTGCAATGCCAGCTGTGACAGCCACTGGAGCGCTGCATTTATTTATGTCATTTCATACATACTTCCTGTGACGCTCATGGAGGCCAAATTTGCAATAGCTCCTCTGTTTACCCACAGTGTAGGTTTCTCCAATCGTAGCATTTATTGTTTTTATCTTGGGGGGGTTGGATCAGTTCTTCACCATGGAGACAGGTGATTGTATCTGTAGCTGTGGAGCCACTCAAGGGGGCAGTGTTGAGCAGCATAGACTAGAGGAAGATGGACAGACACAACCACCAAATCTTTGCATGCGCCATGCTGTGAATGCCTGTGTGTAATATCTTGGCTTTCAAAATAGATTCCGACAGATAACGTGAGGCATTTTTTACTTACATACTTTTTGCATTTTTGTAAAATAAATGATTTCCAAATAAATTTCATTTATTTTTCAGTTTCCCTCTAGTTTGTTGAAGACAAATTACATTTCAAACCTCAGTTTAAGTTGGATAGCAACTGGTACAATTTGTCATAAAAACTTGTTAATACATTTGATCTAACATCGTATACTTTTGTGGCAGGGGCCAGTGGATGGTCTAGTTTTATTAGACTCACTTCTGCATGCTTTACCAAAACAAATTATGTTGTTGTGTGCCTTGATGAGCCCTTGTTTAAAATAATGTGATTTGTGCGTTCCCTTGTCAAAGTGAGTGTGTGTGTATTTAATCATGCATTAATGTGCATACATATGTGTGATTGTACATGATCCGCCTCTCAGTGCGCACGCATGTGTATCTATCTAAATCAGTGTAAAAGGCCACAGCTGAAGTGAGCAGGACATCAGTCACCCAGTAGCAGGAGACAGGGCCCGGTAATTTGTGCACTCCCCACCCCACACTCTCCTCTCCTCTACCCACCCACCCCCCCACCTTGCCTCCCCAGCCTCAAATTGACCAGGCTCGACTGCTGGTCATGCTGTATTACATGGGTTAGATGAAGTAATTATTTCTAGGCCACTGACTACAAGCAAGATTAATAGTTTTTGAAACGGCCATAATGGAGGGCTGACCTGCTGTGACATAAGCATTATTTCAAGCTCACCTCAACTCTCATCCTTCTCACCTCTGGGCACCGGCAGAGGGTGATTTATACCTGGGCTAATGAGGGGAGGGGACCTAGGAGCCCAGGGCCACCAGCCTACCAGTGCAGTGTTACAGGCTTACTCCCCCCAAGCTGAACAGACAGCAGGGTCACCTGAAGCCTGGTGAAGTGTTTGCTTGATTGGGTTTTGGGAACAAGACGTTAAAGTAATTAAAATCCACACTTGATTCTTGAAGATCATCATGTTACTGTATCGTGCTGTTATTTGGAAAGGATTTGTGCTCGCTGACATGTCCTTGAAAGAAGAGAACAATATGCAACTGATACTGAATCCCTCTGTCCTGGGTCACTTTATCTGTTTACCCCCTACCCCTGATGCTCTGGCACCTCAAGGAGCACAGAAGATGGAAAGTTGTCACTAGGTGGCACTTGGACATCATGTTATCAGATGCTTCACCCCACTAGCAGCCTCTTCCTCCCTCCTCTGTTGCCTCCCTCACTTCCTCCCTCCCCTCTGTGCTAAGTACACCTCAGATGTCAGGGTGTTTTATTTTTATTGGATGAGGGCAGTATGTAATGCATTCACCTCCGTTCCTGCCAGCTGTTAAATGCCCCAGAACATGGTTTGGCCAGGCTCCGCCCCGTTAACCCCTCTGATTGGCTGTAATAATTAGCAAAAGTGAACAGTAACTATGGCACCTTGCAAGGGTTTGGGACAACTTGCGACTCCCTTATACATACGTGACAGAGCCAAGTGACTTGAGTTTGGCCACATTCCCTCCGGACCTCCAGTGCATATTTTGAGCTTTAATATTAACCCTCAACTTAAACACATGCATGCGGTGTGGTGCCAGCAATTACATTTTCAAATGGCTGGGTTTGTAAACCTCCAGGATGTTAATCTGTCACCATTCAAGCTACTGGGAAGCGTGAAAAGAGGATTAAGCTATTCAATTCCTGGTAGAATATTTCCCTTTGTTCGGAATGAGTGAAGGAAAAATAAATAAAGAAATGACGTGGCTTCTCAAGCAAGACAAGTGCCGTCTGCTATACTTCAGGATTTGGCTAATGCCATTACACCAAACTTATCTGCTACAGGATTCCAGGAAGACAGGCTGACGGTCATGTAAACAGCTACAAATGATATTCTGGCCTTAATTCAATATTAATCTAAGGTCACATCATCATAATGCCAGTTTATCTGGGTCAAAGACTACATGACTGAGAATTGGACCTGTCCTAGATGTTCAGTCCACATCTGTTTTGTACCATATGTTTTTCTGGTGGCTTAGGTGACTGTCAGCATTTAAAATGGCATTAGCTTGTTAATAATACCATATTGAAATATCAGGTTTTTATTCAATACATTTGAACAAATAATTCAAAAGGTTGCCCTAGTTGTCTGCAGAAAAATACATGATCTATTTGATTGCAGAAAAGTAAAACCGCTCATCACAGTTGGATGAATGGGCAACTTAGGCCTGGGTTTGGAACAACTGAAGTCAACAGGATCCTCTCTATTTTTAGTATGTTTCACAATCTTATGCTGCAGTGAATGTGACACACAGCCGAGTTGATGGTAAATGATCCATGAAGTGTTTTGTCAAGTATCAAATCTTAGGTTTAGCATAAGGTTATAATATACCACATGATAATTGTCACAGCTGTCAGCCAATTCAGCATAGTTCCCCAGTCTTAGCCCATCGTTTACCCTTGACTCTCAACCCCTTGGGTCGGATTGCACATCATCTTTATCCCAGATGAAGTACCAGACTCGGCAGTGTCAGAAGATGATCTAATGTGGAGTCGAAAGGACACAGAGCTGGGAAATCATCGTCATTTGAAGAGGTTGCTTGTCACATGATGGGTTTGATCAGTCGGTGCTGCGGTACACAGAGCCGGGTCTTTGCACTGTCTAACAGTGGTACTGGATTAGAGACACAAGCCACTTCTACTGT
Organism: Hippoglossus stenolepis; assembly: GCF_022539355.2. Lineage (NCBI taxonomy): Eukaryota > Metazoa > Chordata > Actinopteri > Pleuronectiformes > Pleuronectidae > Hippoglossus > Hippoglossus stenolepis. Next base: position 23,161,920 of record NC_061483.1, on the reverse strand, counting down.
GATCAGTCACTCACACACAGAGACACGCGGCACGACTGAAATCCTCCTTGCACACTTCATCCACATCATGTACAGGCGTCTTCGTCAAGCCTACTGTATGGAAATGAGGGACACCCCTGTTGACAATGATGATACATGCCAGTTTTTTTAAGCCATCTTTGATGCCTTATTCTATAAGTAACAGTATGTCATAGGTGCAGTGTGGCCTTAAATACAGCACATGGGTATGTAGGTCTATAGCTGCCTGACTTGCCTGAATGTTACGGATCTGTGACATGTTGAGACAATGGCATTGTTTGTGAATAGTCTGGCTCTACACCCTTCAGACACTGTGTATGGCTAAGTGCTATTGAATTGTTTATTGTCACAAATCACAAACCTTTCAATGGCCAGGTGTGACCATAGTAACAGCAACACGTCCATCCATCCAGCTGCTCTATACCCTGAGCGATGTGCTGGTCTGCGGGGCTCTGAGGAGTGTAAAGTCAGCCTCTGGAGCTGGGGATTTTAAATGCTCCACCTGCTTATCGATCTCTTCTGCCCCGCTGAGCCAGCCAAGAATGGGCTACAACGAGGGAGAGAGGGAGGGGGACAGAGAGGGGGTATGATGCAGAGGGAAAGGGCAATATGATGGCCTCGGTCCTCTTGTCCTCAGGTCCTGTCCTTGACACTGCCTTTGGGACCGTCCTGGAGGACGCTTCTTGTCCTCCCCTAAAGCCCTGCATCTAGCCCCTACAACTAGCCAGCCCTCCCCCTGGGCCAGGCTGCACTTTACACAGCCATATTGATTTTTTTGGAGGGACAGGAAAAGTGTGGCGTGGGTGGTGGGAGTGAATGAGGGAGGGGGGGGAATGGAGAATCGAGGGAGCTTTCTAAAGCACTGACTTCTCCTTGACTGCACCTCGAGACGCGGCAGCCCTGTTAGAACAACTCAATGGCCCTAGTGCCCCTGCTGAAAACTGCTAATCACAGTCTTTCAATCAACACCCTCCATCCTCTCTTCTCTTTCCTCCCTCCATCTCTCTCTCCTGTCCACATTTTCTCACTCTTTCCCCTGCCCTATTCTCTCTCGCTGAATTGGACCCTGTCTGAATACCAAGGGACTGTGCCTGCATTGAAACTGGCCATTCCACATGGAAAACCGCTGACCTCATGAAAGCATTTTGTAATTTGAAGGCGAAAACTAAAACGCTTTCCTCAATCGGCAATATCTTAATGGAAAGATTATGGCTTGGCTGCAAAACTAACAATTAAGGAAAATGGGCAAATGGCCCCTCACGTTGCTAATAGTAGCCAAGAATTTGTAGAAATTGGACATTTTACTCCTGCGACAACAAGGATGCTAGTTTAAATCTTAATCTGGGTGTAAACCTTTAGATTTCCTTGAACAAGACATTTAACCCCCAGTTGCTACAGCAAAGGACAGAGAAACTTTTTGTTTACTTGCAGAAATCATTAGATGTAGTGTGCAGCTCCTGTGTGTGCAATTGTGTAGGTATGCAAGTGTGAAGCAGCTAGTATGTTTCTGATAAAGAGCATGCTCAGTCAGTGTCTCCCAGATAAATAAAAAGGTTATGTAAGGCATACATCGACAGATCTTTTAGATCGCCCTCCTCGCTTTCTCTCCTTCTCTTCTCTCCAGATTTGACATTTGCTAAAGGTCACAGAAACATCTTTTCTTCCCCCCTTTGAGGTGTAGATAGGTGTGAAATAGAAGTTGACACCACAGACACATTGAAAAGCACTTAAACAGAGTGGCCATGTGCCAACCTGTCTGTGTTTGGCTTTGTGCATTTGTAAATACTTTTGAATGATTGATCTGGAAACCTTGGTCTCTCAGTAAGCCCGTCAGGTGCAGTGAGAGAGATAGAGAGTGGGAGAGTTCAAAAAACAGATGAGATCCAATTCTTTTTCCTCCCTTCATCTCTTCCTTTCTCACATGCACACATACTCTATTCCTGACAGAATTACATGTACCTTGGGATGACTGCAAGAGTAGCTTTAAGTAAGTATGTGTGGGAGAAAGTGTACACATGGCTCCCAAAGAGAGAATAGGACAGGCCTTTTGATGTTGAGTTAAACTGGCACACCGGGTATGTGTTAGTTTACCTTATCTTGCACGTGTGACATTTTTCAAACGTGACTGGACCCCCATAAAGGTGGTCCCATTGCGTTTGTGTGTATGAGTGTGAATCTAATTAACGACTGGCAGTGGTTCCCCCACAGCTCTGTTAATGTGCTTAGATCAGTGTTATAAACAGGGCGTGAAAGGTCTGCCCAGCGCCAGCCCTTGAAATGGGCTGGCTCCTTGTTCAGCTAGATGGATGGTAAACTTGTAATATTAATGATCACGTCCCCCGCCGACCTGCCGTGAGGTGAAATGAACAACGCAGCCTTCAACCTCCGACAACCGCTAACGGGCCAGAGACTGCCTGTCTGCCATTTGTCATCACTTACCCCACCTGCGGACCCCTTCTGACCACATGCTGAACGTGTCTGTCGATTTATACACAATGTTCACTGCAGTGATTTGAAAAATATGCAGGTGGTTAATGGAGAAGCATTAATCCTCAGTTATTTCAGGATTTAGTTTTGTCTTTCAGTTTCCTTTCTAATTTTGACTGAAATACAAAACAAAACTAGAATGGCACTCAGTAGAGTGCATACCTCCGACAAGGCCCAACAGTCCCCTTGAATTCAATTGAGCTGCAACGAATTGATTATAGATATCAGTCCCCTAAATATGACAGATTTTTATTAATCAACATCAATGTATTATTCCTTGGAAAATCCAAGAAAATCGAAAAAAAACAAAAACATCCTTGTCTCGCAATGGTAAAAAAATCCTGGGTCCACCCCTTTTTCTGGAGCTATGCCATCATTGAATGTGTTCTATCTTGGCCAATGTCCAATTCTTCAAAAAAGTATTGTGGATCTAGTTTCAGTAGGTTTTTGCGCAATCCGGATGACAAACAAACAAACAAACCAACAAACAAACAGACAGGGGCTAAAACATAACCTTATTGGCAGAGGTAAAAAACATTTATAAACTTTAAGAACTGACCCGAAATTTGTAGTCTATCTACAATGGGTTTATATGAGAAACGTTTACGATGCTGATGTGCTCAATAACTTACATTAATTTTGCACTATTCGTGAGTTTAAATGGACACAAAACAAACTTAATCTGTAAATACATCACAGGGTAATATAGTTTGTCTACAAAAAATGTTATTGACTGAAATGCAGCTGGAAGTCAGTGTTTTGTGTCTTACCGGCAAAATCTTCCCGTCTCACCTCTGATTCTCACAGTCCAATTCATATTCATGGCCTGTTTTTGAGCAGTGGGTGCGCAGACATGGGCTTACACATTACCGACAGCCCTACTCTGAGGTCAAGTCCCACACATTCCAGTTAGCCATTTACTAGTCCGGCCAGTTTGCCATCACACTGAGTCACAGCTTCTAGCTTGTATTCCTAAAATAAATGAGTGCCACAAGTGGCTGTAAACAAAATGTCAGAGGGGGGAAATGGTTAATCTTTTGCCATGAGTATTGTTTCAGTGTGGCATGCATGAAATGCAGTATAATCTGCAAAAATAGGTAGAAAAAGAACATTTCCCACACTAACAACTAGAGCTTTGGATTTTTCATTTTGTGCATTTGGAGGATTGGCTTATTTTAGGAAGAAAATGTTGGGTGCTTGTGCAGTTATTTGTTTAAGATTGCACCTAGGTGATGTGTAATCTCACTTATAGTTCAAGTTAGTGACATACTCCAAAGATGAGGTAGATGTTGACCTTTATGGATCAAACTTGAGTATCGTCAGGGTCTTGGGTTTTAGAATTTATTTTTTTTAATTGCTCTGCAGTTAAAAAAAACTAAAAAACATTCAAAACTAAATTCAAGGCTTCTACAAACTTTTTCAATTCAGTATGCATTCAGACACAGTTGCTCTGGGTCAGTGGGCACTCCCTGGTCCTTTCTGCCAGCACCTTCTGTCGCTTCACACAAGCTCCCTACATTCTTCGATCCACCGCCAAATGGAGCAAGGAGGAAGCGTCTTTGATGTCCACGGGCAGTCTGTCTGTTTGACTCCGACGTTTTACAGCCGGCTTGTCAGAACTGTTGATTCACCATCACTTTTGCAGAAGAAGAGCAGTTATGAATTGGGTGTCACACAAGTACCAATGGTTTGCTGTTTAAACACAGAGCTCTGTTACACAGCTATCTCTCATGACAGTTGAGCTGACCTGTTTGAGATCCAAGGTTTTCTGTCTGTTTGCACTCTGAGGCACCTGTATTGAGGGAGGCACTACCATCCTTTCACTTCAAATATGGTGAACCTAATCATATTGATTTCATATGAATAATTGGTTCAACCCTTGATCTATGCAGTAATTCTAGTAATCTCTGTCTGTCTGTCTGTGTGTCTGTCTGTGGCTTGCATATCTCGAGAACCATTCACCTCACCGGCTTCACATTGAAATGTGTATTGTTAAGGTCCCAAGAATTTAGCGCGATTGGGACTTGTTCACAGTCGACCAGTGTCTGTAGCAGTGACTGGGACTCATCAACATTAGTGACGTTGTTGATCATGACAACTGCTCATTCACGACAACAGGGGCGTTCACGACAATGACACAAACAACTGATTCTGCAGTTCTCTGAATAGACAGGTGAACAGCTCTTGTGCAGCAGCGGTGTGGCTTCATGGTCCAGCGGACTGCTCTTTACTTGTAGTACCTCAATTACTACAGGTGACTTCTATAGTTTCAGAAAGAAAGCAGCAAGCAGCATTACCACAGGCCAAGCAAACAGCCCATTCCAAACAGGAAGGTTTAGAAGGGGCACTGTGATTTTAAGAGATGAAAGGTCCAAGGTGTGTTTTAGAAAACGCGAGATGCTTTACTACATGGGTTGATAATTTTACTTACTTGGACATTGTAGCTTTTATCTGCAGTAATAAGGTTCATGTGTCCTCCCTCAGCAGCCGTACCACGTTCAGTGCGTTCCAATGGAACCTCTGTGGCAGACACAAGTTAGACTGAAGGAGCTTTTATCCTCGCAGCAGCGCAGTTATCTGGCTATTTTGAGCTATCGATGCTTAGTGCTGGACATTAATCTACTCTGCAAAAAATGCTTTGAAGAAAGTGTCCGATGAAGTGTCACAGAAGGGTAATGAATGAAATAAATAAATATATGGTACACAGTTTGATATCTCTTATAGGCCAAGATCAAAGCAAACCAATTGAGTTCTATTCTACCTAATATGTTTTTCTGTGATAAACAGTCTGGCTGAGGAAATAATCCCATCAAGGAAGAGAGAGATTTAAAAAATGAAAAAAAAAGCATCAGATATATCACTCAGCGCAGACGGTTGGCACGGCTAGCGTGAAGTATCCGCGTTATTATGGGATTGGTAATCTTGTTTCTTGGGTCTGAGTGGAAACGCAGACCTTTTCTTGCACCTCCTGGTTTTCCTCCTAGAATCAGGCGCAGACACAGAGACAGGGAGACAGACACTGCGGTTCTCTGATACTGCAAGAGTCCATCTGCTTCAGAGGGCTCCGGTAACTTCTTGTCTTTCTTTTTTTAACTGTGGAATTTCTGAGTAGCTTGATGTATTTGACAAGTGTGTGACAGCCCTGGTTGTGTGTATTTGGGGTTGAGGCATCATGCTTGCTACCCCGGCTGTGTGTTTTTCAGGAAGTGTGTGTGTGTGTGTGTGTGTGTGTGTGTGTGTGTGTGTGTGTGTGTGTGTGTGTGTGTGTGTGTGTGTGTGTGTGTGTGTGTGTGTGTGCGGGAGCCTCACACACACAAACAAACCCTTACACTCCCACACACATACAGTACTTTCGTGTTTGTGTATAGAGTAGTGCTTTGTGCACTCTCAATAAAACAGTCTGCAATGATTTCTTACTTATTTGCGCAAATGCACACAGCTACAGTCAATGTATGCCAGGATACACACACACACACACACACACACACACACACAGATGCATGCTCATACAACTACAGCCCAGAGCCTCACCTTGATATCTTGAGCTTCTGTCATGAGTTAGAATTTGACACCAATGAATGTGTGTCAGGTTGTCAATTTCTTCCAACAGCCTTTGAATGCAGTCTGGCCATGAATAGTGCATGTTGTTTTGTTTTTTAGATTCCAACTGTCTGCAATTCTGTTTTTTTTGTTCCAGAATAACTTGGAAGGCCTGTACACTCATGTGTATCCTCTAAAAGAACTTTCAGTAGGTGTTGTGTTGTTTAGCCTAAGGTAAAGATTCAGCCCTGAAGGTAAAATCGCCAAACCTCCTCAGATCTGATGCCCTCCCATTTCTTCTGCCTCCATTATTTGGATCTGTTTTCCTCTGTCCGGTCTTTAATGCACCTAGTTTCACCACTTGCCCTCTTTTTTGATCCAGCTCCCTTTTAAGTTGGGACACATCCTCTTTATACCTGTACTTCAGGGTTATTAACAGGACATTTTCTTTTCCTTTAAAAGTCAGAACTTATTTTGGCAGCTGGCTCTCATATTCCCAGTGGCTTGCCACATTAGGCCTCTGGCATGATTAGTGCAGAAGAAATATTGGTTGTAAATGTCTCAGAAATATACACAGTGTTATTTCTCTGTAAACTGTCACAGCCATTTGGTTGTTAATCAACAGGCTTGTCCCCCAAAACTTCAAGAGATGTAAAAAGACAGTGGCGTGCTGGTGACAGTTCTCCTTCTACTGGTGCTGAGACACCATACAGAGACTGACTGTGTGTGCACCTGTGTGAACACACACTAACACTCACACAAGCTCACACAGGAGGGAAGAATGGGGCAGGCTGGGGAAACGGTTGTGAAATTTATTTGGGAATACAGTTTTTATGCCAGTTGCCATTGGATTTACAGGTCAGAGTGGAATGTGGCCCAATGAAAGGCACTTTGATCCGTCCACCAGGTTATAACAGTTATATTGGAGCAGCCCTGTATGGCACAGGCCAACTTTTATAAGGTTGTGAGGAACCCCCACAGCAGCCTTCGCAAAAAATCATAAAACTGTGAGACGTCAATGAAAGTGAGTAGTTACCAGGTTTCTGTGATATGGCGGCTGGGTTTGAATGCATCAATTGTAAAATCTCGTTCATTAACAGAAGCTTAAAGTCCCTTTTGATTCGGTTGTGTGATTTCTGTTAGGACATCTCAGACTTCTACCAAATAGGGGTGCATGCAAAAACTAAAAGTATTCTGGAGGTTGGCTTTGGCTTTGTAAATTTGTGTTTTTTAGCCTCAGCAATTGGGTTATAGAAGTCATTTTTGCCGATCACACCATCTCCTACCTCTGGCGAAAAGCTCTATACTAAAAGTATCAGATTAGAAAAGAAAAGTCCAGGCCATTTTGAACTTAGACATCAAAGTTAGTATGTTAAAAAACACAAAGTAGCTAAATGCAACAGATTATTGCAGCTGCTTATCAGCTTGTTTTACTGTGTTCTGCTCCACAGAGGCGGAAGCTACTCCAAGAGTTGGGAGATCAGAAGATCCCCTTTCTGGGACCTTCAGACCGGGGCTTTCAGCACCTGGTGAGTCAGACACACTCAGAAAATGTTTGTAAAAGTTTGTAAAATTGTGTTAGTGTCATTTTGATGAAAATGTCTTCTGTTTCCCAGTGGGATTCCAGTTACACCGGCCTGGTTCTGAGGAGATCCTGCTCGCTGCCTGCTGAGCTCCATGGCCGGGTGCAGGCAGCTCTGCTCACCCTGAGAAGTAAGGGCTGCCTACTGAGGGATCTAGTTCGCGTCCGTGAACGAGATGTATTCACTACCGTGTCACGGGTTCTGCTGGGGGAGCCTGGCCACACCTATCGCTATCTTGACACGCGGCTCTTTGCCATCCCCTGGCACAGTGATGACACTGAGGTCAGAGGACTAAACTGTTGTGACCCTGACTTGAGTGCTGCTTGCAAGGCATTGTGGGAGCTTAACACCTTGTTCTGCTCAGACGTGTCTCAAGGAGAAGGAGACAAGGTAACGCAATGTGCAAAGGGAGAGGTAGATGCCAAACAGGGTAAAGAGGGTGACACGGAATCTAAACATAGTGAAGACTCCAAGAACAGTGAAGGAGGGGACTCAGAGTCCCGACAGAGTGAGGAAGGGGACACAGAGTCCAAGCAGAGTGAGGAGTGGGACATTGAGTCGAAACACAGTGAAGAAGGCTGCACAGGGTCAAAACAAGAAGGGGAGTGGGAGACTGAGTCCAAACACAGCAGTGAGGAGGGAGAGTCCTCCCAGGTCAAACCAAGTGAATCCAGTGTTGCAGCAGGCCTGGAACTAAGTGAAGGAAAATGTCAGAGCTGGGCGACCAAGACCATCAGTGGCACAGAGACTGAACCTGTGGGACTGGGGCTCCAGGAGAAACCTGTGTCCCATCTAAAGCACAGCCTGTCAGAACACCACATTGACGACAAGGAGGAACCGCCAAGTAGGCAGGGATGTTCCCAGCCCAGTCCGCCACAGGTATGCACCGGTCTGGTCAAGTTCAATGTCACCTTACTCAACTACATGGACCCAGCAGCAATGAGCCATCTGAAAGAGGAGCCATACTACGGCATGGGGAAAATGGCGGTAGGGTGGCACCACGATGAGAACCTGGTCTCTCATTCGCCAGTGGCCGTTTACAGCTATAGCTGTCACAATGACAAAGGTAAGGGTTATAGCTGTGTGACAAAGACTGAACATTGTGAACCTCAGATGAAACACTTTAGAATCTATTATTTAACTCTTACACACCTTCATTCAAAGTAGATCATGTGAGTCGGTTTTTGAAATTAAGATTCCTTTTTTCACTTCAATATCCCATCAACTTATCTCAGTTGCTTTATAGTGGATCAGATGCAGCTAACCTTGTGTATTATGGCCCTACAGCAGCGCTGTGGCAGCTGTACACATGGCCTCTGGTGAGGCAACCATTAGATCTGTCTGTGTGATAGTGTCAGGGCATTATCAAATGTCATCACCAGCTTGCCGCCGACAGCCTTATCACTGACTTTGCGTTGGGAGATCACAGACATTTAGATCTGAGCTCTTAACGTGCGCTCAATGGTGCAGTCTAGCAAACAGGCCTTATCACACGCGCTGCATCTCATCTAAATCATTTCCCCAAGAAATGATCAATGTGCAATTATCTGATATGGAATAATGAGCCCTGCTTTGAAAAGTGTTCCTGACTGTACGTAATGGATAATACGTTGTCTCCTAATTATGGCATGTGCACTTTTTCAAGAGCTAATCGTATTTGCTGATGGAGTTGATAGAGTCTAAGCCAGGGGAGAACTTTGCTTTCTAGAGAATATTCAAAACAGCTGAAGAGGAGAGTACCACCATGTGAAAAGTGTTATACCTAAATTAAGGTCGTTGTAATATCTATTGTTCTTTTCAGATACATTTGGATAGTATGTAATACAATGCAATGCACAACCATACAATCTATTTTTTTAAATGTAAAAACAATACTCAGAACACTAACTGATTAATGAAGCCTCTTTGTCCATTAGTCTTTGGACTTTTTCTTTTTTTTTTTAACTAAAATTATTTTCATTTATCTTAAGCTGCAGACATGCACTGAACTCAGGTCATTGTCCTGATATTATCTGGAGGGGCTGTATATAATAATGCAAATATGTGTGACTCAGTTGCTCCAAACATTCTCTGGAGTTTTTCCCACCAGCCCCCTAGTAAAATCTCCAGAGAATGTCCAAGTGAGCCCATGTGAGACTACAACAGGATTATGTCCAGAGAAAAGTGGGCACGTTGATGATGTTTCTATTACCCAATAGATGTAAAATTGAAAAAAAAAATAAAGAATATGAATATCCCATAAATATCCCAGGATAAAAGAGAGGTGCCATACATGTAGAAGACCTAGAAGAAGAAAGACAAGATTTAAGAGCTCTTTTGTCAATGTGCTTTGAACAAAAACACATGATTTCTGCAGCAGAATTTATATGTTAGGCTATATCCTGGAGGAACTACCCAGACACCACCCCTCACCTGAGCACTCAAGAGATTTCCCTGTTGTTGTGACTGTGTCTGACCTGGACTATTTCCTGCTGCATTGTACATATGTGAAAGGTAAAGTCTGGATGGTGAATGAACCCATTTGTCCAGACATTTTCCGGAGTTTATGTCTGAAAACAGCTTTAGTTTCACTCCAAATTTCCCCCTTCGGCATCCACCCCTCCCTCCTGTGGTGGCTCTATGCCCCCCCTCCCCAGTTTAAGAACCACTGCTGTACATGCACTGCACTGTTAAAGGTGAACACTCTCATCTGTGTCCTGAAACTTTAATTTTACAGTATCACACAGGTGTAGTGCCAACTGCTCTGACATCCCAACACACTTTACAGCTGCTCTTTCTTCATTGGGGTTTCTTAACCAGAAACACCTGCTCTGGAGGTCTGCTTCGATGATTTGTTCTAAGCCATTTCAACTCTGACCCCGTGAACACGAGCTTCAAACAGTGTGCTGAATCATATTGCTGTGCATAGCAGCTGTGTCGTTTCGAGCTCTGAGTGACCCCTCAGCTCCAGACTTTAGAGAGGAAAGTCTGAGCAGAGTGCCACAGAGATATATTCCAGTTGCTGCTGCTCAGGGCTCACAGAACCAGCTAATGAAATTGTTACCTCGAGGAATGTTGCACTTTTCTAGAAGAAAGAAACACAGCACATTAGGTATATTAGATTTACGGAGATAAAATGTTTGCATGACACCTGAGAGAGCCTTTTTATTTCTCTTTGAGCAGCCTCACCTTGTTTTTTGCCTAGCCAGAAAAGTGTTCTGGGCTGTGTTTTTTCCTCTGCTGCGCTGATCCAAAGGAATCTGCCACGACTGAGCGTTTTCCAGCACATGGAGGATGATCTTCCACCATTCCTGAAGCCTTGGGGAGTGCTGTCATTAGCTGGCTCTCAGAGCACAATGGCTGGAAATTAAGTTACTATTTATCCGTGCTGAGCAAAGGAAAAGGCAGCTGTGGGGTAGAGAGGCCTAGAAAGACTTTAGTATTGATTTTGTTGAAGGGTGTTGGCCAGCCAAGCCAAATCTTGTTTTCTTAGTACGCCATGTAAGAATGGAAGGAGAGAGGAGAACAGGGGAGGTGGTTACAGTGAATGGACCCAGAAACAGGAGTATCATAGGATACCTACTGTCTAATAACACACTAAAGACCATCAAGGGCTTTTATCCAACTATTTCCTCTTGCACAGCATAATGATAGCATAAAGATCCTGTGCTAACAGCCAATAAGATCACAGCCACACATATCACTTCTACTCGCCTTCTAAGTGATTCTTCCACACATCTAACATCCATTGTTTGGGTGGTATGGATTCAACCATTACATTTATTACTGTTCAAAGTAGTAATGCTTTATATTGTTTAATTTGACTTGTCTTTTTGGCTACAATTTATAAATGGTCATTGTTATTGGACTTGATTACACTAATTTAAATTTTCCCTTTAATGTATTTACATTTGCAGATGTGCTAAACATTTTTTGATTATACTATATTAATTAATAACATTAATATTGCTCTTAATCAGTAAATTTTTGAATGAAAGACATTAATTTCCACAACAATGTGAAGTTGCATTAAGATATGCACTGAAGTTCGGACTTCTTCTTGACATTTTCCTGATAGACTGTATGTTAGACGACATTCTCTGCTAGCTACCTTTCCAACTAGTAAAATGTCTGGAAAATGTCTAAGTGAACCCATGTAAGAATACAGTAGGAAAATCCCACAGTGCTTGGCTGTAAAATGATAAGAATATATATATATATATATATAATAATTCTACTTACCTGTATATCTCTTTCGACCTTATCGCTGATTTTATGGCTTTTATGTCCAAAAGCTTGTAGTATTTTTTTCAACAACAAACTACAGCTGAGGCAGTGGCTTCTTCTCCCATCTTCAATCTGCTGTAAACAAAAACACTGCTCTTTCTGTAGTGGAATTTATACATAATGTGTTGCCTCCTGCGTGCTCTACCCAGGCGCCACCTGAATGTTCCGGATGTTCCTGTTGGTGTAAATGCATCAAACCCAGACAATACCCTACTGTGTTCTTCATATGTGAAAAGCAAACTTGATTCGGAGTTCATGTCTGAAAACTGCATCTGAAATATAACTATGCTTATGACATTTCTACACCCAGTTGATGAAAGTATCAATGCAATGCCTGGAATGTGGAGATAATTGTAAAATTGAATGTAACAGTGAGTTGAGCTGTGTGTGACTGACAGGTGAGAGCAGTGAAGGAAGCAGTGATGAGAAGGCAAGCTGGAGGATTGGGCTCAAGGTGGCCTGGGACATCCACACACCTGGCCTGGCACTGCCACTGGAGTCTGGAGACTGCTATTACATGAGAGGTAGTAAATCTTACACCACACACACACATATGCTCATGTAAACACGTTGCTCACACAACTCAGCCACACTCACCACCATGTCTGACTTTGGAGGAAGGAACCCTTTTGTTTCCCTGTGTTTTAGTGTTTCTTCTACTTTGTCCCAAATGACCCATGGCAGAAGGATGCACTCCAGTCTCACTTCCCATGCTGTGGAATGGAGCTGAGGTGTGTGTGTGTGTGTGTGTGTGTGGGTGTGTGTGTGAATGTGCGTGAGTGCGTGTGCATGCGTGTGCAAGTGGGGTTACTTGGCCCGAACACGGAGCTTTAAGGTTCCATGAAATTGTGTGCATTAGAGAGGTTAGGAAAACCAAATGTTATTTTTTGAAGTCCTGTGACCCAGTGCTGACTATGTCTCTATGGAGAGGACAGACAGCAGGCCACAGGGGTGTAAATCAAAGCTTAATGCTTTTGGCTGCTGTAGACACCTTCACCCTCCTCTCTTTGGTCTTCCCAGCTTTCTCATGTTTTCTGAATGTGAGGACATTTTGTCACATATATCAAGATAAAATCATATGGATAATTGGATAATTATCATAAATGTCAGATTATTATTTATTTTAAATTTAAAATCAGATTTTTGCATGAGGAGGGAATGACAATCACTTGATAAACAGTAAAACACTTCAATGATCAATTATGTATTATGCATCCTCACTGCTTACATACAATTCATAAGCAATATATCGATACACATTGAACCAGTTATATTGATGAAAATAATATTGCAATAATTTATGATATTGTATTATTATCCATCCCAATCAGTCCTCTCTTCCATTGACTTTTTACTTCTAACTGTTTGTCCTTCAACAGATATGTCTCCTGCATGTGTTTTAAAACTCCATCTTTCCACCTGCTGGACTCACAACAGCTACCACAGCATTATTATTAGTGATATTATAGTAATATTTGTGTAAAATCAATACACCAAGATAATCTTCTTTATTTCCATATTTTCTCATTTTATTTGGTCTAATCTGTTAGCCTACATATATGATGAATATTGCATAAGTATTTGACCTTGTGATTAGAAGCTTTTGTGTGATTAAAAGATCACTGTTTTGATCCCTTCAACAGCAAATAAGTATATCCATCTTAGATACAATCACATATGCTGTCAGTGTTTTTCTATGATGAGACTGATCTACTACCTGTGCCCTCTGTTGAAATGTCAATATCATAAATACACTGAAGATGTTAATTCTGAAATGAAGGGTTTAGAGTTAGGAGGATGTAACCTACATAATCTAAAAGCCTATATTTAGTACATATAAATGCTCCATATAAGGTATTTGTGTTCTATTTGCTGAGTTTCATTTTGTCTTTTAGCAACAGATCAATTTCTAAACCCGGAAGAATATTTATTTTTACAAAAAATGCACAGTTCCTAGAGGAGAGGTTTGGATTAGCTACAAGAAAAATGAAATGTAAAAAACTTGTTATGTATACAATATTTACCTTCCTATTTCAAGAATTCCCACTGAGTTGTAGGGGTTATTGTTGTTACTAGTGTCAGCAATAGAAGGATTCATATTATTTGCCACATGATAATATTCACTTCATGGTAAATAAAAATTGTTATGGTATTTGCATAGTTACAGTAGCTCTATTGATATCTGTGAGACAAAATGTGAAAGGTCTGTCTCGAGATGGAGGATGAAGGACTAACTTAGCTTATTCTTGGACAATGAGACAGAATGCTGTCATGGAAGGACGACGATCTCAGCAGCCCTCCATCAATCAGGCCTTTATGGTAGAGGCTAGACAGAGGCCATTTTGAGTAAAGGGCATTTGACAGCCTGATATGAGTTTGTCAAACAGTATTTAAAGCAGTCTGAGGACATGAGGACTTTTTGACCAGAACTTAATCTACCACGTCTGGTGAACACTACTTATCACCTGGCTAATTCCATCTCTGTGATGCTTGGTGGTAGCAGCATCTTGCTGCTGTAGTGCTTCTCAGCAGCAAGGACAGGTAGATTAGTCAGAATTGAGGGAAGGATAAATATAGCAAAATTCTGAGAGGTCCTTGAAGTAAACTTGCTCCAGAATGCACACGATCTGAGACTTGGGCACTGTGACATCTTTCAGAACTACAGTGACCTGAAGCATAAAGCCAAGACAACGCTGGAATGGCTTCAGGACAAGTCTTTTGATTGATTCAGACCAGAGCCGACTCAAACCCCATAGAACATGAAGATGACAGTTCACAAATAATTTCCATCCGATCTTATGGTTCTTGAAAGGATAGGTCAGTGATACTAGTATAAACTGCCCATATCCAGGTGTAAATGTTGTAGATATTGAACCGAGAGGACGTTGATGACAAGTTTTCTGCAGTACAAAGTACAAAGTCATGGGTCTGAGTAATTTGATTTGGGTTTTTTATTTTACTTTGTGACAGGTAATTGGGTGGAGATTGATCTTATCAATTACAATCAAATCTAAAACATATTTAAGTGCATAAAGCGAAGGCCCTGTCGCTGTGTCTAACTGAACATCGGATTACCTATCGATCATCTGTTATAGTGTGACTATAGTAGCAATAAAATACTCCACTAGTCAGTATTTGTCAATCTGAATAAGTTCCTGTCCAAGTCAGGAAGAGGAATGTTTTAATCAATTCCAGAAGTTGACTCTTTGAAGCTACAATGTTTTCATGCGTGAGCAGCAGTGTCTGTACCTAATATAAAGGGCTTGAAGCCAACCTCCTTTAGCTGGATAAGATTTACAATAGAACAGTCAGTTTCAGGCCAGCCATGATAATAGAGTGATGGGCTGTTGTGCAGACCATTCTAATGGGACTTGACTGTCGCGGATCAGTGGGGATTTATGCTCCACTTGGTGAGCACGCCCTTGAGAGGCCAACTGCTGCACAACGATAGCGGCTCACACAGTCCTTGGCCGTCTTTTGCTTTTGTCGGTCTACCTGCATTAAAGACTTGGCACGGTGCACGGACATACGCACGCACCTATAAATTTGCACAGCTCATGTGCACAAAAATAAATGCTCTCACACATGCAAAGAATCCTGTCCCCTGCTTATTGAAGGAAGCACATGGCTTCACTCACGTCTCCAACACATACATGTACACGGCAACAGAACGATCGCTGCTAAAAAGAGAATATAAATCGCACCTGTGTTTTAGTGACATACACCATATGATAAGTAGTTTTGTGGTGTTAAAAGAAAACTACAATGGTGTACAACCACAGACACCATAATGTCTTTTCAGCACTATTTGTCGCAGGGTGGCCCTTTTGAACTGCTAATGTCTGAGCTGCTGGAGGCAAATTGAATCACCATCATTTCCACCCAAATGGAATTTCAGTGGTTAAAAAAGAACAATGCAAGTCTTGACACCAGGCCTGTTCAATAATCAGATTTCCTGCTCCCAATGCACAGAGGGACTGGGGAAAAGAGTTGACCCAATATATTTAAAAGCCTGCTTCCTGGAAAAGGAGGACAAGTGGCAGCAGGCGCAGGGGTTGAAAGAAAGATAAATATTTATTACAGTTATCGAGTTTGCCTCTACTCCCTCCTGATCCCACTGACGCATCAGACGCGCCAAGAAAAGAACAGATTGATGGAGATAATTTGTTATTGGATATAAACAGTTTTAAAGACGCAGAGTAATTCTGCCCAGAGACCTAATCCCTCACAATCTCATCAGGGTGAAGAAAACACCGGCAAGTTGTTTTGTTTGTCACCATCCTTTTTTTTCCTCCCACCAAACAATAATATCTTTCTCCCAAAGCATTTGGCTGTTTGACTTTCAAATCACAGGCATTAGCCGGTGTACTCTTGCTCAAGGCGGGTGTAAATATGCACATGTGCTGTGAATGACAGCTCTGTCATGGCTAAATTAATTATTGGTATGAAGCAAATAATGGCAGAGCTGAGAAACATCTATACACACAAAGAAACACATGGAGGGATACACAGGAAACAGCAGTAAGGCCTCTTTGTAAAGCTCCTGCGATATTGGACAAATGTTTGTCGGTGTGGATCTTCCATCTTGACAGATTGAGTGCGATCTGGTTTTGTTTGTTAATTAAAATTATAGCACAGTGCTGCTCATTCTATTCGATTCAGTGCTGGACCCAGCGCAATCTATCTGAGAGTACAAGGTGATTTACTTGTCATGTTCATTATCACTCTGCCTTTCATCTGTTCTTCTGTTTTTATCAGTTATTTTGCTTTATATGGTTTCCTCTATTCTTTATTGCAATAAATATAAACCCCATATCAAAGTATGACATCTTCTAGCACTCGTTGCGCTTATTGTATTTTGGTTGGATTATTTCTGTTGGATTAATGGACTATTCCTGGTTGTACTGGTACTGTGTTCTGATGGTTTTCTGTTTCGTGTATTTACCAGATGACCTGAACAGTACCCACCAGCACTGTGTCCTAGCTGGAGACTCTGCACGCTTCAGCTCCACACACAGAGTGGCCGAGGTGAGAAGCAAACAGGCCTGAGAAGGAAAACACGACTGTTTCAAACTTATTGTGTATTGCCATATCGTTTATTGGTTTCAATAAGGTCGGCTGCTGGTGCTTACACGCTGTTTTATGGAAGGACTTCAACTGGTGTCTTGTTAAAAAAATATTTATATATATATATATAACAAATACAATGTATCTTAAATGTATCTTTTCAGTGAAATTTTAATATTTTATAATATTTTATGAGGAAAAAAATTTAGAATCTTTATTTTAGTAAATCTTTTGTAACGACTAGAAGCAGGTTGGACTCAAAAACAGGACTCGGAGGGCAACAGGTAAACTCAAAGACCTTAATACAAAAATGGTTGGTACACAGGAAAGCAGGCAGCGAAGCAAACGATCCAAAAAGGGCAAGGCAGAGGCTTAGCCAAAAAACTGACTAAGGTCAAAAAACGCAAGAAGGCAGGTAGATCACATGGAATAAATGCTGGCACTCTTGACACGGGGGTAGAAAGACGAACTGGCAACTGACAGAGACGAGGGGGAAGACTATATACTCTAAAGGGGAGTGACTCACTAGACACAGGTGGAGACAGGGGCGGGGGACACAAACACAGGGAGGAGGTAAAGTGTCTGAAACAAGAGGAAAGGACATTACACAAAATAAAACAGGATGTAAATAAACAATGACACAAAAACAACATAACCTTATTTGGCTTGACAGGCTGTGTTATCATTTCAGACAAGCACATTAGCATAAGTCCTCCACTCCACTAAAAAATGTACATATGATCACTTAAATAAGACCTGTACAATTTTTTTAACACAATTATACTCCAGAAGTAAATGTATTTAATTGTACCGTCTGTGTTGTAGTCATTGAGACCTCTTCTACCACGGGTTGAAGGCTTAAACCCTGCATGGACATTATTTGTACAACACTGGCTCTGTCCCTTCCCTACCAGTGTTCCAGTGGGACCCTGACCTACATCCAGTCACGCTGCCAAGAGGCCCTGTCTAACCTGCACACTGACCCAGAGACAGGCTCCCACAGCCTGCTGGCCCTGCTGCCAACAACGCTACAGCACTGTGAGGAGATTCACAATGAGGTGGGGACATGGTGGTGTGTTTTCTTGCTTTCTTTTTTTAACATGCGTGTGTTCATCTGTGTCTGTATATGTGCGTGTCTTGCATGATTGGGCGCACATTAGTCTGTGGTCTTTCCATGTTTTCCTTTTTGAGTGGGTGGAATTCTGAATGTTTATTTGTACAGACACTGTTTAGTCTATATGTGTTAAATTTTATTGAAACCTGCTGTCACCCTGATTCATCCTGATATTCCACATTTAAGCACCAGACATAAAACAGTGTTTGGAAATACCTGGAATTCAACAAACCTCAAGATATATTTTCAATATCTGGCTTTATTAAGCCTAAAAACTGCAATCAGACTAAGCGGTAACACAATGGTGGTTGTCAACTTGGTCAACCTTGGTTTTCCTGAGCGAGTTCCCTACAACACAGTGTGAAATGGACTTGGGATAAAATAGAAAATAAATATCAAAATGTAATTCAAATTGGTGAGTAGGCAAGTAAGTACAGCAAGTAGACACTTTAGTGTTTCAGTCAGATACCTTGTATTTAGTTATTGGTAAATAAAGCACTATGAAATGGTTTGACATATCTGCAGTCAACAGAAAAAAGTGAAATGAAGAAGACAGAAGGGATCCTCTCCACTTACACTCCAGCTGTGGAGCTTACCCTCTGCAATAATACAAAAAGTCAACATGCAAAGTCAAAGGGTTTGTTGGTCTCTGAATGTGTTAGTCCACTTAAGAGCATCTCTTGATCTACCCACTAAGCTCCATGGGATCTTGTAGGAATGGTGATACCATAAACCAAGATGATTGGTCAGTAGATGGTGCTTTTCTAAACATTGATCTGTTAACTCAAACATAACCTGCTCTGGAGCAGGTTATGTTTGACTTGACCATCGACAGTACCGAGAGTGCCCTGAACATATTGTATATATGAACGCTGTTATTACTGCAGGGACACAGACACTTCTCTTTCTGTTTACTTTCCTGAGTTGCTGGTTTATGAAGATCTGCAGTAAAATCTGGAACTGATTATTTTTGTTGTATCTGTTTTTCGTTGTTTGAACAGGATTGAACTAAACTGTGTTGGGCTTGTGGGGAGACTGAACCGGACTTTGTAAATATTCAGATTGAACTCTGGACGTTGAGACTGCGGGAGAAACACACGCATACACACACCCTCACCTCTTTCCTATAGTAGTTTTATGTGAAGTCAAGTCCAACATGTTCTTTAGTGTTTTTCTCTTTACTGTTCCAAATGTTGGTGTTATAATAAAACCAAGAAACCTGCACTACACCCCCCTCAAAAAACAAGACAATGAAGTTGATATGGATCATCATCAATAATTATCTGAGCAACATAAAGTTGTGACATTATCTTTGAATAAGATGAAAAATTCTGGATTAAAGAATTTTTTATTATTTAAACAAACCTGCATTTGTGCTTTAGATTTGCACACCTGTTTACACAGTCCAGAACAAATACTAATTGGTTGATCTAGGGCGATAATATCAAAACCAGTTTTATTTATACTTTGCTACTATCCCAAGTAACTCAATTGAAATTACAATCCAGGACTCAAACAATACAGCAAAACAGGTGATTGAAATTGCTAAATAGAATGGCTAAGAATGGTTTGATTTGTCTTCTCTATTCCCTCTGCATCATGGGAGTTCCTGACCATGCTTTCAGTTGTCTCCTAACAGGTGAAAGCTTTGTAAACAACTGAATGTGAGCTTGCCAGCCCCCCCCCCCCTTCTACTTACCTTGTTGTTTCTACTCAAGGAAGGGCCTCCAATATGAAATCCAGGTTGTTCTCATTTGTCCAGGCCTGTGATGGATTGTAAGGCAATAGCCTCTCCATATGTTATCTAAAGATGGAGTCATGCCCCACTCCCCTCCTTAACCCCTTTTCACACACAATAATGAGTGATGCTGGCTTGGGGTATTGAGGGATGGAGTGAGGTCAAAATAGAAGAACGCGAGGGGCCGTCTGCGGAGCCATCAACCGCCTGTGTTAGCCTGCCGCAGGCCAACAGTTAATATAGCACTTCACCTCTCCCCCTTTACACCCCTGGGCTCAAAGCGCACATCCTAGCCGAATGCTAGCGCCCAGGCCTCTCAGTGGGACGCCATGACAGATGAGTCTGACGTAAGGTTGTTTAAAGGTTGTAGACAATATTAATTATTCAGCACTGCCAAACAATAGGGCTGTCTGTGTCAGGGGGAGTGCTGCGCTAGTTGAACTAGCAGCACCTGCTAGTTTGCCGCATAGCGCCACAGGATTACCAAGTATTGTCCCCCACCAGGAGGACAAAGAAGGTTTATTCAGGAAAACACAATGCTATTTAAAAAAACGTATGTGTAAATGTTTAAGTAAGGGGTGGGGGGGTACTCTCGGGGACTCAAGCCCACCCTACCTGGCGCTCACAATGATCGATGTGGCCATTTGTTTGGAGTTGCCCACGAGAGCAGAACACCCACTAATGTGATGTATTGTTGGTGGAGTTATTTATGATGGTGGCACACTTCGGTTCTTGGCGGGTGCATATTGCGTAGGTCGTGTTTGACATGGACGACCAAGAAGTGAACAAGCAGGAGACACGCAGGCGGCCTGACCTGAGCAGTGCCTTATGGGCCTCTCCTTAAAAGCGCTAAACAGCAAGTTAGCACCAGCTGACGTGTCACAGATATTGTGCAATGCGGTGCAACGGGAAGGAGGTTGACATGGGAGGGTCTGACATCTGACTGTGATGAACCAGAGCGTCTGCCATCTGAGTATGCGTGTACGGGGATGGGCCAGGATGTCGAGTTGAAGTAGGTGTCGAAGGGAGACGGAGACAGAACTGAGGAAAACTGAAGTTCCAACCTGTTTGTTAGGCACGGCCCTTCTCACTGTCTCTTTTTAATCTTACCTCCTGTCTTCTGCGGGGGTGGGGGGGTAGTCTAACATCGCATCGCCACACGGCCCCCATGTGCATGTTTGTCTTTGAAATGCTAATCCCAGAAACAAACGTCTTGTCTCATTTAAAGCCACTGTGTCACTTCCCAGGTGGGTGTGTGACAGAGTGCCCTGAGGGACCCCCTCTAATGATGCTAGACCCCCACTGTAAATATTGAAGGGTGGGACAAGGTTTCCGCACATGTTCTGGTAGAAAGTAAACCGTGTGGAAGCAGGAGTATGTGACCTTCCTATGTCCTGTTTTCCAGGCCGGAATGTGTCCCCCAGGCTCTCAGGTCTTGAAACACCTTAGCTGAGGGGCTTATCGTGGCAATATCATTGTAATCTTATAAATCACTTCTCAAAATATATTATGCTTGCAGTTTGCAGTCTGTGCTTGTTATTCCTCCTGGATTTACCAGTTTTATTACCCTTTGACACTGTTTCTAATTCACGTGAGACATGTTTATTGTTCATTCTGCAGGTTTATTGGGTGTTTTAATGTCTTTGTACTTTGTAAGTTTGTTTAGAAAGTGCAACACAAATAAAGATCTTCCCACAAGGGATAAAATGCTCTAAAGGTATTCGGGTTTCACTTGCTCTGCGTTCTCCAAAATCGGGATTTAACCAGAGATTTAGTGAACTGATTCCACTGTAATTTAGTGATTAGTCACATTGATTTAGAGGAACTCTCTTCCATTGGCAGCTAAGCCAGCAGGACGTTTTTTACCTACCTCTGTGGGAGTTAAAGAATTTAACCCAATTTTATGGATATAAATAGAAGTGGAAATGTATACAGCGATATGTGTTTGTACAGTATAACCTAACCGTTGTATGACCACTCTTGCAAGAGTGTGATTAGAGTAAACTGTGAGCTGGGTGGACTCAGCTGATGTGTGAGGAGGCCGGCAAAGGTAAACAGAGGACGGCAGAGTGGGATCGATCCCATTCTCATCAGTTCCAACCTCAGGGCCCTGGCCTGGAAATTGATTGGACCCGCTCAGGGAATACCGTGAAGGTGCGCCTCATTAAATGGGGAAAAAAGGGGGCTACTTGGCTTTAACTCCAGAGTTGCCATGGTGGGCGGCCGGTCGACTAATGTGGGGCTAATGTGTAGTTAGTGTGTCCATCACCTGGAGAGATGACAGTGACTGCCGCAGGGGAGCCACTAGCTCCCCTCTCGCTCCCCCTGCGCCATCTCAGAGAGGAAAAAAACAGCCCCAACAACCACTCTCACTTTTACACACATTTTCGATCTGTCTGCCTGGAAAGGTGGCATTTAGTCAGCGTTCCCCTCTTGGTAACTCTCAGCTGGGTGGCCAGACTCCAAATGCCACACTGGCCAGCACTCCTAAGTCGCTTTAGATGGCCAGCTTTGTGGCTACCACTGGCCTGCGCAGTGGGGGACAGGCAGCCATGTCGGCTCAAAGTGGAGACACAGGTTGGTTTCTTCTCACTAAAGGACAGGCAGACAATCATAGAGATGGAAGGAGGGACAGATAGAAAGAAAAGGACGTCCGATATCAGCGCTCAAAGGCTTTGTTGTGTGTTTGAGCTGTAGTGATCGAAGGGGAGTGGATTTGGAGGGTGTTGAAGGGACCATAAAGGATGACATTTCTTTGAAGGGTGTGTTGTATGGAGTGACTGAGAGGCTGCTGAGCAGTGCCACTGGCTGTGTATTCTCCCTGACATGCCCCAGTCCTTGCATGTCATCCCCGCTGTGATCAGAGCCCTTTGGAAGCAAATGGCAGGATGATTCTGTTTGCAGCTTCTACCCGACACAGACCTCACTCAAGTTGTTTATTCAAATAATGATTTCCCTTTGTTTGAACCTGCTCAGGGCGTAGGATGGTAAGTGACCTGTCATTTACGCATCACTTGAAAATATCAACAATCTCAGCACAATATTTTAGTCTCACTTTCATAATTTGCATGAACCTGGATATTGGGGATTTGATATACCTGTTGTAATAGCTTTTGGCACCACAGCCATAGTAGCTGAGGAATAGATCTTTGGAAGGTGACCTGGGTTCTGAACCTAACCCATCTCCTTACTGCAAGTTCGCTCAGGTTGAAAGAGGATGTTAAACTTTCCCGACTCTTCAGTGGGTATCCAGGTACTGGTGAGACATGAAATATACTGTACCTTTCAGGAAGTCCTGTCTGATTTGAATGTTCGTGAATTTGAATGTTTTTTAAATGAAACAGTATCTTACAACTCCTTATTACCTCTGCTAAGGAGGTTATGTTTCCACCCCTGTCCGTTTGTTTGTTGTTTAGTTCGTATCCTTGTTTTTAGACAAGATTATGCAACAACTACTCAGAAGATTACCATGAAACTTGGTGCAAGGATGTGGTATGGCGTGTGTGCAATATGCTGCAGAACAGGACTGTTGGGCCTTGGCAGAGGTATCTGCAGAGTGCGATTCTAGTTAACATGGTGCCCAATATTCTTTCCTTGCAAAAATGTGAGGTAAATAATAGAAGTATGTTCACGTGACAGGGACGTGCCAGATGACTGTGGGGTGTTTGACCCCTTGCCCACTGAAACAGTGGACTGGCCTCATTGAAATGTATGAGAGTGCAGTGTTTTTTATTGGGAGCTGACATTGCTCTGAACTCATTAACCAGTACAAATTAGTTGTATATGAACATAATTTGTCAGAGACAGGGTTAGATGAGAGTTGATGACAGGCTCATCCCAAAAAAGTCTGTGCTACATGAATAGAATGATCGGTGCCAGATACATCCGTGAACCGAAAACAACAAGAGGCAAACGTTCATATTCACCCGTTGAATCCTTACACCTTTTTGGGAGAACTAATGCTCAAAGCTTTTAGTCACTATGTGAGTTCATCGCTATAAAAAAGACTTTGCTGTACTCATTCACTAATGCTGTGTTAGAAGAACAATAAACAAAGTAGTTTTCAGAAAAGGAACAATAGCGCTCTCAGTCCCTTCTGATATGCGAGTCCTTTGTATGCGACTACGTTTTGTGTTGTACAGTTGTCTGCGTCAAAATGTAATAGTGCGTGCATTGTTTTGGGTGGATGATGCTTTGTAGGACGTTTTGGGGGAGGGCAACTCGCAGCGTCTCACATTTATGTTTGCAGCAATTGGGGCAATCTCTGACATACACACTCGCAGCAGCAATTGTATGCACAGACATTAACAAAGCCACTAACGCACCTATGTAGACAGACACTTGCGGGGGCACACAACACACTGATCCTCATGCAGCTACAAACACACAAACATGCACACAGAGAGACACACTTAGAAATAGATAGGGCTACACCTGGCTACATGAAGCATCCTTGCGAGGATTAAATCAGCACTTCAAAAGAGCAGGAAAGAAAAACACTCCCAGCGGAGGAGAGGGGAGCGGTTCGGCAGCCGGGACTGTCATCTCCAGATGGAGCGAGGGTGTGGGGAGAGGAGGGGAAGGAAGGGGAGAGAATGAGGAGAAGAGGAAGAGGGTGGAGTTCTCAGGTGTGCTGATTGAAGGTGTGTCTCTTTCTGTGTGTGTGTCTGTGTGTGACTAGATATACTCAAATTTGTGTGCGAATGTGTTGCGTGTGTGTTCTCTGTGTTTGGTAAGGGTGAGAGTTTAGTCACAGAGACGACCAATGTTTGTATTGTTTTTCACGGCTGTAATTATAAAATGTGTCCTCACTGTACAGAGACATTTTAAAAAGGACTGAATGCAGGATAAAATTATTTAATGAGAATATCTCCCTCAGTTCGAAGGAACAAAATCATTTCTTAAGGCAACATTTAGTTTCTTTATGCCTAAAATCATGCAAAAATGTAACCTCTCACAGGGTGCAGGAACATTTTCAGATATTTATTCAATCAGTTTGTAAGAAATTTCTTAAATTAATGAAACATTTTTTCTTACGAGTAGAAATGTTGGATTTAAATTGGACAGAAAAAAATACTGAAGATGTCTGTCAAAAATCTGATATTTACTCAATTTACAAAATTTTTCAATAAGTTACATTATTCATTCAAGTAGGGTAAGTAACTTGTGAGCTTGTTATAGAGGTTGCATTCTTAAGCTACGAAAAATAGTTTAGACGAGTTTGACTTTTACTGTTCTAAGTTGACAAATAATTGTGGAATAAATCTGTCGAAAGATTTGGGTTAACAGCAGTTTTTCATGTATTACATTTTTACAAACATGTATGACTTTAAGTTACATGTGTAAATGCTTGACATGATACTTTCATAATTTGCAGTAATACGAAAAAATATTTTCATCCACATTAAATTAATGTTATGCTGTAATGTGTAAAGTTTTACTATTTTAGAAAAAATGCTGAGATTAAAAGAAGTTTTGGGAAAATTGTCTGTCTGAACCAGCATTTTATTGTGTGTGAACATATGTGTGTGTGTGTGTGTGTGTGTGTGTGTGTGTGTGTGCGCGTCTCGCAGGTGGAGTTCGAGTGGCTGCGGCAGTACTGGTTTCAGGGCCGGCGCTACGCCCGCTTCTGCAGCTGGTGGACCAGACCAATGGAGCAGCTGGAGAAAGACTGGAAACTCCTGGAGACCATGGTAAGGTCCGCTCAGACAGACGCACTGCTGGTCACATGGCAGCCTCATTGTCTGGATTTATAACCCTGACTGAGTTCACTGAGTGTCGTCAATTCTGTGCCACTAACATTGGTCAAATGAGACGTATTTCCATCTTAATTTGCCGGCTGTGTCTATAGCTTAAAACATTTTTGTGTGTGTGTCTCCCAGGCTTTACACTGATGCCATTCTTGTTTTCGAAAATAGATGCAAAACATAGGTGTGAATAGATAATTAAAGAAAGTTAACTGTACAAAAGCTATTCCATTCAAGAAATTATAGAACATTACTTATTGATCCTGATCTGAAGGCAATATGCAAAAAATATAAAATATGAGCGATCAAAGATATTCTTAAAGGCTAAATAATAATATAATGATAATATTAATAATAATAATAGGGTTTGAACTCTAAATGCACAACATGTCTCCGCTTGTGATCTGCCGCCCAATAACGCTCCTCACAAGAGAAGGGTGTGTGAGTAAATGACATGATGGATTGTCTCACTTCCCACCACGGTGCATTGTGAAGGAAGCGTCATGTGTTTGTCGAAGCCTCACAGAAGTTTTATTAGAGAGGAACATGGGCACACAGCTATTAGTTAGAAAAAGAATCACTTAGTAATGTCAGACTTATAATTAAGTCATCTTACTCACTCCTCTGTGCTGTACATATGTGCCATACACGCACACACAGTAGATATACAGCACACAATCACACACACAGATACATGCTTGGTCTCGTTTTCTCTCCCTCCCCACGCGTTCTACGCAATCCTTCTCTCAAAGCTTGATTTCAGAGTGTGTGTGTGTGTGTTCGTGTGTGTGTGTGTGTGTGTTTAACACCCAGACACCAGAAGCAGCAGGGGGCACTCTTGTATCACTGTAGCAGCGGCAGAGGGAGCGAAAGAGCTGTGCTCCTTTTTTCCTCCCTGCTCTCTCCCTCTCTCTCTCTTTCTTTCTCTGTATGTGTCTTTATGTCTCTCGCCCGTTCCTGCTGTCTCTGGGAGCTCTCTGTCTCTGTCAGTGTCGAGTGCTGAGCAGTAATCACATCTAATGCTCAGGCGGGGATAAAGACAGGGGCTGGAGAACAGTACTGCTGCTGCTGCTGACACTGCCCAGCTCTAGTCATAGTCTCTCCCTCTCTCTCTCCCTCTCTCTCAGTCAAACCGCCTGGCAGCGGGTTGGCGAGGGTGGGTTGGGGGGGAGTTAGTAGACAGGGGCTAAACTCATCTAGAGCTCCACCTCCGGGCCCAGATGAAGTGTGTGATTTGGACCTGTATTTAGAAAAGGGCATCAGTGAGATGTGAGGTCTTTCGCTCTGTTGCTGCGTCTCGGTTTCTGTCTTACGGACGAGCGAAGCCATAGTGTGTGAACGTCCAAACGTGTCCACGTGTTGATTTCTGAAATTCAGCATCAGAATTTATATGATATAGCAAAAGAAAGAAAGGGAAAAAATGCGCCTTTTCTTGAAAAAGTTAATACAATAATATTATTAAATATGTTTATATATCCTGTGTCTGCAAATACAATATTTTTTTTACATTTTACATTACTTTGATGTGTTTTATAGCAGCATTCATTTTACAGTCTGAGTTATTTGATTACATTATTAATTGCATTGTGTCAACCCGCACAATATCAAGTAAATGTCTCCTGCAGAAATGCTTATTGAACCTGTGTAAAAAATAATACACTGGTGAGCGCATAAATGTAACGATTCACTATTGTGATGAAAGACAACATTATTGCTCTGGCAAGCAATATTTACATACATGCATCGACCCCTGATACGCTGATGAAAAGCACTTTATAGACTGACTTATAGATTTTCCCTTTGGAGCTTTTGATAGCTGTGGCTTCTCTGCAGCCAGATTAAAACACATTTCTCTAAATTACTTTGAGCTATTTAAATTATGTTGGTTCCTCTCTGCGTTATTTTATTGCATATATTTTACATTTTGAAGCTGGCAATTGACAGCGCAGTGTAATTTAGTGAAATACGAGTGACCCTCCCGGTGCAGATGCCTGTTTGCCATTTATTTATTTAGATTTTTTTCTGTTCCTGTCTGCAGAGGATATTTTAATACAGCACTATTTTTGTCAAATTTGATAGCACCACGGGTTGTTTTAAAATAACAAATACATGTCTCTTTAAATAGAGTTTATAAAATGTGTTGTTTTATACGCTGCGCTGTAGCAATAAAACAGTCTATTGTTTTATCCTGCTAAAATAGCAATACAAACAGTGTAGCCTTCCCCTCTTTATTGTCATATTTAGCACACAGTGTTGTGGGATGCGCAGGGCTATGTATGCGTTTGTTAGTCTGTGCGGAGAATATTGCAATGTGGGGGGACCAGCTCCTGTTTATGGATACTGTCTCTCCCTGGGGCTCCCTCTCTGCTCCTCAGCCTGTTGTCATGCAAATGCTTATCCTTCCATTTGAATGACATTCTGATAAAATACATAAATAAATATATAAGGAAATCGAAACAAAACAAGTCCACTGGCTCGCGCGCCTCTTTTTTGGTACCTCATGAATTCATGTGGTTCCTTGATAGAAACAAAAAAAGTAGGGGTTTCTGAATCGATTTCAAGCCCAGGTACAGGGAAAGGTATTGTGTGTATGTGTGAATGTGGGGGTTTCAGTGTATTTAAGGTAAAGGTTGTTTCTGGAGGGGTGGAAAAATAACACTAACTTAAAGGTTTTATTTTCCCTTGTGATTCAGGGTGCTGGACTCCATTTAGACCTGCCTGCTTCTCAGCCTTGTGTTCCGTCAGGACGCTGCTATCATGGCTATCATGCAATAGTGACATTTCTTTAAACTAGCAACAATGAATAGCTTCTGTGTGACTGACAATAGACAGAGAGTCTTGGCTTTATGCAGAATATTTTAAATACCGGTGTGGTATTTTTTATCTTTTCCTCTTTTCACTGTGGGGGAGAAGCGACAGAAACGAGCCCATGAGCACATCTCCCTCTTATTTATTTTACGTCTCCCTGTCCTGTGTGTGCAGGCACATGTGTGTGTGTGTGTATGTTCGTGCACGCGTGTGGGTGTGTGTGTGCGTGCCAGTGATGTTAATGTATGCACTCTGCATGACTTTAATTGATTTAGCAGCTCTGCTTGCACAGTACAGCTTTTTCCCTAATTTGTCACTTTCCTGACTTCTGTGGCTGCTCATCTCGCAACTTCAAAAGCCACCACGGATGCAAAGAGATTTCAGTGCACTCCGTCTCCCTCTCTCTCTCTCTCTCTCTCTCTCTCTCTCTCTCTCTCTCTCTCTCTCTCTCTCTCTCTATGTTCTTTCTTCCTCTTGTTCTCTCGCTTCCACTCTCCCGCCACATCTCCCTGTCTCTCCCTCACACTTTCCCCCTTATTTGACAGGAGAACGAGCCTTGTAGATGGAAATCTTTTCAACACATATCAAGGAAATTAATCTACTTTCATAATAAATGGGATCCACTCCGTTGAATACATTTGTATAATTCAAAATGTACAAAACAGGAAGTAGTATCGGGGCCATGTCTTCCTCTACTCTGTTCACCCAGCCTGTCACTCCCTGTTTTCCAATGGTTTGGTCACATACACACACACACAAATATGTGCCGTACACACTTTTATTTTCTCATTATGTGACAAAATCTACCTCTGATTTATAACAGAGGCTGCATGGCTTTTTCCATGCATACCTGTGTGTGGATCTGTGTGTGTGTGTGTGTGTGTGTGTGTATATGTGCGAGGATGTGCTTGGTGACCATTTCATCTTCTCCCCTCCCTTTAATAACAGTCTTTGCAAACAATCTGAGCCGACGAGGAGGGTTGCACTGCAATTGTACACAGCATGGCCAGGTCGCCATCGATAGCTGATTAGGTTATTGACCCGGCGCGTGTGGAGGGAGGGTGCTTGGGAGACGGCAGGAGAGGGAGGGAGGGATAGTGAGCTGTAGGGAGAGACTGTAGAGGCAGACACAGGGAGGAAGAAAAAAGAGAGAGAGAGAGGTTGTGTGTGTGTTGGGGGGAGGAGGGATGGGGTGGGGGGTCAATGTAAATGTTATTGCTGTGTGAGCTCATTTGATCAAAGTCCTGGAAAGGTTAAGCGAATCCAATCTGGTTTTGTATGGCAGAGTGGAGACACAGGCGCAGGGGAAGAAACCCCAGGACGGAGAATGGATTATCATATTGGCGCTGGAGTAGCAGGGGCCTCCGACGGACAGTTTACCCTGCCCGTAATGCGTTTAGACAGCAATTGGCCTTAATAACCTTTATTGACTTCAGCGGGTCAGTGCCAAGAATCTAATTATCAAAGTGTATCAATTTCATTGGAGTTTAGAGTTGCACCGCTCAAAATAATTATTTTAAGGTCGGGCCGGGGCAATTAATCCCTTCTCCACTTATTTGATGGCTTTGTAAAACATTATAAATGTTATGGTGTCTGTTGTGCGTTGTGCCGTAAATAATTTCAGGGAGCAATTTTTTGTAATGTATTATTCAGTGAGCTCTCCACGCCGGTCCAGCTGAGGGGGAAAAAGACGGCACGTTTTGGCCAGCGAGGCCAGAGCTGCATCATGTTGCAGATGTTTACTATCCGTCATTTTTCTCTCCCTCTCGCTGTTTTACTTGCACAGTCAGTTTTATACCCACTTTATATGCACACATGGAACCCAGATTAATTATAAGTGTGAACTAAGCAGTAAACTGTTTAAAGACCATTTTTTATTGCTCATTATGAAGCCATTTATTATCTCTTACATTAAATCACACTGTTTATGCAACATATTGTTTTGCATTTTAAGCTCTATACTGTGCAAATAGGCTTATACATTTATTATATTCCAATTTTTTGTGGTTCTTTAAGCATGCAGTGTGTGCATGTGTGTGTTTGTGTGGACACATGTATAGGTTTGTGTACATGTAACTTTATATGTATGTCCACAGTGTGAGTGAGTAGATGTGCACAGTAGTTTATCCTTCATTGACAGTCAATATGTGCTCTTACCTGGATTCTAGCCGCTGTTTCTCCTTATCACACAACATAGACTAGAGGCCTAATCCACGCGTTCATTATTGCACGGCCTTGTTTACCCGCAGCTCTATATTAGCTTGCTTTGCTTTGCCCTATTTAGACAGAGCCGTATAAAAAAGAAATTACTCAAAGATTATTGTTATTATTCATTTAAAGAGGAAATATATGGCTGATAATACATTTTACATCATGCAGCAGCTTGTGTTTGGAAATATAAAATGAAAAGAAGCAGGAAGAGACGGAGCGACGGAGAAGGGAGAAAATGTAGCGGTGCAAAGGTATTTGCAATTCTCTTTGAAGTCCCTATTCAACAGGGTAAGCTGAATTTTCGGCAGTGCCTGATAGTGTTCTGCGTAAATGCTTAAAGCCCTTTAGAGAATTTTCATGGGCAGATACGCGGTGGCTTGAAGGGAGCGTTTATGTTACCTGGAGCCAATGCAGCCCGCAGCTTTGTACCTAAAGATGTACACTAGTGGTGAATGGTATCCCACAGAGATTTGTCTATGACAGAATCTCGCTGCAACATCGCTGTAAGCCAGAGCGGAGGAAGAAAAAAAAAGAAAAAGAAGAGGAGCGATGAACAGGTTTAACCCTGTCACTCCTCCGCTGACTTCTACAAAGACGTGGAAGGACAAAAACAGCGAAAGAGACACACTCATAATAAACACACAGTTTAAAAGAAACTTTGTGGTGTTTTCATTTGACTCATGGAAATTTGATGGGGAGTAGTTTTGCAGTTGAAAATTAGATTTCGTAAGTCTCCTTTCATGGATTTATTTTGAAGCTACTCCACACGCAGTACTACAATATTCAGTTACTTTTGAATGTTGCGTCCTAGAATAAAAGTGGTTCATTGAAATGTGCACAAATATGTACACACACACACACACACACACACACACACACACACACACACACACACACACACACACACTCTCTCTCTGTGCTGCCAGTCATAATTGCACTTGTTGTCATAGTTCAGAGTGTGCCAGTTCATTTGATCTCCTTGGGTACATTTCCTTGTGGAGCACGATCTCATTTAAAATGATTAAAATGATGCCTCATATGAGTGTGTAATTATTTCTCAATAACAGGATGTAGCACCTTTTTCCTGAAACCTTAGGTTACGTTTTCATTCCTCCTGTCGAGTCAGACCTGAGCAAACTTGTTCCTGTGCTGTGAATGGCTGGATTTGGAATGTATCAGGGGAACTTTGCTATCATTGACTGATCATCGAGTGGCACAATGTGGAAAACCGCAAATGAAACAACGCCACTGTTTTACCGGCTCTTAGGAAAGAGAATGAGCTCATCGAAAAATCCCTCGTCTTTTTTTTTTTTTTTTTGTCTTTGTGCCAATGATTGGAGTACACCTCGTTTTTACAGTGAGGGGGTGGGGAGTTTTATTGACAGTGGTTTGGATAATTTATTTTGTTTGTCTGTGAATTGTGATGTTGACAGCGTTTTTACTGTATCAGCGGGCTTTGAAGGCGGCTTGTCTCGTCTTCTTAGAAAACAAATGAGCACTTTACAGAGACTGATCTGCCTGATCCGCTTAGCAGCTCCCTCAATCCCCGCATTTATTTATTTACTTACTTATTTACTTACTTATTCATTTACTTACCTCTGTATGGATTTGGTTTGATTTTCTCCCTCCCTTCTACTACAGGGCCACCCCCTCCTCTTCCTCTTCCTTCTCTTCTTCCTTGGCCCCGATCAGCAAGATAAGCCTTCAGAGGAGGAGAGATAACATCCATTAAAGTAGTAAAGAGGAATTATGGGGCAGCCCAGATTAATCACTGCTCAGCTTAATCGCATTCAGTGTGGACGGCGGGGTTGGCTGCGGGGCCCGGCTTCTTCCTGTGTCATACCAACAGAGAGAGATGCAAGGATGGAATGTGTGTGTGTGTGTGTGTGTGTTTGTGGGTTGCAATAGTGCCTTGATGGGGGAGAAAGTATAAAAAGATGAAAGAGAAGATTTCAGAGCATCACACAAGCCCACCCCTCTTATAGCTGACTAGAGACATTACTACTAACCAGCTCTTGACATATAATTATTCCAGCACTTTGATCCAGGTGTAATTGTTTACTTTTGCTGGGAATCGTGTCAAAGTAGTGGAGTTAAAGAAATTACGATAGACACAACAAAAAAACACATTGTTTTGTCACTAAAGACAAAGAGAGTAACTTCTAGTCTTGTTCAATGTATAGCATGTTATTGCAGCATTAATCCCATTGAATACTGAGTACATGGCCTTCAATATTGATCATGTTCAGAAACAGTAATAGACAAATTGAGACATTCTGAGCTCTGAAAAATGGAGTGAATAAAAAATAGCCGTGAAACTCTGAACCCTGTGTATGCACTTTTAATAAAACCATGTGAATCTGAATCTGGATCCTCGGCAGTGCCTGTTGTTGATATCCTTCTTCTTGGTTAACTGCAGGTCAACTCACATTCATTTCACATTTACTCGCGCAGCCCCTAATCACAGTCACAGTCTCCGAGGACTTCGTATCGCCCCCACACGCAGTGAAACAATAAATAAAGGTGATTAATGAAAATGAAAACAGCCCACCCCAGTATAGTTTTCTCAAAGTGAACAATAAAAAAATAATCCCTCCTTGAGCCTATTAAGGAACAAAAAAAGAGTAAAGCTATTGTATAATGGAATTTTCAGAAAATATTATTTCACAAAGGTGTAGTCAAAAACCTCAGTAAAAAATGCACTGAATAAGTAAAATTACTTCAATGGGTAGCAAGCAAAAAAAAATTCTAAAATGTCATTCAGCAATTGTGTAAATATAACTTCTTAACTTTATGTAGAACAAACTTAATTAATTTGTCTGTTACCAATTGGAGTATTTTTTTAAGTTGGTAGACAAAGGCTCAGAGCTACAAAGTCCTATATGGCTTTGTTACTGAATCACACTTTACATGTCGGTGAACAAGATTTAATCCATAATCATCTCTCTGTTCAAATTTTGCACTTGATATCCCAGCACCTCTGTAATGCTTGAAAGACGCAGGAGCATCTTTTGTGTCGGGGTTTTCAAGTACATAAAGCCACCTTTCAATACAATTAACACAGAGAATGGGGCGATACTGATGGTAAGAAGGTGTAAAATTGTTTGATTTGCTTGAAGAGATGCAAAGAAGAGGAAGATATGTGGGAAAAGATTGTTCATGATGATTGTATAATTTCTTTGGGGGGAGGTGGAGGAGGTGCAACAAAGATGAAAACATCGGGGGTTGTAGCATTAACCGAGGTGAGGGGGAACAGAGAGATAACGGTAAAGATTGAAGTGAAACCAGAATGGAGAAAAAAAAGCTGAGGCTGTAGACAAGGTGATGTGAGTACAGTCGGGAGGAAAGACACGTCCTGTGAGCTTGATTTCCTTCTTTGTCTGTGTATAAGCCATGTTCAGTATACAGAGGATAACCTAGCAGAGATCAAACCTGATACAGAATGTGTGTCTTCTTCCATGCAACTCACGCAGTTTATTCAGTAGTTTCTCTCCAAATGTTTGTTTAGTTTCTTTCAATCATTTTTAATAATAGTAATAATAAGTGAACACACCCATGTGTCTGTTATAATCATTCATGGCATTGTTTAGTCAGGTGTAAGCACAACCACTGTAATTATTCTGTAACTCAGTGATTGTTTGGATAATAACTTTTAAATGACCACTCACACGGTAACTGCCAGTGGTGGAATCTAACAAAGTACATTTACTTTGTTACTATACTTAGGTACATTTTTCATGTAACTGTTCTTCATTTGATATTGAAAGTACTTACTTACTTTTACTCAAGTAATCAGCTCTAACTTTGTTGTTGTTTTACAAATACAAAGCTTCTGGCTGTACCACACTGGTGATGCTGAGAGTGTCCATCCCTGCAGGTAGTGAAACTCTTCCACCCTTTTATCCTTCCCTTGCAGATAGTGCGATCTGATGGGTGGTGTTAAATGGGTGAGATGTAGGACAGTGTAATTAACGCAAGTCCTTTAGCGGGCCCGCCTCACTCCGCTGGGAGCGCCCGATATAGCGCTCATTAATTCCTATTTGTGTGTAATGAGAGGGTCATGTTGGATGTAATAAATGGCTCTTTTATTTGGGTATGAGCTGCAGGGCGGCATTCTCTCCTAGCTAACAGTCTCATAAACACCCTTTAGCCGCTCTCATCAGCCTCCCTGGGTGGGTAGCAATCACATGTACATGCATACATAACACAGTGGGTAGGGGGTAGTTTGCAAATGTGTGGAAAATCATGTTGTTTAGAAACACTTGAGTAACTTCAACACACCTCTTTTCCTTGTAACAACAGAGTATTAAAACCTTTTTAAATGACCTCTTTACTGTTGAAAATATAACATGTAACAATTCATCATTACAATAAAAACAAAATAGCGTACTTACATTATCCAAATGTTTCCATCAATGTTTAAACCCAGAGAAATCTCCAAAGTTATTCAAGGTTATAGGATGAAGGAAAAACACACTGCTAGCCAGTTAGCGAAATGGCTGTTTTTTCCTCCCCCAGTTTGTATTGGTCACTCATATCAGGATTTGTCATTTGCTGCCTAATAAGAGTAAAACTTAAAAACGTTACCTCATCCCTGAACACGGTTTGTGAAGTCATCAGGGGCTGTGTTCAAATGCTGATCCAAAGTTTCAATACCCAACAAAACAAAACATTATAGTTGGGGCCAGTAAAAAATGTCATGAAAATGATGAATAGAAAGAAAAACAATGATGTCAGTATATATAACCATAGAGGCTTTATACTTGTCAGGTACAAGATGTAACTCACTCCGACATGTAGTGAATTCACTTTTAAGTCCATTTAATTAATTAGATTACACTGATATACTCCTCAGTGGCATTCTTTTTCAAGCATGTATGCTTTGTGTTGAACATGTGGCGGTGAATGTAAAAACCGCCAGTGTCTGTGACGTCTTTGCCAGATTGAAGTAGACAGCATTTTATAGAGGATGTGAGTCCATAATCCAGTTAAATGTTAGTGCTTCATGGTGTGTGCCTTTGTCTATTACTGCAGAGCCATGTAGTGGGGAGAGAATTGTATAAGGCAAAAAAGGGGGCTGCTAGTCAATATCCATAGAGAAGCAGCAGATTAAACACTCTCCTGTTATTGAGGTACAATGATGCAAAAGAGACTATTTGTATTGATGTTATATTAAACAAATAACTGAGCTCACGTAATTGAATTCTGGAATAATATTAGAAACAAAACTGATGTAAAATTATTGTCTGCTTGTCCACTCAACTCCTTTTATTAAATATGTATTTTTTTTTGCAGTTTCTGTCGTACTTTTGACATATTCTGCCTCTAATTCACCGCTGATGTTTGATCAGACATATAACAGCTTGTTTGGTTTCACCACAGCAGCTTTGAGACAGATGCAAAGATTTGGAGAATCACTAAACTTCAGACTTTTTGTAGTCAATCAAAACTTTGTAAATATCCCCAACCCCCACAAAAATTTAAACTGCTCTATGTGAGCGTGTCTAGATGGATGGAAACCCTTTTTATTGGTTTAGCATTTTTGAAGACATGAAGTATGGTGCGGCGTGTGTATGTAACACTGTAACTCTAGGGCTGGCTTTGGCCCCAGTCAGCAAAAAGCTTTTTACTGGCAGGAGAGTGAGGCGCTGATCACAATCTGCTATCTATAGCGAGAATCTAGACTCAGCTTTCATACACTGAAAGAGAGAAAGGGAATTTTAACAGAGTAGAAGGTGCTTTAGTGTCACGCTCATCGCAGACATCTCTGTCCAGCTCTGTCTTCATTGTCCTGAATTAGTCAAAGCACCTCTCCAAGCTCTCTTGTGATGGATGGATGATGCATTCTTGCCAGGCCAGTGAGGAGTTTGAACAAATGTTTGTGTGTGTGTGTGTGTGTGTGTGTGTGTGTGTCTGTGTGTCTGTGTGTCCTGCCCCAGCCTTCTGGAGAGCTCATTCAGACTAAGAACTATGTGCTTTAGCCATTAAGGCAAACTGGATCCATGCTCCTTATCATGAGACACAGACAAAAGCTTCAGCAAGAAACAGACCGGTGAATTTTTATGTGATATTTGTGGGCCCGCTGGACGACGACCCGACAACAGATTTTCCTTTTCTTCTCTCCACCAAAAAGGCAGCGCCACAAAAGCCTGCGAGTTCTGCTTCATTTGACCCTGTGGAAAGCATATGTCCTCCCATTCTGCTTGTATTCGGCCCAGAAGATGGACAGCCCTAGGGGCCATAGAAAGCGCCCCTGCCCACTTGTGTGTGTTACAATGTCTTCAAACAAAATCACTTGTCAGGGGTCTTCCCTTTTTGTGAGGTTCCCCCTCCCACCCCCAGACTCTTTGTCACTTCAAACATGTTACTCTGATGTTTCAGACACATTTTTCTAATGTTTTACACTCCATATAATCTGCTGTGCGTAGCGAAGCCCATTTTACTGGCTGACATAATTGATAGTGCCTGCAGCCTTGCAAGGGTCAATCTGGCAGAAAAGCCTCAGTGTCTATCACCACGGTGATAGCGAGAACCCAATGACGCAACCACACACAAATGGGCACACACTAACAAAGTAAAATTAGGCATCACTAGATCTTCTTTTAAGACATTCACACCATCTCCTCCCATTTTTAAAAACATCTAGATAGACTTTGAATAGAATTCTTTTGGAAAGTTTTCTAGAAACAGTAAAATCTACATTTTTTACACGGATTACTAAAAACTTGGTATAAAGATGTGGTATTGGTCAGGGAGGGATCCATTAAATTGTTGTGCAGTTCTTAATCATGGGGCGGATGAAGGAACTTATTTTCACTTTCTTAAACAACTCAAGATAGGGCATTTTTCAACATTCTCAATGATTTCTCAGAATAATTTGCGGATCTTGAAAAAAACAGTTTTTTTTAGGGGGCTGATATTTATGAATGTGTGCAATTTGGTGCTGATCGAAATAAAACTCTGAATCTATTGAATTTAAATGTGGTTTTATAAGGGGACCGGTGGGCCTTGGTGGAGGTATGTACTCTAAGTGCCATTCTAGTTGTTATTATATCATTAGGAATAATATTTGTTGGAACAAACCTTTTTGAAGGTCCCTTGAGGCATTGCTCTGAAAATTTGAGTTATGAGAGTTTTACAGATTATTCAAACACAAATAAAGATACAATTGCACACGTAAAGAAAATATTTAGTTGAATGATCTTACAGAGACTTTATATATTTTAGAACATTTTCTTTCTTTCACTGTTCCCCTACACAAACACACGCAGACGCCGACACACAAACACACGCACACTTTATCAACCAATCTTACGTGATGGAAGCTGAGCAAATTTAATTTCAGATAGGCCTCAATTTTGAGCCATCTGTAATCATGTGACAGCAGGCAGACAGCAAGAAAATAAAACACAGACACACACACACACTTTATGACTTTAGGTGTGATGTCACAGAAAGGTGAATGTGGTCTTGGTTTATTTCTTCCCGGACTAATATAATTTTTCCACCGGTGGAGAGCCCCTGTCTGTTTTCCCCCCCAAAGAGCAAAGTAACTCAGCGGTAGCGTGTAGCAAACACACACAGATCCCTTGTCCAGACTGGAACTGCAGGATCACAGCTCCCCAGTTGTTTATATCAGTGAGCAGAAGCTATCCATTACCCCGAGCAAGGTGCCTGATGCTTTTTTCCACCAGCGGTCAAGTTGATATTGGTTTCTTGTATTAGGGGGGGATGGAGACAGCTAAGAGTCTGCCAAACTCCCACTCCTAAGACCTATGAAATCAGATGTCAGAGCGACTGAGCTTAAATCTGTGGCAGCACATGTCAGTGGAGTGTCTGGAGATGTGGAGAAAAGGCTTCAACCTCAAACCTTGAGATAATGTGCTGGCCATATAGATGGGCAACAGGAAGTCAGGTTAGGGAGGAATGACAGCAAGGGATGTTGGACTATGAATAATTCATTTTACAAATCTCATGTAATTGCTGTGGTTGAAAAAAGTTGCTCTCTGTCCAGGATATTAGGGTATTTGCCAAAGTCATTCAGCCGGTGTTATTCTTAGATGTTAATCGGTCTTTTAGCTAATGGCTAAAATGAAAATCATCAGAGCTCTCAGTGTCCTGGGGACCAAGTTGAATCCCCCCTGATCTTGAAGATTTGATAGAGGTTATAGACAAGGTTGGAGACAAGTTTGAAGCCATAGACAATGTTGTCAGTGGATCATTTTTCTTTATAAATAATATCTGTACTGCATAGCTAAGTCCATTTGGATTAACCATCCCATGTCTCACAATGTGTTCAAGTTAGCACCTTTGCCTCACAGCATGAGGGTTGGTGTCCCGGTTTGGCCACGAGTTTGCATGTTCTCCCGATGTCTGTGTGGGTTTTCTACGTACTCTGGCTTCCTCCCACGGTCCAAAGACATGCAGATTGGGGTTAGGTTAAGTTGACACTCTAAATTGACTGTAGGTGTGAATGTGAGTTTGTTGTCTCTATATGTTGGCCCTGCAATTCGCCGGCAACCTGTTTAGTGTGGACTCGGCCTCTCTCCTAATGTCAGCTGGGATTGGCTCCAGCTCCACCTCTGACCCTCAAAAGAGTGGTAGTACAGATAAAGGATGGATGGATGGGCAGTTTGGTCCAGGCCACATGATTAACAGCATCCTCTGCAGCTGAAAATAACTTCATTTAACCATCTCTCACTCACTATAGAGTAAAATAGTCTTGATTATATTGGCTCCTAAACATGGTAAATGTAATTTTTTATGTAGTGAGCTGATTTTTCCAAGGTTTCAAGTTCTTGCATGCTATTACTATGATTTAAAGGCCCCAGTGGCAGTTCAGCAGTCACAAACAGTAGAACACATTACTAGTTAAGGCCACGCCTGCCTCCATATGGGCACACAGACGTGTTGGCACACAGAGAGACAGGGGAGTCTGCTGGCCTGTTGCTGGGCCTGTTACACATGCTAATGTCAGGGCGGCAGGCGGCAGAGGTTGCCAGTCTGATGGACAGAGGTGCACTTACAGCAGGAGCGGAGGCACCATGGTGGCAAATTAACATCAGCCACCGGCTACAATGTTTGGTGTTACTTTTGCGTTTGTTTACCACCTGCCTTTTTTTAGGGAACCATCCATCATTTGGAAAGTCTATAATCTGGGCTAAAAATCACCCCTCTGGGTTGAAATAGTAAATAAGGGAGGTCAATTTGGGGATTTGTAAGTGTTTGTGGCCTGCAGACGTAAAAAGTTTGCCAGTGAGCAAAAGAGTGCTCTGGGTCCCCCTGAAAATGCTGGTCTGAAGTCAG
Source organism: Hippoglossus stenolepis (assembly GCF_022539355.2). Taxonomy (NCBI): domain Eukaryota; kingdom Metazoa; phylum Chordata; class Actinopteri; order Pleuronectiformes; family Pleuronectidae; genus Hippoglossus; species Hippoglossus stenolepis. Next base: position 23,122,035 of record NC_061483.1, on the reverse strand, counting down.
CTAAGACATTTCACAGGGTGTTAATAGTTTCTCAGACGCTGTGGTGGTCAGCTAGCTTTGTTTTATGGAGTGTAAACCTTCACTTTGGCATGCATCTTTTTTTAACCCTCCTCCCTTTGAGCACTTGTTTCTTTGCTATCATGTGAGCCGTGACAGATATTATATAAAGTTTAAAGGCATGTACACCATATTGCAATGAGTGTATCAACCATCTTCCCAGTTCTGTTACCCTGCGTTGAGTGAATGACATGTTGTTATGTGAAAGAATAGACAGATGCTTGTTGGTGTTAAGATACAGTCCTGGCTTGAGGTGTTAGTGAGCCGCCCCAGGCTGCCCTCCAGCCAGCCTTCGCTTAGAACGCTATCATCACTCCGACTCTCCACCAACGAAAATATCACCTAGGCCTATAGCTGCGTGTTTGTTTACCTACCCTCCTTCTGCACAGCACCAGAAATGTTTATGCCCATCTGTAGTAAAATAGACAAGGTTGAGTTTGGTGGTCTGGGGACCAGGGATTGGGGGCACCTAGGTCCTCCATGTCCTCTTGTTCACCTCGGGATGTGGCCTGGGTCAGGGGGACATCTGTGGTCAGCATCAGGCTGAGAGAGGTGGAGGCTGAGGACAGCTACTGTCATCAAGGGGTAAATAGGAGGAAAGAGGGGGCTGATTATTGAGAACACAGACCCACAGACAAAGAGCTGTAGTCCGGGCAGAGCTGACTGAGGCCTGGCTTGACCAGTAAACAACCGGTGGGGTGGCTGAATGGCCTAGGGATCAGCCTGGGGCTAAACCTGAAGATCTCTCTCAGCAGCGGCTCTTCTAAACACAAGATCAGACAAACACACACACACACACTCTGGCATGTAAACACACACAAATAGGAGGTTTGGTAACACACATGCCAAGTATTAATGGCACAAACATCCTCTTAAAGATGAGCTGGGAACAAATGGCTTTTGCATACACACCACTCCCAAACCACAAGCCATCACCTGTGAGGTAAATGGAAGAGGAGGTGTGTTTGCAGGGGTTAAGATCTATTGTGTTGTCTTAATCATCATTGAGTTGGGACAAAAACCTTGAACAAAAGAAACAAAAACAAGGTGATGATATACACATTCAATGTTTAAAATATAAGTCAATGAATTATTATTTTAGTGGCTAGGTGCATTGTTAGCACTGTTCCCTCATAGCAGTAGGGTTCCCGGTCCGAATCCTGGCTCGGCCGGGGTCTGTCTTTGTTTTCCCTGTGTCTGTGTGGGTTTTCTCTGGCAAATCTGGGTACTCTCCTACAGTCTAAAGACATTGGGGTAAAGTTATTTGGAGACTCTCAATTGACAGTAGTTGTGAATGTTGGTGGGAATGGTAATCTGTGTCTGTATGCTGGTCCTGCGATACGTTTGCCACCTGTCCAGGATGCACCCTGTCTCTCGCCCGATGTCAGCTGGGAATGGCTCCAGCTCCCACCTTCAAAAGAATAGCAGTATAGATAATGGATGGATGGATTATTTTAGTGGCTGAAATTTTAAGTTAGTTTCAACACATTTAAAGCTGAAGGTCTGTTCTGTCTTTCATTTCTTGCAACTTGTTCTGTTCCCAGACCAGTTTTACGAGAGACAGCTGAAGCGAGCACGTCAGAGCACGTTTCAGATTAGCTTCGAATCACTTGCTCTTCAGTGCTGTGCTTGAACCACTGAAACTGTGCTACATGGCCAGCGTAGCAATATGATGTCTTCCAACTGAGACGGTGATACAGTCTGAATGCACTTTCTGGCACTTTCTTAGCCTGTCACTCATCCCAGGAGGACGCGGTTTGATCCAAACCAAAAGGTACAGTTTCCATAGGCAGGCGACCGACCCTGCTTCCTCCTGGTCACCGTAATCTTTGGTGTCTCCTCATAGTCAGGTGTAATCAGTCACACGCCGCCATATGTTTTGACACCTGTCCTGTGCGGTGTGGAAGAAGTAAGCATATTACACTGTCGGCAAATCACACCCCTCTCCTTTCGGAAACACACACAGACAGACAGTCAAACCTATCTTCACATGAATTAAGACAGACAGGTGGATTGTCGGAAAGGGATTAAAAAAGAGGGAGAGAAGAAGAAATGAAGGTTCCTTTACATTGTGGGTTTTTTGAAAAGAGGGTTGGATGACTGGGGAGGTGAGTGACTGTTAATGGGAAGAAATGAACACGCTCGACTGGTAGATGTGACAGGAAGAGACTGTTCTTAACAAGGCGTCAGAGTCAGTCAGAGTTACAGATCCATCACTTCTCAGAGGCAAGGAGAAGGGGAGGAGGGGGTGGGAGACATTTAAGGATATTCAGAGAGGGAGCGAGTTTGTGAAGGGTAGAGAAGAAGAGGGAGACGGTGAGGGGAAAGAGGGATTTGAGTGTGGCTGACAGCACTGCATTTAATTTGGGCTGCCAGATCCTTTTTCATTTGACTCCCTCTCAACCAGCTTAGAGGCTGCAGAGGACTTGGAGGCGAAGGTTTGCCAGGATGTCTCAGATTAGCACTGATGTGCCACGTCACACTTTAAGCCGGCCTGTAATTCATGTTCAACAGGGGGATACTCACACATTACACTCTGCTGTGCAGGACGTGATTAATTGACTCACACTCTAATATTGGGTGTAATTTGCCCGTCCTCTGATGTGAAACTGACTTTATACTAGACTTACTGTATGTCGCCGTCCCAGGGATGTTATAATGGAGTCTTGGCTCAGAGCTATGTAATTTCTAAACTGAGGAGAGAAGCTCAAGGATGGAGGGAATAGCTTCAGGTTGTCTTTCCGCTCAACGCACTTTATTATTTAGAGGAAGATTTAATAGAGCCAAGTAGTAATGTGTCTTGCTCAAGTGTGTAGCGGGAGGTAGAACAACCAGTATGAGTTTAGCCACTGTATAAAGAAAGCTGTTTTCTTCTGTATCACACATGGAAGAAAAAGGTGAGCTAAGTGGCATTTGGGGCATTTTCACAAATGAAGGTTTGGACCATGGTCTGAACCAAGTTTCATGTCTTTTACATTGTTTCCTGTTAGTTTTGGTTTCACATTGCAATTGAGGTAGTAGACTTAAGACTTTTTATATACTGTATGTATAACCTGTTGCCATCATCTACGTGGGCTGTGTCTGTACTTGACATTTGTAAACGGGTGAAATCTGGACTGAGGCCTCTTTTGGTCTGACTAAATTGTGGTCTGCTGTTCTGTACTGTCGTCTGAGGCACCTTTCATACCTATTATTTTTATTCTGACTAAACCGACAAGTCTGAAGGTCTGGACCAAACAACGTAGGTGTGAAAGCAGCCTTACGCATCTGTTCAATCAGTTCACAATATGCATCTATTTTCTACTTTGTACTTCTCTTTTCAGACAATGCTCTCCCTGGCCACAGTGGAGGAGGAGGGCAGTGCAGGGGAGGGACGGAGGGAGATGGCAGAGACCCTGCTGTCGGCCTTGACGGACAGACACCAGCAAAGACAGACATGGAGAGACAGGTAACACAGTGTAACACCAACTTTGGCAACTTAGTTCCCATTGGACCTGAAAAACAACTCTCATGACAGATGTGATTGAGAGGTAATGTAAGACCCTGAAACACGGGCACAGTCACATTTACAAAATGGAAACATCATTATAGAAATAAAGTTATTCTACATAATATATAAATTCCTATATAGTATTTTGCTTTACATTGTCATATATTCATATATTTTGCTTTGGGCTGCTCAGAAAATAGTGTTAACTTGTACTTTTTCTACTTTGGTAACCATGATTTGCACAAAGCAATAGAATATATGCTGCACAGAAAATACTGAAATGTTTTGTCTGTAATCTGGTCTATAATTTATAAAATGTAGTTTTTACATGCACCATTAAAAACTAAAGGTAATAATCAATATAGGTTAAATATACAAATATTACATTACATTTCAAATAGTTCCATCAATTGTTGAAACTGAAACTAAACAATGTCCTCACAACAGTCTCACCAGCAATAAATAACATAGGCAAGATCATAATAATGTTCAGCAATAAACACATTGCTAATAAATTTTACTCAGATTTTACTCAAGTAAAATTTGATTAACTTTAATGATTTCATAGGGGTAAATGGTCAAAGCCTACAACGTGAATAGATTACACAACCTTCAATAACCAATAAAAAACAGAAGACATAACAGGACATGTAACAGGCAAGAGTAGTTGTTCATTGTACTCTGTATCACCAGAGTTATTGTGTGTTGTGTCTGCTCATGTACAAGTTTTACTAAACCTGTGGGGACTGATCCGGCTGTGATCACATGAAGGAACAAACTAATCGGGAATCGCTACATTAGTCCCACTTTCATTCATTGTGCTTCGACAGTGATTCCCTCTGAAGAGCAGATGTGAATTCCACAGATACGCAGTGGTGTGGTCGCTGTTTGTTTGTGGTCCTTGGGCCTGGCAGCTATCACAGCTATCACAACGACACGTGTGTCTTGGATAAGCCCAGTCACTTCCTTCCTTCCAGATAAGGGCAGAGGGTGCAGGGATTAGAACACTGACCGTTCATTCCGATAAGGAAAGGCCTCACACACGCACACTCACACACAACAGCATGTTATTTTAGCTGTTCATTCTCTCAGACACTCCCCCTCTCAGCACTAGCAAGCACACACACAAATACCGACATTTGAACACTCGACTTGCATATGTTTTACTGCCTATTGTCTCAATCGACAGATTTGACCTCAGTGTCGCACGCACACACACGCGCACACACACACAAACACACGCACAGACATCATCCAGAGCCAAGAGAAAGCAAAACTGCCAGAGGCCGAATCCGTAGACCAGATATTCCTGACAGCCCCATCTTTTCTTTTGAAAGACGTGTGAACTTCCTGCCATGTTGTTGCCCTCATCTTTCCGTGGTGCCCCTCTGTTTTGAGTTGTCCCCTCTAGTTGACCCTTAGCTATACCCCATCCAGATGAGCCTTGTAAACAGGCTGTTTCCGCACACCTTGCTATGCTGCGTTGAAGTCCACCGCCTCACAACTCTGATGTAGGGCCTGCACTGATAGTGCATTCCAGCTGCAGGTGCTGAAAGCTAGAAACCATCTCACCGCAAACGCCCCTCCCCAATCTGAACATCAGCGCTGTCCCCTCGCCATCTTCCACACCACCACCCACAAAGCAACGTTACCACCTACTCACCATGTCTAACTCTTTCACAGACCAGGACAGGAAATGATCAGTGGTCGTCGACATGGGGCAGACAGACGCAGTCTATCAGCAGTGAAAGACTGATTAGATTAGTTTTGGTTGAGGGCAAGCATCCCACACAATACGTTTGAACTCCAGCTGCTCCTGATAGCTCCTCTCACATTTACACACATATAGTGTGTGTAAAGGGCTGCACACATTAAATGTCTACCCCCAACCCCCCCCGCTGCCCCCACTTACGAAAAAAGCCAGGGGTCAGCCCTTCAAGTGGCTGTCAACAGATAGCATTTACACAAAACCAAACACATGGCTAGATGCAATGTTAAGTGGGACGAACTGGTGGTGGTTAGAGAATTGTGTGTGATGAAATGAGATTGTTCGTGGTGAAAGAAAAAGTTTGCATTTATGCACACTACTCAGAGCCAATGTCATTGTTTTGAATTAAAGATATAGTAGATACAGTATATTACCGAATCAGACACACAGAGGGGGAATTTATTTCATTATAGTCAGATGCACTGAAAGGTTTGTTTATTTTCAATAAAGCACACGCCGAAATAGGACTTCTGAAATTAATCTGCTGATTCATTTAGCTGATTTTCTTTTTTCCATTGGGCGTCCTAATTAGGTTTCCACACTATATGCAACAGGCAAGCTTTTATCATAATACTGCCTTTTGTTTCCATGGTTTCCATTCAGCACATAATGCTTGCAAAAGGATGGAAAGAAGCAAAAAACGGATGATTGATGACTCTTGCGAGAGGCACATAAACATAAACAACCAGCATTGATTGATTAAGTTTCTCGCTGACTTTTGTTTCTTAAACACCAGTTAAAGCAGCATTCTCTGCACTGAAACATGCGCCTGCTAGCTGCCACTTTCTGCCTCTGGGGCGTTTTTTTTTTTTAGCACTATCAAGAAGGAAAGAAAGAGGAATTGGACCCGGTGACCAGTGGTTCTTCACAAGTGACTTATAGGCACTCAGAGTGAGTGATGCTGCAGTTTTCCCCGCTAGCAGACGCAGTCCATTCATTCACTCTGAGCCAACAAAGTTATGAGGGCTTTTTTATTCTTATGAGCTTTTCTGGTAACTGGGTTTTCCTGATGCACATGGTGAGTTCTTTGATAGATGCTGCCCTTCCGTGTCCCTTTGGTAAATGCCCCATGAGTATGCTGGAAAAAGATGGATTATTATGTGTGTGGGTGACTCTACCTTAGTGGAGAGAGTTGAGTATATGCCACACAGGAAGTGCAGATTGAAAGCACGGCGCAGCCAGGGAGCAGGTTTATTAGGGTAGGAAATGACACATCCTGGTGCCACCAGAATAATAGATTCAAAACACTTGGTACTGGAATTGTAAGATTTTTAAAATGCATAGATTTATATCTGCACAATTTGGGGTAAAGAAAATGTGATTGTTCGACAAACACTGGAAGCACACAGAGAAGCCAACATTTATTTATATTTGTTATGCTACTTTGAATCTGTATGCTAGCAGTACTGGCTACTGTTGAACCTCCTGGATGATGTGACCTCATGCTGACCTTCGAGCGCCTAGAGGTCACTGCCGTGAGCAACAGAAAAAACAAAATAACAAAATATAGCTTTGTCACAGCCGGCGAGCAAACTCTGAAGGGAACAGCTGTGAGTTTTGTACTGACCATGCAAACTGCTGTAGGCTTTGTAAGGTCATTATATGATAATGAAAATCATTACAGAATTACATGGGGGTTTAGGACATGAGAGCAGCGGGGAGGGGAGGGGAGGGCCACATTGGGTTTGATAAATGGACTGTGAAGGTGCCCATCTGGCCCTCTCTGTGGCTTTTTCTTCCTGCTCTTTTATCCACTCCTGTCCTTTACTACCCCTCTTTCATTCCCCTCCTCTGTTCTCCAGCGAGCCAGTGTAAAAAGCGAGCAGGCCCGTAGTGAAAGATTAACAGAGTGCAAACCTAGCCCACCTCTATGGAGGAGAAAAGGAGGAGAAACAGGCGGAGGTGTTTATGACCCAAAGCAGGGTTTGTGCCTGACTTGGCAAACCCTGTCCTCCCATTTCTCTGTGAGGGTCGGTAGAAGAGAAGGCAGCCATTGACCTTTGGCATCAGAAACAGTTGGACAGCTCAGTATGTGTTGATTTAGTTGTAGTTTGCAGCCACTTAGGTGTACATTTTTTGACTGGCTTTGGTGCTAATACATAACAGGTTTTAAAACAGTGGAAACAAGATTGTTACTAAAAATAGTTAAACAAGGGAGAGCCAGCAAATTCTAGTGGCAGTGTCATGATTTCCGTCTGTATAACTTGAGATAAGGCTTTTTCTCCTTCTTAGTAATGATGGAAACTTGTAAAGCGTGGTGTATTTTTGTATTTGTTACAAAAAAGAGCCTCCAAGTACTATTAACACATGTTCTTATTTTGTTTTTATTTTATTTTAAGAACTGAATTCAAAACTATTTTTAAATGGTAACAATTACAATTTTTTTTATTAAATCGGAGGCAACTGTCCTTTTAAAAAAAAAGGAAATTCCATTCCCTTTGAAAATCCAAGTAGTTGACCGACACTGACTAGCTTATGGTGTCACTATAATAGCTGTACACTCAGAATCTGTGGCGTAGTACATCTGTTGCCTGTGTTTATTACTTTTCTTCAACTTGTTGAGAGTGAGTGAGGTCTTTATCCCAACACAAAGGCGACATCAGCTGACATGGCAAGCAGAGCTAAAGGACAGAGAAGGAGGTCCACGCGTACGCAGCTGCACTCATCACTCAGCTGTCCATCTTGACCCATGACCCTGTTGGGCCGTCTCCCAGCCTCCATCAGCTTTATGTTTCCTGCCATTGTCATCCTCTCTTGTCCTCACCTGGACAGAGCATTGATACACAAAAGGTCCAGTCTGTCATCAAAACCAAAGGGTCATCGGGGGCCAGCAGGGGCCATAGAGCTGAGATTGAAGCTGTGCCCAGCCAGGGATGACCCCGCCAGTGTTGTCAGCTACCAGTTGCACCCTGTGGAGACACATAGTGACACATTAAAAGGAGGAGAGAGACCTTCGTTGGCTGGCACTTCATTCCAGGAGTGGTGACACTTCTTTTGTGTTGTCCCTGACAGACCCAACCCTAATTCGTGCACTGGGGTGGAGCAGGGAGTTAGGACACAATGGAGGTCCCCTGTCCCAGATGGGAGTTGGAAAGATTGTCTGTGTCGTGTCCACAATTAAGATGGACAGTGCACAGCCTTGTCTCATGTGGTCAATGAGCTGCTTGAAGTGCTCAAAAGGGAGACACCATAATGCATAGATTGCTATCATGCACCAGACAAGTCACACTCTTACACTTAAGAATATGCAGGGCACAGGTTCCCACTGAGCTCTAAGCTGTCATCTTTTCAGCTGTCATTGCACAATAGAGCGAGGCGCAGGCTGCAGTTTTCTGTCGTATAGCCAGAGATAAAATGTATCGAGCACAACCCGAGCCCAACAAGTATTTTTTTTGTGTCTGAACCTGACCTGAGCCCATTGTTTTGCACATTACTGGCAAATGCAGAGTAGAAAATTAACCGAACCTGACTGAACCTGACCGAACCTGTCCCAAGCCCGACTTTTTCGTAGATTACAGGCACGTGCAGTATCCCAAATGTTATTTCAAAACTTGTGTAGGACCTGTCGGGTCCTGATGGGCTCAGGTCGTGTATCCACACTTCATTGCAAGTAAATGGGGGGGGGGGCAATCTTTTGGTTGGCAGTTTGTGATTCCATGTGCCTCATGTGGATGGGTTTTGGAAACAGGGTTTGAGGAGTACAAGCTAAGAGAAGGTAGCATGAAGCTGTTTCTAAGTAGTTTTAATTAGTAAAGGAGGCTGGCATTGTAAACCAACGTTCGGGTTGGTGGCAGGTCAGTCCGGGCACGTTGTCAACCAGGCCTGTGTGATGTAGGTTCCAACTCGAGGTGACAGGTTAATCAGATCTCCCAGACAGCAGCCCAACATTTGTCTCTACATCACTCCCACAACAGCAGCCCTGTTTTGCAAGCACAACAGGCAGGGCTTGCTCAGTCTGTTTTCCTTGGCATCAGTTGGCAGCCAGAAGTTCTGCTGGCTGCGCCCTTGTTTCTCTTTACCTCAGGGGTTTGTTTGCTCTGATGGTGGGCAAACACCTGTGTGTGGTGGGTGGAACTCTCATCCCACAACCATGTTCTCCCTCTCTGTTGTATGCGTGTCTTTTTCCTTGTACCACCTACTTCTGGCGTCATCGGCATCACTGTGTTTACTCGGTTCAGGGCACGGGAGGAGAAAACAAATAAGGACATGTCATCTGTCTCTTTCATCGCCGGCCAGCCTGTAATTAGCGCAAGCGCAGTGGTTAGCCCAGGACGATGTCGTCTAATTTGTCTGTCTTTATCTAAAACATGTCTGTGTGGTCCCTTAGAACGGTTACATGCGTGCAGAGAGATCGCCTGTGGCCTGAGTGTTTGTGAGGTGTATGTTTGAGTGTGCTTGATTGTAAATTATGAATTCTTCTCTCATGCACCCACCCCTGTTTAGCAATCACTCAGTTATGCATGACATGTCCTGACCTCAGCAGAACCTCACAGCTGCTGTCGCCGTAGTAATCGGCCTCCCATCCTAGTTAGCTCCCCTGCTGGAGAGTACATCAGAGCGCGTCTCATTCTTGCAGGATTATGCTGAGAACAAGATGACGGATGATGCTATTTCTTAACCGTCTACTTACTGTACAAACAGCTTCTACCTGTGTAAATATGCACTTACCTTTATCTTGCCTGGCAAGTCAGTAATTAGCTGTGGAGGTACATGCTTACTCTAGTTCTGTGGTTCATCGCTGGAATGGAAGGCTCTCAACTGGCAGGGATCTGCGTCACACTCTCTTTGTTAAATGTCTCTGCGTAGTCACACCTGCATTAAATTGCTCACAGATTTGAATGGAAACAGTCATTTCATAATTATGCATTTCACCGTAAGAGTTTGGCAACCAAGTGTGGCACGGAGAAGCAGAAAGAGAGAGTTAGAAATGTCATTAAAAGTCCCACAGACGTTTAAAGACACTTGTTGCAGAGACAGTTGCCCATTAAACGCTGCCTTTTTTAATATGGAAACAAGATTTGTGTTTGGAAAAGACAATGTGGTGAGGAGAGAGGAGGGAGGGAATGGGTTTGGGCCTGTTTTACTGGTAGTCAGGAAAACCAGCACATTTTTTCTGGTCAAACCCAACATCCCAGAGAGCTGATAGAGCATGATTGGGTGAGGATGTGTGGCAGGCATGAGAAACAAACAGTGAGAACATGGCGTTATGGGGTGATGGAGGTTGTGCACACTTGGGTGGTGCTCCTGTTTGTTCTGGGACAGCAGTTCTCCTTAAAACCTCAGGTTAAAACTGTAATAACTCAGGATTGTGTGTGGTAAGTGAGCTAATGAGCAAAACTGTAAAAATGAATTATGGCTTCAGTAAACATACAGACAATTTGCATGTCAGATGCTTGCAAAGTGTCACATTGTGTTTTGTGTATGTCTTGTTGAAGGCACTTGTTTGGATGTTAAACATTACTGTGCTGGGCTCCAGGACGGTTACTTTGCTTTTGTTTTGGTGCTGATGATGGTTTTGCAGAACTAGCTACAGCAACGTATCTGGCATTTAAACACACACATGCCTTTTTTACATGCATGCACACCACATGCTCCATCCTTTCCCTTTTTCTCCCATCTACCACAACCACTCCATCTGGGCGGCCCCCTCCGCCTCCTCCTTTCCCACCCCACATACACACATCTTTCTCCCCTCCTCCGTTAATTATAACCAACACCGCTGGAACACTTCATTTCATAGCTAGCATATTGTCTCTTCAAGGCTGGCAGGCAGGTCATAAATTATCCTGAAGGTGAGGATGGAAGTTGGAGGAGATAGTTATGAAAATTTCATCTGTCTGCCGTAGTGGCCGCAGCTGCTCCTGTCACCAGCCGTGTGCTGGAGGAATTACACCGGGTCAGTGTGTGTGTGTGTGTGTGTGTGTGTGTGGTAGTGTGTGTGTATTCTTCAGTCTGCGCATATGCGTCAGTACATAAACGCATGTGAACATTTGCAGTGTGCGCGTAAATACATGCACGTCTTTGTGTATGTGTCCGTGTGTGTGTGCGTGTGTGTGTGTCCCTAGGCCAATGTGTACAGCGAGTTGGCCAGGTAAGAACTGCCTGTCAGTGTGGCGAACATCTCTGGCGTCCCTGTCACCCCAGGGCCCCCGGCTCTGCCCCGAAGCAGGGAGATTGGGCGGGGGGACAAGCTCGCAGGGCGGTCCCCAAGCTGTCTCTGTTCATTACTGCTACAGAGACGGGACGTGGCCGGCAGGTGGCCAGACCTTTAGTCCTTACCCACTGTGCTCATCTGCTGCTCTGCTCTGTGTGTGTGTGTAGGTGAGTGGGTGTGCAAGTGAGCTCGAGAATGAAAAAGAGTCTGAGGAGACCCATAACTTATGTATTTGAGTAGGGAAGCGCATATTTTACGTTTGACCTATGATTGTGACAGATTATTGCATCGAAGCGGTGTGCCTGCGCATGCACATCTTTCAATGACTATGCTTACATATTTGCAGATGTACAGAAATTCCGCATTTGGAGAAACTGGAGTGCTGCCGTGGCACTTTCCTGACAGAGCGTGGAGCAGCTCTGTTCGACAGACAATTAGTAAGAAACGAAAAACACAGTAACCCCCCTCCATCGTCCCCATATGTCAATCTTCAGTCTCCTGCAAAAATTCTATTAGGGCCAAAGTCCATAGCTGTTAATTACAATTCTAACTAGCTTGCCTCCTGACGAATGGATGGCTTCAGCAGCGATGTAGGATAAAAGGGATATCAGTGATTTCACTTCCCCGTACAAAGACTGCCTCTGAAATGGGTCATCAATCCCACAGTGATAAATGTCTGGTGGAGTAATGACTCTCTTATCGGCGCCGGATTACTGCAGATATTTGTAATTAGTGTAGCCACACAAGTCCCGACAGATGTTTTTGAGGCGGCACAATATCAAAGCCTTGGTTTAGTGTTGAGTTGAACTTTCTGAAAAGAATAGGGATAGTTAGAGCTATTGTACTGTGGCAGATATAGGTGAATCTGAAGAACCGAGTCACAGATTTGTCAGTGGGAATGTCTTAATATACTATGCTGCACACCTACATACAGTGCAGACTAATGTATGGAGCCATGTCTACACAGCACACACACACACACACACACACACACACACACACACACACACACACACACACACACACACACACACACAAACTCACACACACATAGCCTACATATACACACACTTGAGCTCATGGCCTAGTAGCTAAACACACAGCCTGAGGTCCATCCTTCAGATATTGAGCTCAGTGGTCACATGACTTTGAGAGCCAGGGGGTTCCTTCTTCTCCTCCTCCTCCTCCAACCCTAAAGGTAGCCAATGCTACGCCAGGCGGAGTGAACGATTCACTTTTAACTTCCATTTCTCCTGTTTTGGGTCGAGATACACTCGCCGCCCTGAAGTTTTTTTTCCCTCTTTCTTTTTTTTCGTCTTTCACCTCTTCCAGCTCTCATGAAATCACAATGTGATGTATTCAGCCTGAGGTGTAGCTCTATTCACAATGCAGACTGACACTACGAAGCCCTGCTCCCCTCTGTTTTCACAATGCATCTGTACAGATGGACTGTTGACAAGTCTTTACCACTAATACAATTGTCCTGGCTGCAGTCAGTTTTCATATACACTTAAAAAAGCACAGCTGTGTTTTACTCATGTCTGTCTTTCTATAAATATGTGTATATATAAATTCATAGGTATTACAGAGAAAGAACCAACGAACCCTTTGTGTACATGCTGTATTCTGTTGCCAAAATATACACTCGCCATCCAACCACCCCACACACCCACCAGCCCTATACGCATACCCACCTCCTGCCCACCACTGACAGACGTGTAAACAGATGCAGCCAGAACTGGTAATGGCAGGTGATTATAAGTGGCACACGTGCCAAACTAATTAAACCCCTGGGTTGACAGCAGCATTTGGTAGCACTGGCATTCTGGCATGCTGGCATTAGAATAATTGTAGCAGCAGCACATTTCACCTGCGAGACTGCAGCTAACAACGTCATTTATTTTACAGCAGGCTGCACCGGATGTTGCTACAGAGGCTCGAGTTAGCTTGCTTTACGCTTGACATGTATGGCAACCTCAGTCTAAAGGGACGGCGCTCCTGTTTGAGCTGCACTTTGCTGGACAGTGTTTTGCTGGAGGTTATTCTATATATTGTATAGATATATTCAGTAAGTTTCTTTTTACCATGTTAAATTCTAATTCAATATTTTAAGAAGAAATTTATTTTTTCATATCTAAATGTTAAACTCATAAATATGGATGCAAGTTCGTCTACTGAACTGTGAATCTGTAAACACACATAATAAGAACATAGACATTGGACCTGGCAAGAGAGGGTCGTCAACTAACCAGAGGGCATGTGGTTCAATCCCCGGCTCCTCCAGTCTGTATTCCAAAGTGTCCTTGGACAAGATGCTACCATTTACAATATATATAAATACTGTAACAAATACTATACTACCAAATTCTATGTAAATATGTATGTGCAATATAAGAATAGTTAAGAGAAGCTGTAGAAAAAGAAATCGAGAATAAAATAGTTTTTAGAAATCATCAGACATGTGTCCCCAGTTAGGACACACTGCACTAGGCAGGCAGGAAGAAGACAAGGGCAGGACGACTCTCAGTCCGTTCAGTTCTCAGGTCACCGCTTCTCCAGCTGGAGGGTTGCATCTCTGAGTCCACCCCTTAGAGGTCACAGCAATGCCAGGAGGCCAGAAACTGCACCAGGAGGCCCACCTGCACACATCCTGTGCATCTCCACACGCACACACCCACACACACAACTTACTCATCCACGCACTAACACCTGGTCGGTTGAGAAAGATTTCTGACATACCGGTATGTTCTGTGGAAGCTAGTCCTGGCTGAAACTGACTTGACTGATTCATGTGCCTTGTGCTATGCAGCAGGTGTGGCCGGGCCAGGTGCACTCAGAGCCGCATCACAAGGTGTGTGCACTCAAGGCGAGAGGTAAATCTGATACAGTATCTGTTAGAGTAGGAGTCAGTGGGGTTATGTAAAGTATGTAAGGTCATTGCATGTACAGTTGAGATTTATGGGCTGTAGTGTTGCATATCATGTGCCTTCCTGTCATTTCCAAGACCTGACACAACCATTCTCTACTATTTCCATGCTGTAAATCACAGTGGTGACAAATAGGGTGTATTCCGCTCCCACACGCTTTCCCCATAGGCAGCACTGTCTAGTCCACTTGCACGTAATTGCTTCCTTGCTTTACTGCATATATATCACTTGCTGAAACATCACTTAACACTTTTCAGGTTTTATTGCCCATGCACAGACTGTGTTCACTCTTGATAGCTACGATATTAAGCTGGTTGTAGAAGAAGTGAAAAATCTGCTCTTTGAAGGCACAAGTAAGTGGCCGATGGCAGCTGATAGCTGGGGCTTAGTGAATCCTCATTATGTGCTGTAGCAAGCTGATTAAAACATCTGATTTGTTCCCTGTGTGTGTGCTGTGCATGTGCAGGAGTGCGTGTGCATGTGCGTGTGTGAAAGAGTAGGCCTTTGGGCTGCTGCGGTGTGTTATCTGTTTTTTTCAACCTTGTCATACTAATTACAGTCCATATTTACTTACATTCTCTTTTTGTTTTCTGCCCTCGATAGGCATCTGTGAGTGCCTCAGCCTCAGCTCTTCTCATTAACAGACTGATGATGTGTGATAGGTCTATCAAGTGGTGATACAGGGAGCTTTTCGGAAAAAAAAAGAGGTCATGATACAAATGTTGTCAGCTTTTTGCAACCACAAAGAATTATGTTCTTATTATCAGTGACGCTGTGATTGCAATTTTGCCAGTGAGAGTTGGTGGGGAAAATACTCACATCGAAGCCAAATGAGATAAAAAGCATCACCACTAGCTTGTATCAGACCCTGATTAAATTGTATTATTGCCCCCGCGATAAACCAAGTGACTGGTTCCCAACTTGGGACAGAGGGATGTGAGATGATTTACAAGATAGAAAAGAAGAAGAAAAAAACCCATAGAAAATGTTAGTTTTTTGTTCCCTACAAATCTTGTTAGCTTTTGTCTTTAGGTATTTATTGTCACTGAATTACTAATAATGAATCTGACAGGTAAACTGAAAAAAGAACATGTATTACCTACTTTAAAAAGGCCTCAATTGGTATCACATAAATCAATTAAGTTCTTTCAAATTAAAGTTAGCAAATGTATTACTACAACTTGTTTACTGTTGAGAAAACCTTTGTATGTTACCTGTTGAAGTAGTTTTTTGAGTTGGTCCAACCGTTTACTTTTTTCAGTGTAGTGGTGAGCAATATAGCAACATCAAAAATAATCACAATACAATTTTCATTAATAGCAACATAGCAAAGGTTCAATATGCTTAAGCATTGTGCAAGCACAGTGAGACAGTAACACATCTACCTTTGTACATCTAGATTTGTAAAATGTTTTGCTGTTTTCATGCTCATTGAGAAGAGTTTAAAAACACAACCTCCACTCAGGAGAAAGCATCAGTCTTTTAACTTAATAGAAATAATTTGACATTAATCAGGATAATTATCAACATCAACTGATATGATTTTTTTTTTACTTGAAATAATTTTGGGCCATATAACCCATCCCCACATAGAAGTAAATAGCCTCCTTGCTTATACTGTTCAATGGAAGGTTGCAATAACTTCATGTTAAAAATGACACAAGAAAGTTTAGGAGCCACTGGCTGAATTGTTTATAAGGTTAGTAGAGTTAATAACCCAGACAGAACATCTTTCTAACATTGAATTTCTTGTTACCAGTTTACATTGGTGACCCATGTCAGGTTACTGAGTATGTTCACGGCACGGGACACTCACCACGCCACTAGAGAAAAGACAAATCACTCTGACCACACCCTAACTGTTACTGGCTTTTTGGAGACGCAGTTTCTGATTAACCAAACCCCTTTTAGTTAACTAAACTGGTCACAGCACGATCAACAACAGCGTTATGCAAGTCTAGCTGTGTTAGAGAGACACAGACAAAATTACAATAGACTTTGTAAATGGTTAAACCGAACAGGAAGCTGTGTGAGGATACATGGTGGGGTGAGCTGGGCAAATTACCGACAGCAGCAGAGTATTATATGGCGGAGGTGAAGGGTGGTGTGGTTTTTTTGGGGGGGGGTTGTGTGAATGGTTTTATATGAGTGTGAGTGACTGATTCCCAGACACAGAGCACAGTGCATCCTGAATGGGTAAATGGCATTTATTCAGCTGGTTAGTCTGGGAAAACATATGGTGCCATTTGGAGGCCCAGGCTGGTGCACGCTGTTCTCCTGTAATTAGACTGGCCCAGCAGAGCGGCTACATGACTGGCTCATGATAACCACCCTACTGTACCCTACAGTGCCGCTGCCACCCAGCCCTGGCTGCAGCACAGGACCAGCACACCACATTACACATCCTGTTAACACACTGTTCAACACCAGTGAACACCGGTGACACCACAGCTTTGGCAGCTGCACGTGTAGTGCACAGAGGGCCAGATTTACTGTACGTATGTGATGGCACAGACAAAATTATGCGCTGCACCTTTAATTATCTTAATTTGGTTCATAACCCTGTGAGCTACTCCTGTCCAGGATGTATCCCATGTCTTGCCCATTGTGTGCTAGAATAAACTTTATATATTTTCAACAAATTGATCTAAAATGTACGTGTTCGTGTTCAAAATGTGTCTTTTCAGTATCACATGCTCACCCATAGACTGGCACATGCTGATTTTAAGATGGTAATTACCTTTCTTTTTTTCTTTCTTTTTTTATTGTCTTTGCTCTCATCTTTTTTTCCTCTTTTAATCACTTCCCACCCTCCCTTCATCAGGATCAGGGGAGCAGATTGTGGGTTGAAGGCGTGGGCTGTGTTGGCAGGGCTGTGGGGGTGTCAGATGGGCTTTTGTCCCGTCAGGGGGGAACAGGCTGGCAACCCGGCGGGAAGGCCCTGTTGAAGATCCACTGCTGGGAATCAGACTGAGCCAGTGCCTGGCCCAAACTAGGCACATACATACACACACACACACACACATCGGGTGGGATTGTAAGGAAAGTGGTGGGGGTGTCCAAACCTGGGATAAAGACATTTCCTGCCTCATTTATAAAATCTGACACCACCAGTCTGCCCTCTCCTCCTCCCTCATCAACATCCCTTCACAAAGATCACACACACATGCTGGTGTGTGTGGACATACAGCGGAAATCCAAGCTGCTGTCTCGGGTCTTAAGCTGCATTTCCTCTAATGACCACTACATGTTGGCTTTGAATTAAATTTTTCACATGAATATCTTATAGTTTATTTACCCCATTCGATCGTGATTCCACCAACCATTGTTTTAGTGAAGAGATAACCGTGAGAAAAGAGTAATATTTTCCAGGACATGGTTGGTCCACTAATTTATGTGGCTTTAGTTAAAGTGAGACTGCAGCTTCATATTGTCCCTTCAGAACCCTTGAGAGACCTTTGTGCAGTTTCACAGATGCTGCTTCTTTTCTTCCACATCAGTGTGTAAATCCTGACACATAATTTAAATACCTCTGTGGGGTTGGAGGACAGTTAAGAGCACAGCGAGCATTGTCGCATTTCTCTACACATACAGCACCTACAGTCACATGTACAGCCAACACCCCCTCAACACGCACACATGCACTTACATACTGTACTACATACTGTCTGTGTCCAGAAGGGGCTGTCTGCGTGGCATGCTACTCTCTTGTTGTCTGTTTAGCCGAGTCCAGCATGTGAGAGCGCTGACAAATTTGCATATGCCGCCATGTATATTTCATCAGCGTTTAAGACACACATCACCGGCAGTGAATTATGCATGTGGCTGGTACAGTGGAGGTGCTTGTTTTATGCACTCGTGAAGGGAAATTGAACTGTGTTTTCTTCTGCTCATGACGCTCAAGGCCCAAGGCCCATTAAAGTACACAGAGCAGGCATCTCTTAAATGGCCTGGCGGTGTACATCGTATTCCCCTCTAACAAAGGCGGCTTGGCATCGGGAAAGGAGTCCGACAGGCTCTGACGGCTAGGTAATAGGATTCCCACCTCTCCAAAGGGACTGACTGAGGTGCTGTTGTAGTATCCTTGTAGACCGCGCTGTCTTTTCATATGTGAATGTGCATATGTGTTTGTTAAATGCGGTGCTGTGGAAGTGATGAGTGACTGAATAATTCAAAACTGGCATGTCTCACAAAATGATGCAAACCCGTGCATGGATTGTCAGTGGGAGGAATAGAGTGTTGCAGTAAACACAGCCTAAAAGGCTCTTATGCATTATAGACAAGCCTTTTGAAACTGTTTTCTCATATGCAAATGGAACACATACAGCTGCAAAGGCTTAATATGAATCTCTTCTATTCATTGCAAATCCAAATGAGGCACAGGACTGTTTATGCAACCGCTAGAGGAGGATGGAGGGGTGTTGGTCGAATCACATGAAAGATACAATGAAAGACACAATTGTGCTGCTATCAGTGTTTACTTTAAAGAGTGAGCAGTTAGAGCTGTGGCTTAGCCGGCACCCAGCACTTGTGTTCTCATAAGCCTCTTCTGGACTGAGGGAATAGACTGCAGAGGATGAGCATCATTAGATATGTCATTTAAGACACCTCTGCTCTCCCACCGCTCTATATTTATCCACTTGCAGGTCTCTAACAGGCCCTCAGGTCAACACACTGTGTCCCTACCTGTCAGCTTGGCAGCGGAAGGGACATATGTAGTGGATAGAGACAATATGAAGCCACCTGCTAGTCACCCTGCCCTCGCCTCTCCTCTCCCCTCAGCTCCTCTTCTGCTCCTCTTCTCTTCATCTCACCTTGCCACTGGATGCATTTGTGACAATTCATATATCCATGCTATAGCCGCCTTGTTTAACTTGGCTTAGCACCAGTGAATCTGCTATTTATAGAGTTCGTTTTTGCCACCTCTGCGTGGTAAATGATGATAAGCCTTGCCTGTAATAAACAATCTCGTAAACAGCTCTGCAGCTCAGCCCTTGATGGCCTTAGGGGCTTGTAAGAGCTTTATAACACATTTATTACCCCTTTAATGGCCTAGAAGCTGTGAGCCATAACATAAGCTAACACTAATTTAATTTCCTGACATATATTGGCTTTATGTTATCTTTAGGTTTTTAGTTATTTTTGCCAACTTGATTGATTCCATGCCTAGTCCTATTTAGGGCCCTGCTTAATGCATTGTGACACCAAAGAGAACTACTGTATATTCAGCACTTGCCTCAATTATTTTGCCACTTGGTATTCAGCTTCTGCCGAGAGAAGAAGAGAAACCATTACTTTGTTAGCCAAAAGCACACATCCACTCAGAACAGACGAAAGGGCCAGCATGGGGAATAGAGATATTTGATGTTGAATCTCCCCCTATTTACAGTAGGATGCCTGAATAAACGTGTTCAGAAGCTGAAAAGCAGCATTATGACCCATAACCCCGAGGTATTTGAAATGGAACAGCAGATCTTACTTTGAAAAAGAATAGGCTATGTGCTCTGGGCTCACTGTTTATACCTTGATGTGATTTGGACTGAAATGTAAAAAAAAAACTGTTTATCTGTTCTTTCCCTTTTGTCCATGGCTGAAAATTGCAGGGCTTTGAAAAGGAAGGCTATTCAGATCCACTGCACCGTTGGCAATGGCTGGAAAAAAGCAATATGCTCTTTTGTTTTAGTGTCAAAGATCGTAGAAAATTATTCAACAAGTGTAATTATACAAGTTTTTATAATATCTACCTGCAGCATAGAGGTTTGTTTGTTTGTTAGTTCGAAACTAAAACTAGCCAACAAATTTCCATTAAGTTTTGTGAAGGGGTGGGGCATGACCTAAGGAAGAAGTCCAGAAGTGGATCCAGGAATTTCTTGAACATTGCGAGATTCAACATTTTCATTGATGAAAAACATATGGCATTTTAAGAGGACTGATATTTATGAATGTGTGTAATTTAGTGCAGCTCCAAACAAAAATCCAGATCTAGTGAATTCAAATGTGGTATCATAAGGGGACTGTTAGGCCTTGGCAGAGGCACGCACTCTAGTACTACTGAGTTCCATTCTATTTTTAGGTATATATCACTTTTTTGTGTCACCGTTTTTCAGCGCTCAAACCCAATTTTAATAGTTTTGTCTTGCACAAGTGCCATTACACTCCAGATAACCATGGGATTGTGTTTGAAGGATCTGAAGGTAAGTGTGGATCTTTGTACAAGCTACAGAGTTTTCATCACACAAATTCTCCTGCAGCATTTTCCCATTATGGTTTATTAAACTACCTCTGGGCCTTGAGTATCTACTTTTGGCTTCAGTGCTGCTTTCTCCAAATACCAATTTCAACCCTTCCTCATTTATTCTTTTGTCTGAAAAGAAGCAAGGTATCAATCTTTTATGTTTTGGGGGGAAAAAATCTGATGAGTGCTATTTGCCGGACCTCCTGCTCAACAGAGATTGTGGAGCTGGCACAGGGAGAGAAGCACGAAATTGCAGAGTAAATCAATACTGGGCTGGTAAATGTTGGGGGATCCCCTTTCAAAGAGCAGAGCTGAATTTGTATGCCTTATGTTTTTGATCTCTTACTGTACTTATTTCATTCCAGACGCAGTTGTTATCATAGTTGCTGTTGTTTGTATGTTATTTTAGCTTCTTTCCCAAGTAGCTATTTTGCAATTTGGACAAAAATACAATTAAAGAGCCATCTGTTTCCAATGGTCCTAACGCCAGACAGATGGGGTCCTTCTATTGAAACCATACCAGGACCCTGGCAGGTTAGAGGCTTCAGTAATGAACATGCTAAATATGCGACTAGGCTGATTTCATCATAACAAGGCATGTATGGGCTGGAATGAGTAAATATTCTTTTTCATGAAGTTAAGCTGTCGCACTTTAGTCTTGGCAACAGTTTGGGAGAAATACAGGATTCATGTTTTTAGGTATTTGCCCGCAGTGGTGTCAGTTTCTGCTGCATTTAGGATCCTCCTTATTCAAGCCATGCTTATATATCCTTGCACTAGTGCAGTTAGTTTTATTGTTGACAAGCAAAGATTTGTTCTGTACATGACCAAAATAAAATTGACTGGTATTCCATCGCGACTGTTAACAGGAAGACACAAGAGATGAAGTGTAAATGTGCATCTTGTCCCAATAAAGTTGTAACATATGAACTGCAGTTTATGAGCAAAGGGTTCATGTTTTGCATGTTTTAAGCACAACACCTCAGAGCACCATGAAGGCACTTGTCATTAGCATGAAAACACCCCATCCCAAACCACTAAACCTGCCCATGTTGTTTGTTTTGTGTGGGACACAGTCCAGATTTTGGTTGGAGCTATTCGGGGCCACTGTAAATGCCACAAAACTTTACAGAGACCACTGCAACTTTTGAGGAGTCATGGGATTTGTCACATGCTTTTATTTTCACATTCCTCACGTTAAGCTTCAAACCACTGAACCTTTGCTTGCCCAATTATGAATGTCAAAGAAAATCTCTGAAAACACATCATACTGATCCCTTATGCAGGGCGCATTTGAGTAAACAGCTTGGCCACAATCCTGTATGCTGTTGGGTAGTCATCTCATTTCCTGTATGATCCTGTTCCTTTCTGGGTAGGAACAAAGACTGCTTTTTTTGTACACGCTAACTCCTGTTTAAGACATGATGGCTTCTGGATTTCTACTAAAACTATAAACAACAGTACAGGCTAATCTGATGCATAATAATACCCCCTATTGACAACTCTCGTAAAGTGTTATGGTTAGTTGTAAGACACATACTGCCCCAGTCTCTGTTCAGCATGTAGAAAACACTTACGTGAATGTGGATCAGGTTTTCTTGGGACTGAGACAGGGTCTGACAGTGATTGATCACACTGTGTTGAGCCTGACAGACTCGGCCTTCACTGAAGTACAAGCTCCCAAACAACACCCTTGTCTTTCAAGCATGTAAGCACAAACATTTTGAATGTAGTTCTTTTACAAACAGGCCTGAGGGGTGTGACCAAACCACTTCTAATATAGGAAAATTGAGCTGCTTTGAACTTTGGTGTTTTTGATAACTACTTGGTTCGCTTCCTGGAGGATAACCTGTGGGCTAGGCTCCCAAGCTTTAATCCCTTTGATTAAGTGCCAGGGAAAGATAGCTCAGCACTCAATAGGCCCTTTACCTTCCTAATATCTCTACTGTCCTGGGCTGGAAAACACCAGTGCCCTGCAACTCTTAGTAGTTGAAATTTGTGATCCCTCCTCAGACTCCTCTGCAGATAGTTGTTTTCAAAGTTTAGGCCAATAACCTCCTTCCTGTCTATGTCCTTTCCCTTGTCCCTCATCCTGGTTCAGGTCAAGATGTCCTCTGTTCTTTTGCTCTGTTTATGCAAGTGTTTGTGATACGGTGCTGCACCTTCTTCCCTCCCTTTCAGTGACCGAGTGGTGGTGACGGCAGTGCCACAGCCTCCACAGATTAGTAAGGCTCAGAGAAGGAGCACAGTTGCTGGGGTAATTATGCTGAGAGTTGTGGGTTGCCAGATAAAGGATGAGGATGGGGCCTTGGTTCCATACTGGTGGATCAACCCTGCAAAGCTGAAGCTAATTGTGGGGAGAATCCATGGTCTTAGCCCACCCAAGACTATCTATCAGGTCATGGTGATCTGAATATTTAGTATGCAATGGCTTCCTTGTTATGTTGGTGCTTTAACAAAACTTTATTTAGCTTTGTTAAGGCTTTTCTACATAATAGCAGGTGATTCATTCTTACTGTGTCAGGCACTGTTCTGCCTCAACAACCCCGAAATCCGAGGCTTAAATTGAACAAAGGTCTTTTTAGAATTATTGATTGACTATACAAAATATTGCATGTTGATTTTTGGTCACTCACACTCATAAACCCATCTCAGTCAAACCCCTCAGTTTACATTTCTACTTATCCGAAGCTTAGCTCCTCTGTATCTGTTTAAGTCTTTGTTCATCTGTTTGTGTTTCATACATATTTCAAATGTATGATGATCTGGGTCCAAAACCCAAACAATTGTTTTTTTGTGCAGATATTTTTCTGCTCTTTTATGGGAAATTGACATAAACCTTGAAGCTTGAAAAGTAAATGAGTTTGTTTGGTAGGAGAAAAACCTCAGACTTCAAATAACTGGCTCATATTTACTGCATCAAGCTCCTGATGCCTGCTTTGATTGGCTCAGTGTTTCTCAAGAAGAGGCTTTTGTTATGTATTTCACTGCAGCTGCCCAAAGACAACCACTGGATTTAGATGCAGAAAACAAGACACTCTCTAAAATTGGCTGACCCTTCCCAGCACTCTGTAGACTCTCTGCCCCCACCGCAGAGATATAAGGGCACTCTGACATACTTCTGAGGCATCTTTTGTTGTATCTCATGGGTAAATTCTGCCCAGTGTTATTCCCTGTGAACCCCCTCCACACACACACACACACACACACAAACATAACCAAAACCAGTCGTTTTCGTTCACACACATCAAATATTGTATAATAAATACAGTTAAAGGACTGCAGATGCGACTGTATTTAGATGTGTGCTTGGATTTATAATCTGAGACAGTGGCTTAAAATAACAGAATATAATGGGTGTTTTCCTTACTGTAATTATTTCAAAGCTTTTTATTTACTTCTATTTTCTCTCAGTATGCATACATCTTTAAAGTGACTTCTTGTAGTCACGGAGAGGAAAGTGTTGTATGAAAGGTGCTATACAAATAAAGATTTTTATTATTATTATTATTATTATTATTATTATTAACTGCAGGAGAACATTCTGAGATTTGCTTAGTTTACAGTAAATGTCATGTGTACTAAATTCAAGCTAACAATAGTATCTTGCCTTGGGTTGTGATTTAAATTACTGGACGGATTTCCATGAAGCTTAATGGAAGGGTACAGTATGGCAATTCGGTACGGATACAAGTAAAAATTCTGGTTCTCTAGTAAATTTGAATGACCGGGACTGTTGGGCCTTGGCGGAGGTATGCACTCTCCTGAATTTTATTCTAGTTTCAACTTCAGCACCCAGTCTAAAGGTTATTTAAATAGCAACAGAAGTCACTTAACACACCGCTGTGACTACGTATGTCCTAATCAAAGCTGAGAAATGATCCAGCCACTGACTGTGATTTGTTATCCAATGAGAATCTGTCAGTAGCCCAAGTAACCAAATCACGAGCCAGGTCAGTTCCAGATGTAGTGATTTACAAGGTTAGATATCAGGCTTGGTTAATCAATAGCCTAAGAAGGAGAGTGAGTAGCCTACCTCCTGCTGGCTTCTCATTCAAGTCTACCAACTTAATCACCAACTAGATTAGTCGCCAACTATGATACATACACATACTTCTCTGGCCTCTCACTAGTCTTCTTTGGCACTAATCCTGTGCCAGGCCTACCCCTGCCTAACTCCAAAGCAATGTCCTATGGCATCTGAATAATGTCAAGGGGTACAGTCATCCACCATGCCACGTAGCGGCTTCACTGCATGTATGTGTGAGTGCTCGCTTGCATACACGCCTGTGCAACACAAATATGTGCAATACTCAAGATGGGCTCCAATACTTCTCCAGCAGGGTATCTCCTAACTCCTATCTTTTTAATTATTTATTTTCGTGAACAGTATATATATTTTGTTGGGGTTATTGGGGCATGAATAAGCGTGTGTCACGGCCTTTTCACAATCCCTTACGAGCAAATCCCACCCCCATCCCTGCATTGCCCCCAGCAGGCCCAGCTCAGAGTTCTTCTGATAGCCATGAAGGGATTTGGGCTGGATGGGCAGACCCTGACTGGGCTGATTGCTTTGAATGGCACTGGCTAAAGCTGCCTTTCAAAGCAGGGGCGTTGATGAGCGTCTTCTCAGAAGAGCCTGTGTAGTCACTGCCTCTGGGAGGGACCCTCACTAATACCCCAGCATAAGATATACAGGAAGAGGCAGGGATCACCAGTCGCCTGCAGCTATACACACACATATACATGCACATGCACACACCAACTTACTTAGACAACAACAGAAAAGTACTTCCAGTAAACTTTTTGACTTTTACTTATTTTGCCTATACTCGTCGATGCAACTGTAAATGGCTCAAGCTCGATGGTGCATAAACTATTTTACCCTCCCAAATACCGTGGTGTGGAGTTATTCATCAGTCAGTTTGATGAGCAGCGTGCCGCACATCGTGCTGTTTGTGCTGAAGCTGATTTGAGAATAAACTCTGAACATCTTGCAAAGACAGAGAGGGAGGATTTCCGGAGTAGTACGTGCGCTCGCGTGTTTTGCTCGCTGTTTCACCTTGTCCTTTTGCTCTCATAAAACACCTTGTGAGAAGACAAATTACAGCTTCAGACATAGGTGTCCCGGTGCGTTTTTATCTCTCAGCAGGACCCCAGGGCACATTACCTGTGTTCTACAGGCCCGTCTGGGACATGGGAGCTGTCACTGTTGGGGCCCCTGAGGCCTAGGCTGCTGCTCAGAACAGGGTGGCCTTCTCTTTATGATGGTATGTCCCCCGGAGCATTTGGTTCTGAACTTAAGATTAGTCCGCACCCAAAACCCCTGTCCCCAAACCCACTTACCCCTCTGCTAGCACCTTCGCCATGGGAACAGGCATGTCCATCATAAGCATGATTAGTGATTAACATTAAAAACACAAGTTGTACAACTTCACACTCGTTATGGTGATTGGTACAAGTTGAGGCACAACAACATCCGTACTTTCTACTACTCAGCTTTACTGTGTTTGAGCGTATGGAAAATTCCTAACTCTTGTTGATGTCAGTAAACCTTGTGTCAGAGTCTGAGAGTTGGGGATAGGTGCTTGTCTTCCACAGCCGGCGAATGGCTGCAGGCGAAACAAGCTCATTTTGTGTGAAAGAAGGGGAAAAAGAAGTAGCAGTAAATTACTGATAAGTGACAGAGAGAGCAGCTTATCATGTGACAGCATCAGTGTGGAATGAAGGCCTGGTGTGTGTGAATGAGTTAACCCTTTGACACATCTCATGGCGAGGGTGAAGGTGAGTGGAACACAGACGCGCAGATGTACAACCATGCAAAGCAAAGAGGCGGAGAGGGAAAATGGGAAAGATGGCAGGAGGGGAGTGGGTGGGGCACACAGTGCGCCTGGCTTTATTTTCAATTGCAGTTTACAATTTTTCATGGTCATGTCTCCCCTACCTCCTTTTCAAAATAATCGGCTGTCGGTTTTTGCAAGTCTGGCTGCCTTTCATTTTGGAGGTTTGTTTTTGAAAAGGTTGCTATTATAGCCAAATGGTTTCTGTGCTTCTCTAAACACGGCAAGGCATTAGGCCGGGCTCCGGTTTCAGGGCCTGGCTCCTAATGAGAGACCCAATCACACAGAGGGAAAAGACGGATCAGTCCTGCTACACCAGACCCAACCTGTGGTTTACCTCTTGAAACATAACCACACTCCTTCGCTTCCCCCCCCCCCCATTCTTTTTTTCCACTCTGTCGTTCCCTCCACCTCCTGTCATGATGCTTTTATAACCAAACTTGATCAAAGTTGATTGTGCAGCTGCACTGTTCCGCACAGATCTGCAAATAAATAGATTAACACCAGGGCCGAAATCTGCCCTGACAGCTCGCGTGGATTGCATGCACGGTGCTAGAATATTTCATCTCATATGTGTGGAGAGCTTTTTCTCTTCAGCTGGCGATGATGTGTCATCCTAATACGGGCAGAATATGTATATGTTGAACCAATGTACAGTCCACTGCTAATTATATCTTAAATGTCAGCGCAGGGAATTGGCAGTGGTCCTTGAGGTGCTTAAACAACCACAGGTGTTTTTAGAAGCGAGAAGTACAGGGAATTGTGGGAGTACTCTTCAGGCATAAAAGTTGTTTGCCACACTGTTATTAAGGGTGAGACTGATATAGATAAATGTTGTACTTATTCTGTCTAAAGTTCTCTGATGTTACAAACCTTTTTAAATATAAATAATGATACAAATGACTACACTTGGATTGCTGGAATCAGTGAGCTCCACTGTGAGGTCTGCGAGAAAACACGTGTTAACTGTAGTTAGTTTTAAGTATGCCCTGACTCTCTGTGACTGTTAAGTCTGTTCAGAATATGTACTGCAGCCCTGACTCAAACAGATTTCCAGCCCTTTTCTGTTATTCCCCTAAAGTCTCGCAATTTTCCATTCTCACTGGTGTAAACGCTATGAAGTGGGAACACACAAATTCAGGATAATTGCAAAAGTTTTTTGCTTTACTTGAAACATTCTTAACTTGAACGGACGTGTCTTTGTGCTGATTAACACCACCTACAGAAAACCTGTGCATGTTTCTATCTGTTGACTTTTTTCCCAATCCACTTTGTATGCTTGGGCTGACCAGATAACAATTTTTTCTGGCTTTAAAGCTCCGTGGCACCGTGGATGTAAACACATTTCATATCACACATGTGCAATCATTAACAAAGCCAAAATGTTTGTGTTTTGTATAGTGCTATGGCAGCTGTTGTGCCAACTTCTGCTAACCCCTCAAATTCTTCCTCCAGTGTACACAGAAGTTGACTGTATTTGCTCTGTGCAGATTGTCTGTTCTGCACCACTGAGTCACAAGTCAGTAAGACGCCGGCTTTCACTCCTATAAAGTTGTAGCGGAAGAGAGGAAGGAGGAGAAAGAAGAGACAGAGAGCAGCATGCACAGAGTTGACTGTCACTGACAGACACTCCTCAGTCTCCTTGCAGTGCAGGACTATGATTTATGGAGGAGTCTCCATGTTGTAAGAACCTGAGCAGGATCACTAGCTTCTGCAGGGAGAGAGAAGGGGGGGGGAGAGAGCAGGCTCCTCTGTCCCTCGCGCTTCTCTTACACACCTATCTTAGTTCTTCTTATTTCAATTTCTGTTTATAGTTTTGACGGATTATAAAAAAGCAATGCCAAATGGATACCCCCCCCCCTTTCTTTTCCTTTCTCTCTCATTTTTTCAAAGTGAGTGATTGTTAAACAGTTTATGTATTCTCTTTCTGCCTGTGTGTTTATTGGAGGTAGAGAATTAGGCTTGAAACCATCACCAGAGGTTGTGTTTGAAACTTGAAAGGAAACCCCCACAGCCCAGGCACCCCTCCCTCGCTCTCATCCTGCCACCCTCACTCTCTCTCTTTTCCCTCTCTCTCTCACTCACTCACACACACAACCTCACACTCTCTCAGCGCAGTTGTCACACAGTGGCGCCGCTATCGGCACATTATTAGTTATTACTTTATCGGCTCCCAAAGCTGTCAGAAGACACCCTCCTGGAATATACAGCAGGCATAAGCCATCAGTCCTCATTACGCTAGACCCGTGTGCAATTTACACCCAGCTGCCGCTCACACACCCATGACGACATGCTAATGTGTATTTGTGTGAGTGCATGTGTGTGTGCACACGTTCCTATGCAGATGACAGGGCTGCACACATATGATATGAGCACACCTTTGAGGTAGTGCACTC
Organism: Hippoglossus stenolepis; assembly: GCF_022539355.2. Taxonomy (NCBI): domain Eukaryota; kingdom Metazoa; phylum Chordata; class Actinopteri; order Pleuronectiformes; family Pleuronectidae; genus Hippoglossus; species Hippoglossus stenolepis. The sequence goes on along the minus strand of NC_061483.1, from coordinate 23,093,168 downwards.
ACATGTATGAATGGGGCAGGGCTAATGTGCAACATGATAAAAGCATCCAGCGAGGCCTTTATGTATGTGTTTGAAGAGAGCTGAGGCTTATGTTTTTTCATGATCGGCGCTGCGGCTCCAAGCCACCAGGAGGCGGGGACAACATTGAAAACTGATGCTCTGGTCCTGCTCGACACGCAGGTGTGCGGTAAAACCCCTGGAGGCAACTGGGACCCAACAGGGCCCAGCAAGTCAGGCCGGGTGACTTACTGCGTATCCCAGAGATAGAGATCAACACGAACGTCACATCTCCTGAAAAAAAACCCAGAACCACTTGTGTGTGTGTGTGTGTGTGTGTAGAAAGTAGTGGGTGGAGGGGTTGTAAAAATAAAAGAAAGCATCGTATCAACATAATGAATTATGTTTTGATTCAGCTCTTGCGTATTTCGCCCGAGGTGGCTGTCATGAACAGATGTACAAGTCAGGTTCTCACCATTACTGTGTAGCGTTGGAGTATGAAGATTGTGCAAATCAGACCTCCTGCACCGACATGCCGGTGGATGCTTATTACCCGGCCCCGTTGCCAGGGACTAACCTCTCCAGCGTTTGATCTAGCAAAGTGGCCACATTAGCACTGACTAATTCTCTTGGCTGTGGGTTTGGAAACAACACACGTTCCTAAGGCCTGCAGTCACACTACGATTGTGTGAGTTAAGTTGTAAGAGCTAAGTCTTTAAATCCTCACCCTCCCCACCACATGCATGGTTGTCTTAAGAGGCATCAGTGGAGCACATGCCCTCACCAGTCTGTCAATCACAGGACTGGCTTTCATGTTTGGCATGAGGAAGACATGGCCACACGTCTTTGTTATCGCAGATATTTGTCTAAAACTTTTGGAAAATATCCACATGGTGTCGAACATTCACAGCAGAAAGGACTCAGCACTGGTCATCTACCAAAAATGTACTTATTTTTGATAGTTATGTGTGTATTTACTGGGCAATCTCACTTTCAGCAGATTTTTGTATTCACCAATGTCATGTTGTTTTTCTTCATCAATCATTACTGTATGCTAGAGAACGTGCTGTATGTCATGTAAAGAACACTGTTTCCCATGAGATTATATGTGCCACTATTATAATCATTTTATGGAGGACACACTCTTAAGAAGGTCATAAAAAAGTAACGTTGCACCATGCAAGCCTTTGAAGCAGCAGTGCCTCCAATTTGGTTATTGTGAGAGAGACACGTCCCTATTTGTCAACTGCTGCATTATCAAGAAAATGCAGGAGTATGGATGGCCAGTAGCAACAGGAAGGATTTGCTAAGTTGCTCTTGGATAGCCAAGCCTCCATCACACATAATATTAAACACAATTATGCAAACCTTATTTTTTTTTCAATGAGAACAACGCAAAATAATGGCTTTAATATATACCCTTACCTCCAGCAAGTGTTTTGTATGCAAATGAGGTGTGATTTCAGGGACAGAGAGGCAGAGTGTCTCTTGCATCCATCTTTTGTTGCCAGGCGGATTAAGGGAGATCTGTTATGGTTTGTTAACATGAGAGCTTTTGATTCGGATTGAAACGAAACCATGTGTAGAATTAGATTAAAGACAATGTGTGGTGAGTGGCGGCTCAGGCATGCGCTGGACTTCGCCCGCCCGTACGCCAGCGCTCACCACTGTGGTCCCATTGTTTGGCCAAGCTTCTGTTGTGAAGTGGGTTTTTTGTCCTGTTTTTGTTCTGTAATGGGCTATAATAACTTATATAAATCACAGTGACTAAGCCGGAGCTCCACGGTTTGGGCTTGGCATTGATGGAAGGCCTGGTCCTCCAGAGGACTGGTGAGCAGAAACTCTTGCGTATGCTGAGGGAAAGTTTGAAAGTCAGCGGGCTTTAGGTTTGACAGTGTTGTTTTGTTGCGAAGGGAATCAGCCTGAGGTTTTCTTCTGGGGAGGAAGGTCAAATAAAGAGAAAGGAAAGCTTTGATAGTGATCTACAAACAGTGTGTTAGACCAGGACAGTTGAAGATAGAAAAAAACATATAAAAGGGAGCTGAATTTATGTGAATTTCTTCCCTGTCTTTTTGCTTCGCCTGAAGGGCTTTATTTTGATATCAAAAAGAAATGAGAGGAAAAAATAATGCTGGATTACAAAACCAGGCTGTTCTCATTAAAAAGGGCACAGATACATCAACAAAGGGAGAAGACATAAATAATGGCTTCTTGGAAGCTGTGCTCAAGTGGAAAGTGAGTTTGTTTTTCTAATATTAACTAATCTTAACGTGGAGGTGTGTGTTGTTGAGATAGTGTGTAGGGACAATGAATTAAGGATTTCAGAATTAGTTAGAGCCCTCACTGCGTTCATTACTAGTCATTGATGTTTTGTCAATAGCAGGACGCACATCGTCTTGTAATCTTTGGGCGGTGCATTTAGTTACACTGCTGGGAATTGTCCGTAACCCTGTTTTACATTGAAAATAGCCCAGAGGAAAAGGGGTAAGGAGGGAGAGAGGAGGGGGGCGCACAGAGTAACCACTGATTAATTATGCACATCCCTGATTGTGACATGCTATCTGCTGCTATTAATGGGCAAGGATAATCGCTCTGGATTGTAATTGCAGCCTCCGACTTCAGAAGTGTAGTGTGTCCAACATCAATCTTCATGCGAGAGCCCGCAGTTCGGAGACGAACTTCATTTTGCGACTGTTGAGGTGTCACAGAGTCAGCTCATTTTTAAGAAGAGAAGTGAAGTGTTAAGAAGGAAGGGAGAAGAAGTGGGAAGGGTTGCTTTAAATGGTGTCAGCCACAGACGGGCACGTTCGAACAGGAAGCCGTGATATTACTGTACTCTGCTTGAGGTTATGAAAAATAATTAGAGATCTGGGTTAAAGAGAAAAAAAATATGTGTTTTGAGGTGGCGTATGGAAGTTTTCATTGTTTGAACTTTTAATTCAGCTCTAAATGAGTGTCATTATTCACATGATATAAAATATATGAGAGCTTGGGAAAAAAAATATGACATTAAAATGTTAAATATGAGTTAATGATAAAATAACACACACTGATTTTTCGTCATCAACAGAACTGCCAGAAAAACGTTTCATACATTACGTTGTTTGCTATGAAATGTCTTTCTGTAAATGCAAATGTCTGTTTTATGTCATGTGCGTAATAACTCTCCCTATTAGAGGGAAAATATAAAGAAGATAAATGGGCAGTTTATTCCCCATTTTATCCAATTTCAGCACATTTTTTTCATTACAAACTCAAACCTTATAAAAAAATAAAGTGAAATTGAACCCAGCTTCTCCTTTTTTCCCTGCCTTCTCCAAAAGCTTCCCTGGCAGTTTGTCTAAAAGCTGAAATGAAACGAAGAATGTAATTAGAGGGAAGGGAAACCTTTAAGGGGAATTTCAGAATGCAGAGCAATCAGAGCCTCAAAAGCAGCTTTTGGTGCCCCCATCAGAGAGACTCCTGCCCAGCCACAGACAGTGTCAGTACGCAGAGCCTAGCGTTCCCCTTTCCACGGAGACACACGTCTCACTGTTTTTTATTCTACCTTCCATGGGTGTGCTTTGCTGCTGTCACACCTCCCTTACATTAACCTCACTGCGAGGTTTCCAGATCCAAGAGGAAACCACAATATACAGGCTTTCACTCGCTGGAGAGACAGGAAGGGGAGCTCGGTGATGAGGCATTTGGGCGGCGGGTAACAGGACAAAAGTAAGAGATAGAAAAAAGCAGACGAGGGAAGACCAGGTGTGAGAGAGGGGGAGAGCGGGCGAGAGGAAAGCATGGAAAATAGCATGAAAAGGCCCGTCCTTTGGTTCTTTCTGGCCCATTGGCGGGGCTAAACAAACAGCGAATGCTTTGGAGAGACACATTAACTGTAACTGCCCTTGATCTGGCAGCGTTTAGAGTGCTGTCGGCACGGCTAATAAACACTTCATTTAGTTTTAATGGTGCCGGCGCCTCTCCGCAGCCTTCAAAAGTATCCTGTATTTGGGTCATTTACGGCTCTTCCTCGAGGAGCACCCGAGGGACGGCAGATCCAGTCCACATCTCTGTCTGCTGCAGCAACCCAGGCCTGGGGAAAATTAATAGGGCTATCTGGGAAAAATAAATAAGTGATGGGCTTTACCCCTGCCAAACAGCCCTGAGAGCTTATTAAGGCAAAGTGAAGGGAGATGGGGCAGCAGAAAAAGAGATTTTAATATGTATTTTGCACCTTTTAATGTAGGGCCAGGCTACTTCTTTTCTCTCTTTGATTCCATTTCCTCGCGCACACTCTTCTATCTCTCTATTGCTGTGCCTCTGTGTTCCTCTTCTACAGTAATTGTAAACACAGCAATTATGGATTGTGTGAGACTTAATTATAGCTTGCACGGAGCCCTGGGGGAGCTCTGGCGGAATGCTGTGGCTGATAAAAACGCCAGCTCATCAGCACCCCTCCAATGGTGGCGAGCCCCAGCGAGAGTGGACCAAAGGGAGTCGCTCCCCCAGGGCCCTCCCAGCCAAAGGACCAATTAGTATTAGGCGGGAATTAATCTTAACGGGACGCAGCCACTCAAACAGGTCCTCCCAAGGTGAGGAGGAATTAACGTGCTCGCCTTATTGGTTATGGCTGCTGTTGTCTTTCAGGCAGTCACTCACTCAACGCATAAGCTTAGGCGTCTTGGTAGAACAAATTGGCCTGTAGCTGACATGTGTTCTCCTGCACGCACCGTATCGACACACGAGTTGGAGGAAGCTCCTGGATTGGAAAAAAAAGACCAAAGCGAAAAAGAGGAGAAAATGTGCCATCTAATTTGTATTGCTCTTCATATGTTCTACTGCTCAATTTATCCTTTTCTGGAATGGTGGTCAGAAGAGGGGGGCACATTTTTAAGGCAGCAGCCTATAAATTCAAGTAACTGCTTCTTGTATTAAGACATTCAAAGCTTAGCCCTTTTGTCAGTGTATGAGCCCCCCATCACGAGGGGGGCTCATACAGTGATCCATGGCCAGTTTGAGTATTGATTTCTGGGGAGCATGGCTCCATTAAGGTCCTGCCCGGGGGTGAGGAAGGGTCAGCAGGGGAAGTTGCGGGCCGCCGTGACCCCAGCTGCAGTTTACAATCGATTAACTCTGACTGGGAAGGGAGAATGTCCCTGGGAAGTAAGCACAGGGCCCCACACGCGATTAGGCTACATTAGCCCTCTGGTCAGAGCTGTTCCAGAGGTTTCAGTAAGTTAATTAGCACTTTCTTATGATATCAGTGATGACAGGAGTGAGGCAGCCAGCATTGATTCGGCCTTACTCCATTTCAGCCTTGGAGACCAACCACCAAAGCACCGGATACTCCCAAGCTCCCTCCGAATCGTGCGCAACATACACGTCACTACCTTGAAATGATTATTAAGCACTAACCGGTTATAAGCGATAATATGCAAACTAACTGTTAGTGTTTATTCTGATATTTAAAGCTGTTTTAAAGTATATTCGATTAAGTTGGCTGATAGAGTAGTGGCTCTGCCTCTTTTTTTGCGTTGGAGCGTTTTCTCCTTGTCCTTTTAAAAACAGATGATAAACTTTAGAGGATTTGCATTTATGATGTCTGACAGTTTGTGAGGGCCTGAAAACGAGGAGGTTGCTTCTTTGCAACATTCGTACACAAACTGTAGCGTGTGACACATAAGGCTTGAGATAGAGGCTTCCACATTGACATCCCTGTTGTTGGCTGTGACTTCTAGTCGTCTGCCCCCTCTCTCTCAAGAGGAAACACAAAGAGCCAGCACTAATTTCTTATTTTTGGCAATTAAAGTGTAAAGGTGTCAGGAGCTGATCGTCTTTGTCTCCCCCGCTTACCACATAACGAACATCTCCTCGTTTCGTCGTGTCTCCCCTAATCCCTTTGTTGTTCGCCTGCCATTTTCTTTATTTCGCCTGCTGCTCCGTTCTTGTCATTCTCCTTCGCCGCTCCATCTTTCTGTCTCTCGTGCGTCATATCATTCTCTCTCCCTCTGCTGTTCTCACAGTACTCCCTTTGTCAAATGAAAGGTTTGCCAATAGATCACTCATGCTCTTTGTTCTTCCACCTTTACAGTATGCTGCTCTCAATATTGTTTGTTTTACCAGCAGCTAAACTGCCTTACACCTTTTTTCTCTCTCTGTCTGTATCGCTCCATCTCTGCCTGTCTGTTTTTTGCTCGGGGCCCAGCCAGGCAAGTGAACAGCGACAGATGAAGCACCTTGTCTGTCAGCAGTGTTAGATGGAATTAATCATGATTCGGTAAGTGCTGTGATGAGGATTCAGAGATGCTTGTTAGAGATAGAGCCATCAGGTGTGTCTGATCCGTCATGCACTGACAGCAGCCTCGGGCGGGACACTGAGCCAGGTATTAAGGCCTGTTTAGGACCCAGTCCTGCCCTCAGGTGCTGGTGGTCATGAGTGTACAGGGCTTAAAATTAACACCCGCCAAGCCACCAAATGTAGGTTAAAATTAATTGAGGCAGGTAGTGTTGTCAAGTAAGTGGCCAACCTAGCAGAGGCTGAATCACGGTTGCAATATCCAGATGCGCAAAGTACCAACAATCATTTGCTCAGGTAGTGTCCAGGCTCACCGGCTTGTTGTTTGTATCAGTGCAGTGCATGAACCAGAGTTGTGGGAAACATGCTGTGTATTGGATGAATGTCATGGTGTTAAAAATCCTGCCAGATGATTTGCCTTTGAAAGATGAATTAACGTGTCATGCCGTTACTTACTCTGTAATACAAGAAAACTTCGTAATTATAATTGCAATAAAAGAGAATATTTATTTTTTACTTACATTAGCAATTAAACAGTTTGCATTTAATTAATTATGTTAATTATGATATTTAGATTTAAAATGTGATAAAATAACATTTGAATGGATGAAGGCTTTTACACATAATGTTTTGTAATAATAATGTGAGCAAAACATTTTTAGTGAATTCAAAACCTAATTTATTTCTAAGTCCATATGATTTATTGTACCATATAATATCAAATATTATTGGACTGTGTAGTCACATGCTGCATGGACTGGAAAAAGAAAATTGTTGGACCCCCTTAAAAAAGTACTTTAATTGGCAAAACACAAATGGATCAAATAAAACTTAACACAATTGATGACTTTAATTAAAAAAACTTAATTCATTTGTTCTTTTAAATTTGTATAAGTTGGTTAACATTATTACTTTTCAGTAGATCCCTATTAAGGATGCCTCAGTACAGTGCCCCTGCGAGACAGACAGACGCTGAACAGCAGAGCTCCTCTGCACATTAGCGGCTGTTTGCGGCCATGTCTTCACATGCCAAGGAAGCGCTTCGGCTCCTCTTAAAAGCCAAAGTGTATGTTATGACTTTGTGACAAATCTCTGACATGACACAACAATCAGATAAGAGCTCAACCCTCCCCAAGGCCAGAGGCGGCCTCTGAGACAAAAGAACAAGTGGAAAAATAATAAATATCTCTAAAATGTTACAAATTAGAAGTGTTCTGCTATTGAGAGGAATCTATGTGATGTGCTCTTTGTGTCTGCATCCAGTTTCACATTCCTCAGGGTAATTTAGAACATGGCTCTGCATAGCTTTGTTTAGTTTAAGGAGCCCAAAAGAAAGCATTTTGCGGCACATTGGCATACTTTTCTTGTTAAGCAAGGTTTAAGGTAGAGATAGACATGGCAGTAATTGCAGTTTTTGACTGATAATAGGAGTTGAGTATAGCAGACATCAGCATACCCTCATCGCTGGGAAGAAAAATGAGTATAAAAAAGATTATGCTGCAGATAAGGCAGCATGAGAGAGGAACAGTATCTCATCCACTTGACTGTTTCACTGTCGGGGCCCTCACATGGATCCTGCTGAAGATGCAAAGTGGATTCAAAGTAAACATTTGAGCAGAAGATAAACAAGAAAGCCCAAAAAAAAATGTAACTGGGACAGAAATTAAGAATGAGGACACATCAGCCTGTAATAGCGGTAGCATAACAAACACAAGCCAAAATTAGTCTCTCGCAACAAACTGACAGGGGTATAAAAACAAGCCTGCGTGCGTGATACGAGATTATAATGAGGCAGTGATTGTTTGTCCTCAATTTCCATTTCAGCTCCTTCTCAAATTGAAGGCAGACACTTGTAAACAGCCATACCTATGTCTTTGCTGTTCTCATTAGCTTTTCTTTTTATTTCCCCCCTAACACGTTATTGAGCTGGAGGATCTAGATGAGAGGGGCCCGTGTCACTTCCTGTTTGCGGGAGCGCTTCCTGTTTTCCTGGCCATGTTGTGGTCGTCTGTTCCCGGGCTGGTGTTTATCGCCTGGTTTGCAACCATCTGAATGTTGCAGCCGGGGTCCCTCTGGGATGTTTGTTTGTGCTGTCTTTTATTATGCCATTTTTTTAACTGCCATTGTGGCAAGACAGGAATGTGCCATTGCTTGTTGTTGGCTGCTGGAGTGAGAAAGCCCAATTACCATGGGTCCCAGTGCCTGGTTGCAGTTGTAGCTGGGCTGTGTGTGTGTGTGTGTTGGGATTGTTCTGGTGAACAGCTGTCCCAGGCCCCACTGGCAGTGATGGCAGGGGATAGTTGCCGTGCCGTTGACAGCGAGGAGGAGGAGGAGGAAGAAGCAGACAGGCTTATAAGGGACTCCTCATGTGTTGTGTGCTGCCACCTTGGTTCTAGTCAGCAGCGAGCTCTCCCTGTCTGTCTCCTCGCCACTTTTTAACCGCCGTCTGATGTCGTAAAATCCTGCATGTGATGCTGCGACTGAAGTCGTGTGCGTTCCTCCCAGTTTACACAGTATGTGTGGCCAATTAGAGCTGGGCTTATGAGGCTGATGTATGCATTATAGTCTATTATTCCCTCTTCCCCTGATTGTTGACCATTAACTGCTGTGTCATTAGTTACTTCACCAAGTGTGGTGGCAGCACAGGAAGGCGCACAGTCTGTCACACACATTTCCCTGTGGGCACATGGCATGAGACACTGGAATGTGCCTGCAAAGCGGTGACAGCATTCTGGGGGGATTTTAGTAGAGTAAACCAGGAACCACATTATATGGCTGCCAACTGATTAAAAGAAAAATAGCAAAAACATCAGCTTTACTTTTAAATTGGCCTCTTACATTTTGAAAATATACATCGCTAAATGGTTTGGAAAAGCTGGAGAGGCATGAAATTCGCTCAGGATTGTACAATCCTTCAATTTAACAAGAGAAATAAACATATATATGTGATCGGAGTTGCATTAAATACAAAAGTGTCCTTATGCATGTTTCCTCCACTGTGTTGTTCCACTGTGGGTAGTGTTGTGTGTGACACAGCATTGACTTGCTGTCTGTCTCTCTCATATCCAGCGCGGCAGCGTAGTGAGCGGTGTCTAATGGAGCCTCTGATGAATAATGAGTCCATACACTGGTAATGTTCTGTGCAGAGTAACGGCTGCATTGGTTTCTGTCCTGTTAACTCCGCCGGTGTAAGATTGATTGTGGTGCGCTCCGCAGTCATACAAAGACACTTCATTGCTCTGCAATGAAAATAAAGCTTCTCCCACACCGAAATGAAGAGCAATGGCACCGGGGCAACCGAGGAAAACCAGCACCAGGCCTGGAGACAACCACAGCCCTGCCGACACCGGCAGTGAGTGAGTGACACGCCGTGAAATAAGCACCGCTCCAATAAGAACTATTTGTTTATACGTTGCTTTCTGCTAATTGCGGGGTGGCAGAGTTTGTTATTTTTGCCTCAGCTGAGATGAACCTCGCTTGCCCCCCGATTAGACCGCTCACTGTACTCAGACATCCTCCACCAAGACTGTCCTTCAAATTACACTTGACACTGTGAAGAAACATCTAATAGAAGTGTGTAATGGGCTCTGATGACAAACTACACGGTTGGAAGACCATGTAATCTCTCTGCAATTAATTAAAGTGCATCCTGTGTGTGTGTGTGTGTGTGTGTGTGTGCGTGTGCGTGTGTATGTTTGTGTGTGTATTAGCGTTTTTTTTCCTCTTCTTACCCCCTTTCTCTCACACCCAGCCAAACCAGATGCCACCAAATAACTGAAATAACATTGCCTGTCAACAGTAAAAAATGAAGACCCATACCCTAACAAAGAAAGGTACTTAGAGCTGGCAGAGGGAGGCAGATGCGAGGTTATTTGTGCTCCAGTGCTTCTCAGTGTCCCGATAAGGGTCCTCCACAGCTCAACATCTGTACCTCCACCCGCCTAATTACCCACAACACCCCTGCCCAACCGCTTCCTAGTCTGTCACCACCTCAGAGCTCGCTGGAGAGGAGGAGGAAAAGGAGAAGGTGAGAACAGCGTTAGCCCTTGCTGGGGGCGTCGTGATTTAATTTCAATATTCCTGCTTCAGAGATGATTAGTCACAATGGATCAGAAAACATTTTAGATCGAAGGAGATGCTCATTCTTTCTCTCTCCCGTATCCCTCTTTCCATATTATTTTCACACTTAACTTTTGTTATTTACTCTTGTCTATTTATTTATTTATTTCCCCACCACCGTATTGATCTGCAGACAAAGAACAATTAGGCCCATTCTGAGGATAATTCACTTATTTTTATAAGTAAATGAGAAATTGGCCACGCTTTATGTAAGTTTTGATGGGAGCTATCAGTTTGGAGTTGCCTGTGCCATTGATTTGATTAAAGGCATTATGCATTGTCTAATGAGTTTTACACATGGCTGAGTGGTGAATAATCACCCGGCGATTTCTGACCCAGAACTCCTCTTCGCGCCCCCTCCTCCTCGCTTTTTTCTCACTTTTCTCTCGTTCTCGCTTTCCCGGAGCAGAGGACCAGACACTCTGTAGTTCGCAGGAGAGGTAACGGAAATCAATCGGGCTGTGATTTGAAGAGTTTTCCCTCACCCCTTCCCTCCCCCCGTTACTCAAGTCAATTGATTCCTTTTGCCTGTTTTTTGCTTTAATATTCATTTTCAGGCAAGTGTTAAGTAAACGTGCAGAGAGCGAATGTGAATATTATAGGTCCCGAGCCTCTTTGCATGAGATCAGTTTTGAAAACTATAAATTTTAACCTGCACCACAAATTGTCTGGCAATTAAAGTGTACTGTGTATAATAAGCGGTGTCTCTATTGGGTGTTTAGCTTTATCGAGCCTGTCTGGAGATAGAGCTCATACCTGCTGCTCTGCGAATTGCAGCACATAAAAGATGGACTGAATGTGTTCCCAGGGAATATTGCCCTCTCCAAAAGACCAATCCGTCTTGCTTAGGGAAGCAATCTTAGGTGCGGTAGATAAACTAATATTTGTGTATAACCTCAGTCAGACAATACAAATGATCGGATGATTTTTCATCTCCTTATGCATACAGGGAAATATGAAAAATTGAGGTTTAGGAATATTTGCAGGGTCTGCGAGGCGGCTGGCTGGGCCGCTGAGTGCCCTAGGCCACGCTCCTCACCAACGACTGCCGAGCGAAGAGTGATGAGAATATTATACCCGTCTGTTTCCCGTCACTCCCCATCCTCCCCTCCCACCTTCTTCATTCTATCCTCTCACCACACTAATTCATATGGCCACAAGATGGAGAGAGAGGGAGTGAGCGAGGTAAAATGAGAGAGAGGAAGCGGTGCACGGGCCGACCCTCTACCTTGCCATCTTTTTCACTCTGACATAATTCTCCTGGTCCCTCACACTCCTCTTTATTGTCCCTCCCACCTTAAACCAACACCCTACACCACTGCTACCACACACCCACCTACACACATACTCTTCATCCTCTGGCCCTCAGCTCATCGGATTAATCTGCTGGTGTAACCAGACCAAACTATTCATCACGTCGAAATGCTGGTGGGTGAATACAGACAGTGTCATCCCTAGTGCTGTTTTGCCAAACTGAAACCCATCTTTGTGGAAGTTAAGAGAAGATATTAAGGAGGCTAGAATGCTAATACTCCATCTGTCTTATTACACGATAACATCAGTTATCTAAAATACAAAATACAAGAAATTAACTGCAATATGTCGCATTTATAATTAATTTGATGTGCACCTCTAATACCCAGGTTTATAAGTCTGTTTTTATGATTAGCAGGCCTTGAGAGCATGGTACAGTATGTGTTTTACCAGCATCAGTCAGGAGAACGGCACGTTTCCCTATAAGACAGAGTTCATTTGGCTCCCAACAGGCCGGTGTCCCTCTCTATCCTTCTTCCTGCCTTTAAGAAACTGCTGAATCCCACAGAATCCAGCCGTCAAGTGCAATTCCCCTCACCACCACTCTCTGACATGGAGATGGTGACATTTACCCCCACGCTCCCCTCTCCTCCTCCCCGGGTTTGGGAGTTTTTATTTTTAGTTTATTGCGTCGCCTCACGCCAAAGCCTCCCATGTTTTCCCTTGAAAACCTTTCTGTTTGCTCTCTATATTTCTGCATTATCTGCCTTTGCCCTCTGCTTTCCAATATGTCTTTTTTTCTCCCCCTTTTTTATTTCATTTTCTCCCTCCCTCCCCCCTGTCTTTGCATCTCCTCTCCCCCTCGCTATTTTAGCTTTACTGCGGTGAGGAACTTCTCCCCTCGCCTGTTCATGATAAATCAGGGGTCTGAGCGGCGGCAGACGGTCGGAGGCATCAGTCGCGAGCCTGAATGAGATAAGCGGCACTCATCTCTTGGCCCTGTATGGAGATTTATTGGGCTGGGATAAGCAACAAGCTAGCCATCACTCTCAGCCAAATAGACTCCCCGCCTGCATGTGTTTATTCTTATTGCACTGCCACGACCACTGCCGCTGTCAGGGGTGGAGTAGCCCCCGGGGGCCTTCTCCGTGGTAGAGGAAGCCTAGCCCTGCTCTCTGGATCATTACCTTCTATTAGATCAAGAAAACAAGCCTCCACATTCGGGCTCTGAGTGACACTGATGGTCCAATTTCTCTCTATCTCTGAGGACCACATAGGCATATATAAAATAAGGTTATTGGATTGGGTCCTCACATCCAAGTGTCAATGGTGTTGTCTTTGTTTTTGAATTTGTGAGTCCTTCTGTTGGTGCATAGCACAGAGAAAGAAATCCTTAACTATTCACGTATCTGACAAACATTTATGTCAGTGATGAGGTCAGATATCCGAGAGCATACAGGGACAGCAAGGTGTGGAACAATGTATTCATCGGCTTTGTGACTGATAAATGTGAAATCTTAAATTTTTCCACATCAACTTCAAGCCTCTTCGATCGCAGCCTTTAAAGCCAGTCAATGTCACTTTTTAAATAAGGAATAATGCAATCTTTCTGCTTCTAAATGAAAAGTAAAGTTCATGTGCAAATCAATGCAAATATGCAGAATTAAAACAGAGTGTATGCCTGTACAGCCATACTTGACTGGTATGACCAGTAGCACACAGTGGCTAGTGGCAGCGAACATATATGAGACAACATAGGCTGAATCAAAGGTCTCCAGCACAGAATTACACGTTCTTATATTACTTTATTCACATATTATATCTAAACTGATCTTCAAAGCAAATGAATATGCTACTTCCGGTGTTACCATAAATCATTATTAACTCAGTTTGTAACAAAAGCATCTGAAACACATCACTGTCAGATTTAGTCTAAATCTGAACCAGAAATTGCCTGAGGATCGGGTTTCAAAGTTTTCTTCAATATCAAATCCTATAATAGTTGTCAGTACATCCAATGGTTCATAGAAAACAGGAATTTAAAGCTAATTCAGCATGTATAATTTGCAATTTTTAGCCAAAAACTCAATTAATGACAACACGATTCCTGTTTCTTGGAAAACTTAAGTTTGTAACTGTTTAAATAAGTGAATACTTTAATTTTTATTGCAATATTATCCAAAAGGCAACACAAACATGACAGTAGTATTACTCATGTGACTGACAACTGATTAACAAATAAAAGTAAAAAGCAAAATGTAGTTGAAGCAATGTAATTATAGTGTGTTTACCATGCACACAAGGTTAGTACATAATGGCTGCCTAGTGACGGTCAGGAGTTGTGTGCCAGTAAAGTTAAATTGACAATCTTTGGTCACCTAGCACTTGCAGTTTAATATAGTCTCTAACAGAAGCAAACTGTAAGCACTGTTTACATACAGATTGCAAATGGCGGGAATGTCACATTATGCAAATACTTGTTCATTTATTGCACATAAATTTGTGCATGAAGCTTGTATGCTCATGTTCTTGTTTTTTTTTGGGATTAGCGTAAAAAGTCTGTAATATCCCAACATACAGCTTGTATGTTGCTAAAACAAGAAAATCTTAGCAAATGAAGGGTAATTGAGTACCATTAACCTGTAATTGCCACATGTGGCCACAGTGGCCGCTGTGACAAAAATTCCAGGATTTCCCAACTCTTCTTCTCCAGCTGCAGGATGACAGCATTAATTTCTACAGACCAGCCGTCTAACACATTACCTGTTAGCCAGCCGGTGTCAGAGAGCTGCAGGCCAAGATGTGCACATCCAGCACCCGCTCCTTCCCCACTCCCTCCTGGTGCCACAAAAACATACACACCCCTCACCCAACAAGTTCTCCACAAATTGCTTTTACCCTCCTCACCCCCGAGTGTACACACACACATATGCGCACACAAACTTGGGCCTGGATGGGGTATCGGGGGTTAGTTTCTCAGCACTCAGGTTATATTTAATCACGGCTGGCGGATGAGGAGGCTTTTCTCTTTATGAAAGGTATTAGAGCAGCATTGTGTTTTCACTCAGCTTTACACTCTGCCCCCATGCTTCTCTCCCCCTGACCTCTGTTACCATGTGCCAGGGAGGAATTTGATAAAGTGACACCGGCCCCCACTATCTCTTCCTCTCTCTTCATCTCCCATCTCGGGTTCAGATTCTAATAGTGCGTCTGGCAGGTCTGAACTGCCTCTCATCTCATCAGTGGGGTCACACCTTTGGGCCGCCCTCGCTCTCTCTCCGCCAGCACTCGACTTGTCATTTATTTTGCTGCCGAAGCGGCCGGCGAACCCGCAGGTCTGATTCAATCTCCAACATCCCGAGGCTGATGTACCGGACAGAGCCCATCGCCGCCGCCTGCAATAGCGCTCGCAGGCATGGAGAGGGGGCAGGGTTTTCTCGCAGCAGGAACACCGGGGCCCTCGCGTCTTGCAACTTCCTGCTCTCCGCTCATCCTTTGCTCTCCCCTCGCTGAACCTGAACCTTCGGGGAGGATTTTCTTGCGCCATAAATTGTTAAAACACACTTTTTTCGTTAGCCTAGGAGTCGCACTCTGACAGAATACGCTATCATTCAACTTTCCCTCTGCATCCTTATGTGACTTATACCCCAACCCAAGTTGATCTGTTCTACTTCTACTTAAGGGCCCCATTCTCTTTGATCTAACTAAAGTTACAGAGGAAAGTGAGGAGCATTGGGAAGGCTCCAGCAGGGGGGTTTACATGCCCTTTCAACACTTTGAGAAGCAGGGGATGCTCTCCATTCTGCTTCATGTTGCACCCGGGGACTCTCCCCACTTCACTAGCATGCATCAGCAGACACTTGGTCATTAGGTAGATTGACAGTGATTGTCTGGCCTGCGGAGCTGAGGCAGCCTCTGCTCGGCTCAGATGCCTGCTTTGAAATGCACACATATAGATTTTGTGTGGGTGAACAGAATTAACAGAAAACGTTACAAGCGAAGGTAATCGATAATGGTGTGAAAGATGCAGCGAACAGTGTGGAAATCACATTTTGGACAGGTTGCTACTATGTAATTGATTGGGTGTAGCTTTAAGCAGCTGCTGTTCTTTTTTTTCTTTAAAAAAGGCTGACGGCCAGTATCTCACAGCGGCTCTCATATCTCCACCACTAAAGAATGTGACATGTTCTCTGTAGAGAATGTGAGGGGACTGGAGATTGCGGTTTGCTTCCCTGCAGAACTTTGTCATTGCCCCGGATTTGTGTTAAGACAGAGCAGGGTTTCTAATTTGCTTTTGCATGGTCAGTGTGAGGGACGTATTGGAAATAATGCTACAGCATCTTGTATTTCTCCTGTTAGATGCAAAACTAACTGCTGATGTACAGTACAGAGGTCACTGATGACCGGAGATTGAACTGGATTTGACTCGTGTCCTCCTATCCCTGCGTTGGCCTCCCTCATACGTCTGGTTTTCTGTGTATGTGTGCAAAGAGGAGGTTGCGGGCTGTCCTCTATTATTCATCAGTGGTAATGAGTGAGAGGAACTAGCAGCATCTGTGGACTTATTGATCCTACCCTCTGGTTTCGTGCCTCAACTGTGGTGGGGGAGGACAAAAGGAGGTGTGCTCAACCCAGACCCACACCTCTGCTCAGGAGCTTGGGGAACGTGCCCAGCCCCCTGTTTCTCCTGGCTGGCTGGCTGGCCACCTGGCCCTGAGACATTACCCTCTCATTGTTTTAGATTGGAGTGCCCTGCCTTGGTTTAGGGACTGACTGAAGTGTTATATTGTTCATTGAAAAATATTAATTCAACTGATTTTCACGTTAAAGTCATACAAACTGTCACTCTCAAAGGTTTGCATTTTGGAAAAGGTGAAACATTGTGCTTTACCTTTGACATTTTAAATTCATTCTGAGTACGTAAATAATGAATGATGTAGATTTTGGAAACTGGTACTGCAGTAAAATATTGAATTTTATAAAGGATGTGTAATGACCATGAGGGAATAACCCTCAGCTGCCCTGTTGACCATATACAGTATATCTGAGCCTTCCTCTCACTATGTATTTCCCTCACTCCACCTATTTTACTGCCTTGGTGCACAAATGCAAGTATGCTAAATTAGGCCAACCCCCTTTTAATACCACAGAGGGGGGAGAAGCAGCCATTATGAATTATCCTTAATTACAGCCATTTCCTAAACTAATAAAGCTGCTAAATCTTTACTGCAAAGGTTAGTTTACCCAGCATGCATAAAAACCACTGCATGTGTGTGCGTGTCCGTGCCTCCGTCTGTATTTGTGCGCGCACATGCACATGTCGGTGTGTGAGCTCATGCATTCAAGCGTACATGCTGGTGATGGGTGTGTGTACCGTGTGTGTGTGTGGGCGCAGGAGAGCTGGCTGGCAGCACCCATAGTCCCATTAATTTCACGTGGGCTCCCTATCACCAGTCACAGATGCCTATAGACACGTAAATGAGTCTCCAGCGAGCGGTGGGCCGCCTCAGCCAGCCAGCTCGGGCCTAATGGGCTGGAAAGCCAGCGTATGTGACGGCAGGAGATGAGGGCCTTATTTACACTGGCAGACATTAGTGGATGGATGCTGATTCACTGATTAACACGTCAGCCTCCCTTACATCCCCCCACTCTTCCACCCCCCCATGCCTCCTCCGGTTCTCTTCATCCCTTCCTTCTCTCCCTTCAAACCTCTATGTTCGTAGCTACACACGTTAATATGAACGCGAAAAAACAAATCCACACACATATCCTCTTCCTCTTGTTTTCTCCCCTCTTTTTTTTTCCTTCCCCTGAACTTCCTACACCTTCCCCTGACAACAGATACCCGGTGAAGAACAATCAAACACACGTACACAATTTCCAGTGCTGGAAATGCATGGTGGCAGGCTGCTGAGAAGGGGGAAGCCATCTGTGATTGATAGCTTCTGTGGAAAGATAATGTTTCTCATGCAGCGCAGAGTGAGGCACTGATGGAGGAAGATGACTTTTTGAATGGTTAAGTGGGTAAACGTTGGATCGCGCCCGCGGAGCTCCCATTCGCCTCACCCGCCATCAATCCCTCCCTCTCCTCTACGCTCTCTCCCTTGCTCTGCCTTTCTCTTTCAGTCGACTAGATTGTTTATTGAAAAGGCGCGAGGAGGCCACCGATAAGAGAGGCAAGGCTAATGCCGTGATTTGTGTCAGTCACGCCACACAATTTGTTACAATCGCGACACTTATCACAATATAATATGTTTATTCTGGTCAATTAAGTGCCGCAGGAAGGCTCCTGCATTTGAAGTGTCACATGCAAGACGGGACAGGGTGAGCGTGATCAAAGCAAATGGAACTAATCTAATTGTACAGCATCACACGCTGCTGCAACCTCGGTAGCCATTACCATTGCCAGCCAGCCTATGAACTAGTGCATTTTGGGAAAAAACGATGGAACAGCTCAGGTTTACAGGTGCAGAGATGGCCAGCCTCTGTGCACATGACACAAACACATGCTGAGTTTTTCATGGACCTATCTAGGCTTTCACTTCTCTTTAGCACTAATTAAGCCTCCCATAGATATATTACAAAAACATATCAACACTTTGACTTGCATCCACAGCAACACCATAAACACACACACACAACTACCTTATAACAAGTATGACAGGAATACAAAGAAGGAGTGCACCGTAAGCAAATAATCACACTGTTACGTAGGTCTGCGTAGCTGTGCAATTACACTGACGCACTGACACACCAACAAGCCTTTCATCAGTTGTGTCAAAGCCAACACATATTTACTTTTGTAAATACAAAGACAAACGCAGAATAAATGCGCACATCAGCACACCTTTTTTGTTTTTCGACATCTGTACAGCTGCACGCACACACACACACACACACACACACACACACACACACACACACACACACCTGGACACATTGTGGCCTGGCCCCAGCATGGATCTGAAAAGAGTCAGAGTATACATAAAAGCAGTGAAGGCAGTCTGTGTAGCGGACCAGTGCTTCAATCGATCTGAGAGGGTTCATTAGGTAAGTGCTGACATCACAGATTGATGTCTCTTTAAACCAGTGCCTGCCGAGGAGCTGACAAGGAAAATCAGCACTATTGACTCCCTCAGTAGTGTGTGTGCATGTGTGTGTGTGTGTGTGTGTGTGTGTGTGTGTTGGTCTTTGTAACATACCACTGTGCGAACATACATTCTTACGCACATATGCCCCAATAAAATGAACATGTGTGCACTAGCATTTGGCACACAGGTGTGTCTCTTTGCGAGTGTGTGTGTGTTTGTGTGTATGCATGTTGTTTCCCTTGACGCCGCACTAAATACCCTCGTCTTTGATGGGCTCCTTGGGTGTAGGTGTTCACTAATGTTGCTAGTTATACACTCAGCCATGCGTCTAAGGAGCCTGTCAGCCGGCTTCTCCCTCTACGCCACCATCCATCCATCCATCCAGTCTCTATTGTAGAGTAGGGGAGAGATGGAGTGGAAAATGGAGATGAAGAGTAATGGAAAAAACATAAGGTGGAGAAGTCAGAGAGGGACTGGGTAGGATCTCCCGACATCTATATTTCATTAGCACATTTAGGAACTCTGTTTGGTGATTATGTTGTGCAACTTTTTGACTAATTTGAAATCCAGGGAGAACCTTAGCCTGGAGCTGCATATGTTTTGAATGAGACCTAAAAGCTGTTTCATTCAAATTCAGGGCATAGATTTTTAAATTCATGTCGCGGAAAAAAAGGAGCCTGAAAGTTCTCTCAACGCACGGCCCCAGTCCCTTTGCCCTGTA
Organism: Hippoglossus stenolepis; assembly: GCF_022539355.2. NCBI lineage: Eukaryota > Metazoa > Chordata > Actinopteri > Pleuronectiformes > Pleuronectidae > Hippoglossus > Hippoglossus stenolepis. The sequence goes on along the minus strand of NC_061483.1, from coordinate 23,073,709 downwards.
CTTGTCGATTGATTTGAGATGTCATTTGTATCTGATCTGTTTCTCTAATTAAGATCAGGGGAGAATCATTGGCATTGAGTGGCTCCACACGCCCATCGATTGGAGCAGGGAGGGAGTCGGTGTTTGTGCAGATAGTGTGGACAGGAGTGACATGAATCAAATGGGTGGGTTGAGCCAGGGCCAAAGTGACGCCAGCCCTAGTTGGGCAGTCCACAAAACCTCCAATGTCGATTGTTAGGTTTTTAGGTCATTGTAGGTGTATTTGACGTACAGCTTTATGATAAATGTTTGTCTTATCATGTCATGCAGCTTAGTCAAGGAACAGCAGAGCATTTGATTTTGTAACACAGGCCGGGTGACAATCTAAATTTAACTTCTGGCAGCACCAGTCTGTTATTGTTCTCATTTCCTATTCGCATGTTGCTTATCTTGCTTAATCCGCAATAAAGTCTTAAGTACGTTAATACATTTTAGCCGATAACTACACAAAATCATCAGCATACATTCAAGAGTCTTAAGCTCTGATGGTAATACAATAACCATCACCTCATCTAGAGACTGTGGCACCATATGCAGCTGCTCTAAATGAGCCATTGATCAGCTCCTTTGGAATGTGAACAGTTTCTTCATGTCCAGTTGAAATGTCTTTAAACAATCTATAAGTCTAAGAGAGACAAAGACCAATCGACTTATCAGGCTTTAATATATCAATACCCAAGATTGTGTATTTTCCACAAATACAAAGTAAAACAGTTTATAAAGTTTGCCTGCACTTTCTTTTATCCTGAGCTGAGCATAATGCAAAGTAAGTGTTTGGATTTGTGCAGAACTGAAGGCAAGACTCCCTTCCAGGCCGCCGCCACCACCACCACCGGAGGCACTTCCCCATTGGCTGCCTCCAGGAGATTAAAGAGAATAATTGCCAGCTGATTGGCTGTTTAATTTTTTATGGACCTTTGATGCACAGGGTGTTTGTATTACCTTTATCAGCAGGCATAATAATGGGATAGAGTTTGACACAGTTAAAACAGGCCTTTTTACAGAGGTGAGGAGCAGTAGCTCTTTATCTCGGTGTGAATGAATGTCATTGCTTGACTAAATTATGCAAGAAAATGATCACCTGTCCATCTGTACATAATAATTTAAATTTTTTTGTCATGCCAATGCATTTGGACCATCCCTTTTTGGGATTACAAGACAATATGCACAAACATCTTCTTCCAGTATACATATACAAAAGAAGGAAAAGTTTAAGAGAAAAAATGTACTAAAAAAAATGTACAAAATGAAACAAATTTACTAATAATTTAGACAACACATTGGACACATCTGCTTTTCTTCTTCTAAATGAATGTAGGCTATCGTCTAGTTTCTACAGTTAAAGGAAACATACCTGGTTGGGATCTTTGCTTTTTTGATTTGTGCAAACACCAATTCTCGAAACCAACAAATATTGACCTTTTCATTGTCCTCAAAGTCTCTGCAAACCCTGAGTTACAGAACGATGTGCACACATCTTTAGACAAGGAGTCAGTCACTTGTTTTTCCCAAATAAATATTTGTATTTTCAACCTGTACTGTCTTTCATATTATGCACCAATTTCCATAACTGAGCTATTTACATATGTTCCGATGGGTCTCACATGATTCCCATACCATCTGCCCCAACTATTGCCAACTTTAGTGCATATGTATGAATATAGAATTCATAGATTTATAGAATCTAGAATATATCTTACAGCAATACTTTTTGCACTGATATTTCTAAGCCCTCTAACCCCAGCAATATAGTCAAATACTGGGCAAACACACTGACTTGAAACATTTTTGCATGTTTGGAAACTCGCATTTTTTTAATCTTTGCTTAATTTGCTTATCAGTAACAATTAATATTTTAATGTGTAGTTGACACAGACAGACTGCCTGTGATGAAGACTTTGCACTCTAACTATTTCATTTCAATTAGGAACCAATTGGTAATATCGTTTTTGTACATACAGTATGTCAGGTGTTGATTACACTGTTTAGTAGGTTTATGACACTATTGGGTTGGATTATATAAGATTGTAAGTGTTTTTGTAAATGTAAAATTTGAGTTCTTCAATATTATATTATTATATTACATACTATTACAATGAATGAATATGCAAAAATCTAAAGTAGTTATCCTAACAAAAATGTAGCACTTTCAGTACAGTGTTGTTTATTGCATGTTCTCTTGCATTAAATTACAGCTGCCTATTTTAAGTGAACTGATTATCCCTGCTCAGTGCATTTCATATATAATGTTTGGAATCCTTTGGTCTTAACTCCGCAGTGTGAACGAACATGAGAGTTAGTTGTGCCAGCTCCTTGCAGATCAGGGACAGCTGCAGTCGACAGTCCCATGTTCATACCCCTGCCTGGTGACACTAATCTCTTCCTGTAGGTGACCTACCTCCACATTCCCAATCTGCCTGTGAGTGGAGGTGTGTGCCTGTGTGTGTGTGTGTTTGTGTTGTGTCTGTGTTGTGTGACGGTTGCTGCGCATGTCTTCTTTGCGGTTACGCTTCGGAGGTCCAGGAACGGTGAGCCTCTCATGGTTGTCACTTTGAGGTGGGAGAGCAATCATTTCCTTGGACAACAGTCCCATCCTCATCCCTGCTTCCCGCCTGCTCAGATTAGTTCCTCTCACTGAGAAAATTTGCATCCGAAATATTTTCCACTTATTTATTTTTTCTCCAATTTTGTTCCCCTTTTCTTTACATTGCCTACCATCTGTGTCTCTTTTTCTCTGCCCTTCTGTTTTCTTCCTCCTTGTTTTCCCCCGGACGCTGTAGAGCATTTTACTACTATTGTCAGAAAGAGTAACAATTCTATTGTGGGGTGATCACGACAGGGTGTTTTACCCACAGATCACCAGAGCAATTAAAATCTGTAAATAAGGCTACCCATGATGCCTCACTCAAACAATGGAGTCCCGTAGGAAGTGTTCGTTTGAAGGAGAACTGTGGAAGAGAGACTTTCTTTCTCTTTGACTCTATCTCTCTCGGCCCCTCTCTCTCATTAATTAGGAGACGCTCGTTCAACCCGACACGGCTGTGTCGATGGGCAGCTTTGCATTGTCGCAGTGACACATATTTCAGACACAAGATGAAGTTGTTTACTTTTGTGTAAGATCTCGCATTACACGGCTGCACTTTGTTTTGCGGCATGACAAAGATAATGCAGGCCTAATTGTGCTATAGCTACAAGAGGCCTGTGCCAGAAATGGCTAAGAGGTAGCAACACTTGCACATGTAGGGCTGACACACATGCTCACAAAATCGGACACTGTTAGTTTGGATTTTATAAAGGCACATATCAGGCAATAAGACTTAGTGAAGTTGTGGTGGGAGCAGCTGCGAAGTGGATTTTACGGAAGTAATCTGTAGAGATCTGGTTCCATTCTAATATTTCTATGTGCACTGATGAGCTTTTTTATGGCCAAGGTCCCTTAACTCCTGGCTAGCCTTTTGGCCGGTTTTCCTCAAGACACTTGGCACTGCATCACGCCTGTGCCCTGGCATGACCGGAGAATAATGTCATATTCCTTCAAAAAACAGCATAATTGGAGCTTTAGCTAGCCAGTAAAACAATCCACTGCTTTCATTTTGGTTTATTCTCTTAACTGGACTGCGATTATCTACCTGGTTCACAGTTCTTAACAACGTACAAGTACCCTGAATGCCTCAACTACTTTTAATGCTTCTTTTTCATTGTAGAGACAAAAGAGCTCTTTGTAGTTTAGTGTGAAGACATGTGGAACATGACGTGTATTTGGTGTCAGGATGTGCGCGTACAGCTTCCGCAACCACCCCCACCCGCTTCATAAATTACTCACAAGTGGAGTTCGGGCAGGTTGGAGCAAAGGAACCAGACGGATAGAAGGAGGGACCGTATTACAGCTTGACACAGCGCCGCGCTGATGCCAGGCTCCGTGGGCCGCACCAGAGGCTATATGCCTTACCAAGATCCTGTTTACAATCAGCCAAAGAAGCTGCCAGCCTCCCATTTCCATAACGCTGCCCGCGGTCCTCTGCGGAAACTAATTTCTTTCTGCCGGAGATGCACCATGATGCTGCTTGCTCTGTACCGCTCTAACTTTGCGTTCTCTGTCTTGTGTTTCTCTCTTTTGTTTTTATCTGTTTTCCTCCCATCTCATCTTTCCATCATCCCTTATTTGCTGTCTCTTGTTTTCTCCCTCTTCACTCATCTTCTCTTGGCCTCATTCCAACCCTCACCATTCAATTCTCTCCTCTTCCTGATTGTTGCCAGTATTCCAGGAACATGTTGTCACTCAAGGGTAGCAAGCTGAATATGGTTGCGAGCATAATAACAAGATATCCCATGGTAGTGTTTACAAGGTGCACTCAGTATGTAGGTCAGTATATGCAATTAGATGCATATATGGTTGGTTTGTGTGTCTATATATTTAATGTGTGTGGCAAATGGGGCACCTTGTACTCTATCTATGCATTGGGACAATGGGACTCTGTGTCAAGTATAGTTGTATGTGCACGTCGTGCATGGAAGTACTGTGTGTATGATGTCTTTATTCAAACACAAATGTAGTTTCCATGTCTTTTTTTTCCTGCTCATTAATGTGCAAATAATTGTTTGATTGTTTTCTTTTGGATACTTCCCATTGCATCCATTTCACTGTTTGCATGGTGTCTTCTTCCATCTCTGTGCATGTCAGTGTGCCATGTCCACTCTGCTGTGTATTTGTTCCTACACTAAAACGCTTCTCTGCGTGAGCCTGTCATCTGCAGCTTTTCCCCCCTTGTTCTTTTCTGTCATGTGTTTGCGCGGATTTTTTTTCTGCTTGAGCCACTTGTGTAGTTGCCATGTTCCTGTGCCTGTACATCAGTGAGCATCTGCTCTTTCAACAAGGTCCCTATGGCCTCAAATGTCAGAGCAAGCAGCTGCCAGACAAGCACATTTTGCAGCAGGCTTGTGTTTCGCCTCCTCCCATCCCTCCACTTCTTGTTCTGTGATGTTAACTGTGATTGAAAGTAAGTAGACAGCAGCAAGTGGAGGAGAGATGAGGGGAAGGGTCTCTGCTTTTAGAGAATTGGATTCCTGCGGTTCACAGGAGTAGCTACTGCTTTCACTGTTGCTCAGTGCCACGGTTTTCTCCAGGGCTTCTGGGTCAGGCGGGGGAAGGTGTTCTGGTGTGCATTAGGTATGGCCTCCTCTCCTGTGTGAAAGACCACTACAATGGGAAGCCATTTGTACCTTGTCCATATTGTGGTCCATGTACTGTTGGGTATCAGGGGACAGAGAGTGTGTGCAAATGTATCAATAGATGTCTCAGTGTGTATATGGGTGTGCGTGTTTGCCTGTGTGTACATGTTTGAGTTAGCATGTATATGCTCTTATATACATTGCACTTATCTGCACCAGTAGTATAACATTTTAGACAATGTGGATCCCCTGTTGTCCAGAGCATAGATGTCACAAGATGTAACGGGGCGAAGTAGTTGCAGGACGTGAGCACTGAGGCGGAAGAGATGGAGGGTGAAGAGACAGGCAGGTACCCCCCAGGAGGGGCCCGGGGGTAGCCCCTCCAGCTCTCCCCCCAAGCACAATCTGCTCTGCTCTCAGACACTGCTATTGATTTGTCCAGCAGATAAGACCACAGGTTAGCAACTCTGCTAAGTACAGTTCTTTTCACCTCTCTTCACCTGCAAACAAAGGCTCGACAAAAGCGCCATTTGATGCCAGGTGACATTGTTTCCTGGCCACTACTTTTCCTAGCCTCAACATTTGCGTCACCTATTTTATCCCTCCCCAGCACAAAGCCTGTATGAACCATCAGGGGGCACTGTTATACTCAGTCTTACACCCTATAAATGACCCAACCCAAACCTGGCATCGTTCTCCGTTGTCTTCTCCCGAGGCTGCAGGAAGCCATGAGCTCACAGTACTGGCAAGTTCACAAGCTGTGAGAAAAGGCACTTTAGGTGTCAATCAATCCAGCGCCTTCATCTCCGGGTCCCAGGAAGTTGAAATTCTGTGTAAATTCAACCGTAAAGTAGATTAGTCCGAACAGCAGCTTGACATTGTGCCTGTACTTTGCTATATGAAATCAACATGTGTAGTGAAGTGTAAAGTTTGAACCTGACAGATCAGATGGAAGCCAAGGCAACTCTTGATCAGCTTAAGACAGACAGTTCATTTCATTGCCAAGCTCTAATGTGAACGGAAGTGAGCAGTACCTGTGTGCTCACCGACAGATGGATGAATCAAGTCTTCAAAAGGCTTCATCGGTGACACATTAACATGAGCCGAGCTTCCTGGAGGACTCTGAATTCTGAGCTGTCACAGGTGGCAGATGAGATAAAGCTACTATGCAGCTCTGCTTGTTTCGTAACATAACCCAACTCATGTTGAGAAGAAAATTGGCACCTGCTTGACATCTATTAAAAAGCCGTTTCTGAGATGTGAGGGAGGGTTGTAACATGTCTTGTATTTTTAATTAAAACAACCTCCTCTGAGTCATCACCCGCTTTTCATGTGTCCGAAGTCAGAACAGGTGTGAAGGTAAGACAATGAACAATGAGTGAAGAAATACCACAAGGGTGTGTTTGAAATGCAGCTTCCCACGCTTTAATTGCAAGCTAGTATGTCTTTACAAGACATTTCAACATGCTTTATCATTGTTAATTAGAAAAAGGCAGTGTAGGACAGCATAATACCAGCTCAATACCAGTCATATTGTTTGTGTTTCTTCTTGCACATAGTTGCATGCCATTTATCATGGCAACGAGCCAGACTTGTTAGTATATGTTAAACTTGTCCTCTCTCAGATGAGAAATGAAGGCCATTACCCGCAGTGTAATGTTTTGCGGGCTGGGAGTTGCCTGCAAAATGTGACTGAATGGAATAAGAATCTTCAGAGGTATCAATAGTTTTGAGTTGTCAGAGTCTGAGTTTTGTTGTGTTGCAATGAAAGAGGAATTGTTTAAAAAATTTCTGAGCACAATCAACAAAGTTATAAAAATGTATGGGATAACCAGATTGCATGTTTCAACAAGAAGCAAACAAACAAAAAAAAGGATCAAGCATTGGATAGTCAAATTTACACACACACGCATGGCACCAGTAGATTCTTAAGATGTTTTTACTGGCAACTAGTTTCCATTCACTTTTACAGCGTCTTGTCTTGTATAATACAAATGTAATGCAAACATCAAATGGAAGTAGATCATCATAAATGCAAACATACATATTAACACCACATTAATATGTGGTAATGGAGGTGTTACCAGCTGCATATTTAAATACAAAAGATGCCCTCTACTCGCACACAAAGAACTGCTGGCACCTTCAAACCTTCCACTTCATCCTTGGCTCTGTGGGAACCTGTAGCTTTAGCTGTTTTGCTAGCTACCAAGACCATTTACCTGCAACATGAACAAGGAGGACAGGGACTAATTGCAGGGACAAATGTTCTCGACTGCAGGGTTTGCAGTTGTCTGGGCCTGGTCCAGGCCCTGTTTATCTCAACCTCTGTTGGCAGTCATACACACACCACACACGAGATGCTCTGATTTAACCAGAGGCAATGCCCCTGCTAACCCCCACTCTTTCTCATCAAAGATTCATAAAGGCAAGGTTCTCAATGATTTTCTGTCTCTTCCCGTATTCACAGCTTGTTGTCCTCACCCTCCCTGTCTCCTGCCAGTCAGACAGCGTAAGTCAGGCAGAATTATGGCTGAAGTGGCCGCTGGCTCCCAGAGAGTGTTTGTATGTTAGTGTTTGTGTATATATGGGGTGTGTGTGCTTGCACTGGTAGGCGGAGACACCGGGTAAGGACATGGGCATTAGGGCGAAGGGACGAATGGACAGTGACATGTTGGTGTTGTACTAAAAACGTTAGGAGCCCCCATGCGGAGAAAGGAGTTAGACCCCGCCCGCTCCTCTCCTCCCCTCAAACACTCCTTCCGCTGCTCTTTGTCTTCCGCCCCAACCCCTGAGCCCTGCACAACGTGACAGCCTCCGTACTGGATCTAAAGTATCTCGTTCAGAGCCCCAGTCACCAGGCCCAGGGCACACCATCTGTAGCCCTCCGAGTCCTTCCGTGTGTGTGCGTGTGTGCATGTGTTTGTGTGTCCATTTCCTTGCAAGCTTACGAGCATGGCTGTGTGTGTGTGTGTGTCTGTGTATGTGTGTGTATCTACGAACCCAAACCACCGTGCCTCAGCCTGTTAGTCTTGCTACTTACCAGGCTTAGCCAGATGAGGGCCACTCAGCCCAGATCTAATTCCTTCGACTCTGGCAGCACTTCACTCCTGGCTCTCTCTGCCTCTCGAGTGTGCATCTGTGACCTTGGCTGACATCGTAGGGGGTTAAACTGTGGACTTGGAGATGTGGCCAAAGTGATTGAGTTGTAAGCTAGTTTTTGGATCGGAGCTTCCGAGCCGCCATCTGCACTTCTACGGGGCTCAGAAAGAGGTTATCCGTCTCTTACTCCCCACAGCTGACCCTGGATCAGCAGTAATGGCAGAGAATTTAGTACAAAGCAACCTTGCCTGGCAGGAAGTGCAGAGCAGGGGAGTGAATAAAATCATTAAGACACATAACTAATGAAGAGAGCAAATCTCTGTTACCACTTCAGTTGTAATTCCTCTGTTTTTATTACGTGGAGCTCTTGTGGCTTTTGTTGTTCATATGGCAAACAAGCTAAGACTGTGTCACCTTTTACTGTGACTTAACTTGACTAAACAATGAACACCACCCTGTACTTAACTCACATCATTATCAATATGAACAAAGCCTTTGGCACTGTAGATAAAGGGTTGGGTTCTATGAAACACAGTCCTCAGCGCTGCTGGTATTACAGTTATTGCATAAAGTCCTGATATTGTCACTATAAACAGAACACTCTGCAACACCTGTTAGACCACAAACAGCTTTTATTCAACACTCAGAACAACTTTTAATAGCCAGTAGACACACACCTACACAAACACACATAGCAACACATCTACATAGGAAGGTATTTACTGTATTTACTCGCACACACACACCCAAACACACTATTATACTGCGTTCCCTGGCTCACTGTGTGCACTCTGTGCATCCTGTTCAGTAAAGCGCCTTAGGGCCGAGCCTGGCTGCTCCTCCAAACAAATTGCTGGCTGTTCACAGCGTTTTAAATGCCGAGGCCCTTTAATTAAACTATTTACTTAATTGGGTGAAACAAAACTCCTGTTCACGCAGCGGGAGCACCAGGTGATGCAGAAGTTCAAACACCTGGCGGAAAGTGCTCCTCCGGCATGGACGCACAAAGTACACATGTGTACACATGAATGCACATACGCTTGCATGCTGTGTTACAAATACTACAGGCCTATCTGACTCATGGACAGAAGAACTTTTTCTTTGGTTTGTCTTCTTGCAAAAAATAACCCAAATGTACGTGGGAACATACAAGTTACTGTATATCCAGTCTGACACTTTCAAAAGGCTATAAACGGAGTGATTAATGGAAACTTCACTTGTTGACAGATGCCTATGTGGGAATGTGAACATCTTCTCCTACTGCGCGCCACTCCTTTGTTTGTGCATTCAGAGGTTAACAAAAAAGACACCAACTGAAATTAGATTCAAAGCCTTAAGTGCTGCTTGAAAGGATCCATAAATTGCAGTCAGCCTGTTACATTTTATGATCTTGACTAAATGTGTGTGAGAACTATTATGACTAATATTTAAGTGTCAGATTTTGGGGTGTGAACCACATCTTTTGTCATGGGTGCTTTTTAAATCTCTGAGAAACACATTTTGAAATTACATCTTTTGTTGTCCTTTGAGTGCATAAATACCTGTTATGAACATGATCATACTTTCTTTATTAATGTGATGATGTAAGCTATGTGTTTTGACGTGAGTGTCTTTTCTGTGTTAATGGTGTAATTATAGCCTGTTCCTGGACCAGTGCAGGTTAATGAGGTTTAAGATTTATGACTGTTCCAGTCGGGTGTGTATCACTGGTTTGCTGAGGTGACAAGCAGTGTCAACAATAAGGTGCAGTTTGAACAAAGTTTCAAATTCATTTAAAGAACAGCAGTGACCTGCTCTTTTTTGGTTCTCGTAGAGTTACTTGTTTGTGTCCATGCTTTGTGTAAAGGGGAACAGCAAATTCACTGTGTTAGTTTGTGTAAAGCAGTTTAATGAACACGTTTCTGAAACCCAATATCTGTTGTGCAACAGTTTAAAGCTTCTATCTCACAGTTTAACTTTACACAAAAGCATCAGAACCTAACACCACATTCCCTGGAGCTACAGGGATGACTTGTAACTAGGCAATTGAAGTTATAGCAGGCTATAATTAGCTGGGCCAGCTTGACCCCGCCATTGTCACCTGAAGACAGGTGGGAATTGTACCCATGCTGGATCGACCTTATCATGTGACTGGAGTCAGGCCTTGTCCAATGGCTCGGCTGTATAGCTGTCGAAGCAAGCCTCATCCATCACCAGCTTTATTGCACCATTCAGATGATGCCCACAGGGCACTGACGCTTGCCCAGGAGGGAGGGGGATACACGGTGGAGAGGAGGAATGAGGGTTAAAAATTATCGTTTTACAAGAACACCCTCAGAACAACAACTTTTCACAGCAACAGCGTACCATTGCCCTGGAAAACTAAAAGTTAGTGCTCCCAACGCCACAGTAACCCTTTTCCTGATTCCCCAAGAGCAGATTTACGGCCTTCAGACATCGTGCTGAAAAAGTGCAAACACTCGCAGGCTTGTAACCTCTTTACCCCCTCGCCATCAAGTCCTCTTATTGCTCCATTTTCTCTCCCGGGCTTTATAAATAAACAGCGTCATCAGGAAAAACTTAAGTGTCTCTTCACAACCAACTTTAATTAGCCTTGCCCGTATATATCAAAATGTTTCTCTCTGGTTTTTGGCCACGTGTGAATCGTTTGGGAACGATGATGGAGAGGGTTGTTGTGTTGAGCTTGAGGTCCCTGCTTAGTGTTGTCCTTGGGGTGTGACTGGCAGGGCCCAGAGTAAACGTTTGTTTTTGGGGGGGTTTTCTTTCTTTTTTTTTACTTTTCCTTCAAGCCAGCTGCTCCTGTTGAACTAGCGTGTAGCCTGGCACAGGTGGCTAGTCAGCCCTAAGCCCCAGTTACCCTCATTCCTCCCCAGTCAGCCGGGAGCACGCACACACACACACACGCACACACGCACACATACACACACACACACACTTCTTCACTCTCTCTCTCAGACATACACACACCAACACACACAGATCCAGAGCCTTAGGGGGTGATCTGTCTCCTTACTCCACGTCGGAAGAGTAAATGGCCAGGAGGGCCCTATCTGTTTGTCCTTTTCCTGCCTCTTTTTTTATTAGAACCTGATTGCATTTGAACAATAGTTGTCTGCTCGTAAATTTTGCGCCTGTGTTGACATTAGGCCACATTCCACCCCTTAGCCTGAGGAGGTGAAGGAGCAGGCCAGGGTGTTCGGTAATTTGTTACGCTGTTAAGCACCTAATGGACGTCCACCTGGTTTTTGAGAGCAGTAGCTGTAGTTCAGGGGCTTGCCTCCTTTGCACTTCCAGTCTGCAGCGGTGTTTTATTGCCACCAATTATGAAGGCTATTTAGAGGCTACCTAGCCCTGTGTGTGTTTTTCTGTTACATCTGGTTCACCCTGCTCCGAGACTGCTCAGTCAGCCAGGCCACATCAAACGCTGAGGGTGTGAGGTAAGCAGGGCTGCACAGGTGAGATTAACCCTCTCTGTCTGATCCAAACTACCTCCGCGAGCAGTGCACGGACCCGATGCAGACTCTGGGCCCTGCATTCCCAACTGGCTGGAGATGCCTCAATAATGAGCCTTATTTGTTTCATGTGGTTTAATGAACAGCCTGCGTACTGCAGCTGGCTAGAGGGAGACCTCACAGAGTCTAAGGAAGGGGCTGCCCCACCCAAAGGTACCCAAGCTCCCTGGCAGAATTATTGTTCCCAGAAGCAGCAGTTACATGGTGGCACGTGGGGGAGAGTGCTGAAAGCCCCAAGCAGGACCCACCTCGTCCCCGTCCCCCCCCCCCCACCCCTTGCTAATGCATTTTTGCGTGGTTTCCTCAACCATTAATTAAAGGGGAAAAGAGTGCATCAGATGTTAGTTTTATTAGCCCAGGCTCCTTAGAGGGAATCAAAATGAAAGGAACATATGTCATGCATTTGATGACCCCCCTCCACACCCACCCCTTCCCTCTCTGTTTCTTTCTCCACAATTGCCCACCTCACACACTCACACACTCACAAAGTGTACAGTCAGCAGCTGTCTGCAGACACAATAGCGTTTGATTGATCCTGAGGAAACGGTTAAGACGCGGGCCTGCCCACGCTTTCTGGCTGGCTGGCTCACATTCTGCACCACTTTACATTTATCGCTGAATGTGGCAGTGATTGGGATAATGGGAGCTGGGTATGGTGGGTGGGGATCTGACGCGCAGTTCAGGCTGAGAGTTCACAGGACCTTCGGAGTCTTCGGTGGTGGCGGTGAGATCCGAGCCTCGACACCTCACAGGTTGGGCCTTGCTCTGAATGTCTCCCTGTCACACTGCCCTCTGCATGACATCACTTATATCTTGCACAACACAGTAGAAAGATAAGTATGTAGATAAATGCTATCCGTCTGTCTCCCACCCGTAATCCAACTGCATGACATACAAAGACAGATGTGCTCAATCGCTCAATCCTTACACAACATTGCATAGATATAGAATGTACATAGATAATATCTTCTTTCTTTCCTTCTACTTGGAACGTGATTGCATGCCTTACCTTCAGGGGCAGGCGGATTTATGAGACACATGCCAGTTTTTTCATGACTTGTTTGATTGCATTCTCAGTATCAGGCTCTCGGGTTGCCAAACCCATAAAAACTCACACCTGGACAGGAGAGCTAGAGAGTCAAGTGAAGCGCAGCCAGAGCATGAGGGAGCAGGTGATCTGAGGTATTTTGCCTTCCTTGATCAGCGCAGGCTTATGATACAGCTCAGAGTTATTGTGGATGATTGATTGATGGTCTGCGCCATTGTATCTTTACACAGGGTTTGGTTTTTGGTCTGGATGGGTTAGTGTGAAGGGCATGCCATGTACTTTGGAGATGATTCTCAATGCGTTGACCTACATTCACTTTGTAAACAAGAACAGTGTCAAACAAATCAATTACTTATTCTTTAATCTTTTTTTTTATATTAGCAAAGAAAAAATGTACAAACCACTCAGGTCGTTGTAGGTGAAAGTTCAACTTTTTACGCAATATGTCTGTCTAAAGTTTTATATATCAAAACAACTGAAACATAAATCCAATACAAGGTATGTTTTGAAGGTTGATTCAATGGATTTTTTTCTGACGTGGATTTGATGAATGGCTTTTAGTATTACTAACAACACACCGCCCAGGATTGACACTATTTATTTAATTACCATTTTACAAAACAACACTTTTTCAGCCTCACTCCAGGAGAAGCTGTACTCTGCACAAGGATCTTCAACCTTTTTGGCTTTTACTATTGTTTGAGACATCGTGCTGGTTTTTAATTTTGAAGGTCACTCTTTCCACATTGATGCACCAACGGAGGGGTCTTTTTGCATTTACTTACGTGAAACAATCACATCAAGTTTATTCAAACTATCTGAACCTCTGTAAATCACTTCCAAAAAGCTCTGTCAGCAAGACCTGGCTCCACCCTGGTCCGATGATAATGTCCCGAGTCAAGCAGTCCGAGCTGACTGGTCCCATGTGGTTACAAATGACCTCCTGTAGCAATAATGCAATAAGTGTTGTCTCCCATCTACGTTCTCTGGGTTCTTTTTCACTTGCTCTGACACAATTGTGCATTTATCAGTGTAATTGCATGAGTCGGAAGCACTGATGTTGTCTATTAGGCGGATTTCCATCCTGTTAAGAGCAGAGGGTCTTTTAATGTATGGCCCTGCTTGAGTGTACTGCTACACAATTACACACCGACCTGAGATTTAGTGGACTGATGATGCTGATGATGGTTTGGATGGTGGTGATGGCAGTGATATTGGACCACCCGGCCCTCCTCTAACAAGCCTTTCAGAGAGAGACTAAGAGTGAAACAACAAAGTGAAACCGAGGTTAATCATTTTATTTACCCTTTTCTCTCTCTCCTTCCCCTACCTCTCTCTCCCTCTCCCTTTCCTTTCTTTAACCAAGTGATGGAGCCTGGACCATGGAGCGGGGGGAGGAAATCGATGGGGAGCGCATTACAGTAAAACGTATTGATTAGGAGACCTGCGAGCAGTGTGTTGGTCGCGGAGATGGTGGAATGATGCAATGCTTAAAGGAATTTATCCTTTGACTTTTACATTAACCTTTTATTGACTGCTTTGCCTGTCCATAATTAACACTCACTTTAGCTAAAGTGGTTAGTTTGAGCGCAAAGGGGGCTCCGGCCCATACTGCAGCGAGGGCCGTGGAGCTGCCGCCCCAGCCGTAGTTCAAGTGCACTGTGCTGCATGGAGGGAAAGGCCTCTGTGGAATAGAGGCGATAGAATCCTAGATACCTTTCACATTAGCATACCATTTGAGTGGGGGCCCGCTAGGCTATAAGGTTTCAGGGCAAATTGAAATGAGTGATTGTATTGCCAATCTCTCTTGACCGAGCGCCAGATGGGATAGTTAGGCCCATATCTGTCTGGGGTTAATCCATTGGAACAGCCTGGACTCACAAACACGTTCTCTCCCTCCTCAACCTCCCACACACACCTCTTTGTCTTTGACCTTAACTTTAAGGTGGGCTGTTCTGCCATGGGAAAGTCTTTTGGTGAGCCTTGTTTGTACGCCACTGTGGCTTACGCTGAATTTCTAGCCAGAGCCCTGGAGAGCTTAAGGCACCTCGCTTGATATTGACTTTTTGTTTGGTTCCATTTTAGCAGTCAAGGGACGGTACTTCATGAACAGTGGTAGATTGTGTAAAAGCGTCTGCTGAATTACCTACACTATATTATCTTTGATAGTCTTCCAGTCTCCATATCTTTTATATCTCTGCTAAACCAGGAGCCTTCTATTTGCAAGCTAATGTTGCAAGATCCCTTGTCAGATAAATGCAGCAGCTCCGTTGAAGGCGACCGGTCAGGTTTATTTTACGCTATGTAGTCTTTCATTATGAGTCAGGACAGGAGAAAAGAGGCGAGTGTTTTCTCTCACAGCTCGACTGCATGAAAACTTAATCAGACCAGATCAAAGGCCTAGGTTCCCTTGGCCTATGGTTTCCTTGAGCTGATGTCAGCAGAACCACACCATGTGTGAGAGTGTGCTGTCTGGGTCGGTTTTCTCTCTCTCTCTCTCTCACGCGCACACACACACACACACACACACACACACACTCTGTAGGATATGTATGCCAGCCATGTCCTCCTCCTTCTCTGAAGTGGCGCTTCCTTTAATTCGCACCCTAAATAAATGATGAGAACATTTAAACACACGGCTCGTCGCAAAGCCCCAAGGTCGCCTAATCGTATTATTTATGAAGTGATGTGCTACATAATGGTACTTAGTGCATGTTAACAGATGCTATTATCAGGCCCTGATCCAGAGAGCAGAAGATATATTGGAACAGTGGATGTTAATGCTGGTTCTCACCACCGTAATGCAGCAGCTCTTTAAAGGGCTAACCGCACCAAAATGCAGCACTTAGGCTGAGAGCCAGTCGAACATTAAGTGGCTCCGTTGAAAATATATAACCACAAATTGTGGCAGCCCCCGGCTGTCCCCTGACAACCTTAACATCCCCTCGACTCATCCATAACCGACCCCCATATTCTTCTCCGTGGCTCGCTGTGTCCTCGCCATCCCCTCCGCTAGTTGCTGGCCACAAGGTGGTGGTGGTCATGTGTGTGTGGTTGTGTGAGGGGTTGTTGGAGGTTTTTCAGGTTGTAGATGGGGTAAAGGGATATGACAGGACAGACCCTGGCATAATGACTGAGTGGGGAGTAGAACTGGCCTCATAGCTCTAGAAGGAAATTCTTGGGCCACCACTCGCAAGAACACACACTACCCACATGACATACAAATGCTGCCTCCACCTCTCCCTCTTGCACCTCCAGGTCAAGGGCCGTGCTCGTCTGTCAAGAGGCTGAGGGAGGGCAGATTTACAATGACAGCAGAGAGCAACACCAAGTCACGGCAGTAAATATTTACACTGGTCTGACAAAAGATGTGGCTAAGGTCTGTGGGGGTTCCAAACACTGTAGAAATTACAACTAGCTCCGATTATTAATCATATCAAAGTCACACAGTGACATGAAGTGGCTGGATTTCTCACTGCTCTGTCATGATTGCAGCAAGAGAGAGTGATGTTCTCAGCAAAGCATCCTGCTGCGTGTGCCTGTATGTGTGTAAGATGAATGAAGCGTTAATCATGATACATGATATCATGGTTTCTCATCAGCTCGGTACTGTGGCAGCCATTTATGGCTTAAGAAACACTTTCCTGACACATCATTCTCTACCACTCACTCAGCTCCATTTATCTCAATGAGCTTCACTGGCTTGAATTGTCAAAGCAGGGAAGTACAAGTTGCATAAAGATCAATGAGTTAAATATCCTTAACCACATGTGCAGGAGTAAAAAGAAAAACAAAGTTTTGTACCAAGAAATTAAAATACCATCCAGTCTCCTTTGTGCACACAGACACACTTACTCTCTCATATCCTGGAGGTTTGAACCAGTATTATTAGGAGTCATAAAAAGGAGAGGAAACACAAACGTCAACTGTCTCCTGGTCAAACACACAACACCCACTGTATGTTTAGGGACAAGTTAAAACACTCACAGACAAACACACATCAAAGGTGTTTTAGCTTCATATGGATTCAACTTTGTGTGGCAATGATTTGAAATCATTATCAGGAAAGCATCACATCTCAAAACATTAAAGCACTGGCAGAAAGTGTTGTGAGTGAGATTGGACACGTGTCCTCATGCTGATGAGTAGTCTTGGTTTTGATGGGAGGGAGGAGTTAATGAGTGTGCTTATTTCCTGCGTCCTGTCGCCTCAGGTGCCATTCGAGCCTGGCCCAGACATTACCCCCCGAGGAGGCCCCAGTGGACCGGCCCTTCTGGGGTGTGGATGACCCCAACATGCCGCTGCCCTTTGATCTGGCCGACATCATCAACAAAGTGGAGTCACTTCTCTGGAGGTGGGCCTTTCATGTGGGAGTGTAGAAATGTGTTTATGTGCATGGTGTATTCATATGTCTCCCATAGTGCCCACATTCAGTCACACTTGTTTATTCTTTACTTTCTTGTGGCTTAATAGTTACTCAAAAAAGAGACCTTATCAGTTTCATGTTTTCATACATTCATGTCTGCAGGTTTGAATCATCTCTGTACTCATACAAAGTTACATGAGTCATTTTCAGACACAAACTTTCAGGCACATTTTCCGGAGTTTGTCTTTCATATATGCAGAACGCAGCAGGAGATCGTCTGAGTCAGACACGTTCAAAACAACATGATAATCTCCGGAACAGTCAGGAGAGAGTTGCGTCTGGGTCGATCATGCAGGAGACAAGATATAACATTTACATTTTGGTGCAGAGATTATGTGTTTTTGTTTACAGTGCATCAACACCTGCATCAGCCCGAATCAGCAAAAGCTCTCACATCTCATTGTCTGTCCAAGATGACGTCTTCGTCAGTGACTTCTCTATATATATCTCTTTTTCATCCTGAGATGTTTGTCTTCTTTTACGTGCGTTGCATGTCAGAACCATTTTAGACACGCCCACTGGCTTACCCTGCAAGCTGGAAAAGTTATGTCTCACATACTGCCCCTCCGGATAATTTTAGTTTGATGCATATCTGAAAGCAGCTATACAGACATGAATTTGAGCTAAGTTTGAGACATTGATTTCATAATATTGCTATTGTGCAATATTTTATTTCTCAAATATTTATGATTTATGTTTAATATTTATTTTTATTGCTTTCTTTTCTATTTTGTATTTATTCTCAGTTTTTATATATATATTTAAATTCTGGTCAACTTTGCTTTTTTAAATGTGCTATATACATAAACTGACTTGACTTTGACTTGGTGAATACTGAAGTAATTCACACATTCTCTCCTTGCTTTGCACTTCGTTGTTCACATTAAAAGGTAAAAATAAATCGTTGTGTAAAGATTGAAAGAAATAAAACCTGAGTGATAAGTCTTAACCTTGCCGTCACCTGCACACAGCCGACCAATCACTGCACTTGTGTGGAGGTTTCCAAAGCGGAGGAAGCATATTGGCACACACTGTAATTCAGTTGATATAAGAACTGACCTTGACACGACACTTTATTAAGTTATTCCTGTCATATTCAAATTTTAGTCTTCAACATACATCACAAGTGTTGAATAGATGTATTTTGATCAATGATATCTTCTTTTTCTATTATCTCTTTGAACAGGATGTGAAGGATGGAAAGATGAAGAGAGACAGAAACAGAAGGAAAAACCCACCAGCTTTTCTGAATCCCCCATAGTAGCTGAGGGGACAGACCACTGACGACATCTCCGTTGTGATCAAGATAGTTTTTTCTTTTGATTGGGGCACCTACATCACTCCCCTACTCCAACCTGCGCTGCCCCCAGCCGACCCCTGGCGTCTCAGCCGCCCTTGCTTGGATTTGGCTGGAATGGAAACCAGACCAGCACCTTAGAACCAGAGTAGCGCTTCAGTAACATGCTAACAACACAAGCTTAGCGACAAGCTCCTAGTGTCACAGACGTCTAACGATGGAACCCGCATTTCAGTGTTAGCATACATCGTGCAACTATTTATTATTTCAGTGTACTCCTTTTCTTAATCTCATGTAACCCAGTCGCTTTTGTCGATAGATCAACTCATTCTCAGTAGTCCCAGTAGAGTACAGACATATGCTTTCTATTTGTCACACAGTGTTATACAGTATAGGACGGTTTAGAAGAGACTCACTTCGCTCACATGGTATTGTATAGTGTAATCCTGTTTATTGGGTTCAGAGGTGGAATGAGACCAAAGAAAGATTTATGATTAAAAAAAGTTATGAATGTCACCAAATGGAGAACATGAAGAATGTGTTGTTTTCCGTATGATATTGCGCTTGTGTCACATTGATGTGTGTGTGTGTGGGTGTTTGTGTGCAAACCTTTAGCCATGTGAATATACATGTGATCAGTCGTCGGCCCGTGTGTGTTTGTGCACGTTCACTCTCCCACGTGTCGACATGAGGGCGTGTGTGTGAATGTGATAGTGTGTGCGAGCCTGTAGGCAGCCTGCCAGTTGTTTGTTCTTGAAGATGCGCATATGGAGAAACAGAGACGAGCAGCGGGGCCCCCTCTGCCTCTGCTCTGATGAAAGGCAACACTGATAGAATGACCTGGAACACAACCGCCGTTTCTCATAATTACAGCTGTTCAATCGCTTTTAATTACTCTTAAAGTGTGTACAGCACCATATTCCCCTGTAATGCTGCGGGCCATCTGAGAAAGTGAGCAAGAGAGAGAGAGAGAGAGAGATCCGGCGCTTCTGACAAAATCCACTTTCAAAAAAGCTAAAAAGGGTGGAAAAGGGGGCCAACGTCAAAGCAGTGTAGCAGCCCTCCTCGTTTGATTTCCTTCTCTATCTAGTTCATGATGAAGTAGAGACGCTGTTTACTATTAAAAATGCAGAATGCACTCCTTTTTTTACTTCTGAAGTTTTTTCCAAGATGTTAATGGTTGCCAAACGCTGTTCTTGCTTCTTCTTTTCGCAGCGCCTCTCTTGTTTGTTGTTGTCAGAGAGATTTGTTTGTAGATCGGCAGTAGCGTTGACTTGTTTGAATCACTCTGTGCTCCCTGCGCCACAGCTTGTCTGTCTGAAGCAATAGGAATGGCAGTAATTAAAGAACTGTTTTATCCAATAACCCGCATCCCTCTGTTCATTGTGTGCTTTTGTCTTTTTTTTTCAGTCCTGGTGGATAACACTGGTGCACATGACACATACCAAGGTTTCTTCATACGTGTTGGTGCGTGTGTTTCACTTTAAAAGTTGATTGATTGTATTTCTCCTAATATTTTTCACCTGACCTTGAACCTATAGCCAGCCCGGGCAAGCATGAGTCTCTTTACTCTCCCTCTGTGCTGCTGTGGAGGTGAGTTACTGTGTCTTCCTCAAGATAAATGGGACGGCAATGGACAAAGATCCCTTATTTAATGACGTAGCTCACTGTTAGGTAAAGTAGCATCCAGCCAAGACCAAGGTCAGATGGGGCTGACATGCAGAGCAAGCCGACAAATAATGTTGCTGTGAATACCAGAGAAATGAGATTTACTTACAGTCGCTGTCAATCATGGGAACTTAGAGATATAAATACAGTTCTGCTAATTTTCCCATCGGGCAAACATTTGGGTTTTCCAAGCCTGTTACAACAAAAGCAAATAAATCTTGGTGATACTAATTGAAACAGGACTTTGCTGATAGTGCTCTCTCTCTCTCTCCTGTCAAATCCTCACAAGTGGAGGAACAGGTTTTCTATCACTGTTCACCTCAAACTACTTTTCACAAACTACCTCCATATCAGATTCAATTCTGTTTGAATGCAACCATCTTAAATCATTAATAGCGAAACAATATATATATATTGTTCAGACAAAATATATCAACAATACTGCATAATTCAATACTTTTAATGGGATTAACTTGTTCTATAGTGTTATTGTAATTTAAGCCATGCAGCGGCATTGGATGTATGGAAAGTTGGACTGTCGGTTGGTTTCCTCTCTGGTCCAACTATGAGATGCAGTTATGCATGGTGAACAGAAAATGAATCCCAATGGTTTTGTTGATTCCTCTATAGTGTTGAGTACTACATGCTAAACTACAGTACACATTATACTTTGCATTAGCATGCTAGCATTGTCATTGAGGGTATTCTAGCATTCTAAAAGACAAGCAATGTCCACAGTCAACTTGATGCTCCCACAAATAACCTCCCCGGTAACGTTCAGGAACCTTTTTCAGAAGGGGATCAATTTCCGCATTTGGCCCAAGGAATTGCTGTTAGTACAGTCTCATAGAGCAGCTAGCATGGCTGAAGACTCTTCATCTTGTTCACATTTTAAGGCAAGGCTGATATTTGCATAGAAGCAGACACCTTATTGTGGACTTTGAAAAGACACCATTTTTTGTTTTGTTACAAAACAAAAAATCACCATCAAGTGTTTGTTAAATACATGTGTTTTCCTGCTCTGCGTTCATCAAGGAAGCCTTTGTGTCAGGCTTTATTTTGGTTAGCTGCATCATGCTCTCTGTTTTCTTTGAACTTCAAAGGACCTGGCTGAATTAGCAGAGCAAACAGCGTCTACGACAAATTGATTGATGGATTGGCTGATTGAGTGATGTCACTCCCAGTGATGAAGTGATAGCTAATGTTCTGTGTGTGAGTCTCCAAAACTTCAACTGCACACCCCCTGCCATCGGTGGACCGCCATCCCAGAGGTCGCCCATGTTAACTACTTCCTGTAGCGGCTGAGTGACTGAGTGATGGATAAGTGCGCAGCGCTCTCCCCTCAGGGGCCGACTGGAAAAGGGCCCCACTTGAAGAGACAATTACGCAGCGCTGGTGAGAGCCACAGGTATGCATTGTTGTGACCGGGGTCAACCGCCAGCCAACCAGCCAAGCCAGCCTCAATTAGGCCAACAATAGGTGCAGGGGAGAGATAAAATAACCAGGTGTGTGGTAGAGAAAGGTACCGGTTTGGGGTCATATCCCAGTCAAATGTTTCGGTGTGTGGCTTCAGGACTGGGCTTGATTGTAGTGCAGTTTAATGAAATCAGGAAATGGATCTTAATCTCAATTTCAAATTGTATTTATATCCAATTTATATAAAGAGATTGTTATGCATTATTACATTATTTTGATGAAAGATTAGTCTGTTTATGACAGTGAAGGACAATTTGACTATTTTATATTTACAACTGAGCAAGTCTGACCTCAACCATAATATTATATAGTGTAGACTGTGCTTATTTTGGGTCCAGGTTAGGTGCATTCCTCTGTGTATATGCATTACAAGCTTCAGTATTTGCATTTTGTGTTTACAAGAATGAATACATGTCTTTGAGCCTGTTGAACAAATGAGTAGGTATGTGTTAAGTATCTGACTGTGTGTGTCTTTGTGTGTGTGTGTGTGTGTGTGTGTGTGTTGTGTGTTGTGTGTGTGAGTGTTTGCTTGTGTGTGTTGTGTGTGTGACTGAGTGTTGCAGGTTCCAGGGTGCAGCCTGGTGTTAGAGGCCCCAGGGTCAGAGAGGCAGTAGTAATTGTAGAAGCAGGCAGAGGACCTGAAGATAGCATCGCAGCTCTGGGGCAGCTGTCAACAGTGGGAAGGGCTGCGCTCATTTGTCACTAACACAGACAAACAGCACTCAGCGCCGACAAAACACTGACTTGATTGAATACTTGTGAAGCAACAGCAAGCCCTAATGTTTTGCAACTGTTAATTGCACCAAAGGTCATAAAAAGGCAAAGCGCAGAAGTTTCTCATCAGCATAAATACAAGGCAGCGTCAGGCAGTGATTGCTCTGTGAATGACGTTAAAGGTCACACAGACGGTAAGGTCATGCCTCTCATATATAACTTACACTTGAAAAAAAAAATCTCAGTATTGATCAGTAAGCACTGATTTAATAACTGTGTCTTAGCATGTATATTAATTTCTCAAGATAAAATAATTTGTGGTTATGTTTTAATAAGGATTCATGTTGCTGCATTAGCCAGCTTTGACTTGATTATTTATACAACTACACAGCAGTTGTTGAAATCAGTCTATTCTTTTGTGTATTACTCCATGGAGTCACAATATTAATAGATGTCATCAACTCTCTGAGCTTTTAATATGTGTGTGTGTGTGTGTGTGTGTGTGTGTGTGTGTGTGTGTGTCTGTTTCTATATGTCATACCTATATGCACTATATATATTTTGCAAATACAATACACATCCTCATGCATCATCCCGTGCCACTGCACTTTACACAAGTACATTTGTCACTCTCTAAATAATATTTACATCTGTTGTGTAAGATGTATATTATCTTCACATTCTCTGTAATTTTCTTTTATTTCCTTTGTCTTCATTTTCTATTTTATTGCCTATTTAATTCTATTTCCATACTTTCCCCTGTTCCCTTGTCTTTCTCATTCTGACTATCTGCTGCTGTAACAAGTAAATGTCCCTGACATGGGATCAGTCAAGTTTATCATATCTATCTTATCCAATCACTGTGCAGCAAACACCTCTGTTTGTGTTTTTTATTTTTTTTAAACTTGTGGTTCAGAGAATCGACTAAATCATAAAATCCCCAAATCTATGTCCTCTTCCCTTTTCTCGTTGGAGCCGCTCGCTGTTGCTGCTGAGCTCAAAAGTCTCGAGCATCTCTTCCGACAAACCCGCTGTCCTGTCTGTTAGCGGGGTGATCACCACTGACATGCCCACTGCCCCTCAGTTCACTTAGTATTAGAACTAGAGTGAGAGCAAAGTGATGCTGAAGTCGTGATACTGATGTTGATGCTGTCAGGATCTTGGCAGCTTAGCGGCTCTGATGAGTAGAGGGTATGGCATTCTGTGTGCGTGTGCGTGAGTGTGTGTGTGTGTGTGTGTGTGTGTGCGTGTGATAGGAGAATGTAGAGTAGGTCTTCTGGGAGAGAGAGGCCTTTCAGATCAAACAGCAGTCTGATCAAATGTAGAGCATGCTTGTGGGTCACTGCTGTGGCCCTGGCTCTGGTGACCAGCAGCCCTGATATCATCTGTCCTGCAGGACCTTCCTCTCTTTATCTCTTGCTGTCTCATTTCCAATCTGCAGCGACTGACCCATTTCTCTCATTCACTCCTAATCTTCATCTGATGCTTTACGTGCACCTCTTGTCGAATTGTCCGCTCAGTTTCCTGTCAAAGTTCAAACTATAGAAGCTCCCTATTTTTTAAAATTCCATTTAGTTATTTCTACATAATTTACAGTCAAAATTATAATCGCTGTAAACGGAAGAGGCTGTGAGGAAGAAGCTTTTATTGGCTAAACTGTCTGTTCCATCTGCTTTAGGGATCAACACAAGCCAGGTTTACTTGTTACTTAACATTTAACTTTATGACGTTTTCTTTGTTACAAGTATTATTATTTTTATTTTAACATTTCGGAGAGACACGACCTTCACATGTGTCGCAGGTGCTGATCTGAATCATGGAAAGAACATTAATAGAATCACTTCCTCTTTGAAAGCACAGCGTTTGTTTTGCTGTTGCAATGTTTGCAATGTTACTGAGTAGAACTGTCTTGTTTGCTTGACAGACCTCTGTCAACATGCAATGTATGAAAAAATAATACGAGTTAAGTAAATCATTCAAACTTATACATACAAACCGTACACGTGAACACTTCTGTAGTTTGAGAAAGAAAGATGCAACCAGCATTGCCAGAGGTCTAAACAGATGTGTTTAGAATGGA
Source organism: Hippoglossus stenolepis (assembly GCF_022539355.2). NCBI lineage: Eukaryota > Metazoa > Chordata > Actinopteri > Pleuronectiformes > Pleuronectidae > Hippoglossus > Hippoglossus stenolepis. The sequence goes on along the minus strand of NC_061483.1, from coordinate 23,049,178 downwards.
CACTGCACTAGTGGTTTAAATTTTGAGAAATCAAAATACTGCAGATTGCATCTTTAAATCCTCCTTCTCTTCTCTTCTCTTCTCTTCTCTTCTCTTCTCTTCTCTTCTCTTCTCTTCCAAGGGCCTCGCCCCACTCCCCCTCCTCACTTTCCCGCCCTTCAGCCACATTTACCTCTCTTCCCTCACAGTGACGCTGAAGCATCTCCGCTCATACCTGTCTCACTCTCTTACCATTGCGAGCCCTGTTAGTGCTCTGCCATTCATATCAGTGGGATTAAATGGATCGTTTTCCAGCGTGAGCGGCGTCTCCGCCAAGTGGACTTGATGTCAGGCCAAGCATAATTGAGTCATCTGCATCTCATCTAAAATGGATGAAAGGACTTTTGATATTACACCCCCCACACCCCCCTCCCCCCTCTCTGTAGCAGGAGAGAGAGAAGGCGTATAGGCTGGCACCGCTTCTGTTACAAAAGGTAGCCATTACTACTTGTGTGCAATGACAACACCTGTGACAAGTGTTTCAGTTAAGCCAAGTAAAACAAAAGACTTGGCTCTTTTCCACCAAATTAGAACTGGTTTGTTGATTCGGATCCTTTCAGGATTCATGGAACCAGTTTCAACGATTCCTAGCACAACCGTTGTAATGAATGGATGTGTCATCAAAGCAGGGCGTTGCACAAAGCACATTGGAGCTCTCTCCAACCTGTAGAATTTGACTCACCCATGAATATCATCTCGTTTCACATTTAAAAACCTTTATTTTTTTCTGGCTTCAAGTCATAAGCGCAAACTACAAAGGAAGCAGTTCAATGTTCATGAAAAAGGTTTCTCTGTGAAACCATTTGGCCAGCAGGGTTTTTCCAAACTCCTCTGTTTAAGCGACTCTAACGCTGTGGAGTAGTGAGGCCACCAGGCATATCTGTAGCAGAGTTGATGCATTTACAAACGAAAACAAAGCAATGTGGATGTAGCTCCAGACATTCTCTGTAAATTATCCTAACAGCCCCGAAAAATGTACAAGTGAGCCCGTGTGATAATATACAATGAGCGAGTGTGTTGATGACGATTCTAATGTGCAATGGACTTAAAACTAGACCAACACAAATATCTCAGGATGAAAAAGAGTTGCCATACACTTAGAAGAGGCAGAAGACGTGCTGTCAACAAAATGTGATTTCCACAGCAGAATCTGTACGTCATATCCTGCCTCCTGCATGCTTTACCCGGACGCCACCCCTCAACCTGAGAGGCAAACTCATGTCTGAGCGCTAAAAGGGCCGATGAAGTGACAGTGAATACCTCATAAGTGATGCATTTAACCTTTCGTCAACTCGCGACGACAACCTCTGAATATTAGGTAGTAATAAGGGAAGGAGGAAGGTGTGATGTATTCATCACCTCATCTGCTCCAACCATGAGGATGCTGGCCAGACACACACAAACACACAAACACACAAACACACACACACACACACACACACACACACACACATGTCCCCATCACCAACGCTGCTGGCCCTTGATTGACAGCTCTTCAAATGAGTGTCTGAGTAGCACTGGGCTCTGGCCCTCCAAGTAAGTGGGCCGTCAAATTACATCCAGAGGAGCGGCTGGACCCCTCTCCCCTGGCAGAGGAGATCTATTTATTTGTCTGTTTATTTGCTTGGTTTAAATATTTGGTGGGGGAAAAAATATTGAATTTTTGTCCCCCGGTCAAAGTCCTCTCATATTTAGTTAATAAAGAGTAGAGGAGGTTGTTTGCCCACAAAAGTGCAGGATAGGGGACTTTATTTAAGCGAGTCCTCGGAGAGAGCCGGTGACCTTCTTCTCACGGAGGAGAGGGGCTGTGTGTACACTGCGCTGAGATTCCCTCGCTCTGCCTCCACCAGGCTTTGCTCTTCCTCCGTCTATCTGTGCACTCATTTGTGTTTCCTTCTCTCCTTCCTGCTCCCAGCTCTCCTGTTACTTACCATCCTCTCCTCTACTCCTCACCTGACTTTTCTCTTCCTCCCTCCCTCCCTCGCTCCTGTCTTCCTGTCTTTCAGCAGAGCCTTGCTCTATTTGACTGGAGTCTCTCTCTGGATTCCCCGGGCTGCATCCAGGTTAAACTCTTAATTGCCTCGGCAGTGGGTGGTTTAAGGCGCCGGCTCACTGCAGCTCAGCTGGTCCCTGTGCAGGGGGCTGCGGGGTTATTGGAGGGGATGAGTTGTTCTGTGTTGGATTGTGTCTGGTGTGTGCTGGCAGACAGAGCAGGGAGATGATAAAGACTTATTAATATAGATGACGGAGATGACCTCTGACAGCAGCGCTACAGCAGGCCTCTGTTTCACGCCAAAGACAAGACATGATCTCTGCGCGCTCATCTATCTATCTATCTATCTATCTATCTATCTATCTATCTATCTATCTATCTATCTATCTATCTATCTATCTTTTTCCTCCCTCCTCCTGTGTCTTCTCGCTCCAATCCTTAAAACACAGATTAATTTACTGCACACACATTGTGCCCAGCCACACCCCTGCAATCAATACCCACTAGTGGGATAAATCTTAGATGCTTACACCCAGTTAATGTAATTGTGAACATCTACAGCGTCTGTCCGCTGTCCTGATCCCCCCCATATCGGGCTAAACTGCAACACCGTGTGCGTGTGCGCATCAGTCAGTGTAACGTCCATGACGCCCTCACATCTTGTCACACGCGACCACAGCACATGCCCAGTTCGATCGGAGATCCAAGTCGCTGCTCAATCAAGCCCCGGCTACGTGCTAACGCTTTTCTGTCACTGAAATAAAACCTGCAACACGACTGCTTGGCCAATCAATGGGATCGATGGTGTATTGCATCTGCTTATAAATATGTTGACAGCTGTTAGCTCCAATAAGTCACAAGTGAAGTCATGTTCTCCCCCTACTTTAATAAAACAAATACTGTAAAGCTTTGCAGACGGAGAAAACCCAGAGATCTTCAGAGGCCCTGGCTCATTTCATACGGCTGTATTAGCGAGTTAATGCCCCCCGTCTCAGTGCTCCACCCCTGCCATTGATTCCTGTTTAAAAGGCTATGGGTAGTCGATACTACCTCCTCATCGCCATCTGTCTCTATTTACTAATAAATAAAGTGGAGAGCATTGACTGGTATGGTCAGGCCTGTAAAAGCATGCATGTTAATGAGCACAGGGCCTCTGCGGCCGATGAGGGAAGGTGGGGATACTCCACCTCTCCACTAACTCCGTCTCTGTCTCGATGGCTCTGCACAAGGCACAGCACTCCAATCATGGTAATTGCCCGCCGGTCCAGTTGTTGTTTAACGTCCCTCATCAGACCAAATGCAGTTTCGCTTCAGCTGCATAGATTTCTCTGCTATAGGATTGCTTGTATGTTCTTTCAGTTCTTTTTTTTTTTTATGCTCCACTCTCCTGGTTGTGTGTAGGTCAGCTCTCGAGGTCGTGTCGAGTCGTTTGTCACATGTGGCCCATGAGCGCTGCTGCACAACACTCTGTCACACTGATCAATTACACATCATACAGATGGGCTCGTTTGGAATGGGCCCCGTGACGCGTTTGTTCTAAAAGGTGCTCAATCTTTTCCATCCACCTCCCTTGTTGCACTTCTCTTACAGTTTTGCTTCATCTACATCGGGAGAAATTAATGTTTGTATTAATAAGGATATCAGGAGAGAAAAAAATCTATATTTGGAAAGAAGGAAATTCCTCAAGTTTGATATTCCTGAATGTCAACACACACAACTACACACATGGACTGATTACTCAAATGTATTGTAATGATTATCATCCTAATCATTGCAATAATGTTATTTATTTCGAAGATTTAGAAGAAGAAGTCTTCCCACACTTAAAACACACGTTTACACACACAGCCGTCAAGTCCATTTGGCTTGACACTGATTTCCTGAGTGAAGGGGTGGTGCTGATGTGTGGAAGCTCTCGGAGCTCAGCATAACACAGTACTGCTGTGTCAACTGTGACCCCGGCGACCCCGCAGGAGCAGGAGAATGGGCTGCAGGGTCGCTCTGCGACTCAGGTGAAACCAGGGGTCAGGGGTCAGCTGTCCAGTGTGTCAGGCTTGCTGATCAGGAAGTGTAGCCTCTCGCTTCAGGGAGTACACAGGGTGTGTCATGTTTTGGACACATACTCGCACTCTGACATAAATCTTCCATGCTTACATGCAGTGGAGCTCCCTGCTAAGTCAGTGCACGGCAGCAAAGTGCTGGGGAAGACGTCAGCAGCAACTACTCAAAGTAACAAACAAGACCTGGTTATTAGACTTGTAGAGCTGCTGGTGTTTGTAGCTCAGAGGGCACATTGTATTTGTTAGTGCGATTAACGGCATGACTGCAACTGAGACACTTATGTAAATACATATGCCCACTATACTCTGCTGTAAAATGGTTTATAATTAAGCAAATTATACATTTCTAAGGTTGAGGATTTACTTCCAGAGTAACAAAAAGCTGCCATGACTTTTAAATTATTACCTACGTCAAATGGGTTATGTTTTCACCCTTGTCTGTTTGTTTGTTGGGTTGTTTGTTAGCAAGATTATACAAAATTACTGGATGGATTACCATGAAATTTAGTGGAAGGATGCAGTATTTATCAGGGACCATTGCAAGAGTGCATTTTTTTTTTTACATTTTCACAAATTTCCCAGGGAATAATTAATAGATCTTGATGGAAAGAAAATCTGACATATTCAGTGAACTGACATCAATGTGTGTGTAAAATGTGTTGCAGCTTGATTGAATTTAAGTAGACTGTTGGGCTTTTGCGGAGATAAGCAAATTTATTTTTTCATTTAATTGGAAAACTAAATTTCCCTCATCTTCCACCAGAGTGATTTATTTCGTAATTTTAGTGGAATTAAGCAGATTCAGGAAACGATCTTTGTTCTCTTGGCAAATACAAAAAAAGATCTCACTTAAACTTGAGTAAAATCTCAAGTCAAGCATTTCTACTTAAAGTATTCCAGGACTTTTTCCTCCCATCTGTGACGGTCTCACACAGAGTTAAACAGTACAAAGGTTCATGTTTGTTTGTCCCAACCCTTGCTCGCTATCTGTGGCTCACTCCCATTGTAGACACATCCAAACGGACCCCCTACCTCCATCACGCACCGAGCGGGTCCTTCCTCCCGTCCTAATCCACAGACTTGGGTTGGATAGCTCACTGTTGTTCTGAGCCACCCCAGCATCCTGGTCGTGCTATGAAGGGAAAACAGCAGCAGAGTTTCCTTCCCTCCACCGTCTCATCTGAAGCGGGCCCTGCTGGCTGTCCGGATCAAACTGTCCCACAGTGTGATGCCGAGTCCTGTCTGCAAACAAGAGGAGGCCTGTGCATTAAAGATTCGCCACAGGGGCACTCGTCCTAGAATTTCTACTCTCCGAGAGCCCTGGAGAGGGTTATATTACAAGGAGAGTTTCCGCGTGCATCCCTGTGTGTGTGTGTGTGTGTGTGTGTGTGTGTGTGTGTGTGTTAAAATATATTTTCAGGCTTTTTCATTCACAAACAAGCTTTGAAAAATAAGTATTTTGATTAATTTGTCATTTGTCATTCTTTTGAATAAACAAACATACATAAAGAAACACTCACCCAACCACAACAACATTCTCAGTTAAAGAAATATGTAATGACTAATCTAGACAAAAACGGAAAAATAAATAATGAAATAATACTAAAAGTAGAAACATACTTATAGATACTCAACAAATTAAATACAAAAGTAGAAATATTTAAACAAAGACGGCAGACAAAATTAATTTACATTACCGTAAATGCAAGATTCTGAACATAATTCAGTCTTTTAAAATCTGATGTAAAATAATTCAGTCATCCTATTCTCACTTCTTATTATCAACCATGTTACTGTAGCCGTGTTACAGATGACTGAATAATTTGGAGTTCAACCAGATACATCTACACTCTGGTGTCCGCATCTGTTAAATATCTTCTGCAAGACTCTATCTCTTTAAACCATTGTTACACTTTTTCAAATATTATTATTATATATTTTTTTGTATTAGGTTTGTATTTTTGTATTCGTTTTGATTTCGTTTTTATTAGGTCTCTTTCATTTTAGAGCAATTACCTTGTGGACGTTTTGGGCTAATTATTTGTAGATGCAAAAAAAACTAACAAAAAATATATAAACCAAGTCCTAGAAGGAGTCAGTCACTGACGCTTGACACTCTGCACATTTACAGGTGAACTCAGTCAGAGCAACATAATAAAAACAACACAGAAATGCTTCAACTAACTTAAAGTTTTTCACATCAAAAGAATCTGAAGATGCCACAGAATGCATGTTTTGCTAGAGGTCTTTATTTGGAGCATTTTGCTGCAGGGATTTGTATTTTATTTATCATGTTTTTTTTGTCAAAAGTCATAAAAAGGGAACAAACAATAGCACTCAAGTTTATTTTGAATTTGTTATCACTGCCGTCATCACTTTGATATTTTAGGCGTCATAATGTGACACCACTAATCTTTATTCTTCATTCAGAGAACAAGCAAAGTTTGAAAGTCTCAGGTTTGCCTCCTTCATCTTTCTTCATCCTCTCTTCTGACAAAAAAGCAGACAGGCTCTCTTCACTCTCCTGTTTCTCTCTTCTTGCTCTTTCCCCCCCCCACCCTCTCGTCTCCTCGCACTCTTCCTCCTCTCCACTCCGTCCAGGGAGTCATTATTGCTTTGGTAAATATTTCATAGGCCTCAATACCTTTGCACACATCCACCTGCCAGCCGCCTCTCCCCCTCGCACACAGACCACGGATAGACAGATCAAAATGAAAGAGAGCAAAGTGAAGTTGGAGGAGGAGGAGGAGGAGGAGGAGGAAGAAGAGGTGGAATGAGAGGAAGAAGTCTGCTCTCTCTGCCTCGTGTGCATTTACATTTTCAGCGAGCCGGAGCTCTCCGGCGTCACAACAGACCGAGTGCTTTCAAAGATCGAAAGATTCCCTGGATGATGTCAAATCTGTGCCCGACAACATTTTGTTTTCTGAGGCACCTTTATTTTAACCGTTAGCATTTTTCTTTTACTTGCACATAAAAGGTTTTGTTTCCGAAGTGGTTGCGCTGGGAAAAAAAGGGCAACATAGAAAGCATAAGCGTCGAAAAGAATGAGCCGGCGCGAGCTTATAAGACAAGACGGAGAGAGAGAATACTAAGCTTCTCCTTCTTCTGACCTTGAAGAGGCCTGTGAGCGTGTGCACTCTCCCTCCCTTCCCCCTCCTCCTCCTCCTGCTTTCCCAGTCCCACCTGTTTACTTTGACTGGGTTAGACGGGGATCTTGCATCACCTGCAGTGTCCTCTCTTTTTCTTTCTCTTTTTCTTCTTTGCATGCCCTGTGTCGTTCGCCCCCTTACTTCTTACCTTGAAAAAGACTTGAAAAAGAAAGTAGCGATCCCAGAGATGAAATATTCAGCTTGGGTGTACGCACTCTAAGTTGTTTCAGAGTGGATAGCTTGTTGCCACAGAGCTTTGACTTCATAAATAAATGGTCAACAGTGGCCTCTTCAACCAGTGTCTCCTGTATATATATGGCTGAGCTGCTCGTGTGCCTGGGGCTAAGTCCTGCCAGTAAGTTCCAGGCCTTAAATATGGATAAGCTGTGAAACTCCTTTGGACACACTCCTATGTAGTCGGTATAATGTAGAATAAAACTCGACTGTTGGTTTGGAGGATTTCGAGAGACCCCGAATAGAAAACCATCTTGGGAAATGCTCGGCTGAAAGGTGGGTGTGGAACAAGGACTATTTAGCCACTTTCAGATGTTAACTCCGCAGAATTGGGTCTGGGCGTTTTTTCGGAGTTTGCCTTTAACACTTGAACAACACAGCAGGAGTTTTTCCGGTCAGCGGCCCAGGTGCATTCACAATAACAAAGAAATCTCTGGAGCGTTCAGGTGAGGGGTGGTGCAGCAGCTCGACACAGGATGTAACGTATTCATTATGCTGCAGAGGTCATGTGATTTGGTTTATAGCACATCCAAATATATATAATATATATAATATCACCAAAAGCTCTCTTGACATCTTCTATGTGTTTGGCGCCGCTTTTTCACTCAGAGATATTTGTATTGTTTTTGTTTCTTTAAGTTATGCGTCTCTGGTGTTTTTTATTGCTGTGAATCCTTCGGAGGATCTCCTGCTGTGTTGTCATCTGGGCTCATTCGGACATTATCCAGTTTTTACTTCGGAGCTGGGAGGAGAAAGTCTCTCACTTGGACATGTGCATTCTCAGCCATGTCAAAAAGCAGCTTCAGGTTCGATGTGCTTTACATTTACAGGCACTGTTTAGCTTCTTTAATTTCCTCTGCACAAATGAGAGTAAATGACTCATCGAGTGGACTGAACCTGTGAACATTTGGCGACACGGCGCTCAGACTAACCACCACTTAATCGTGTGACTCTGCACAAGCCAGCGTGAACAAGGCTGTGCTTTACTTTACATTACAACAATGTTAACTGACCATTAACCCCTCCCCTCATCTTTTCAACAACTCCCCTACCACCACCACCCTTTCCCCCAAAAAGCTCCACAGCCGCCCTTGTTTCTGTTCAGGAGGGGGAAAAGCTTGACGCTCGGTTTCCTCTGAGCTTTCCTATGTAAACGCATGTTCTCACATTCGCCTCACAGTGTTGGGACATTTCTACCAGGAAATGAAATGAGTCTGTAACAAATGTTTTGGCTTCTGTTGAACTCTTTAGCGCACGGCGGCCTGCCAACTGCAGCGGCGTGTTTGCGTTCCCAGAAACCTCCTGGGATGCCGACTCCCCGAGCTTCCTGATGGAGATGGAGGGTGAACAGTTTTTCTCTTTGACTGAAAAGGAAAAAAAGGGGGACAAAAGAAATGTCTTACAGAATTGCAGGGGGTATTAGGATAAGAGGGATTGAAATAAAGATTTTCTTTTGTAGATATGTATAGTCCATTTGTATTTCATTTGTGTGAAAGGAGATATGGTCTTGGTCTGGCCGGGCCATTTAGCCTTTTGCGCTAATCTGCAGGTGAAAAAATGGGACGGTGAGTGTGATAAAGGCGCCCTTGAAGACAGGTTTGGCTACCTCTGGCACTGTTGAGCTCAGGTCACGAACAATTTGTGCCTCGTTGGGTCTTTGTGTGTGTGTGTGTGTGTGCATGTGTCACTGAGAGAATATGCAGTATTCTAACACCCAGGAGCCTTGTAGCCATAAATCAGCTATAGAAAGTGGTGTGACACAGGCTGCAGGGTCCCGCTGATACGGACTAGAGCTATGATGGGCCCTGTTTCAGGTGGAGCAAGACATCAGCTGCACTGATCTTTACTACCCCGCAGGGCTCAGGAGATTACTACTGTACAAGCAGCAACACTATTCAGGTCACTCAGATGGTAAAAAACTTTTTCCTTCAGCGTGTCGGTACCACACACACATGCTCGGTACAGTACGCCTAGTCGAAGCCTTGACAGTACTGTATCGCTGCATGAATGATGAGGTGCATTCAGTGTTTGTTCGACGTGCTCACGCAGAAAACAGCGTTTGTTATTCTGTCTGTTTGTTGCAGATAGGGCCTGGGTCTTGTTAGCTGTCAGGCAGAGCATCCACAAAGCTATTCTCTCACTTATTGATGGGGGATCCACTAAATTACAGGCTCAAACAAGAGAGAGAGAAAAAAACAATCCACGTAAAAGTTTCCTAAGAGCCCCCTATATTTCAGCTTTGTGTGTGTGTGTGTGTGTGTGTGTACATGAGGAAAAAAGAGAACGAATGTCAAGAAGATCCCTAATGCATTTTTCTTGATTGCACTTTCTCTTTTCTTTTAGCTGTCTTTCTTTGGTCAGGCCCTGTCTAGTCTTGCTATTATCCTGGGGCGTTATCAGTGTGTAGCTGCCTCTTCAGATCAGGCCTGTGATAAGGGCTAAATAAATGGAATGCTTGGCTAGTGGACATAGGTCAAGCCTTGTTTCGCCCCTGTTTTTTTCATGTGTTGTTGTGTTTGTCTGCAGGGGAAGTGGAGGGTGCAGCACGAACAGGCTCTGCAGTCTAATGAACTTATTGATTTCAATTTCAGAGCTGTTCTCCCCTCCCCACCCACCCTGATGCTTCTGAAGCTTTCATCCATTGCTGGACATAAATTAGTAACTCTGTCTCTTGTTGGGGGACTTTTCTTTTTCCTTTTTATTTTCTCGCTCATCTCTCGCAGGCTGGTGCTGTCTCTCTGAGACAGGTCGCTATCTTGGAAATGCTGTTTTTAAATGTGTTAAAAGCTTCTGTGGTTAGATGGATGCAGTCACTGTGTGGGCGTTTTCTGTGTGGCTTAGCATACACCTGTCCCTGACAGAGATGGAGCTAACGAAATGACAAGCTCTGCATGTGTGGTGTGTGTGTGTGTGTGTGTGTGTGTGTGTGTGTGTGTGTGTGTGTGTGTGTGTGTGTGTGTGTGTGTGTGTGTGTGTGTGTGTGTGTACCCACGTGTATTGGGGGCTGTTGAAGATGGTGAGTGACCTCCTCCCAGGAGGGGGTCATGGAGCAGCTGACAACATTTTGGTGTATGTCTGTGTGTGTGTCTCCATGAGTACATGCGCATCCACTCCTAATCCATATCATGTGTCACATGCGCGACATGTTTTCCCTACAAATTTGTGCGCACATCCAAATTCGGAGGCCCATGCCAACAGAAGTGAGCGCAGCGCATTCCACAAAGAAGCCCTGCTCGTGGAAAATGAGAGGCCACCGGCGCTAGGACAGGAAGCCTCTCTCTGTCCGGCCCTAACGAGCACTGTGGGAGCCTCCACTCCGGACCCAGTACATCTGATACCCCCAATGATGTCCAAAGGCTAAACAGTTAAAATGTCCGGTTGCTATATGTAGATGCACAACATCCCCCTTTTCTGAATCCGATATCTCTGGGAATCACAATAGCGAGACTCTGAGGTCTGGTCAGTTTTCTGCCGAGCTACCAATCGGCCTCCCACCAGCAGGCGCTGTCTGCGGAGAACTAGAGAGAGAAAGATAGAGGGAGAGAGAGCATGAAAGAGAATTGATGCTGAGTAGCACAGGTTTTAATAGGGCTGTCAGAGTCATATTGTTTATGTCGTGTTCCAGATTAATCCATTCTTCCTTTATGAGCCTCTGCAGCCACTGTAAATTGCAAGCACGAAGCCAGTCCACTGTTGAGTTACGCCTCGGGGATCAGTGCCACACATGGGTGGAAAATAAATCATTTCCCCCGGATTTAACGCCGGGCAATACCTGGGCCCTTTGTAAATAAAGCCATAGATGTTTTTACACCCCCCTGTTTTCTCTCTCCTGCCTCCAGGGCTCTTATTGAATCTCAAAAGGAGAGGGGGAGAGAGACAGAGAGAGAAACATGAGAGAATAAGAGAGAGCAGAGTTGAAGGGGGACCGGGGGAGAAAAGAGGGAGGCAAGAGAGATACAGTGAAACAGAGGGGAAAGTCAGGAAAGAGATTTCCAAGTGGGAAAGGATGAAGAGACACAGGCCGCGATAGCTTCGCAAAACAGACGAGCAGAGAGAGAGGATGTAGAGGTTGACTGGGGGTGATGTATGCATGGTGTGCTGATTCCCAGGGTCCTCAAGGTGTTCAGGTTGAGATCTGTCAGACTGTCTAAACACAGGGCCCACTCTGGAGCAGTGGGCACTGAGCAGACAGCCAGCTGCACCAGCGCAACCAGCGGGGGCGGCCGAGCTTGGCTCCAGCGTCGGCCGAGGCTGCAGCCCAGGCTACTCTCCGTCTCTCCATCCCCTGCGTTTCCATCATCGTAACCTCTAGCCTGGGGGGAGCGGTGCCAGGGCCTGGAGAGACAGAGAGAGGAGGAAGAGAGAGGAGGACTGAGAGAGAGGCCTGAACAACTTGTTCATCCTGGCTTGTGCAGACTGCCAGCCGGAGACAGCCAAAGGGAATGGGGAATGTGCGCGCTGCTCTGTCAGGACTTCATGAGTTATACATGACGTGCTATGTGAAAATGCTTCCTGTGTATTGTGTGTATCATCCCCTTTTCTATTTTTCCATTTCTCTTCTTTAACCCCCTTCTTCCCTCCCTCCTTCGCTCTCCCTCTCTCTCCACTGTTGCTTTCAAGAGCTCAAAGTTTGCTTTTCCTTCCAGCGACAAAGTATTCCCTGGTTGTTAAATGTTAATCAATGGCAGGCAGCAGGGTGACACGGGAGGCTCCAGCTTCTGGTGGGCGACCGCAAGATCAGCCGGATCTCGCCTGGGATGATGCTGAGCTGCAGCAGATGTACACGGACCACAGCGAGATCAGTGCGAAACCAGAATATGCAGTGCATCGTAACACGGTGCCGTCCTGTTTGCTCCCCCTGTACAGTCCAAAAGCAAATGATTACATAAATACGGCCACTGAACAGACTCTGTACTAATTCATTCTTAACACAAGCATTTATCCTATCCATTATTCATATCTCCAACAATGCCAGGGGGCAAGAAAATCAGTGCTCCCCTCACCCATATATCTGCCCAGCTACAGCTCCAGGGTGATGCATTATTCAGGGCGTGCCAAGCTAAAGACTGTTCTCCCTCTTCTTGACTGCTGGAAGCAACAATCATCTCACTATAGGACACTGTTCTCCGTCTTTAAACTCTCTGTCCTCTTCTTTCTCTGTCTCTCTCTCTCACACTGCCTCCATTGCATCATGGTAAATAACTGTTGTTCATCCAAGTGCAATATTTGAAATATTCATGCTCGTGAACAGTATAGAACAAGTGCATTTCTTGTCTTGGTTTGAAAAGTTTCTGTACTCGGTTGGTGGAACAGAGGTGTGGTGGGTAGCACTGTCACCTTCCTGGTTGGAATCCCAGTTCTTTCTGTGTGGAGTTTGCATGTTGTCTCTGTGTCTGCGTGAGTTTTCTCCAGGTTCTCCTTCATCCTCCCACAGTCCAAAGACACAGCACATTGGGGTTAGGTAAACTGGAGACTCTAAGTTGAAAGTGAAAGTGAGTTTATATCTACTGCAGACATATCATACTTATCGCTCTATGTACACGGCCTCTCGCCCAATGTCAGCTGGGATTGGCTCCAGCTCCCCACGTGACCCTCAAGAGCTATAAGCTGAATAGATAATGGATGGATGGATGTGGCATTTTGGATCCATGTCAATCCAGCGACATTGTTAAAGCGCTTAGATTATTTAAACATTCATATCGATGTTGATCACTAGTTTGCACTTTTTTACCTTTCCCACACAGATCTTTTCATCCCTTTTAACTCAAACTGTTAATAATATAACACAATCTAGCCTCTTTCATTTGGTTTCTCGTTGATGTGCACTGTCCCTGGGATGGAGGAACAGATCCAAATATATTTTTCTTGTCCCCCCAGTCTGTTGTCTCCTCGCTCTCTGTTCTCTCTGTATCTCCCTTGGCCTCCACACAGAGAAAACATTAAAATTTGAGCAGAGAGCGGGGAGACGGAGAGCCAGGGCCAGGGCCAGCCCGGGGGTCCTGGTGTACCGCTGCACACTTTTTGTCCCAGAAAAACAGAGCATGGGTTGATAAGTTGTGAAAGACTCTGGGCAGCTTGTTTCAGGCCAGACTGAGACTGTTTCTCCAGGCGCAGAACATTATGAGTTAGAGTAGTTATTGCTGTAGCTTTCAACTCAAACTCCTGCTCAGTGTAGTTTGAAGAGCGGGGGGGACAAACAATTGACAAAGAAGTGCAAGAAGGAGAGAACACACATGCATCACAGTAGTACACGCAAACTATTGTGTTTGTCAACGTCAAACTTGAAGGATTCGAGGTAACTTTGAGGTCACAAATACGTTGTTGAATTTCAGCAAAATTAGCGCTACTCACTTTTCTCAGAAACTCACGATGCCAAAGTTGGAAATCAAAACAAAGGTTTATTTTACGGGTAAAGACACAGAGGCTGATCTCATTTCTTATTTAAAATCAGCTCCATAATTTGATCTTTGTAAAACTTAAGTTGCTGCAGGTGTTCGGCAGGAGGAATGATCGCCTTAGGGCTTTTAGCTACCGTGAGGCCCCGCCGAGATTTCCCATCATCCCCACAGTCTGGCAGCAGCTTTTCAAACAGCGCCCCTTCTGAAGTTGCCCTTGGTTCTACATGTGTAGCAGTAATTATGAATGAGGGGGACTAAGATCTGTACAAAACCATCAAACATTTTACAGCTTGCTGCTATTGTAATAAAGATCAATAGACACGGTATCAGTCGTGGTTTTGAAGGAGAGGTGGTGCTGTACATTTTCCCCTCGCATACTTCCTCTCTTTCTTTCTTTTCTTTCTGTCTCCCTCGCTCATGTCCCCTCTCATTTCTCCTCTCTTTTTCTCTCTACTCCCTCTCCCCATACAGAACCAGTGTAGCACATCCGTTTTAATTGCTGTTTGTCGGGCTCTGTGATGTGAGCTGCTAAAAGACACCCGTTCTGTACAAGAGGAGAAGACTCAGACTGAGAGAGGCAGTGTAATATATTCACTTCAGCACTGGCTGGCTGTATGAGGGCCAAGGCCAAACTTCAAGCTTAGTATTTGTATTCTGTATTGTGTGTATGTGTGTATACACTATATGTCAGCATATGTGCCGCATGTACATGTGCAGCACATGTGTGTATGTGTGTGTTTGCAAGAGAGAAATAACAAAATACATGCAAGCAAAGGAAATGTTATGACATTGTTATAGCTAAAAGAGAAGTGTGTGTGTTCGTACTTGTTTTTGGTACCTCATTAGGACCTTTTCTGGCATAAACACTGATAGACCAGTAGACCTCATGGGGACCAAAGCCTGGGACTAATGAGGCAAAACTTCTTAGCTCCTGGTTAAGTTTAGGGGTGAGATGTGAAGTGTGGTTTGGTTAAGGTTAAGGTTAGGGATAAGGGTTTTGGTTTTGTCCACAACAAATAGAGTTAGGGTTAGTCAATGCAATGTCCTGATAAGGATAGCTGCAAAAACCTGTGTGTGTGTGTGTGTGTGTGTGTGTGTGTGTGTGTGTGTGTGCGTGAGTGCGTGCGTGCGTGCGTGTGTGTGTGCGTATATTGGACCATGCATTAAACCTAAAGCAGTCTAAGCCGTAACAACCACATACATTTGAACCAACACCTCCCTCACACCTTCAGCTACAGGCCTGGGAGTGTGTGGGACTGTCAGAGCAGCCTCTGCTCCTGGGCTGAGGTCATTTGACCAGAAATGGAAGACATGGAGAAGCTGCAGATCAAAAACTATTCTGTCTGACAGGAGGAGATAAAGAGACTGTCAGCCTTACCTCAGAACAAAGCAGCCCCTCACCTCTCCAGCCCACAGCGGCTCCCTGGCGGCCAGTGAAGCAGTGGTAAATCAAAAGGTGGGTAAACTAGGAATGAACGTCAAAAGATGATCACAATTCCAACATCCACCATTATAAAATATGTATCGTTATATGAAGGGTCTTGTTCCACACTGCTGTAAATCCATTTTGGGAGAAATGCTGCTACCCGGTGAATAAAACAGAAACAGATAAATAAATCTATTCTTAGAAAGATTTATAAAGCAGTGTTGTGAATATTATGCACAAAGGTGTATTTCCAAAGTTACTTTTAGGTTGGTATTTTTTCTTATTCTTATGGAAAATGTCCAAAAGGTGGGCAACATCACATTAATTTGGAATACAGTACTTGCACCAGTAACCTATTGTTATAAATGAATGTATAATCGGCCACTTGGTGAAACAGGTCTATGCAGGTTTTCTGGGGTCTGTCCAAAGATCTCAAGTAAAAGAGACAGGTGATGATATGATCTGCAGCTTGTGTGCCAAATACTTTTAAATCGCATAAGTTGCAAATTGATGTTTAAGAAGCAATGACTTGGCATCTTTTCCTGAGACTCAAGTATAATACTGATGCAGTTGATATTTCCATTGGTTAGAGATTATTGGAATATGTAAAAGAAAGTTGTTAGCCACAATAAAACCCTTTCAAGATATTTTTTATTCATTTTAATTACAGTGATACAGGTTAGTGTGACAGTTTTTCAATATATATATATTTCAATATTACTGGTGATTTTTAAATGTTTTAAGCATCACAAATAAAACACTATTCACTTATTGCGATGCTGGAACATGTTTTTCATTAAGATATCTCACAACTTCCAACAAATTGTCAGACATATTGACACTAGCTGCGTTTTAAGCATCACAAATAAAACACTATTCACTTATTGTGACACTAGCGAAAATTCAAAATGACACCACGAATGTGTAACTGTGTTTTTTTCCCTTGTGTTTGGGGTGAACTGATCTTTCACCTTTTTCTGCTACTGTACCAACACTGTATTTTCAATTTAAAAAAAAAAGAATCTAAACATACATTATCTCAACGCTCATTACGCAGTAAGGATGAGACCTTACAAAATTATAGAGAAACCCAACAGTTCCTGCAACGAGCAAACAACTCGCTCATTAAGTAGAATAAACCTCGACCGGTTGGGGGAAAAGAGAGGAGAGGAGTTACAGCTGAGCACCGGGAGTATCACATATAGTGTTACCTCTTTGTGTCCACTGGTATTACGTTAGCACACTAAGCTTGGCTTGTTGATGATAACAGTAAAACAGTCCGGACCAACTCTGAAGCAGAGAGCCGGGCACTTTATTCTGTGGTGAACATACACAGTGTTATCTCTCAGTTATCTTGCCAGTGACGACTACGTCTCCCACCTCACAAATACACATATTACTCACAAGGCCTCCTTCTGAAAGGGCCAGACTTGGCTTGTAAAAGTAGCGTATGAGAATTGAGCTAAGTCAATAAAAGAGATGCAGCAGTGACAAGCCTGTTCAGCATGGTTGGCAGAATTGTCAGTTGTACTTTTTGGATTACACAAACTGTAAACGTGTTGCAGTCACACCTCAAAACATGTCAGGTATTACTTTATCATCTGATTACACACATATCACCGATGTACCAGTCACCCATCCGTTGGCAGATCACAGCTGATAAAACACACTCACATTACTCCGCCTGTTTTCCTTTAATTCACGCTGAGGGTCACTGTGAAGCTGCACGACTGAGGAGGATGATCCAATCTGACTTAATTCTCTCACTAAACACCGATGATATAATTCTTTGCCAAAATGAAAGCACAAGCGGGCACGTTGATCTCTCCACGACATGTTACAGGACCTGTTTGTGTATCAAGACTTTGTAAGTGCTTTTCAACCGCGCTCATCTGTCACGCACTAAAAAGTCTGACTGATGAGAGTTTATCTGCGATGCTTCTTTCCGAGTGGAGTTACATTCGCTGCCTTGTCAGTGAGGGATTAATGAATTCAAAAGGACAGGGTGGCAGGGATATCAAACTGTATACTGTACAGAGAATATAGATTTTCTGCTGAGCCTGAGTGTGTCTGTTTATGTTGATAAAGACTCAAATATAATCTGCCTCTCATTATATGGACATTTCTCTTCCTTGAAGAAGCGCTGTGGCTGATTGCTTCACTTTTTTCCCACTCATTCAAATAATCTGGTTGACAATTGTCCTTGAGTCAACATTGAGTGTGACACAAAAGGAGAGAAAGAAACACACACAAATGTTTAGTTTGTTATACAAGAGAAACTGAAATCCGTCAACCATAAATGTTTTCACTCAGCATACAGAATATGTAGGCAATCGATCAGGTTTGGCATTTAACTGTAAACTTTAAAAGATACCCATAAGCTGGCTGCATTGTTTTTAATGGCCACATCAACTACTTTGCAGGATAATCATTTTATCTGATAAGCGAGGATTTCAAACAGTCTTATCAGCCGTGCACTTGCAGTTGTTGTTTTTTAATCCTTCCATTCAGTCTTGTTGCTTTTAATTGATTCTGCCGCACAGAGGCTTTCTTGCAGAGATAATGCACTTGTGAGAACAGGTCATGATCCCTAAATGAGGTAATTTCACTCCAGTGTATTTGTCGCGGCGTATTTACCGTCCTTCAGAAGCATTTCCAAACTGCTGCAAAGTACAGATTGACTTTGTTTCCCTACATCTCTGCAGCTCCCTCTCTCCTGCCATATTTTTTGCCGAGATGCCATTCTCCTCAGTAAATGGACTCAGCTAAGAGCCGGCGGTGCTGCCGCTGTCTGGAAATGCTTCCACGTATGTCCTACCTCAAGGCTTGTGCTAAATCTCTGTGTATTAGGATCAAAAACAGTGTCTACTTCTTTCCCTATGTCTTTACATAATTTTGGAATGTGAGCTCAGTCAGGCATGGAAAGTAGACCACTCCGATTATCCAATAACATTGCCACAGACGACATAAAAAAGATATATATATAAATAAATAAAAACAAGAAGTGTTCCAGCATCTGTGCTGTGTTGGACTGTGATAACGGCTCATCCAGTAAGACTTCCACTCACCTCGCCCATCGTCTCATGAATCCAACACAGCTTCCACTCTCAGGTCTTCCGAGGAAAGCTGTTTATTCCACATGCTGCCTAAGTAGAGGTCTTGGGGTTGGAGTGGCTGTGTAGCGCATGGTGAGGACAAACACGGGCCTATTTAGTCTGCTGGGGGAAACCATGGTAAACAGCACAGAATGGAACCAGCTGGGATGTTTGTTTTCATGTTTTTTTTAAATGCTCCTGTTTCTGTACAATAACTCCAGTTTGCTTAAATATAATAGATTTTTGTGACAAATAAGTAACAGACCAGGATCTTTTTATTTTAATGATGGAGAATATTAAAATCAAAGCATATTTTCAAACTGATCTCCACACTGTTGTATGTGACAACACAAATGCCTTTATCCAGATATTTTCTGGAACTTTTTCAGACAAAATTTGACCTAACAGTAGGGATATTTAAGTTGTTTGATGATGTTTGCAATACACGATGGACATTTAACTGGAAGAATACAATTATCTCAGCATGAAGCAGAGGTGCCATACACGTGGAAGACGTCAGAGAAAATGTGAACTTGGAAAGACGAGATTTAAAAGCTTTCGGCAACAAGGGCCAAGGCCGGTTTCGATGTGCTTTCCACTATGGAATTTCTACATCATGTTCAGGTCTACCCCTCACCTGAATGTTCCAGAAATGTTCCTGTTGTTGTGAACACCTCTGACCCTGCTACATTCTTCAATTGTGAAACGTAAACTCCGGAAAATGTCCAGACTAATTTGCTGGACATTTTCTGCAGTTCATGTCTGAAAACAGCTGTAGAGTTAAATACACTAACCTTTCTAATATGATGGCTGTAAGTGTTTCTCTTTGGCACCGAACGTGGAACTGACAACAGTTGATTGTCCCAAACAGAGATGCGCCTTTGGTAACATTACTAGAACTCGAGCAGAGGGACATCATTGTACTATATTTGAGCTCGTCGTTGATTTGTCGCTGTCGTCAGTTAATTTCCTTTGGTTTGCTTTTCATATACAAAAACTTCTCGCCAAATACCAGAAGGAGTTTTGCAAACTTACCAGCTTCTTCAGATGTCATAGCAGGTTTTTGTTCTTGCAGATTAAAGAAATGCACACTTAACCCTTCCCAGTCGCACTTGTTGCAGCCTGTATGATTTACAAAGACGGCAACTCTTGTTGTAACCCTTGTATCAAACTTGGCAGTGACTTCATACACGAAAATGGCTACTTGAGCGGTGTGTGTTATGTCGTTTTACTGCAGGGCAAAGAGCAACATTTTTGTGCTGTCCTTCTGTGTTATTAGTAATCTGCTCTGTGACGGTTCTGTGACAAACAGACACTTTGGAACAATTTTACTTTGTCTTGTTCTAGCAGCACTGTAGCAACAAGCCTCCTTCATAAATGTTTCCGAATGAGGTTTTAGATCCTTAGCTGTCAGCTTGCTCACCACAAAACATGCCAGTGCAACATTGTCTCTGTCAGAAATGGTCCTGTGAAAGCTGCTTGTTGGAATCACATACTCCATGTTTTGAACTGTAATGATGCTCAAGTTTGGCCATTTTGATCACTGCATGTGTGTCCCTGCAAACTGGGCACACTCTCTTATATTTAAATAATCATTTGTCAATTACTCTTGGTAAGTGCATCATTCAAGATCTACTTTTTCTTACAGTTGCCATTATTGCATGCCTCCCAACAGATAAGCCAGTCCACTAATTTATAATATATTTTTTTAATCACAGAAAAAATGGCTGTCACAAGAATTCTTTTGTAATTCTAAAATGCGTTGTGGGTTGGATCAAACTTGCTGGCTGCATATCCCTGATCTAGAGCGTTACCATCTGCGTAAAACTGTGTTCGACTTGTTGTGAAATTTCCATTATGTAAATGGTTACAGTTAGTATGCACAAGTTTGCGAGTACGATGATTCCAACATGTAAAGGATCATATATTTTTTTACTTTGTTGTTTGCACCTTCTATACACTGTATATCACAGTTATAAATTACAATATGGTCCAGAATGTGTTAAAATGTCTTTTATATACATTTTTTTTTCTATTTACATTAAATAAAGGAACATTTCTGAGTTTATCTGTGATCCTTGCTCTGACGAACTTGATATTATTAACCCCTTGTGTCCAAATCACAAAATTCAAAAGTTTTGCTATTGTGTGTTATCAATTTCAATGTGAGATTTGATACAAATCTATGTTAAAGTGATATTTCTCAGCAAGCTATTGTGATCCTAGTGCGTGCAATCCATTATTCTTGAGTATTCAGAGTATGTGGATGCTTGCATGGGTGATTACAGAGTGGGAATGCCCTGTGGAATGGCATGGGGGAACCAGCCAGTGGGCCTGTGAATCCTACATGGTATGGTGACATAAATGCTCTCCCATCCATCCCACAGGCACCTGTCTAAAGGTCAGAGGTCATCCTGTTAGGGGTAATCCCCACAGTAACCTGACCAGGCCGGGGGATACTGGCAACCAAATGTGCGATGGCGGACCAAACTGTCCCCCTAATACTCCCTCTAATCACATTTTAATTGAATTCCAGTGAACATGTAAAAACCTGGTTCAGTTTTGTTATTCCATTCTCCTAACAGATGTCCCTGTGATCCCTGTAAAGTGATCTGCAGTGGTGACGTCTTCTGTTTGGAAACACATACATGCATTGGCTGATCTAAATGGAAGAAAGTAGAACCATGTGCTTGTCCTCAGGATGGATGCCATGAGGACTGTGGAGTGGTGGGGGTGCTGGGAGGACGGGGTTGAGCGGGTTGTGCCCTAAGGATAAAAGGAATCTCTATGTGACCTCATAAAGAGATTTTGGGGGAAAAATCTGATCTATTTTATTGACTACTATCATTCCAAAAACCTCAAAGCATCAGAATTACTCCTGATTGGTTCAGACGTCCTTATCCATATATATCAGACTTAACTTCAGGACACATCGGAAGGGATCAGGAAGCAACCATTAAAGTTCACATACACATTTTGCATTTGCAGGACTTAGCATTTCACTTCAGAACAGGAGTTTGTCCTGTGGGCAAATCTGTAGCAAAAAGACCTAATCAAGGAATCTAATCAGCTAAACACAGGTCAAGTCCACGTAAAACTGGGTATAACCATGAGTTCCTGTCTTCCTCATTTGGTGGCATTTAAGTAAAACAAAGACTTTTTTTCTCCTGACAAAGGAACACAAATGTTAACCACCAGCTGTTTGCCACACAACGCAGAGGCCTATCATCAAAAAAGAGCTATTGGCACAGCTAGGGACCCCAATGTTTCAAATTTCAAGAGGCACGCGCCGAGTCTGCTCACCAGCCGCAAATACTTACATGCCAAGGCTTGCGGGTGCATGCGAGCGTGCAAAGACCAACACAAAAAAACATGCAGAGGTCCTTGTTAGTCCCAACTATAGAAACATTGTGCAAAAGCTACGTTCTAGGAATTTAATTTGGATAAGAGCTGTACCATACATTTTCCTCTAGGCTTATACTTTCTTCCATTTTTACTGTTTTATCCCATTTTACCTCCCCTTCCTTTCCACTTCCCAGAGCCTCCAGCACATCTGTTGCTGCCGTAAGTGTAAGACTCAGCCATAGAAAGTCACGAGTGGAACTGATGGTTATTTCTGAAGGGAGTGGGAGTAGAGGTAGAAGGTCCTGCTGGATGAGCTGTTATCAGAGCCCAGCATAGTGTTGACACAAGAAGGATTTTTTTTTTTATCAGATTGAATGCCAATGGATAATCATGGTGGTTCACTTTTCATGTTTGGCTGTGATCAAAGTACCAAATTAAGTAAAGACTTAAGGAAAGAAGTGGACACTGTTTTTAATCATAATACACAGAGATTTGGCTCATGCCTTGACATAAGATACATGTTTTCCTTTCCCTTCTTCTCTTTGCACTTTTCTGCAGGAGGCGCCCTTAGTAGCTGTTTCTTGAAACCACATGCATCCAACCCACTGCAGTGATGGATGAATGACTTTTTCATACCATCAGTTCAGTGACCTCTACTTTATGTCTCACATTCACAAACTGAGCAAATTCTCGCGCCCCAGTTTGATACACAAACCATAAAACTGAGCAGTTTCAAGGATCAAGGTGATCTGTCTACCAGCTTGTACCCACCTCACACCAACTAGCAGGCCTCAAGCCACAGAGGGGGACCCACCCACATGCCTCTAACTCTCTGATTAAACACCACAACCAGCAGAAAGTTTTGTGTCTGAAGCACACTTGGCTGTTAGTCAGAGCGAAATCAAAGGCCCGCTCTGTTATTAGAGCCAATGTGCTTTTGAGGAAAACAAAATCCGACTGTGAGCTTAAAAAGGACTTGTCTCATTTGATCATTTATTACACATTTTAAGTGGTTTGGAAATAACTGAGGCTAGCGTGGTCTGCATCTCTAATTGGTGCTCTTTTTCTCCCATTAGTACATTCAGACTTGTGATCCCACTAAAACAGGCAAGAGAAGAAAAAAATCTTTTCCCTAAACAAAGCGTATGTCATCAGTTTGCAGTTGCTCTGTTTGCAAGCATGGTTCAGATTTGCTTCTACGTGCAGCTGTCACTGAGCCTGTTGGACGTCCTGGACCTCAAACACACAAACCAGAAGAGATTAGTGTGCCATGTCAACCCACTGCTTCCGCAGATGGCACGGATGCTTTTAGCCTACTCCCTGTAGACAGCCACTCATTGATCTTTCATACTAAACTCCCCACAGCAGGACTCTTGATACTGTTTTATTTATCATTCTGGCATTTACTATTAAGGCCAATAAAGTTTGACATGTGTGGGTTTTAACTGTAGGGGGCACTGTGGTTTCTGTGCAACATGCTGGGGCTGAGGGGGGGGGGTAGATTTATATCCTGGCAGTCAAAACTGTCACCTGCAGTAATACCTCCCCCGTCTCTCCTCTCTTTCAGCCAGCCCAGAGCCCAAATTCCCCAGGTCCGAATCCAACCCATAATTCACTAGTGTTGTCTCTCACCTTGACGTACACCTAGTAAATGTGTAAAATATTCCAGTGGGATTTGCTGCCATTTTAATAACAGAACATTTCAGGCCATGTGGGGGGAAAAAGGAGATATCAGTTACTAGTTTTTAAGGATCCTGGCACAGGCTCCAGGAACCCCTAAGCTCCGGCCCAGAGACTTCATCCAAAACTAACACAGGGGACAAGCAGGCAATTTTGAAAATCCAGTTTTCAGTTTCTGCACATATTTTCCGAGGGTGCTGCCGTTGGGCTGACCATGATGAAATTTGGTTTTGGCCGCAGTCCAGGACATTACCTGTGTGAGTGTCAGGTGATAGCCTCACTAATTACCTTGGAAGGCAAACAGAGAATCTCTTTCGTTGACATTCACAGAGCCCTCTGCACCCGTAAATGTGTTGTTCCTGTGGTAAAATGTGATCTTTTGGCTAATGAAGGACAAGCTTCGTTTCCTTAACTGAATCACCGTGTAGTTCCGGCCTCTAGGGGGAGCTTAGCCCACTTTTTTTTCTTGTTTTTACTACGGTGGGCACTGGCAAGAGTTTAGGTGAACCTTTGTGTGTAAGTATTGATTTATGGCCTGGGCTGGAGGTGTGCATCTCTCCAGGGGCGTGCAGCCTGCCTGGACACAAGCGTGTGTGAACAGTGGCTCTCAGACATCACTGACACTCTGTCGAACCACAGGACCAAGAACCACTGATTGGAGTCTGCGGTCTGTGGTGTGTGTGCATCGCACACACACACCACAGCAGACCAAAGCCCTCAATCACTGGGTCTTGGTCCAGTCCATGCCCCCGTGTTTCAGAGTTGAGTGACGCGCTGCCTGCAGAGCACTCATTAGAATCTATGTTTCACAAGCAGAGCAGGGATAGTAAATCGTTCAGGCCTCGATGTTGTTATAGCTGGCCCTAACAAGCCACTCTCTGTCTACTTTATTAGAGTTTAAAAGTGGATTTCATGTAGTTTTTGGCAAATTTGAAAAAAATATAACAAACAATGGAAACTCTTGGTGTAAGAGACAAGACCACAACATGATGAAAACTTGTTCAATCTTTCAAAGAAGCCCTTTAGCTTTTCAAGCCCTCTGCTACTTAGAGACTGACAGAAACATCATTAGAAAACAAAAACATCCCATTTATGTTTTCAATAACATCAGAGAAGGGAGCATGCAATGGGAATACTGTGGAGTTTTGGGAGGGTGCTATGTGATCCCTCATCACATGGTCAAGAGCCTTGCTCTGGTGCTGAGTTAACAGATTTTCTCCCTACGGCCCCCACTCCTAAATCAGATCAGCTTTTTTTTCAAACGCTACATCTAAGGGCCCACGTCTAACTACCTAGTCTTTTGTTTGCCCATGTTTTCCTTTTCCTCTGTGGATTGGCTGGCTCTGACCGTGTAATAGAGCGCATACTGGCCAAGTGAGGCAGCCTGCTGTGACCAGATCAGATGTGTGCTCTTGATTATGAAACTCCCTTTTAGTCACTGACAGACATGGTAATAAATGTGTCCATAAATTGAATTTGGGGCTTTTGAAAAGGAGCAGGAATATCTAAGCAGCATTTCAGCTGATTGTCTCCAGCCGACATGGCAGCGCTTCAGTGGGATTCTGGGGGGAAAACTGATCCTGCTGTTGTGCGGTTGGAAGGCTGGGAGTATTTTGGGGGGTGGGTAGGGTTGGGGGTGGTGGTGGTGGTGGGGGTTCGGGATGTATGCCCAGCCAAGCAAAATAAAGACTGCTTTATTGCTATTCTGAAAATCATTTGATTGAGTTTGCACAAATAAGGAGACAGAGAGCTGTCTGTAGGAGTGTATATGTTTGTGTGGATGTGTGTTTGGATGTAATTGTGTTTGCATGTGCATCAGCGGTGCATGTGTGTAAGCTTTCGAGTCCCTTTACCCTTTCTTAGTGGTATACTGAACAGGAGCAAGTCTCTGAGTCATTCCACTAACTTTGAGGGGATGAACGAAGCCCTAACAGTTACTGAGATGCTCCCTCTCACAATAACACTACTGAATTCTGCTGAAGTGGTGTTGACAGCTGAGCTTTAATATTAGGCCAAAGCTTTTCTACTTCATTCCTCTTTGGATTAGGCCTTGGTTGCTCTTTCACAAATGGCAAGAAGGGGAAATTGTTTTCCATATACCCTGTAGTATTCACAGATTGTCTTGTCATGCATTTGGTTGTCCCTAAAGTGTTTTCTGTGTTCACTTAATAAATGGCTCATGGCAAAATCCAGACATACTGGCATAGGCGACTGTATTTTGTAGACCAGAGGTGGGAAACTCTGCCCCCAGGCTGTATGCAGCCCTCCAGATAA
This sequence comes from Hippoglossus stenolepis, assembly GCF_022539355.2. Lineage (NCBI taxonomy): Eukaryota > Metazoa > Chordata > Actinopteri > Pleuronectiformes > Pleuronectidae > Hippoglossus > Hippoglossus stenolepis. The sequence goes on along the minus strand of NC_061483.1, from coordinate 23,023,485 downwards.
TTTGATCTGTCCAGCAAAAACAAACAAAAAACACAGTCATTACAACAGCTCAACTTGCCAATTATTTGCATGGGATCACTGCTGAGTTTGATATGAGGGAGAATTCACTAATATGTCCGACCATGCATGGTAAAAGGTGAGGATTTGTTTGAGCAAGTTACTTTGGCTGAAAGGCTGTGAGGAGCATCATCATCCCTATCACTACCATTTGACATCAGACCATAGATGGTATATAAAGATGGACAATGTGCCTCCACTTCCTCTTATCCAGAAATGAAAGCAAAATATTCCAGATATGAACGCCGCCATCTTGTGCATCAATTATACCATTTCACAATGTTTATATAGCATCAAATAACGGATTAAGGCCAAACTTACCAGTTAAATTATCACTTCAGAAACCATCTTTGAGGATCATTTATACGATATGTAGCCTACTTTAGACTTTTTTGCTTGGCTGATGTCCCACTTGCTAACATAGAGAAGTTTGATCTAAGGTGCAGCCATCGTGTCGTCCATCTTAGAGAGGTTACTGTGATATAGTAGGTAAAAAAATACATTCAATATAATATTAAAAGTAGCAACACCAATATATAAAAAAATTAAACACATAGATAGCAATATGAAGGAAGACATGATCTGCGACATTACTAATACGACTTTAAACTAGGAAAAGCAAATAATTCTTTAACACATCAAACCTCACTTTAAATGGCCAGGATTCTCACCTTCCTACATGTGGTCAAGCTAAATCTAAGATGGGCTACACTATGCTAGGCTAAGATACAGAGTGCTACCTATTAGCTCAAATCCATTAACATTAACAGGAGCAGGATTGGAAAGAACGTGTAAGGGCTACAGTGTTTATATTTAGCCTGGTCAGTCATGAGGGAGTGACACAACTTCTCAGAGTGGTGCAACACACGTAGCTCAGACACCAAGAGTCACACATCCCCATGTGTTTGCCAGGCTTTGGGTTTGATTCTCGTGGAGACGTGAAGTGACGGGTCTGGTAGGTTCCCCCGGGGCAGAGGGCGGCCTGAGTCATAGCCAGAGAACAAGCAGGAGCAGTCAGAGCCCCCGGTTTAGAACTGGCAATCTAACGTGATGTTGTGAAACTGTTACCCTTCATTATTTATTCACAATAGACATCTGTCTTGGCAAAGGGCATTGGATTCAGTGTGTGATTTTTATCTAGGCCCTCTCGACTTCCCTTCACTTCTGTCTCTTCCCCCTCTCTCCTGTCTCTCCATCTAATTTGCCTTTATCTCTCTGTCATTCACTGCGTCTGCCCCATTCTGTCTCTTTCCATCTCCTTCTTTCTTCATCTGTCTATCCTGCCTGTCTTTGAAATGTTATGATTCACTGGCTGTGATCTCTGTGAGCTGTCTCCTTGAAGTCTGTGTGTCTCCCAAGTGCAACCACAGAATGGTACATCACTTCTATTACATGTAATTTCCTGGGTTTTATAAGGTACATTTACTCACTCGACAATGGTGAAGACTGTTCTTTTCTACAGCCGAGTTCAGAGTATCCGTCTCTTACACTGCGGCTCTGTACATGGAAACCATTATCTGGTGTTGGACTGTGCCAAGATTAAGCTACAACGTTTGTCTATGGGTAAGATTTTGCAACTTGGATTAATGTAAAAAGCAGAGATCTTCCAAGAGTTGTTTGATAAAACAACAGCATACCTTCTTCTTGCAGAAGATATGGCAGTAGCATGAAGTCACAGAGAAGTTAGTTATAAACTGGCATTACCTAAAATGTATAATAAACTGTTTAAAGGTGGTTTAATGAAGACATAAAAACTAAGCAAATAACTCCATGAAAGAAATTATAGGACATGTTATGATAAGCTAGAGGAAATGTCAGAAAACAAAACTTCTTTCCTTAAATCACCATAAAACCTAAACCCATTTAAATGTCTCCACCTGTGTTACCTTTGTGCTGTGCAACATCGCAGACGGGCTCAATTACACTGTTATTCTTACTTATGTTTCTCTCTCATTCCCTCTCCTGCCCTCTCAATAAAAAGAAGCCAATAAATCACTTAGCTGTCTCTGTGGGTTTGGGGTATTGGTGTTGGAGCAAGCTGTCCCACCATCCCAGCTGAGTAGACATGACTCTCCAAGCACCAAAAAGAAAGAAAAAAAAACCTTCCCCATTCCCCCATCGCTTTCAAAAAACCAACATGGTGAAAATTACATTTTGGTTGAAGAGTCTAATAAATCTTGGCCGAATGTGGCTGGCGAAGTGGAAAAAGGGCCCTCCATGGCAGCAGCAGCCTCAGTGATGTGGATCCTGAGCTGAGGGAAAGGGAAAGCCACATAAGAGGAGGTTTGTGTTAGCGCGAGGTAGATGAGGTGCAAGGGGAGTCGGTGGGAGGATACAAGGCCTAAAAGTGCCTGTGGATTATAGGGAGTGATAACTCTAATGTTGAATGTGTGTGTGTTTGTACGACAAGCAGCTTTTCAGATTCTTGTTCAGATAACAGAGGTTTATTATGATCTACAATTTCAAAGATATGTGGCGATGCTGTTTGCTCATTTCGGGGGAAGATGGGCATTCCAACTTTTTAATGGATAAAGGTAAAAACTTGTCGAGCATTTGATCTTGTAACTTAAGAAAACATTTAAAAGTGTTGCCTTTAGATCAACTTATATTTATATTCTTCACAACTGCAAGTCATTTCAAGCAGAACCTTTCATAACCCCATTAACAGTGTTTTTTGGACAGCTGTTGGGAAGTGTGGTTACTCCGCTATAGGTGCAGGTTGTTAGCGTTAACTCGGGGCTTATTCGGAGTCACTGCAGCGTGTCCACGTAGTTGATCTCTGTTGGTTTTCCATCTCTGGGGCCTGGTTGACGGGAACAACTTGTGTAATGCTATCAGCAGCCTGTCGAGGCTAATTAAAACACACATCTACAAATCTGCCAGCAATTACTACACCCGGGAACATTTGGTGGCACTCACAAATTTTAGGCAGAAAAGGGCTGTGTTTACTGCGCTAGCTTCTCATTTCTGCGAGTGTTCCCACAAAACAAATACTGGGTAGAGCCTTGTTTGATACAGCAACGTTCATATTTATTTTACCGTTTAAATGTTACAAAAATGTAGGCACTGGGAGACATGATAATGGAATCCAGATTTTGGCTTTATTTAATTTGTAGCTCTGCATGGAGTCAGCTCATTTTAGATTATAGCCCTGTGTAAACTGCGCTGTTTGTGTCTCTTTGGGTTATATTGTGTAACAGTGTTGTGTCCTCGTCATCTGGATGTGCTTTGCTGTCCTCAACAGCGCACACTCCTTATCTGCATCACTCCCAACCCGCAACCTCATGATCATGTGGTTCATCTATTTTACCCAGTGACAAAAACAGCAAAGTGGCCCATTTGTATGCAAATGCAGGGATGTCTCTTAAGGTTCCCGATATTTTGAATACAATTTATAACAGAGGTGGAAGTTGCATGCAAAACCATGTGAAATCTCAGATTCCACACTTAACCTGTAATCATCAGGTGCTAATAGACATGAGTCAGTGGCCTGTCTATTATTAGGAAAATAGAGTCTAAGGCTACGTCAACCAGCAACAAACTTTTTGGCTCCATATCAGAAAAGAATCTCTGTTGATACTAACGCGACAGAAAACTGGTTGTTTATTTGCAGTTGGTTCCTTGGTTACAGAAAATTCTACAAACGAGGAACAGCAGTGGTGAAAAGTATCTCATGGGCTTTCAAACACGAGGTGGAACTGCTACTGAAAGTAAGGGCTAGCTACACTATGCACTCGCCTGCTAGTTAAGTCATGATCAGTAAGGAAGCAAACGTGGGTGTCTGAATCATTCAACGTTTTTGCCCGACCAGACAAAAATGCAGCCCCAGAGTTTTTAGACTGAAACAAAGCCAGCAGCGTCTCCAAAAGTCTCAGTTTTAGGGGCTTGAAAATTCCAGAGTAGTGTGCGCTTCATGCGCAAATGTAGAAAAAGTGATGTGTTTTACACAAAAAAAATTATTAATATGCACGTAGCCTTACACATCAGTGTATGTTACGACCATAGACTGTATAAAAAGATGGATAGAGTGTCTCCATTTCCTCCATCTATCCAGAAATGAAGCCAAAATATCCCAGACACGAAGGCTGCCATGTTGCACCAATGATGTCATCTGGAGAACGACTCTGGGTGGTAGTGATCATGGTGTGGAGCCTCCTCCTGATACCAGACTTGACCAATCACTAGTCAGTCTGAGCTGTCAATCATGATGTTTCCCATTTTATAGTATATAACTAATTAAAACAGAACTTACTGCAAAAATTTGCACTTGAACATACATCAGTGTGACAAGAACTACCTAAAGTGACAGAATCCATCTGTGACAATTTTTTGTTTTGATTGGTTCACGTCCCATCCACTAACTTGGAGGAGGGGGCAGTTATGACCTATACCGCGGACAGCCAGCAGGTGTGTATAAAGTCTTTACAACTAATGCACTTATGTTACATATGTATCCAGGTATTAAAGCTCAAAATCATGGCTTATTTGTGTTCTTTGTGAAAGTTTAATTGTCTGTCTATTTGCCTCTCTAGACATGAACTTTGATACCAACGTTCTAATGAAAATGTTTATTTTATTGCCTTGATTTTTCTCAACTTCAACTTCATTCAACCCTGATATTTTCCGCTCTGTGTGTTTTGCTAACCACTGTTGCTATTTTACCAGCCAACATGATTGTTAATACTTAGCAGTGCTTCCATGTGATGGTTGGTTATCTGCCAGTGACTTTAAAGTTGCCATCATCAGCCAAATTCTGTGGCATTTGGCTCTGATGATAATTTCCAAACCTGAGAAACCTGATGCAAAATGCATAATATGTTCACATATATGCAGAATGGAAACAGTGAGCTATAGTAAACCTGGCTCTGTTCAGTGCATGTCGTAGACTGTACTCGTGACTGTTTCAGTGAAATTTGAAATGTATCCTATCTGCAGGCCTCAGAAAACTGCCCACATTTACTTCAGAATAACCAGTAGAGCTTCTCTTTTACACTGTGTCCTCCATCTATCATTTTACTTCATAACCTACATGAAGGGAAGAGAATGATTTTTTACCAATGTCCTATTTTGAATTCATGACCAGCATTTTGCAACATGTATGTACACAAGAGTAAAATGTGCTTGAGACTTGATTTATTGTTGCTCTTACTTTTTCTTTCTCAGTTTTCAATTAAGCTATTCCATGTGTGTTTTGCTTGTTTTATATATGAATAGGTAAAGCTTAATTCCTGTAAGTACCTCTGTGTTCTGGTTAGTTCAGTCGTGGATGTTTATCCTGCTTTTGTCCTCTCAACAAATCATTGTCTGCAAAGCATGTCACTAAACCTGAAGAGGTTTTCCGGAAAAGCTCCACCCATCACCAGGTGTTGACTAACACAAATATAAAAGCCTTGACAACTTCAACCACCACCTCAGCTGTCATTAGAGAGTTGAGAAGCCGGCAGTTATTGGTGTATTGTTGCTTGTAATATGTTGTAATGTGTTGTGAATCATTTCTTTGACAATGATAGATACAAGATAGTTTGAAGATGTAATCGCCTGCTATGATCTGTGTGATTAGTGACATTTTTAATAACTTGTATGCACATGGTAAATAAATGAGTTAATTTGCTGATTTTGTCCCGAAATATCCTCCCAGCTCACTTTGAGTGCTCAAGAGTAAAATCACAGAATATACCTTTTGTACCTATGATGTGATTTATTGGGACAGTTGTTTTTCTTTAAACATTGTGAGAGGTCACAGAAAGAGTAACTTCTCCGTCAGAACAAGCATGGAGCTGGTCCCTGTAGGCCTCAGAGCTGAGCGGGTGGATGGGGATTAGTTTGGCTGCTGAGGAACACCTGTCTGTCACTGACGGATCCCCTTCTGCCCAGCCCCCAGATGGATCATGGGAGCGGTGGGCCCCATCATAACTTCCTCCTTCCCATTAACGCTAATGTTTTTTTTCTGTCTTAACCCTCTTCTCCGGTATTCCCTTCGCCGGCATGTCTGACATTCTGTGGGGGTGTTGGATGGGTGCTAGTGAAAAAAGGAAGGGGGGCTGCAGAAGGGGGAAAAGGAGCAGGGACAGTTTGGTTGGATGGCCAGCTGTGTGCCAGCTGTGTGCCAGCGGAACACTGAGTGGTGTGGAGAAAGGCCTATTATCTCCCACACGCACACACTCTCCCTCGCCTTTCACACCCCAAACCCTGGCCCTGTGAAATCAGGCAGACAGATTCAGCTAAAACCATCACTCCTCCTTATACATGCATGTGGTCTCCTCCTGCACACACCCACTGATATCCAACACACACACACACACACACACACACACACACACACACACACACACACACACACACACACACACGCACACACTTATTCTAAGTGCTGTGCGGGGAGTTATTTTCCCTTCTCTGCCCATGTGTTTGCACACACACACTCACAGAGAGAGACGTGCACAGAAGGCCCAAGAGCCTCCATGCCATCCTCTAAGTGTCACTGCTTCTGACACACAGGACTAAACAAGTCATTAGAGCATGGGTCGAATCATCCATACACAATGTGTTATCTGCCTGCTCTCAGTCAGCCAGCCTATTGCACAGCGGCTGGACGCCTCTCACTACTGGTAGGATATGAGCAATTAGCAAAAAAGACCTTTTAGCTCTGCCAGCTGATTTGCGGCCAGCTCCTGCATATGCCTGTAATTCACTCTGACATTTCATCTCCTCACTTGTCACAGTCTTTATTGTGTATTACCACAATATAAACAATAATGATGAAGTAATAATCAAATCGGAGGCAATATAATCATTTTGTTTTCCCCCAGCGCCAATGTCCACTGGTTGAACCTGTGGGAGACGGCTGATAAGTGAGCTTTCTTGTGCAGAGTGGAGGTCTCTGGAGAGCGAGCGGAGGCAGCCGGGGGAGTCTTCCCAAGTCAGCCCAGGGGAAATGGATGACAGTTACACTACCCTCCGGCCAATTAACTGTCATTCTAGCTGTTGGTTTAACTTGCTGACCTTACCGCTTCTCTGCTGTTTGTCTTATCATTTCCGGAATAGAGGACCTCATCTGTGTATGTAAAATGGACCGGTGACCTTCAGGGGAGGGGAACAAAGGTCACAGTTCATTCGCTGTATATTTCTTTCACGCGACAGCAAATATGCTGAGGAGTCTTCTGGGAATTTGGGGGCGTAGGAGGAGAGGAGTCCTGTGGGATTGAAAGAGAGCTATCTGTTATTACTTCCAATTACTCCCCAATCTCCCGCTCTATCTACCTGTAAAATGACATTAGATATGCCTGTTCTCATGGTCTTTACAGATGAAGGCTGTGCTTCTTGGTGATTAGGCCCACGGGAGCTCCAGGTCCACACTCCTTGCCCTTAAGTCATCAGCTAACTGAGCGTACTCGCAGATCTGACGAAGCAAAGTTAATTTCTTCAAGAATTGCACGTAGGTTTTGTCTCTGAGAGGAAGTGTGGACGTAAGTGGGAGGAAACTGAAAGCGGCTGCCGTGTCTGTCCCTGGGTGTGCGTGGGTTCGAGGTTGAAGCGTGAATAGGCGGTAGAGCTCCAGTGAGCACTGCAGTCTTTGAATGACAACAGGAGGGGGTGGGTTGGACCGGCCTGGCGAGGGGAGACACAGTGCCCACCCCTCTCACCACTTCATTGTGTCCAGTGTAAGGGACCAAACCTAGAGAGCCTACTCAGCTGGAGATGGCAGGGAGGATTCGCACTGTATGCTTGGCTTGTTCCGACAATTTCCTGTCCTGTGTTTCACAACAATCCACTTCCTACTTCCTATCCTGACTCTGAGGAGAAGAGACGGGTTGACAGGTTTATATCATATTACAATATTGAGTCTTCTGGATGGCAGAATGATTGCTAGAGGAGGTCTTGTAATTTATTAGTTATTCACTCTCTATTCCTCGCTGAATACTAAACCAGTGAAAAAGGCACTGTTACTGCTATAATTAGTGCTGTATTTTAAATTACCACTATACTGGTTGGAGACCACAGCATGTGTCCGTTTATTGTGCATAACAACAGATTTATGAACTGTGGAGGCCCGTTGGTTGAGCTGTCTTGTTTGACTCTTGCAGTCACATCAGGACACACTGTAACACGTTTATTCTTGGCATTTGAAACACCTCTGATTGTGTCATCCTTATATTTTGTCTTCTTCAGGCAAACTGTCTTGGCTATAGATGTGTGTGATTTTCCCAGGAATAGATGAGAGGGAGTTGACTGAGAACAGAATTTGGCTCGACAATCCTCCTCCGGCATTGATTTAGTTTCCTTATTATAAGGCACCGATCTATCCTCATGCCACCGTAGAATCACTCTGTTCACCCGCCTTTCATTCTCTAATAAACACCAACAAAACAAGCGCATGCATGAATGCACACACACATACACACACACATGCACACTATTGGTATAGCTCTCACCATTCCTCATTTGCATGGCAATGCCATTATCTGCCTGTGAGGTGTCACGCTGGAGTGGCTGACAATGTGCCTGACAACAAGTTTATCTAAGCACAAAGAAAAGTTGAGAAGAATGGAGTACTTTCTCTCACTCCTCTTTTCCTCTGCCTTTACCATACATGCTTTTAAACTCCCCACGGAGAACGAGGAAGCATGTCACTGCAGCCTCATCCTGCATGATAGAGTGGCAAATCCATTATTTATACCCATGACAAACACTTTGGATAAACATATATTTACAGTTTTAGCACTGTGCATTTTTCCGTCTGTCTTCCATCTCCTTGTTGCTCTTTCATGTTCCGCCACTTTCGATTTTCTTCTTTTTATAAAAATGTGTTTATTTTTATTAAATTGACTGTAAATTGCTATAACCAAATGTGCTACTGCGATGTTGGCCAGGTCTTCCTCGGAAACGGGATCTCTGCTCGCTGTGGGACTGCCTCGGCTAAATCAAAATAAAAAATACCCGGGTTGAGCTGCTTGTCAGTATTCATTAATAGTGGCGGATATTGGATTCTATGCAGACACATTTCTGCAGACTCTCAGGCATGGAGGATTGCGGAGACTATTGGCTGAACTGGGGAGAATCAATAGCCGGGGTTACAACTTAGACACTGGTAGGCATCATCATTACACAGCGAAGCCCTCTCACCTGCTGTTATCGACCTCCCTCTCAAGTTTACAGCAGCAGCGAGCAACACTTGGCTTGTCTGGTGATGTCACATATGGTTTCTGCGTGTGCATGCGCGTGTGTCTGGTTTGTGGCAGCAAAGCAAACAGAACCTGTCTGGGTCATGCAGTAATGTGCTGGGACAGGAATAGCCCTATCTGTGGTATCCATGTTTTAGTAATCAGTTGTGGTGGTGTATTGCAAAATACTGCACGGTGATAAGTTGGAGCTGCCGTGTCCAGCGCTCGCAGAGTCTCTGTTGTTTCTGTGTTGTGCTGATAAGCAGGCTCAGCTCTGGGTGGCTAAACAATTTCCTGAACATGTTTTACCCCCCTACCCAAGACCACACCAGTTCGCAAGAGCAATGATTAGCTAGTGAGCTGTTAGGATACAAATACCTACCACATGGAAGTCTGCACTGACATTTCCAAACACACATGCTCACAGAAATATGTAGCTTCTTCTTTTTTGTGTATTTATCAAGCATCTATATTGAGATGTCTTATCCACAATAGAAACTGATAACGCTATTCTATTCCTAAATCGTAAAACATAACAAGCAATAAACCAAAACAAAAGTGTGAGGAGGTCAGAGGTCATAGTGTTGCAACATTTAAGAATGATTGTGAAGTGTTATGGAGAAAAATAAGAGGGACCGGATAAGGAACTTTTTCCAACATTTAATACTAAATATACCCACATGTAGAAATGCACATGCATATAGAAGAACATATGGCTCTCACATACCCTGCTCTGTCTCAATGCAGTTATACACTCATCACTTAGTTTCTGATATGAGGCCTGTTAAAGATGTTTCATGGATGCTGAATCAATTTCATTTAGCTGTAAACTGTGAGTAGGAATTCAAATCAATCCCGCTTCTCATATTACCCAGGAGAGAGTTTTTACAGAGTTTCATACTGGCGGTGTGCAGGCACAGAAGTGAAAACAGTATATAAAAAGGAAGCTCATATCTGCGGTGTGTTTCGCTGATAGGGGGGTGATGGATATAGCCAGTTGGAGGCTGTGAAAATGAACTCAGACTAAAGAGGATGTGGATCAAAGAGAGGGACAGCGCCAGTGATCATCGTTAGACTTCCTGTGCACCCCACCACCCCCATCACGCCTTCCTTTACATTACCATTATTAAAAAAGAGAGGACTCATTTAATAAAGTCTATTAATCACACCAGGGGAGTCGGTTCATCGGTTCACCCTCTCGTGAGGGTCTCTAATCAATCAAGTTCGCTGGTAATGTATTCATGGGAGATGTAAGAAAGGACTTGTTTGACAGTGTTCCAAGGAGGAAGAATTTATTAAGTTCCCTTCACCAGTCAGCCAATCCTGAGGAGTCATGAATACACCCCTGCCCTAACCCCACCCTTGTCCTCTCTGCCTGGTACTGTGAATAAAAAGGGCCTTGTAATGTATGAAGTCAGTACAAATATTGTAAACCTCCAAAATATGTCCTCTCATTAACAGTGATGAGCGAAAGCCAGAGTATTGGCATTTGTCAGATATGCTCCGAGTGTAAAGGTACTGTTGTACAAGGCCTCTGCTGTGTTGGGTGATGTAGAGACATCACTCTCCTGCAATCCTCTCAAAAGCCAGAGAAAATGTGTCTTATTAGTTCACACGAGCTGGCGAAATTCTGTGCTACACCGCTGACTAATGTACAAAGCTGAGAAAGCGCAGGGCTGATGGTTTACTGGGCCTCTGTTAGTGACGTGTGAGCGGAGAGGGGACATCAGGCTGGTAAAATCATGCAGCTGTTGGAAGCAGCTACAAGAGCAGGCCAGGCGTTCTTTATAAACCCACTCCTCTGTTCATCGCCTCGGTTAATGCTTTATAAGCAGATTGACATGGTAAAGAGATGAGGAAACGCAGCCTTTTTCGAAGGAACTTGTTAAAAAAAACATTCCTATAGTATTCTATATATAAAACAACGTACCTATAATTTTTCACAAATGTCAGCACTAGTTCGATAAGAAAAGTTAGAACCGTGCACATATTGGGGCTGAAACATGTTTTATAGAAGAGTGTGCATAAAAAGCCATTATTGCCTTTGCTTTGTCCTGAGGAGGAACTGAGAGAAGGCTATGCTTGGCTTCAAAGCTGCATTTCCATAATTGCCCTGTAACTCGGGCCTGTCTGCAGGAGCTGAAGGGGGCTGAGAAAAGCACAATCTTTCAGCTGGGTGAACGGCAAAAGCCCCAACGCCTCTCCCTCTGGCCTGTCGGCCTGTCGCCCCCTTCCCCACTTGTTGCCTTTTGGATTCAGTGACAGAATTCCCCTCTCTAACCTCCATCAACAAAAGGCATGAAATCAGTGCCCTCCCTCTCTCCCGCTCCGGCCCCAGAGAATGTCACTCCTTCAGGGCCCTTTTGTCCTTTGCTCAGCCCGGGGAAACACAACAACCCCTCTCTGCCCGCTCCCTGGCTATTCTTTAACGTGTTGCTGCTGCACTTTCACTCACATTCTCAATAATGAATGTGCCATAAAACATGTAGGAGACACAGAAGTTGCATATCTTCGGCGGTCGTAAAATTGAACCCGCCACCTTCCCCTCTCTCAGCTCTGGAGTGTGACCGCTGTAACAAGCTGCCGTGGAGTGTCGCGGCCTGTAAGCCCCGTGTATGGAGGTATGTGGTGCGTGGGACATGTGTTCTCGAGAGCAGAGCCCAGCTCCTCCTGCGGTCAGCTAACACACAGGCCCGGTGCTTGCAAAAGGGCAGCCCCACTCTTGGCCTGGGCAAGCGATGGGAGGAGGGCGCGGTCGACAGTGGCTCATAAAAGGATTACTCCACCGCACAAAGACAGTGGGCCGCTTCTAAGCCTGACTAGGTCCACAAAGGAGATGACATTTGTCTGTCTCGGTGGCAGGAGGGGGTGTGGCGGAGTGGTCCGGGCTCGGGATAGGAGGAGGAGGAGGTGGCACTGGTGCCGGGGCTACAATGACAGAAGGGGTGGCTGAGGTGAAAAAACAAGACTGACCCTCTTTATTTGCAGCGGCCTCCTCTTTCACAGGGCACCTCTGGCCCCCTCCGTTGGGCCGCTCTGCTCTGGTGTTTATTTACTCCACGGTTTCTTCCCATTCACACATGCTCCTCTGATGGCTCCATTGGCCAGACCCTTTCAGCCGCCTGGCACTGCCGTCCACCCTCTCCCAGATCAATGAGCGCCTCGGAAGACAGATTAAATTTCCGTTTAATGATTCCATCTTTCTCAGATTTTCCCCCTTTCTAAATGGCTTTTTAACAGTGCATTACTTTTTCAGCCATGTAGCTGTGCATAGCCTTGTCTTGGAGTTTGAGGGCAGAACGGAACAGCGGTCAACAGCGTTTAGGTCAACAAAAGCAATGTTATTACATGGGAAATTAAGAACAATTTATTTGCATTGCGTCAAATTTATTGATGTGTCTCGGACTCTTATGCAGAACTATTTTATATTTTTTACAAGATGGTACATATTAATCTTTCTTACTATTAACTTTATTATGTAGTAAATCTGAATCTGAAAAAATCTATGGTGTCACATCATAATTATTTTGTTGCTACTAAATTTAAACCTGTAGAGAAAACATGCTCCGAACATTTTTAGATATTTCTTTACACATCTTAGAGCAAAGTGTGGAGTAGATGTGTGTGTTTTTTAGGCAGTTCGGTTCTTCAGTGCTACAGTGTGCCCCACCAACTCCGAGCATTTAACCCGGCGTGGACCTCAGAAATAAGAAGAGGAGTCAATGTTGATTATTGCTCATTACCCAGGAGAACATCCACTTAACGTGCGAGGGAAAGGAGTGACACGCCATGCCCCACTGGAAATGGTCCCTGTGTACGCTCGGTGCAAAATGTTAGCTGATGCATTCCATTTGCTCTTTTGTACCAGGGAGGTGGTTGGACACGTATGGCGACATAAGCAGGCATGATTACTTTGTTTCTGCCGAGGCATTTTAATCCCTAATTTCATGGAGCGATCAGAGGGAGAGGCCACGAGCTCTGTAGACACGATCAGTGGCCCTTCAGTAGCATTTCAATTGAATCCTCATGATCAAGAAGGGGGGGGGTTGTTCTGGGCCCCCGAGGAGCAAACATCCTGTGAACAGTGATGAGCTGCCTTATTTATGATAACTTTCAGTATGCTGCAGCCTGCTCTTAACGTCCCTTTATTTAAACTATATGTATATTTTTCAAATTAATTTAAGTTACTATAAATCTTTATAGCATTAATTTTAATGAAGCACGTCATGGGTGTCAAGCATGTCACTGAAATTGGATTATATGATTTACAATTACATATATTAACAGGCATTTTTCAAACATTTGTAACATTACTATAACATCTCGTGACATCTCGTGACACCTCATTTTCCTTTTACATTGTATAGATGCAAACCATCGACATACATTGGTGCAACGCTGGTCATTCAGAGGTACTTCCTTCAAGGAAGTGGACATGAATCTCCAAAAAGAAAAAAAAGAAAGAATGAAAGCTTTTACATCAAGCTGCGGTGCCACCTATGAATATGCATCTCGCGGTTCGAGGGGGCTCTGGAGGGAGATAATTGATTAGACAGGAAGGCAACATGGTGCGAGGAGCTTGCAGAAAAGGCTGCGGAGTGTTTCCCCCGGCTGAGCTGAGGTTTGTTTAAAGACACATCCCCTAAAAACCTCGAGAGGAAACACGGCTCCAGCCAATCAGCGCTTTTCATCCGCTGCCCTGAATCACACACATTAAACACTATTGTCCTCGATGACCGTGTGAGTCCAGACGAGGAATGTGTGACAGACTCCGTGCGTCTAATTTCTTCTTTAAATACAAGCGACTCCAGAAATCCGAGTCCTTTAAATTTTAAACGGTGAAAAGAAATAAAAGATGAGTTTAATAAATAATGATGAAAACATCCCAATATCAACCGAAAAAGAGGCCTTTTCGTTGCAGGAAATCAGTCTGTGGCCCAAAATAATTCATTAGAATTTTTCAAACATTAAAATATATTTTGACAGATTTTTTTTAAACTAATGGGTAAAAAACAAAGATTTGACTCTCATGTCTCTTGTGAGTCTTTTCAGAGGCTGGAGATGTTTTGGAATCACGGTGAAATTTGAATATTATTATTGACAGTATTTTTCCACCACTGATATAATTTTTCTCTGTCACATTTTTTTAAAAAACTTTTTATTCTTTAATATTTCATTTCATCGCAGCGGATCTAAACACATAAAAGACAGTGAGACGTCTGAAAGGGATTTCAAGGGATAGTTTAGAAGTCCTGTATTCTTCAAGTTAAAAGCCTCTTTAAAAAAAAAAAGAAAAACCTTCTGTTATTGGTGAGTGTAAAAAAATCCCAATTCTTATGTATTCATTAAATGTTTCCGGTTTGGTTTTATTGTGCTTTTTAAGAAATATTAGCGTAATTGTGATGCCAAATAAAATAACTGAAAATACCGTTTTTGTATACAATATTTATCTTTAAAAAAAAAATTTGGGCCAAAATTTATAGTTTTCACGTCTTTTAAAATATACAATTATAAAATCTTGCTTTCTGAGACAGTAGAAATAATTCCATTGATTCGTTCTGACAGATGCACTTGTGTTTGCACATCATAAAGTCCCAACTGAGGCCCGAGCACGCGTTGAAAAAGGTAGGATGAGGTGACGGATTTATAAAAACAAAATAATACTATCGAATTTTATATCGCAAGTGATGGATAAATTAAGAATGGGTTAGAAAAAATAAGATAAAATAAAAATAACACGTGTGAGGCGTTTGTGTGTGTGTGCACAGGAACATGGCCGACTGTTAGTGACTGTAGAGGGAGCTCCAACACTAAGTTTACATAAACTCTGCTCAGCGAGGCTCACACACACATGCAGATGATCACATCACGGGCGCACAAAATAAATGATGTTATTATTAGTTGTACAGCGGCGATATATTACAATTATAGCAGAGAGCAGGAGGGTGTATGATGCATGCGAGGAGCGGGGAGCTTTACAAATTGTGCACGATGGGATCTGGGAGTTGCATTTGCAAAAAGCCAAAATCCATCTTTGGGATCAGCTGCACAGAGAAACCGATCATGTAGCACTTATTCACTATAAAGTGTCGTTATAGAAGCACACAATTTCAGGCGGAAATATAAATGAAAGACTGATTCATTGTAATGCGGCCGCTACACCTCTCTCTATAAGGATAATCCCACAACATGAATATCCAAATGTACGCAGCAACACTGGCTAATTAGCCTTAAGTCCCTCCACCATAAAAGTGTGATAAATCCCTCTCGAATATTTACTTATCACTGCCACGGAGGATGAAGTCTGTGCCTCAGGCTGTCCTCCAACACACACACACACACACACACACACACACACACACACACACACACACACACACACACACACACACACACACACACACACACACGTCATCACACACACACACACGCACATCATCAGCACACACATACACAAAAACCAAGGCAGTGCAATTCAAGCTGCAATGCACAATAACAGCCACCATCAAAAGCAGCTGTCAAAATACCCGCGGCCAAAAACCCAACAATTCCTTAAAGTTGCAGCAGTTCATTTATTAGCCAAAAATATAGACTTTCTTGTACAATTTAGTTCACAAGTATGTACATATTTCTTAACTTTATATACAAAAACACATTTGAACATCAAATCCTCACAGAACTTACAAAAAAGAAACAAAAAAGGAAGAACTCACAGACTACAGGTTCATACATTATTACATTAGCAGTTTTACACAGGACATGCTTACAATGTAAGTATACAGAGATGCATTATTCTTATTTTACATTCCATATTGAAATTAAAAAAATTTAAAAATAGAAGAGGATGGGTTTATGGAGAGGAGAGAGCGAGAGAGACGAAAGAACCATCGCGGCTGTCTAGTTGGTTCTGAGGCCTGGAATATACAGGGGGTGAAACGAAATTAAAATAAAGGAAAGATCTGAAACAACACAAATATTAGCCTCATGAGGAGCGAAAACACAAAGTGATATAAAAGTGACAATTGCCTTTTTCAAAAACTCGCCGGTAGTGAATTTGCATTGAGCTCATTTGCATGACCAAACAAGTGTAACATGGGCCTTGTCGAAAAAACACAAGCGCACACACAGGGATAAAAAATTAAAAACTTCCGAATAAAAGCTAATGCAGGTAAATATGGCGTTTAAAAAATAATAAAAAATAAAAGGGGATGTGGCATCAAAAGGAAAATTCCCAAATGTCATTTAATCGACAGCCTCATTATTTTTGAAGTGGGTTTAAAAACAACTTCTCTTATTCTGCATCCAAGGCACTAAGATCTCTCTGAAAGTGTGGCAATGAAAATGAACATGTAGTGAGTGAACTATCAGAGCACATCAGTGAATTTACTGTTGGAAACGAGTTGGTTTAATGGGTTGAGGGCTTTTTTTTGTGTGTAAACCATTAAATACAAGCACATGGGCTTTAATATCACATGGATGTGACGGTGCCAAATAAAGGGAAGAGAAGGGGTACAAAAAATGAGAACATGTTTTCACCCATTTCCACGTTTTCTTAAATGCTTTCTGATGAGGACACACACTCATACACACACACACACACACACACACACTCTCTCTCTGTCACACACACACACTCTCTGTACTCTGTAAGCTATGACATTGTAACACTGTTCATCTGTGTGGCCTATAGAGAGAAAAACAACAACAGAAATCCAATGAACAAGCAAAGGAAGGCAAAGAGAGGAGGTTGAAAATAATAGAAATGTATGACGGGCAAAGGTCTAGTGTCTTTGTTTGGTAGTTAGGCCTATTTATACATGCGCGTCTCAGTGTCGGGGACAAGTACCTGTGACTGGAGTCTCTGAACTATGACTCTTGTCCTCCGTGTGCCTGCTGCTGTAGAGGGCCAGGCCCGTGGCGGTGGCCTGGTTCGCCAGTCCCAGGTAGTGGTTAGAGTTCAGTAAAGCCAGCTGGTGCGCCGAGAAGGCCCGGTTCGTCCAGTTGTGGATTTTCCCAACGGGACATGAAGAGATTAGTCTGTGGGGGGCGATTATGGTCTGGGCAGCGGGCCCCGCGGAGTTGCCGCCGTTCATTTGCGGCGATTTGCGCGGATTGTCAGGCGCCGTGGCCGTTTCTGCCAAAGACCAGATCTTTGGCTTCTGGGCCGGGGCAGGATTGTTCTCTGAGGGCGGCGAGCCCGCGGACACCGGGTTGAGTTTGAGAGGCTCCCCGTTCGCCTGGGACGCTTTGAGGTCCAAAGGAGAGTGGTGGCTGTGGTGGTGGTGGTGGCTGTGGAAGTGCTCCCCACTTCTCTCCACGTCTTTGCCATCTTTCCCCACAGCCTTTAGAAACCTCTGGTCGGGCCCTTGTAAATCCTCATAGCCGTCAGAAATCTCAGAGTCACTCCTCCCGTCGAGTTTAATGTCTGAATGCAGGTCGTCCTGGTCGTCCAAGTCGTCCTTGCTCTCGATATTCTCCGTGTCGATGTTCTCCAGGTCGATCTCCTCCTCGTCCTCCCTCTTGTCCCCCTCCTCCCCCTCGTGATCGCTGCTGTAAACATTCCCCTCTTCGTCGGTGCGGTTCCGCGGGGCCCACGTCATCTTGTTCTCCTTCTTTAGCCTCCTCCTGGCGTTGGCGAACCAGGTGGACACCTGGGTGAGGGTCATCTTGGTGATGATGGCCAGCATGATCTTCTCGCCCTTGGTGGGGTAGGGGTTCTTGCGGTGCTCGCTGAGCCAGGCCTTCAGGGTGCTGGTGCTCTCCCTGGTGGCGTTCTTGGGTCTGGACGGGTCACCGAACTGGTACTGGCCGTATGGGTAGAAAGCAGGGTGATGGTGGGCGAACCCTGGGTGCTGGACACCGGGACTGTCTTTCAGCTCATACTGAGCACCCTGCAGAGACAAAGAATCAAAGAGCAGAGGGATTCATTAGACTTCAAATATTAATACCAGCGAGTTTGTCTGGATTTCTGCTCCATGATCAAAATAATCACAACAATATGACGTAGATTTATAATAAAACAATTCGGTAATCTACCTGTTAAAGTACAAGCAAACAACATGATTGATGCATTTTTTTGTCACAACTTAAATCAACATAAAAAACTTCACAACTTCATGAAAAATTCAACTTTTAAAAAAAAAACTTATCGAAATCGAACATTTGCAAGACCTGACTTTTACGCACGCACACCTCACATTTACTACCTGTAAACCTACCACAGCACATCACAGCATTTCAGTGCCACTTTTGCCGTCAGTGCCAGGAAATTACGTGCGAACAATCAGCTAAAACACAGCGCGTTAATGCGTTACTTTTTAACCACTTTTAACTCAATTCTTCAAAGACAAAGTTCACCACGGCGCTCGGAAAGTTTGCACTGGAAAAAAGGTGCCAGTAACGTCCCGGGGAGGCCCGTGCACTTTATCTGTCTTCTTTTGGAGCGAAACAAATAAAGTTGCGGAGGAGTTAAGAGAGAGAAGAAGTGACTCACCAGCTGATTGAAAATAGATATGTCGTTGGAGTAAGGCAGAAACGCTCCGTAGCCCTGCGCTGCCGCGGCGAAAGGAGATCCATACATAGTGGAGAGGACGTTGGAGAGCGCGCCGGACGGACTGAGCTCTGTCCCGGCCCGGGCATTGCTGGCGATCCCCTGGCGCTCCGGCGGGTATATCGGTCGGATGTACTGATATCCCAGCTGAGGGAAAGACATGGCGGTGTGGGAAAGGGGGAAAAGCTCTGCTGCGATCTCACAAAGCAAGGGGAATTGCCTCGATATCCACTTTTACAGTGTGAGCATGTGAGCAACAAAAGGTGCAAGCAAAGGGAAGTCTATATTTCCTCGGGAACAGCCAGTGTAAACGATCCGGTTGCGCCCCTGATTTCTCCCTCTTCTTCTTCTCTCCACCCTCACTTCCCTATTGATCTGGATGGACTAAGGTCAGGTCCTTACAGATTGCTTCAGATTATTGGGACTCCCTTGCTCAGATTGACATTTCTAGTCGTTTAGAAGCCCCTCCTATTTCTCAAATCTCACCCCTCTCACACACACCGCGCACTAACCACCTCTCTCTCTCCCTTTCTCTCTCTCCTCTCTCTCTCTCTCTCTCTCTCTCTCTCTCTCTCTCTCTCTCTCTCTCTCTCGGATAAGTGCGCCGACGTCGCGAGCTCTTATTTGAATGGAGTTTTTCAAAGCTCATTCTATGGCTCGCCAATCTATTTCGTTTGTTATTTGTTCGCGTCCATCCTTCAACATTTGTGCGTGTGTGTTTTAATTCATACATTTTAGGCCAGTTGCACGACATAAAACATTTTTTTGTGTCATTGTATAACTTTCCTTTTTTGTTGTGGTTTTTCGTCGGCAGCCTCTTTTCATGCAGAGACGCAGAAGGAAGTTTTCTTTGTTGGACTAAATTTGGACACTCGTGTACAAGAGGACATTTGTAAAAAAAGATTTAAGTTTAGAACCATTTAACTAAATTGTTTTACTCTTTGTTTACGAGTTTACACACATGTTTTTAAATCCACACGCATATATTTAA
This sequence comes from Hippoglossus stenolepis, assembly GCF_022539355.2. Lineage (NCBI taxonomy): Eukaryota > Metazoa > Chordata > Actinopteri > Pleuronectiformes > Pleuronectidae > Hippoglossus > Hippoglossus stenolepis. Next base: position 23,003,726 of record NC_061483.1, on the reverse strand, counting down.
AACAGGTATATGCGTAAAATCCAATTTTACGCACAGAAATAATAAGTTAAAAAGAGATAAATAAAAATGAAAAGAAGAACAATTAGTAATGAATGTGTTTGTAACTACTGACGGTGGTCGTGCCTTGTAATGACCCCGGCTCTCTCACACACACACACACACACACACACACACACACACACACACACACACACACACACACGCACACACACACACACACACACACACACACACACACGCACACACACACACACACACGAACGCACGCACACACGCACGCACACACACACAGCTTTTTTAATTTATCGCCACATCACTGGTGCTGGCTGCGCTTTTCTTGCAGCGGGTGTGTGTGAGGTGTCAGCGGGCTCCTGGTGGCCGGAGAAGCGCACTCACTTCATTCTTTAATTGGAGACATCAGACGGGTCGCATGCAGCCACTTCACATCAGACACTGAGCCGCTGATTGGCGCATTACGCTGTTAATGAAGACTAAGTGTAAAGTTGCGCCAATGATAAGTAATACACATTTTAGTGGATTGGGCTGCAGGGGATGTTTATTCTGGGGAAACAGGTCTGACTCCATGCAAGCAGAGAGTACAAAATGAGTAAATAAATAAAAATAATAAATACAAATTACGATTATCAAATTTGCTGATGATAATAATAGTGAGGGAATAAACAGATCGCTTGAGTCCACAAATAATTGTGTGATTTTAAAATAAAGGCGCTTATAACACACTTAAAAACCAAACGATCATCTGGTCAGACATGCACCTCAAGAAATCCGTTTGATAATTTTGACGCAACCTGATCTTTCTTGTAAATAATGCGGATTAAAAAAAAAACAAGCGAGTCAGAATTGAAATTCCATGAATCAATATATCAAAGTGTGTATAGTGGTGGGGGGGGGGTGTGGGGGGGGACCCATAATCGCATTTTCAACCCGACTCTGTAGCAGCATCTGTTTTGTTAATCGTTTTGCAAAAACAACTACAGGGGTTGAATGATTATTCCACGCACTTTATTTGAGTACATGGTATAAGTCTGACTGTATTATTGACAGGGAGATGGAAATCTCATCAAGCCCAGTTTAGTTTTTTTGATATAATGCGATCCCCCGGTTTCCAAGAGCTCTCAACTTGTATAAACCTTTAATCTTCTTTTTGGAGCAGATAGTTATCATTGTCTGGGAGGGATAATAGCAGCTGTAATTTCTTATATAGAGCTACCCATAAGGATACGCCTTGTTTCTGCAAAACTCTGTCCTGAATCTGTGTGTGTGTGTGTGTGTGTGTGTGTGTGTGTGTGTGTGTGTGTGTGTGTGTGTGTGTGTGTGTGTTCCTCGCCGACATCCTCCCCAACCCGGATTATGGGGTTATTAATTACAGCGGCTTGCTGGTGCCATCCGACCGGAATGGTAATCACTACATAGCAGTCAATAGTGCGCTCACACTTTTTTTACGCACACCCTGATGCGTGCACGGACACACACGCATACACACACACTCACACACATACAACATCGACCTTCCAACTGGGGGGGTCCAGACAGTTGATGTGAAGGGGTGGTTAGAGATAAGTGGATGGTATCTGACATTTAGATACACAGCAGCACCATGAATGTATAAAAGAACGGAGTGAAGTTTGAGAGGCAAAAAAACAGGTCCAAACATCACATGGGATAAACAGGGGGAGAGAGGGGGGGGAGAGTTTAGATGTGGGTCCAGCGGGGTGTCTGGCTGCTGCCGTCCGGTGCGCAGCGCTCCGGGTCCTGATGGACACGTGTCTCAAACCCCGGGACCACGTCGCCTGGACGCCCCCCCCACACCCCCCCCTCCACCGCCCCGTCCACTCCACCCACGCCGAGGACCGTGTCTGATTTGTTGCTCTCCAACCAAACGCACCACGCACTAACTTCACACTTTCACACGGACCCGGGAAACTGGCGTGGCCATAAAAGCATTAGGACGCACCCCTCCCCTCATCCTAAAGACGAGGGGTCTCAGTAAACAGTAAACTAACATGTGCCTGACTTCCGTACACACACACACACACACACACACACACACACACACACACACACACACACACACACACACACAGAAAAGACCAAAACTGTAGCCATGTACAGATAAATTATTTATTATTTTTACATTATTTATTTTTTTAATTTGCATTAATTAAAATGTTATTATTATTATTATTATTATTATTATTATTATTATTATTATTATTATTATTATTATTATTATTACATCCAGTTAGTTTATTTAATTCTTGTGGGAGAGTGCTTTGAGCGCGCTGGAGCCAATTTAATTTGTAGGTGCTGTAAAAAAAAAAAGAGGGCAATCATACACGAGTGACTTGAGGGCTGTTTTGTCGAGAGCTCTTTGACGGTAATTATGCAGATGACACAATTTCACATTCTCATAAGCAAACATACTCGGCCTATCGCTCAACAGTAGTTTCTTATGCAACCAACGCGCGGGGCTCCAGCGACACGTCGCAAATGATGAACCGAGCCTTTGCAAAACAGGCGAGATCAAAAGCTTCAAACGGAGGCACTTCAAATTACACATTTGGATCTTTTCCATAACGCCCCAGTGACAGGAGGCAGAAAAAAAAACACTAACACATCTCTTATCAACACATGGAATCGATTTTCAGGGAGATATTGCTGATCAACACTGGTTATTTGATTGTCTAGATAATGTAATTAATAACCCTTGGATGCTTGTCCTGAAATTTCTGCTACCTCTGCGATCTGACATTTCTTGACAAGCTCATGTTTTGGACGCCTAAGCATTTCTTTGGAAGGTGACTGTGCAGCCGCCTGCAGTTTGTTTAGACTCCCCAGACTTTGGCATCTTCAGTTTCAGGAGCAGAAATCGCTGCTGTAATTATGATATATATGTTATACAGTGCAGCGGAGGGATTTACAGCTTCTTCAATGTGATCAAGAAAAGCTACTGGTCAGCTGAAGTCAGATATATGAGCCAAAATATATCTGATATCTGTCACAACGATGAAATTAAATGACAAAACATACAGGAAAACATCTGTAATTCATTAAAAGTGACTATTGCTGTTATCCTATCTTATTGCAGGGCAATTATTCTTATAGCTGGTGGGAATATATTGCTGCTGTTAATCAGAAGGGCTCCTCAAAGGGCTTCGACTCAAATCTGTGGGTAACCCAAAAAACTAACTGTGCAACACATTTGAAATCCAAATATGCTCCTTCAAACTCATGTCCCATTAGAGTGAAATAAAGGGCCAATAAATCTTACAGTGTTTAAAGAACACTGAAGCTTAATCCAATAAATGAATTAGTTTCTAAAATTAATTGTTCTTAGTAGCAGAAGCAAGTGTACTTTGAAAATACATTTAAAGTTTAATTTTTTTACTGTTGGGGTAATTTAAATAGTATGATTTTAATTACATTACACCAACCAATCATGCATATTAAACAGATAGCCCAACCGTGATTTGCAGTAGTGGCAAAGTAAAGCATTTTGGACGGGTTGCTCCTGCTCACACCATTTGGAAACAAATTAATAGTCAATGGACTGCAACTTATTAAACTGGGTTATGACAGTGGATCAAAGTGTGAATTAATGCATTACCCTGCAAATGTTTTAACATTAACTTGTTAACTTCAGGGTGTGGGCCACAAACACTCAGGTTTCTGAGCACATGAATTGAGTGGCAGATCCATTTTAGATTCAGGCCTTGAAAACAGAGCTCGGACCAAACAGCCAGCAGCTTATATGTTTAGTACAACGAGCTGTTTGCACAGGCATTATTGACTTACATAATGTATTTTTAGGCCTATGTATATGGGATGTTGACTTTTATATGAACTACTCAGATTGCAGAGTGCCTATGCTCCAAAATAGTGTGTCATAGGATAAGTGTTTAAGGACCCTTAATATTCATATTTTTAAATGAATGTCTGCACAAATGTCTGAATATTTTTAAAAGATAGACTTTGTGTGACAATTGCACAGATTTGTCTTTCTCCTATATTATTCCTTTAATGTTCCTGAAGGTCTGTGGTTAATACTTTATGTCACACATATCAGTACATACAGAACTATGTATGATCAGCATAGAATAATCCAGGCCCGTGTTAAAGTTATTAAATGTCATTCATGTATCAGCCGACAGTCTGAACAGCTCATATGATCTGTAAACCACAACATTAAATCTAACTGATTTCAGCTGGCTGCGGATGTTTTATCTTTTAATATATCATTAATTCTTTTACTACCAGATAACACTTTATTGTGAAGAGTCATGAATCAAACAACTGTATAAAAACACAATGCCCACACTGTAGATATTTTCTACGCTGTGTGACTGCCTTCAGAAATTCTACTTTGAATGGGAGTTGTTTTCTTCTTCCGTTTGTTTGTTTGTTTCCTCCCTGCCCACTCACGCTCCCTCCATCTGCTGCAGTTACCCCTGTATCAGTAACACAAGGCATTGATTTTACGGTAAAGTCACTTTGTAAAGGGAATGAGTAACTCTGGGCCCCACTATCACTGTATTACACGGGTATGGCCCACGTAACAAGATGAACATTGATTCAGCATTACGGATGATCGATAATGAAATAAGTAACTTCAGGGCCAAATTAAAATGCAAGCTGGCTTGATGCTGCCAGACTCTGTGAGAGGTGACGGGAGGAGAGAGGGAAGAGGGAGGGAGGGAGGGAGAGGGAAAGGCAGGGAGGGAGAGGTAGAGAGGAAGATTAAAAGCTGTGTACAGTGAGGATGATGCTGATGATTTTAGTAATGATCATAATGACACAGATTGCTAGTGTCCTTGGAGTGATTCATCTTTTATTTACAAAAACAGCAGCAATACCTGATATAATAATTTAATTCAGTTTGCATTACTACAACACACTTCCTCAAATATATATGATCAGCTTAATGTTATTCCTGCACGGTCATCCTCTATTTATTTACAGCAAAGTTGCAATCAAGTACTATATGAAAGGTTTTAACTTAAAATATAAAAGAATTCAAACTAATCTGACCCCTAGAAGGACGATCAGAGAGCATATAACTCTGCCAAGGTGAATGCTCACACCATGTTAAAGACAGTAAAAAAATCCTGTATATGCATAATTTAAAACAAGTTCTATTTTAGATTTTAATCTGTATTAAATACAAATCTGTGATTTTGCTGGCCTGTATATTTGCATGGTAGAACTAACAATTGGCATTCAGTGGAAATGTGTCATGATAGTCTTTTGCATCGCAGTTAGCCATGGATGAAGTATGAATGATGTCTAATTTGTTCAGTTGTCAGCTGTGTTCCTATTGCCCCAAAAGCCCTTTCAGCAGGTCAGTCCTGCATTTTCCTTGATTCCTTTATATTTTACATTTCTTATGCAGAACATGCACATCCCTACACAAAACTAATACACAGTTTCCCAGAACATCACACTCTGTTACTCTTCTACTGTCCCAGATTTGCAGTTACTGTCCATTGAGCCAAACCGTGATCCATCCATTCACAAAGTGGCACATCCTCAAGGAAACACAAACTATTCACCATGACTGTCCAACAGAAGGCCCATCATAACCCATGATCTGTTTCTCTCTTGAAAGCATAACATGGTTTTGTGTATTATGCAGATGATACAGCCCTCTGTGTGTGTGTGTGTGTGTGTGTTGATCCAGTGGTAGCCACAGATGCCCTCTCATGGCCCCGCGGCTCGACACTGCACCCAGACAAATATCAGTTTCCCAGCACGTTTGGCCTACTGAGCCAGACAAAGCCTCAGTCTCTCCAGCTGTTGCTGCTGCTGGTTCGAGGCTGGAGAACAAGCAGCTGTACCAACATGGGTGAGTGGAGCTTCCTCATCTGCGTGGTGGCCTGGATGTTGCAGGGAGGGGGATTCAGGGTAAATAGTAGGTGTCACAGTGATGCATCCAAGGACAAATTTTGAAACCTGGACGTCAGCTGCTATGATGCCATGGTGCCAATGAATGACTGAAGGTTGGAGAGGACACTGAACTGGTTGTATTATACGACTTAAATTTGTTTATGTAACCAGTACGAATCAAGCTGACATTGAACCGCTGCCACCATTTACAAACACTGTGGTTAAAGTTATTAAAGTATTCAAGGTATAACATTACAAAATTTGAAGGTTTTGACCATATTTATTCCAGCATATGAATTATCCATGGTTGTTCTCCACTCCAGGGTTAGTAATTTTCATTTAAAAAAAATGTTATCAGGGTTTGTTTTTCTGTTTTGGCAAAACCATAATAATGTTTCTAATAATATGGTCCTTCATGCAACACTTAAATACCTTAACAAGTGTCAAACAGGAAACATTACCCAGACTGTTTAATGGAGAAACAAATGGTCGTATTTGAGTTAACTGTCTATAAATCCATCTGTATGATGATTTTACCCCAGTGAAAACTTTCAACTCATTTGTCTTGCTTTTATAATTAGCATTCCCTTATTAATTATTTACCGAGCGCAGCAGAATTTGTTCTTTTTAGAATTCAAATAGGATTCAGTCACCGTGGAAGAGCTGCAGTGTTGTGACAGATTTTTTTCCCTTCCCATCCGTTAAAACACAGCAACTCTCTGTGGCAAAGTTAAGCAATTATTGCAAAAAAAGAGAGAACTGTTGGGATGGAGTTGGAAAGTGCGAAAAAAACAAAAAACTTCCCAGGAACAGAATTTTGTGACGAAGGAGCAGCATTAACAATGAAATCATGAGGAAAACACCTCGTGCCTTGTCACTGGCATCTCTGTCACCTTGTATTTCATTATCTAACACTCATATTTGCATTAGTGGCATCAGCAGCTATGAGAGCAGATCCTGGGATGGTATGTTATGGAGGCCGATGGGTGTGGACCTTGTTTTTTACAATCAGCCCTTTTGAGTGTCTCAGCATGCCAGTGGACTGAGGTCACAGGAGACGGCAAAACATGTATCCTCAGCAAGCGCAGCTTTGATAAAGATTCATCCACCTAAAGCTTGCACCTATTAATGAAGATAGTGCCAGGCAGTCGGTGACACAGTGAATACATATGAGTACATTTGTGTGTCTGTCTTGTGTGTGTGTGTGTGTGTGTGTTTGTGGTGTGTGTGTACATCCACATACAGGTGTAATCTTGGCACTCAAAAACCCACTGTGTTATTATCCGCCCATTATACTTAAAACAGCAGCTAATAGGCCCAGGGGAAACAGGCCCTTAATGGCTCAGAAGATGACAGTGACAAACAGCCATGCTGACCATGCACAATGCGTACATGTTACCAGTGTAAACAAAAGGCAAGCTCTATCTGTTTAATCAAAAACATAGAAACAAAGCCTCTGAAACACTTCTGCAGATCTGGCATCTCAGCAGTTTTTCAGGTGGCAGTTTGGGCTGCACTGCTTTCTTTGTGTTTGCACCCGACGGTAACTGTCTGTAGTTTTTGGGAAGCGGTGGTGACAGGTGAAAATGAGCAATGTAGACTCTTTTTAAATTCTGTAGAGTTTTTCTTCTTCTTTTGTGTGGGGGTAGATGTCGATCGATTGTTGCACTTTTTTGCCCCTTAATCCGCTCGACCCTCCCACAGCTGACTCTGAGTCAGGTAGCATCTATCCTATGGCTCCAATATTAACATGACTGTTCATGGTTCCCAATGGATGCACCATGGTGATGTTGGTGAGCCACCATTTGGTCAAGGAAATGGGGACAAGGTACCTCAGCCAAGCCAAGGTGCGTCAAAAACAAATGTTTGGATTTTCATCAAATTTGCTGTTTAATATTCCATATGTGCATTTTGGACACCCCCTTTACTTTTAGACACAATGGTATATAACTTTTAAGTCGGGATTCTTTCTGTGTGTCATGAAAATGCTTTAAAGCAGATTCTTGTTTGCAACAGAACAAACATCTTTGATTTTAATGGTCTCCTAAACTTTTTTCTTGCTCCTTCCTCAGTATAATCTTAGTATTTGTTTGGCTCCACCACTGGTCTGAAAGCTATAAAACAGTCAATTCACTGTTCATCCACTGCAACAGTTTCATATTTCAAGGTATAATGAACTCTATATCCCCAGGATAGGTGGACAAACAAGAGAAACAATCCTGAACAAACATGTCTTTTAGGCTTGTTTGGGTTTTGAACGTGTGTAAGCACATCCATGCACAGCTACACACATGCTCTTGCGCACATGTGTGTAGGTGTGTGCATGTAAGTGTGTGCGTCTGAGCCTGTCTGTTGTACAACAAGCACTGGAGCACGACTGGACCCAGCTGTCAGGTCACCGCTGTCACAACCAATAATGATTACCCTCTCCCTGCTCCTCGATTTCTGCTTCATAACCACTAACGCAGGGGGAGATCCGCCCCTTTTAGGAGAACAATGCATCCATGAGTGGGCCTCATCAT